>NC_083887.1:50485374-51887249 GCF_032452875.1 Bos javanicus | reverse complement strand
CACTCCACCGGTGGTAGACAAGAGAAACAGATTGATTGACCTAGTTCTTTCCTCTCTCCTAATTTTTATGGTCAAGATTCACCTTATGGAATGAGAGCTTTCCTACGAGTCATTTTAGTTGGCTGTTCTGCTTACCAGGTTGGAAGTCAGTTTCCAACTCCTTTGTTGTTTCCTTTGGAAAACAGAGACTCCGGACAATGTCATTTGGCTGGAGCTGAGAAGCAGGGTTCAGTACCAGTGGGCAAGCAGAATCCATCAGCTGAGAATCTGAGTGTTGTATCTCAGGTTAGGCAGCTGAGGGTTAACTGAAGAGACCTTGGCAATCTGAAGAGGTTGGTAATTTATAGGACTGCTGGTAATAGATACTACATGCACCACTCAGATCCCATTGTTTGTCCACAGTAAAACTTAGAGACACTAATTTTTGTCAGTACAAAATACATGCATTTTTCCTAGGAGAATGAATCACAGAATCTCTTTCAAGGTGGTTCTAAGTCACAATCCCCTGGAAAAGTTAACATTATAAAAGCATATGCAGACGCTGCTGGTCTCAAGGTTACAGCAGATATTTATCATTTTTTTTCTACCAAACCATTCTAAATGCCCCTCACTTGTTGAAAACGCTTTGTCTGGTTTAGTTTGCTTACCAGATGGGGAGATTGAGGCCTTCAATCCCCAATTTTCTGAACTTTTTAATTTCTACTATTGTCTGGATTTTTATTTTTATAATTCTAGGTACAGTTATTCCTTGACTAGAAAACACAGAAATGCACACCTAAGTAAATTCTCTGGTTTCCAGAGTAATCCTTCTTGCTCTCATTAAGTGGTAATATCCTTAATTTTCTGTAGTAATAAGGATTGATTATTTCAGTCAGTAAATCTTTCTTCCCTCCTTTGCTTATCCACTATTATGGGAACCCAAAGTTGTAGAGTATTATATATGTTCTAGATCAATGAATCACTATCAGATCCTCTTAGGAAAAAGGGATGAGGATGAGATAAGGATGAGATGGTTGGATGGCATCACCAGCTCAATGGTCATGAGTTTGAGCAAGGTCTGGGAGTCGGTGATGGACAGGGAAGCTTGGCATGCTGCAGTCTGTGGGGTCGTGGAGTCGGACACAACTGAACGACTGAACTGAACTGAATTTAGGATCTCTTAGAATGTGTTCCTTCCCTGCCATGAACAGTTTTTATAACCTTAACAGATTCAAATTCTTAAGAATGGAAAGTCCAAGTGCCAGATATGGAAAACTGGATTTGACAGTGAGATGAGCTAATAATTCTTTTTTAAAATAATTCTTATACTCTTTGGTCTAGAATATTCAGGTAGTGCTAGTGGTAAAGAACCCACCTGCCAATGCAGGAGACATAACAGATGTGGGTTAAATCTTTGGGTTGGGAAGATCCCCTGAAGGAGGAAATGGCAACCCATTCCAGTATTCTTGCCTAGAGAATGTCATGGACAGAGGAGCCTGGTGGGCTACAGTCCATAGGATTGCAAAGAGTTGGACATGAATGAAGTGACTTAGCACTCACACACCATGGTGTAATAGCAATTAGTGACACAATATAATTTATTGCTTTTTGTTTGTTTTTGTTTTGTTTTTTGTTCAGTGTCTCTATCACATCCTAAGAGATAGCACATGTTCAAATTCCTCAAGACACTCTCATCTGAATATTCCTCTATGTAGCCAGATGTTCCCATGTTGGTATATAAAGAATGTTATTTCTACAGTCAGGAGTCTATTGTAATTGCTCATTTGATATAATATTTTCGCTTTTGTTCTGAGAAGATTATATACCATACCATGTTGATAATTATTGTATTCTATAAGATTAGATTGTTGATATACCATATATCAAATTTATATGGGCAACATTAACAGGTAGATCAAGCTTGGTGAAAGGGAGTCTGTGTACTTTAACCCAAGGGGACTTCTAGCCTTCTGATCCAAACCGCTTGGCTTATAGAACAAGCACAGATGTGGGCAAGAAGAGAAGCCGAAACACTGGTATAAACCTGCTTGGTGTGTGCAGCCTCTGCACTGCATACTGTCTACTGGGCTTAGATTTGAGTCATAATGTTCATCCCTCATCTTATGCACCCTGAGAGTTCTACCACATATCTTCTCCCATAGTACTCTTGATGAGAGGAATTCCATATGGTTTATTCCCCGTACCATTTGCCTCTTGGACCCTTAAGAAGCAGTGTATTTGCTTCTAGTTTCTTTTGTTTTGGGTGTGCACAGGATGGTGATTACAATTACACTTCTGCCATGTCATACTCGTGGTGCTAGTGGTAAACAATCCCCTTGCTAATGCAGGAGACATAAGAGTCAGGGGTTCAACCCCTGAATCAGGAAGATCCTCTGGAGTAGGAAATGGCAACCTGCTCCAGTATTCTTGCCTGAAAAATTCCATGGACAAACGAGCCTGGCAGAGGCCACAAAGAGATGGACACATCTGAGCACGACACCATGTCATACTGTGAAGACACCTGGGGGGTGGTCTGAGGATGCAAAATACCTTCTATTGATATAACAAACTGTGTGCAATATCACTGGCATTGACAGGGATCTCATGCAATATCATACAATTAGCTACAAAAAATGCCGACATCCCATACTAGAAAACTCTATAATTCTCAGCATACATTTAGCCTTAATTTTTCCCTGGTAATATCATGTTTTATAAAATTTAATAATTATGATACAATTCTAATGTTTCTACTGAAAGAATTTGTAACATAATAGTGATTTAAAGGTTCAATTTGAAACAGTTTTAATGAGTATGAGCCAATAATATTTCTAAAGTTGAGGCTTGCTAACTGCTTTTGAGTACCTATCATATACTCCTAATGAATATCTTCATGGTAATAAAATATAAATCAGTCACATTTTAGTAAACACATGTTTTTATTTTGACTATAATGAATCACCACATATAATAAAGTGTTATTCTTAATTTTAATTCAGTGGAGTAATATTATGCATTGATTTTGGCATCACTGTGAATGGAATTTTCTTTGCTGCCCTTGAAATTCATATCATTCTAACACATACACACATTTACGTATGCACGTGTATATGTCTGTGTACCTATATATAATTTTAATATTTTAATACTTTAATTTTTGCAGTAATTTTAATTTCACCAGAGTGGTGCATATGTTAAAATTGATTAATCCACATTAATGCATCTCATCACCTGAAGTCCATAGTTTGCACTAGGGTTTTGCTCTTGTACATATAGATTTAAACAAAGATATAATAAATGGTATGTGTTCATTATTATAATATTAGGGAGATTATTTTCACCTCTCTGGAAATCCTCTGTACCCCACTTATTCATTTCTCTTTCCTCTCAAATCCCTGGAGACAGCTAAACTTTTTACTGTCTCCACAGTTTTGCCTTTCCCAGCACGTTTTTACTATACAGTTGAAACCATACAGTACATAATGGCTCCTATTGTTCCACATCCTCACCAGCATTTCGTTTTGTCAGTGTTTGGAGTTTTTGGTTATTCTAATAGGTGTATAATGATATCTCATTATTGTTTTAATTTTCTTGATGACGTGATATGGTACACTTTAGATATTTTAAAAATACAATCAAATTAACTGAAATGTGATTTCAGTAGTTTCTTAAAAAGTATCATTTTAGGAATAATATGTCAATGTAAAATTTAAAACAGACGAATTTAGTGAGTTCATGAAATAGATCTTGGACCTAAACTCACAAATAGTACACCATATCTAAAAAGTAAACTCAAAATCAGTGGGCAGCCTTGGCAGCTTATAAGAAAAGGTAAACTTGGTTCTTTTAAGAAAAGACCTATATAAGTTCATGTGCATGCTCAACTAAAATAAAATTACCTTATTTGTTTTTAAGTCAAAAACTAAGACTTAGAATCTCAATCATAAAAAATATAAAAAGGTACTAGAGTATGGTTACTATACTTCTCTAAGTCTGAAATATTATCTTTGTAAATTTTAACATGAATATAAACATCAGTTACAACATAAAATTTAGCTCATAAGGAATTACTTTTAGCTTACCATCTATTTTATCTATGTGAAATTAAAAATTATATGATGATACCAAACAAATAAAAATACCTATACTTAATTCATCATGATACTGATAAAAAGCAATGATGCTAAACAAAAATAAATGAATGTGATTTAACATACTGCACAAAATTTTAAATTAATTACTGCTATTAATTTTATGTCATTACATAAATATTAAAACTGAAAGCTTATGTGTTATTCAAGTCCAAATACTGCAAATACTTGAGTGACTTGCATTTGATCAATATAGGAATGCACATAAGTCTTTTTAAGGAAATAAATTAAAAATTAATTTATAGCAATTCAGAGACTACACAAAATCAAAATGAACCCAGAAACACCGCTGATCCAAAATGATAGATTATAATACATCCAGCTGACAGTGCAGAAACCAAGTCATCATGAATAAATATAAGAAGAGCCTTGAGCACCTTAATAAAATCCTGTAAATCACTGACTCAATTCCACCTACTGTGTCAGCGACCACAGATACACACATTGGTAAATATGATGGAGCTTAAATTCTGATGATGAAAAAAAGACTGAATAATATTAGTTACCATAGTACTTAGACTTCCTGTGAAAAATTTTGGAGGTACATTAATGTATAAAAATAATTATTCTTTTATAATATATTTAATCAATATTTGTGAATATATTCCTTTCTCCTCCTAGATATAAAACGGTTTACTAGTTATCACTTCTTAATGAAAATTTGACAAATTCCTGACTTTGCTTTGAATCTTTTGACTATCCAAATCATTTCTAAAATTCTGGAAACTGGTGTTTCTAAGTCACAATAGTCTTTCTACTGTCAACATTTTTTTCTAAAGGAAATTATATTCTCTTTGATACAGTTTAATTTTCCTAGATTTACTATGGAAGTCTCTGTCTGCCAGAACCTCATTTCATCTCTAAACCCTATATAACTATATCTTCATCAAGTGCTCCAACTAAATGAAGTAAATTAGTGTTCTTCTAGAGGCATTATTTCTTGTGCCTCTTAACATCTGTGAATGGCACGAATGTTTTGTGATATATCTTTACATTTACTCCAAGTTAAACTTTTCATCCTCTTTGAAATATTTTCTAAATCTTGTCTTTCTTTCTTTTTTTCTTGTATCTGGCTACATATATATACAGATATATGCACATATAGATATACATATGTATCTGGCCTTATATGCATATATTTGTATAAATTCTACATGTATATATAAATTATAATATCTATGTCATAGTATTGTAGCTCATATTTAGTTTTCTCCACTACTACCTGGAAAATGAATAATGTGCTTTTAAATCCTGTGTTTCTGGGATTTAGTGTAAGTATAGAGACACATTAAACTTTTTATGAGTCTAATAACCAAATGCTTAAATTTATAATACATAATGCTATGAACAAATAATTAGTAACTCAGAACACAAAGGTTAGAGCTAAAGAAATAGATTCAGTATGGAGCCAGATTTGTTCTTCTCTGATACACTGGGACTGAAATTTGAAACTTTTATTAATGATATAAAAGAATTTTGCATAAGAAAATGGTGAGCAGCTGGTTATGATTTGGCTGAATAAATTTGATGTGTTTAGCAGTTAAATGAACAACCAGATATCTGACCTAAGTTTGCATCAGCTGTAATTGCAGTCATCAAAGTTATAATGATGGCAGAGATCCAATATTAATTTTCTGGTTCATCTTAGGTTGGGGAAGATAGTAAATTATTTATGAAACAGGGAAGCTTGGAAGAGTGAAAATATTATGCACAAATAACAAGGTGTGAGAATTTGGGGTGGACACAATGAATGATAGAAATCAATTCAAAATATTTTTATCCAATTATTTGGTGATTTGTTCTCAATTCAATGGCACCAGTTGGGAGATTTAAAAAAATAATTGGAAATATCATATATTTTATTCAATAATTGTAAACTACAAAACTGTAACATGTTCAAACTTGAGAAAACATTAACGTCTTAGTGTTTATTGATCATGTATGTATTCAATACATTAAAAAAAACCAAAACTTGGAATACACTAAAAAAAAATTAAATACAGTCTTCTTGAGTTTAAAACATTCTTAATATATTTGCATTTAGTAGTGTTTTTTTTTGTTGTTGTGTCACTAAGTCTTGTCCAACTCTTGTAATTCCTTGGACTGTAGGTCTCCAGGCTCTTCTGGCCATGGGATTTCCCAAACAAGAACACTGGAACGAGTTGCTATTTCCTTCTCCAGGGAATCTTCGTGACCCTGGGAATCAAATCTGTGTCTCCTGCATTGGCAGGCAGAATCTTTACCCCTGAGCCACCAGGAAAGCTCATTTAGGAGTTAAAAAATATATTATACAAAGTTTATCAGATAGCCAGATTTCTGCCTCTTAAAAAAAAGCAAACTTTCATTGCTGCTTTTTTTCTTCCAAAATACAATATTTGGAGATGTCATAGGTACCAAAAAGCAACTAATATGAGAGCTTAATTTAACCAAAAAAAGAAAGAAAGAAAGAAAAAAGAAGGAGGAAAGGGAAAAAGAAAGAGTGAGAGAGAAAGGGAGGGAACAGTGGAGAGAGAAAGTAGGGGGGCAAGGGCGGGAGGAATAAAGACGGGAAAAAGGAAAAAAAGGTCAGAGCCCACTATGAGACTCTATGATTTGTTGTTCAAAGTGTAAGAGGAAAAGCCCCCAGCAATATGAGTGTAAGACGATGGTTTTAGTCATATGTTTTATTTTCCCGACATTGTGCTTCTACCCCATCAGTATGACAAAGCATAAATGCAACAACAGTATGTTGCAGGGTCAAATGACCACAGCAAACCAACTCGCAGAGCCTGCAGGCATCGGGCTGGATAGGAGGCAAGGCCCATTGCTCAGGTTACATGCATTTTCTCCTGACCTAGGCATACTACAGCTCAAGAGAAGCTTTGGCAAGAGCACTTCCTCTGGCAGAGCACAGGGAGCATTATTCTTTGGTTAGTGGGTGTAAGGGAAATGTAGCAATTGGTTGAGCCAGATTGTAACACTAGAGCATCTAAACAAAACTAACATTCACAAAAAAACATCCTCTGCCACGTTAGCAGGCATGCTAACCAGGACCTGAGCTCTAGGCTCTCACACATAACCCACTGAAATTGTAAGATGTAGAAGTGAAGGTGTAAAAGTGAATGTGTTTCACTTTCACTTTGAGACCACGGTCATGTCTGACTCTTTGCGACCTCATAGACTGTAACCCACCAAGCTACTCTGTCCATGGAATCCTCCAGGCAAAAATACTGGAGTGTGTAACCATTCCCTTCTACCAGGAAATCTTCCTGATCTAGAGATAGAACCCAGGTCTCCTGTATTGCAGACAAATTCTTTACTGTCTGAGCCATACATAACCCCAGAGAAACAGAAGTCTAATGGTTAAAAATACAACAGTACTCAACTGACCTAAAAGAAACACCACAAACGAAAAAGTCTATAACAAATGAAGCAGAATCACTCACCCAGCATAAGTATATATTGAAAATAAATTTCCATATATTCCCGTAGAGTTTAGAAAAAAATTAGAGAGCAGAATTAGAATAACCAAATGATGAAAAAGAGCAAGTACTAAATAGGGAAAGATAAAAGTAAAGTCAAATAATTACCGAGAAAGGTAATGAGTGTATTTAATATCAGAATAGAGACAGAATAAATGAATGAGGTGGAATAATAAACCAAAGACTCATCCCCAAAAGTATAAGGAAGAGAAAAATGGAGTCAATGTATATCAGAACACTTATGTGACATGGAGTTTAGACTTAACATGAACATATTGCAAAATATTAATGGCAGGGAAGAAATAATTGAAGAAATTACCAAAAATCGCCTGTACTTAGCAAAGACATTAGCCCTCAAAATGAAAGAATTAACACATTTCTAGTCAGTAATAATAAAACATTACTGAACCACACAACAGTAAAAATTAATAATAAAAAATTGGAGAAAAATCATTAAGCCTCTAAAAAAAAAACCAGGTCATCCAAAGTCAATAGAATCAGATTGAAATAAGATTAATCAACTGCAATAATGGATATAAGATGATCGTGGAATAGTAAGTTCAAAGTAGTACAGGAAAATAAATTTAATTTTATAGCAAGCAAAATAACTATTTAAATCTGAAAGTAATTTAAAGATATTCTAAGTCACACAAGATCCTTTTGGAAATAAGAAAACTTGGAGAAAATCAGTCATAAAAGAAATGCAAGCACAAAAGTGCATATATTAGAGAAGTAAATAATTAAGGAAATACTTTTTTTGTCCACAAAAATAAAATAAGAATATTTATAAACACCACACACACACACATTAGTAAAATTAACACATTTCTTTTGCAATTGCCTCTTTACCCTGGTGCCTCTTCATTTCTCTTTTTCTATAATAATCAGAGAAACCCCATGAAATATTGTAATACATGTGGTAAATGACTAAGGTTGTACTCAGAATCAATCTTTACCTCTTTCTAGGGTAAATTCCAAAAGTGGGAGGCTGAGATGCAAAGCATTTTATTTCCCAGAGGCCCTGGTGACGAGGGTTTTGGATTCAGGTAGGTTCTGTCACTTTGCTGCATGAGGGATTTGGAAGCAGCACTGGGATAAGAGTGTGGGCTACTCTTTGAGCTATTGCTGTTAGGCAAGCAAAGTCATGGGAAAATGGAAGGAATTTGACAGCAGAGTGTCCTCCAAGTCTGGAGAATAGCTTCATTGCTGTTAAGTGGTTATTGTAAGAGTAGCAGTTGCTTCCTACTCGTTAAATACCAGCTACCTTCAAGTCAATACCTTCAGTGGATGGTTTGTGATTCCTCCGTTAGAGGATTGTCTGAGAAGTAAAGATACCCAGAATATTTCAAAGGAATGACAGTGAATGGATTATTAACAGATGTGTGGGCAGGGGTAAGGGACCACAGAAAGGGTTAAGGACCACAGAAGTGCCCAACATGAATGGCCATTACTTGAGCTAAAGGATGGTTGGTGAATACAAAATGTTATTGGAGCCCTGGGAGAGCTCAAGTTGAGGAAGAAGATTTACCAGGCAAGAATGATGTCTTCAAGATTAGACTGACACTGTTTTAATATCTAATTATGTGTGTTAAATTTCTTTAGTTTTAAAATCTCTGTTAAGTTTTTCTATTTCCTGCCACAAAATGTAAATCCTGAATTAAAAAGTTGCTGTCTTGATCCCATGTCCTTATAGCACCATTTCTATGCAACTCTTTACTGTAGCTGGAAAGTTACTCCCTGCCTCCATTACTTCTCTAATTTTCTATTTGTCTCACTCCACAGCAAGTCATCCCTACCCTTTCACCCTCACTTCTTCAGATAAGTTCTTGTCAAAATCACTAGTGGCTTTTATTTTGACAGAAACAATGAGGAAATTTCAGTTTTCATCCGACTGGGCCCTTGAATTTCTTCCCTTGCCATATCACTCTTTCCTCCACTATTCATGAATTCACATAATCTGCCACTGAGTTGTTTTCATATTTCCAAACTCCACATATCTGAGACTTCCCAGTTTCAGTTCTCAGATCTCTTCTTTTCCTTGTTTTTGCTTCCACTTCAGCTGATCCCATTTGGTCCCATGCTTTTAAACACAATCACTACTTTGCTGACTCACAAATTTATATCTTCAACCATTATTCACCTTGCATTTCAGACTTATACAGAAATGTCTCCTCAATATCTGTATTTGTATTTTATTGTTGTTGCTCAATCACCAACCTGTGTCCAGTTTTTTTAGACTCGATAGACTGCTGCATGCCAGGCTTCCCTGTCTCTCACCATCTCCTGGAGTTTGCCCAAGTTCATGTCTATTGAATCAGTGGTGCCATCCAACCATCTCATCCTCTATCACCCTCTTCTTCTGCCTTCAATCTCTCCCAACATCAGGGTCTTTTCCAATGAGTTGGCTGTTCACATCAGGTGGCCAAAAGATTGGAACTTTAGCTTCAGCATCAGTCCTTCCAATGAGTATTCAGGGTTGCTATGTTTGCATATCTAATTATTATTTCAGATGGAAAGGACTTCACTCAACTTGATCTTCCCACAACCTACCCATCTTTCTAAATGGTATTTCCACCTTTTCTCATGTTCAGGTGAAAATATGTGAAGTCATCCTCGACCTCTTTGTCTCTCATACTTAATAGAACTCTTCCAGGAAAAAAAAAAAAAAAGAGAGAGAGAGAGAGAACTACTGCAAGACCTAGTTCACATTTTGATTATAGTCTGTGTGAGACTCTAAAGGAGAGGACATGGTTAAGGCATGCTAGGTCTCTTCACTCTCAGAAATTATGAGCCAAATGTTGTTTAGATCCACTAAGTTTTGGAGTATTTTTAAACAAAGACAAATAATATCTCCTCCATAGAGGAAACAGCAAATATTAGGGTGATCATATTACATCATCATTTTTAGGTCAAAATGTTCAATTATCAGTATTTTTATGAATTTTAAGATATGTTTGTTGAATGGGTTAATGAAGAGCTTGCAGAAATACAAATGAGAATTTATAAGTATAAAGTTTCTTAAAGAACTTAAGTAATTTAAAGTTGCACTTTACTCATTTAAAGTAATTTAAGGAGTAACCAGTACAACCTAGTGGGAAAATATTAATGTAGGATTAGGAAGGGGTTTTGAATTGTTATTTTATGACTTTCTGGCAATGAGATATTTGGTAAATTATCCTCAAACATTTTAATGGATAACATTAATTATTTTAGAGTATTCTTATGAAGATGAAGGGATAAAAACTAGAGAGCATAACTAACTTACTGACTGATAGTGAATTAAAAAAAAAAAAAAGGATTGTTCAAGAAAAAAATATTGCTTGTTTCATGTATATTGAATGAATATACATGAAATGTATATTCATGTATATATTAAAATATACTCATGTGTATATTCAAATGTATATTGAATGAGTATACAACATTTCAATATATGCCCATGTATATTTTGTGGTGTTTTCCCAAATATGAGGAAACTGAAATGAAAGGAAGCCAGCTAAATAATTTTTATAAATATATTGGGCCTAATATTTTCTTTATACAGTCTACTCTCTAAGATCAATCATTTATAATGTAATGTTATTATAAATATTCATTTCTGTAGAATCAAGATAATACACTTAGAAGTTCTTTAATCAATCAAATGTAAGGTAAACTTTCTCAGAATCTTAGTTCAAAAGGAAATGATTATCTTAGTTTTGAATCAAAGTCATATATTTAAGTTCAGAATTAGACTTTTCAGTAACAGCCTCTATAAAATATTCAAAAGCTAGAAGACATTTGTCTTAAATGTCAAGTAAAGGATGAACATTTTAGAAACAAATCTTAGTGATTTATGTGTGATTTTTTAAATTAATCCAGATATGTTAGTAACTTAAAGCTTTAACAAAGGATTAATAAAAATGGTTAAAGAAGAGAAAATCCTTTTATATTTAAGAAAGGTATAAGAGATATTTTCATGATGGGTGTACAAATTAAAAGGAAAGCAATAATTCAGAGAGCAAGTCCTTATGTTTATAAAGCATAGGAAATATGTTATGTATAGTGTAAGCATGCTCGATAAGTTTTTCAGTCATGTCCGAATCTTTGCGACCCTATGCACTGTAGCCTGCCAGGCTCCTCTGTCCATGGGATACTCCAGGCAAGAATACTAGAGTGGTTTGTCTTGCACTGCTCCAGGAAATATTCCCCACACAGGGACTGAACCCATGGCTCTTAAGTTTCTTGCTCTGGCAGGCAGGTTCTTTACCATTAGAGCCTCCATAGGATGTGCGTGTGTGTGTGTGTGTATGTTTCATTTGAGAAAGAACTATGAACATTAATTAGCTACTAATAATCTCAAATTCTAGTCACAACTTTTTGTTAAAACAGTTTGTTTCCCATTATGAATATATATTTTAAAATTAGGTGAAATGTCAAAGTATTTTATTCAATTTGTATGATTCCAGATATGCCTTTCTTTCAGTAGACATTTAGTTATTTGAAATACACACTGTATGGTTTCACATAGATAAGACATGTAAACTATTGCCTGAATTCAATTTAATTATAACTGAAAACAGGTATTCATGAGGTTGAAATGCATATAATCATTCATGAATTGAATATATTGCTACAGTATAGACATTGGTGACATATCAAGAATGAAAACAAAATTTAAATAAACACGTATATGGCACGATAATCTTCAGTTCAGTTCAGTTCAGTTCAGTCTCTCAGTCGTGCCCAACTCTATGCGACCCCATGAACTGCAACACACCAGGCCTCCCTGTCCATCACCAACTCCCGGAGTCCACCCTAACCTATGCCCATTGAGTCGGTGATGCCATCCAACCATCTCATCCTCTGTTGTCCCCTTCTCTTCCTGTCCTCAATCTTTCCCAGCGTCAGGGTCATTTCAAATAAGTCATTTATTCCCATTAGGTGGCCAAAGTACTGGAGTTTCAGCTTCAACATCAGTCCTTCCAATGAACACCCAGGACTGATCTCTTTTAGGATGGACAGGTTGGATCTCCTTGCAGGCCAAGGGACTCTCAAGGGTATTCTCCAACACCACAGTTAAAAAGCATGAATTCGGCTCCTCAGCTTTCTTTATAGTCCAAATCTCACATCCATATATGACCACTGAAAAAACCATAGCCTTGACTACATGTGCCTTTGTTGACAAAGTAATGTCTCTGCTTTTTAATATGCAGTCTATACCTGTGGCAGATTCATTTCGATGTTTGGCAAAACTAATACAATATTGTAAAGTTTAAAAATAAAATAAAATTAAACTAAAAAAAAAGAGTTTAATCTTCAAAAAAAAAAATATGCAGTCTAAGTTGGTCATAACTTTCCTTCCAAGTAGTAAGGATCTTTTAATTTCATGGCTGCAATCACCATCTGTAGTGATTTTGGAGCCCAGAAAAATAAAGTTAGCCACTGATTCCACTGTTTCCCCATCTATTTGCCATGAAGTGATGGGACCTGATGACATGATCTTCGTTTTCTGAATGTTGAGCTTTAAGCCAACAGTTTCACTCTCCTCTTTCACTTTCATCAAGAGGCTTTTTAGTTCCTCTTCACTTTCTGCCGTAAAGGTAATGTCATCTGCATATCTGAGGTTACTGATATTTCTCCTGGCAATCTTGATTCCAGCTTGTGCTTCTTCCAGCCCAGTGTTTCTCATGATGTACTCTGTATAGAAGTTAAATAAGCAGGGTGACAATATACAGACTTGACATACCCCTTTTCCTATTTGGAACCAGTCTGTTGTTCCATGTCCAGTTCTAACTGTTGCTTCCTGACCTGCATACAGATTTCTCAGGAGGTAGGTCAGGTGGTCTGGTATTCCCATCTCTTTCAGAATTGTCCAGTTTATTGTGACCCACACAGTCAAAGGCTTTGGCATAGTCAATAAAGCAGAAATAAATGTTTTTCCGGAACTGTCTTCCTTTTTCCATGATCCCGAGGATGTTGGCAATTTGATCTCTGATTCTTCTGCCTTTCTAAAACAAGATTGAACATCTGGAAGTTCATGGTTCACGTATTGCTGAAGCCTGGCTTGGAGAATTTTGAGCATTACTTTACTAGTGTGTGAGACTGAGTACAATTGTGTGGTAGTTTGAGCATTCTTTGGCATTACCTTTCTTTGGGATTGGAATGAAAACTGACCTTTTCTAGTCCTGTGGCCACTGCTGAGTTTTCCAAATTTGCTGACATATTGAGTGCAGCACTTTCACAGCATCATCTTTCAGGATTTGAAATAGCTCAACTGGAATTCCATCACCTCCACTAGCTTTGTTCATAGCCATGCTTCTTAAGGCCCACCTTACTTCACATTCCAGGATATCTGGCTTAGGTGAGTGATCACAGCATCATGATTATCTGGGTCATGAAGATCTTATTTGTACACTTCTGTGTATTCTTGCCACCTCTTTTTAATATCTTCTGCTTCTGTTAGGTCCCTACCATTTCTGTCCTTTTTTGAGCCCATCTTTCGATGGGCTTTGGATTCCCTTGTTATCTCTAATTTTCTTGAAGAGATCTCTAGTCTTTCCCATTATATTTTTTTCCTCTATTTCTTTACATTGATCGCTGAGGAAGGGTTTCTTATCTTTCTTTGCTATTCTTTGGAACTCTGCATTCAAATAGGTATATCTTTCCTTTTCCCCTTTTCTTTTCACTTCCCATCTTCGTAAGGCTTCCTCAGACAGCCATTTTGCTTTTCTGCATTTCTTTTTCTTGGGGATCGTCTTTATTCCTGTCTCTTGTAAAATGTCACGAACCTCTGTCCATAATTCATCAGCTGCTCTGTCTATCACATCTAGTCCCTTAAATCTATTTGTGACTTCCACTGTATAGTCATAAGGGATTTGATTTAGGTCATACCTGAATGGTCTAGTGGTTTTCTCCACTTTCTTCAATTTCAGTCTGAATTTGGCAATAAGGATTTCATGATCTAAGCCACAGTCAGCTCCCAGTCTTGTTTTTGCTGACTGTATAGAGCTTTTCCATCTTTGGCTGCAAAGAATATAATCAATCTGATTTCGGCGTTGACCATCTTGTGATGTCCACGATCATCTAAGCATGCTAGAAAATGTTAATATTGTTTTGAACTTTTATACATTTGTCATCTTTTTGCTTTAGTTGTAAAAAATGTAAGTCTATTGATAAAATATTTATTTTTATTTAAAAACATTAGATTGATTGTAAAATACAATACTACCATGTGTATATGTGCACACACACACACAGGCAACCTATCAGTTCAGTTCAGTTCAGTCGCTCAGTCGTGTCCGACTCTTTGCGACCCCATGAATCACAGCACGCCAGGCCTCCCTCCATCACCAGCTCCTGGAGTTCACTCAGACTCATGTCCATTGAGTCAGTGATGCCATCCAGCCATCTCATTCTCTGTTGTCCCCTTCTCCTCCTGCCCCCAATCCCTCCCAGCATCAGAGTCTTTTCCAATGAGTCAACTCTTCACATGAGGTGGCCAAAGTACTAGAGTTTCAGCTTTAGCTTCATTCCTTCCAAAGAAATCCCAGGCCTGATCTGACCTTCTAGAACTAACACTCAAAAAGATGTCCTTTTCGTCATAGGGGACTGAAATGCAAAAGTAGGAAATCAAGAGATACCTGTCGTAACTGGCAAGTTTAGCCTTAGAATGCAAAATGAAGCAGAGCAAAGGCTAGCAGAATTTTGCCAAAAGAACCCACTGGTCACAGCAAACACCATCTTCCAACAACATAACAGTGTGAATCAACCATAAATACACATATAATGTTTGATTTGCTTTATATAAAATGCATGCTTCATTTTGCACTCTAAGGCTAAACTTGCCAGTTACAACAGGTATCTTGATTTCCTACTTTTGCATTCCAGTCCCCTATGATGAAAAGGACTAGTTCTAGAAGGTCTTGTAGGTCTTCACAGAAATGTTAAACTCCAGATTCTTCAGCATTAGTGACTGGGACATATCCTTGGGTTACTGTCATATTGAATGGTTTGCCTTGGAAATGAACAGAGATCATTCTGTCATTTTTGAGATTACACACAAGTACTGAATTTTGGGCTCTTTTGTTGACTCTGAGGGCTACTCCATTTCTTCCAAGGTATTCTTGCCAGCACTAGTAGATATAATGATCATCTGTATTAAATTCTCCCATTCCAGTCCATTTAAATTCACTGATTCCTAAAAATTTGATGTTCACTCTTGCCATCTCTTATTTGACCACTTCCAATTTGCCTTGATTCCTGGGCATAGCATTCCAGGTTCCTATACAATACTGTTCTTTACAGCAATGGATTTAATTTCACTACCAAACAAATTTACAACTGGGTGTTGTTTCTGCTTTGGCTTAGCCTTTTCATTCCTTTTGGATCTATTACTCCCCTCTTCTCTAGTAGAATACTGAGCACCTACTGACCTGGGGAGTTCATCTTTCAGTGTCTTATTTTTTGCCTTTTTATACTGTTCATGAGATTATCAAGAATGCTGAAGTGGTTTGCCATTCCCTTCTCCAGAAGACCACATTTTGTCAGAACTCTCCACCATGATGCATCCGTCTTGGGTAGTCCAACAAGGCATGGCTCACAGTTTCACTGAGTTAGACAAGGCAGTGATCTATGTGAACAGTTTGGTTAGTTTTATATTATTGTGATTTTCATTCTGTTTGCCCTCTGATGGATGAGGATAAGAGGCTTGAGGAAGCTCCCTGATTGTCAATACCAAAATAAGATTGATCATATTCTCTGCAGCCAAAGATGAAGAAGATCTATAAGATTAGCATAAAGAAGACCAGGAGCTAACTGTGGCTCAGATCATGAACTCCTTATTGCACAATTCAGAGTTAAATTATAAACAGTAGGGAAAACAACTAGGCCATTTAGATATGATCTAAATCAAATCACTTATGAATATACAGTGGGAGTGACAACTAGATTCCAGGGATTAGATCTGATAGAGTGAGTGAAGAACTATGGAAAGAGGTTTGTAGGTAACATTGTACAAAGGCAGTGATGAAAACAATCCCCAAGAAAAAGAAATGCAAAAAGGCAAAATGGCTGTCTGAGGAGGCCTTACAAATAGCAGAGAAAAAAGGAGAAGCTAAAGGCAAAGGAGAAAAGGAAAGATAGACCCATCTGAATGCAGAGTTCCAAAGATTGCAAGGAGAGATAAGAAAATCATCCTAAGTGAACACTGCAAAGAAATAGAGGAAAATAATAGAATGGGAAAAACTCAAGCTGTCTTCAAGAAAATTATAAATACCAAGGGAATATTTCATGCCAAGATGGGCACAATAAAGGACAGAAGTGACCCTAACAGAAGCAGAAGATATTAAGAATAGGTGGCAAGAAAATACAAAGAACAATACAAAAAAAGATCTTAATGATCTGGATAACCAAAATGGTGTGATCACTCATCTAAAACCACACATCCTGGATTGCAAAGTCAAGTGGGCCTCAGGAAGCATCACAACAAACAGAACTTGTGGAGTTGATGGAATTCCAGTTGAGCTAATTCCAGTCCTAAAGGATGATGCTGTGAAAGTGCTGCACTCAATATGCCAGAAAATTTGGAAAATATAGCAGTGACCACAGGACTGGAAAAGGTCAGTTTTAATTCCAAATCCAAAGAAGGATAATGCCAAAGAATGTTCAAACTACCACACCATTGCACTCATTTCAAATCCTAGCAATGTAATGCTCAATATCCTCCAACATGGGCTTCAGCATTATGTGAACCAAGAACTTCCAGATGTACAAGGTAGATTGAAAAAAGGCAGAGGAACCAGAGATCAAATTGCCAACATGTGGTGGACCAAAGAAAAAGGAAAAGAATTCCAGAAAAAAGAAAATATATACTTCTGCTTTATTGACTATGCTAAAGCTTTTGACTGTGCAGATAACAACAAACTATGTAAAATTCTTAGAGGGATGGAAATACCAGACCACCTTGCCTGCCTCCTGTGAAACCTGTATAAGGTCAAGAAGCAATAGTTGGAATCAGGCATGGAACAATGAACTATTTCCAAACTGGAAAGGAAATATAACAAGGCTGAATATTGTCACCCTACTTATTTAACTTACATGCAGAGTACATCATGTGAAATGTCGGGCTGCATGAAGCACAAGCTAGTATCAAGATTGCCAGGAGAAATATCAATAACATCAAATATGCAGATGATACCACCCTTACAGCAGAAAGTGAAAAGGAGCCAAAGAACCTCTTGATGAAGTTGAAAGAGAAGAGTGAAAGAAACAGCTTAAAACTTAACATTCAACAAATGAAAAATCATGGCATCTGGTCCCATTGCAAATAGATGGAGAAACAATGGAAGCAGTGACACACTTTACTTTGCTTGAATCCAAAATCACTGCAGATGGTGACTGCAGCCATGAAATTAAAAATCACTTGCTCCCTGGAGTAAGACCTATGACCAACCTAGACAGCATATTAAAAAGCAGAGACATCACTTTGCTGACAAAGTTCCGTATCAGTTCAGTTCCGTCACTCAGTCGTGTCCTACTCTCTGCAACCCCATGGACTGCAGCATGCCACACCTCCCTATCTATCACCAACTCCCAGAGTTTGCTTAAACTCATGCCCTTTGAGTCGGTGGTGCCATCTAACCATCTCATCCTCTGTCGTCCCCTTCTCCTCCTGCCTTCAATCTTTCCCAGCATCAGGGTCTTCTCCAATGAGTCAGTTCTTTGTAACAAGTGGCCAAAGTAATGGATTTCAGCTTCAGCATCAGTCCTTCCAACGAATATCCAGGACTGATTTCCTTTAAGCCTGACTGGCTTGATCTCCTTGCAAGTAAGGGACTCTCAAGAGTCTTCTCCAACATCACAGTTCAAAAGCATCAATTTTTGTCACTAAGCTTTCTTTATAGTCCAACTCACACATCCATACATGACTACTGGGAAAAAAACATAGCTTTGATTAGACAGAACTTTATTGGCAAAGTAATGTCTCTGCTTTTAAATATGCTGTCTAGTTTGGGAATAACTTTTATTCTAAGGAGCAAGCATCTTTTAATTTCATGGCTGTGGTCACTATCTGCAGATTTTGGAGCCCCCAAAAATAAAGTCAGTCACTATTTCCACTATTTCCTCATATCTGTCAAGAAGTGATGGGGCCAGAAGCCATGATCTTAGTTTTCTGAATGTTGAGCTTTAAGCCATCTTTTTCACTCTCCTTTCACTTTCATCAAGAGGCTTTTTGGTTCCTCTTCACTTTCTGCCATAAGGGTGGTGTCATCTGCATATCTAAGGTTATTGATATTTCTCCCGGCGATCTTGATTTCAGCTTGTGGTTCATTCAGCCCAGCATTTCTCATGGTGTACTTTGCATATAAGTTAAATAAGCAGGGTGACAATGTATAGCCTTGATGTACTCCTTTCCTGTTTTGGAATAAGTCTGTTGTTCCATGTCCAGTTCTAACTGTTGTTTCTTGACCTGCATACAGATTTCTCAGGAGTCTGGTCAGGTGGTCTGGTTTTCCCTTCTCTTTAAGAATTTTACACAATTCGTTGTGATCCACACAGTCAAAGGCTTTGTCACAGTCCATAAACCAGAAATAAATGTTTTTCTGGAATACTCTTACTTTTTTGATGATCCAACAGATGTTGCCAATTTGATCTCTGGTTCTTCTGCCTTTTCTAAATCCAGCTTGAACATCTGGAAATTCTTGGTTCATCCCAGTGACAGGGGAGCCTGGTGGGCTGCCGTCTATGGGGTCACACAGGGTCAGACATGACTGAAGTGACTTAGCAGCAGCAGTACTATTGAAGCCTGGCTTGAAATGCAGTACTTGGATGTGATCTCAAAAATGACAGATTGATCTTTGTTTGTTTCCAAGGAAAAGCATTCAGTATCACAGTAATCCAAGTCTATGCCCCTGACAGAATGCTAAAGAAGCTGAAGTTGAAAGGTTCTATGAAGACCTACAAGACCCTCTAGAACTAACACCCAAAAGGATGTCCTTTTCATTATAGGGGACTGGAATGAAAAAGTAGGAAGTCAAGAAATACCTGGAGTAACAGGCAAATTTGACCTTGGAGTACAAAATGAAGCACGTCAAAAGCTAAAAGAATTTTGCCAAGAGAACACACTGGTCATAGCAAACACCCTCTTTCCAACAACACAAGAGAAAACTCTACACGTGGACATCACCAGATGGTCAATACTGAAATCAGACTGATTATATTATTTGCAGCCAAAGATGGAGGAGCTCTACACAGTCAGCAGAAACAAGACTGGAACCTATTGTCAAATTCAGACTTAAATTGAAGAAAGTAGGGAAAACCAGTAGACCATTCAGGTTTGACCTAAAACAAATCCCTTATGATTATACATTGGAAGTGACAAATAGATTGAAAGGATTAAATCTGATAAACAGAGTGCCTGAAGAAATATGAATGGAAGTTTGTGACATTTTACAGGAGGCAGGAATCAAGAACATCCCCAAGAAAAAGAAATTCAAAAAGGCCAAATGATTGTATGAGGAGGCCTTACAAATAGGTAAGAAAAGAAGTGAAAAGCAAAGGAGAAAAAGAAAGATATACCCACTTGAATGTAGAGTTCCAAAGAACATCAAGGAGAGGTAAGAAAGCTTTCCTCAGTGATCAATGCAAAGAAATAGAGGAAAACAATATAATGGGAAAGACGAGAGATCTCTTCAAGAAAATTAGAGATACCAAGGGAACACTTCATACAAAGATGGGCACAATAAATGACGGAAATGATATGGACCTAACAGAAGCAGAAGATATTAAGAAGAGGTGGCAAAAATATACAGAAGAACTATATAAAAAAAGATCTTCAGAACCCACATAATCATGATGGTGTGTTCACTCACCTAGAGTCAGACATCCTTGAATGTGAAATCAAGTGGCCCTTAAGAAGCATGACTATGAACAAAGCTAGTGGAGGTGATGGAATTCCAGGTGAGATCTTCCAAATCCTAAAAGATGATGCTGTGAAAGTGCTACACTCAATATGCCAGCAAATTTGGAAAACTCAGCAGTGGCCACAAGACTGGAAAAGGTCAGTTTTCATTCCAACCCAAAGAAAGACAATGCCAAAAAATGCTCAAACTACCACACATTTTTAAAATTTACACTTGTGTAAATTATTACCTGAATGACACAGGAATTTAATAATTGAGATGGACTTTGAGAAAATAAAGTTAGTGACTGAAGTAACAATTGTGTTGTAGAATGTTTTCTAACTGTATCAGTCATTCCTTACATTACAGTTTTAAGTTTTTGAGGTCTTTCTGGTGCATTCTCAGCTTGGCTTCTGCTGGCTTCAGATGGTATAATACCCAGTGTTTATTCCGTCTGTTCATAACCCACACCATTTGGCTTTCTCACTGGAGCTTTTCTACAAATTTTAGATGTCAGGTCCCATAAAATGCACCCATACCTGCATAATCAAAACTACAGGGGAGTTGTGAACCATGATGTCTGCTCCTGATGAGTGAGAATTGGAGATAAGCAAGTCAATTCCTTGCTTTTCTTATTGGCTCTCCTACTTCCCTTGGCTCACTTGCTTTTTTCCCTCTTTCATTCCCTGGAATTACAGTTCCTATTACAATAGCAGTGTATAAATTTTACTGTAATTTGCTTGTTGGGCAGCATAGGCCAAAACTGTTCCAGAAGCATTTTTAAATCTAGACCCTCAAGATGAGATTTTGGAACAATGTTATTCATGGTCCTGATGGAAACAAGTTGGTCTAAATTAACCACTGGCATCCATGGAATTTTGATTATTATCATTCTCAGCATTAATTGAGATCAACTAAATTCAGCAGGTGACCTGTTGACATACACAGGAACTCTGGGCTTGAAGATCGATGGAGTCAGTGATAAGTATGAGACATTGTCCAAGCCAAAGTCACAAGGATTTTCTCAATCAGGACAGGGAAGCCTGGCATGCTTCAGTCCATGGGGTCTCAAAGAGTTGAACATGACTGAGTGACTGAACAACAAAAACTCATATATTTTCTTATAGGCATTGTACAAGTTTCAGCTTTTACATTCAGACTATGATCCATTTTGAATTTTTTTATGGTGTGATTAAAGAGTTGATGTTTAGTGTTTTTCCATCAAGTTGTTATGACAATATTATTTTAGAAGACTAATTGTTTCCAATTGTATTATATGGAAACATTCAATTGAAAATCTATTGACCATATATACATGGATTTGTTTTGCTCCTCTGTTTGACTTTTATATTTATCTTAATAAACCCCATCCCTCCATTCTGAACAAAATCACCATCTTGATTAATGAAAATTTTTAGTAAATATTGAATTTGGTAATATATGTTTTTTTTTCCTTTTTCCTAATAGAAATATTAGCTATTCTAAGTCCTTTCATTGTCAAATCAATTTTAGAATCATGTATGTATGTATACACACACACACATGTATATACACATAAATTGGATGGTATTGAAATAGAAAATGCAAGGAGTTAAAGGTCAACTTGGGAAGCATTGGAAGTCTTACTATTATGAGTCTTCTAATCTATGAACATAGTACATCTCCATTTATTTGGGTCTTGTTAATTTTTTTCTCAGCAATGTTTTGTAATTTGCAGTGTACCTGTTTCTACATATTTGTTAAATTCATTTTGCATTTTCATTTTTTGTAATATTATTATGGGTTTGGATCAAATTATACTCCCCACAGGGCTTCCCAAATGACTCAGTGGTAACTAATCCATCTCTCAATGCAGGAGATGCTAGAGATGCAGGTTTGAATCCTGTGTTTAGAAGATCCCCTGGAGGAGGAAATGGCAACCCACTTCAATATTCTTGCCTAGAAAATCCCATGGACAGAGGAGCCGGAAGGGCTACAGTTCATAGGTCGCAAACAGTCAGACATGAATCAGTAACTAAGCACACATACTATCCATAAAGCTGAGATCAGTAGAATTTTTATTTCTCATAGGTGATCCATCCATTTATTCTTCATGGAAAATTTTAGTGTTTTTGTTGTTGTTGTTATTGTTTGTTTGTTTTTCTTTGTTTGTTTCATTTTATTTTCTTTACAACATTTCTTCATGTGGCCTCGTCCTTAGTTTTGTTGTTTTTTCCATTGTCAGTCTTTGGTCCCTTTAATTCTAACAGGTACTTTTCAAAAATCGTGTAATTAATCCCCACCTTTTCTTCAAACATTTTCTTGTCTCTGTCTTAAATTTTATTTCTTTTAAGCCTCCTGGATTTGTTTCCCCATGCTTCATTCTGTAGGTTTTTGTTCACTTATTTATATCTTAAGCTTATCTATTTGCTTTGTAGACAACTTATTGTATTCTCTACTTCTCCAATTACACATCTTAAAGCTACTAATTTGTTGATTTATAATTATTGGCTGACCTATTCTAGTATTGCTACAGCTGATGAAATAGATCATCTAGAATATTGTGTTAGATACTACTCTGTCAGTAGCATTAAGAAAAGAAAACTGTCATACTGTTTATAGCATCCCCAGAGAGCTGTCTATAGTAAAGCAGATGAATCTTTGGGTGGAAAATGCATAAAATTAAAGAGGAAATCACAGTTAATTTGATCTCAATTAAAAAAACAATTTAAATTCAGAAATTCTCCCTGAACCTCAGAGTTAGTTAATGAGTTGAAATTTATTAAATGGCAGTTGGTCAGAGCTGGAGTGTAAAAGTGACTGCTAGTTATCACTGTATCCACAAATATTTATCTCAGTTCCAGGATACTTGTTCTGAGTTGTCACATGTTGAGGGCAAGACACGTGGTTTTAAACAATGATGGAGAGGAAGCAAGTGCAGAATTCAACAATACCTTTCCTTTTTTATCTTCTTACTGCAACTGTTTCATCTTCATTTTTGTACATACAAAAATGTGACTATTTTACAATTTAAGTTCTTTTGTATTTAGCTAAATTTTTCATTGTGCTTTCCTAATTTAAAAAACAAATGTATTTATTTTGTGGATTTGAATAGTATTCTATTTTCCAAGTATGAATTTTTAAAAATGATTTATTTCCATTTTTAAAATTACTTTATTTTTTACTTTATCAAGCTTTATTATGCAATACATCCAAGAATCCCCATATTACATTGCAGATAACTCTGATCCAGCATTTTTAATTCTACCCTTTTTTAACCCCACACATTAGTATCCATACAATTGTTGGTGATTTTGTTGTGTCAGTTCAAATATATATTAACGTTCATTACTACTTAACTACTCATTTGCTTACTGTTTCTTCTCGCATCTCAGAATTCCTTCTGAGTTCATTTTCTTCTTTCTGGATTCAGCCCTTTATAACTTCCCACATATAGTGGAAATGTTTGTGTTTTTTGTGCTCTCTCTTTTTTGATTTCTCTGATGTCTCTTTCGCCTTTCTCTCTTTCTTTCTTTTTTTTTTTTTTCTTGATAAAACTGATCATTGATCACTGATTCAATTGTACATAACTTTAAATCAATATTTCCATTCAGGATTGTAAAATATATTATAGTTATTCTCTGTGATTATTATAGGTTTTATTTTTAAAATATATTTGCACATATATTCCTTTGCTGTGCTGTAACTGGTTTTATAGCTATGTTTCACCAATTCTAGGCATTTATTAGCCACTTTCACTTCACATATTGTGGCTCACTCCTATATATTTTTTAAATATTGTCTCCTGTAGTTTGAACTAGATATTTTTGAACCTTATTTCACCTTATTTTTTTTATTCTGTTTCTATATTTTCTTCCATATTTTCTTTAACCTTGTGTACCTACCGTGCACCCAGTAATTTTACAGATATAGCTTCCAGTTTAACTATTCTTTATTCAGCAATAGATAATCTGAGTTATTTAAATGGCTTAATGTCTTGGAGTAACAGGCAAATTTGGCCTTGGAATACGGAATGAAGCAGGGCAAAGACTAATAGAGTTTTGCCAAGAAAATGCACTGGTCATAACAAATACCCTCTTCCAACAACACAAGAGAAGACTACACATGGATGTCACCAGATGGTCAACACCAAAATCAGACTGATTATATTTTTTGCAGCCAAAGATGGAGAAGCTCTATACAGTCAGCAAAAACAAGACCAGGAGCTGACTGTGGCTCAGACCATGAACTCCTTATTGACAAATTCAGACTTAAATTGAAGAAAGTAGGGAAAACCACTAGAACATTCAGGTATGACCTAAATCAAATCCCTTATGATTATACAGTGGAAGTGAGAAATAGAATTAAGGGATGAGATCTGATAGATAGAGTGCCTGATGAACTATGGAATGAGGTTTGTGACATTGAACAGGAGACAGGGATGAAGACCATTCCCATAGAAAAGAAATGCAAAAAAGCAAAATGGCTGTCTGGGGAGGCCTTACAAATAGCTGTGCAAAGAAGAGAAGTGAAAAGCAAAGGAGAAAAGGAAAGATATAAACATCTGAATGCAGAGTTCCAAAGAATAGCAAGAAAAGATAAGAAAGCCTTCCTCAGTGATCAATGCAAAGAAACAGAGGAAAACAACAGAATGGGAAAGACTAGAGATCTCTCCAAGAAAATGAGAGATACCAAGGGAACATTTCATGCAAAGATTGGCTCGATAAAGGACAGAAATGGTATGGACCTAACAGAAGCAGAAGATATTAAGAAGAGATGGCAAGAATACACAGAAGAACTGTACAAAAAGATCTTCACGACCCAGATAATCACGATGGTGTGATCACTCACATAGAGCCAGACATCCTGGAATGTGAAGTCAAGTGGGCCTTAGAAAGCATCACTACGAACAAAGCTAGTGGAGGTGTTGGAATTCCAGTTGAGCTCTTTCAAATCCTGAAAGATGATGCTGTGAAAGTGTTGCACTCAATATGCCAGCAAATTTGGAAAACTCAGCAGTGGCCACAGGACTGGAAAAGTCAGTTTTCATTCCAATCCCAAAGAAAGGTAATGTCAAAGAATGCTAAACTACCGCACAATTGCACTCATCTCACACTCTAGTAAAGTAATGCTCAAAATTCTCCAAGCCAGGCTTCAGCAATATGTGAACCGTGAAGTTCCTGATGTTCAAGCTGGTTTTAGAAAAGGCAGATGAACCAGAGATCAAATTGCCAACATCCGCTGGATCATGGGAAAAGCAAGAGAGTTCCAGAAAAACATCGATTTCTGCTTTATTGACTATGCCAAAGCCTTTGACTGTGTGGGTCACAATAAACTGTGGAAAATTCTGAAAGAGATGGGAATATCAGACCACCTGATCTGCCTCTTGAGAAATTTGTATGCAGGTCAGGAAGCAACAGTTAGAAGTGGACATGGAAAAACAGACTGGTTCCAAATAGGAAAAGGAGTACATCAAGGCTGTATATTGTCACCCTACTCATTTAAATTCTATGCAGAGTACATCATGAGAAATGCTGGACTGGAAGAAGCACTAGCTGGAATCAAGATTGCAGGGAGAAATATCAGTAACCTCAGATATGCAGACGACACCACCCTTATGGCAGAAAGTGAAGAGGAACTAAAAAGCCTTTTGATGAAAGTGAAAGAGGAGAGTGAAAAAGTTGGCTTAAAGCTCAACATTCAGAAAACGAAGACCATGGCATCCGGTCCCATCACTTCATGGGAAATAGATGGGGAAACAGTGGAAACAGTGTCAGATTTATTTTTTTGGGCTCCAAAATCACTGCAGATGGTGACTGCAGCCATGAAATTAAAAGACGCTTACTCCTTGGAAGAAAAGTTATGACCAACCTAGATAGCATAGTCAAAAGCAGAGACATTACTTTGCCAACAAAAGTTCGTCTAGTCAAGGCTATGGTTTTTCCTGTGGTCATGTATGGATGTTAGAGTTGGACTGTGAATAAAGCTGAGCACTGAAGAATTGATGCTTTTGAACTGTGGTGTTGGAGAAGACTCTTGAGAGTCCCTTGGACTGCAAAGAGATCCAACCAGTCCATTCTGAAGGAGATCAGCCCTGGGATTTCTTTGGAAGGAATGATGCTAAAGCTGTAACTCCAGTACTTTGGCCACCTGATGTGAAGTGTTGACTCATTGGAAAAGACTCTGATGCTGGGAGGGATTGGGGGCAGGAGGAGAAGGGGACGACAGAGGATGAGATGGCTGGATGGCATCACTAACTCGATGTACGTGAGTCTGGGTGAACTCCAGGCGTGTGTGATGGACAGAGAGGCCTGGCGTGCTGTGATTCATGGGGTCGCTAAGAGTCGGACCCGACTGAGTGACTGAACTGAACTGAACTGAATGTCTTTTTAAAATCACCTAGATTATTTTTGATTGTATAATTTAATTATATTTTATTTATTTGAAAATATGTAATTATACCTCTAAATGATATAATTAACAATTTCATTATTTTATTTCTTTTTCTGCTATCACTTCTTTTGTGTGGTTTCTCTATGTGTCACTGGCTTTCATTGGAACACATATTAAATTGAATTTATTTTGTGAAAACTTGGAAGAAACTAAATAAGATGTGATTTTTTCCCTTATTAGAATTTGAAGTTGCTTCTTTATCACTAAAATATTCTATTCATCTCTATTTGGTGATTTAAGACTTTTTATATAGACTAATTTATCCCTCCTACCTCATCTTCCTTGCTATTGATAATATCAATTTTTGCATCTCCTTCAAAATTAACACAATGTGTTTCAGCTCACCTTTTATTTCTTACCAGATTGACAATAGACAATATTATATGCTATTTAGAGTTTAGTGTTCAAAAGCAGAATATTTATTCAAAGTATCTGTTCTGCCAGATATAGTGTGTGTGTGTTTAAAAAAAAAAAAAAGGCCCATTTAATTATCTTTCTACAAGGTGAACTGCCTACTAGTAAGCAAAATGTTAGCTGTGATATATTAGAAGTGATTAGGACTAATATTAGTATGATTACTATATAGAAAAGAGATCCACATATTTATCTGAAGCAATACAAACTCTGCTATTTTGAAACATTTTCTCAGTAAAATAAAAAACCACTTATTATTTTTAAAATTTCATTAATTCAAATATATATATTAATGAAATATTTCAACTTATTTGAAGTCATGAAATCTGATTTAAGACAACACTTAAGTTTAATGTACATTTTTCCAAAGAAATATGTTGTTGTTCAATTACTCAGTCCAACTCTTTGCAACCCCATAGACTGCAGCACTCCAGGCTTCCCTTTCCTTCACTTTCTCCCAGAGTTTGCTCAAACTCATGTCCATCGAATCGGTGAGACCATGCATCCATCTCATCCTTCGTCATTCCTTTCTTCTCCTACCTTCAATCTTTCCTTTCATCAGGGTCTTTTCCAATGGGTCAGCTCTTTGCATCAGGTGGCCAAAGTATTAGAGGTTCACTTTCAGCATTAGTCTTTCCAATGAATATTCAGGGTTGATTTCCTTTAGAATTGTATGCTTTGATTTCCTTACTGTCCAAGGGACTCTCAGGAGATTTCTCAAGCATTACAGCTTGAAAGCATTAGTTTATACTTATTTGTATTTTTTTTTTCCACTTAATGTGCATTGTAGCATATTCTTAATGTACAAAGCTTTGCTGGTGGCTCAGATAGTAAAGAATCTGCCTGCAATGTGGGAGACCCCAGGTTTGATCCCTGGGTCTGGGAGATCCCCTGGAGAGGGGAACAGCTACCCACACCAGTATTCTTTTCTGGACAATTCCATGGACACAGCAGCCTGTTGGGCTACACAGTCCATGAGATAGCAAAGAATTGGACATGACTGAGCAACTAGCACTTTTTACTTTCAGTCTGCATTGTAGCCTATTCTTAAAGTGTATGCTTGGAATCTCAGATTATGTTATAAATTTGTCAATAGAAAAGACATACTCCTTTCCAAGTTTGGAATTACCTTCTTATCCTGGTGATGCAGTGGTCAAGAATCTGCTTGAAATGCAAGAAGCCACCTGCAGTGCAGGAGACCTAGGTTTGATTCCTGGGTTGGGACAATCCCCTGTAGAAGGAAATGGCAACCCAGTTCAATATTCTTGCATGGGAAATCACATGGCCGAGAGAAGCCTGGTGGGCTACATTCCATGGGATTGCAGGAGTCAGGCACAACTTAGCGACTAAACCACCACCACTATCAAGTAACAATAAATTTGGTTAAAAAAATGTAATTTTGCAATTATTTTTCATTTTTTGAAATTTAGTTATTAACATATGTAATATGTGGTGACAGATACAAACAAAATGATTGAGAATCATAAAACCTCAACTTCATACGTTTGAATCAGTTCTAATGAGGTGGATGAAACTGGAGCCTATTATACAGAGTGAAGTAAGCCAGAAAGAAAAACACCAATACAGTATACTAACGTATATATGTGGAATTTAGAAAGATGGTAACAATAACCCTGTGTACGAGACAGCAAAAGAGACAGTGATGTATAGAACAGTCTTTTGGACTCTGTGGGAGAGGGAGAGGGTGGGATGATTTGGGAGAATGGCATTGAAACGTGTATAATATCATACATGAAACGAGTCACCAGTCCAGGTTCAATACTAGATGCTTGGGGCTGGTGCACTGGGAAGATCCAGAGGGATGGTATGGGGAGGGAGGAGGAAGGAGGGTTCAGGATGGGGAACACATTATTACCTGTGGCGGATTCATTTTGATATTTGGCAAAACCAATACAATATTGTAAAGTTAAAAAATAAAATAATAAAAAAGTAAAAAAAAATCAACTTCAAAATTCAAAACAAAGTTATAAAAATAAGCATAATTCTCTGAAAAAAGTACAAAAAATTTTTAAATGCATATTCGTGTATTTTTCTACAATAACAAATCATTGACCCCAAATCACGTCTTACAAGAAACATCCATATACTGTTTTGACTATATACCAAAGTTGTGAGTTACCTATTTATAGCACTTCTCTACATATCTTTACATTCTGGGATAGAAGTTAAAGTGAACTCTAATTGAGATGATCAACTTTTTGGTAGAGAAAAAAGCATAAAACCTGAAAGAATTTGTAGTAACTTAAACCTTCAATTTAAAATTGTCACATGAAATGCCTACTCAAAGCAAGGAGTCAAAGCAAGTCACATGCCCAAGCTCCAGACTCGGAGAACATGCCCTTAATTTGCTATAGATAAGCAGATACGATCTTTCTTCGTAAAAAGGAGGAACAAATAATTGGGTAAAATAAATACAGACTTAATAAGAGAAAACACCAAAAGACAAAGAATAGATTTGTTTGTACTACTTAAAAAAAAAAAATAGATGCAGTAACTTTTTGTTCATTTGTGATGTGAATGCTTGAAATCATTTCTCCTCCAATTTCAAGTATACGATGCAGTATTATTAACTATAATTACCATGCTGTACATTGGATGCCCAGAATGTTTTTTACTTTATAAGTGAAATTTCTATCCATTGCTGGTTATACTTTAATAAATCTGAAAAAAATAAAGAAAGGAAAATAATTATATGCAGTTCTATAGTTGAACAATAATAATGTTTTCTATTAAAAACTGTACTTGATTGAAAAGATACATATGGCATGCAGCCTCCGGTCTATCCAATAATATACACACATAACAGAGGGATCAATTCAGTTAAGTTCACTCGCTCAGTCATATCTTACTCTTTGTGACCCCATGGATTGCAGCACCCCAGGCTTCTCTGTCCATCACCAACTCGCAGAGCTTGCTCAAACTCATATCCATCGTGTCTGTGATGCCATGAAACCATCTCATCCTCTGTCATCCCCTTCTCCCACCTTCAATCTTTCCCAGCATCAGTGTCTTTTCTAGTCAGTCAGCTCATCGCATCAGGTGGCCAAAGTATTGGAGTTTCAGCTTCAACATCAGTCCTTCCAATGAATATTCAGGACTGATTTCCTTTGGGATTGACTGGTTGAATGTCCTTGCAGTCCAAGGGATTCCCAAGAGTCTTCTCCAACACCACAATTCAAAAGCATCAATTCTTGGGACCTCAGCTTTCTTTATAATCCAACACTCACATCCATATATGACTACTGGAAAAGCCATAGTTTTGACTGGACAGACCTTTGTCACAAAGTAATGTAACAGAGGGATAGCTAATAGTAAACTGTTTCAATATTTTGCAAATATGAAACAATAACCATATGGCATTGTTAGCATTGCTTTGTTAACTGAATATGTCAAAAAGCTATACATTGTATCTATATAGAAATGTGGTACTGAGACTAATTATTAAATTCAGGTCAGTGATCACACATTTATAAATGAATTTCTAATAGGAGTGCTTATATTGTACATAAAAACTTATGTGCAAATCTTTATTCATAAAAAACACTAGTTCTGCAATATTTTGTAAAGTTCAGCAGAAAATTTAAAATTAAAATATTCACTGATAAATAACTAAAGTTCAAACTCCATAACAAAATGTTAACTGGTGGTATAACTGAAAGTGAAGTCCAGATGTTCACCCCTCAAAAGCCAATAAACTTTTTGTGGGTGGAAAGTAAAGTATTGCCTTATTTCTGCATTTGGGATGGTGGGGAGGGTGGACTTCCATCCAAAGGGCAATTCTTCCCCACTGACAATCAGTGGGCAAGAGATTTTATAGACATAGAGAGAGGGCATCTGAGTTAAATTCACCCATTCCAGTCCATTTCAGTTTACTGATTCCTAGAATGTTGACATTCACTCTTGCCATCTCTTGTTTGACCACTTCCAATTTGCCTTGATTCATGGACCTGACATTCCAGGTTCCTTTGTAATATTGCTCTTTACAGCATCAGACCTTGCTTCTATCACCAGTCACATCCACAGCTGGGTATTGTTTTTGCTTTGGCTCCATCCCTTCATTCTTTCTGGAGTTATTTCTCCACTAATCTCCAGTAGCATATTGGGCACCTACTGACCTGGGGAGTTTCTCTTTCAGTATCCTTTCATTTTGCCTTTTCATACTGTTCATGGGGTTCTCAAGGCAAGAATACTGAAGTGGTTTGCCATTTCCTTTTCCAGTGGACCACATTCTGTCAAATCTCTCCACCATGACCTGCCCATCTTGGGTTGCCCCACAGGCATGGCTTAGTTTTATTGAGTTACACAAGGCTGTGGTCCTAGGGTGATTAGATTGACTAGTTTTCTGTGAGTATGGTTTCAGTGTGTTTGCCCTCTGATGCCCTCTTGCAACTACTGCAGGCAGGAATCCCTCAAAAGAAATGGAGTGGCCATCCTGGTCAACAAAAGATTCCAAAATGCAGTACTTAGATGCAATCTCAAAAACGACAGAATGATCTCTGTTCATTTACAAGGCAAACCATTCAATATCACAGTAATCCAAGTCTATGCCCCAACCAGTAACGCTAAAGAAGCTGACGTTGAATGGTTCTGTGAAGACCTGCAAGACCTTTTAGAACTAACACCCCCAAAAAGATGTCCTTTTCATTATAGGGGACTGGAATGCCAAAGTAGGAAATCAAGAAACACCTGGAGTAACAGGGAAATTTGGCCTTGGAATACGGAATGAAGCAGGGCAAAGACTAATAGAGTTTTGCCAAGAAAATGCACTGGTCATAACAAACACACTCTTCCAACAACACAAAAGAAGACTCTACACATGAACATCACCAGATGGTCAACACCAAAATCAGATTGATTATATTCTTTGCAGCCAAAGATGGAGAAGCTCTATACAGTCAGCAAAAACAAGACCAGGAGCTGACTGTGGCTTAGACCATGAACTCCTTATTGCCAAATTCAGACTTAAATTGAAGAAAGTAGGGGAAACCACTAGACCTTTCAGGTATGACCTAAATCAAATCCCTTATGATTATACAGTGGAAGTGAGAAATAGATTTAAGGGCCTAGATCTGATAGATAGAGTGCCTGATGAACTATGGAATGAGGTTCATGACATTGTACAGGAGACAGGGATGAAGACCATTCCCATAGAAAAGAAATGCAAAAAAGCAAAATGGCTGCCTGGAGAGGCCTTACAAATAGCTGTGAAAAGAAGAGAAGTGAAAAGGAAAGGAGAAAAGGAAAGCTAAAACATCTGAATGCAGAGTTCCAAAGAATAGCAAGAAGAGATAAGAAAGCCTTCTTCAGTGATCAGTGCAAAGAAATAGAGGAAAACAAAAGAATGGGAAAGACTAGAAATCTCTTCAAGAAAATCAGAGATACCAAAGGAATATTTCATGCAAAGATGGGATTGATAAAGGACAGAAATGGTATGGACCTAACAGAAGCAGAAGATATTAAGAAGAGATGGCAAGAATACACAGAAGAACTGTACAAAAAAGATCTTCACGACCCAGATAATCACAATGGTGTGATCACTGACCTAGAGCCAGACATCCTGGAATGTGAAGTCAAGTGGGCCTTAGAAAGCATCACTACGAACTAAGCTAATGAAGGTGATGGAATTCCAGTTGAGCTATTCCAAATCCTGAAAGATGATGCTGTGAAAGTGTTGCACTCAATATGCCAGCAAATTTGGAAAACTCAGCAGTGGCCACAGGACTGGAAAAGGTCAGTTTTCATTCCAATTCCAAAGAAAGGCAATGTCAAAGAATGCTCAAACTACCGCACAACTGCACTCATCTCACATGCTAGTAAAGTAATGCTCAAAATTCTCCAAGCCAGACTTCAGCAATATGTGAACCGTGAAGTTCCTGATGTTCAAGCTGGTTTTAGAAAACGCAGATGAACCAGAGATCAAATTGCCAACATCTGCTGGATCATGGAAAAAGCAAGAGAGTTCCAGAAAAACATCTATTTCTGCTTTATTGACTATGCCAAAGCCTTTGACTGTGTGGATCACAATAAAGTGTGGAAAATTCTTCAAGAGATGGGAATACCAGACCACCTGATCTGCCTCTTGAGAAATTTGTATGCAGGTCAGGAAGCAACAGTTAGAACTGGACATGAAACAACAGACTGGTTCCAAATAGGAAAACAAGTCCATCAAGGCTGTATATTGTCACTCTGCTCATTTAACTTCTATGCAGAGTACATCATGAGAAATGCTGGACTGGAAGAAACACAAGCTGGAATCAAGATTTCTGGGAGAAATATCAATAACTTCAGATATGCAGATGACACCACCCTTATGGCAGAAAGTGAAGAGGAACTCAAAAGCCTCTTGATGAGGTTGAAAGATGAGAGTGAAAAAGTTGGCTTAAAGCTCAACATTCAGAAAACAAAGATCATGGCATCTGGTCCCACCACTTCATGGGAAATAGATGGGAAACAGTGGAAACAGTGTCAGACTTTATTTTTCTGGGCTCCAAAATCACTGCAGATGGTGACTGCAGCCATGAAATTAAAAGACGCTTACTCCTTGGAAGGAAAGTTATGACCAACCTAGATAGCATATTCAAAAGCAGAGACATTACTTTGCCAACAAAGTTCCGTCTAGTCAAGGCTATGGTTTTTCCTGTGGTCATGTATGGATGTGAGAGTTGGACTGTGAAAAGGCTGAGCGCCAAAGAATTGATGCTTTTGAACTGTGGTGTTGGAGAAGACTCTTGAGAGTCCCTTGGACTCCAAGGAGATCCAACCAGTCCATTCTGAAGGAGATCAGCCCTGGGATTTCTTTGGAAGGAATGATGCTAAAGCTGAAACTCCAGTACTTTGGCCACCTCATGTGAAGAGTTGACTCATTGGAAAAGACTCTGATGCTGGGAGGGATTGGGAGCAGGAAGAGAAGGGGATGACAGAGGATGAGATGGCTGGATAGCATCACTAACTCGATGGATGTGAGTCTGGGTGAACTCCGGGAGTTGGTGATGGGCTTGGAGGCCTGGCATGCTGTGATTCATGGGGTCGCAAAGAGTCAGACATGACTGAGTGACTGATCTGATCTGATTTGATCTGAGAGAGAGGGCAACATAAAGAAATAGCACAGTCAACTTGGCAGTCATCTTCATATTGGTCCTTGGTGCTCTGATCAGCATCAGCCTGATTGTTTTAGATAATTAGTCTTCCATTCTAGCATCAGCTTGTCCCCATTTCTTTAAGACCAGTTCTCAGAACTGTGATTGCTTATGTCATTGGCTATGTTGTCATCATGTAGTTGATTCTTCCCCCTAGTAGAGGTTTCAATATCTACAAAGTAACTCACAAGGGATGGCTCAGGATATTATCTGTAGACCTTGAAAAGGAATTAAAGGGCCATGAGTTTGCTTAATGAGTACACTATATTTATTTTGTTATGTTTTTACTTTATTTTTTCTGAATTTTCTCACTTCTAAAAGGCAGGTTGAAAACAAGGTGGTGGGAGAAGGGACAAGGACTGCAGGGTCGTGCTCTGTCTCAGTAACTCTATTCTGTAAGGTTGAGTTGATGACAGTGACAGTCACTCAGTCATGTCCCTGGAATTCTCCAGGCCAGAGTACTGGAGTGGGTAGCTGTTCCCTTCCCCAGGGGATCTTCCCAACCCAGGGATTGAACCCATGTCTCCCACATTGCAGGCAGATTCCTTACCAGCTGAGCCACCAGGGAAGACCTGAAGTTGATGTCAAGACAGACCCAAACCTGGAATGTTAATCTATGGACCTCAAAACAATAGGAGTGACCTCCAATGCCAGAAAAGATCTAAGATGCATAGCAGCCTAAAGGTAGTGGTGGTGGTTGTTGTCTGTCACTAAGTCAGATCTGACTCTTTGTGACCCTGTGACGTGCAGCACGCTAGGCTTCCTTGTCCTTCACTATCTCCTGGAGTTTGCTTAAATTCAGGTCCCTTCAGTTGGTGATGCCATCCAACCATATCATTCTTTGTTATCCCCTTCTCTCTTGCCTTCAGTCTTGCCCAGCATCAGGTTCTTTTCCAGTGAGTCAGATCTTCGTGTCAGGTGGCCAAAATATTGGAGCTTCAGCTTCAGCATCAGTCCTTCCAATGAATATTCAAGATTGATTTCCTTTAGGATTGACTGATTTGATTTCCTTGCTCTCTATGGGACTCTCTAGAGTCTTCTCCAACACCACATTTTGTAAGTATCAATTCTTTCATGCTCAGCCTTCTTTATGGTCCAACTCTCACATAGTTAAAGGTAGTGGTAAAGATAGCTAATTGATATAGTGTACCTATGGGCAAATAGAGAGGTAACCAACTCTAATTCTTTTAACATCTTCAGTAAGAAAATAGCAAGATTGGTGGAGCAGGAAGAAGAGAGTAGTCATCCCAGTAAAGAGTCTTGATCCTATACTCAGTTTCTAGAAGTGTGTGGATTTTCAAATCCGTAGTTCATTTATCAGTATAGAGGGGTTTTAGCTAGGACTGGTTTTTGCAACAATGCAATCAGCACATATTGCAAGGATTTCTTCAGTTCTTCTTCAGAGACTTCAGTAAATTAAGAAGAGAGCTACAGTTTGTTTCTGAAAGCTGTCTATTGGCTGAAATTCCTTTTCTGTTAAGGCTTTTAATTGATTAGATGGAGCCCACTGATATTATAAAGGGTAGTCTGCTATACTCAAAGTTTACTAATTTAAATGTTAATCTCATCTAAAAAATACCTTCATAGAAACACCTAGAATATTCTTTGACCAAATATCTGGTTACCATTACCTAACCAACTGACACAGAAAATCAACCATTCCATTTTGTAATATTTTTTTCTTCATTTTCTCTTTCCTCTCCTCTCTCTTCTTTTTCTTTCTCCTTCTAATATCCTTATGCCTTTGTATAGATAGGAGATTGAGGTAATAACTAAGAAAGAGACATGCAAACAGTAATCAACTATATTATTATGGTAATATATAAAGATCAGACAAACTGTGAGAAATCATGATTGCGGTAAAGTAGTGCTATTAATCATGAAAAATAGATTTGTGGAAATATTTTGATTTTATAGTTTTCACTTGCTGCTTTTAATTCACTTTCCAATTAACTTGCAAGGTTTCCCTTTTCAGATTTTGGTAGTAACAATGATAAAAACAAACAAACAAACAAACAACAGGAGTATAATTCACAGTTTTCCTGACAGAAGTATGAAGAAAAAATGGTCTGTCTGATAAGCCTAAAACTTATTTAAAAGATTGCAATCTTTACTTCTACATTCTGTTAAATGTCAACAATGTTTGACCATTTATTCAGACCTAAAATGAATAGTCATTTATTTCACAGTCCACTTTTCAAGATTATCTGATAAGATTCAGGTGGAGTCCCCAAACCAAGCTGTGTTTTCCATCCTGTTGTTTCATATACTGAGCACTGCTTTTTTGAATAAAACTTCAATCTACCATTGAATTTTTACTGTTTATTTTTCTTATTATATAAATACATGTAATACTACTTAGAAAAGACTAAATTCTACTTCATGTGTTTTGAAAAAGAGTGGTATGAAATGACAAAAACCCTAATTTTTAACTAATTGGGCTAATTTATTAATGGGAAAATCTTGATACCACATTTAACCAAGAAATATTTATTATTTGTATCAAGTCAGGCACAGAGCTATACAATGAAATTAACATAAATACAAGGTATTCTGCATGCTTCCTCTTAAAGGTATAGAAAATGGAAAAGAGATAGAAATAAAAATGTCAAAACAGTGATTATAGAATGGAAAATACAGAGTGCTATGCCCTGGGCCCCTAGTTGAGGGTAAGAATCAGAGAGCTTGATTTACTCAAGTATAGTGGAAAATTTAGAAGACAGGGGGAAAAAACTTCAGATGTCAATTGGTAGTTTGACAGAATAGTCAAAACTGTGGTTTCTCCAGTAGTCATGTATGGATGTGAGAGCTGGACCATAAATAAGGCTAAGCACCACAGAATTGATACTTTCAGATTGCAGCACTGGAGAGGACTCTTGAGAGTCCCTTAGACAGCAAGGAGAGGAAACCAGTCATTCCTAAAAGAAATCAGTCCTGAATATTCTTTGGAAGGTCTGATGCTGAAGATGAAACTCTTAACTTTTCAACCACTTGATGGGAAGAGCTGACTCACTGGAAAAGACTCTGATTTGGGGAAGACTTAGGGCAGGAAGAGGAATGGGATGACAGAGAGTGAGATACGTGGTTAGATAGCATCACCTACTCGATGGGCATGAATTTGAGCAAACTCCAGGAGATAGTGGAAGACAGAGGACCTGGCATGCTGCAGTCCATGGGGTTATAAAGAGTCAGATATGACTTAGCAACTGAACAACAACAATAAATTGGTAGAGAAGCCACTAGTGTTTTTGTGTTTAGGGGAAAATGCAAATTACATATTGGATATTTTTAGACTTTTTCATGGCCTGGCACCTTCTTAGTAATGCTGGCTTAAAAGGATTAGGGATGCTTTTGCTTAAAAGGATTTAGGAAGAGTTATAACAGACTTACAGGCTGAAAAATGCTATCCTTGGTTTTATGAAGTGGCTGCAATGGCTAAAACAAATAGTGTTGAAGATACTGTCTCTGAGGAGAGGATACATCACAGATTATGAACCTGATAATTTCTCTTTGGAGGAAAAAAATATATATATTAGGACCTCTCTAATGGAATTAGATTGTTCAGAATGAAGTCCAGTCACATTGAAGGCTGCAAAGACCTCCAAGGGGGTACTCATAAGAAAGCAAGAGAACATCTGTATGCTTCTTGCATAAAGAGTAAAAAGTATCTCCAGCATTTGTGGGTTTGTCTAGATTATTCCTCTGTGGTTATGTTTGTAGTTGAGTCTATAGTATCAGCCACCCAGACACAGTGGATGATATACATGATACTTTGTGGGACCCTGGAGAATATTTCTAGGAATATGACTTACCAGATGAGTCATCAAAATAGAGACCAAGATTTACTAGAGTGTGTTAGACATTTCTTTTTCCAATTAAGGTTTATTGGAACTCTGTGCTGTAATTTACAATGCTCACATATTCCAGAAGTCAAGGAAAGTTGCAGGTGATATCTTAATAATTTGCAGACTCCAGCAAAGGGAGGCAGCTTTCCATCCAGAGGTGCCCCTTGGGATTTTGGACTCCTTGGGATTTTAATGACCCTGACATAACTAATAGGTACTTTTTATTTTTTGTTTTGTTTCTGTTCTTTTTGTTGTTGGTTTGCTTTCTGTTACAGCTTTCTTTTTAATAAGAGTATGTTGCACCTCATTAAATTGAGTCAAATGCTAACAAATAAATCTAATTTGCTAGTTATTTCTTTTCCAGGAATTTACAAACCATATTGTTTCCACTGGCCTGTCTTATCAGCTGAATTCCTGATCATTTGTTTGGAAGTTATTATAGCAACCATTAAACCACCCACTCTCTTCTCACTTTTGAGACTGTAGCTAGACAACATTTGCCAGCCATGTTGCTGTTATTGATGTTCAGTGTGACCTTGAGGCCAAGTTTTCTCAAATAAAATATGTGCATCTGTCATATGTTTCATTTCCAACTTGGGCATTTAAATATGTCATATATATATATATATATATATATATATATATATTCCTTTTACTCCAGCTGACCATCTCCCACTGGTCCTAGAAGATGACAGAGTCATAGATGGAAGAACATTCTCAATGGATCCTGTGTAGAAGTGGCAATACATTGAACAGAACATCACTCTATAATATGAGTATTTCATTTTGAACTTAATTTTGTAATAGTTTAGTCCAAGCTAAGAAGTGTATGGCTAAAATTATAAAGGAAAATGGCTTCTAGACAAATGATTTCATGACGCCAAAGCTAAGTTAGGGGTTCAATTAATATTTTTAAAAATGCATGTGGATATATTTTTAATCCAAGTTTGTGAGAAAATGTTAATTTGTTATACATTAATGGATTCAAAATTAAATTTCACTTTAAAATTTTAAGTAAACATTCAAAGGTGGCACAGTTGGTAAAGAATCTGCCTGCCAATGCAAGAGACAAAAGAGATGTGGGTTTGACCCCTGGGTTGGGAAGATTCCTTGGAGAAGGAAATGGCAATGCACTACAATAGTCTTGCCTGGAAAATTCCATGGAGGGAGGAACCTGGTGGGCTACAGTCCATGGGCTCACAGAATTGGACACGTTCACTGTAAACAATCAAAAATTTGATTTTTCAAATTAGCCATCTGTTCACAAACATACACATACATGCCTAAATATAAAGGCAATAAATAAGGTCATTTCTAACTTTGTTTTGCAAACATTATGCTGCTTCTGCTGCTGCTGCTAAGTCGCTTCAGTCCTGTCTGACTCTCTGCGACCCCATATATGGCAGCCCACCAGGCTCCCCCGTCCTCGGGATTCTCCAGGCAAGAACACTGGAGTGGGTTGCCCTTTCCTTCTCCAATGCATGAAAGTGTAAAGTGAAAGTGAAGTTGCTCAATCCTGTCCGACTCTTGGAGACCCCATGGACTGCAGCCTACCAGTCTCCTCCGCCCATGAGATTTTCCAGGCAAGAGTACTGGAGTGGGGTGCCATTGCCTTCTCCAACATTATGCTAAGAAATGAAAGTTGTTCCATTACCGGTTATTCTTACTAATTATAATGGTATTATCCAGTTACTTAAGATAATTTGCAAAATTAAAAAACAATGTATAAAGTTACTAAAACTGCTGAAATCAGTAACTTCATATTTAAATTTGAGAATGAATTAAAATATGCCATAGCATAAGTTCTATATAGGAGATAATTTGAAGAGCACATATAAAATATTTTACTTAGTATAAATCAATATTTTCAGTATCAATATTTCATTATTTTTCCTCAGAATTATCACTTCTTGATTTTAATAATAGAAACTATGTACTCAACTATCTAGGCACTATTTTTTTTTTTTGCTATACTTATATATCCAGGATTTTTATGTAAAAATATGCCATAATTTAGCTTTTAAATTAAGCAAAATGATACACTGGATTATATGTCTTAGAAATATGATGTTTCACGGACTGCAGGAAGACAAGGTGTTAGAAACCACAGCATTTTTGTTGAATTTTTGTCAAAAGAGGGCAATATTTAATTTGGTTGGGGATATACACTATCATTTTGGGTGGAAAAAATCACTTAAATTTTTTTTGATATATATATATACTACTGCATTTGATGAAGATCTGATTATTATAGTAATCTCTAAGTATTTAGGTTGGTAGCTGCAGTTTATTTTAATCATTATAACTAGGGTCTACCACATTTTTACAAATCAAAATAGTAACCATTAAAAACAACACATTTTTGCCAACCATAAATAAGTTTATTTATTCCTGCAGCATACAAATTCTTGCTTTAGGATTCAGTGAACTCTTGGAAAGCATTTTCTGCTTCTGCTGGTTGTGAAAGCCGTTTCCCTGCAAAAGGTTGTCAAGATGCTTCAAGAAGTGGTAGCTAGTTGGTGAGAGCTCGGATGAATATGGCAGACGAGGCAAAACTTCATAGCCCAATTCGTTCAACTTTTGAAGCATTGGTTGTGTGACCTGTAGCAGGATATTGTCACAGAAAATTGAGCTCTTTCTGCTGACAAATGTTGGCTGTAGGCTTGGCAGATTCCAGTTCACCTTACTGATATGCTGAGCCTACTTTCCAGATGTAATGGGTTTGCCAGGATTCAGAAAGTTTTAATGGATGAGATAGGCAGCAGACCACCAAACAGTGAACATGAATTTTTTTTTTTTTTTTGGAGTGGGGTTGGAGGGAACAAGTTTGGCTTTGGCAAGCACTTTGGAGCTTCTGTTCAGTCCAGTTGCTGATCTGGTCATTATAGGTAATATAAAATCCACTTTTTTTACACATCACAACCAAATTGAGAAATGGTTCATTGTTGCATAAAATAAGAGAAGACGACACTTCAAAATGATTTATTTGTGGTCACCTCATGAGGTACCCACTTATGGAGCTTTTTCACCTTTACAATTTGCTTCAAATGCTGAATGACCATAAAATGGTCGATGTTGAGTTCTTGGGCAACTTATCTTATAACTGTAAGATCAGCTTCAGTGATGGCTCTCAGCTGGTGGTTGTCAACTTCCAATGGCTGACCACTGTGCTCCTCATCTTCAATGATATTGTCTCCTTGCAAAACTTCTTGAGTCACCCCTGCTCTGTAAGTTTCTTAGTTGTTCCTGAGCCAAATGCATTGTTGATGTTGAGAGTTGTCTCCCCTGCTTTATGACCCATTTTGATCTTGAAAAAGTAAATTTCTCCAGTTTGCTTTTTGTCTAACAATTTCCTAGTCTAAAATAAATATAAAATAAATAGCAAGTATTAAATCATTAGCAAAAAAAAAAAAAAGAAAAGAAAACATAAAGCGAGAAATGAGTATAAAAATGATGCATGGTATAATCACATTTATTTATGAATGTACTCCAGTATCAAAGTTCAAAAATATAAAATGGCAATTACTTTTGCATCAACCTAATATTTGATCAGGTATTTAAAATTATTTGCTCAGTGGTTTGCTTACAATTGTAATTTGAGTTTTCCTTTATAAAAGAAAATTTCCTGTAAATATTTCCTCTGAGTCTGTATTTAGGAAATGTTACTTTTGAAAATTAATTGTACATGAGTAGAACTCTATATTTAGGTAACCTGAAAGACTGATTACAGTAGGTCTATTTACACATTAGACTAGGCATTGAGAGAATGACTATTCTTACATGAAGTGCCCACACAATGCACATCAAAGAAACAGATGAAAAATATATATAAAAGTAACAATGATACAAAAATATTGGTCTCCTTTTACATTTTATAAAGAATCATGGCTACATATTTTTAAAATATTATTACTATTTTAATTTCAGACAGATTTTTTTTTGAAAAACATTTCAATGTATACTCAAGGAGAGCAACAAATCTGCCATCCTTGTATTTAATATATCTTTTTATTGCATTACAGAAGAATATACTTTATGAGTTGCTTATCTTAACTGTGATAGATTCACCAGTTATTTTATAATAGGTTTGTGGTTTAGCTCATCATCTAAATTCTAAAAAATTAGTCTTGCTCATTTCTATTTAGATGAGTGCCTGATTAAAGTACAATGGTGCTATGACTTCTTAATATAAACCTTTACAATTTTTTGATAGGAAAGTGTATTCTTTCCACATAGTTTAACAGAGTAAAGTTTGATGCCATTTAAACACTAAATATCTGCTTTAGTCCACACTTTCATTATGATGTACTTATACTATAAGTTTGTGTAAGTGTATAATGATTCCCAGTAACATTTTCTCCTGAATAGTGTTTTAATTTTTATAAAGAACTTGAAAATTAATAGGAGAAACATCATGGACAAAGGGCTGAATAAAAAAATGAAAAACTGAAAACAGGATAACAATGAATATGTGAATTAAAACATTAGCTGCATTGTCTTCTATAAATAATTTTTGAAACTTCACTGAGTATATATGTATTTTCCCCTTCTCTAACATAATAAAGAATTTCTTTCTGCTAAATCTCTCAATAATTATTCTTGTTATCCTCCATTAGCAACTTATGAAAGACTTGCCTCCTACCCTTACTTGATATTCTGTTAATCTCCTCCTATTATTAGATAATCACATCAACATTCAAATATACCCTAGAATGTGTGTGCTTATTCTCTCAGTTGTGTCCAGTTCTTTGCATCCTCAGGGCCTATAACCTGCCAGACTCCTCTGTCCATGAGGTTATTCAGGAAAGAATGCTGGAATGGGTCGCCATTTCTTTCTCCAGGGTATCTTTCCTACCCAGGCATTGAACCTACATCTCCTATATCACCTGCTTTGCATGTGAATTCCTTACCCACTAACCATCAGGGAAGCCCCATACCCTAGGAGCTCTTTCCTTAAATAGGAAAAAAAAAAAACTTTTAAAAGATTACTTAGATCTTTAAATTAAATGTCTGGTCCAATTACCTAGTGATATGCATTGTAACACAGACAGACCTTAAGTCTAGGGACATTATTTCTATCATTCTCTCTTTTATTTTTTTTTTCTCTCTTTAACATATTACTGTGTATTGTCTTATTGGAACCAGCTGGTAACACTCCAGTTCAACTTGTCCCTGAATTCCTTTTCTGAAACTTCCTATTCCTCTAATGCTAACCTAACCATTTCTTTTATCACTTGTTTGATTATATAGAAAGTAAAGCTAATGTAGTGGATATAAGCGGTTGCCTACTTCACTTTCAATCTCCCTACCAGGTTATCAACTTTGTCCATATTTTTAATTCTGTCTCATATGACTCACTGTTAAATCCTGCTTACACTAAGCTAATCATTAAAATCTTAGTCTCTCTGCCAGTGATAGATGTAGGGAAGATTACAAACCTTTGATCCTGCCCTAAAGATAAAATATTTTATTCATGGTCATATTTGTATTCATCTTCATTTACATGTGGTGAAGTCTACTGGAAAGACTCTGGGGAAAATTCTCTCATTAAAAAAGGAAGACTCACACAAGAAGTGTTACCCACGTTTTCTACTACATATTCTTATGTTTACACACACAGTCATAAACATTTTATTCTCATGAAAGGAGGAAGCCTGAGAACAAAGATTCTGAGGAGCACAGTTCAGAAAATGAGGAGAAAATCTGAGTTCTTGATGGCATCATTCAGCCACTGAATTAAACAACTCTGGGGGTGCCTGAGTCTACAGTCTCTGGTATATGAGATAGTGATATTTTTTATATTGAATTGGGCTTTTTAATTTTTTTTCCAGGTAAAATAATCTTATATCACAGTGTAGTATTTAACCACACTTCTGGTGAGATGATTTAACAAGTTAGTTCACATACAAAACATAGCAGAGAACTTGAGACATAAAATACCTTAACAATGGAAGTGACTACAATTGAATTTTCCTCTATTTCTCTTCATCTCCTTTCTTTGCTCCTTCTCATTCTCACAGTATTAGTATAAATTATTCTACTATTTCATGTGGTCTAAGAAAATTTTATTTCCTCAGTAGTAGTATCATACATCCTTATGAAATAAAACATGAAATAATACTAAATGATTAGATAAGACAAGACAAACACATAACATTTTTTTGTAGTTTAAGAATTGTTTTTTGGGTTACAAAATTTTCAAATGTAGGGGATTTAATTTATTTTTTTTTTTTTTTATTTTTTTAAAATGCTTACTCAGTTCTTCAGTACCTGCTGATTTATCCATGACCTGAATATATGCCTTATTTTTACTTCTTTACAGTTACAGTTTTACAATTTTTACAGTTACTCATATGCCTCTTTTAGTGGTGACACATTTAACTTAATAAAGCATATAAGTTCAGTCAGTTCAGTCACTCAGTTGTGTCTAACTCTTTGTGACCCCAAGGACTGCAGCACGCCAGGTCTCCCTGTCCATCACCAACTTGTGGAGTTTACTCAAACTCATGTCGATTGTGTCAGTGATGCCATCCAACCATTTCAACCTCTGCCATCCCCTTCTTCTCCTGCCCTCAATCTTGCCCAGCATCAGGGTCTTTTATTATTATTATTATTATTTTTTTTTTTTTACTTTACAATATTGTATGGGTCTTTTCAAATGAGTCAGTTCTTCGCATCAGGTGGCCAAAGTATTGGAGTTTCAGCTTCAACATCAGTCCTTCCAATGAATATTCAGGACTGATTTCTCTTAGGATGGACTTTTTGGATCTCCTTGCAGTCCAAGGGACTCTCAAGAGTTTTATCTGACACCACAGTTCAAACGCATCAATTCTTTGGTGCTCAGCTTTTTTTATAGTCCAACTCTCACATCCATACATGACTACTGGAAAAACCATAGCCTTGACTAGATGGGCCTTTGTTGGCAAAGTAATGTCTCTGCTTTTCAATATGCTTTCTAGGTTGGTCATAACTTTTCTTCCAAGGAGCAAGCATCTTTTAATTTCATGGCTGCAATCACCATCTGCAGTGATTTTGGAGCCCAAACAATAAAGTCTGCCACTGTTTCCCCATCTATCTGCCATGAAGTGATGGGACCAGATGCCATGATCTTAGTTTTCTGAATGTTGAGCTTTAACCCAACTTTTTCACTCTCCTCTTTTACTTTCATCAAGAGGCTCTCATTCTTCTTCACTGTCTGCCATAATGGTGGTGTCATCTGCATATCTGAGGTTATTGATATTACTCCAAGCAATCTTGATTCAAAATTTAAACAAATAATAATGTGAGGAATGGATCTTAATCATTGTGAATCTTGCATTTCTCATTCAGAAAGTAACAGGCTTTCCAAAGTAATAGCAGAGTAGATTAAACATCTCATGACATTAGCTTCATTGTTCTTACTGTTGTGCCAGAATATTATGTATGTTTTTATTTCCTGATTATTTTTTAGATCTTTTTTTTTTTCATTTATGATGTTGACTACGATGTGGTTTTCTTTAAAGGTATTCTATTCATGTCTTGTGGAATTTAAAAAAGAAAAACATTTTTTTAGGGAAAAAAAATAGATTTACAGAAAAGTTGAAAGGATAATACACACATTTCCCTTTACCCAGCCCCAAGTTACATCTGTCCCTGTCCTGGATTCCCCTGACCTCCTAAATGATTATTTTTAAATGTGATTATAATAAAGGATCTGCCCGCAATGCTGGAGACCTGGATTGGATTCCTGGATTGGGAAGATTTACTGGAGTAGGGAAAGGCTACCCACTCCAGTATTCTGGCCTGAAGAATTCCATGGGCTGTATAGTCCGTGGGGTTGCAAAGAGTCGGAAACGACTGAGTGACTTTCACTTTCACATAAATATTTACTATTTGAGCTGTAAATCTCTATGGAATTTGACAAATGTTTAGTGTCATATATCTGCAATAAAAGTATATAGGATTGTTTCAATAGTCTGAACATGTTTTCTGCGTTTCATCATCAACATTTCTAGCCCTTCTTTGATCACCTTCATTGGCCATTACTAATTTACCATATCTTTATGTTCTGTCATTTCCAGATGTCATATAAGTGGAATAATTCAATAGGTAGACTTTTCCTACTGATTTCTTTCATTTTACCCTATACATTTAATATTCTTCTGTATATTTTCATGGAGTGTTAATTCATTTATTTTCTTTTTTTTTCATTTATTTTCACTGAATAATATTGCCCTATTTGAATGGACCACCCTTTATTTATCCATTCATCTATTTCTCTCTTGATTGCCTTTGACTATTGTGAAATATCAGTTGACTCTATTTTTGTGCATCCATTTCTGGGCTGTTTATATGGTTTAATTGATCTATATGTCCATTTTTAAGCCAATATTATGCTGTCTTGATTACTGTAGCTTTATAGTAATTCTTGAAACTAGGAATTGTGAACACTACAACTTTGCTATAATTATTTTATTATTGTTTTGGTCATTCTCCTTTCCATATTAAGTTGATAATAGTTTGTCAATATCTAGAAAATAGCTCACTGGAATTCTTATTGGGACTGCATGGAATCTATAAATGCAGTTAAGAAAAATAGATATCCTAATAATATCAAATTTTACAGTCAATAACCACAGAATAACTCTTGATTTATTTAGTCTTTGATTTATTTTATAAGCATTTTATAGTTTTGTAATATACTTCCTATAAATATTTTGTGAGGTTTGTATTTATTTTTTTATGGTATAATATTCATGGAATTTTAAAATTTAATATATTTATTAAATACATCTTTGTTTATATTTATATGTAGTATATATATATATACACACACACACATACATAATACATACATACATGTGTGCTGCTGCTGCTGCTAAGTTGCTTCAGTCATGGTCTGACTCTTGTGGCCCCAAGGACTGTAGCCCTCTAGGCTCCTCTGTTCATGGGATTCTGAAGGCAAGAATACTGGAATGGGTTGCCATTTCTTCTTCCTGGGAATCTTCCCAACCCAGGGATTGAACTTGAGTCTTCTGTGTTGAGAGGCAGATTCTTTATCACTGAGCCATTCTGGGAAGCCCCATATAACCACTTACTCTTGGCTAAGTGAGGTCCTTGATTGCCTTACAGAGGCTCTTTGCCCATAGTTCTTTATGCTCTGGATTTAGTGGTATGCTTTTAAAAGTTTTTGAAGAAATCTAGTTACTTAGCAGTGCTGAGTTGTTTATTTATGTGTTTAAAACTTGAGTAGCATAAATATATTGCTCTTCTGCTTAATCACCAAGGGCTGACATATGGATGTTTCAATTTCTTTTAGTATATTCAACAGACTAACAAATAAACTTGGTCCGTTCTCCTTCAACAGTCTTTGTTGTTCCCATTCACTACCCATATGATAATAGAGCTGTCCTTCACATTTATCTCAAAATTACCTGAGAATAGTTTGAAAAGAGTTAAATATTAGAACCATCATAATGTTAACTGGTAGTAAGGGACTACAGATACACATGGGGCTTCCCTGGTGGCTCAGTCAGTAAAGAATCCACCTGCAATACAGGAGATCACCTTCAATGCAGGAAACATGGATTTGATTCCTGGGTCAGGAAGACCCCCTGGAGAAGGAATGGCAACCCACTCCAGTATTCATGCCTGGAGAATTTCAAGGACAGAAGAGGCTAGTGAGCTACAGTCCATGGGGTTTTAAAAATTGAACACAAATCAGTGACTAAACCATCACCACCATTGATACACACATAGATATAGATATTCATATCCATCTCCTCTGGAAAATTTTACATGATACATTAATTTATGAGAAGACATTTTTCAGAGAATATGTAATGGCCATACTTTGTGTATGTTTGCATATGTTACATAATACTCCTTATATATGTAGATAGAAATCTACATACCACAGTTCTACTGCATTTATGTAAATATTAAGATTATTTTTGTAATGAAATGTTAAGATTTCAGAGAATTGTATTTCTTAATTTTCTTCTAAATATTAATTTAATTATATAGGGGAATATATAATCTAATTTTCTAAATAGTTATGTCCATATTGATGTTAATTTTCAACTCTTTTTTCATCAAGTGTATACATTAATAAGATGTGCCATTTTAAAATTCTAGTAATAGCTTTAGGTATAGATATTAATTTACACATACAGGAAAATGCATGCTACACAAAGAATTAGAAACTAAAAAAAAGAAGTTATAAAATTTAAAATAACATCTCAATGTGAAAAGGATATTAAGTTGAATTAAGTTAAACTCTACTCTCTAAAGTGTGCTACCAGAAATCTTTAGCTCCTTTTAATTGGCCAAATTGATCAGAAGCTAGTATTATTAGTAATGATTTTGTAGAAAGACACCTTTAATTATTCCATAAATTACTACCATAAACTAGATAAATTCAGTCAATTTAAAGTAACTTAGCTCTTTGTAAATAACCTTCAAACCTGAGAGAAAGGAAATTAAAAAAAAAAAAAAAAGCTTCTTAAAAAGGTCTGAGTGTCTCTTGTCTAGTAGATAAAATCAATCCACATCATTTAACAATATAATTACTCATTTATTTATCAAGAATTTTTCTGGCCCACTGAAATCCAAGAACATTACAAAGTTTTTGATGCTTTCTGACAGCGATAGTAGGAGATGAATAATTTAGCAGAAAATGTATATGGCAATGAGAATATGAGAGAAATAACCAAATGTAGTAATTCTAAAGGCAAAGTAAGTAAAAGTTTTGCCTATAGTTTCTTTAGTTTGAAACCTAGGATATGCATGTTTTCTTCCTTAATAATTACAGTTACATATATTAGGAAATTTTCTGTTAGTATATGACAAAATTAATTACCTCCTTTTTGAGCAATATTTTTGGATATGTGCTTCTTCATAAATTTCTGAATTATAAAACCAATATCATTTAAATTTTGAGAACATAATTTTTCAGATTTAAAATTGCAGATAGTTGCATATGCAGATCAGCATATATGCTGATAATATGATATATCCAAGAACAAGAATAAATACTAGAAGACTGAAAGTAAAACTTGGAGTGGAAAGTGATGTCCTTCTGAAGGGGAGCAGTTAAGGTGATAACTCTCAATTGAAAAGATGGAAAGAAAAGGAAAAAACAAAATCCTTCTAGTGATATAGTTTATATCCAATCAGTTGATTAGAGTATTTGCACTTTTTGAAATGTTAGTTGATTGCCATTTTTTGTCAAAATGCCAAGTAAGCCTATTTGTTTTGTTATTTGTTTTTTTAAGTGAAATATGTGTGTGGTTAAGTTGCTTCAGTCATATCAGACTCTTTGCAGATTGTAGCCCACCAGGCTCCTCTGACCATGGGATTCTCCAGACAAAAATACTGTAATGGATTGTCATGCCTTCCTTCAGGGGATCTTCCCAACCCAGGGATCAAACCTGTGTCTCTTGTGTCTCCTGCTTTGGCAGACTCATTCTTTACCACTAGTGCCACCTGAGAAGTCCAATTTAAGTGTATTGCCTTATATTAGATTCAAGTATACAAAATAGTGATTCAATATTTTTATAAATTATGCTCAAGATAAAATTATTTAAAAATGTTGGCTATATCCCCTGCAATGTGTATTACATCCTTATACATTTACTTTATATCTAATACCTCTTAATCTTGCCCCTATCCTACCCCTCTTCCCACTGGAAAACACTAATTTGTTCTCTGTGAGTCTGTTTTGTTACATTTGTTCATTTGTTTTGTATTTCTTGTAATGAATGGAAACGGCAGCCTAATTTTATAACATTACTCTCTGAACTTTAAAAATAATGATTTGCTTTTGGGCACTGGCAATTAACTATAAGGCAATTCCATGAATAATCTTACACGGGGCTAAAGGTAGTTAATCTCTTCAGGAAATCTAAAAGGTGATCTAATAGTCAATCTATTTAGAAGTAACAATAGCTACTGCTAATACCAGCTGTTTAAATAAATATACTGGTATATTATGATGGAATTCATATTTCCTTCTCTAAAAATATCTGAAATCTTCAATTTAAAAATAAGATGACTTACTTTATTTTATGACAAAATGTTAAATTTTAAAATTGAGATATAATTGAAATTTAACATTTTATTAGTTTCAGCTATACCAGAGGAAACCATTGGTAATAGTCCTGGAAGAATATATTATATCCATGAAAAGTTCACACCAGTTCTGGGAAGAATGACAAAACTAGAATGACCAAAAGCTCTAATGGTGAATGGTATGAACCTTAAAACTGTTTCCCTTCTAAGCAAAGCAACCAGTCTAGTTGACTAAAGGGAGTTTCAATTAGGGTAAACAAGCTGTTTGGAATTCTGCAATTATCCTCCTTACAGATGATCAGATCAGATCAGATCAGTCACTCAGTCGTGTCCGACTCTTTGTGAACCCATGAATCACAGCACGCCAGGCCTCCCTGTCCATCACCAACTCCCGGAGTTCACTCAGACTCACATCCATCGAGTCAGTGATGCCATCCAGCCATCTCGTCCTTTGCTGTCCCCTTCTCCTCCTGCCCCCAATCCCTCCCAGCATCAGAGTCTTTTCCAATGAGTCAACTCTTCGCATGAGGTGGACAAAGTACTGGAGTTTTAGCTTCAGCATCAGTCCTTCCAAAGAACACCCAGGACTGATTTCCTTTAGGATGGACTGGTTGGATCTCCTTTCAGTCCAAGGGACTCTTAAGAGTCTTCTCCAGCACCACAGTTCAAAAGCACCAATTCTTTGGCACTCAGCCTTCTTCACAGCCCAACTCTCACAACCATACACGACCACAGGAAAAACCATAGCCTTGACTAGATGGACCTTTGTTGGAAAAGTAATGTCTCTGCATTTGAATATGCTATCTAGGTTGGGCATAACTTTCCTTCCAAGGAGTAAGCGTTTTTTAATTTCATGGCTGCAGTCACCATCTGTAGTGATTTTGGAGCCCCAAAAAATAAAGTCTGACACTGTTTCCACTCTTTCCCCATCTATTTCCCACCCAAGTGGTGGGACTGGATGCCATGACCTTCGTTTTCTGAATGTTGAGATTTAAGCCAACTTTTTCACTCTCCACTTTCACTTTCATCAAGAGGCTTTTGAGTTCCTCTTAACTCTCTGCCATAAGGGTCGTGTCATCTGCATATCTGAGGTTATTGATATTTCTCCTGGCAATCTTGATTCCAGCTTGTGCTTCTTCCAGTCCAGGGTTTCTCATATAAGTTAAATAAGCAGAGTGACAATATACAGCCTTGAAGAAATCCTTTTCCTATTTGGAACCAGTCTGTTGTTCCATGTCCAGTTCTAACTGTTTCTTCCTGACCTGCATACAAATTTCTCAAGAGGTAGATCAGGTGGTCTGGTATTCCCATCTCTTTCAGAATTTTCCACAGTTTATTGTGATCCACACAGTCAAAGGCTTTGGCATAGTCAATAAAGCAGAAATAGATGTTTTTCTGGAACTCTCTTGTTTTTTCCATGATCCACTGGATGTTGGCAATTTGATCTCTGGTTCCTCTGCCTTTTCTAAAACCAGCTTGAACATCAGGAAGTTCACACATCACATACATTATAGGGGACTGGAATGCAAAAGTAGGAAATCAAGAAACACCTGGAGTAACAGGCAAATTTGGCCTTGGAATATGGAATGAAGCAAGGCAAAGACTATTAATAGAGTTTTTCCAAGAAAATGCACTGGTCATAACAAACACCCTCTTCCAACAATACAAGAGAAGACTCTACACATGGACATCACCAGATGGTCAACACCGAAATCATATTGATTATATTCTTAGCAGTCAAAGATGGAGAAGCTCGATACAGTCAGCAAAAACAAGACCAGGAGCTAACTGTGGCTCAGATCATGAACTCATTGCCAAATTCTGACTGAAATTGAAGAAAGTAGGGAAAACCACTAGACCTTTCAGGTATGACCTAAATCAAATCCCTTATGATTATACAGTGCAAGTGAGAAATAGAATTAAGGGCCTAGATCTGATAGATAGAGTGCCTGATGAACTATGGAATGAAGTTCGTGACATTGTACAGGAGACAGGGATCAAGAACATCCCCATGGAAAAGAAATGCAAGAAAGCAAAATGGCTGTCTGGGGAGGCCTTACAAATAGCTGTGAAAAGAAAAGAAGCGAAAAGCAAAGGAGAAAAGGAAAGATATAAACATCTGAATGCAGAGTTCCAAAGAATAGCAAGAAGAGATAAGAAAGCCTTCTTCAGTGATCAATGCAAAGAAATAGAGGAAAACAAAAGAATGGGAAAGACTAGGGATCTCTTAAAGAAAATCAGAGATACCAAAGGAACATTTCATACAAAGATGGGCTCGATAAAGGACAGAAATGGTATGGACCTAACAGAAGCAGAAGATATTAAGAAGAGATGGCAAGAATACATAGAAGAACTGTACAGAAAAGATCTTCACGACCCAGATAATCATGATGGTGTGATCACTCACCTAGAGCCAGACATCCTGGAATGTGAAGTCAAGTGGGCCTTAGAAAGCATCACTACGAACAAAGCTAGTGGAAGTGATAGAATTCCAGTTGAGCTATTCCAAATCCTGAAAGATGATGCTGTGAAAGTGTTGCACTCAATATGCCAGCAAATTTGGAAAACTCAGCAGTGGCCACAGGACTGGAAAAGGTCAGTTTTCATTCCAATCCCAAAGAAAGGCAATGCCAAAGAGTGCTCAAACTACCACACAATTGCACTCATCTCACATGCTAGTAAAGTAATGCTCAAAATTCTCCAAGCCAGGCTTCAGCAATATGTGAACTGTGAACTTACAGATGATAACATCAGCTAAAGAAGTTAAGGGCAAGAAAACACAAAAGGGAGAATGAAGGCAATATATAAAGCAGTGGAATAGGAATTGGATTCTGTCTGGACACACATGAACACTTGATTTATGTCAACTCTTCATAGTATTGTCCCATGTTCAAGTGTATGGGCAATGGTGGTACCCAGTTCAGATCTGCTTAACAAGGGCTGTAAATCACTCACAGCAGCCATAGCTCAGGCTAAAGATCAGTCAAATCTTCACTGTACTTCTCACTGTACTTTGGAGGAAGGCCCTTGCTTGCAGAAATCATCAGAAGTACTTTAATGCTCTTGGATTTTAATAAGTCAAGAAAATTACTTCAAAACAAATTAATTATTTTAAGGGTTTGCCAAACCTTGCCTCAAATGATTGGATTCTATCAATATTCTTATATTGTTAATATAATTGTAACATTTCACATGGAAGTTTCAAGAAAGATTTAATGTTTGTCATGTGGACAATAACTGTTTACTGGAACAGAACATAGCTTAAAAGCTAAGACTGATGCTTTTTTTCAGCTGCAGGAGGTTCCTACTTGACATAAGCAGACATAGAAATGCATGAGGTATGCATCATCAGGCAGGAAAAGGCTATAAACCTCTGTCACCCAACAAAGCTGCTAATGTTATGAGAAACTATGTGAAATATCAATAGGAAATATATGTTTGGGTCAGATTCTCTGAGAACAATATCCTCCATTGAGCTGGGGGTTACATTACACAGGACCCTAACAAAGAAATCCAGGTGGCTTAAAATAAATCTTGACTATAATAGACAGGCAATCCATTTTGGATTCTGCTTATTTTAAATCAACAGCATCAAATACTAGTAAGTGTGGGGAAAAGAGTATTTTGCATCCTTTTTTTCTTCTGAGCTCTATCTCCCAGTACACTATCAGAACAAGGAATACATTTCCTTGCTACTGATATTCTAAAATGTTCCACAAAGCATTATATCATAAGGATGTATGCTATCCTTTGTGGCCTGCAAGGTATTTGTTTGAGAACTAGGACAGAAAACTGAGCATCTGTTAATAGAAATTAGAATATAATATGGATAAAAAATGCTAGCTGACTCACATGGATAGATTTGTTCATCTAAAAGTGAGGGCGGAAAGGGGGACAAGTTTGAAAAGACCTGGGAGATGTAGAACTTAGAGAAAAGAAGTATAAGCTCATGTGATCGCTCTACTATTTTACCCAAGGTGTAGATTGTTACATTTTCTTGAAATGGGTTGAATCCAGGGCAGTTTCTGTGCAACCTGGCAGTGTAAAGCATTGCTGTCTAGAGCACTATTTTAGTTTTTTCTGACCTTGTCTGTGAATTGTTTAAAGTAAAATGAACTGGAGAGTAATTTTATCTTATTGACTAAACAAGGACCAGATGATGTTCAAACTAACTTGTTGTAGAGATGTCTTCATCCTTTATCTCCTTATTGAGAAAAGCCAATATAAGAAGATGCAGCAGTTCCAATCCTACTACCTGAACTGGGCATGTGCAGCATGGTTGGAATCATCTGCTCACTGATTTCTGAGCTGAGATAAGTTATAAGCTGGAAGTAGAAAAAGGGAAAATTCTACCAGTTGATCATGAAGCACATAAATAAGACATGTTGCTGTAGAAAATAGCATCTTTTTTTTTTCCTTACTAGTTCTATATTTGAGGGGAATTCTATATTTTTTTGTTTCTCTCAGATGTGATGCTGAGACATAGCTGCTGGTGAGAAAGCTCTAAGCTTTGATTTCCTATAAGAATAATAATAATATGTAAGACACTGAAAAATTTTTAAGGCTCCATATGTATAATTTAGAGAAAAGACATTAACCAGCATCATTTAATCATTAGTATCCATAATAGCTGTTATTATTGATTGCTAAATCATTTCAGTTGTGTCTAATCCTTTGCGTCACTATGAATGGTAGCCCACCAGGCTTCTCTGTCCATGGGATTCTCAAAGCAAAAGAACTGGATTTCCTTTTCCAGGGCATCTTCCCAAACCAGGATTGAACCTATGTCTCTTACATCTCCTGCATTGGCAGGGGTTTCTTTATCATTCCAGTGCCACCTGGGAAAGCCCATTACTGATTGGGTTAATTCTTTGGTTACATTTATTATATCTGTTCTTTCAAAGACTTGAAAGAATTCTAACTTTTGGTTCATCTTAGGCATTTTGATGTTGCCAGTGGTTAACTAATACTCTGAGTTGTGAACAAAGATAACATACTGATAAGACAAATATCTGAGAGTGAAGGAATACACATCACTGTCGTCTGCTTGGTGTGGTCCCACTTCTATTGCTCCTTTCATTATTCCAAGAGGAAAATGGGTTTGGAAAACCATACAAGTGTCTATGGACTCAGAATGAGGTCTGGGTAGGCGAATACTGGCATGACACAGTGGGAAAATACCTCTTATTTTTCACACCTAATACTCAAGAAATACAATCTTGAGAAAGCTTATGTCATACTCAGATGTAACTCTACCTATTGGTAAGATATTCTCAACTTATAGCATCTCAGAGGACACAGCATCATCAGCATATCAAAATACTCTGATAATATTTAAGCCTCATAATGCATGAAATTGAGCACTCTATTTTTTTTTTTCTTGGAGAAGTGCAAACTTTATTAGAGTGAGAGCAGTATACCACCTCACACAGCCACTGACAGGTCTCAGAGACGCACTACTGAACTTGCCCTGTGATTATGGGATGTCTCTAGGGTGGGAAGATATCTTAAAAGGTCATCGGGTTGACCCTCCCATCTGATTTGTTCATCCTCCTTAAACATCTCCCTCCAGTGGACTGGGGTCAGTTTCTATTGATGAAGGGCCATGGGTCATGATGGAGGAGGATATAGTGGAAGACAGATAGTGGAGGACAGAGTAACTGGCATGCTATAGTCCACAGGGTAGCAAAGAGTTAACTAATTGACTGAACAACAACATAATACTGTGGCAACAATTTTTGTGATGCCTTAACCAACAGCAGCCCAAGATTCTAGGAATCTTGTAATTTGGTGTGTTAGTGAAGGGTAGATTATTTTTCCAGACATTCACTTATAGGCTGAATGGTCTTAATACATTAGTTAAGGACACTAGAAGTTTTATAGGCATGTATAAGAACATGACAATTGGCCAAGTACCAAACTAAACTGTTCATAAGACTCAGTTCAGTCCAGTTCAGTCGCTCAGTCGTGTCCGACTCTTTGTGCCCCATGAACCGCAGCACACCAGGCCTCCCTGTCCATCACCTACCCCCGGAGTTCACTCAAACTCACATCCATCGAGTCGGTGATGCCATCCAGCCATCTCATCCTTTGCTGCCCCCTTCTCCTCCTGCCCCCAGTCCCTCCCAGCATCAGAGTCTTTTCCAATGAGTCAACTCTTCGCATGAGGTGGACAAAGTACTGGAGTTGCAGCTTCAGCATCAGTCCTTCCAAAGAACAGCCAGGACTGATCTCCTTTAGGATGGACTGGTTGGATCTCCTTTCAGTCCAAGGGACTCTCAAGAGTCTTCTCCAACACCACAGTTCAAAAGCATCAATTCTTCAGCACTCATTTTCTTCACAGTCTAACTCTCACATCCATACATGACTACCGGAAAAACCATAGCCTTGACTAGATGGACCTTTGTTGGCAAAGTAATATCTCTGCTTTTCAATATGCTGTCTAGGTTGGTCATAACTTTCCTTGCAAGGAGTAAGCATCTTTTAATTTCATGGCTGTAATCACCATCTGCAGTGATTTTGGAGCCCCCAAAAATAAAGTCTGACACTGTTTCCAATGTTTCCCCATCTGTTTCCCATGAAGTGATGTGAACAGATGCCATGATCTACATTTTTTGAATGTTGAGCTTTAAGCCAACGTTTTCACTCCCCTCTTTTGCTTTCATCAAGAGGCTTTTTAGTTCCTCTTCACTTTCTGCCATAAGGGTGGTGTCATCTGCATATCTGAGGTTATTGATATTTCTCCCAGCAATCTTGATTCCAGTTTGTGCTTCTTCCAGCCCAGCATTTCTCATGATGTACTCTGCGTATAAGTTAAATAAGCAGGGTGGCAATATACAGCCTTAATGTACTCCTTTTCCTATTTGGAACCAGTCTGTTGTTCCATGTCCAGTTCTAACTGTTGCTTCCTGACCTGCATATAGTTTTCTCAAGACGCAGGTCAGGTGGTCTGGTATTCCCATCTCTTTCAGAATTTTCTACAGTTTATTGTGATCCACACAGTCAAAGGCTTTGGCATAGTCAATAAAGCAGAAATAGATGCTTTTCTGGAACTCTCTTGCTTTTTCAATGATCCAGCGGATGTTGGCAATTTGATCTCTGGTTCCTCTGCCTTTTCTAAAACCAGTTTGAACATCTGGAAGTTCATGGTTCACGTACTGCTGAAGCCTAGCTTGGAGAATTTTGAGCATTACTTTACTAGCGTGTGAGATGAGTGCAATTGTGCGGTAGTTTGTAAGACCAAGAGATGCAAAAAAAAAAAAAAAAAAATCAGAAAGACAACTAGCAATGTTGGCGTTTGGTGCCAAGTCTTTACTAAGTTTTAGAAAAGGAATTTTGGTGCATATGACATTTAACTTAGATGGTGAAGGATAAGTAGAAATTAAGAAGTCAAATATAGAGAAATTTATGTCAAATAAGAGATTAAATAAAGTTTGAATGTTTAAGTGATATTGAAAACTAAGACATGTTGAATTACTTTCCTTTTATTATGAGATTAACCCCAAATCAAGTTCTCACACACTGAAGTACACAAAAAAGTACTTCATCTTATTCTTTGCTAAAGGCATCCAACATATTCTGTACCAATACTGGGGCATGCTTTTACTTGTGGTATATTTTTCTGTGCAACTCATCGAATACCAGCTCAATTCTCTCACCATCTCTGTATAACTATCCTAAAGAGCAAATATGATAGAAGGTGATATCTATCACATTGAGGTGATAGAAGTTATAGAAAATAATTTTCATTAACTGTTAATCATCTTAGAACTGGACTAAGAGTATGATTTTCTCAAGGACTATTTTATCATAATAAATATTTAACAATTGATTTTAATGTGTAAGCATTTTTATGAACAAGCAAAGGGAGGGTAATATAAGCCTGAAGGAAATACACAGATAAAAATTTCAATAGAAAATTTGTAAAAGGAAGTGGAGAGTAGGTTTCAAAATTACAATATTGACAACTGTTATCTGTACATATATTGCATATGCATTATATTTATAATATATATGTGTATGTTGGCATTTATATAGCTGTTTGGTACTATATGACATTTACAATAATATGTCAATGGCATACAATATATATTATATTTTATATATGAATATATATACATGAGAAAAAAAGGTAAAATAATTAAACACCATGCCAGAAAGACCAACATCCCCCCCCCAAAAAAAAAGTAGGAAATACCCCATTTCCAATCTTTATTCTCTCTCCCTCAATTAAAAAAAAAAAAATCTGACATCAAATATTTTAACAGCTGTGTTTGCATGTGTGTATATTTATGTATATGTATTCTTATTTTCACATGAATTTATCTATTGCTGCATAAAATATCATTCCAATACTTGCCAACATAAACAATACATGTTTCCTTTATTTTTTCCCAGTTTCTTTGGGTCAGGACTTTGAGCATGGCTTCGCTGTGTCTTAGCTCCAGAAATGGCTCAGTTTCAGTCCCTCATAAAAAGGAAATCAGGGTGTTGTCCACAACTGAAATCTGGAAATTTAACTAGGGAAGTGCTCACTTCTAACTCACTTTCATGGTTGTTGGCAGGACATTATTCCTCAAAAGCTACTAGAGTAGGAGCTTTAATTTCTTGGTGGCTCTTGCCAGAGTTTACCCCCTCAGTCTTGCCGAAAGGACCATTCCATCAAGATAAGTTGCTTCAACAAAGTTCATACATTAAGTAATAGAGAGAATCTGGTATTAAGATAAGAATAATTGAATCACTGGAATGGCACACCGCCTTAACATTATTGCCTTCTGGTTTTCAGAGGCAACTTTTTCAATAAGAGAAATTTACAAACGGTTATAAATACTTTGGCCACCTGATGTGAAGAGCCAGCTCACTGGAAGAGACCTTGATGCTGGGAAAGATAGAAAGAAAAAGAAGAGGGCAGCAGATGATGAGATGGTTGGACAGCATCCTAGTGCCACGAGGGAAGCCCATCACTAACTCAATGGACATGAACTTGGGCAAACTTTGAGAGATAGTGAAGGACAGGGCGGCCTTGTGTGCTGCAGCCCAAGGGGTCACAAAGTTGGATATGACTTAGTGAGTGAACAACAGCATCATGAATACCAGGGGCAGGAGTTATTAAGAACAATTTTGAGGCTGCCTCAAACAGGTTATGGGTATGGGTGCTGAGTTCTCTTGTTACATCGATTATGCTTGCAGGCCTAGTTTGAGTTTCCTATTTTCTTTTGTATTGTTTCATTTTTAGCTTCACTTTATAAACTTGACTATTCAATTTTCTCTTTTATAAATGCCTTTTGCTTTCTGGCTTCATACTCATTCAAGAACTTTGAGTTTATGAGTAAGGATTGTAAAGCAGAAAGCCTTGGTATATGTTCTGATTAGGCTATGTTTGGATATTTCAAAATTTTCAATATTTGCTTTCCTTTTTTCCATACTTTTTTCTTTTGTTTCTATCTATCTCCAATAAATTAGACTTTCTGTAGAAGAATATTTAATCTTCTGACTATACTGTACAATCCTTGGTGTCTGGTGAGGAAATTGAACTGGAATTGAGAGTAGTTTTCATGTTTCAATGCCATTCTCCCAAATCATCCCACTTTCTCCCTCTCCCACAGAGTTCAAAAGACTGTTTTATGTAAGTTATGAAATGTCTTTGATTTTGTAGTGACTTTGGGCAGACTGTGTATTGGAGCTCAGGGCTGTGTTCCTGTGTTGCTGGAGAATTTGCTTGGTATGCCTTGCCCTGGAACTTGTTGGCCCTTGTGTGGTGCTTGGTTTCAGTGTCATCAGTGTCTCTTTTGCTGTCTCGTACACAGGGTTATTGTTACCATTTTTCTAAATTCCATATATATGCATTAGTATACTGTATTGGTGTTTTTCTTTCTGGCTGACTTCACTCTGTATAATGGGCTCCAGTTTCATCCACCTCATTAGAGTGGCGGATTCATGTTGATATATGGCAAAACCAATACAATATTGTAAAGAGAGTAGTTTTCATCACTCAGTTGATAGGCTCAGCAGGTAAATAATCTGCCTGGAATGCAGGAATCCAAGGAGACACGGGTTTGATTCCTGGATCAAGAAGCTCCCCTGGAATAGGAAATGGCAACCCACTCCAGTATTCTTGCCTGGAAAATCCCATGGACAGAAGAGCCTGATGAGCTATAGTCCAAAGGATCTCAAAGAGTCAGATATGACTGAGCATGCACACAATTATTAGTGTAAGGTAGGTGATTCATATCTGTGCATGATTTTTCCTTTTTCATGTTTGGCATGTTTTACTTACTTCAAGGAACAGGACTTTCATTTTCTCCCTGCCTTTAAAGGGACAGGTTTCTTTCTGTCCCAGTTGATAAACATTTTTGTCTTTCTCATAATCTAAATAATTCTTATTTTCTCTCCCACTTTAAACTCCACTCTCTTATAATGATTGCTGCCCTAATTCATGAATCTTTCTGGAGTTCATTTACACAAATCAGAATTCTTCCAGCATTGTTCAAGAAATGTTTAAACTTTCGTGAATTTTCTGAGTCAATTATATCTTGTCTATTCTCAAACTTACTTATATTGCTGCTATTCTAATTTCTTTCTAATTATTTTTTGGTGTCTGACTTTCCTATTTTATAACTTTATTGTTGTTATATTGAATCTTAGGGGGGAAATGGAAGTAAACACATATGTTCAATCCAACTGTCTTTTCCAGATGTCTTTTATTTTATTATTATTTTTTACATTTAGCTTCAAATTACTTTGTACATCTCTATGAAATTAATGTCCTATTACTTTATCCATGTCTTGCTTAATGAATTTTAAAACACTCCTAGGAGCTACCAGGAAAACTTCAAATATCTTTCTTCTGGAATCACTTTCTGCTTCAGTACTTGATTCATATTTTCTCAAACCTACACTGTCTCTTTTTATCCACAGGGTCTGTCATTCCCACATCCTGGCCAATCTTACTTTGTCTTGCCATTGTCTGATATGTATTCTACTCCCATTTGCAACTGTGGGTCTCTGGAGGGGTTTCTTTATTTGTTCAAGTCAAATAAGAGTGGGTGTTAGAGTCAATATTTGTTACTACAACTAACAACTTCAAAGTATTTGTTGTATTACACCAAGATACTCTATAACTGCAAGTTCAAACCTGAAATTCTCTAGGTTGCATGTGTACTGCATTAATATTAATACATCATATAACAGATAAGTTACCAACCTGAGTTTTACAAAAATAAAATCTCTCTGATTTCTTCTTTGCAGGTATAAATTATATATTCAAGATAAAGATGAACAAGGGTTGACATGCCTGATAATTTTTAGGAAAAAAATAAATACAATTTTAAAAATGCCCCTTCTGTTTATCTGTACCACAGATTTGTGTTTGTCTTTAATACAAGCACTGTGTTCTAAGAAAAACCAATAACCAGATTTTTATATAACTGTTTATCGATTTGTAAAACAAATCAGTTATATAAATTGAAAATAATAACATTGGTTTTAGCTAACTTCTTGTGATGTAAGCACATCACTAAATGTTCTCCATTTGACACTAAGAAATACATTTTATAGGGAAAAGTAATCTAAATTTTATATTATTTGAGCTAATTGTTCTAAGTTAAGTAAACCCCTAAAAATATTTTATTTTTTGTGATTTGAAGAGTCTACTCAAGTGAACTCTGTCTATAACACATAAAATTTAAATTATGAGAATTTGGTTTCTTTTGCTGCATTCAAAGAGAAGGTCAGATTTCATTGGTTTCTGCTTAGCAAATCCCCAGACAATATTGAAACAAAGGAGCTGAGTTGCTCAGATTCAGGGTACCCCTTATTATATGAGGAATTTCTGAGAATGCTGGGCTGTGACAAGAGCAAATATGTAAAGTTACATGTGTTAATGTTAGAAAACACCAAAGCACAGCTGTAAAATAAATGAAAGACACATACTATTTGACACCTAGTATTTACTTCAAAAATTCGGTTTCTACTAATCACTGCATTTTTATATATTATTTAATCAAAATTACATTTCATTGAATCTCAAATGTATAATAATGGTTAATTAATTTTGTTCTTTAGTATAGAAATACATACTCAGAGATGTAAAAAACACCTTTCAAGTATCTCTTGGAAGAAATCAGTTTGCATTTGTACTATTATTGATCTGTATTGTTCAACATGTCTCCTTTGGGAGATGTACATGTCAGCATTTTCAAGTAGAAGTAATCCATTATGTTATTAAAGGACTTCCAAAAACTTTTCAAAAGAGTTGAAAATAACACCTGTCAATTTTTAAACATTCTTTGAATTAAAAAAAATTATTTCATACATACAATTTTTCATTGTAGATGACTCAATTCTGTTTTAATCCTCAACAGCAAAGATTAGCAGAACACAATTCTAATCATAATATTCTCTACTACCCAAGGCATGTCATAGATTATAGAATAATTCCATATCAAAAGGAATGCTGGTATTTTGTTTTTCATCATTTTTGAGTTCCTGCAAAGAGCTGGAATAGGAAATTTAGTTAGCAATATTCTGCATGGCAGTCTACATGTTCTTCTTATTTTCCTTTCATTATCATTTGCTTCACTTTGACTTATTTAGCTCACTTACAAGATAACATATTTTATTTGATAATTAACATTTCATTCTTTTGAGAAAACTGAATAGCAACAAACAATATTTCTACTCCAAAGACACAATTTCATACTCTACTATCTGGTTTTTATGGCATGGTTTATGTTTTGATATATTTTTCTTGCATGTTGAGAAAATCAGGTTTTAATAACCAAAAAAGCAGGACAGACCATCTTTCTCAAACAAGAAATCTGATATATTTGCTAAATGACATGTATATAAAGGTCAAAGTAAAAAATTTAAAGTTACCTCCTATCAGAACCAATTTGCATTTATAACAAACCAAGAAAGATCTCAATATCATTACATGTCAATGTTGGTGAAAAAACTTCCTGTTATAACAATGCTTTCCTTAACATGAAGGAATATTTCCTGTTCCAAATTATTGACTAAATACTAGAATATTTTTATGTCAAGTATCTGCTGTTCTGGATACTGGTAGCTATCATATAAAATTTTACTAAAATAGGATGTATTTCCTAATTTATACCTGATTATATGTTATGCCATATTTATTATCCATCTCTTTAGGGTAATAAAGTTGCCCTATTATGTGTGTGGTTTCTAATATCTGTCCTTGGCTTAAACAGATAATGGAAGGAATGTCCAATTGAGAAACTGCCAGAGGCATTCAAATGAGCCGTATGCCATTAGTAGGAGTTATTTACTCATAAATCCCATATTTATTGGGGGCATTTTGCAGTTCCAGAAGGTGATCATAAAGTTAGCTTGGCTATGTGTTGGAACAGTAGCAAACAGAAATTGCTGTCATGAAATCATTAGACTGAGGCTATGTCTGATGGCCTGAAATAGGTTCTCATGTTGAATAGAACATCAGGCATATGGTACTCTTCAAGTTACTTGATACATATATGACAAATGGCTCCATTAAAATACTCCACTAAAAATTCAAATTGATTTTGTAGGTATATTGCAGCAAGAACACTAGGATTGTTTTAGTTGCTTCAGAATGTCTGGTATGAAGTCTCCATCCATATCACATCTTTGATGTGGCATGCAGTGTTATTGCAAAGTCATTTGGTAAGAAGTATCTCCTCTGGACCATGAGCTATTAATTTTGAAGCTAAACTTTTCAAATTCTCACTTATCAGAAACTTAGTGATAAAGATAACAACATACATACACACTTCTCAAGGTATCAAAGTGTTAAAATAGCAAAATTACCTGTAAAATGGACCATTTCTTACTCAGCAACTGAGAGTGTAATCTATTATATGTATTTTTCAAAAACCATTTGGAAGTACAGAAGTTGACTTGTTTGTCAAGGGACTTAAAAACAAACAACATCATTAATCTACTCATACCTCTTCTGGAAATCTGTTGAAGCAGGATATTTTTAAGAATGTTTGATATAAGGAAATGTATTTCAGTGCTACCTATAATAATCATAAATTAGAAATATAATTATCATAGTAAGTCACTAAATTTATTCAGCTCTTATGTGATTGGCCTTTGTCTATTCCTTGCCTTCTTAACCTTGTCAATGACCAATAAGTTAGGGCCAACTCTTACATGCATTTTTAAAATGAAGTAAATAAATCTCAGAAGATTTGTGTAAACTAAGGAAATCTAGTTCTAGCATTGAAACATGCTTTGAACACAAATCTGATATTTTTAATATGCATGAGTTAGAGCTAATGTCATTTAGGCTACATTGCAAAAATATTTCATAATAAAGTTTACTCTAAAACATCAATGGGATACCTGCTTGTATTTTGTATGAATCTTTCTTTCTAACTAAAACACACAAGAAACATTCACTGAGCTCTAAGATTAACCAATTCCTAATCCCCAGGTTCATAAAGTGATGTTTCTGGTAAACTTATTCTCAGCCATTCTTGGGATTTCCCACTAACTCCATGCAGGACCAAATTTGTGGGTAAGCCACTAGAGCAGGTGAACAGGGCCCCACTCTCAGAAAACCCTGAATTTGATGTTTGTGCTCAGTCATGTCCAACTCTTTATGACCTTTTGGACTATATCTCTTCAGGATCTTCTGTCCATGGGATTCTCCGGGCAAGAATATTGGAGTGGGTTGCCATGCCCTCTTGCAGGAGATCTTCCCAACACAGGGATCTGACCCTTGTCTCTTGCATCTCCTGCATTAAGATTCTTTACCACTGAGCTATTAAGGAAGTCCACACTTGATGTTTAATGCTCTGCAGTTGCAGTCTTAAAACTCTTAGTAATGTTATCATTGAATTGATATTTTGTAAGTTAATTCTGTTGGAATGTTGGAGCACGGGTTGCGAATTTGAAGACCAAACTCTCATGGTCTTCATGGCTGGGGGCTTGTACCCCACAGGTCCCCAGTCTTGGCCAATCTCTGCTCCCCTTCACTTCCTGTGTGTGTTGGTATCTGTAGTGGGGATAGCAGTGGCCATCTCTACCCCATGCTGGCAGTGCCAAGCTGTGTTTGGGAGATGACTGAATTGAAGTTCTTGATAACTCCCGGTCCAGTACTGAGTGCACTGGAGCATAAAAGTTCCTGGCAATTATGGTGTGAAGAGATGAAATATGGCCACAAAATTGTGGATAGTCTGACTACTGCAAAGGTACCAGCAGGCACTGGCAAGGATGCATCCTTCTCAGCATAGCAAACATTTTATGGCAGGAAATCTCCATGGAGGAAGAACTGCACACAGTGAAATAAAAGAATCTTAGCTGCCAAGACTCTAACAAAATAGAGGGAGGATGGCATTAAGCCATTTTTCTGAGACTGGCCCCCCTTCACCTTTTCCCCATTTAAAAAAAAATGCAGACATTCCCTTTAATATTTCATGTTGTTTTGAGCTTTATCAGTTTGATTATGTCTTGTTTAAGGCCTAATAATTTAAGAGAAGATTGGGAATACCAGACCACCTGACCTGCCTCTTGAGAAACCTATATGCAGGTCAGGAAGCAACAGTTAGAACTGGATATGAAACAACAGACTGGTTCCAAATAGGAAAAGGAGTACGTCAAGGCTGTATACTGTCGCCCTGTTTATTTAACTTATATGCAGAGTACATCATGAGAAGTGCTGGGATGGAAGAAGCACAAGCTGGAATCAAGACTGCCGGGAGAAATATCAATAACCTCAGATATGCAGATGACACCACCCTTATGGCAGAAAGTGAAGAGGAACTAAAGCCTCTTGATGAAAGTGAAAGAGGAGAGTGAAAAAGTTGGCTTAACGCTCAACATTCAGAAAACAAAGATCATGGCATCTGGTCCCATCACTTCATGGCAGATAGATGGGGAAACAGTGGAAACAGTGTCAGACTTTATCTTTTTGGGCTCCAAAATCACTGCAGATGGTGACTGCAGCCATGAAATTAAAAGACGCTTACTCCTTGGAAGGAAAGTTGTGACCAACCTAGATAGCATATTCAGAAGCAGAGACATTACTTTGCCAATATAGGTCTGTCTAGTCAAGGCTATGGTTTTTCCAGTGGTCGTGTATGGATGTGAGAGTTGGACTGTGAAGAAAGCTGAGCACCGAAGATTGATGCTTTTGAACTGTGGTGTTGGAGAAGACTCTTGAGAGTCCCTTGGACTGCAAGGAGATCCAACCAGTCCATTCTGAAGGAGATCAGCCCTGGGATTTCTTTGGAAGGAATGATGCTAAAGCTGAAACTCCAGTACTTTGGCCACCTCATGCAAAGAGTTGACTCATTGGAAAAGACTCTGATGCTGGGAGGGATTGAGGGCAGGATGAGAAGTGGATGACAGAGGATGAGATGGCTTGATGGCATCACTGACTCAATAGACGTGAGTCTGAGTGAACTCCGGGAGTTAGTGATGGACAGGGAGGCCTGGCATGCTGCGATTCATGGGGTCACAAAGAGTCGAACATGACTGAGTGACTGAACTGAACTGAATTGAAGATTAATTTTAGTTTGCTTTGCAGCCAAAAGTTGGAGTTGTTGGAACAGAAAATAGGCTATGGGTAAGTGGAGACAGTGCATTTACAGAATTCTTACTATGTGCTTTGTTGTGAAAAGTATTAGAAAACTCATGTGGTAGCCAGGAATTTTTCTTTATTCAAGAGATTATAGTGATTTTGCTATTTGAGATGGGAGTAATATGTACATATATATTATGATTGGGAAAGAAAAGTAATGATGCATGAGCTAGGTCCTGATACATGTAAGAAGAGATGAACCCAAAGCACAGGGATCAGCTGGACTTCAGCGCAGGAGGTTGACCTTTCCCAAGTGCACCAGATGTGGCAGAGTGTGTATGTAGCTCCTGATCTTTGAAGGCACATATGCCACATTTGCTTTGTCTCTGAACTGTGGTATGAGATGATCAACTAAGCATGAGGGATGAGACATCCCTCTAGAGAACAGGAACTGTAACCATTAAGGGGATTTTCAGAGAATGGTCTGAAATTTATGGAGATCAAATTTGAGATTGTTGTCATAAATGTGAAATGAGTCCAGTCTTCACAGTTTCCTTGGCAGTAATCAGCAACCCAGATGTAGTTCATAAAATGGACATAGCTGTCTACCAGCAGGACATGTTTGGCAAGAGAACAACAGAAGGATGAAGAATCATGAAAATAGGAGTTAAACAGCACAAGTGTTTTGAGGCTTACTGAAAGCAACTTACCTCAGGTAATAAGGTGAAAGCATAATGAGGTGTCCAAGCTCCTTTCTGCACCCAGGTCTAAGGTGACCTGCAGGTGCAGTGAGAAGGTCTTGTGGAAGCTGATATTCTTCCACTCCATGTGCCCTTGGTTCCCAGTTCATTTGCCTCAAATATGTCTCTAATTCTTCAAAGGTTGGCTCAACTTACCTTCAGCACAGTATGACAGCAAGTTGTTGTTTTTCAGTCACTCAGTCATGTCTACTCTTTGCAACCCCATGGACTACAGCACACCATGCTTCCCTGTCCATCACCAACACCCGGTGTTTACTCAAACTCATGTGCATTGAGTCAGTGATGCCATCCAACCTCCTCATCCTCTGTTGTCCTCTTCTTCTGCTTTTAATCAACAAGTAACAAAAATTAACTCCCTCCCCCATTGCAAATCTTAACCAATGAGAGTTTGGGGTCATTGAATAAATGATTTAACTTTTGCCTCTCTCAGGAGAAAATACTAAACTGTTTCCACAGTTCCACAGAGCGTCCAGAGTAAAATTGTTCTCTATTTCTCTCTTGTAAGTAGCTCACTAATATCCATTTTATTGGCTTTTCTCCCTTCCCTAATCCCCTTTCCCCACATCCTATGATCCTATCCTTTTCAGAATCACCTCCCAAATAATCTACAGTCATCCAGGCCTTTGTCTCAGCACAAAGCAAGACAGAGGATGGTGATGGAAAATGAAGCATTAAGGACAATGAATTATAAATACTGCTGAGTTGAAAGCTGATAAACATTCTAAACTGTTTAACCTGGAAAGCTGGGAAGTGAAGTTTGAAGAGTGGAAATTCAGAAGACAAAATATCAGAGCTGGTGAAATGCCAAAGTGGTAACTCCAAATAAGGTTTGGAATATGAGAGATGAATATTTTACTGAGATGTGCCAAAAAAATCCTGGTGAGAAATAATACATCATCTGTATAGATGTTGAAGCTACTAAGAACAGAACAGGGAAGCTGGTAGTTAGGATGTAGAGCTAAAATCATAATTAGAGGATGGAGATGGCAAGGGAGTTGGTAGAAACTTTAGGCTGATAACATTTAATTCAGAAGAGATAGGATATATGAAGTGTGAATAAAAATAAACTCTTTGAAAGCCATTAGAGAAATCAAGAAGGACACCCAATCCAATGTGGTATTCTAAACTATTTGACTGTGGGTTAAAAAAAAAAAAAAATACTTCCACTGTGAATGCTGCAAGAGATCAGTGACTTCTGTAGGCAATAGAGTTCTTGAAACTATGGGCTATTCAAAGTCTTCACATATTAATATTTGCTCCCAGTAAGAAACTGACTCATAGCCCCCTGCGAGGAATTAAGTTCTAGTATAGTGAGTGTGAGTTCTGCCAGGGACTTGGGTGGTGGCTACATGTGAGATAAGATGTGAAGATTCCGAGGCCATTGGTCTTTTCAATAGGAACCTAGCAAAAACTGTATAAGCGTTGCAAATAGCAGTGTATTCACAAAAAGAATATGGCTTTGGGCCTATTTTGCAAAAGCAATTGAAATCAAAAGTAATAATCTTAAGTGTGCTACTGATGTGTTGTCATCCTAGGCTAGGTTCTTGATTTTTATTTTTCCTACTTTAATTTCTTCAACTTGAAAAATGTAGATGAATATTATGGTGTGAGTTAATTAGTCAGTGTTTCTAAAATATAGAGCATTATTAAAGGTAGTCAGAAGAGCTAATTACTCACATTGGCAAAAGGGCACGTTTGGAGCTAGAGCACAGTGTCTTCATGTTAAGAGTAACAAGTGCCCTTTAACTTTTTAAATTCATAAAAGTGCCTTGTCTTCATTAGCAAAGATGTCTCCTACTTTGATGCCTATAAATTGAACAGATTCTTTTAGCTCATGACACTGGCATCAGCCAAGTAGATATTTGTTAAGGTTCTCCATATCACTTGATGTAATTAATCCCATGATAATAGACAAAGTGATGTAGCAAATAGTGCTTGTGGTCTGGGGTCAAAAGAAATAAATGCAATGCTCCCTAATTGTGTGATCCTGTGTTAATCACTGACATGCTCTGAGATTCATGTTCATAATTGCTGAAATATGCATAATCATCTCTCATTCAAGATAATGTAAAGCTTCAGTTATATCTTAGAATATTTGAAAATATTTTGAACTGCAAGTGGGTAAAGGAACATTACTATATGCTTGCTCTAGTCTAAACAAAAGGAAGACACAGATTGCTGTGTTTGTTGCTGTGCCCATCAAGAGTAAGGGCATCCCTCCACACAAAAATTACAGCCCAGGTTTGTGGATGGGTTGTGTGTAGAATATAACTCCAAATATTTTAACCACAGTAACTGGAAGAATGGAGTTGTCATTCACCTTGATGGGAAATCTGTGGCAGAAGAGCTGCATGAGATATTCATTTTCATGCTTGGATCCCTGGGTCTTCTCATTGATAACAGGGAGTTTAGAGTTGCCAAAGAAGCAGAAGCAGAAATGGGTGATGTGCAGCGATGCAGATGACCAAAGTAGATGGTTCAGCTTTTTTCTTTGTTTTCTCTTGTTTCCTTCCAGCCACTTTCAGAGGCTAGAAGAGTTAAGAGAAATGTTAGATTAATCATGTTTGAGGTTCAGTTCAGTTCAGTTCATTCTCTTAGTCGTGTCCAACTCTTTGCGACCCCATGAATTGCAGTATGCCAGGCCTCCTTGTCCATCACCAACTCCAGAAGTTCACCCAAACTCATGTCCATTGAGTCGGTGATGCCATCCAGTCATCTCATCCTCTGTCATCCGCTTCTCCTCCTGCCCCCAGTCCCTCCCAGAATCAGTCTTTTCCAATGAGTCAATTCTTCACATGAGGTGGCCAAAGTATTGGAGTTTCGTCTTTAGCATCATTCCTTCCAAAGAACACCCAGGACTGACTTCAGGTAAATAAAATGAAAAGAGATAAAAGATGAGCAAAAGGTTTGAGGAAGTATGTAAGAGAGTGGTTATTATGGATAATGGATTCATAGTTTGAAAGAAAGGAAAAAGATAACATAGGGTTGGAGGTAAGGGACAGTGAAGGACAAAGTACTGTGATGTATGGTGCTCAAGGAGATACCTAGAGACACAGAAGGTGACAGATTGGAGTGTGCATGCAAGAATATAAGTCCTAGGAATAGTAAATATAGTGTTTAAACTCAATTACTGGGATGCTTCTGGGTTGTGTTCAGGAACCCGGGTCACTACAGACACTCCTGGGTGAGGATCCAGCTCCCACATTGATTGATTCAGTCCTTTTCCATAGAGTTCACCCCCTTACCATTCCCCCAAACTGGTGGAAGTCAGCCCATGGCTGTAACATTGAGCGAGTTTTATCTACCTATTCTCATCCTTGGGGAAAACCAACCAATTGTTGGCTTGCCTTTCCCAGAGTTATCATCCTCTTTATTTCTAAAGTGGAACACCTATCTTTTTATTCGATTTCAGGTTTTATAAAATATGGAAAGGTCTTTGGCTTTAAGCAGCTTCTTTCTGCTTTCCTACAACGAAGGTATGTTGAGCAAGAAAATAGAAAACCATTATCCGACTGAAATTTTGGTGCAAATATATGTAGAAAGATATTGTTATCTTAACACTTTCCCATATGCATACATGTTTCTGATCAGCACCTTTTGTATTTGGGGGTGATGTAGTGTGTCGTGATATTCAAAACCCTGACATTATTTTCAAAAAAGAGACTTCTTTTTGAATGCCCCATCCAAAATAACTGTAGCTTTGTGAATTCCATGGTGGTCTAGTGGTTAAGACTCCACACTTCTACTGCAGGGGACGTGAGTTTCATCCCTGGCCAGGGAACTAAGATCCTACATGCCCCATGGAACAGCCATTAAAAAAAAAAAAAAAGACTGTAGCTTCATTATTAATTGTAAATTCCTTTGGGCTAACGTGGAGTCTGTACTGGAATACAAACATTCTCTGAAAAAAATAGCCCTGATATTACCAGTTATTATGCCTTAATATAAATTAATTTGTCAACTTTGTTAGTATGACCACGAACAGCCAGTAGACTGCAGCTGGTTAACATTGGTTATAAAATTGGTTATAAGATGTGTTTTGCTGGAGGATGGGGAAGAGGAAGTTTCTGAACCTGATTGATATTCTCAACCTAGTTTACAGTACAGTCCTAGGAGCTGTTCCTGTCTCTGCAATGGAAGCTCTTCACCAGAGAGTGAAGAGTGACAGGAGTATTCGCCTCTTTCATTGCTGCTTTGTGGTTCAGTCCCTAAGTTCTGTTTGACTCTTTGTGACGCCATGAACCACAGCATGCCAGGCTTCCCTGTCCCCCACTATCTCTTGGAGTTTGCTCAAAATCATGTCAATTGAGTCCGTGATGCTATCTAACCATCTCTTCCTCTACCGCCCCTTTCTCCTTTTGCCTTCAGTCTTTCCCAGCATCAGGGTATTTTCCAGTAAAGTTGGCTTTTCACATCAGGGGGCCAAAGTATAGGAACTTCAGCTTCAGCATCAGCCCTTCCAGTGAATATTCAGAGTTGATTTCACTTAAGATTGGCTGGTGTGATCATCTTGCTGTCCAAGGGGCTCTCAAGAGTCTTCTCCAGCACCACAGTTCAAAAGTGAGTTCTAAATATATCTCACTTCCCCAAAATAAAAGGATATATATATTTCCAGTTTTTCTTTATTAATAGAATCACTAAATATTGATAAAAGCAAATTAAAAGAAACTGTCACAGATAGAATGATCCTTTATTTGACATTAGTGAACAGCCTGGCTTTCTATATAAAATATTTTTACAAAAGAAAATTATGCTGAGTTGTACTCAGGGTAATTAGCTTTTCAGATCCCATAGCTTCAAACTATTTATGTTTCTTGAAAAAATTTATTTGTAAGCAATTTGTTTCCATTTCTTGAACCAGGGCCCAGTTATTATAGATACCACAGAAGCAGTAGCTGCTATTCAGCAGGGTGATACTTCGCTCTGTTCTCTCAACAACTCCTGGTTGGAGACACAAGGGCACAAAATGGTAGGGGGTTCCTAGCTATATTGTTTTTAACACTATTATGATGCCGTTGATGATTGCAACTCACTAGCTTATAAGCTGTGAGAGTCAGGCAAAGAGTTTGAACCTGCAGTATAAAATTCCTTAGTTCTATCCTCTTCACAGTATCTGGCCAATCATTTATTTCACTATGTTTATAAAGAGCTTTTTAGTACAATGAAATGGATGTGCTGTGAGTAAAGATTTCCTGTCTGATGCAGTCTGGAGCCTCATAGTGCTAACTTGCAATTCCTTTCTCCTGGTGTCTTGTACTGGAGTTAGTAACATGCATAGCTATTCAGTTTCTCATTCCAGTGAATTGCAAGGTTCTTCAAATTGAAGGCATGATTTAGCAATGCTTGTTTCAAGGAGCAGACACACGGAATATGAGTGCTGATTACATTCATAATTACATCCATGTTTTTTCTAATATAAGCATTGAGTTTCTCCTCTGCTTTTATATTAAGAAAACCTTGTGACTCACAAGATTTGACAAATAACTTACCTCCTTGATTATATGCTTATTATTATTGCCTATTATTTCTTACCTGGTATTAGAGTGAACACAGCTAAATACAATCGTGCTGTGAGTTTTTGTACACGTGTGAAAAGTGAAAGAGAAAGGGTGTTACTAACAATGGGTGCCGACAGCAGGAGGGGATTCGGGGATCCTTAAGGACGATCCCTGTTGTTAGCTCGTGGTGTAGCTGAGTCGTCTCAGTATTCCAATGATGCTTTTTTTTGTTCTGTTTTTTTTTATCTTCAGAATGTGTATGTGAGCAGCAAACTCCTGATTAGTTGTGTATTACCGTATGTATTTACTGGTCTTCTGCATTGCAGGCTGACTCTTTACCTTCTGAGCCACCAGGGAAGCCCTATTAATTACTGTGTGTGTGTGAGTCGCTTAGTCATGTTCAACTCTTCTCGACTCTATGGGCTGCAGCCCACCAGGCTTCTTTCTCCGTGGGATTTTCCAGGCAAGAATACCGGAGTGGGTTGCCATTTCTTTCTCCAGAGGATCTTTCTGACCCAGAGATTGAACCAATTTCTCCTGCATTGCAGACAGGTTCTTTACCATCTGAGCCACCAGGGAAGCTCCAATTATCTACTAATTATCAATTCTTAACTATAATGCCACCTATGTATATAGTTTGTTAAATTTATCTATATTTTATAAAACTTTTTACGCTATTTATTAGATTTTTTTGAAATCTTATAAAAATATAGGCAAGGATTTAAATGACTGATTTTTTTTTTTTTAACAGTAAGTGTATTGTGGACTTTGGAAAAAAGAATAGTTTTAATGGATGTAATCATTCCCACATAAACTGCATATGTGGGAATCCATATGAAAATGTAAGTTTTGCTAGATACACAAATACATGCTAATTAAGATGTTGAATGATGGTTTAAAATTATGGCTCAGATTGAAACTGTGATGAGAAGGAATAGGGAGAATGGCTAATTAGATAAACAGTTTTTTTTTTTTTTTTTTTTTTTTTTAAGGATCTGGGAAACAGTGCCTTTTAAACATGGCATGCACAAGAATTACATGAAAAGAAACTGTCGTAAAGGGGTTTTGGTTTTCAAATCTAATTCAAGATTATAAACCAACTCTGGAATCGTCTGTAAACCATACCTAATCCTTGTTTGCTGTTCAATCTAGTGTGCCTAACTCTGAGAAGCAGATTTTGGAAGGACAAAGGAAAAGATGATTGCAATACTAGGGCTATGAATTAAACCCTGCTTTGTTCTACTCTTTGATTTTACTGTGTACTAGTATAGTAGTTTTCATATAATCTCCACACCAAATAACTCACACTAAAATATAGTTTATAGCAATAAAAATATATTGCCCATAGCTATTCTCCACAGAAGAAGAGTAAATGCATTTTCCCAAACTTACAACTTAAAGTAATAACCTTTTAAGAATCTTTGGAATATTGGATGTGACCGATGTGTAAACTGGATACTGTCCTATTCAAAGATGCCTCCAGATATTTCCTCAAATGTTAATAGATATACTTATTTACTATATTTTCCATCACTCTTTATGAATTATAGCAAGAGTTTCATAATTAGGTGACCTGATTTTAACCTTGCCCACAACTTCTCCACATGGTATCATTAAAAATTATCATTAAAAATAAAAATTCAGTCTTTCTCAATCAGTTCCTATTGTACTCTGAAAATAAACTGAACTCTTCACAATGACTTAAAATCATCACAGGATTACCTTAGTTCTCAGACACTTATGCTGGGAAAAATTGAGGTCAGGAGGAGAAGGGGGCAACAGGGGATGAGATGTTTGGATGGCATCATGGCTCGATGGACATGAGTTTAAGCAAATTCAGGGAGACAGTGAAGGACAAGGAGGCCTGGCATGGTGCAGTCCATGGGATTGCAAAGAGTTGGACACAACTGAGAGGCTGAACAACAACAAAGTTCTCAGATATCTCAAATTACTGAGATGCAGAGGGAGCTCTGATTCGCTTTCTGTTTTTTCAATGACACTGGCTTCATAGCTTTTCCTAATATATCAGTCAAGTTTGGCACTTAGGATTTTGCTCTGACTCTGAATGGACCAATATCCTCCAAATATTTTCATGGGTGAAGCCTCTCACTTCAAGTTTTTGGCTCAAATATCACCAAAATGAGGCCTAACCATACCAGCCTAACTAAGAGTATTATTCACCCCCCCAGGCCCCATCTACAGTAGAAAACTGTTTCCTTGTTCTTTCATTCCATAAGCTCTACATCTTTAATAAAAACTATCATTTATGTGTTCATGTTTATCATTATCTGATGTCCTACTATGTCTAGAATATAAGCAGATATCTTTGTTTGCTTCACTAGAGTATCTTTGAAAAGTGCAATAAAACCTGACTCGTAGTATGCCACTAATGTATAATTTTTTTAAGTTGTATTAAATGAAACAGAAATAAGTCATGTTTTGCCCTAAATGTATATGATTGCATTAAATTGTCAATTGTCCTTAGAAACAGTTAAACAAAAGATAGAAACTCTCCTCCCCATCCCCGCCTTTAAAGACCAGAAAATTGTGTAGAATTGAGAATTTACGTTGGAGCAATTTAGAACTCATGTGTTGCTTGGACTCTGATTTAGCAATATCTTTTTAGTGGTGCATGCACACTCAGTTGGGTCTGCCTCTTTGTGACCCCATGTGCTCCTCTGTCCCTGGAATTTCCCAGGCAAGAATACTAGAGCAGGTTGCTGTTTCCTTCTCCAGGGGATCTTCTCCACTCAGGGACTGGACCCTTATCTCTTGGATCTCCTGCATTGGCAGGTGGGTTCTTTATCAGCTGAGCCACCAGGGAAGCCAAAGCATCATCTTTAAGTTCACCAAATTAATCAATGAAGCAAAACTAAGAGTCTAAATCCAGACTTCCTTACAAAGTACCTAGTAAATGATCTTTAAAATAATATGCTCTGAGAGTTGGTGATGGACAGGGAAGCCTGTCATGCTGCAGTTCATGGGGTCGCAAAGAGTCAGAAACAACTGAGCAAATGAACTGAACTGAACTGAAAATGATCATGAACAATAAAGTAAGCTTCCAATGCTATATATCAGGAAGATTTTTATAAGAAAATACATCATTTGATTTATTTCAATAAGTATTATTATGTTTAACAAATCAAGGGATGATATAATTTAATTTTTCTCATTAGTTTTGCAAGTTTCATCTAGTTTTATATCCACATATTCTCATAATTTTTGTTCTTGTCATAATTTTTTAATTAAAATGAAGCTTTTCCCTTAAAGTAAAATCTTCCTTCTATTTTTCAAATATAAATTACTTGTTGCAATATTGAAATAACATATATTATGCATCTGCTCCATCAACATATTGGCAGATGTGCTGCTGAAGCATAATGGATTGTTCTCTTGGTTAAGCCTCAAACTATTCTGAATATTATATATGAAAAAATGTCCAATTTTAAAAACTGCTATTTTTTAGGGATTAAAAAAAAAAACAAAGAAAGAAATTGGCCAGCAAGGCTTGTGGGATCTTAGTTCCCCGATCAGGGATTAAACCTGCATCTCCCCCGGCCCCTACAACGGCAGCACAGAATCTTAACCCCTAGGCCACCAGGAAAGTCCTGTAGGTAGTGATTTGCCAGAATGCCCTCACCTTCTTCCTGTCCTTTAAATGTTTAATTGTGAGGAATTGAAATATAACTCTGAGCAAGATCCCACTAAAGAATCATTCCTTTCCCTCTTGAGTAATGCTTTTCTGATACTGAAAATGTGAAGAAATGGAAAGGTTAGAATATGCTTTCACTCACTCTTGCGAAGGTTATGATTACGTCATTTTTTGGGTCAAAGTCAAAGCATTATTTCCATTGTTCACATTAGCCAGAATAGTGTCAGATAAATAGAGCATAGTATAGTATTTATACCTACTCTTAAAGATAATATATTATTGTAAGCCTTTAATCTTAATGACTTTCAAATGTATTTCACACCTGAATATTTATTTCCTTAAATGTCAACCCAGCATTTAAGCTATTGCTCATGTAAGTCAAAAAGCAGTCTGTCTTGACTCAGGAAATGTTTCTCATATGGCTGTTTAAGTGTAGCAATTAGGATGTAAAGAGTTGAAAAATCAATTGAATGCTTTCAGAATATAATTGGCAGCACTTGATCGGAAATATCAGTCGACATGAACAGAAAAAGGAAATCACTTCAATAAACATGCCTGGAGCTTCCTCACATTTTGTACTTCAATACCAACAGGAAACTAAAAAATGTTGCTATGATGTTAATATCAAATGTTTCAGCTTTTAATGATCACTGATTTTGGAATATATTTAGTTCAGTTCAAACAAGTAAGGATTAGCATCATAGTAAACTGCTACCTTTTATTCAGTTCATGAGGCTCTCAGGTATACTGGAGTGGTTTGCTACTCCCTCCTTCAGTGGGTCACATTTTGTCAGAACTCTGCGCTATGACCCATCTGTCTTGGACGGCCTTGCACGGTATCGCTTATAGCTTCAGTGAGTTACACAAGGCCCTTTGCCATGACAAGACTGTGATCTGTGAGGGGCAAACTCAGGGAGATGGTGAGGGACAGGGGGTCATGAAGAGTTGGACACAACTTGGCGACTGAACAACAACAAACTGTCTCCAGCCTATGAATAAGCAAGTGCGCCTCTGTCTCTTACCCCGCTGGGACAGTTATACCCTTCCACAAGGATCTGTGTCGTTATCTCTGGAATCTTCCAGTTGCCTCATTGTCATCCATGTGCTTGAGGTACAGATGATGCAGGTTTACTGTCAAAACATGATTGTAAGAGAGTAGCAGTAATCGCCACTAAAATTAACAGGATCTTCACATCAGTCACTTCTTTGTTTTAGAGAGATCTTTGATTTCTACAGGAGTCAAATAAGTTTTTGGAGAGAATTTAGAATTGTTCAGGTTGAGAGGGGATGAAAATCTTTTTCTAACATATCTACCAAACTACAGTTGTTTTATTGTATATAATTCAAAAATTCTTAAATGATTTATCTTGTATGTATCAGCCAAAGTATGCTAAATCAGACCTGACTGGAGACAATTTTTATAAATACAGTTATGTCCTAAATATCATTTCAGATTCTTGACTTAGTCATTTAAACTATTTACCTTAACCTTATTGTTAAAATGCATTGTTTTTAACAGCTTTTCAAAGCCTACTGGCCCACATCTTTTTGTCCTGGAGATATATAATATTAAAGCAGATAAATGCTTAACTACTCAAAAAAATAGATGTAATATTTTAAACTGTAAAATATATGAATCTAAAAGTTGGTATGAAGAAATTGAAATCCCCACCACATGTCAATTACAACTTCTCAGTTTGAACAGAATATATGTGCTAGAATGGAACATTTCAATTAAATTTTTGTTTGCTTTTCCAAAGAACTGTTAAGCTCTGTATACTCAAATCTAAAATGTTGCTGTCATGTAGTCTTATTAAATATACTCTATGACTCCCTATTAACTTTAATTGATTTTTAAATTTCAAATTGATTAGATATTTTATCTCATTTTATATTTACTATTATTATTATTATTTATTTTGGAGGGATACTTGAGAAACTAGTCAAGTTTCAGAAAATCTCTACACTAAAAACAAAAACAAAAACAAAAACCTGTATGGCATACTATACATAAGAAAGATCAATAAACTATACATATCAAAATCCATAAATAATTTTAAATGATCTTTTAATTAGATGACATTTTCCTCTAGGTTTATTTATTCTGGCCAGTGCATAAAGTCTACATTTATATTTAATGTTCTTTTCTCTTCCCACAAAGGACATCAACTCTAGTGAAAATTATTAATGTAGGAATAGGAAACCAGCCTCTTCTTCCCTCTTCCCATAAAAAAAAAGTTTTGCTTGATGCTATTTCTTTATCCAATTAGGTTGACATACAGCAAATTACTACTATAGAATTTTCTAGTCAGATATGTTTTCTTGCATACAACATGTAAAATATGAAGTTTTATTTCAGTAAAATTTAATTTGAGTGATGAAAGGAAGATGGATATATTTTCTGGAAAAATAAATATATAAAAAAGCAGATACTGAAGGAAAGTTAATGCTTGGAAACAGAGAAGAAACACAGAATAAAGGACAAGTTTCTCATCTGTTTTGCTTTTAACTTGAGACTACTCCAGACTTACATCTGCCAGGAAGGCTAAAACTGCAACAGAAAATCAGCCTCTTTCTTTTGAAGAACCAGAAGACAGAGTTCAGAGCAAACACAGCTGCTGGAATCTGAAGGTGAAAATGTCAAAAAGGACAGAGTTAGGGAAAGGAAGCTCAAAATTCTGTTTAAATTTTGCCAAAGCATATGGCTGACTCCTGAACCAAACAAACATGGGCCTGACTTAAGCCTAGCTCAAGGTCAAAGAACTGATGTAAACTTTGGTGCCTCCCATATGAGGGAAGAAGGATTCGGTACCTGAATTAATTGTCAAGCTAATTATCTGCTAAAATAAAACAGAAAATATTAGCACTCTTAGGAAGAATATAGCAGAGCCCAGATTCTCTGCATCGTAACAATCAAAATGTCCAGGATGCAATTCAAAATTATGAAATATATTAAGAAACTAGGAAAACATAACCAATTTTAAAGACAAAAACTTACCAGAAAAGGCAAAAATCTACATAAGCTTAAAATCTAGATAGTGACATTAGAAGACAAGAATTTCAAAGCAACTGTTTTAACTATTCATCACAAAATTCTTCCTGAGGTCTCAAAGTCAGATTCTGAGATTGAGATGATTTAGAGGAAGAAAGTTTTCCTAATCATATATTTGTATTTAAAGGAAGGGCAAAAAAACCCTGAATAATTTTGTTGGTCAGATCCTCCAGATGGCTTAAAATAAAGCTTAAGACTTGAAGATTTCCCCCATCTCGGATTCCCAAGCAGAAATAGGACGATTTCAAGATTTTGTTTTGTAGCATGATTTTTACACTCAGTTTCTGTAAACTACAAAAAGTTTACACTTGAGGAAAAAATATTTTCCCCAAGGTCTTGTAGTGACTTACACACCTGGATCATGTAATGACAAATGCTTAAATAGACTAGTTTCTGCAGCCATTTTTCATCTTCAAAGCACTCAGCAAATCTGCTTGTTTTGTCTTGTATGTACTTGTGCATTGTACCTTTCAGCTCAACACCCCGTGGAAAACTCATCTTTTGGTGATGTACAGCATTTCTGCATTTAACAGGAGTTTTATGTCCCCTAAGTGAGGTATTCAGGCATTGTTTTCTTAAATGCACTCAGATGAACTAGTTTTTATTTAATAATTGAAAGCCTTTCTGTAGCTTAGTCTACAAGCTTTAAATTTAATCTCTAAAAGGTTTTTGGCACAGAATCTCTCTGCAAAGAAATGAGATTTTAAAGTCTGCCCCTGTTTCTGAGATGCGGTCCTCTTTCACCGTCTTCAAAGTCATCAATGGAAGCACGTCCTTCTGACCTCTTGTTAAGCTGAAACTATGCTCACATTTTTTTTTTCTTTCTGACTCTCCTTTTTTGCTTACTCTTTCATTTTTAAATAATTTTATGTTTCAATTAGGACCACACAGGTAATCCAGAATAATCTCTCTACTATAGAGTCAGATAATTAGCAACCTTAATTCTGTTTTCACCCTTAGTTTCTCTTTGCCATATAACCTTACATACTCATAAACTCTGAGTATTGAATGTGGACATTTTTGGAGGGCCAGTGTTTGGCTTCCCAAAGGACATATACTATATTTGGTGAAATAAAACTTCTGCAAATTTTGTCTTGTTGGAATTATAAGAGCGTAGGGGAATTGCAACTGTATATACTTTACAGGATGTTGGAGTTTATTCCTATTTGAGCAGATATCATCTTGTGTGTTCTGCTAAGTCACTTCAGTCATATATCTGACTCTTTGCAACTCTATGGATGGTAAACTGGCAGGCTCCTCTGTCCATAGAATTCTCCAGACAAAAATACTGGAGTGAGTTGCTATTTCCTTATCCAGGGAATCTTCCCAACCTAGGGTTTGAACCCATGTTTCTTATGCCTCCTGCATTGGCAGGCAGGTTCTTTACCACTAGCACCACCGAGGAAGACTAAATATGGTCCTAAACTCACATAATATTAAAAACATAGATAAAGTCAAATAATTTGTAAGAATGTGTGAATTATGAGAATAAATATCTCTAAAGCTCATGTCAAACTTATAGATGACTATATATTTATGTGTGTGTAAACTGTGAATAATTGTATCTCTTTCACATGCCTTCTTCCAAAACTTCAAAAGTCATATATGTGTAGTCACACACACATACATGTACATACATATATATATATGCATGTGCACAAACATGTTTAAATTCATGTGTGTATGAATACTCATAATTGTTAAATATATTTTCAATTTTTTTTCTCAGATTCAATATTTACAAGTTTTCGTACTTGCTAAAATTTATTTGCAATCCTCAAATCAATACTTGCAGCACTTTCATGGTTCTTCAAGGACACATGCAGAGCAAAAAAAAGATTGAGTCACCTCACATGCCTGGTCTCAGATGAGGTTGAAAAGGGAGACACTCAGCCTTCTTGTTTATTTGTGCTTTTCGATGTTGATTTTCCTATTTAAAATGGTACCCAATATAGTGCTAAAGAACCCTCTAACATTTCTAAGTGCAAGAAAACTGTGATGTGCCTTATGGAGAAAACAAATGTGTGCAGTCACAAGTTATAGTGCTGTTGATAGTGAATTCAGTGTTAATGAATAAAATAATATACTTTGATCTGGGTGTTATTAGATAAAAACAAACACAAAATTAACTGATATACTAATCAATTGATGAAAATGTTGTGACCAATGGCTCAGAGGAACCTAATCTTGTATTTCCCCTAAGAACAATAGTACATTGTTGCCTAATTAAGTATTCACTCAGATTTCATAGAGTTTAACTACTGTAAATATTGTAGATTAAACCTCTATTTCTCTCTTTCTGTTTATCTACACATACACACAAGCTCAAATGCAAACTGAATGGGACACTTGATTTTCTAAGAGAAATATAGAACATTACTAATTACCAAGCATGTGAAAGAATGAAAGTGTTTGACAAATGAAGGATGACACCAGTGAGGCTATTGTTAAACACTTGTCTTCATATTTTCACACTAACAGAATTTTGTGAGTAGATAAACATAGATTAGAAAAGCACATGGTAAAGTTTTACAAAACAGAATAAACCTTTCCAATACATATATACTAAAAGAGTATTTTCAACTTTTCTGATTTCAGTAAACTAACTTTAAAAATCATTCATAACTATTGTCAATAATATAAATAATAAGACAGTCTTTTAAATGTCATGTTTCCTTTCAATTTCAACAATGACTTAATGATACAAAAAATACATATATAGCAAAAAAAAAGACACAGATAAAACAAATACTAATATGTAATTAATCTGTATCTATTTTATTTGACCTCATAAATCAGAAATCAAAGGCTAAGTATATTCAGAATTCTCATTTACATTTGAATCACATTCCCATAACTTTTGATCTAACATCTATTTTTAAAATGGAAATTGCCTTCACCTCTTAAGGAAAAACACACATTAAACAAAATAAAGTTAATTTCTCATTCTTAGAGGTTTCACAAGAAGTAAAAGTGTTAGATTAAAGAAAACTGAGAACATACATTTTGCTTCTTTTTTTTTCCTGCCTTTGGCAAATGTAGGTTTCAAATTCCATTTCAGAGTGAGTTTGATGATTATATTTGAGGAAAAAAAAAAACAAACATTCAGGAACCAATTAAAAATCCAGTTTGGGAACTTATTCCAGCCTAAGGAAATGAAGCAATTTAAAGTTAATTCTAGCTACTCCTCCACTAAAAGTAGAACTCTTGTCTCCTAGGGAATGGGCTTATTGTTTGACATTTATTTTATTTAATTTTTCCAAAGACTGGAGATTCACCAAAATTTCAGTAATTTACATTAATCATTCTTAGATTAGAATAAATTATATATACCCCAAACTGAAACACTCACCTCATATGCTAGTAAAGTAATGCTCAAAATTCTCCAAGCCAAACTCCAGCAATATGTGAACTGTGAAGTTTCAGATGTTCAAGCTGGTTTTAGAAAAGGCAGAGGAACCAGAGATCAAATTGCCAACCTCCGCTGGATAATCGAAAAAGCAAGAGAGTTCCAGAAAAGCATCTATTTCAGCTTTATTAACTATGCCAAGCCTTTGACTGTGTGGATCACAATAAACTGTGGAAAATTCTGAAAGAGGTGGAAATACCAGACCACCTGACCTGCCTCTTGAGAAATCTGTATGCAGGTCAGGAAGAAAGGGTTAGAACTGGACATGGAACAACAGACTGGTTCCAAATAGGAAAAGGAGTATGTCAAGGCTGTATATTGTCACCCTGCTTATTTAACTTATATGCAGAGTACATCATGATAAACGCTGGGGTGGAGGAAGCACAGGCTGGAATCAAGATTACTGGGAGAAATATCAATAAACTCAGATATGCAGATGACACCAGCCTTATGGCAGAAAGTGAAGAACTAAAGAGCCTCTTGATGAAAGTGAAAGAAGAGAGTGAAAAAAGTTGGCTTAAACTCAACATTCAGAAAATGAAGATCATGGCATATGGTCCCATCACTTCATGGGAAATAGACGGGGAAACAGTGGAAACAGTGTCAGACTTTATTTTGGGGGGCTCCAAAGTCACTGCAAATGGTGATTCCAGCCACGAAAGATGCTTATTCCTTGGAAGGAAAGTTATGACCAACCTAGATAGCATGTTGAAAAGCAGAGACATTACTTTGTCAACAAAGATCTGTCTAGTCAAGGCTATGGTTTTCCCAGTGGTCATGTATGGATGTGAGAGTTGGACTGTGAAGAAACCTGAGCACTGAAGAATTGATGCTTTTGTACTGTGGTGTTGGAGAAGACTCTTGAGAGTCCCTTGGACTGCAAGGAGATCCAACCAGTCCATTCTAAAGGATATCAGTCCTGGGTGGTCATTGGAAGGACTGATGTTGAACCTGAAACTCCAATACCCTGGCCACCTGATGCAGAGAGCTAATTCATTTGAAAAGACCCTGATGCTGGGAAAGATTGAGGGCAGGAAGAGAAGGGGACAATAAAGGATGAGATGGTTGGATGGCATTACTGACTCAATGGACATGGGTTTGGGTGGACTCTGGGAGTTGGTGATGGACAGGGAGGCCTGGCTTGATGTGGTTCATGGGTCTCAAAGAGTCAGACACGACTGAGCTACTAAACTGAACTGAACTGAAACTGAAACATGTGTATACAATCATATGCTTATATACAAATATATGATTCTGATTTATCAAGTAAGCTAGTAATGGAAATATCACAGACCTGGATTCATTAAAGATGACCTATGAATTATGTTTTAAATAACAGACTGAAAAGAGAATGAGAGCATGTGGAATATACAGTCTTTTATTCACACAGAGCAAAATATAAATTCTCTGAGGTTAGAATAAGTGAATTCTGAGTGAATGAGGATGAGCTTTCCAAAAAAATGGCATCAGTTCAGTTCAGTTCAGTCACTCAGTTGTGTCTGACTCTTTGTGTCCCCACGAACAGCAGCACGCAGGCTTCCTTGTACATCACCAACTGCCGGAGTCTACCCAAACCCATGTCCATTGAGTCAGTGATGCCATCCAACCATCTCATCCTCTGTCATCCCCTTCTCCTCCTGCCCTCAATTTTTCCCACATCAGCAAAGCACAGCTGCTGCTCCTTACCTTGTAAGTGAGGTATCTCCTCTCAGCTGCCCCTGACCTAGGATGTGGGATAGCTTGCAGCCGCTGTTCCTGCGCTGTCACAGCTGCCGCTGCATACTAGGTCATAATTTTTTGGCATACCCATTGTTAATACAATTGTCATAAATAAGAAGTGATATATTGAAATTATATTTACAATAAACACTGTTCTTGAAAAAAAAATGTATTAGATTTGGAGTCCTGGGGTGGGGAATAAAGTGATTATTTTAAATTAAAAATGCTCCGGTCTTAAGTAGCATAATGACCAACAACACAGGGTCAACAATATTTGTTGTCTAATTCTGTTTGATCAACAGAGTATTATTGACACTAGATCCTCTGTTGGCCGCTGAGAATCTCTAAAGTGGGTGATGGCATGCGATGGGAACATAATTCAGTGTCACACGATGATTACTGTGATAAAGCAAAAAGAAACTAGTGTGGCACAAATGTAGTAGCATAGAAATTGATTTATAATTTTATATGTGGCTTCCTGGAGAAAAGAACGTCTCTCATAGCTTAAAAAAAGAAGCACTGTTCAACCTGCTAAAAAGCAGGAACAGATATTCCAGAGAATGGGGAAATAGGAGCAAGGAAACATGGGCTGGAGAGAAACTGTTGTTGTCAAATCTGTTTTTAAAAAAAAAGTGGTAGATAAGATAAAGAGGGACTCAGAAACCTGGGAAATGTTAGAGATTGTTTTCTACCTGAGAATAGAGGCCTTACTTTCAACTTCTATCCTTCAACAGGATCATTAAGGGACAAGTTCATTACAAATTTTTTTAAAATGTTAATAATTTTGATATTTAACTTGTTAAGCTGATTTTCCAAGTGAAGTTATAACATAAGGAAGAGCTGAAAATTGAAATTTTGTTAATACAGAGATGCAAATGATCATTGAAGCAATGATATCTATTTAAGTCTTCGAAAAAAAATAAGAACAAGTTCATAGTTTGGGAGACTATAGGAAATGGTCATTATGTCTCATCTTGAGCAAACAGGTAGTATTTGTAATTGGTAGAATTTATTAAAAGAATGTGAAAATTAAAACATGAAAAATTTTTTTCAAATGAACAAACAACTAAATAATTTTCAGCTTTCATAAAATTTTATATGAACATCTAAGTTAAGTGAAATCAATCATTTCATTTCCTATAAAACTAAACTATGTTTAGATTTCCTTCCATTTCATCATTTAATTGTGATAAAGGAAATATTCTGAATAAATGTAGTAAAAAACTGATTTATATATATTGGAAAATCAAGGAATCAGATACATCATCCAATTCTATTTTAATCCACTCTGTCCCTCTAAATTTTAGACAAGTAGTTAGAAATCACAGAGGTCATAGCAATAAAGTAAAGAAAAAATGGAACTAATCAAATCGCAATTTTTGGACAGAACAACTCCTAAAGATAATTAGTTCCAGCAGACTGCATCCCTATTCCTTTATTGTCCTTAGCCATAACCTTGATTCTCTCAAATCATTAATATGCATGCAGTATTTTTAAAAAATACATTGAATATACAACTCATTATATTATTAACTGACCATATCCATTATTGTTTTGAATCATTCTTTAATAATTTAGAAAATAATTCATAATACATGTCTATCTAAATAGCAAATTAATATTTCATTAAATATAATAAAATTATAAAAAAATATCATTTGATGATCATATATTTTGTGATACAAACATTGATGGTGCTACTACTGTTGTCTTACATCATTATTTTCTTCACTGTAGTTCTCTATATTTCTTTTAGTTTTTCATCTTAGATAACTTTTTCAGCATGGAATGAGATTTTATTTAAAATACAGCAGTGTATACACGTCAGTTCCAAACTCCCAATATATCCCTCCCTGCCACTCTTCCTCACTGGTAACCATAAGTTCATTCTCAAAGTCTGTGTGTCTGTTTCTGTTCCATAAATAAGTTCATTTATATCATGTTTTGGATTCCACATATAAGTGATACCATATGATATGTGTCTCTTTGTCTGATTTATTTCTCTTAATATGATAATCTCTGCTGCTGCTGCTGCTGCTAAGTCACTTCAGTCTTGTCCGACTCTGTGTGATCCCATAGACGGCAGCCCACCAGGCTCCGCCGTCCCTGAGATTCTCCAGGCAAGAACACTGGAGTGTTGCCATTTCCTTCTCCAGTGCATGAAAGTGAAAAGTCAAAGTGAAGTCGCTCAATCGTGTCTGACTCCTAGAGACCCCATGGACTGCAACCTACCAGGGTCCTCCATCTATGGGATTTGCCAGGCAAGAGTATTGGAGTGGGGTGCAATTACCTTCTCCAATGATATTCTCTAGATCCACCAATGTTGTAGCAAAAGGCATTTTTTTTTCATTCTTGTTAATAGTTGAGTAATATTCTATTGTGTGTATGTACCATATATTATTTATCCATTTATCCATCAATGGACATTTAGGTCGTGTCCAACTCTTTGCGACCCCATGGACTGTAGCCCACCAGGCTCCTCCATCCATGGGATTTTCCAGTCATGAATACTGGAGTGGGTTGCCATTTCTTTCTCCAGGGGATCTTCCCAACCCAGGGATCGAACCCGGGTCTCCCACATTGTAGGCAGATGCTTTACCGTCCAAGCTACCAGGGAAGCCCAATATTCTATTGTGTGTATGTACCATATATTATTTATCCATTTATAAGTCAATGGACATTTAAGTTGCTCCCATATCTTGGCTATTGCAAACAGTACTGCAATGAATATCAGAATACATATATCCTTTGAACCACGTTTTCCTCTGGATATATGCCCAAGAATAGGATTTCTGGATCATATGGTAGCCATTTTTAGGTTTTGAAGGCACTTACGTACTATTCTCCATAGTAGCTGTAGCAATTTACATCCCCATTCGCAGTGTAGAAGGGTTCCCTTATCACTACACCTTCTCCAGAATTTATGATTTGCAGATTTTTTGATGATAGCCATTCTGACTGATGTGAGGTGTTTTATCATTATAGTTTTGATTTGCATTTCTCTAAATTTAGTGATGTTGAGCATCTTTTCTTATGTCTATTGACCATCTGTAGGTCTTCTTTGGATAAATGTATTTCTAGGTATTATGCTCATTTTTTGATTTGGTTGTTTGCTTTCTTTTGATTGAGTTTCATGAGCTGTTTCTATATTTCTTTAAATTCAATTATCTCATTGGTTCTGTTTTAGTTTTGGAGTAGGAATAGACCTCTGTAAGCCTTTGTTGGGGGGTCTTCCCAGGTGGCTGAGTGGTAATGAGTCCACCTGCAAGGCAAGACCTGGGTTTGATCCTTGGGTTGGAAAGATCCCCAGAAGAAGGAAATGGCAACCCACTGCAGTCTTCCTGCCTGGGAATTCCTACAGTCAGACGGAGGAGCCTGGTGGGCAACAGTCCATGGAATCAGACAGACACAATTTAATAACTAAGGAGCAGCAAGACTTTGTTTATTTGATTTACTTTGGGGACAGAGATAATGGCGATACAGATTATATTAACATACAAAAAAAAAGACAATTCAGAAAGTGTACCATAAATTTAATGGCTTTGTGCATTTATTCTACCATGTATGTAACTCATGTGTTCAGTAAAAGATCTCATCATTATATGTAACATTAAATTTTACAGAACACATTAAAATCAGTCGTTATAATTATTAAGTAATATTTTTGAACAGAATTTGATGACATCTTCAGTTCAGTTCAGTTCAGTCACTCAGTTGTGTCCGACTCTACAACCCCATGAATCGCAGCACACCAGGCCTCCAAGCCCATCACCAACTCCCGGAGTTCACTCAGACTCACGTCCACTAAGTCAGTGATGCCATCCAGCCATCTCATTCTCTGTCATCCCCTTCTCCTCCTGCCCCCAATCCCTCCCAGCATCAGAGTCTTTTCCAATGAGTCAACTCTTCGTATGAGGTGGCCCAAGTACTGGAGTTTCAGCTTTAACATCATTCTTTCCAAAGAAATCCCAGGGCTGATCTCCCTCAGAATGGACAGGTTGGATCTCCTTGCAGTCCAAGGGACTCTCAAGAGTCTTCTCCAACACCACAGTTCAAAAGCATCAATTCTTCAGCGCTCAGCCTTCTTCACAGTCCAACTCTCACATCCATACAGACCACAGGAAAAACCATAGCATTGACTAGACGAACCTTTGTTGGCAAAGTAATGTCTCTGCTTTTGAATATGCTATCTAGGTTGGTCATAACTTTCCTTCCAAGGAGTAAGCGTCTTTTAATTTCATGGCTGCAGTCACCATCTGCAGTGATTTTGGGGCCCCCAAAAATAAAGTCTGACACTGTTTCCACTGTTTCCCCATCTATTTCCCATGAAGCGATGGGACCAGATGCCATGATCTTCATTTTCTGAATATTGAGCTTTAAGCCAACTTTTTCACTCTCCACTTTAACTTTCATCAAGAGGCTTTTGAGTTCCTCTTCACTTTCTGCCATAAGGGTGGTGTCATCTGCATATCTGAGATTATTGATATTTCTCCTGGCAATCTTGATTCCAGCTTGTGTTTCTTTCAGTCCAGCGTTTATCATGATGTATTCTGCATATAAGTTAAATAAGCAGGGTGACAATATACAGTCTTGATGTACTCCTTTTCCTATTTGGAACCTGTCTGTTGTTCCATGTCCACTTCTAACTGTTGCTTCCTGACCTGTATACAGATTTCTCAAGAGGCTGATCAGGTGGTTTGGTATTCCCATCTCTTTCAGAATTTTCCACAGTTCATTGTGATCCACACAGTCAAAGGCTTTGGCATAGTCAATAAAGCAGAAATAGATGTTTTTCTGGAACTCTCTTGCTTTTTCCATGATCCAGTGTATGTTGACAATTTGATCTCTGGTTCCTCTGCCTTTTCTAAAATCAGCTTGAACATCAGGAAGTTCACGGTTCACATATTGTTGAAGCCTGGCTTGGAAAATTTTGAGCATTACATTACTAGAGTGTGAGATGAGTGCAATTGTGCGGTAGTTTGAGCATTCTTTGGCGTTGACTTTCTTTGGGATTGGAATGAAAACTGACCTTTTCCAGTCCTGTGGCCACTGCTGAGTTTTCCGTATTTGTTGTTATATTGAGTGCAGCACTTTCACAGCATCATCTTTCAGGATTTGAAATAACTCAACTGGAATTCCATCACCTCCACTAGCTTTGTTCATAGTGATGCTTTCTAAGGCCCACTTGACTTCACATTCCAGGATGTCTGGCTCTAGGTCAGTGATCACACCATCGTGATTATCTGGGTCGTGAAGATCTTTTTGTATAGTTCTTCTGTGCATTCTTGCCATCTCTTCTTAATATCCTCTGCTTCTGTTAGGTCCATATCATTTCTGTACTTTATCGAGCCCATCTTTGCATGAAATGTCCCCTTCGTACCTCTGATTTTCTTGAAGAGATCTCTAGTCTTTCCCATTCTGTTGTTTTCCTCTATTTCTTTGCATTGATCACTGAAGAAGGCTTTCTTATCTCTTCTTGCTATTCTTAGGAACTTGGCATTCAGATGCTTATATCTTTCCTTTCTCCTTTGCTTTTCGCTTCTCTTCTTTTCACAGCTATTTGTAAGGCCTCCCCAGACAGCCATTTTGCTTTTTTGCATTTCTTTTCCATGGGGATGGTCTTGACAACTTACTTTTAACTAAAACCTTTTGTTCATAAGACTTCATATTGATGCAAATAAATGATTGATTAAGCTAAAAGGCTTTAGGAAGTTGCAAATAGCTAAAACATGTAATACTTTCTGGGCTTCCCTGGTAGATCAGCTGGTAAAGAATCCACCTGTAATACAGGAAACCCTGGTTTGATTAGTGGATTGGGAAGATCCCCTGGAGAAGGGATAGGCTACTCACGCCAGTATTCCTGAACTTCTCTGGTGGTTCAGATGGTAAAAATTCTGCCACAATATGGGAGACCTGGTTGCGATCCCGGGGTTGGAAAGATACCCTGAAGAGGGCATGGCAACCCACTCCTGTATCCTTGCCTGGAGAATCCCCATGGACAGAGGAGGCTGGCAGGCTGCAGTCCATGAGGTTTTAAAGAGTCGGACATAACCGAGTAACTAAGCACAGCACGTAATACTTTCTATGTTCATAATGGTATTATATTCACTGTATTTATTCAATACTCACAATAACTCTTTGAGGCATATATCGATATTATTAACACACCATTTATAAATGGGAATACTGAAGCCCAGTTGGAATATTTTTCGAAGGTGTCAAAGATCACAAGTGATAAGGACAGGATTTTAACCCAGGAACTCTACTCCAAAACTATTACTTTTAGCCCATACACAATATGGCAAACTTGATAGCAAGATGCTGTTTGTCCTTCACCTTGATTGTAGAGAATCCAAACAAAAAAGATATGTGATTTATAATAGACTGATGAATATTGCCAAGTATAACATTTTTGAGACTTTTTAAAACCTGACTATTAAGCACTTGTGTACTTCTTTTTTGTTACTTACAGATTTTCTTTTTATTTATTCAGCTAATATTTTTAATTGGAGATGCAGATTTTTTTTTTTACAATTTCTTTCTTAAGAATGGACTCCATAGTTCTATCATAACCTAGCAACCCCCACACACTAACTATTTGTAATGCACAAAATTTTTTTACCTTGGAGAACTAGACCTGCAAATAATATTTAGTTATTTAGTAACTAATAACCATCTTTATGATGTCAAGAGTCAATGAAGCACTTTCTGATCATGTGTAATAATATGCATCCTAATGAAGTGTTTTGTGAAATTATCTCCAATTTCAGATCCACATGATATCACAAAGCTTAAAAAAAATTATTGGAGTGCAGTTGATTTACAATGCTTGGTAGTTTCAGGTGCACAGCAAAATGAAACAGTTATATTATAGCTTAGTCATTAAATAGTCTCCAAATCTTTGACAATCTATGGACTGTAGCCTGCCAGGCTCCTTTGACCATGGGATTTTCCAGACAAGACTCTTGGAATGGGTTTTCATTTCCTTCTCCAGGGACTCTTCCCAACTTAGGGACCAAACCCATGTTTCCTCCATTGGCAGGTGAATTCTTTACCACTGGGCCGCCAGGGAAGCCTATATGTTTATAGGCTTCTGAGATGGCACAAGTGGTAAAGAACCCACCTGCCAATGCAGGAGCCACAGGAGACACAAGTTTGACCCCTTTGTCAGGAAGATCTTTTGGAAGAGGGCATGGCAACCCATTACAGTATTCTTGCCTAGAGAATATCATGGACAGAGGAGTTTGGTGGTCTACAGTCCATGGGGTTGCAAAGAGTTGAACATGACTAAATTGATTTAGCATACAAACATTGTATACATCCACTCTTTATTAGATCACTTCACTTTTTTTTTTTTTTTTGGCATTTAAAGAAGATGTGGTACATATATAGAATTGAAAATTACTCAGCCATAAAAAAGGAACACATTTGAGTCAGTTCTAATGAGGTGGATGAATCTAGAGCCTATTATACAGATTGAAGTAAGCCAGAAGAGAAAGATAAATATCGTATGCTAACGCATATATATGGAATCTGGAAAGATGATACTAATGAAATCAGTCACAAGGCAGCGGTGGAGACATAGACGTAGAGAACAGACTTATGGACACTGAAGGAAGGAGTGGGTGAGATGTATGGTGAGAGTAACATGGAAACTTACATTATCATATGTAAAATAGATAGCCAATAGGAATTTGCTGTATGATTCAGGGAACTCAAACAGCGTATATAAGAACATAGAGGGGTTGGATGGGGTGAGAGATGGCTGGGAGTTTCAAGAGGGAGGGAATATATGCATACTTATGGCTGATTCATATTAAAAATTAGAGACATTACTTTGTCAAGAAAGGTCCATCTAGTCAAGGCTATGGTTTTTTCAGTGGTCATGTATGGATGTGAGAGTTGGGCTATAAAGAAAGCTGAGCACCAAAGAATTGATGCTTTTGAACTGTGGTGTTGGAGAAGACTCTGAGAGTCCCTTCGACTGCACGGAGATCCAGCCAGTCCATCCTAAAGGAGATCAGTCCTGGGTGTTCATTGGAAAGACTGATGTTGAAGCTGAAACTCCAATACTTTGCCCATCTGATGCAAAGAGCTGACTCGTTTGATAAGACCCTGATGCTGGGAAAGATTGAGGGCAGGAGAAGAAGGGGACGACAGAGGATGAGATGGTTGGATGTTATCACCAACTCAATGAACATGGGTTTGGGTGGACTCCAGGAGTTGGTGATGGACAGGGAGGCCTGGCGTGCTGCAGTTCATGGGGTCACAGAGTCGGACATAACTGACGACTGAACTGAACTGAACTGAACTATGGCTGATTCAAGTAGATGTTTGGCAGAAACCAACAAAATTATGTAAAGCAATTATCTTTCAATTAAAAATAAATAAATTTTAAAAATCTTTTATTTGTTTTCAGTTGAGTGTTTCTTTAAGAATGACATTTTTTAAATTGAAATCAAATCTCTATAGTAAACTGGAAAATACTATGGTATACAATATATTGAAAAATAGTATGTTTATGATCCCTGCAGAAAAGACAACAAAAGCAATAATTTTAAATAGCAAGTTGAATTGTAAACTGAAATTACCTATCTTAAGGTGGCTTTCTTTTAGTATGCAAAGTTTTACAAATATTGGCACATAAATATTTTTAAAACAGGGCTAAAAGAAACAAAGTATTTGCTCGATAATATTTTCCTCTTTCAATTATATATTCACTGTCTGTGTAGTAAAGAGAGTAGGAGAAGTGATGAGATCATTTAAAAATACAGGCATTTAAAAAAATATATTTATTTGTGTTTTATATATATATATATAAATATATAAATCAAAGCAATTTATACAACATAACCAAACTGCTTTGTTTGCAGATATAAGCACAAGTCAAAATTTGAAAAGCTGTCTCTAAAAACAAAAAATAAATAAATTATATTGCATTAAAATAACTTAATAAATATGTACATATTCCAGGCTGTGGCCATAATTAGCACTTACAATGATTATATCACACACTCAAGAGTAATTGTGATTTCAGTGGCCTGTGTTTTAAGTGAGTCTGAAACATGGTTATAGGTTACTAGGACTGACTCTGACATATGGCGTAATGTCCAAATCATTCAGAACACACTGAAGAAATAATTCACAAATATGGAATGATATGTAGTCTTATGAAATGATTCAATGTTTTTTCAAATCTGGATAATTTATCATTTTAAAATAAAATAACCATTTTGTAGGTGGTTGTCATGAAAAAGTAAGCCATGCAATCCAGTTATATTATAGGCCAAAAGTAAAATAAAAACCAACAAAACAAGTAAAGCCAGAAGTAATTTTGTGTCTCATTTCCTATCCCATAAAAATGACTTGAGCTAAAGCCCATAGCTCTCCATGGTGCAGAGTCCTCTTGAATCAATTTCAGAAGTTATTGGACAATAAGAGCAGAAACATCAATTTTAGAGCTTTGATTTTTAAAGTGTCTTGGAAAGACCCAGAGTGGGTGTCTGGGGCTGAGAAATAGTTGGAAAGTTTTTTTTAGCATATTCCCCATTGTATCAAAGCTTAAAACAATAGAAAGTTAAGTCAAATTTCATTTTTTCCCAACAGCAACACACAACCAAAATTCATTAGTAACCAAAAGCAATTCCTTTGAATAAAACAGAATTGAAAGCATGCAGATTTTATGTTTTCCTGATATATTATTCAAGTCATAAGTTGGACATTGAAAAATGACTTCAATATTCCAATCATAGTATCCAAAGTGATTTGACTAACATTTTGACATAAAATAAAGAATATACAAATGCAACTAGTACTGAATTTCTAATGAGTGCAAATATAATAAACAAGCAAAGCAAACAGTATTACATGTGTTCAGATGAATTTCTATTGTTTATTATGAAAATCTATTTTACTGCCATCAGAGCTACGAGAAGCAGTGCCATCAAACATGGGTGGTAATTAAGCCTGATTTTCTGTATAGTCAATATACCAAAGAAATGAAATATCTTCAACTATGCTTTTGCAGTTTTAAGCATTTTCTTTTTTTTTATTTTTGAATTACAGTTTTTATTATAAATTTATTTATTTTAATTGGAGGCTAATTACTTTACAATATTGTATTGGTTTTGCTTCTTTAAATGTCTAGGAAAACTTTCAAAGTGTCTACTAATACAGTGTATTGAACAATGTAGTCTCACTGAATTATAATGTCTAAATAGCAAATTGAAATAATTGAGAATGTATGCATCTTTGTTTAAATATATAAAATCTTAAAAGAAAAAAATGATACTGGTCAAAAGAATTAGAAATTAGAAGGTGAATATTGTAATCTTAACTCAGCATTGCCTATTGTCTTTTGAAAATATTATTTTCCAAATAATTGAAGGCTCTTTTTTTTGCAAACATACAGCACATTTTTATTCCACAAAATAAATGAATTACAATCTACTATTTGACAAACATATCTTCTAGAAATAGAAACATACAAATAGTGTACAACTAGCAAAATTTTCTTTTCTTTTTTTTTTTTTTTTTGAGTTTGAGAGGTAGTTTTGTGATCAAACACAAAGCAAACAAAAACAAAAGCAAAGCTGAGGACTTAAAAAGTTGCAAGATACAGAATTAGGGTAAAAGGAAGAGTATTTATTTTTTTTTTAATTTTATTTTATTTTTTAACTTTACAATATTGTATTGGTTTTGCCATATATCAACATGAATCCACCACAGATATACATGTGTTCCCCATCCTGAACCCTCCTCCCTCCTCCCTTCCCATACCATCCCTCTGGGTTGTCCCATTGCACCAGCCCCAAGCATCCAGTATCGTGCATCGAACCTGGAGAGGTGACTCGTTTCATATATGATATTATACATATTTCAATGCCATTCTCCCAAATCATCCCACCCTCTCCCTCTCCCACAGAGTCCAAAAGACTGTTCTATACATCAGTGTCTGTTTTGCTGTCTCGTATACAGGGCTATTGTTACCATCTTTCTAAATTCCTTATATATGCGTTAGTATACTGTATTGGTGTTTTTCTTTCTGGCTTACTTCACTCTGTATAATAGGCTCCAGTTTCATCCACCTCATTAGAACTGATTCAAATGTATTCTTTTTAATGGCTGAGTAATACTCCATTGTGTAAAGAGTATTTAGACATTCAGTAAGGCTTGACTATAGAGGCAATACCTATTAAGTGGATGTTGTAATGTTAGTGTGCTTGTTTGACAATTAACAAGGATGACTCAGGAATAACCATAGGCAGAGAAAAAAGTGTATGCATAGCTCATTAAAGTTAAAATCTATTAGGGAATGTAATATATTAAACAATTCACACACTTTTTCTCTGTCTATGGATGTTCCTAAGGCATCCTTGTTAATTGTCAAACAACCACACTAACATTACAACATCCACTTAACAGGTGTCACCTCTATAGTCAAGCTTTACTTGAATGTCTAAATGCTCTTCCTTTTACCCTAATTCTGATCTTGTAATTTTTTAAGTCCTCAGCTTTGATTTTGTCTGCTTTTTGTTTGATCACAAAGCTACCTCTCAAACAAAGAAACAAACAAAAATGTCCTGGTTGTACATTATTTGTCTGTTTCTATTTCTAGAAGATGTGAAATGTAAGGTTGTGGAAATCATAAATGATGTAAAAAAACTGACAGTCAACACTTAGGGACTTATGTCATTTTTTGAAATATTTAATGATAATAATCAAAGAAGTATGAATAGCATGGATAATACATGTTGTGGGGGATTAGTTTTGGAGCCAGTCAACCTATAAAGGTAAGACTGAAATACAGTAAAACATTTTGTTGAGGTCTATTACCAAGTCTACATTGAAGATTATAGTAAAGTCTGTATTGGGATAAAGTAAGTGTAAATAAAAATATTAATAAATATAAAATATATTAGGTAAAATTTTACAAACCTCAATCTCAACTCTTCAAACTCAGCATCCATAATGTCCTGCCATTTCCATCTCTAAAATATAATTTGCCTGTAACCAGTAATCTTTGTATCATCACAATTTTGTACAAGCTGCAGTCATCTCTTACCTGGAATCCTGTCCCTGACAATTTATTGTAGCCCCTTCTAAACCTCTCTTTTAAGTGCTAATAAACTACTTTGTACAAAGCACAATTGTGATTGTGATCAATGACACAGTTGGAATTGTGCCTCAGGGAAGACTACGCTCTTTAATATGGCCACTCTTTCTCTTTTTCATAGGGTCTTTCCTTTTTCCTTGGAGGGTCAAACTGTACCTTATTATTGAGTTAAATGGTATTTGTTCCTCAGTTATTAGCAGAAGCATGATTCCTTCAAGGAATGATAACTAATGTCCTTAAGGTTATTACCCCTATTTCACATTCTTATGCAGTTAATTCTTATTCTTTGCCACACTTCTCAACTCCAACGTTTTACATACATTTACTATTGTTTGACTGATACTTTACTTTTTCATTAGTTTGGCATGGCATGAAAGAGGGAATTGTTGTGATTTTGTTCACCAGATCCTAGATCATACTTGACATACAACAGATATATATTAATTATTATTGAGTGAATAAATAATTTAAGGCTTTTTATAAAGGTTCAAAATTAGACCAAAATGTTTTTGTAAATTAAAATGAGAAGTGGCTAAAAGATTTTGAGAAGGTCAGTTTAAGTGATGAAAAATGCATTGTAAGACAATCTGGGATCAATATATTAATAAAAGATGGATTAAGGGACAAGAGACAAAAGATCCAGAGAGCAGAAAGGGCAGTGAATAAAGAAAGACAGGTTAAACTAGAATGGTGCCAGTTGCAAGGAAAAGGTGGTGACCAGGAATAAATAAACCGTAAAAATAATTTATGACAATTTCAGTTCAACTGAATATCACCAATCAAAATAGGCATGGAAAGGGGGAAGTGTAAATGTTACAAATCTTATGTATCAAATGAATTAACATTAATAACTTTCTATAGTATATTTTAAAATTTAAATAAAATTACTTGATAAACAGAATTTGCTAAGACTGATTCAAATAGAAATTAAATCTATGTGTCTAATACTCTTTTAATATTTTAGTAGTTGAATATCTCCTCTCAAGGAAATGCTTGGGAATGTGCTTGGCTGAGGGTCCCTATATGAGAAGGGCTCAGAATGGACTTGGGCTAAAAACGCAGATCTATGTGTAAGCATGGCCAGCTTCAACCTGGGCAGGAGAGTCCCTCATTGTCTGCTCCTTCCTGTTCTTTTTGGTGAATGTGGGCCTGAGTCTTAAGTGCATCTGGCTTCAGAGGCTGCAATCATTTGACGGAGAACCAAGTCAACTGTGTGGAAAGCAACTCTCCTCCGTGAGACCTCCCAGGTCAAGCGTGTACGCACTTAGAGGATACAGGGCAGTTTCATCTTAGGCACATACTTGTTTGACCAGACGAAGGTGGTTTCTTTGTTTTGTTATTGTCATTTTTGTTGTTGCTTTACAATTTAAGGTAATTTTAGTGCTGTGAGACAGGTTGTGCGTACTCTGATGTGTGCCTCATCACAGACTCAGTTGCTGTCCCCATTCATAATACTTGACTGCTTTCAAAAAATTAGAACAACTTCCTCCAAACAACAATGTTCTAAACTTTTCTTTATCTAGTGTCTGTCTCCAACTTTGAAATGTTGGAAAAGTCACCACATAAATATTCATAGCAGAAGTGTTTTCACATATTTTTTTTCACCTACTAAATGAGTAATGGAGGTTTCTCCAGGTTTGTATACCCACTGTCAGATGAAAATGTCAGATGCAAGTTTGGGTTACTTCAATCACCAGGTTGACATTCCCAGTAGTGTTTTACTCACAAGGCTGTCAAGATTGGCATCATATAGTTTGACCAACCATATTTTTAATTTTCTGAGATTTTCTTTGCAATAAATTTGACTTTTCAGATATTACATGCTATTTACCTGAGATAAGACATTTTTATTAAAAATCAAATATACTTCAACAAAAAAGAAAGGAAAAAAATGGACTAAGTTTGAGTAACTGATTAGATTGAAATAATTCCCAGAGGCTAAAATGTTAATAACATTTAACAGGACAAAAAGTTTATTCAATTCTAATTAATAATTGCTGCAAACAAAAGAAAAGGAACAGGATATTTTATAAATGTGGGTATATAAAATATTTTACTATACAGGCACATTGCTACCTCCTTGGAAAAGGAAATGGCAACCCACTCCAGTGTTCTTGCCTGGAGAATCTCATGGACAGAGGAACCTGGTGGGCTACGGTTCATGGGGTCTCAAGAGTCAAACGCGATTTAGTGACTAAACCCACCCCACCCCACATTGCTACCTAGAAAGGCAGGTGGGTATATGATTCTGATTGAAATGAGTTCTTTACATTGTTTGAAGTGAATTCTCTGGACAAGTTCCATAGATCATAACATCATTATATTTTTCAATTAGGCTTAAAATGACATTTACAAATAAAAGTATCTATTTAATTAACTGTTCTAAGCCAATCTACGTTTTGAGAAAAAATTATGTTAAAAGCCATAGTAATAGTAAGTAATTAATATTAATAGTCATCTCCCATTTGCTATTTAGTTCAACTGTGCTCTCATTTTATGACTCAGATTGAGTTGGTATTTGTCCACTTATTATACATTCACAATTTGCATATTCTCTCACAGATTCCATTAAAATCACTTGTATAGACTCACAGACACAGATAGCAAGTTAGAGGTTACCAGAGGGGAGAGGGAATGGAAAGGACAAAATAGGGTTAGGGGATTAAGTGATGCAATGTACTAGGTACAAAATGACAAATCTATAAGGCTATATGTTATAGCACGAGGAATATAATCATATTTTACAATATTTTATAATAACAACAAATGAAATATAATCTAATTTAATACATTGAATATTAGTCACTATATTGTACACCTAAAACTTGTACAATATTGCAAATCAAGAAAACATCAATTTAAAAAAGAAGACTTAGAAAGCAAATTTTCTCAGAAAAAAAATCTGAGTGGCAAATTTCTAATGGACAGCAAAAGCACCTCTTGTTGGGTCTCATAATTATTTTTCCAATTATTTTGGAAAATTTATTTTGCTTATAAATAAGCAAATCTATCAGCAGAAATAACACTAGAAAGACTATATTTGCATGTTGTAATCCATGGAACAGGTTGATTGAACTATAGGCTCTTCTGTATGAGCAAAACTCAATAAAATAATAAGTACAGTCCAAACAATATTTACAAGTTGAGTAAAAAATCTTAATTGCTTGCAATGTATGGTTTTACTGATTCTAGAACAAGAATGAGCTCTGCCATGATGGCTTATTAAGAGGTAAACAGAGACGACAAGAAAAAAATGAAAGGAAAATTGCCTCAATATTGAGTAAATCAAAATTTAAAAGCAATATAAGGGAATGGCTACCCACTCCAGTATTCTTGCCTGAGAAATCCCATGGACAGAGGAGCCTGGTGGGCTACATGCCAAGGGGTCTCAAAGAGTCAAACACGACTGAGCTACTAATACTTTCACTTCACTTTCATTTAGAAAACTAGAGTCAGATTCTAAAACTACAGAGAAAAATAAGATTGTATTTCATATGATGGGTAGAAGAGGCTTAAGTTGAAGAAGAGAGATGAAGAAGAGAAAATAAGAAAGGAATGAAGGAATTTTAGAGATTCAGGAATCTTGAGTATATCTCATTTCAACTTTTAATTCCTCACAGAAGGAAATAATGTCGAGTTATTTGTTCAAAAATATTGCTATTTAATGTCATGCCTGAGTTTGATATACATATTACTGACTTTTATCCATGTGATTATTTTAATATATTGTGTTTTCTTTTCGAGGTAAACCAAGTATTATCAATTATTTGTCTTGTATTTAGTCATATCTTATGGAGTTATAATAATTGATAGTGCTGTTTTATTATTTTTAAAGCTATATATTATTTTAAAACATTATTTATTTATTTTTGTCTGTGCTGGATTTTTGTTGCTACCCGGATTTTTCTCTAGGTGTGGTGAGCAGGGCTGCTCTATAGTTTAAGTACACTGGCTTTTCATTGCAGTTACTGCTACTCTAGTTGCAGAGCATGGGCTCTAGGGTGCACGAGCTCAGTAGTTGTGGTGCTTAGGCTGAGCTGCTCCATGACAAGGCATGTGGGATCTTCCCGGACCAGGTACAGAACGTATTTCTCCTGCATTGGCAGGCAGATTTTTTACCACTGAGCCACCGTGGAAGCCTGATACTGCTATTTTAAAATAATGGTGATTTTAATAAAAGAGGAAACAAGTATTCAATTATTTCATAAGTGCCATCCCAATTAAACATATTAGTGGTAACAAATGTCTATCTATTCTTTTATTGAAAATTTGGGTTAAAATTTCAGTTACAGAGGAAGACAGCTCTAGAGAATAGTATTCTCTATTCTGAAAAATAAAATTAATGAAATGTAATATTAAACAGCTAGAAAAACACCCACCTATCTCAGAGATATAAACATAATTTAAGATTTCTTCTAATTTAAATGTTGTAGTTGTTTAATAGACCGTGATTATATTGCACATGTTTATAATATGAAATGAGCTTTAAAAACAACCAAACAAACCCCCATAAAATCAATGCATTCACTGGCTAGACTGACATAGAAACAAAAGTGTTAATGATTTAAGAACATCTGAATGATAGTATCTATTTTTGTGACAACTCAGTCTCAAAAAACACTGAAGAGTTAAAAATAAGAGTAATTCTTAAATATGAAAATAGAACTTCACCATTCACTTGGTTCATGAAATTAAAAAGAAAAGATTTGTGGAATTTATGATATATATAAAAGATTTTAAATAACATTACTTTTCTAACTTTCTGATTCTGGCAAATATTGACACCCAAGAATTCTTAGACTACATTTAAATAGAAAAATGGCCATAAGAAATGATTCTCCTTCTCTCTTTCTGTTGTTTCTCTTTCTCAGTCTCTTCCTCTTTCTCTCTCTTTCTCTTCCAATGCTCATATAGGCCTTGGAAACTTTCTTTAGGATATCTTCTTTATTTTGTGCCAATATATGCTTGACTATATGAATCTCTTTTTGTCTGATTCCCTTTATCCCTCAGACGAATGCTAAGTAGCATTTCTTTTTTTGATCCTGTGTTGCTTTGATTAATATTGTTGACTTGAGGTCATACACCCATTCCATTAACTGATCAAATTATTACCCTCCACCCTGGATGCCAGGAGTCCCCACTGGCATAGATAGCCTATGTAATTAATCACAATAATAGTCATCTATAAAATAAACCATTAAGGAGAAAACAAAATGTCAATATGTGTGCGGTCAATTCAGTGGAACAAAGAATGAATACCTAATGTTTACATGTGTCAGCCTAGCCTTGGTTCCAAACTTTGCGACTGCCTTGTGCTTACAGTAGACTATTGCCATTTGTTAGTCATCTAAAAATCCAGAATAATTTTGAAGCTCAGAGATCCAAGTCTTGATTTTCATCTATTCCTCTTCATCATCTGCTTTCCTTTTTTTCTCAAACAGTTTAGTTCAAAAACTACTGTGGGTGACTGAGCAAGTTAGGTAAATACTGTACCTTTTCATAAAGGTACAGTATTACTTAACTCACCTAAAAGGTGAGGTGAGCATTTTCAGCAGGCTATAAGAGTTTAGAGTTCAAACTGAGTAAACAAGACTTCTGCCTGGAAGGCTGACCCAATAGGTGTGGTCTCAGGGATTAAGGAGGGCACCCTTGAGTTGGGAGGAAGAAGGTAGATATTGGGGTGTTGGAGCATGAATGTAGTCAGCAGAGAATTTGCAGAGAGTAAATTTCTTAGTTAGCCACAAGAGAAAATTGGTTATACTCAGCAGAATTGGTCAAATAAGCCCATACACAAATTTATGTGATTTTTTGGGTGATGTTCATATTTCCCATTGACTGAACTTATTATTATTATTTTTTAAATTTATAAACAACCTGAAGTCATATGTTTGTTGGATTGAACAATCTTGGCTGTCATTTGGGATCCCTTGCAATTTTTTTACTTCCATTTAGAAAATAGATTCTGCTCAGACCCTCATTTATGGCCATTTAGACCCAGATAAAGATGATACAGACTCCTTTCCTATCAACACAGCACCTGTATGGTGGTGGGAGAGGGGCCTCCTATGACTCTCCCATTAAAACAGGACTCCAGCATTTTTCAAGTAGATCATTTCCCACTGACAGAAGTGCTGAGTGAGAGCAGAAACTTCATAGTACACTATTTCAGTGCTGAGAATTTGAAGAAACTGGCATACAGGAAAAAAAAATTCAGAGTTAAAAAATTTCAGCTAAAAAACTAATTTCTTAATGCAATGCATTAGAAGAATAACCATTTGAATGCCCTTCTCAATAAACTGTTAGGCAACACCAAGTTCAACCTACAAAGACCTTGGGTCACTACTTTCCTCCTACCATCCGTCTTACCTTTATCACTTTATTGACTTTCTCCTTTCAAATGTCTTAATATTGAATTCCTATTTCCTACTTAAAGACAAATTTCCTATGAAGATGTGCATAGTAACACAATGGTTGTTTGGGAAGAATTCATTACAGTCCATTACTGAAGTTACAGTATAGGTATGAGTGCTCTTGAATCAGACAAGAAAGTCAATTAATTTGCTGCCATGTTTCCTATGTGGGAAGTTTCTAAATAGAAGTTATATTTCTGGGGAGCATGTTTAGATATGATACATTTAAATGCTCCCTCCTGATATTTTGTTTGTTTGTTTCTTTGTATGTTAGTATGCCTGTGTGAACCTTATTTTACAGAATGCATTCTGCTTGTATTACCCAAATAGAGGATGGTGGCTTTGAGAACTGAAAAAGCAAGTAGGTATGTTTTCTTTGAATTGAATGGAAGTTTCTGTTCAGCTCTGTCGAAAAATGCACATTACATACTGCATGGCATTTATGTTGAAATCAGGTATGAGTAATGTGAGAATGGAGGTTGAGTTTTGACAGAAGATTTTGCATTTATTACCTCTTTCAAAAGAAAGGTAATGAAGCAAGAAATAGTCACAAATAATAAGAAGCAGTTGAATACACAACAATCTCCACTATCCTTTAAATTTTCAACCTCTGTGGAGAAATATGCAGTTCTTTCAATCTTATGTTAATATATGGAAAGCAGTATCCATTTCTTGAAGACTCTTTCTTATATGACCTTCAAATGTCAGACATTTCTCTATAACTTCAGATAATGCATATAATTTGAATTTTGACTCACTACTTGATGTTAATTCAGACTCACTTCCCATAAATGATTCATTCATTCTTAGATTTACTAATCTCATCCCTATAAATGGTTCTTATGTGGGTCAGTCAGTTAATGAGAGCACTGCATTTTTGACATCCCTTAGAGATAAGTTTGAAAAGCTTATGGGTAATTTGATGTCAAAGAATGACAATCTTTTTTTGCAGAGAAAGTTTACATGGCCAGTATTAAATAAAGGGGTGTCCTTGGTAAAAAAAAAAAAAAAAAGGTTTGTATAGCTACACACATAGATATAGAGGTTGAGATACAGATAGAGATATAGATATAGAGAGAGATATGGGGCTTCCCATGTGGCTCAGTGGATAAAGAATCTGCTTGCAATGCAGGAGATGCAGTTTCAATCCCTGGATTGGGAAGGTATCCTCAAGAAGGGCATGGGAACCCTCTCCAGTGTTCTTATCTGAAGAATCCTATGGACAGAGGAGCCTGGTGGGCTATAGTCCATAGGGTTTCAGAGTTGGGCATGACTAAAGCGACTGAGCATGCATAGGTATCAGTTTATTTCAGTTCAGTCTCTCAGTCTCGTCCGACTCTTTGTGATCCCATGGACTGCAGCACACCAGGCTTCCCTGTCCATCACCAACTCCGGAAGTTAACTCAAACTCATGTCTATTGAGTGGGTGATGCCATCCAACCATCCCATCCTCTGCCGTGCCCTTCTCCTTCTGCCTCCAATCATTCCCAGCATCAAGGTCTTTTCAAATGAGACAGTTCTTCATATCAGGTGGCCAAAGTATTGGAGTTTCAGCTTCAACATCAGTCCTTCCAATGAATATTCAGGACTGATCTCCTTTAGGATGGACTGGTTGGATCTCCTTGCTGCCCAAGGGACTCTCAAGAGTCTTCTCCAAAACCACAGTTCAAAAGCATCAGTTCTTTGGTGGTCAGCTTATAGTCCAAATCTCACATCCATGCATGACTACTGGAAAAACCATAGCTTCACTAGATGGACCTTTGTTTGCAAAGTAATGTCTCTGCTTTTTAATATGCTGTCTAGGTTGGTCATAACTTTTCTTCCAAGGAATAAGCATCTTTTAATTTCAAGGCTGCAGTCACCATCTGCAGTGATTTTGAAGCCCCCCAAAATAAAGTCTGTCACTGTTTCCATTGTTTCCCCACCTATCTATGTATAGCTATAGATAAAGTAAAACACTTAAAAATTTCTTTAAATCCAGTTTTTTTAATTTTAAAACTACAGTGTAAGAGTTGATGGGAAATTCAATCCTAGCCATGATTGATACTTTCTGCTTAGGCATTGTACAAAAATACTAGGTTCTTTTACACATCTCCAAAGGACTCTGATGCCTCTTTGATCATGGTAATCATTCCTCAGTGATTACTACCAAGAAATGCACTGTATTGTCTGAATAGCTTCCATTGGGTTCTAGGAATCTTTTCTTTTCAGGAAATTCAAGGGGACAAGGGAATCTTGGATTATGCTAGAGGACATGTGAGTCCTAGAAATCTCTCTGGGTGCTGTCCAGTGGAAAGACACACACATCTCTATCTCCTTCCAAGTCAGGGAAGAAAAAAAATTATTTTATATTGTGCTTAAAGGCCATTAATTCCCTCCCCCATCTCTCCACCCCTAATCAAATCTAATGCATACCATTTATTATATTTTGGGGTTTTCAAAAGGCAGCAACTGCAAACTGAATCAAGGATTGCTTGCTTTGAATATTATAAATATTATATCCCTGGAGAGAGATTATGAAAAATCTGGCATTTCTTGAAATAGGAGAAGGGAAGTGGTAGGGCCAAACCAAAACAAAATATATCATTCAACAAATTAGATTTAAATAATTTTAAATACTGACTATTCTCCAATATAAAATAAAATTAAAAAAAAAAAACTGACAGGAAGGGTCTAGAAGAATTTTCATTACTGATATCATTGGTTGTTTATGTGAGCTTCCTATAAAAACAAATAACACAAGACTATAACTAAAGAAATGCATAATTATGTTATTTTTCTCACAGAAGAAATTAAAAAAATCCACTAATGCTATAGAAGGCAGTGTATGCAACTGCTTGTTATTTATTTTTTATTATATCAATTGTTAGGCAGTGGCAATAATTGGAAGAGTTAAGTGAGGTGGGATCTATGCAATCCCAAAGCATTCTTAATGATGTTTCTGCAAATAATATGATTAAGCAAAGGCAATCTTTAGAGGACAGAAAAGACAGGAAATATGCATGAACTTATGGGACCAATTTCTACTCTTTATTCAATAATGTATGCTGAGGACAATATTTTAGAAGCCTGTTTACTTATTTAAAGAAATTTTAAAAAGTTAAGATTCTGGACCCCATAGATCTTCCATTCTTTTGGCAGACATTGAATGCAAAGAAGATAAGATACATTCTGAATGTGCTGTTATTTGAAAAGTGAAAACCTCGTGACTACTGTGACTGAATGTAGGTGGAAGATGAATGTTATTTATCCAGGACAGCTGCATAAAACTTTTTTGAAAGGAAACTTTTGAGCAGGGACCTAACTAAATGACAAGGAAATCCATCTATGATAAAACCTGGATAAAGAGCATTCTAAGTCAAATTAATAGTAAATGCAGGGCTTTTTCTCTCCCTATGTTGTGACAGCTTGGGTTTTTCTCACTCTTTCTTGGCCTTTGCATTCTTCCAGGCTACTTGGTAGCAATTTGAGCCTAAAGCATCACCTTCCACTGGAACCCAAAGATCTAGAAGGAACTTATAAGCTGTGATTAGACTCCTAATTGATTCATCAGAGGTTAATACAACCTGGACCCTGGTGTCTCCTCAAATGTCCATTGATGAAAATTCTGAGGGAATTACAGGTGCCTCTCAACCTATCTCTGCAGTGTTAATTAAAAAATAAAAATAAAACTCAGTAATTTGACTCTCAACCATAGTAGAAAATTGCCATCTACTCTATCAGAATATTCACCTCAACAGATTGGACAGAGACTTAATGTACGGGGGTCGAAAGGTGAGGACATTGTTAACTGCTCATAGAGAAAGGATGGAAAGGATGATTAAATACCACTATAGTAAATGACTTCCTCTGTGTGAATTTCAAAGAGAACTTCAGCAGAAGGACATTGGGGCTGGTGCACTGGGATGACCCAGAGGAATGGTACGGGGAGGGAGGAGGGAGGAGGGTTCAGGATGGGGAACACGCGTATACCTGTGGCGGATTCATGTTGATATATGGCAAAACCAATACAATATTGTAAAGTTAAAAAATAAAATAAAAAATTGAAATATTTAAATGTAGCTGTCATTATTGCCTATATCATAAACATCCTTCTGAGGATAATTATGAGAATATAAGACAACAAATATGACACAGAGTGAGATGAGACATAGATTATTTTTTCTTGCTAGTGATTTTAAGATAATTATGAAAAGTTTGTGAGAAGTGTGGGAGAGGGAGAGGGTGGGATGATTTGGGAGAATAGCATTGAAACATGTATAATATCATATAAGAAATGAATCGCCAGTCCAGGTTCAATGCAGGATACAGGATGCTTGGGGCTGGTGCACTGGGATGACCGAGAGGGATGGTATGGGGAGGGAGGTGGGAGGGGGGTTCAGGCTGGGGAACATGTGTACACCCGTGGCGGATTCATGTTGATGTATAGCAAAACCAATATAATATTGTAAAGTAATTAGCCTGCAATTAAAATAAATAAATTTAAATTTTAAAAAACTTAATAAATAAATAATGCCACAATAAACTTGGGAGTGCAAATATCTCAAAAAAAAAAAAAAAAGAAAAGAATTTTTGGAAAGCTACTCTCATTAGGATAGACTGTGTACCAATATTTTGATAACCTATATTATAAATTCTGTGATGTCTGTTTTTCTTGCATCTCTTTCCTACCTTAATGCAGATAACGTATAAGAAATCTAGGTAGCTTGCATTTGGATGACTGGAATATGCTTTGGTTCCACTTTGATTTGACACAAAGAATCACTAATAGGTCTTAGGTATTGCTTGTTTAAGAATCCTGAAGTCTGCTGTAAGATGAAACTCAGTATCAAGTATTTGAAACTACGTTGTATGGAAGGAATGTAAACAAAACGTTGGGTGAGTTGGCCAGAGCATTATTAGAGCAGTGTGTTGAATTGTAATAAGATTTATTGAAGTTCTGTTTCAATTTTCAGTAGCAAATAAATACGTGTGTAGAGGATCTTATTAAAATTTGATACATATTTGAATGCCCTTGAAAGAATTCTATTTCTTATTTTAAACTTGTTTTTGCTAGCTATGTATTACCCCACTCCAGTACTTTTGCCTTGAAAATCCCATGGATGGAGGAGCCTGGTAGGCTGCAGTCCATGGGGTTGCTAGAGTTGGACACGACTGAGCAACTTCACTTTCACTTTTCACTTTCATGCATTGGAGAAGGAAATGGCAACCCACTCCAGTGTTCTTGCCTGGAGAATCCTGAGGACAGGGGAGCCTGGTGGGCTGCCGTCTATGGGGTCGCACAGAGTCAGACATGTCTGAAGCATCTTAGCAGCAGCAGCAGAAAACTAAGGCACAGATATTTGCATATATTAACCTCTTGGAAGTAACATCAAAATGGAGGGAGGTAGAAGGGAAGTTAACATGTTAATGCTGATTGGTGAGAACTGAAAGAATGACAGTGATACATAATACTAAGTTGAGATGAAGTCTGATGGTGTTTTACTTCAGTTATTCTCTCTCATGACCTATGTGTACACAGACCTGGATTTCTTTGTTGGGTCAGAGAGATATATAAAATTAGTTTCCTGCCCTCTAACTCTGTTTGAAAGTGAAAGTCAGTCGTGTCCAACTCTTTATGACCCTTTGTTGTTCTTCTTCTGCTGCTAAGTCATGTCCAACTCTTTGTGACTTCCTATCCTTCACTATTTCCAAGAGTCTGCCCAGACTCATGTCCATTAAATCTGTGATGTCACTCAACCATCTCATCATCCATCACCCCCTCCTCCTCTTGCTCTCAATCTTTTCCAGCATCAGGGTCTTTTCCAGTGAGTTGGCTTTTTGCATCAGGTGGCCTAAGTATTGGAGCTTCAGCTTCAGCATCAGTCCTTTGAATGAATATTCAGGGTTGACTTCCTTTAGGATTTCCTAGGACTCCATGGAATTCTCCATGCCAGAATGCTAGAGTGGGTAGCCATTCAGTTCTCCAGGAGATCTTCCCAATCCAAGGATCAAAGCCAGGTGTCTGGAATTCCAGACAAATTCTTTACTATCTGATCCACCAGGGAAGCCCCTCAACTATGTTCAGTTCACTTTAAAAAGATATTGGAAAATTGGATCCCTAAGCAAAGCAGCTGGAGACATGATGTGAAGAAGTAAATGACATCCTTATAATTATGATAGTTAATTAGAAAAGACCCTGATTCTGGGAAAGATTGAAAGCAGGAGTAGAAGGGGACGACAGAGGCTGAGATTTTTGGATGGCATCAGTGACTCAAGGGACAAGCTCTGGGAGATGGTGAAGGACAGGGAAGCCTGATCTGCTGCAGTCCATGAGGTCACAAAGAGTCGGACATGACTGAGTGACTGAACAACAACGAAAGTAAGGAACAACCACTTGTTTGTATTTGGAATGAAACAGACGCAGAAATAATCCAGACCTGGAGAACTATGCAAGCAAAAAGCAAAAAATGTTCAAAAGTAAGGGACATTAAATATTACATTTACCAAAGTAGAGTTTCAAAGGTTATTCTGTTAGCAGATAGTCTGGCATCCCCTCCTCCTGTGGGTCTGGGTTCTTGGTAAAGACACAAAGAAGAATCTTAAGTCTTACCCATTGCAAGAAAGTTCCTTGAAGATAAGGAAAGAGAGGATAGAGAGACCACCTCAAGAAAGAAGTAGGCCAGGTTAGGGGAAACAATGGCCCTGGACAGTTGCAGTGCAATTTTTAAGGCAAGTTCTTTTGTATAATTCAGGAGGTCATTGACTGACAGCTACAGGTGATATAACAAGAGGCTCTACTGCGCATGTCTTTTCCATAATTCAGTCTGTTATAATTAGCTGTATGTATTCATGGAATATTTATGAGCAGTTAATGAGTTCAGTGGTCTCACCAAAGGTTACATAAGTACATGATGGTGTGAGGTGTACACTTGTGCCAAAGAGGGGAAAGTGCCTCCAGTCAGCCAGTGGGGCGGTCATGGACATTTATCCGATGGAGCCACCTCTTGTTGCTCATGGCCTGCTTCCTGCATAACAATTCTACTTAGAACTAACCAAACCACTATGTGGTCTATAACATGTGATGTGGCCTTGAAGTTTTGTTAAATTTGCAGGTTGTTTCCAGACACAGGGTGATCTTGAGTACTGTATGCATTTGAAAATCATTGACTAGTCAAAAAAATGATAAAAAAAAATTATTTCTGTTGCAATCATGCTTATTCATAAGCTTATGAAATCTGATAACCCAAGAACATGGGTGAACAAAACACACACACAAAAGTAAATGCAAACAGTATGAAGCAGGCTGTGTTTGAACTCCTGACCCGCAGAAACTGGGAGATAAGAAAGATGCTGTTTTCACTTGGTAAAGTTTCTGAATGGGTTATGCAGCAATATATAGCTAATATATTTCTGGTCATAGTTTCTTTACTCAGTTCTGGCAAATTTCATATATGTCCTTGATTTTGTGTCTGTCATAGTCATATGAACTTCCCTAATCCTTTTAGTCACTCTCAGCTCTGGCTCTTTTAGAATTACAAGTGTATAAGTCTTTAAAGGAGAAAGAAATCTTAATCCAAAAATTAATTCATTCTAGGCATATAATTCTTACAAAAAATCACATCTGTTAAAAGTTTAATGAGTAATAGAGTATTTAAATTTTAAAAGTGTAAAACAGGCACCACTGACATTTTGTATCAGAAATTTTCTTTTTGTTGGGGGCTGTCTTACACATATATATATATATATATATATATATATATATATATATATATATGGACTTCCCTGGTGGCTTAGATGGTAAAGCGTCTGTCTCTAATGTGGGAGACCCAGGTTCGATCCCTGGATTGGGAAGATCCCCTGGAGAAGCAAATGGAAATCCACTCCAATGCTACTGCCTGGAAAATCCCATGGACAGAGGAGCCTGGTGGGCTACAATCCATGGGGTTGCAAAGATTCGGACATGACTGAACGACTTCTGTGTGTGTGTGTGTGTGTGTGTGTGTGTGTGTGTATATACACATATGATGTGATATAGCATATATAATTTACTCATATATACCTACATAAACATATTTTTGTGTATCTATATATAACACGTACTCATACATTATATATATATGCACACACATACCTACACATATTTCTTTAACACAATTCTACTAATGTAAAATTAGCTGTTCATAATAAATAAGTGCTTAAAAGGTTGCATTAAACATATAAACCATAGCCATCATTATTTTTAAATTATTTAGCATCACAAATACCAATAAGAGTCAGCATTAGTGTACATTTTATCATCCATGCCCCCAAAGAAAATTATGTTTCTATTTTCAGTGTGGCATATGGTACTAACCTTTGTGTGACAATCTTGCTCACATTCAGCACTTGCAGCACCAGATTGCCACTTTCTCTGGGATCTGAGATGATGTGAATAGTAATTTTGAATTAAATAAAAGTCAGTGGGCTGTCAATTCTGGGTAGGACTTTTATTCACCTGCTTGAAAGTCCAGATGTCAATGCCATGATGTTTAATCCCTTTCTGCATACGGGGATGGAAGCCTTTTTTTTTTGCCCCCTTTCTCGCCTTTTAAAATTTTAATAACTCCAGGGAAACTCAGAAGCAGTAATTCACAAGTTTCATGGAGTGTTTCAGCAGAGAGTTCTGTCATTTTCAAGCTTCTAAAATATGATTTTTGATTAAAGACTAAAATAGCTATGTTTATAATTTGGCTTTGCCTTCCTCATTCAAAATATTAGAAGTTAGCAATGTTAATTATAAAGGTATGTAGGTTTAGGTATGTGTGATTATACATAAAAAGTATGTATATAAATTTTTTCCAAAAGATTCTATCAGAGAATAATATAGAACATCCCTGTAATAAAATGTAACGTAAATGTCTATTTATGAGTGTGAGGATTTGACTAAATTGAAAAAGCTCTGGTTTGGACATTAAAAGACATACTTTAAATTCACAACCTGAAGTATTCAAATGTAACTTTTTTGTCAAACTTCAAGAATCTCAAAACAAACCAAACTGCAGACAATATTAAAAGAAAAAGACAATCTTTGGTATGTGTTCTGACAAAGCTTTGGGTAGGAAAATTTCATGTATTTTTAAATAAGATTTTGTACTGAAAACTAATACAATGAGTATGCAAATATCCTCCACTTAGATTTAAGAATTTTAATTTTTTGTGTGTATTCTTTATCTTTTTTAGTTATCTATATATCATCTGTTCTGCTATACCTTCTGAAAACAGTCTGCCAAGTCATATTTCAGCATGTCCTAAGAGAAAATAAACTCCTACAAAATTTATGAATCCCATGCAACATCTTTATGAATACACAAGAATTACATAATGGCATTTAATATTCAGAAAATATTTCAATTTCCCCAATTCCCACAACATTCTTTTAAGCTATTTTTTTTCTCCACATTAAGATGTAACTGAGATTGACACATGATGATTCATGAGTGTTTCACTTTAAAATCAGGGCCTCTAGTAAACTAGCTATGACAAAAGTCAGCTTTCAATTCCTCAAATAACTATTTAAAGACTCACTTGTTCAAGCAAATATAGTTTATTAGGTTTATCGTAAAAATATACAGTTCTTGTACTCCTTTGCCAATTTTGACCCAGTCAGTTTTTCCATGTAAGGTCCTAACTGTTGCTTCTTTACTTGCATGCAGAATTTTCAGGAGGCAGGTAAGGTGGTCTGGTATTCCCGTCCCTTCAAGAATATTCTACAGTTTGCTGTGATCTACACAATCAAAGGCTTTCCAGAAGGCAATGAAGCAGAGTAGATGTTTTATCTAGAATTCCTTTGCTTTCTCTATGATCAAACAAATATTGGAAATTTAATCTTTCCTTTAGGATTGACTGGTTTGATCTTGCTGTCCAAGGGATTCAAGAGTCTTGCCAGCACCACAATTTGAAACCATCTATTTTTTAGCCTTCTTAATGGTCCAACTTTCACATCCATACATGCCTACAGGAAAAAAAAAATACAGCTTTGACTGTACAGATCTTTGTCAGCAAAGCAATGTCTCTGGTTTTTAATATGTTGGCTAGGTTTGTCATAGTTATCCTTCCAGAGTGTCATTTAATTTCATGGCTATACTTAATGGTCCACAGTGATTTTGGAGCCCAAGAAAATAAAATCTGTCACTGCTTCCACATTTTTCCCTTCTATTTGCCATGAAGTGGTGAAATTCCAGCTGAGCTATCTTAAATCCTAAAAGATGATGCTGTGAAAGTGCTGCACTCAATACATCAGAAAATTTGGAAAACTCAGCAGTGGCCACAGGACTGGAAAATGTCAGTGTTCATTCTAATTCCAAAGAAAGACAATGCCAAAGAATGTTCAAATTATCATACAATTGCACTCATTTGACATGCTATCAAGGTAATGCTCAAAATATTTCAAGCTAGGCTTCAACAGTACATGAACTGAGAACTTCCATATTTAAAAATTGGGTTTAGAGAATACAGAGGAACCAGAGATAAAATTTCCAAATTCATTTCATCATAGAGAAAGCAAGGGAATTTCAGAAAAAAACATCAACTTCTGCTTCATTGACTACACTAAAGCCTTTGATTGTGTGAATCACAATAAACTGTGAAAAATTCTTCAAGAGATGATGATACCAGACCACCTTACTTGCCTCCTGACAAACCTGTACACGGGTAATGAAGCAACAGTTAGAATCGTACATGGAGCAACGAACTGGTTCAAAATTGGGAAAAGAGTACATCAAGGCTCTGTGTTGTCACCTTGCTCATTTAACTTATAGGCAGAGTACATTATGTGAAAGCCCAACTAGATGAATCCCAAGCTGGAATCAAGATTGTCAGGAGAAGTATCAACAACCTCAGATATGCATATATATCATTCTTTTGAACTGTGGTATTGGAGAAGTCTCTTGAGAGTCCCTTGGACTGCAAGGAGATCCAACCAGTCCATTCTGAAGGAGATCAGCCCTGGGATTTCTTTGGAAGAAATGATGCTAAAGCTGAAACTCCAGTACTTTGGCCACCTCATGCGAAGAGTTGACTCATTGGAAAAGACTCTGATGTTGGGAGGGATTGGGGGCAGGAGGAGAAGGGAACGACAGAGGATGAGATGGCTGGATGGCATCACTGACTCGATGGACGTGAGTCTGAGTGAACTCTGGGAGTTGGTGATGGACAGGGAGGCCTGGCGTGCTGTGATTCATGGGGTCGCAAAGAGTCGGACACGACTGAACAACTGAACTAACTAATTAATGGCAGAAAGTGAAGAAAAACTAAAGAGCCCAGCCTCTTCATTCTTTCTAGATCTATTTCTTTACCTTCTGTAGTAGCATATTGGACACCTTTAGACCTGAGGATTCATTTTCTGGTGTCATATATTTTTGCCTTTTCACACTCTTAATTAGAGTTCTGGCAGCAAGAAAACTGGAGGGATTTGTCATTACTTCCTCCATTTTACCATGTTTTATCAACACTCTCCACTATGTCCCATCCATCTTGAGTGGCCCTACACAGCATGGCTCATAGCCTCACTGAGTTATGCAAGCCCCTCTACCCCAACAAGGCTGTGATCCATGCAGGGGACATATAGATTCAACAATATTTCAATATTGTTATTGTGATATTTTATTTATCTATCATATTGTCCCCTAAGAAAAAGCACATCTATTTATATCAAGCTAGAATCACACCTATGATAGTCAACATAATCCATAATATCATATATTAGCCACTGAAAATTCAAAATTTTTCAGTAGTCTAAAAACAAATCTAAAGCTTTATTAATTTAGTCTTCAATTGAGACTCGATTTTAGTTCTTGCTTTCCATTAGATTGTTTCATAGCAGATTCTTTCACTGGAGAAGACTCACTCAACTTGAGTATACACTTTGCAGTAATAAAAAGTGCTGGAATCATCTAAGGGTGTCTTCTTCCCACACTGATACTTACATGAAACTTTATGTAAATACAATTTTTAAGACTATTTTTAGAACAAGTGATAAAAATGACTTTCTGAAAGCAGCATAATTAGACTGGAAAATCATTTGAGAATGCCTAAGTCATAAAATTGAGCTTTCCCTGTGTCTCAGCAGTTTAAAATCCACCTGCAATGCAGGAAATACAGGTTTGACCCCTGGGTAAGAAAGATCCCCTTCTTGCCTAGAGAATCCCATGGTCAGAGGAGCCTGTCTTTGGGGTACAGTCTATGGCTACAGTCTATGGGGTAGCAAAAAGTAGGACACAACTGAGCAACTGAACGCACACACATGCAAGTCAGAATATTAAATAAAACTTTCTTCTAATATTATTTCCAGAATAAGTGTTAATACATTTCTGAATGTAGCATTATTAGGACACACTAAAAGGTCATTTCAGAGTGTCTCAATCAGAAAATTAATTGAATTGGTAACCAAAAGTTAAGAACATTAATACAAATTTTACATCTCAATTTGTCTTAGAAACCCATGCTTTATTAAGTTTAACAATTAGCATTTCCTTTAATGGAACTGTATTTTGTATTCTGTGTGCATGATCAGTCACTGAATCATGTCCAGCTCTTTGAGAATCCATGTACTGCAGCCTGCCAGGCTCCTCTGTCCTTAGAATTTCCCAGGCAAAATGCTGGAGTTGGTTGTCATTTCCTCCTTCAGGGGATGTCCCAACTCAGGGATCAAACCCTTGTCTCCTGCATTGGCAGGTGGATTCTGTATTACTGCGCCACTTGGGAAGCCCAATTTATATCCTCAGTTCAGTTCAGCCACTCAATTGTGTCTGACTCTTTTGTGACCCCATGGACTGCAGCTTGCCAGTCTTCCCTGTCCATCAAAAACTCCTGGAGCCTACTCAACCTCATATCCATTGAGTCAGTGATGCCATCCAACCATATCATCCTCTGTTATCCCCTTCTCCTCTTGCCTTCAATATTTCCCAGCATCAGGGTATTTTCCAATGAGTCAGTTTTTTGCATCAGGGGGCCAAACTAATGGAGTTTCAGCTTTAACATCAGTCCTTCCAATGAATATTCGGGACTGATTTCCTTTATGGTTGAATGGTTTGATCTCCTTGCAGTCCAAGGGACTGTCAAGAGTTTTCTTCAATACCACTATTCAAAAGCATCAATTTTTCAGTGCACAGCTTTCTTTATAGTACAACTCTCACATCCATACATGACTACTGGAAAACCATAGCTTTGTTGGCAAAGTAATGTCTCTGCTATGCTAAGTTAGTCATAGATTTTATTCCAAGAAGCAAGTGTCTTAATTTCATGGCTAGAGTCACCATCTCCAGTGATTTTGGAGCCCAAGAAAATAAAGTCAGTCACTATTTCCGTTGTTTCTCCATCTATTTGCTATGAACTGATGGGACCGGATGACATGATCTTAGTTTTCTGAATGTTGAGTTTTAAAACAACTTTTCACTCTCCTTTCACTTTCATCAAGAGGCCCTTTAGTTCTTCTTCACTTTCTTCCATAAGCATGTTGTTATCTGCATATCTGAGGTTATTGTTATTTTTCCTGGCAATCTTGATTCTAGCTTTTGCTTTATCCAGCCCAGCATTTCACAATATGTACTCTGCATCTAAGTTAAATAAGCAGAGTGACAATATACAGCCTGGACATACTCCTTTCCTGATTTGGAAACAGTCTGTTTTATGTCCAATTCTAACTGTTGCTTCTTGACCTGCATACAGATTTCTCAAGAGGCAGGTTGGGTGGTCTGGTATTCCCATCTCTTTCAGAATTTTGCACAGTTTGTTGCAATCCACACAGTCAAAGGCTTTGGCATAATCAGTAAAGCAGAAGTAGATGTTTTTTCTGGAATTCCCTTGCTTTTTTGATGAGCCAATGGATGTTAGCAATTTGATCTCTGGTTCTTTTGACTTTTCTAAATCCAGCTTGAACATCTGGAATTTCAAGGTTCACATACTGTTGAAGACTGACTTGGAGAATTTTGAGCATTCTTTTGCTAACATGTGAGATGATTGCAATTGTGTGGAAGTTTTAACATTCTTTGGTATTGCCTTTTCAGGGGGATTGGAATGAAAACTGACCCTTTCCAGTCCTGTGGCCACTGCTGAATTTTCCAAATTTTCTTATATTTCGAGTGCAGCACTTTCACAGCATCATCTTTTAGGATTTGAAATAGCTCAACTGGAATTTCATCACTTCCACTAGCTTTGTTCCTAGTGATGCTTCTTAAGGCCCACTTACCTCACATTCCAGGATGTCTGGCTAGAAGTGAATGATCACACCATCTTGGTTTTCTGGTCCATGAAGATATTTTTTGTATAGTTCTTCTGTGTATTCTTGGCACCTCTTTTTAATATCTTTTGCTTCTGTTAGTTCCATACCATTTCTGTCCTTTATTCTACTGATATTAGGTGTATACTTTAAAATCATATTGTCAAAATTTATATTACCTGCACACATACTCACAACCCTGCTTGATTTTTATTATGACTGTATTCAGAGGATGGATACATTCAGAGAGAATTAATAAAAATGATCCAGTCTGTGGGCATGTTTTATTTCCTGATCTATTTGTTAATTTTTTAATTTTTTCTCTCAAATTACCTTGCATTTTGCAATGCACAGGTTGCAATTGTTTTACCATATGTCTGCAAATTGTTTGACACTCATTACTTCCAAAGGCAGAAACTAATTCTCCTACCCTTGGTTGTGTGCTGGACTCGGAGACTTATGTAAATGAATAGAATGTGGCTGAAGGGATGCAATTTGAGCTCTGAGTCAGATCAGATCAGTCGCTCAGTCGTGTCCGACTTTTGCGACCCCATGAATCGCAGCACGCCAGGCCTCCCTATCCAGCACCAACTCCCGGAGTTCACTCAGACTCACGTCCATCGAGTCAGTGATGCCATCCAGCCATCTCATCCTCTGTTGTCCCCTTCTCCTCTTGCCCCCAATCCCTCCCAGCATCAGAGTCTTTTCCAATGAGTCAACTCTTCGCATGAGGTGGCCAAAGTACTGGAGTTTCAGCTTTAGCATCATTCCTTCCAAAGAAATCCCAGGGCTGATCTCCTTCAGAATGGACTGGTTGGATCTCCTTGCAGTCCAAGGGACTCTCAAGAGTCTTCTCCAACAGCACAGTTCAAAAGCATCAATTCTTCGGCGCTCAGCCTTCTTCACAGTCCAACTCTCACATCCATATATGACCACAGGAAAAACCATAGTCTTGACTAGATGAACCTTTGTTGACAAAGTAACGTCTCTGCTTTTGAATATGCTATATAGGTTGGTCATAACTTTTCTTCCAAGGAGTAAGCGTCTTTTAATTTCATGGCTGCAGTCATCATCTGTAGTGATTTTGGAGCCCCAAAAAATAAAGTCTGACACTGTTTCCACTGTTTCCCCATCTATTTCCCATGAAGTGGTGGGACCGGATGCCACGATCTTCGTTTTCTGAATGCTGAGCTTTAAGCCAACTTTTTCATTCTCCTCTTTCACTTTCATCAAGAGGCTTTTGAGTTCTTCTTCACTTTCTGCCATAAGGGTGGTGTCATCTGCATATCTGAGGTTATTGATATTTCTCCCGGCAATCTTGATTCCAGTTTGTGTTTCTTCCAGTCCAGCGTTTCTCATGATGTACTCTGCATATAAGTTAAATAAACAGGGTGACAGTACACAGCCTTAATGAACTCCTTTTCCTATTTGGAAACAGTCTGTTGTTCCATGTCCAGTTCTAACTGTTTCTTCCTGACCTGCATACAAATTTCTCAAGAGGCAGATCAGGTGGTCTGGTATTCCCATCTCTTTCAGAATTTTCTACAGTTTATTGTGATCCACACAGTCAAAGGCTTTGGCATAGTCAATAAAGCAGAAATAGATGTTTTTCTGGAACTCTCTTGCTTTTTCCATGATCCAGCAGATGTTGGCAGTTTGATCTCTGGTTCCTCTGCCTTTTCTAAAACCAGCTTGAACATCAGGAACTTCACGGTTCACATATTGCTGAAGCCTGGCTTGGAGAATTTTGAGCATTACTTTACTAGCATGTGAGATGAGTGCAATTGTGCGGTAGTTTGAGCATTCTTTGGCATTGCCTTTCTTTGGGATTGGAATGAAAACTGACCTTTTCCAGTCCTGTGGTCACTGCTGAGTTTTCCAAATTTGCTGGCATATTGAGTACAGCACTTTCACAGCATCATCTTTCAGGAGTTGGAATAGCTCAACTGGAATTCTATCACCTCCACTAGCTTTGTTCATAGTGATGCTTTCTAAGGCCCACTTTTTTTTTTTTTATGAGTAGTACACAATAGAAATGTATTTGTGACATTTTATTCTCTTACATAATTTTATTTTATTGCCTCTATGTGATACATACATATTTCAAGGTGGTGTGATTTATCTCATCTAAAATATGCTCTTAAGAACTTCTTTCTGTCTGGTTTTATGATTATTATTACCTATCACTTGACTTCACATTCCAGAATGTCTGGCTCTAGGTCAGTGATCACACCATCGTGATTATCGGGGCTCGTGAAGATCTTTTTTGTACAGTTCTTCTGTGTATTCTTGCCATCTCTTCTTAATATCTTCTTTCTTTTTTTTTTCATATTCAATTTTTTTAAATTTTATTTTATTTTTTAAACTTTACATAATTGTATTAGTTTTGCCAAATATCCAAATGAATCCACCACAGGTATACATGTGTTCCCCATCCTGAACCCTCCTCCCTCCTCCCTCCCCATACCATCCCTCTGGGTCGTCCCAGTGCACTAGCCCCAAGCATCCAGTATCGTGCTTAATATCTTCTGCTTCTGTTAGGTCCATACCATTTCTGTCCTTTATCGAGCCCATCTTTCCATGAAATATTCCTTTGGTATCTCTGATTTTCTTGAAGAGATCCCTAGTCTTTCCCATTCTGTTGTTTTCCTCTATTTCTTTGCATAGATCGCTGAAGAAGGCTTTCTTATCTCTTCCTGTTGTTCTTTGGAACTCTGCATTCAGATGTTTATATCTTTCCTTTTCTCCTTTGCTTTTTGCTTTTCTTCTTTTCACAGCTATTTGTAAGGCCTCCCCAGACAGCCATTTTGCTTTTTTGCATTTCTTTTCTATGGGAATGGTCTTGATCTGTCTCCTGTACAATGTCACAAACCTCATTCTATAGTTCATCAGGCACTCTATCTATCAGATCTAGGCCCTTACATCTATTTCTCACTTCCACTGTATAAGGGATTTGATTTAGGTCATACCTGAAAGGTCTAGTGGTTTTCCCTACTTTCTTCAATTTCAGTCTGAATTTGGCAATAAGGAGTTCATGGTCTGAGCCACAGTCAGCTCCTGGTCTTGTTTTTGCTGACTGTATAGAGCTTCTCCATCTTTGGCTGCAAAGAACATAATCAGTCTGATTTCGGTGTTGACCATCTGGTGATGTCCATGTGTAGAGTCTTCTCTTGTGTTGTTGGAAAAGGGTGTTTGTTATGACCAGTGCATTTTCTTGGCAAAACTCTATTAGTCTTTGCCCTGCTTGATTCCGTATTCCGAGGCCAAATTTGCCTGTTACTCCAGGTGTTTCTTGACTTCCTACTTTTGCATTCCAGTCCCCTATAATGAAAAGGACATCTTTTTTGAGTGTTAGTTCTAAAAGGTCTTGTAGGTCTTCATAGAACCGTTCAACTTCAGCTTCTTCAGCGTTACTGGTTGGGGCATAGACTTGGATTACTGTGATATTGAATTGTTTGCCTTGGAAACAAACAGAGATCATTCTGTCGTTTTTGAGATTGCATCCAAGTACTGCATTTCGGACTCTTTTGTTGACCATGATGGCCCCTCCGTAATCTCTGAGGGTTCTGCTCTGTGTGCCTCTTAATCTCTTGGAACCTTCATTCTAGATGAAGCCATTGCCATGTTACTCATTTTCATGCTATGGAGATTCCAGGGATCCTAGGAGTGGAGGAACTAAAGCCTTCTTCTATCTGTTGTGCTGTACTTAGTTGCTCAGTCCTGTCTGACTCTTCATGACCCCATGGATTCTAGTCCATCAGACTCCGCTTTCCATTGGGATCCTCCAGGCAAGAATACTGGAATGGGTTGCCATGCCCTCCTCCATGGGATATTCCCACCCAAGGATGGAATCCAGGTCTCCCGTATTGCAGGCAAATTCTTTACTGTTTGAGGCACCAGGGAAGCCCAAGAATGCTAGAGTGGGTAGCCTATCCTGTCTCCAGGGAATCTTCCCAACCCAGGAATCGAACTGGGGTCTCCTTCATTGCAGGTGGATTCTTTACCAGCTGAGCTGCCAGGGAATCCTCACACTGATTAGTCAATCAAGCAACACATGAATAAGCAAAGAATTAGTGTGCTTTGTAGTTATTAAATGTTAAAGTGCTTTATCAGAGAAATGGATACCTAATACACAGGTCATATGGAAAGTTGTTAAGTGTCTACCTAAATTTTCATAAAGTACAATTTTTGATGCTAATGTAATTGAATTTTTTGTTTTTCAATTTTAATTGTTCACATGTTGTTAAGTAGCATGTGACTATATATATATATAGAATATTTTTTGGTTAAATTCTTTCCTATTTCTTAATATTATTCATACTTGATTTGGTTTAATGTGACAAAATTCATCACAAATAATAGCCCATCATGCATAAAATAATTTCATTTACATAGTGAAAATATATTGTATTTTTTTGAAATCACAGTTGAATTTTTGCAACAGTGTAGCCTAGTATGTATTAGTAGAGTTTACTATGTGATCTGTACTTAGGTTATTTATTTGCTTCTCACTAATAACCCGTCCTTAAATATTTAAAAATATCCATGAAATTAAAAAAAAAAAAGCCATTTTACTGATGAGAAAACTAAAGCAGAGAAAATCTATGACTTTTCTCCAAGTTATAGGTCTGACAATTGCATTAGTAAGATTTATATGCAGAGTTAGTTAAATCTAGAATCCATATATTTAATACATTAGACTGCATCATATATTTCATAAAAAAGAAGATGCAGAAAAAAATGATAAATATTTTGTGAAATGGGAGTTAAAAATGAACCATTTCCTTGACATGTGTTTTGTAGCATAACAACTTAGAAACAACAGTGCTATAGTGTTTGTTACTTTTAATATTTGCATCCAAAAATGTTTATATTTCTATATATTTTCTACTGAATTCCTTTAAATAACTTATTAGTGACAAAAAAGGATAGTGGATTATGTGTGAGTTTTTTGTTATAAATAGGAAATTAATGCAGTTTTTCTCAGTCTTGAATCATCACAATAGAAGTTAGTTCACTGAAAATTCATATATATATATGTATATATATATATACACATGTATTCAACTAATATTGAGTATTGCCATATTTATGAGTTAATTAAAAACATATATACTTATTTGATATACACTTAATCATTTTAAAATGTATATAGTGATTCTATATACTGTTTAAATCTATAAATTTTATATATTATTTTATATATTATGCATTATATGTCTACATATTTAAATATATTTGTTTCTGTATAATATATGTGTATTTAACCCTGAAGAAGGAAATGACAATACATTCCAGTATTCTTTCCTGAAAAATCCCATGAACAGGAAAGCCTGGCAGGCTTAGAGTCCATGGATTCGCAAGAGTCATACACGGATGAGCAGCTGAGCACGTGTATTTTATATATATATATATATATATATATATATATATATATATGTATATGTATATCAGATCAGATCAGTCGCTCAGTCGTGTCTAACCTCACATCCAGGGCCACTTTGTTTGCATTCTATTCATTCTGTTGATGTGCAAGTCACTAATGTCAGCACAGATTTAAAATAAGGACTCATAAACCAACTTTCTTGAAGGGAGGATTATTAAATAATTATATCTATTAAATAGATATCACATGATTATTAAAAGAGCAGAAAGAGACATTATAAACCAAATTTATATAAGGTAATGGCACCAAGATAGATAAGATCTGAAGGCAAACATAGGCAGGAAAGCAAAAAGCAAAAAGAAAAAAACAGAACAGATCAGGAAAAAAAAAAAAGCATTTTACCACTAAATATTCCAGTAATAAGATTAAATCAAATAGGTTAAAAGACTTAGTTCAAATAGAATTTGAGAATGCATAAGAAAAAGCATGATTAAGAATATGCTTTTATAAAAGACACATTTAAAAATATCCCCACAAAAAGATTTTAAATATAAAGATAGCAATATATATAGTATGCAATGCAAGGTTTGGGGCAACTATAATTAGTATTGGTTAGAGGAGGCTGCAAAGCAAAAATATTACAATAGGAAATAAGATCTCAGTGCAAAAAGATCCAGCCCACAAATAAGACATAATTTTCACTATGTATGCATTTCAGAAATGGCCTCAAAACAAGAGTAGAGTCAATTTTTATGGGGTCTGAACTTTACACAATTTATAAAATGTAATGAATCCTCTTTAAGAATAAATACACAGTCTTGAATATAAAATTAAATTCAACTTTTTGTATAAAGAAAAGAACATTACAACAAATACAAAACAACTGACAATTAGAAATACCTCAAATTTAGTCAACAATACAAGTATTTTATAAATTATCTGCTTACATCATTTTCTGATATTTTTTCACCAATAATTTTGAGAATTTCCTTATATAAAAGCAATTTTATAAAATTGTTTTTAAAATTCAAGCTTTCCACTAAGATAATTGATCAATATTTATTTCTTTGGGATTGTTAGTGGGAATGAGAAATTTATGAGGGCATAATTATGATTATGTCACACAATTATGTTATTATAAATTGTTATGCAGATAGTAATAAACAAACAATATTATTATTGCATGTTTAAACCTTCATTCAGAGATTCCTATAACTTCAATTTTACATTACGCCTAGAAAATAGTGTATTGGGTATTGTATATGATATATCATTGCACTTTTTTAACAAGGTAGAAAGTCAATGAGACCCAACTTCTCCATTTTAAATTTTGTAACTACCAATGATCAGAAGCATTTTCCAAAGACTATACGTAAGTCCTTGATTCTTTTCTATTACCCGAATACTTGCAGTGCTATGTTCCATGATCCAGTCATATCCCAGTAAGGCTTTGTGTCAGTATGAGAAGTTGATAAGAGCACAACTGGAGAACTTAGGGAAACCAGTGTTACCCTCAACAGCCTGAAATAACTTTACTAAATGCTAAATTAACTGAAAGCCACACCTACTACACAGAAACTCTACTTAGCCCAATTTTTCTTTAGCAAGATGTTAAAATTGCCTATACCCCTTCAGGGTCACTTGTAGTAAAGGGAGGTTCCATGGGAATGACAGACAAAAGGATGGAAAGAGTATAAATGAAGCATTCTTTAAAATGTTAGATACTTTTAAAAACTGATTTGAATAGTCTCATGTCAAAGAAATTGATAACAACTTTCCAGAGATAATCAGAGACCACATGTTTTCACTGATGAATATTATATAAGAAAATACATATGAAGAATTATACCAATCCTCAAAAATGTCTTCTGAAAATAGAAGAAGAGGAATCATTTCCTATTTTGTCCTATAAGGCAATATTGTCCTAATATTAATACCCAAACCTAAAAAAAAAATTACAAGAAAGGAAATTATGGCCTAATATATTTCATAGATGCAAAAGCCTCAGCAGAATATTAACAAATAAAATTTTTCAAGTATAAATAATTATATACTACACCTAAGTGGAATTAATTACAGTTGTACAAAGCATATTAAAATGTAAAAATCAACTAATGCAATATAGCACATGAATGGGCTAAAGAAGAAAACACACATGATCATACTAATAGATGCAGAAAAAGGATTTGACAAAAAACAAAACAAATTCATGATAGAAAGTACCCTCACAGAAATCTATAAGTAGAGGAGAACTTTCTCAACTTGAAAAGAACATCATTAGAACATATACATATGTTCTGTAGAACATGTATAGTTAACATGCTTAATACTAAGAAACTTGATGCTTTCTCCCCTAAGATCAGGAACAATGTAAGGATAACTCTTCTTACTATCCCTCTTCCACATTATACTGGAAGGCTTAGAAAATGCATTAAAAAAATAGTATATCAGTGTTGATTCATCAGTTATAACAAGTACTTCACACTAATGCAAGATGTGTTTAATACCTTAACTGTATTTCAAAGGAAAGATTGTATTGTAAAGCAAAAACATCATTTGCCAACAAAGATCCATATAGTCAAAGTTACAGTTTTTCTAGTAGTCATGCATGGATATGAAAGTTTAACAGAGAGTGTAACAGTTTAAAGAAGACTGAGTGCCAAGGCATTGATGTTTTCATCAATTCTAATGCTAGAGAAGACTTTTGAGAATCCCTTGAACTGCAAGGACATAAAACCCATCAATCCTAAAGGAAATCAAACCTGAATATTCTTTAGAAGGACTGATGCTGAAGCTGAAGTTCCAATATTTTGGCCACCTGATAAGAAAAGCTGACTCATTGGAAAAGACCCTGATGCTGGAAAAGATTGAAGGCAAAAGGAGAAAAAAGTGGGAAAGGATGAGATGGTTAGATAGCATCACCCACTCAATGGGCATGAAGTTGAGCAAACTCCAGAAAATAGTGAGTGACAGGAAACCTGACATGCTGCAGTCCATGGCATCACAAAGAATTGGACATGACTGAGTCTAAACAACAATAACTGAATTAGGGGGAAGATGAGGAGGAGGTGTATGAAATTCTATATTATCTGTTGAATTTTTCTATAAACTTAAAACTACTTTAAAAATAAAATCTATTAATTAATTTTGAAAAATTAGAATCACCAGTCCATGTGAATACATTGCTTTGGCCCCTGGCAAAGTTTTAATAAGAGCAGGGCTGTGAAGTGCAATAGAAGACAAAATCTTCCAACTCCATGGGCTAAATCTTGATAGCATTCATGGCAATTCCAAGAAAGTAGGGCCAGGGATATATTGTGCTTCTGTTTCATCACCGGCAGCTGGCAGTAACTCAAGAAATACAAGCCAAGAAATGATTAGAAGAATAAAAGACTGATCAGATGAATGGAAACAAACCAAATCAAATGTTACAGCTGTTTACTTTTTCTTTCCTTTGTGGCAACAATAATCTTGTCTTATTTCCATATACTCAATGCTTCTATTATACCAAATTACTCATAACTGTTGATTCTCAACCTTATTACTTCCTTAGTAATCTCCTCTCTGTCCCTTTTGTCTGAACTGTTTAGTTTTTTGTTCTTCAATCTCACCTCACGTATCAGGTTCATTGAAATTGTTCTTTGCTGCTCCCTTAGTATGTTGTAATTGTTCCCAGTTCTACTAAATCTTTGCAGCGGTAGTTACACTCTTTCAGAATCACAGAAGTGTGGGCTAATCAAGGCCGATACAATGTCTTCCTTATTTATTATGGTTTACCTAACTCTTGCAATAGTGCCTGATAGCCTTATAAATTAATTATTGGTACTGGGAATAAACTAATGAATGTTGCTGCCTTTGCATGAATCATGTCATAGAAAATCTCTGCCTACCCATTTTAATAAATGTAGTCAATTGCAGAGATGCCTAAGGCAGTAGGCAGGATTTGTAGTGAAGTAAACAAGATATAATTGCCAGAAGGCAGACTCGTGTAATTTAATGTGCACAGGCTTTATATTTTTAAAAAATCACACTTTGGTTGTGCAATTAGGTACTTTATGACCTTGGGAAGTGAGTATAATCGCTTTCCATTCTCCTTATGAAAGAGAATAATATATTTTTGTTTTGTTCTTGTGAGAATATGTGAGATAGCAGAATGAAAAAGACTAACAATGACTGGCACACAGGAAACAGTCAAAGGATGTTATGTTCACTGTCTTTAACTTTTATGGAGAGACTTGGAAACCTTGGGCCTGATCTCAGCTCTGCCGTTTACAGTTGGTTGACCTTGAATGGGTTATGTAAAATCTTGGATTCTTTGTTTGTGTCATCTACAAAAGAATCACAACGGCACCATATGGATGTTGTGGACATTAAATTCTACCTCAAAGTGCTTGGTGGAATTATTTTTACAGCAAAATGTTTAATTGAATTGTTGTTATACATAGTAGCTCCACAAAGAATTAACCAGTTTAATATAAAAAATGTTAACTAAAAGCTTGTTGGGCTGTGACCCCACAGTCAGGGAACAACTGAGTAGGTACCAAGGACCCTAGAATCTTGAAACCTGGTGCTAAACTAGCTCTTCAGGATGCACTGGAATTTCTGGAATTGGTTTGGCCAGCCTTAGTCTATCTCCTACATGGAGTATATAAGAGCTGGAGTTAAAGATTCTGAGAAGATTTCATTGCAGAGATGTGCAGTGTGTTCACATTTCCCTGCAGTACTTTGTTGTTGTTCAGTCACTAAGTTGTGTCCGACTCTTTGTGACCCCATGGACTGCAGGTCACCAGGCTTCCCTATCCTTTACTGTTTCCCCAGGGTTGACTCAAACTCATGTCCATTGAGTTGATGATGCCATCCAACTATCTCATCCTCTGTTGTCTGAGGTGTCTGTTTAAATGTCACCTGTGGGTCATCAAATTTTAAGAAAGCAAGTCACATCAGATTGTATCAGTCTTCCTCCCATACCCGCTCCCTCCCACAAGCCGACAAAATTGGATCAGGCCTAAATTGGATAGAATTTTAAATTTTCAATATTTACAATGCAGTGTACTGGCTTTCTTGTTTAAAACTAGTGTTGCATGCATCTATGCATACATGCATATAGTTACTTCAGTTGTGTCTTTACGGACTGTAGCCCACCAGGCTCCTCTGTCCATGGGATTCTCCAGGCAAGAATACTGGACTGGGTTGCCAGTACCTCCTCCAGAGGATCTTCCTAAGCCAAGAATCGAACCTACGTCTCTTATATCTACTGCATTGGTAGACAGGTTCTTAACCACTAGCGTCACCTATGAAATTGCTTAAAATCAAACAGATAAAATACTTAAGTAATCATTGAAAACAACTAATGAAGTCAAAGTGTTCTATTTTCTATTGTACACAAAATTGTAAAAAGAACAAATTTCAAGGGAGAAATAGTAAAAAATCAATTATTAAATTGACATACTATCACAGTATTTCATTCAATGAAATACTGTGTTAGTGATGTATCACAGTTACTGTAAGAGATGTATAAAACAATAAAGGCTTCTTTTGAGTTTTAGCAGCATACCAGGCTCTTCTGTTATCCACAATCTCCTGAAGTTTGCTCAGATTCATGTCCACTGAGTCAGTGATGCTGCCTAAACATCTTACCCTCTGTTGCCCCTTTCTTCTTTTGCCTTCAATCTTTCCCAGCATCAGGGTCTTTTCAATGAGTAGGCTCTTCATATCAGGTGGCCAAAGTACTGGAACTTCAACTTTAACATCAGTCCTTCCACTGGGGTATCCAGAGTTCATTTCCTTTAATATTGACAGGTTTGATCTCCTTGTAGTCCAAGGGACTCTCAGGAGTCTTTTCCAGTACCACACTTTGAAAGTATCAATTCTTTGGTGCTCAGCCTTCTTTATGGTCCAACCCTAACATCAGTATATGACTACAGGAAAAAAAAAAAACAAAAAACATAGCTTTGACTCTATGGATCTTTGTCGGCAAAGTGATGTCTCTGCTTTTCAATATGCTGTCTAGGTTTGTCATAGCTTTCCTCCCAAGGAGCTAGCATCTTTTAATTTCATGGCCACAGTCACTGTTTGCAGTGATTTTGGAGACCAAGAAAATAAAATCTGCCATTGATTCCACTTTTACCTTTCTATTTGCCATAAAGTGATGGAACCAAATGCCATGATCTTAGTTTTTTTTTTTTAATATTGAGTTTCAATCCATATTTTTCTCTCTCCTGTTTCACCCTCAACAAGAGATTCTTTAATTTCTCTTCACTTTCTGCCATTAGGGTGGTATTATCTGCATATCTGCAACAATATCTGAGATACTGTTGATGTTTCTCTTCAAATTCTTGATTCCAATTTATGACTGGTCCAGTCTGGCTTTTCATGTGATGTGCTCTACATAGAAGCTAAATAAGCAGGATGATAATATACAGCCTTATCGTACTTCTTTTCCAATTTTGAACCAGTCTGTTCCATGTCCAGTTCTAACTGTTGCTTCTTGGCCTACATACAGACTTCTTCTTAGACAGATAAGATGATCTCCTACTTCCATCTCTTTAAGAATTTTCCACAGTTTGTTGTGATCCACACAGTCAAAGGCTTTGGTGTAGTCAATAAAGTGGAAGTAGATGTTTTTTCTGAAACTCACTTGCTTTCTCCATGATCCAACAAATGCTAGCAATTTGATCTCTGGTTCCTCTGCCTCTTTGAAATCCAGCTTGTATATCTGGAAGTCTTTAGCTCATGTACTTCTAAAGCCTAGCTTGAAGAATTTTGAGCATAACATTGCTGTTATGTGAAATGGGCATAATTGTATGATAGTAGTTTGAACATTCTTTGGCATTACCCTTCTTTGGGATTGGAATGAAAACTGACCTTTTCCAGTACTGTGGCCACTGCTGAGTTTTCTAAATTTGCTGGCATATTGAGTGCAGCACTCTAACAGCTGCACTTTTAGGATTTTAAATAACTCAGTGGGAATTCTGTCACCTCCACTAACTTCTTTCATAGAGAGTACCAATATCACTAAATATGCCTAATTCTGAATATTTCAATATATTTTTCTTGTGGAAATTACCAGTATTTTGCTATTATTGGATGAGATGGACAACTATTGGAATCATAAACCATGTGGCAACTGAGATAGACTCAATCAACACCTGAGTGGCAACATCTGCACCAAGAAAGTGATCATTACAAATAAATTTTAGTTGTATAGCTTTATTCTGGTGTAATTAAAAATAAAAGGAGGAAGAAATATAAAGATGGAGAGAAGGGAAAAGGGGGAATATAAGTTTAGGTGGTTTGGCAAAAGTATATAATCTTGATGACATAAAATCTCAATGGTTTTATTTCTTGTGGAACCTCAGTTCCCTTTGCATCTTGTTTTCTTGTACGTACTGATGGATTTCTAACTTTCTCAAGCATTTGTGTGTTCATTGACAGGTATGTTTGTCAAAACATATTAGTATGAAAATATGTATGTATTTATTTATAATATAAATGTATAAAAGTATAAATTATACATTTATTTATAATAATTTCTCATTCCTAGTTCTTGTTTTTGATGTTGGATGGTGGTGTGTGTGTGTGTGTGTGTGTGTGTGCTTGGATTTTTTTTCCTGATGTTGTAAAAGGATATGTCCATTTCATTGTGTTCCCAGGTAACAGTGTTGGTAGAGAACATACCTTCCAATGCTAGAGACATAAGAGGCATGGGTTTTATCCCTTGGGTCAGGAAGATCTCTTTTAGAAAGGAAACCATCTCCAGTATTCTTGCTTGGAGAATCCCATGGACAGAGGAGCCTGCCAGGCTATAGTCCATGGGGTCACAAAGAGTCAGACACGACTGAAAAAGCAACTTAACACACACTCATCCAATTCATTAAGAGTTACTGACATGTGGGCATTTTGGGGGGTCTTCTCTAGCATAAGTTAAACAAACAGACTCTGGTACTGGTGGCTATTTAGCAAAGTTCACCTGCTACATAAGAAAAAAAAGACATTTATTTTAAAACCTGAGTCATGTAGCTATTCTCAGTTCTTTTATTTGCTTTTACAATCCAAACCACCATTGGGACATGTCACAGGAAAAGAATTATCATTGCCTATAATTAGACATTTAATATACTGACTCATGAGAAGTTTTTAGACATCCAAGGCATCCATGAGTCAATTATGTTTCTAATCTTTATAACTCTACTAAAAACAGTGCTGCTGAGAGTCATTACTCCTGACTAATAGCAAAGCATAATTATTAGAAGGAAAAGCCTATATTTCTCTTTGATTTCTAACTGCATGCACGTATACCAATTGCCACAGAGTTTATTCAGCTGGGCATCTGGGACCTTGACCTGCATATTTACAGCTGCTCCAGACAGAAAATCTTCTCCATGTCGATATATTCAATGCAGCCAAGCAACAAAGATGACAATTTACAGTTGGTGGCCCTCTGAACTTTCCTCCTGTCCTTGAGCTTTAATGAAATGATATATCTTAGTGGAATCTATAGCACCAGAAGTTTTCAGTTACCATAAGTACGCCTTTCAGTATGAGCTTGCTTTTATTTGGATTTCACATTTTCAGAAATTTACCAAGATAAACTTTGAAAAGTTGTGACTCTCTACCATATTTTCTCCATTCTCCCGTTCTCATTTGTATTGAAATGCTCTGCTACTGACTTTGTAATAGCAAATGAGCCTTGCAGAAAACTCCATCCAGAGAGTCATGTTCTTCTATAAATGTGATAATTACACCCATTTGACTGCTGATTCTTTCCGCCTTTATATGGGTAATTAAGAACCACAGAGCTGTGGTAATCACCTAACCACATGATATTCTGAACATTTGCAACATCCTATTTAAATTGCACGTTTAATTAAATACATCTTGCAAAATATTTTTTTTAAATCAAAAGGTGATCATATATATATATATATATTTTTAATTTACACTGGAAGGTTGAAGCCAGGTATGATATTTTTCCTTGGTCAAATATTATTATCAGTCAACATGTATTGTTATGCTAATTAATTATATAACTTACCTATTTCTCATTTTCCTACAATGTGTGTGAGAAAATTTTATGTTTCCTTATGTAAAAAAATAGAGAATTTCAGACATATATCTTTATTTTAATACATTACAAAGAAGCTTTGATTTTATATTAGATGCTTGTTTTACATAGCTGAAAGAGAAGGAAAAAAGACTGTTCATAAAAGATAGAATGATCAAAGAATTCAATTGTAGGTAATGTTACTTTTCTCAGTGATTCTTTTTGATTAGTTGGTTAAATTGATTTTGATTATGTTTCAGTTTTCATTTATGTTAGAATAATTCAACATAACATAAAATTGAATTATATTAATGTTTTGCATTTGCATAAAACTTGATATTTGCAGACTTCAGCATTCCACTCTATCTATAAATGAATACTAGGGCATTTATTCCAAAAACTTAAATCTCCACTGTAAGATGGCAAATGAATGGTGGCTGGGGAGAAAAAGAAGACTTGATCAGCATTATTTAATCTCTTGACTTCTTTGCCAGAGTATCTGACTTTTCTCCCCTTTTCAATGATGAGCTGAGGAATGATGGTTTCCTCCAAGAACTACAGGGGATAAATTCTGAAGATTTTCAGAGTTTAATTCCACTCCCCTTTGTCTTTAATTAGTTTAGGGTTGGAACAATAATCAAAGAAAACATCAGAAGACATCTGATGTGAGGTTTCTGGAAAAAATTATGCTAATGTATTTAAGATTCCATCCTAGCTCAGTCGGTAAAGAGTCTACCTGCAAAGCAGGAGACCCAGGTTTGATCCCTGGGTGGGAAAGAGAAAGAAATGGCAACTCACTCCAGTATTCTTGGCTGGGAAATTCCAAGGACAGAAGAACCTGATGCACTGCAGTCCATGGGGTCACAAGAGTCAGACATGACTTAGCAACTAAACCAACCAGAGAAAACTGAAAGACCACTTAATTACTCTGGGGCAATGGATACTGTCAAAAGAAGACTTGGAACAGTGGCAGCTCTAATGGAACCATGTTATCTTAAGGGAGTCAACCAAGAGAATCAAACCAATTCAGATTCTTCCACTGCTGAGCGACAGAATTAAACACTCTGCTACCAGCTTAGCTTCCTCCAGGACTTTTTACAGTGAGATGATCAACAACTTAATGATTGGCACATTTTCTATTTCTTTTTTTTTAAATATAACTTTATTTATTTTAATTGAAGGCTAATTACTTTACAATCTTGTATTGGTTTTGCCATACATCAACATAAATCTGCCATAAATATGATAAAAATAGAGGGATATCATAGAAATATTGGACATAGTCTGGCTTACAGAGATTTTCCCTGATAATGCTCCTAACCTCTTTCTGCCCCTGAGATGGAGCAGTGACTTATCTAATTGATATATTTTTGGGGGCAGCGGGGAATAAATTATGATCAGTCGAGCTGTATCTTTTTCCTCTTAGGAAGAAGGTTCCATCCTGCCATTGGGTGGGTGAGTCTGTCTCATCCTAAGATTTGGAGTCAGGAAGTACTTTTAGGCTCTCATTCTCAAATTAGGCACTGTTCATTTGCTGTTAGATATTTCAGTCTCCATATGAACCTCCTTCTTTGTCTGTCAATTAATTCAGTACCTGGGTGGAGAAACAGAATGCTTTTATTGGTGCCTTGTTAGTAGCAACTATAGATTGAGTTAGTGATCAAAACACAAATGACTTCTTCAGTTCATTTTTCAGTTCATTGTAATCTGTTTTGAACATACATTGGATTACTTAATTGATGGCATTTTCAAGTGATAAACAATTTCTCCCCAATAGCCAACTGCTCACACCAGGTGTGAAAAAATTTTCCATTGTTAATCTGGTTTGATTCTTCAGATCTTTTTTTCTCTTTCCTCTTTCTATTAATCATAAAGCCTTGTCTCTTGTTTGTGGAATGTTTTTGGAGGATTTCTTTCTCCTTTGCCACTTCAACTACTTTTCTCTGGCTTTATCATGTAAATCACTGTAACAAACTCCTAAATACATAAAAATATATAAGAAATCTTGAATTTAAAAAATAAGTGGCTATTAATTTTTACTGTACCAATAGATAATTGGCGTGCCGCCGTCCATGGGGTCACAAAGAGTCAGACACGACTGAGTGACTGAATTGAACTGAACTGAAATGAATAGCTAATTGTATGACTTTGAGATCTAAACCCATGATTTATCTGTCCTGAATACCATCCCCCACTTCTAATTCTATCCTGCATTTTGCTCCAACAGTTCCAGCATTGGATACTGTTAAGTACTTTGATATTACATGCTGCACTTGAATGGAATTTTGTTTTAATAAAAGTAAGACTCTTAAGATTATAAATTACATATTATTTGACTTTGTATTCCCAACATCTGTTGCAGTATTTAACCTAAAACTGTTAAACAAATAGTTCCTGAATTAATATTAACCCATAGCATGTCAAAGTTTATTAGTCTCATAATCTGTTAATAAAGAAGACTATCCATATCTTTTCTCCTTACTCTTACTACTGTATTCCAGATTATATAATTCAAAGGTGAAATGGACAACAAGGGCAGCATTAGACATCATAACTAGGAACATCATTTCTAACATGAGAAAGAAAGGGACTATATATAGATCTTGCTTGACTTACCATGGGGTTATGTTCTGCCTAAACCACTGTAAGCTGAAAATTTTGGTAAATCAAAATACATTTAACACACCTAACCTACCAAGCATCATAGCTTTTCCTGGATAAACTCACATTCAGAACACATACATTAGCCTACAATTAGGCAAAATCATCTGAAACAAAGTACACCTTATAATGAAGTGCTGAATATCCTATGTAATTTATTGAATGCTGAAACTGGATAGTGAAAAACAGAATGAGTGTATACATTCAGAACAGTTGTAAATGTATCAAGGTTGTTTGCCATTGGATGATGAGGCTGACTGGGAGCTGCAGCTCACTGCCGCTGCCCAACATCCTAAGAGGGCCATTGTGCACCACATTTCATTAACCCAGGAAAAGATCAAAATACAGTTTCTACTGAATTCATGTTGCTTTGTATATAAAGCTGAAGAACCATTAAGTCAAATCATCATAAATCAGGGAGCATCTACATATAAAAGTAGGCAGAAATAAATATTCCGGTGATCATTAAGTCAAATCATCATAAATCAGGGAGCATCTGCATATAAAAGTAGGCAGAAATAAATATTCCAGTGGTCATTTTTATGATTTTTCCCCTTAAATACAATGCCAAATGTAAAGCAGGATAAGGAGCTGAAAAAATGGATCACAGGAGAAGACAAATAAGCTTGTCATAAATCTGTCATTAGAGGCTTCCCAGGTAGTGTTAGTGGTAAAGAATCCTCCTGCCATGGAAGGGAAATGTAAGAAATGTGGATTCGATCTCCAGGTTGGGAAGATCTCCTGGAAGAGGAAAAGGCAACCCACTCCAGTATTCTTGCCTGAAAAATCTTATGGACAGAGGAGCCTGGCAGGCTACAGTCCATGGGATCACAAAGAGTTAGACATGACAGAGCAAATAACCTAAATCTGCTACAACCCAAATCTGTCTTTAGTTTTGAAGATAGGTTGAAACAGAAACCTCATATTTATTAAATTTTGAGTTTTACCATACTTCAAAAATTGTAATAGAATTGCTTAGAGTGGTGGTAGTAGTGGCAGTCACTCAGTCCTGAAAAACTCTTTGTGATCCCATGAATGGTAGCATGCCAGGCTCCTCTGTCCATAGGATTTTCCAGGCAAGAATACTGGAGTAGGTTGCCATGCTCTCCTTCGGAGGATCTTCCTGAACCAGGGATTGAATCCACATCTTTTACATCTCCTGGATTGGCAGGCAGGTTCTTTACCACTAGGAAGCCCCTAGAGTGGGAGTCACAGATCTCATTTTTGTTGTTGTTGTTCCCATTGTGATTTTGACGTGTTCTAAAGTGAGATTCTGGCACCACTCTTCTCATCAATTGAAGACTCACATTTTTAATTTGGTACATTTCAGGCAGACAGGGAATGGCAAAGCTCCAAATCCCAATAAAGTTCAATTCATTTAAAATGCATCATCCTCTGGAACCATCAGTGGTAGCTGTTGCTTTTGCTGTTCTGTAGCTAAGTCATGTATGACTCTTTATGACCTCATGAGATGTAGCATGCCAAGATTCTCTGACCTTCACTATCTTCCAAAGTTTGCTCAGACTCATGTCCATTGTGGTGGAAGAATTGGAATCAAAATGTCAGAATCCTGATTAGCTTTTTTCTTCTAATTACAATTCCCAATTCTCCAACAGGACTGCTCTGAGGGGTCCAATGAGATAATTGGCAATACTTTTCACATTCTGAACTGTTATTGCTACTTTATTAATATTTCAAAATAAAGCTTCCACTCTGATCTTATTTGATTATTCAACTCTCCACTCCTGCCAATTATAGTTTAAAGCATGTACAATTTGGACCCATCATTCAGGAAGTTGGAACCTTTACATACCTAGGACCTGGGGAAAGTCACTTTACCTCTGTACGTCTAAATTTGCTTGTCTACCAGTTCACTTCAGTCACTCAGTCGTGTCTGACTCTTTGTGACCACATGACTGTAGCATGCCAGGCTTCCCTGTCCATCACCAACTGCCCGGGCCTGCTCAAACTCATGTCCATTGAGTCCATGATGCCATTCAACATCTTGTTCTCTGTCATCCCCTTCTCCTCCTGCCTTCAACCTTGCCCAGCATAAGGATCTTTTCCAGTGAGTCAATTCTTTGCCTCAGGTGGCCAAAGTGTTGGAGCTTCAGCTTCAACATCAGTTCTTCCAATGAATATTCAGGATTGATTTCCTTTAGGATTGATTGGTTTGATCTCCTTGCAGTTCAAGGAACTCCTAAGAGGCTTCTCCAACACCACAGTTCAAAAGCATCATTTCTTCAGTGCTCAACTTTCTTTATGGTCCAACTCTCACATCCATACATGACTACCGGAAAAACCATAGCTTTGACTATATGGATCTTTGTTGACAAAGTAATGTCTCTACTTTTTAATATGCTGTTTGGTTTGGTCATAGCTTTCCTTCCAAGGAGCAAGGATCTTTTAATTTCATGGCTGCAGTGATTTTGGAGCCCCCACAAAATAAAGTCTGTCACTGTTGCCATTGTTTCCCCATCTATTTGCCGTGAAGTAATGGGACTGGATGCCATGATCTTTCTTTTTTAAACGTTGAATTTTAAGCCAACTTTTTCAATCTCCTCTTTCACTTTCATCAAGAGGCTCTTTAGTTCCTCTTTTTTCTGCCATAAAAGTAGTGTCATCTGCATATCTGAAGTTATTGGTATTTCTCCCAGCAATCATTCTTGTCTATACAAGAACTAGAAAGCCAGTCATAGAGCTATTATTTTGAAATGGAATAATGCATTAACTCTATGCCAGATACATAATAATAAGTGCACATAATTAGTAGATAATAGTTTTTAAAGCTGATAATGCTGATTAATCTTCTCATGCATATTTTAAAGTCCTCTTGTTTCACATTATCTGTTTTGTGCCAGTCTCAATCTAAACATAACCAGTGTTATGGCTGGATTGGCCCTTCTGGTTCTTAATATAATTGCAAGATGCCCTTAGCAATAACCATCAGAAAACTCTGAAAGAGAAAGGTTTATGACTCACAAGTCCTGGAAATTACATGACACATCTGGGATCACAGAGTGAGGCCACAGGGAAAGTGATACCAAAAATTCACCCTTTCTATACACAGGTCAGTCAGTTCAGTTGCTCAGTCATGTTCGACTCTTTGAGACCCCATGGGCAGCAGCATGCCAGGCTTCCCTGTCCATCACCAACGCCCTGAGCTTGCTCAAACTCATGTCATCAAATCGGTGATGCCATCTGTTCATCTCATCCTCTGTCATTCCCTTTTTTCCTGCCTTCAATCTTTCCCAGCACCAGAGTCTTTTCCAATGAGTCAGTTCTTTGCAACAGGTGGCCAAATTATTGGAGCTTCAACTTCAGCATCAGTCCTTCCAGTGAATATTCAGGACTGATTTCTTTTAAGATTGACTGGTTTGATCCTATACACGGGTACCAGTGCTGAATCCCGTCTTGGAGACAGAGTTTTGGGTGAAGTAGAAGCAAAATAACTTTATTGCTTTGTCAGGCTTCCCTGGTAGCTCAGCTGGTAAAGAATCCATCTGTATAGTGCAGGAGACCCTGGTTTGACTCCTGTGTCAGGAATATCCTCTGGAGTAGGGATAGGGTACCCACTCCTATATTCTTGGGGTTCCCTGGTAAAGAATCTGCCTGGAATGTGAGAGACAGGGGTTCGACCCCTGGGTTGGGTAAGATCCCCTAGAGGAGGACATGGCACCCAGTGCACTATTCTTGCCTGGAGAATTCCCATGGACAGAAGAGCCTCATGGACTAGAGTCTATGGTGTTGCAGAGAGTCAGACACAACTAAGTGACTAAGTACAAGACACAGCACATTGCTTTGTCAGGAAAAAGGGGTCACAGTGGGCTCTTGGCTTTAAAAACTATGTGTCCCAAGTAAAGGAGCTTGCTGAATATTTATGGCAATGGTTCAAGGGGATGAAGTTAAGATTAGAGTGTGTGTGGGGCCTGCAGTACTTTAATCTCATTGATGATCCTGAAGATCTTTTCTGGTTTCTTTAGTCTGGCCTCAGGTGGAGAATCTGACATTCTCCATTGTTGGGCTTTACTTCTATGCCGTTATTCATTCACTAAGTAGTGTCTGACTCTTTGTGACCCCATGGACTGCAACAAATCAGGCCTCCCTAAGGGCTTAAAGATATTGTTATGTGCATTCCTTGAGATGGAACAGGGCCCTTTCCGCAGGGCTGCACTACATTTCTGGACTCCCTTTGACTCAAGAGAATTAAAAATCTCCCTTGACTCTGCAGCCCTTTCCCTCCTGAATTAGCAAATGTTCAAATCTGCTATTTGGAATTCAGGAAAGTTCGTGGAGACTGACCAGACAGGCTCCCCATGACAGGGTCCTGCTAGATTTCAAGTGTAAGGCTTAGAATTCTGCTTCTATTGAGTTGAAGATGGAAGCCTATGGTTTCTTGTGCTTACTCTTCCTTGGCGAATTTAAAAATATAGGCATGAACATTTAAAGAGAGAAGAGAAAAAATAAGTGGCCCAAGTGGACGGTTATGAAAATCAACCAAGATCTCTAAAACAGAGGAATTTGAATGGGCTGGTCTGCCTCTAGGTCTGTCTGTATGGCTGCAAGATATTTATGCAGACACCCCATCACTGAAGTGGATACCTCTGCAATCAAAACTTCTATCAGGCACTTGCATTACAAAAAAGAGAAAACCCAACTGTCAAGGCTTACACCATGCTATCCAAACTCATCTCCTAAAATTTCCTAGCAGGAATTTTAAATTTTAGCCTGTTAAGTTTCTTCATCAACTGACACATCAATTGGCACATTTATTTGTGTTCTAATCTTTAGTTTTAAACTATTTTTTACTATTGTATAAGATTAACAACCAGATACTACACAACCTACCTGCCAAATATTTAATCCATTAATTCCTTCTTTAATTAATGGATTAAATATTTATTAAATAAATTTTTCTGTGCCAATTTCCTGCGATAAACACTGGAAATACAGCATAAGAGTTGGACATGACTGAGTGACCAAACAAAACAACAGTAGATATTTTAGTGTTTTGCTAGTGAAATCAGTTGAGGTTTCTGGGTAAGATGACATTGCCTTATGGATTTTGTTTTTAAAAATGATTAAATAGAATATTGTTGTTATTTAGTCATTCAGTCATTTCTGATTCTTTTGCAACCTCATAGACTGTAGCCTTCCAGTCTCCTCTGTCCATGGGATTTCTCAGGCAAGAATACTGGAGTGGGTTGCCATTTCCTTCTCCAAGGTTATCTTCCCAAACCATGAATAGAATATAAGCCCTTAGAATCCAAAATTTAGGTATTTAACCTCTTTGTCAATGACGTCTTTGACTCATAAAATGTGGGAAGCCTATATTTTGGAAATACAACATGAAAGATTTGCTAATGAAATATATGAGGAGGACTTCTCAATGAGGAGAATTAAGAAAGACTTTTAGAATTTTCTTGTTGTTGTGATTGCTTAATTTTCTATTTGGATAAAAAAAATAATTGATGTTTCTCTGTTGAAACTCAGCGTTCTTTGGGGAAAAAAAATTAGTTTGGTTTGTGGTTAAGCATCACTTCATTGAGTGTCACGTTTAGTATATTTTTCCCTTCTTTCCCATTGCCACTGCCATCGTTTAGGAATTTAAGACATTTCCTAGCTCTGTGTGACTACTTTAGTTACAGAGGCACAAGCTTTGGATCGTAAGCCTCATTTCTCATGTTATAGTTTTGTTTTAGAAAGATATTTGAATTCCGGGTCTAAAATGTAATATATCTGTGAATGGAGAAAGCCATTTAACCCCATTGAAATTAATTTCTTTCCATGAGATGGAATAATAATAACTACTCTGTAAAGTTGTTAGGAGAGATTGTATATATAATAGCACCAATTCTAACACCTGATGTATACTTGCAGATTTGGTTTCCAGTCACCCATATCTATCTTGACCCTACAGATCCTTCATTTTCTTATTTAGAGTACCTTCAAGATCTCTAATTTGTAACAATTCACTTATTTTATTTTACTTGATTTTTGGTTGCACTGAGCAGCTTGTGGAACCTTAGTTCTTGCTGCTGCTGCTGCTGCTAAGTCGCTTCAGTCGTGACCAAGGATAAAACCTGGACCCTTGGCAGTGGAAGCACAGAATCTTAACCACTAAACCACAAGGGAAGCCCCACAATTTACTTTTTAAACGTTATGTAAAATTTTGTCCAAATGATCTGATTTGGCATTTTGGCATATGCTTCCATAGATTTTTATTTGATTGGAATACAAACTTGCATCCTTATACTAGTCTGGGGTTCAGTTAGAAGCCAGTGTTTTCCTGTCACATACACACCTTATAAATAGCTCCTCTTAAATGAATATCTACAATCTCGAATGACTAGAAGGGATATTTTTTTTTTCCATTATATACACAGGAAAACAATAGTGACACACAGAAAACCGTTTCCAGCCCCCAGAGGAGAGCTGAGGTAGATACTGATTTCTTCAGAAGTCCAAATCTCCTCCACATATGGCTTAGCATGGATAAAACATGTGTGTCTGTGAATTATGGACCTAGTCCTTAGGCAAATACCACAAAGAATATGCAATTAAAGTAAATATAAATGTGGGGAACAAAAAGTGTGCATGCTTAGTAGAGTCCAACTCTTTGCAACCCCATGGACTGACTGTAGCCTGCCAGGCTTCTCTGTCCATGGAATTCTCAGGCAAGAATACTGGAGTGGGTTGCCATTTCCTCCTCCACAGGCTCTTTCCAACCCAGGGATCAAACCCACGTCTCCTGGGTCTCCTGCATTCGTGAGCAGATTATTTAGCATGGTACCACCTGGGAAACCCATGGGGAACAAAAAAGAAGATAATGTAATTGGGGAGAACTGAGGATAGTCTGATATTTTCTATTTGCCAATCTTGTTTGTTTTAAAGGATATTCTTAATCTCCCTCATCTTCAAGGAATATAAAGTTTAAGTGAAGACACAAAAGTGACACACACTGAAAATTAAACAGAAGTGTGCTCCAAATGCCAAGGTTGGAGTATCTCACAGAAACTCAGGGCAAGCTGTTTTTCATCAATAGCTTGTTACCAGTAACCATAAAAGAAAACAATAAACAAGCAACAAAGAAGGAAAAAAAAAAACAGACAAAACCTCCTGGTGCTTCAGTAAAGCATATCACTAACTCTGCATTTCCAGGGAGCCTATTAATTGGAATAGAAAACAAAAACTAAGGGAGATGGAAAGATTTTATTACTTATAAACTTTGTCACATTTATTTTCCCATGACAATCATGGGAATTTTAGAAATCCAAAGCAACATGAATATTTTCTCTAGCAGAAGACAAGCACTGTTAGTTTTGAGTTTCTATCCAGGCTTTTATTTTTTTAAGCATATAATTTATTCTTACTGTAACCCTAAAACACTTTATGTTTGCTCTTCCATGTTTGTTTTTTCCAGATTTCTTTTTTTTTAAATTTCTTTTGCAATTTTAATAAAATTGCTTTCCATGTGTTTCTATCCTCTTATAAGCTCTATATAAGAAGTTCATAACAGAATATAAATCCTAAGCTCCAGTAAAATTACACATATCTCTGGCAATTTCAAAATGTTTTTGAAATACAGTTGACCCATGAACAACACAGGATTGAACTGCATGGGCCAATGTATATGCAAGGTTTTTTTTTTTTTTCAATAAATACATATAGGTACTGTAAATGTATTTTCTCTTCCTCATACATTTCTTAATAACATTTTCTTTTCTCTAGCTTACCTTATTATCAGAATACAGTGTACAATAACTTCCCTTCTCCAGGGGGTCTTCCCAACCCCAGGGATCAAACCCATGTCTCCCACATTGCAAGCAGCTTCTTTACCAGCGGAGCCACCAGGGAAGCCCTTAGCATAGAAAATATATGTGAATTGACAGTTAAGTCATCAGTACAGCTTCCAGTTATGAGTAAGCTGTTAGTAGTCAAATTTTGGAGTCAAAAGGTAGAATTAAAGCACACAGTCATTGCTAAATCATTTTTACATATTTTGTCAAAATATTTTTGCTTAATGTGTTAAATTAATTACACACCATGCAAAGTGTGGTGCTTTTTACATACTGCTCAATTCACCAGTGGTGTTACTGTCATTTTAATATATTTGCTAATTCATGAGAGAGATACAATTTTTTAAATTGAATACTAGTGAATATTAAAATATTTCCATGTTTTTAATCAGTTATATCTCTTTCTTATCAATTCTTATTTGCTTAACTTTACTATCATTATCATAATGCCTTTTTTATCAATGTGTAGGCCTTACTAAAGCTTGGCCATAACTTTATATTTGTTTACACACTGTTGTTTTCTTATAGTTGACTTGATATTTCTTATAAACTTAATTAAATGTCTTTTGTTTATATATTACACTTTAAAAGTGTCACTGATATACTGTTTTGTTTTACATGTTTTTATTTTTTATTTATTTTTTTAAATTTTATTTTATTATTTAACTTTACAATATTGTATTGGTTTTGTCATGTTTTTAATACACTCACACCAAATTCTTTTTTAAAATACCTAAAACAATTTTTATATGAAATGCATCTCTGGTGTTTAATCTATAATTTTTTAAAATATACACTGTTGTGTATTTGTGATTATACTTGTAGAATTATTTAGATGGTCTTTTGATATAATGAATATATTTATCATGTTATGAAACCAAAAAATAAAAGAAAAATGGTTTTAATATCCTAAAGCAGTTTATTCTTATTTTTTGTTCCTGTTGAGATTGAAAACTGTTATAATCTATATAATAGTGTGGTGACTGGAAATAAATTGCAATATTCATTTTTTATTAATATTTATCACTTCAAAGAATTTATATAAGAGAATAATAGGATAATTTTGCAAAGCTCTTATCTTTACAAGTCATAAAAAAGCTGAATATGTTTGCAATATCTTCAACATAGCAATAAAACTGTAGATAATTGAAGTACAGTATCACCATATTGTGAAATGCTGGTCAGCTATTAAAGCATATATAGATACATGTGTATTAGTATAATAGCAACAACAATAATGATAATAATAATAATAACATAATTTTTGTTGTTGCTGTTGTCACTGCTGTTTGCTAAGTCCTTTCCTACTCTTTGAGACCCCGTGGACTCTAGCCTGCCAGGCTCCTCTGTCTATGGGGTTTTCCAGGCAACAATACTGGAGTGAGTTGCCATTTCTTTCTCCAGGGGATATAGTGTTTACTATATATAACAGGAAAGTTCTAAGGACATTTAATATTTCCAACAATCACAAGTAGCACTATATTATCAGTTGTGGTTAAAATTCTGTTGCTCCAGAATCCATGCTCTGAATCCCTTTGCTCTACTGGAAAAATACTCATGTTGTAGTTATATTTTTGATTAGAAAAATAAGAAAGTCTAATTTTAGTTATATTATATGTACATACACACAGAGAGAGAAAAAATAGAGGAAGGAAAAAAAAAAAAAGGAAGCAGGGAACAGGGGAGAGAAAGGGATACATAATTTAAATTCTTATAGATTTTTAAAATGTTTACCAAAAATTAATGATAGAGAAATATGGATGGGAGAATTTATTCTGCTTTGTACTTCCTACTTATTTTCCTTAAAGGAATTTTGGATAACTATTTCATTAAGAGGAGCTGGGCCAATTTAAAACCCACTAATATACCATGTGAATGTGAATGGTTCCAGACAGAAAAGAGGGAAAGGACTCTCTCAAGGAATTTAACTGCAGGATTCAGCAACACTGACTGGTAGCTTGTGACAATATCTTTCAAATGCTAGACAAATGCCTAGATAGAATCTCTATCTCCTCAGAGGATACGGCTAAGCAAGCCTACTGTTTTTATAAAAATTCAATTTTTATAGTTTTAAGATTCTACTTCCTGAGATTTGTTTTACCTAATGGAATGGTTATGGGCTGAATTGTGTATTCCCAAAATTCATACGATCACGTACTAACTCCTGGTACCTCAAAATGCAAATGATGGTCAACTCTACATGTCAACTTGACTGGGCTAAGGGATGGCCAAGAAGTGGGTAAAACATTATTTCTGAATGCATCTGTGTGTTTCCGAAAGAGATTAGCACTTGGTAGGCTGAATAAAGAAGTTCATCATCATCAATACACGTGAACATCATCCAATCCACTGAAGTCCTTCTGAGTACAACAAAAAAGGCAGAAGAAAGATGAATGTACTCTCTGTATGAGCTGGGAAATCCATCTTCTGCCTTCCACATCAGTGTTCCCAGTTTTGGGGATGTTAGACAAAGACTAAATTACACCACCAAGCTTTTCTAGTTCAAGCTTATAGAAGACAAATCATGGCATTTCTCAGCTTCTGTAATCACATGAACCAATTCCTCATCATCTCTTTCTATAAATTTATATATATCCTATTAGTTCTGATTCTCTGGAGAACCCTGACTAACACAGTAACCATACTAGGAGAGTAGGTCTTTAAAGAGGTAAAGTTAAAATGAAGCCAATAGTATGGAGCCCAATTTCAATATGGCTGGTAGCCTACAAGATGAATAAGAGAAAGACATCAGGGAGGTGCATACAGGGAAGACCATGTGAAGACATCTGAATCTGCAGACCAGGGAGATACACCTCAAAGAACCCAACCCTGATGGCCCCCGTAATCTTTGATCTCCAGTTTCTAAATCTGAAAATATATATATATATATATATATCTTAAAGCTATTTTGTCATATTTTGTTATATTTTGTGATATTCTTGCAAGTCAATGAACTCATTAATGAAATTAAAGTTACCAAAGGAAACTTTTTCTTTTCCCACACCCTACATAGAATATGACACTGAACTAAGAATACACTATGCAAACTAGTTGATTAAATTCAATTCGAAGCATAGATCTCCAGACCATTGGTATCAGCATAACTAGATACTTTTTTAGAAATGCACATTTTTGACCCCAAAGGTACTACTGAAACCAACTCTGGGGATGAGATAAAGCAGTCTGTTTTAGCAAGTCCTCCAGGTGATCTGATACACATTAAAATTTGAGAACAAGGGTTTCAAATGTACTGAACTAGGGACCAGGCAGGTGACATCCATGAGTGATGAAGTCCAGGTGTGAGTCAACAGGAAATGTCTGGCATGGTAGCAAACTAGAGGAGGCATGTCTCCATTGGGGTCAAGGCCAGCCAAGCCAACTGCTTAATGTGAAATGATTTTTTTTTTTTAAAGTAAGCAAGCAGAACAGATTTTTTGATGGATATTTCATGACTTTTAAATATTGGTAGCCAATTCTGATCATTGTTGGCCAACTACATAAAACATGTTTGCAGGATATTTCCATCCCATGTAAGCTCTATTTAATAATAAAGGAGTTTGGAGGAGGGCCGTGTGATAAATCTATTTCCCTTTTGTATATGTACAATTTCTTGCTAATTCAAAGAGAATTGAGGAAATTATCTTTATTTTTTTCCTCTTCTTCTTGGTGGTTTTTATATATGTTGGATGAGAGACTTAAACACACTCTGTGCTTATAACTTCTCATTCTGAAAATGTACAGTTTTAGAATGCATACCATTCTTTGTTTCATGGTAATAGCATCCCAGGGCAGGGTTTGGATTTTGGTTCATTTACAGACAAAGCAGGCATGCCTTTAATGGCATGTCTCAGGTGGACAGAGAGGTCTATTTTCAGAGCCCTTGCTACACAGAGCCGCACTCCCACTGCCATCTGTGACTTGTATATGGGGATTTAAAGATGGAGATGTACTGACTGGGACAATTTCTTCTTCACTGACCATCTGGCACAGGTGCTGGAAACAGTGCCCATAGTACTCAATCTTCAGATGAAAGACTGAATTAGCTGCCATGAGTTTCTTACTAAATTGTTGCACCTACTGTTTGAATGCCACATTCTATGGCAGAAACTAACTTGCTTTTTTGGCTGCTTTTGTTTGCTTGTTTGAGGGATTTTTTTTTTTTGCACCATTTAAAAATGAACATGATTTTCTTTGAATACTTATGCAGAGAGCCGACTGATTGGAAAATATCCTGATGCTGGGAAAGACTGAGGGCAGAAGGAGAAGGGGGCAACAGAAGATGAGATGGTTGGATGGCATTATTGACTCCATGGCCATGAGTTTGAGCAAACTCTGGGAGATGGTGAAGGACAAGGAAGCCTGGTATGCTGCAGTCCATGCGGTCATAAAGAGGCAGAAATGGCTTAGCAACTGAACAACAACACCAAATGAATACAGAGAGAGGGGGAAAAAAAAAACATTTTAGTAAGTTTTTGATGATTATAAATTAGGAATATTTGCCAGTGTCCTACACAGCTGGTCTTTTCCTCTGCCCCCTCCTCTACCCCTATTCTCACCCTAAGACTATAGATGAAACCTTAAAGATGATGTTTTCTGCTAGTAACACTACCATAAATAAGGATTATTGTTAGAAGAGCATGAAATGAAGTCACTTAAGGATAGGAAGTGCAGCTTATCAACTAAAGCTGTGAAAATAATCAAGAGAATCCCTACATATTTCAAAGAGAAGGGTTGAAATGGGACAATTTACTTAAATCAATTAAATCATATATCCAGTCCTTCATTTTGAGAAAATGATTTTTTTTATTTTATAATCTAAGTGATTGATTATAGTTAGAAATGTCACTATATTTAGAAACAATCTTAATTAAAGTAGACACAGGGAAAGGAATTATGGCCTTTACAATAAAGATGAAATATTAGCTTAGAGAGGCTAAATGTCAGATCAAAATATGATAGAGTTAGAATGCAAACTGTATCTAGTCTTTATCCAAATTAAAAAATGTGACTACTTTTAGTAATCTTTTTCCACATAATTAACTCATACATTGTTGAACTCATAAATCCCATGAGTCAGATAATTTTGGATCATCTATGGCTTTATTAATTCATTTTCTAATTCATCAATAGACTCAAGACTCGAAAGGCTCTTCTGCTATAAACACTCCTCATGATTAGAAGGGAAACTATCCCTGTTTGGATGGTTTATTATTTTCCCCTCGTCCAAATGTCAATATTCTTTTTTTTTTTTTTTTAATTATAGTACCTTCCTTATTTTTTCACAGCTCTCAGATTTGGTGTTAGATATTCTGTTTCATTTTTAGCGGATTTACTTTTGCATATAAGGATGAGGGTAACATTAACACACTGAGCATGTAGTAGATGAGAGAAAAAACACTCCTTCTATTTAACAGAGCCTCATACTAGAACCTCTACAAGGAAATTAAACCCTCTGCTCTGAAGTCTGACAGCCTATTTTCTATGGATTTTTATCTTATAAGAGTCTCTTTCTATGACATTAGTTGTATTTTCAAAGTTTCCCTTATTCGCTCAATTTCTGTTAACCTGAGAGCAGCATGTGCCAAACTGAAGAAGAATGAAAGGAGCTGAAATTGGTGAGGAAATGCATTTGTTTAGATCATCTCACTGCTGCTGCTAAGTCGCTTCAGTCGTGTCCGACTCTGTTAGACCCCATAGACGGCAGCCCACCAGGCTCCTCCATCCCTGGGATTCTCCAGGCAAGAAAACTGGAGTGGGTTGCCATTTCCTTCTCCAATGCATGAAAGTGAAAGGTGAAAGTGAAATCACTCAGTCCTGTCCGACTCTGGCGACCCCATGGACTGCAGCCTACCAGGCTCCTCCATCCATGGGATTTTTCCAGGCAAGAGTACTGGAGTGGGGTGCCATTGCCTTCTCCGAGATCATCTCACATAACACAGTTAAAGGACTTATCCCAATCCTTTTTCAGATGAAACTATAAAGAATTAGATATTTTGTAGTCTAAGATGGATCTGCATCTACAAAGATGTGCACTTCCTCTAAAAAGGCCTTGATGCTCTTGGAAAGAGAAAAAAAAAAAGATTGTACATTAAATATAACATATATCTGTTTTGTTGCAAATCTTTTTGGACAAATTTCCATCCAGATGCAAGACTGAACTGCATAATCAAAATAACTAATCTTGAGACTTTTTGGGTGGCATCCTCCTGCTACTTAAGGAGAACAACCACTACCAATGCATTCAGTCCTCAAGATAGGAGGTTCTCACTAAGGTCGAGTCTGTTTTAAGAAAACAAGGAGCACTTTGTTATCTCTTCTTATTTTCAAAATAATGTGACAAATCAACGCAGATAGCTACCACATGATCTCCAAACCCATATTCACCTAGGAAATTCTAATTGTGACAGTAATATGGATTTATTTGCATTTCAATGGCATGAAACTAGTTTAGTTGATTTATTTGCATCCCAACTGGAATGAAACTGATTCAGTTATAGATACCTTGGAAAAAAAATACACCAAAGATATCAATATTATTTGATCAATATTATAATATTGATCAAAATATCTGCTCCAGAGAGTATACATTGACCTTCCTTACTTCCATCTCCTCTTACAAATTGAGATTTTAAAAATGCCTGTATCTTCACAAAATATATCCCAGTCACTAGATGAGTTTTCACACAGAATGCATCAACCAGTGAAGTCTCAACTATATTATCTACCTACAGTGTGGCTGAGCCATCATTATCTTTCATCAATGATTAAAAGTTACATCTTTATTATTTTCCTTCACACTAAACACTGAAAAAAGCACACAAGAATTCTACATTCTAAGTTGATTTTAAAAATCCTATAAGGGCATGCTTGGTTATATTAGAGAAACAGTACATAGTGAAGGGTGATGAGCTCTAGGAATGTGATGTTCTGGGTGGAGCCATCAGTTGGCACAGTTGACCTTATTTCTAATCTTTAGTGCTTTTTAAGGCCATGGAAGCAATCATCACATGGGAATGTGCTCCATATCCAGTATCCTCCCCACCTTCTATCCTTTTTTTGTAGATGGATCTCTTTTAGACTCTCCTTTCCAGAACTCTATCAAATTATCACAATAAAAATGAGAACCTAGTCTATTGTTTCTGATTTTCATTAGATATCTTATTACTATCTAGAGTAATGATGTGGCTATAGACCAAAAAGGAAAACCGGTCCTGGTTTTCCATCTCCACAATAATCCAGGATGCACCATTACTTTCCATTGCTGAGAGAGAATTCTGAAGAGGAACTCAGTCTCTAAAATCAGCAGAATCACATGTTATATATTCTAAACTTTTCTATCTCAGGCAACTAAAAGATCCTTTTTATTTCACTTTACCAGACAGCAGTAATTGAATAGATCGTCAGTGTTTAATCCTCAGCAAAAAAAAAAAAAAGATAATACTTTCATGTAGTATATATGAGAATTTTTTGTACAGAAGCTGTGATCTTCAAAAATACATTTTCAGTATTCCTTTAAGCAGTCTTTTTGAAGTTCACCAATTTATGACTATTCTGACTTTTCTCTTCCCCTTAAGGTCATGAAGTTTCATCTATCTAAATTAAGGGTCACTGGGGAACACTCAGCAGTTCTCAGAAAAGGTTTATGGTTTACTCATGGAGAAAAGGGGTTCTTGGATTTTGAGGCTTTAAGAGGTTATGTGGCAGCCTGAGCCTTTGGATTCTCTCAAAGGACTCATTATAAAAAACAAAGTCAAATTTATAAATTGTGAACCTTAGCCTTTTTTCAGGCTTCTCTTATGGCTCAGCTGGTAAAGAAACCACCTGCACTGATGGAGACCTGGGTTCAATCTCTGGGTTGGGAAGATCCGCTGGAGAAGGGAAAGGCTGGCTACCCAATCCAGTATTCTGGCCTTGAGAATTCCATAGACTGTATAGTCCATGGGGTCGCAAAGAGTCAGACACTACCAAGGGATTTTCACTTTCAGCCCCCTTTCACCATATTTCCCTGCACCAACCTCTCTTCCTGCAGCATGGCCTGGGAGATGAAGAACTCTTCCCTTCCATGGGCTAATAGCATACATTCTGGATCATAAAACTAATGTGGAAACAGTGTCTACTGTATTGGCAATAGCTAAGTATATGCGTGCTGGGTCCTGTCTGACTCTTCGCGACCCCTTGGAAGGTAGCCAGCCAGGTTCCTCTGTCTGTGGAATTCTCCCAGCAAGAATACTAGAATGGGTTGAAATTTCCTCTTCCAGGTGATTTTCCTGACCTAGGGATTGAACCTGTGTCCCTGGTATCTCCTGCATTGGCAGAAAGAAATATTATACTCCAATAAAATTTTTATTTTAAAAAAGGAATATTTTCTGTGGACAACATCTTCAGCCTATGCTCAAGAGTTCTAGTTGACCCTTTCTGAAGCCCTGGTGTCCTACACATCTCAGACTTTACTAGCCTGACAGTCACATAAGCCGATTTCTTGCAATAAAAAACTAATATAAGTGTTCTGTTTCAAATAAGAGAGACAACGTTATGATAAAATTTCTTTTCTTTGCAGCATTTAAAATATAACAGAAGAGAAACTATTAAATATACTCTCATTATCCACATCCCTATTAGTCTTCTATTACTGTTTTAACAAATGACCACAGAATTAATGGCTAAAAGCAAATTTTGCAGTCTTTCAAATTTGAAAGTCAGAAGTCCAAAAGAGTTCTTACTGAGCTAAAATCAGGGTGTCCTTGTGGCTGAGTTTCTTCTGAAGTTTCTTGGAGAAAATCTATTTTCCTTTTCCCAGTTATTATAGACTTCCTGATTTCTGTGGCTTGTGGCCCCTTCCGCCATCTTCAAAGCCAACAGTGCACCATCTTCCAATCACTATCTCTGATTCTTTGCCTCACTCTTCCTTATAAGGACACTTGTGATTACATTGGGATCATCCAGATCATCCAGGACATCTTCTAATCTCAATATTAGCTTATTAACAAATTTAATTCCACCTGCTGCCTTGATTCCCCTTTACTATAAAAATTAATATATTCAAAGTGTCCTGGGATTAGGACATAGACACCTTTAATGGGTCATTATTCTTGCTACAACACCATCTATTGCATTTACATCAGTATTACTAATATTGAATTCTTGCATGCTTTTTTCTGTCCTGAAATCTCTAATGCAACAGCTCCACTTTCCATAAATGTAAACTCTTTGCTCCAGAGACTAATTGTTGTTTTCCTAACACCTATTCAAGTGGTGATTAGACTTAAATTCATACTTTCAATGAGTCTACAAATTTAATACTGACTTTGAATACTGATTTCTCTAGTACTATAACTATACTAAATTATAGTTTAGGTGTCTATCCTTAAACTATAATTTTGATCTCACTTTACCTTGAATCCATACTTTCCCCCAAATCTGTATTAAAACCTTCTCTTTTCCTCCCTTTTCAAAAGTCGTTCACCATTCTTTAAATGTGTTTACTTTGCCTAAAAAGCACCTCTTTGATCCCATATTTTTTTCTACTTATCCAGTCCATTTTATTAAAAAGTTTCATCTACATTTAAACTCTATAATCTTTCTGGAACTGTTGCTGTTTAGTTTTCAGAAGACCAAAAGAGGAGAAAGCAAAAAAAAAAAGGGTGGGGGGAATACAAAGAGCAAATTCTGATCAATTTCCAAATTTGCTGATTGTCTAAACTCTACAGGTGTTCAGATACACATCAGCTTTATATGTTTCCTTGACTGAAAGGATATCTAGCTGAGCTGTCTCAGGAGCTTTTCAAGCAATGAAACAGTAAAGAACAATAAAGAGAACTTATGAACTGAGATTTGACTCCTTTCCTTGTCTATTCTAAAGAGACAAGGAGAGAGCATTCTAAAGTTGAATGCTTTGGGGAATATTATCCTTGCCTACTTCACAGGGTTGCATAGGGAATAAAGCACTGAGTTACATATTTACATAAATAAAGTGAATGTGATAACTATTGGATACAACTTAATATATATAAGCATTATAAAATATAAATGATCAGAGGTATAGATACTAATTTTTAATGTTCAATACAGTAAATTTATACATGTATACACTCATAAATTACATAAGGTACTTGTAAATATATAAGGACTCTGTAATGAAAAATATGGAATCTTTCCTCAAAGCTGAGAAATATTATTTTTGAGAAAAATTTCTTCAAAACTGAGATTCTGAGAAATATTTGTTGTTCAGTCAGTCATGTCCAACTCTTTGCAACTCCATGGATTGCAGCACACCAGGCTTCCCTGTCCTTCAACATCTGGAGCTTGCTCAAACACATGTCCATTGAGTCAGTGATGCCATCCAACCATCTCATCCTCTGTCATCCCCTTCTCCTCTTGACTTCAATCTTTCCCAGCACCATGGTCTTTTCTAATGAGTCAACTCTTCATATCATGTAGCCAAAGTATTGCAGCTTTAGTTTCAGTATCAGTCCTTCCAGTGAATATTCAGTGTTGATTTTCTTTAGGATGGACTGGTTTGATCTCCTTGCTGTCCAAGGTTTGGAAATAATCTGTGTGTTTATTATTGATTGAATACAAGTGACTAAAAATTTCAAGAATTCAAATAAAATTAATCTGGTTTTCATTTTTCATGTGCTGGAGCAGTCATTTCTTTCTAAGTTTGAATTTTCAAATTATACAAAAAAGTAGCTCAATTCACTTTTCAGATTTGACATTTGGCACATTTGTCATACTTTTTTCAAGTATTTATTCACTTATTCATTCTATGAAATAAAATCACATAAATATGATTTTATACACAAAGTTATTAAGTAAATTGTAAAGATCTTTACCTTTGAAATAAAAACTGATATAAATTGAAGATTGCCATTCAGAAAATTGCCTTCTTATTTTTCTGTACCCTAATACTGATATTCAGGAAAACTGATAGTTACACTCTCATGCTGCTACTGTCGCTTCAATCATGTCTGACTCTGTGCGACCACACAGACCGCAGCCCACCAGGCTCCCCCATCCCTGGGATTCTCCAGGCAAGAATATTGGAGTGGGTTGCCATTTCCTCCTCCAGTGCATGAAAGTGAAAAGTGAAAGTGAAGTTGCTCAGTCGTGTCTGACTCTTAGCGACCCCATGGACTGCAGCCTATCAGGCTCCTCCGTCCATGGGATTTTCCAGGCAAGAGTACTGGAGTGGGGTGCCATTGCCTTCTCCGACACTCTCATAGATAGCCTGATATTGAATATAAACATTTTAATCTTTGGATAGTTTCTGAAAATGCACTAGATGAAGACTATTGACTGATACCAGATATCATTATTTCTGGGGGGTCTTTCATGCACTCTATATGTTTGGACAAATATAATATTAAGCATTTACTGCAAATTCCTAGGGATATTATAAATATAAATAGAATTAGAAATAACATCCTAGATCATGCTATGGCATTTTTTGTGGAATCTAAAAGAAAGAAACTGAGAGCTTTAGTGGCTCAGTTGTGTCCAACTCTTGGGGATCCTATGGATCCTTTGTGATCCCATGGACTGTAGTCCATCAGTCTCCTCAGTCCATGGGATTCTCCAGGCAAGAATACTGGAATGGGTAGCCATTTCCTTCTCCAGTGGATCTTCCTGACCCAGGGATCAAGCCTGGATATTCCACATTGTAGGCAAATTCTTTGCTATCTAAGTCTCCAGTGAAGACAGTGCTTAAAAAAAACATGGGGAACACATGTATACCTGTCGTGGATTCATATCGATATTTGGCAAAACTAATACAATTTTGTAAAGTTTAAAAATAAAATAAAATTTAAAAAAATGGTTGATTAAGTGAAATAAGCTTAAGTCTTCTCAATATATCTCCTTATAGGCTTATTTCAGCTGATTAAAATTAAAATAGAATAGTAGAGTAAAGGAGCATGAATAGATGCCATTAAACTGTAAGTTTCATTCATAAAAATTACTTCCCAATGCTAGTGGAGTAGTTTCAGTTTAGTTTTGAAAGTGCATTGTAGCCCACTCTGTAATCTACATAAGTTAAATAATTCAAGATGGAAACTACTACATATGGCATATTTTTAGTGATATATTTTTTTAAATAATGTTTTATTTATGATGCTAAGAGAGTGTTTAATTCCCAATAAGAGAATTGTAGATTTGTTCATGATTCAAGTACATTGCTTTCCCAAGTTTTCTGTATTTTGCCTTAATAGCAAATGATCTCTAAATTTAAATTTACTACTTTTTGAAATAATATAAAATTTAAAAATATTTCTGAACTTCAGCAATAGAGTTTTATTTGAGTGAAAGTGTGCACAACACTCACTAATACAATTCTTAGTTTGCTAGATATGTGACTATATTAAATACTAACTAGATGTTTCCTAGATATGGTACATATCTCACAGTTTTCCCAGAGTAGATAACTGGGATGGATTCCCATGGAAGAAAGACTTCCTCTTCATGCCTCTCAAGAGCTCAGCCAATGAAAAACTGTCACAGCTGAGCCAATAAAATGTCACTATATTACAAAATCCCAATTCCTTCAACAAACTCTTTGCTTGCTATAGTCTTTCCAATTTATTTTCTCCTCTTTAAAAGAGTTCTCCTTTCCTTATTGAGGGAACTTGTATGTTACAGACCCTGAATTCTAATTCCCTGCTGATGCTAAATAAACTCATTTTTGCTGGAGAGATAACTGGCAGTCAATGTGTTTTAGAGAGACAATTATTATGCTTTGTTTTCAAATATGTTTATTTAAAACACTTTAAAGGGTTACTTGTTTCCTAAGTATTTCTTTCCATGGGTTCATAATGTTAAATATAAGTGTATGTTCAGTCATGTCTAGCTCTCTGTGACCCTATGGGCTGGAGCCCACCAGGCTCTTCTGTCCATGAAATTCTGGAGTGGGTTCCATTTCCTCCTCGAGGGGATCATCCCAACCCAAGGATCAAACTGACATCTCCTGCATCTCCTGCACTTGTAGGCAGGTTCTTTTATCACTGAGTCACCAGGGAACACTGTTAAATATAAATGGTGAGCTAAAGGAATTGGAAGGCTTAATTGGATGAATAAAAACTTTAAGTGCATTTTTTAAAAATCACACAAAGAAATATGTGATCCTTTATTTTTGAATAGATATCAACATAGAAAATTAGGCTATTTAGGTTTTTTTTTTTTTTTTTTTGGCTGTTTCACATGGCATCTTAATTCCTTGACCAGGAACTGAACTTGGGCTCTGGGCAGGGAAGTCCAGATTCTTAACCACTGGACCACCAGGAAGTCCGTATTTAGAGTTTTATGTTAACTTTAAATAACAAATGAAATTATGTATGCGGCTTTATATCGGAACTCAAGAAGCATTAGTCAAGTAGGCCATATTCTGTTAAGTGTAAACAGCTTTTGGTATCTTAAAGATGCAGAATAAACTTACCCAAGTAGTAAAATAATATTTAGAAACCTAGAAAATATTTATTTACACTTAGCAAGGATCACATGGCAGTTGCTGAAAAAATACAAAAATACTAAAAGGCCTTTAATTTGGATTTTTTTGTGTGTCAGTTGAGTAGCAATCAATCCAATATGAATGAAAACTTATCTTTTCAAAAACAGAAAGATTATTGAGAATATAATAAATTTTATTTTGTCAAGTTGAGGCAAACACTTTTTGGGGAAAATATTTTACCGTAGCAACCAAGTAATTGTGTGAGTATGTATGGTGTGTGTGTAGACATGGGTATATTTGAAGGAATGTGTAAAGTTATAAAAACAATGCTTACAATTTCAACTTCTGAAACATAATTAGCTTGGGGGTAATGACCAGCACGAGCTTCCCAGGTGGTGCTAGTGGTAAGGAACACACCTGCCAATGTAGGAGACATAAGAGATGCGAGTTTGATCCCTGGTTTGGGAAGATCCCCTGGCAGAGGCATGGCAATCCACTCCAGTATTCTTGCCTGAAGAATCCCATGGACAGAGGAGACTGGTGGGCTACTGCCCATAGTGTCACAAAGAGTCGGAAATGACTGAATCGACTTGGCATGCATATAGGCAATGACCAACACACCAATTAATTAACAGCATGTGTTTTGCAAGATGATATCACTGCTTGTATCTGTATCTAGTTATCTAAAAGGTCACTATTTTAAAACTAGAACCTTAAAATTGCTGCTGCTGCTAAGTCGCTTCAGTCGTGTCCGACTCTGTGCGACCCCAGAGACAGCAGCCCACCAGGCTTCCCCGTCCCTAGGATTCTCCAGGCAAGAACACTGGAGTGGGTTGCCATTTCCTTCTCCAATGCATGAAAGTGAAAAGTGAAAGTGAAGTCGCTAAGTCGTGTCTGACTCCTAGTGACCCCATGGACTGCAGCCTACAAGGCTCCTCCATCCATGGGATTTTCCAGGCAAGAGTACTGGAGTGGAGTGCCATTGCCCTCTCCACTACGAATGCCTAAAATTTTAATTTTCATTAGGCCAAAAGTTAACATCTATGATCATAATTTAGTAGTAGAGTGGAGTGTGTGTGCTCGGTCATCTGACTCTCTGTGAACCCATGGACTGTATGTAGCTCACCAGGCTCCTCTGTCCATGGACTATTCCAGGCAAGAATACTTGAGTGGGTTGTCATTTCCTCCTCCAGGGGATATTCCTGACTCAGGGATCATACTGGCATCTCTTACAGCTCTTGCATTGGCAGGCGAATTATTTACCACTGGGCCACCTGGGAAGCCCCATAATTTAGTAATAGTACATCAATTTCGCTCCTCAGTTTTAAGTTGACCCCTGAAGCCATATCTTCAAAAGCACAGACAACTTGAAGAGAGGAGTCTTAAAGTTCAAGGAGACACCTGTTAGGTATTTACAGTTCAAATGTGCTCTTGTTGCTTGAAAAGTGCCTGTTTGTCCAAAGGAAGACAGACTGCTAACATGGAAAGATAAAGATATTGAGGTTCCAAAATAACACCTCTTTTTATCAATCTGCTCACTCAAAATAGGTGAATATAAACAATGCCAAAGGACATTCAAAATAAGGAATAAAATTATTTTTCTATTTTAAAAGTTTATAATTACAACAAATTGAGTGTAATATAGAAGTGACCTTTCTGTTTACTCATATCTAATATTTAAGAGTATTAAGTTTACATAAATTTTAAAAAATAAATAAATAAAACAAAAAGTTTTGAAAATGTGACTCCTGGAGTAAAGGAAACCTGCACTGTAAGTGGACTGAGTCCACATCTCCTACATTTGTAGGCGAGTTCTTCATTTTATTTTTTGGCATTACTATATTATATATTTATTTTAAATTTCTGACTAGCACCATCTGGGAAGCCTGCATTGTAAAATAGAATTAGGACTCTAATACAGAGTTTTCTTAGCTTTTCCATCAAATAAAATATATCTTGGGAGATTAAGAATAAATTAACTTCTGTGATGAGGAATACCACAAAGTTAGATTCAAAAATAATCTGAAGAAATACAACTCGGTTATTTAAAACAGGGAAATGCACAGGTGAAGGAGGCAGAGAATGGTGGGAATTTTGCAAGCTCTTTTCTGTTACACTATTTCTTACCATGTAGAATGATTTACTATTATCAATCTAGTATCATTTTGAAATAACATTTCAAAACTATAACAGTTTAGAATTGATTCCCACCACTTTGATGACCTAAAGCCAGAAAATATAAGTAGAAATAATTGAGCTAATCTTCACAAATTAGCAATGTTTAACACTGCTTCCCTAGTGGCTCAGACATTAAAGCAATGGAGGAGACACAGGTCTGATTCCTGGATTGGGAAGCTCCCCTCGAGAAGGAAATGGCTACCCATCTCAGTATTATTGCCTGGAGAATTCCATGGACAGAGGAGCCTGGCGGGCTACACAGTTCATGAGGTCACAAAGAGTCAGACATGACTGAATGACTAATACAAATACTTCTTTTAAAATTATAAGGTATCAATTGCATAGCAGTTAATGAGATGGACTGGAAAGAAGAACAGAAAGAATTAGGAAACAGTAAGTAAAATTAATACCTGAAAGCTGGTTAAAAGTATTTGCTTAGCCAGAATCCTCTTCATAAAGCTTTCACTTAATCCCAGGTGTTGTCAGACATTGTATTGAATTAAGGAGCCTAAATGGCAATCGACCAAATCAGTTTTATTTTGTGTAAAGTAAAATATCCAAATTCATTTTAAAATTCAATTTAATGTGTTTTGAAGGGTCCTGATGACAATCATTTCAATAATCAACTCTAATTTTAAGACAGGTGTGTATACAGTTACATTAACAGATAGCTACATCAGTCCCAGGGTTGCATCATAGAAACTGAACACAACACTGAAGACTGCTGCTGCTGCTGCTAAGTCGCTTCAGTTGTGTCCGACTCTGTGCGATCCTATAGACGGCAGCCCACCAGGCTCCCCCGTCCCTGGGATTCTCCAGGCAAGAACACTGGAGTGGGTTGCCATTTCCTTCTACAAAGCATGAAAGTGAAAAGTGAAAGTGAAGTCACTCAGTCATGTACAACCCTCAGTGACCCCATGGACTGCAGCCTACCAGGCTCCTCCATCCATGGGATGTTCCAGGCAGGAGTACTTGAGTGGGGTGCCATTGTCTTCTCCCACTGAAGACTAGTAGTGGAACTAGATCCTATTTCATAGGTCTCCCAGTAACAAATTCAGAAGGGAAGTCTCTGGGGTAAAAGGAATGCATAAGAGAAACACCATAGATCAAGGGTGATGGAGCCCTGAAAGGTCAGGTCATTTTGTCTTACTATATAATTTAATTGTTTACCTTTTCTAAACCTTGCAGATTGTAAGGACAATCAGTCTTCAGAGAAGACAACTATCCAAAACCATTCACGGGATATGCTTGCTAAATGAGTCCTTTCATTACTTGTTATGGTTAGTAGGAACTAAAAAATAATATCCCTTCTAGTCTCAGTTCAGTTTAGTCGCTCAGTCATGTCCAAGTCTTTGCGACCCCATGGACTGCAGCATGCCAGGCTTCCTTGTCCATCACCAACTCCTGGAGTTCACTCAAACTCAGGTCCATTAAGTCAGTGATGCCATCCAACCATCTCATCCTCTGTCGTCTGCTTCTCCTCCTGCCTTCAGTCTTTCCCATCATCAGGGTATTTCCCTTCTAATTACTATTTTAATATGATCTCTAGGAATGTCCATTCTCTCTCTGTTGTGTTCTCTCTAGCTTTTTCATGTTCTCTCATTTTTTCTGCCTCGGGCTAGAGTGCGTGTTCCAATTGGACAAATTAACGATCCAGGCAAACTAAGTGTTCAGAAGTAAGAGCATACCCAAAACAAGATTACCTTTCTCTTCCCCAAGGTAGAAACTATCAACAGATAATATGAGATCAAGATTTAATTCATGATATGGCACTTATGGGATTCCCAGGTGATGCAGTGGTAAAAAATTTGCCTGCCAATGCAAGATATGTGGGTTCAATCCCTGAACTGGTAAGATCTCCTGGAGTAGGAAATAGTAACCCACTCCAGTATTCTTGCCTGGAAAATTCCATGGACATAGGAGCCTGACAGGTTATAGTCCATGGTGTCACAAAGAGTCAGACACAACTGAGCAACTAAACAACAATACCACTTCTGACTGGACAAGATGAGAGTTGACTCACTATCAGATACATGTTTGGTTGTATTTCACCCTTGATAGAGAAAAATAGGAAAAAAAATATATATATATATATATAAATCAGGTTAACATTAATGCTTCTTTTCTAATAATATGAAATGTAAATCACAAAACAACTACTACAAATAAGTAGTAATGGCATGGATTTAAATGTACTCTGTCGCCTTGGAGAAATAATATTTATATCATGTAAGGAATCCATTCAATTGTACAAAAATGGAAAAGGATAATAAATAAGCAAGACAGAATCCTCTACTAATTTAGTAGTGACTACAGATTTTCATCCTCCAAAAGGCATACTTTGGTAACATGATCCAAAAGGATTTTTATCTAGGTTAAAAGTAAAGGTTTTGCATAATTAGGTTCATTTAGTGTAAGGATTGTTGAGAAGTCTCCTTAATAGTTGTGAAAATAAACAAAATCTCCCATATGAGAACAAGCAAAGATATGTATCAGAGTTTGATATAGCAAGTGAATAGCCATGGATGCTTGTTTTTGTCAGAGACTAAATGAGAGGAAGGGAGTGGAAAAGATTTATAGCAAGGGGGGGAAAAAAGGAAATACAAGCTGAACTGATTGGCAATGTTGGCACAGGAAGTCTTGGGGGTGGGCTAACCAGAGTGGGGCATCCTATGTGATTGGTTAGGGCACAAAATTGGCTTTTTGTACTTGGCCCTCAGTTGGAACTGCTGCTACTGCTAAGTCGCTTCAGTCTTGTTCGACTCTGTGCGACCCTATAGATGGCAGCCCACCAGGCTCTGGCATCCTTGGGATTCTCCAGGAAAGAACACTGGAGTGGGTTGCCACTTCCTTCTCCAGTGCATGCAAGTAAAAAGTGAAAGTGAAGTTACTCAGTCGTGTCCGACTCTTAGTGACCCCATGGACTGCAGCCTACCAGGCTTCTCCGTCCATGGGATTTTCCAGGCAAGAGTACTGGAGTAGGGTGCCATTGTCTTCTCTGCAATTGGAGCTAGGTGGCAAAAATTAGGGAAATTTTCAGTTATCAACCAATTCCTTGATATTTGGGATCAAATGCTACATTAGCTGTGGTTCAAACTGATTGCTGCAGAGTCTGTAGATCAGTGTTCTCTTTTTACAAATGAGATGATCATTGCCCATTCATATATTCATCTCATAGTATAAGGGAAGAAACTACTTCAGAGTCCCAGGTAATAAGGGTTTACTATATCACACAGTCCTTAACCTCAACTTTCTGGATGAAGCAGTTGGCCCAAAGAAGCATTGTTCATTCAAATTCAAGCTGCATAGACTATATTATTCCAATTCAGAGGAGGCTAAACTGGAAACCGGAGTTCTTCATGAGAAAAAAGCAAGACTCAATTGGGAAAAGGGGGAATATAAATTTAGACTTGACAACAATTCCACCTGTATGGCTATGCCAGAGGCCCATCTGAAAAATAACCCAGGAGATTTTAGACAGATCCATAGAAAAAGTATCTAAAACTGGTAAAGTCCATGTTTCTGTGAATCATAAAATCAAGCAGTATCCCTGGCTTTCTTGAGATTTTACAAAAGAGCTGCTTAATCCTCACCTTTGCCAAAGTGTTTTCATGCCATCTTTTGCAATCTAATGAATTATCACTTTTTAATTTACAAAATGCCTGTTATGGATCAGACACTGTGGCTCTTAGCACCGTGTTCTTTGATATTTGGTTCCTTTATCTTCAAGGCACCCTGGAGGCTGTACTTCCAATAAGACCCTCCCCAGCAAATTCCTTGCAGTTAGGAAGAATCATGTGACTCTGGGGCAATGACATATAAGAAGTGACAGATGTCACTTCTGAGCTTAGACATTTAAATGCTGAAAGAATTATCTCATCTCTTCCCGTCTTCTGATATTAAATATTATGGAAGAGGCCTCATGTCACCTAAGTGACAGGGGGTGATGATCAGTAATGAAACTGAAAGGTCACCAAATGCTGTAAGTGAAGACAGATTCGAGTTTGGACTTTTTCCTGGGGCCATGCAATATTCAGCAGGTATTTTTGATTATGTATTCTGTTCAAAGCAATGTGCTGGTGACAATTGAAAGTGATCACTTTCTTGTAAGCAGGGGGTTGACATGGTGAGATTGCTTTGGCTGCCTTGTGCAAAATAGATTGGAGAAGAAAGTGAATGCAAGGGAGAGACTAGATAAAGAGCTCAGTCTTTGCATGAAGCAGCAAAAGTGGGCTGTACTTCCCTTAACTACCTTTACATACCAAACGATGGAATATTCTCTGGGTTCCACTGGAGAAGGAAATGGCAACCTACTCCAGTGTTCTTGCCTGGAGAATCCCAGGGACGGGGGAGCCTGGTGGGCTGCCGTCTATGGGGTCGCACAGAGTCAGACACAACTGAAGTGACTTAGCATAGCATCTTATACATAGGGAAGTGGAAGGATAAAAAAGAATTAGAGCGTGTGTGCTCAGAAAGAAAAAAGAAATAATAATGTGTGTGTCTGACTCTTTGCCATCCTATGAACTGTAAGCCTACTAGGCTTTTCTGTCCATGGGATTCTCCAGGTAAGAATACTAGAGTGGGTTGCCATTTCCTTCTCCAAGGGATGTCCCCAACCCAGGTCTCCTGCATGTCCTGCATTGGCAGGCAGATTCTTTACACTGAGCCACCTGGAAAGCCCCCCAAAGAATACAAGTTCCTAAAAATCAAGAAGTTTATAATTTAAAGAATAGCTATGTGCCAGTATGCTTATAATTTATTTCCATGCCTGAGAATGCCTTCTCTAAGCACATTCTGGCAAGCCACAAAACCAAACATACAGAAACAGAATAAAACTTATTAGCCGTTAGAATTGTAGCACCAGATAATCACATTACTGCAAAATATAAATATGCAATTTTACATCTAGAAGCACATTAAGTTGAAAGAAATTTTAACTGAATTTATGTAAATTAATCAATAAAAACACGCTTTTATAAACAGCCTTTTCTGGCATATCAAATGTTCTTAGTCTTTAAAGCACATGAATATAATACCTCAGTTAAGATCTGTTCTCCACACATTTCCTGTATAAAATGCAGATAAATAAATAATAAACAACCAGTGTGTCTTCCTCTGTGGGGTGATGTTGGCATATATAAATAAGCTTCTTTGTGCATGAAATCAAAGACGTGGGACCAAAGTTTCTGATTTGTACAGTGCTTTTTATTCTTTCTTTAAAAAGATAGCAAGATTGAGGGGAAAGCCATTTAGGAGAAATAATTGTCTTCTAACGGCCAGCTTGCAGAAACTAATACACACAGAAAGGATGTTAAAAAATTGTTTTGACATTTTGATAAATGAAAGTATAAGATGCATAGGGATATATCAGAGGTGCATGTGAGTCTGTGGTCCATGAAAAGTGCTGATTAGAAAGGAGAGACTTAATGGTCTCTAATTGCACTGTAATTGAGTGCAGTGTAATAGTAATGAAGATAACAGATTTGTGTGTTAACATGAAAAATATTAGAGGGGTGGATGCACAATGTTTGGGATAATTAATTCTATCTCCCACTCCCTATAAACATATGCATATATAAACTGAATTAGATTTGAAAAAGAATCCAAAGAACCAAATATAGTGTCTGAACAAGCCTAATATTGTATGAGAGATTAAATTACTATTTTTGATGTTTTCTGTGACTATCTCATTCAGTTTCTATTGTGCTTGTTATTCATTCTAAGGTGTCCTTTTTAATTGAATAATGCATAAAAATCTGCAGACCTACACAGAAAGTTTAGATGCAGTGTCATTTAGACCTTTTATCTCACAGCAAATTCTAACAGTTTTTTGGTTGTATATGTTTTAGTTTTATTTGTTTGTTTAGAGCTCTGGGTATGTGTGTATGTGTGTGAATCTTACTCTTTGCACTTCAAAGAAAAATATTAGATAATTGACATAGCAGATATTTTGCATCCAGTGTAAAGCAGCTTCTATTTAAACTAAAAGAGAAATCAAATAGCTTGTGAGATTGGTGGAAGCATGTCATTTAAGAACAAACTACTAAGAAATGGATAAAGGCATTTAGAGGTGAATAATAGAAATGCAAATTAAGAAGTAGAAAATAAGATTATTCAGCTCTGTTCCTTAAAGCAGATGATGCCCTTTTCACAGTTCCAAGATCCTACAAAGCAATAATGATTTCTTCCTCTTTTTTTTTTTTTTTTCGCTATTCCCGATCCACATTATTAGATAACTGTTCTGCAAAGTTACTTTGCTTGGGCAACTTTAACAAATACCAGAAACTTTCAATTCGCCACTATAATTATTACAGCATTCCCAGGAATCATTAAAAACCAAACCAAACTGAACTTGATATGTTGTTTGCAAAAGGATTTTGCATTTTATTTGTTTTTAATGCAAAGCATGGCAGTCTGTCTCTGCCTGTGTGTCCTCTGTACTTACCAATGCAAGTACAGATTAAGTTCGGATATATGGCGAGACCAGACACTGACATCACCTGGGCAAATTAGATAATGCTTAGTTATTAATACTTACAGAAAAAAAGAAGCACATTCAGGTTCATGGCAAAATGATGAATGTTTCAAGGGGCTGTATACCAGTATCCTTGTCAGGGGAGACCCCACCATGGATTAGGATTTCTGAGAAAGGTGAAAGTTACACCTCAGGAAGTTCCACAACCCAATCAAAGCAGTTCCTTCACTCATAGCTTGAACGATTCTTCCTTTAATCTCTTCTGGACATATGCCAGAGACTGGCTACAGTTCATTTATCATAATTATAGGATATGCAATTTGACTAAAGGGTTCCATATAGGTCACTGCATTAAGGCATAACAGGTTTTATTAATCATGCTCAACCCCTGTGGGCTGAGTAATCCTCCTTGATGTTATATATGTGTTTAGAGCTAGAACAGAACTTTGAAAATAGAATAAGGGTCACTTAGCCCGCTATCTTTGGAAGCTCATGAGATCAACTCTGAATGCTACACTGCACCCCTCGGAATAGCTTTAGCCATCGGTAAGGTCATATTTTACCACCATCTGTTTCACTCTCATTCCTGTATCTCAATTCATTTTGACTGTGAATAGGGGAAAATGGAGAGTTATTTATTAGTCTCCTGTAACAGCTTGGTAACACTAGTTGCTTTAACAAATGATCCTCAAAATCCAATGAGATTAAAAGTTAAATTTGATTTCTCATTGACCAGCATTAAAATGAAGACATTGCTGATTGGTTGAATGCTGTGAGAGACTTGTACATTACTATAAGAAAGATACACTAAAATGCAGTAGCTTATATAAAATTGTTAATCTCTCTCTACTGAAGTAGTCATTTGGGAAGAAATCTACACTTATATGACCGTCCTCCCCCAAAAATTGTATTTTGCCCTTTGTGCTTTGGCACTTATGGCATTGGCCACAGCTGCATGGCCAAATATTGACAAATTTTCTGTAAGATATCTATTCCATTTTCCTGGTGATAACAACTTAATCTGAAGAAAAAAAATCATAGAACTAAAATGAGAGGATCATTTCCAATTGGATGAGCTTTTTGCTCCCATGCCTAGATTATTTTTATATCATGAATTAGTAAAGGTAATGAATTGCATAAAATATAGACAGAGCCGTATTAACTTGGAGAACTTTAGCACTATCACATTCCAGTTCAAATTATACAGTAATATCCCAGCCTGTTCTATATACTCAGATGCATGTTTTTCACATACATGATTGGAAATTCCCTAGTGCTCAACTTCTCCCAGTGACCCAGAGAATGAGAAGTTTGGAAATTAGCATTAGTTGTAGCAGGACGATAGGCAATAACTATGTCTGAAGAGTCTTGCTGTAGAGTGTATACGGTGCATACAGTGTAGCTAAATATGTTTGCTGCAAAGGATTCATCATGTTTTGCCTGTTATAAACCTAAAATTATTTATTTTTCTGTTTAATAATGGATTTTAAACAAATTAGAAATAAACCTTTGGCAGCAATGTGTTTAAAAATGTGATTTTAATAAAAAAATTAGGACAATGTTGATGAGAAGTTTATAGCTTGCAATACCCGAGGGCTGATGTGTTGTTACAAATCCTATAAATAGGTGCATCAATATCTTTTAGAAGAAAAAGAAAAAAGAGGGGGAAAAATAAGAAATGTTATTCTACCATGGTATGACTTCCATAGCAGAGATATTTCCAACAGGCTCATGATTAGATGCAGAAGACAGAGCTTATTTACCCTAAATAAGGGTGATATTGGCTAGTTACAGGAGACCAGCAGAAGAAGTAGATACCTCATTATAAAGTAGTTTTGTGTACAGTGTTCACCTCACACATTCACAAAGATCATTACCATCATCAGATCTCCAAGGACTACTACCTTCCAGTGGGGATGCTTCTGACTCCTTAGATAGTACTGAGAAAATTACCAGACAGAGAAGACAGGAAGAGCAAGGTATAGTTAAACCCGTTTATTAGAGGAGCCTACATTCTTGACTTAGGTTTTGCTGCTAATATAGCCCTGGGAGAAAATTTACTGAAACAATAAAAATGATCAATTTAGGCTTCAAATTTTCTAACTCCCAATAAAGCTTTTTTCTTCTCTCCCTTATGCTATTTTTCATAATCAAAGTATAAAGCATATTAACGCTTTATCACAAATAATGGCTGTGAGATTACATTAGAGTTTGGGGATTTCAAAGTCATTTTATAAGAATTAGTTCAGTTGTTACACATTTTTGTCTGGGAAGTCTCAGTAATATCATTAAAAGCCCAGTTTAATTACTTTGAAAAAATCATGTTTAACATGATATTCAGTCTTTCAGACTTCACATTTCATTCTCTGTACATCAGCTTCTACAAAGACCGATTGCCTTTTCTCTGAATTCCTTCCGTTAGATTTCAAAGCATTAAGACTTAGACCCTTTAAAATCTATCTCTGTTATGTAATTACATATTCATGAAAATGTATTAAATATACAACTGGAATCTAACTTAGTCTTGAAAACACAGAAATAAATACATATATGTCCTATCAGCAAAGAGTTCAGAATTTAATTTGGAGGAAAACAAGCAAACAAACACTAAGGAGTTTTTATTAGTCCTCGAATTACAGCAGAGATCTTATCTGGAGGAAGTTTTTAACAAAGACTTGGTCATTGCGAGTGGCATAGAAGGTGAGTAAAAGCATAGCTTCTATGGATTTTTATAAGAACTCCACCATATAAGTACTACTCTGTTGGCTTCCCTTTGTATTGATTTCTCTTATATCAAAATGGGCTTTCCTGGTGGCTCAGACAGTAAAGAGTCTGCCAGCAATTCAAGAGACCCAGGTTTCATCCTTGGATTGGGAATATCCCCTGGAGAATGAAATGGCTATCCACTTCAGTATTCTTGCCTGGAGAATTCCGTGGACAGAGAAGTCTGGAGGGCTGCAGTTCACGGAGTGGCAAAGTCAGACAGGACTGAGTAACTAACACTTTCACTTTCTTTCACATCAAAAAGAGTGTAAATAAGGGGAAGTACTCTCAAAGTTGGGCTTCCCAGATAGTGACAGTGGTAAAGAATTCGCCTGCCAATGCAGGAGATACAAGAGACGTGGGTTCAATCCCTGGGTTGAGAAGATCCCCTGGAATAGGAAATGGCAACCCGCTCCAGTATTCTTGTCTGGAAAATCCCATGGACAGAGAAGCCTGTCATGCCACAGTCCATGGGGTCTCAAAGAGTCAGGTAAGACTGAGTGACTGAATATGCGCTCAAAGATAGAAGGCACTTAAATTCCTCTTCTTGGATTCTACACAGTAAAGGGAAGTCTCAGGGGAGCCATGAAAGTAGAAGAGAACACAATAGACTAAATCTTACACAAGGGGGTATTTTAAAATTTCAAGCAATACACTAAGTAAAATGAATGGTAAATCAGAAACTTTGCCAAAGTTTCAAACATACGGACACCAAGGAGAGAAGGGTGGGTGGGATGAATTGGGAGATTGAGATTGACATAGATGCAGTACTGTGTATAAAACATATATACAGAACCTCCTGTATAGCTCAGGGAACTCTATTAAATGCCTTGTGGTGACCTAAATGAGAAGGAAATCTAAAAAAGGGGAGATGTATGCAATACACATAGCTGATTCACATTGCTATGCAGTAGATGCTAACACATTACTGTAAAACAATGATACTGTAATAAATTTACTTAAAAAAGAAATAAGAGTTAAACTTTGCCAAAGCTATTGGCAGATAGCTTCATTAAAAGTTAGAGGATTAAAAAAAAAAGAAAAAAGTGTACCCTAGATAATCATGCAGGGAGTTACTGGTATTTCTTTAAAAATAATCGTGAGCATTAGAACTGTTAGATTCCAAATAGGTGAAATTTTAATCAATATGGAAATAGATGGGACATATAAGCTGTAGGCCACTTTTTTTAAAAAAAAATCATCTGTACATATGGCTAAGAGGGAATAAAATATCAAACTAAAACAATTCACAGAATATTAAACAAGGAGGTAATAATTGCTATTTTTATTACAGAGGAAGAGAAACATTTAATAGTTAATCAAAACTGTAGTGATGAGCTAAATGGTGAAAAATCAAGGAGAGTAAGAATTTATAGAACTTTTATATAATAAAGCACTGAGCTTTTTGGTAGTGCTTTGATTATTTCCTTTATCAGTGCACTTTAAACGAAATTATTAAAAATAAGGATTAAAAAAATAAAAAATAAATAAAAATAAGGATTATAACTGAGGTTTTTTTCAAAACCTAATTATACCAGAATTATAACTGATAATAGAGAAATTGAGTATATAAAGAGTGAACTCTATGCATATAGAGAGGGTGCTTTCTATATAGCTTTGCTATTAGCAAACAATGGAAATAATGGGCATTTTCTGTGATGATTTGGCTCGACAAAAACATGTCATCATTTTGAAAATGTCTGTATGTTGTTTTTAGAAGTTTAGAATATAAAGACAGCAGCCTCAATATATACCTGATTGCAACCAACTGTAAAATCCAGTGGTAACCTTGTTAAAAGCCTATGGATTCCATTCAATTTTTCTAGACTGTAAGCAAAATAGTAAGGGACAGAGATTTTATTAAATGCCCCTTAAGATAAAATAAGACTTTGTTGTCTCCTAAAACACTGTATTTAGTTTCATTCCCATTTTTATAAAATATGTGATGTGTTTCCTTTTGCAGGTAAAATCTAATGAATGACAATGAAATGGTATTAACTTGAGTCATAGTAAAAGTAAAAGTGCCATGGATACTATATAATCTGAATTAAGTTCCAACTTATTTTGAAACTCAAGCTCTTTTACAGATGTCATTTTTGTGTACATGTGTGTGCCTATACAGAGAGAATTTAATATAGCAAGAAAAATAGAACCATGTATTTACATTGGATCATCAAAGAAGTTAAACTAAGGATCTGAGATATAATAGATTTTAAGTTTTTAAAAGTTAGGAAAAATAAAATAATTGAAGTGGCTTTCATCTGAAAATGTTTCAAAATCACTTGTAAAAGCTGAGAATGAATTTCAATTCACATTTTATTGAATAAAGCTGATATGAAAGATAAGAAAATTGTTTCTCCTTCTTAGTATTAGATCACAAGTTATTGCAAACTGAATCTTGATGATCAATTTATTGATCAAAAATAATGGAGATCCAGAGTTCATTTATTATCAAGTTATTTGAATGTTAGAGTATCTTCACAATGAAAATTTACTTATGTTATTTATGTGAACTTAAAAATGCTTCCACATAAATAATGCATTCCCTTATGAAGAACAGTGAGCTATGTCTTTTGGTTTTGTGTATTAATTAAAGCTTAAGAAATTTTAATGAAATACTGTTTTATGTAAAAATGCAGCATTATATAATTTCTGTTCTTTCTTCATCTTTCAGTTTAACTATCATCCCTGCATTTTTCTTTACTGATCATTTTATTTTATCAATTAAATGACATAGTTTATTAAAACCTAGATGAATATTGAACAACTATTAACTTTTCTTATTCTGTAGGTCATTTCTCAGGCATTAGCTTCTAGCATATTTGTTTCTGCATACTCTACATATTTAATAGCTATGCATTTCCTTCTCATAATATTTGTTCACTCATCCACATCATTAATAATGTTATTAAGTGAGGACAAACCAGCACTGGTACTCCCTTCCACCTTGAAATATTCTGCTGATGTCGAGGTTGTGTCTCATTGAATTCTTTTTAATTCTTTAAGGATTGTGTTAATTGTACAGTTGTGCCCACTCTTTGTGACCCACGAACTGTACCCCGCCAGACAATTCTGTCCATGGAATTCTCCAGGGAAGAATACAAGAGTGGGTTGCCATTCCCTTCTCCAGGGGATATTTCCAACCCAAAGACTGAATCCAATCCTGCATTGCAGGCAGTTTTTTATAATATCTGAGCCATCAAGGAAACCTTTCTTTAAGGATTATTATGTGGAATTAGACTTTGAATAATGGAAATCTTTAGTACACATGTAAGTAAAACTGTTTACTATGCATGGTTGTCGTTCACTTGCTCAGTTGTGTCCGAATATTTGCAACACCATGGACAGCAGCATGCCAGGCTTCCTTTTCCATCACCATATCAAAAAGATGGCTCAATTTCATGTCCATTCAGATGGAGATGATATCCAAACATCTTGTCCTCTATCATCTGCTTCTTCTCCTGCCTTCAATCTTTCCCAGCATCAGGGTCTTTTCCACTTAAGTCAGTTTTTTATCAGGTGGACAAAGTATTGGAGTTTCAATTTCAACATCAGTCCTTCCAATGAATATTCAGGATTGATTTCCTTCAGGATTGACTGGTTTGATCTCCTTGCAGTCTAGGGGACTCTCAAGTGTCCACTCCAACATCACAGTTCAAAAGCATCAATTCTTTGGTACTCAGCTTTCTTTATGGTCCAACTCTCATATCCATACATCACTATTGAAAAAACAGTAACTTTGACTATATAGACATTTGTCAGCAAAGTCTCTGCTTTTTAATATGCTGTCTAGATTTGTCTTAGCTTTTCTTCCAAGGACTGAGTATCTTCTAATATCATGGCTCTAGTCAAAATCTGCAGTGATTTTGGAGCCCAAGAAAATAAAATCTGTCACTATTTCCATTGTTTCCCCATCTAATTGCCATGAAATGATGGGACCGATAGCCATGATCTTAGATTTTTGAATGTTGAGTTTTAAGCCAGCTTTTTATTCTCCTCTTTCATTTTCATCAAGAGGGTCTTTAGTTTCTCTTCACTATCTGCCATCAAGGGTGGTGTCATCTGCATATCTGAGGTTATTGATATTTTTCCCTGCAATGTGGATTCCAGCTTGTGCTTCATGCAGCTCGGTATTTCGCATGATGTACTCTGCATATAAGTTAAATAAGCAGGGTAACAATAATTACCTTTGACATGCTCCTTTCCCAATTCACAACCTGTTCATTGTCCCTTGTCTGGTTATAACTGGTGCTTCTTGACCTGCATACAGATTTCTTACTAGGTAGGTAAGGCAGTCTGGTATTCCCATCTCTTGAAGAATTTTCCACAGTTTGTTGTGATCAGCACAGTCAAAGGCTTTAGTGTAGTCAATGAAGCAGAAATTTATGGTTTTCTGAATTGTCTTATTTTTGCTATGGTCCAGCAGATGTTGGAATTTGATCTGTGGTTCTTCTGACTTTTTTAAATCCAGCTTGAACATATGAAAGTTCTCAGTTCACATAGTGCTGAAGCCTATCTTGGTGAATTTTGAGCTTTATTTTATTGGCATGTGAGATGAGTGCAATTGTGTGGTAGTTTGAATATTCTTTGGCATTTCCCCTCTTTCATATTGGAATGAAAACTGACTTTTTCTAGTCTTGTGGTCATGGCTGAGTTTCCCAAATTTGCCGGCATATTGAGTGCAGCACTTTCACAGCATCATCTTTTAGGATTTGAAATAGCTCAATTCCATCACCTCCACTAGCTTTGTTTGTAGTGATGCTTCTTAAGGCCTACTTGATTTCACACTCCAGTATGTCTGGTTCTAGGTTATCGATCACACCATCATGGTTATCGGGGTCATTAAGATCTTTTTGTATAGTTCTTCTGTGCATTGTTGACACCTCTTGGTAATATCTCCTGCTTGTATTAGGTCCACATCATTTTTGTCCTCTTTGTGCCCATCTGCATGAAATGTTCCCTTGGTAGCTCTAGTTTTCTTGAAGAAATCTCTAGCCTTTCCCATTCTATTGCTTTCATCTCTTTCTTTGCATTGTCAACTTAGGAAGGCTTTTTTATCTCTCCTTGCTATTCTTTGGCTCTGTGCATTCAGATGTGTATGTCTTTCTTTTTCTGCTTTGCCTTTCTCTTCTGTTCTTTCCTCAGCTATTTTTAAGGCCACCTCAGACAACCATTTTTTTTTTTTTTTTTGCATTTCTTTTTTTAGGGATGGTTTTGATTACTGCCTCATTTACAATGTTAGGAACCTCTGTCCATAATTCTTGAGGCACTCTCTTAGATCTAATCCCTAGAATCTATTTGTCACTTCTACTGTATAATCATAAAATATTTGATTTAGGTCATACCTGATTGGCCTTGTGTTTTTTCCTATTTTCTTCAATTTAAGTCTAAATTTTGCAGTAAGGAGTTCATGATCTGAGCCACAGTCAGCTCCCAGTCTTGCTTCTGCTAACTGTATAGAACATCTCCATCTTAGGCTACAAAAAATATAATCAATCTGATTTTGGTATTGACCATCTGGTGATGTTCATGCATAGAGCCATCTCTTGTGTTGTTGGAAGAGGGTGTTTCCTATGACTAGTGCGTTCTCAGGGCAAAAATCTGTTAGCTTTTTCCTTGTTCCATTTTGTCCTTCAAGGAAAAACTTGAGTGTTGCTCCAGGTATCTCTTGACTTCCTACTTTTGCATTCTAGTCCCATATGATGAAAAGGACAACTTTTCTGGTGTTAATTCTTGAAGGTCTTGTAGGTCTTCATAGAACCATTCGACTTCAGCTTCTTTGGCATGAGTGGTTGGGACATAGACTTGAATCACTCTGATATTAAACGGTTTGCCTTGGAAATGAACAGACATCATTCTGTAGTTTTTGGGATTGCACCCAAGTATTGCATTTTGGACTTTTTTTTTTTTTTTTTACTATGAGGGCTAATCCATTTTTTTCTAAGTGATTCTTGCCCACAGTAGTAGATATAATGGCCATCTGAATTAAATTCAGCCATTCTGCTCTATTTTAGTTCACTGCTTCCTAAAATGTCAATGTTCACTCTTGCCATCTCTTGTTTGACTACTTCCAATTTACCTTGTTCATGGACCTAACATTCCAGGTTCCTATGCAATATTGTTCTTTACAACATCAGATTTTACTTCCATCATCAGTCACATCCACAACTGGGTGTTGTTTTAGCTTTGGCTCAAAGTTTTCTGTTCTTCTGGAGCTGTTTGTCTGCTCTTCTCTGGTAGCATTTGGGCAGCTACCAACCTGGGGAGTTCATCCTTCAGTGTCTTATCTTTTTACCTTTTCATGGTAGGGAAATGGTTTCCAAAACAGTATCTAAATGTAGCAGGTTTGGGTTCAGAGTGGACACGCTGCTGGAGGGTCGGTTTTTTGAGATGAGGGAAAAGGATATTAGCAAAAGCTGAAGCAAGAGGGACAAAAAAAGAATTGTCTCTGCAGATTTGTTCTGAGGCATTTTCAGTTTTTGTTATTGAGAGGCATGTAGGATTTCAGTTTCCCAACTAGTGATTGAATCCTCATCCTGTGCATTGGGAATGCAGAATCTTACCCCCAAGGACCCCAAAGGAAGTCCCACATTTTCAGTTTTTTAGGCTCTACGAGGATGATTTTCTTGAGCTTTTCTAAAATTGATAACAGTTACATTTCCTTTCAAGTATTGACATAGGAATATTTCACTTGAAAGAGGCATTTGGGCTTACATTATATATCAGGAAATCTATTTTCCTGTTATTGAAGTAAGGGTACACATTTTTTAAACAAAGCGTTCTTTTTTTTTCAATTTTAGCTTATTTTTCTATTCTTCTTAAATTTGATGCATTTAAAATTGCTTAAGTATATGCTTTTCATACTAATAATGCAATGGTAACAGGTTAAACAAGGAATTTTTACTTTTTCTTTATTTAAATTAAAGTGAAGAGATAAGTCTGGTATTTATATTTTAGGAACTATGATAAGCTTTATAAAACAGTCTATTCCAATAAAAATATTTTACCCAAGCAACAAGAATAAGCCAGGAATAATATAAATGTGAAATTCGCTCCATCGTGTCCAGCTCTTTGTGACCCCATGGACTATACAGTCCATGGAATTCTCCAGGCCAGCATACTTTAGTGGTTAGCCATTCCCTTCTTGGAGCCTATCCCTTCTCCAGTGGATCTTCCTGACCCAGAAATTGAACTGGGGTCTCCTGCATTGCAGGCAGATTCTTTACCAACTGAGCTACTAGGGAAGCCTGGAATAATATATACGTTTTAAATATAATGGAGAATAAAGGCACAGACCTTAAGAGATTACCTTATTTTCTCTCTAGCATGACTTGTTCTAAAAACATCCATTAGTCTAAAAAGGGCACTACTTAGAAAAAATCAATTCACCTCTATTTTGTGACTAAATTATCCTCTACTCTTTCTACCATCTGCTGCTGCTGCTGCTGCTGCTAAGTCACTTCAGTCGTGTCCGACTCTGTACGACCCCATAGACAGCAGCCCACCAGGCTCCTCCGTCCCTCGGATTTTCCAGGCAAGAACACTGGAGTGGGTTGCCATTTCCTTCTCCAATGCATGAAAGTGAGAAGTGGAAGTGAAGTCGCTCAGTCGTGTCTGACTGTGTGTGACCCCATGGACTGCAGCCTACCAGGCTCCTCCGTCCATGGGATTTTCCAGGCAAGAGTACTGGAGTGGGTTGCCAGTGCCTTTTTCAATCCATCTGCTAAGCATGCAAAATTAACAGAATGGAAGAGTGAGAAGACGACTCTCAAAACAAATCAACTTCACAGCGACTAAGAAACTGTAACATATAATGACAGAAGCCACTACTCAACTGACAGTTAAAAAGGAGACTAAAGGAAATTATATTTTAGAAAGTGTAAGTGTATTCATACCAATACATATGTATTGGTTGTGTTTTTATTAAATTTATTAAATTGAAGAATTTGATTAGTAATTTGTTGATTAAAATATATTTTGCCATTTTGTTTCAAGGTTTCATCCAGCTATAAGGCTTCTAAATATAATCTAGTTTTCCATTCCAATTTGCCACTTTTCTGTAAAAGTCTATTTTCCTCTCTTTTTTCCCCACATTTTCTAAATGGATTTATCTGCTTGGTTTTTATAGATAAAGGTTAAAAAGAAGAAATTTTTTTTAATTAATTTTATTTTATTTTTAAACTTTACATAATTGTATTACTTTTGCCAAATATCAAAATGAATCCGCCACAGGTATACATGTGTTCCCCATCCTGAACCCTCCTCCCTCCTCCCTCCCCATACCATCCCTCTGGGTCGTCCCAGTGCACCAGCCCCAAGCATCCAGTATCGTGCATCGAACCTGGACTGGCATCTCATTTCATACATGATATTTTACATGTTTCCATGCCATTCTCTCAAATCTTCCCACCCTCTCCCTCTCCCACAGAGTCCATAAGACTGTTCTATACATCAGTGTCTCTTTTTCTGTCTCGTACACAGGGTTATTGTTACCATCTTTCTAAATTCCATATATATGCGTTAGTATACTGTATTGGTGTTTTTCCTTCTGGCTTACTTCACTCTGTATAATAGGCTCCAGTTTCATCCACCTCATTAGAATTGATTCAAATGTATTATTTTTAATGGCTGAGTAATACTCCATTGTGTATATGTACCACTGCTTTCTTATCCATTCATCTGCTGATGGACATCTAGGTTGCTTCCATGTCCTGGCTATTATAAACAGTGCTGCGATGAACACTGGGGTACACGTGTCTCTTTCCCTTCTGGTTTCCTCAGTGTGTATGCCCAGCAGTGGGATTGCTGGATCATAAGGCAGTTCTATTTCCAGTTTTGTAAGGAATCTCCACACTGTTCTCCATAGTGGCTGTACTAGTTTGCATTCCCACCAACAGTGTAAGAGGGTTCCCTTTTCTCCACACCCTCTCCAGCATTTATTATTTGTAGACTTTTGGATCGCAGCCATTCTGACTGGTGTGAAATGGTACCTCATAGTGGTTTTGATTTGCATTTCTCTGATAATGAGTGATGTTGAGCATCTTTTCATGTGTTTGTTAGCCATCTGTATGTCTTCTTTGGAGAAATGTCTATTTAGATCTTTGGCCCATTTTTTGATTGGGTCATTTATTTTTCTGGACTTGAGCTGTAGGAGTTGCTTGTATATTTTTGAGATTAGTTGTTTGTCGGTTGCTTCATTTGCTATTATTTTCTCCCATTCTGAAGGCTGTCTTTTCACCTTGCTAATAGTTTCCTTTGATGTGCAGAAGCTTTTAAGGTTAATTAGGTCCCATTTGTTTATTTTTGCTTTTATTTCCAATATTCTGGGAGGTGGGTCATAGAGGATCCTGCTGTGATGAATGTCAGAGAGTGTTTTGCCTATGTTCTCCTCTAGGAGTTTTATAGTTTCTGGTCTTACATTGAGATCTTTAATCCATTTTTTGTTTATTTTTGTGTTGGTGTTAGAAAGTGTTTCAGTTTCCTTCTTTTACAAGTGGGTGACCAGATTTCCCAGCACCACTTGTTAAAGAGATTGTCTTTAATCCATTGTATATTCTTGCCTCCTTTGTCAAAGATAAGGTGTCCATAGGTGTGTGGATTTATCTCTGGGCTTTCTATTTTGTTCCATTGATCTATATTTCTGTCTTTGTGCCAGTACCATACTGTCTTGATAACTGTGGCTTTGTAGTAGAGCCTGAAGTCAGGTAGGTTGATTCCTCCAGTTCCATTCTTCTTTCTCAAGATAGCTTTGGCTATTCGAGTTTTTTTGTATTTCCATACAAATTGTGAAATTATTTGTTCTAGCTCTGTGAAGAATACTGTTGGTAGCTTGATAGGGATTGCATTGAATCTATAAATTGCTTTGGGTAGTATACTCGTTTTCACTATATTTATTCTTCCAATCCATGAACATGGTATATTTCTCCATCTATTAGTGTCCTCTTTGATTTCTTTCACAAGTGTTTTATAGTTTTCTATATATAGGTCTTTAGTTTCTTTAGGTAGATATATTCCTAAGTATTTTATTCTTTCCGTTGCAATGGTGAATGGAATTGTTTCCTTAATTTCTCTTTCTGTTTTCTCATTATTAGTGTATAGTAATGCAAGGGATTTCTGTGTGTTGATTTTATATCCTGCAACTTTACTATAGTCATTGATTAGTTCTAGTAATTTTCTGGTGGAGTCTTTAGGGTTTTCTATGTAGAGGATCATGTCATCTGCAAATAGTGAGAGTTTTACTTCTTCTTTTCCAATTTGGATTCCTTTTATCTCTTTTTCTACTCTGATTGCTGTGGCCAAAACTTCCAAAACTATGTTGAATAGTAATGGTGAAAGTGGGCACCCTTGTCTTGTTCCTGACTTTAGAGGAAATGCTTTCAATTTTTCACCATTGAGGATAATGTTTGCTGTGGGTTTGTCATATATAGCTTTTATTATGTTGAGGTATGTTCCTTCTATTCCTGCTTTCTGGAGAATCTTTATCATAAATGGGTGTTGAATTTTGTCAAAGGCTTTCTCTGCATCTATTGAGATAATCATATGGTTTTTATTTTTCAATTTGTTAATGTGGTGTATTACATTGATTGATTTGCGGATATTGAAGAATCCTTGCATCCCTGGGATAAAGCCCACTTGGTGATGGTGTATGATCTTTTTAATATGTTGTTGGATTCTTATTGCTAGAATTTTGTTTAGGATTTTTGCATCTATTGTAGAGCAGAAATAAATGCAAAAGAAACAAAAGAAACCATAGCAAAAATCAACAAAGCCAAAAGCTGGTTCTTTGAAAGGATAAATAAAGTTGACAAACCATTAGCCAGACTCATCAAGAAACAAAGGGAGAAAAATCAAATCAATAAAATTAGAAACGAAAATGGAGAGATCACAACAGACAACACAGAAATACAAAGGATCATAAGAGACTACTATCAAAATTATACGCCAATAAAATGGACAACGTGGAAGAAATGGACAAATTCTTAGAAAAGTACAACTTTCCAAAACTCGACCAGGAAGAAATAGAAAACCTTAACAGACCCATCACAAGCACGGAAATTGAAACTGTAATCAAAAATCTTCCAGCAAACAAAAGCCCAGGTCCAGACGGCTTCACAGCTGAATTCTACCAAAAATTTAGAGAAGAGCTAACACCTATCCTGCTCAAACTCTTCCAGAAAATTGCAGAGGAAGGTAAACTTCCAAACTCATTCTATGAGGCCACCATCAGGCTAATACCAAAACCTGACAAAGATCCCACAAAAACAGTAAACTACAGGCCAATATCACTGATGAACATAGATGAAGAAGAAATATTTTTGAAAAATCAAGATTGAGAGCCATCTGAAGTATTTATATATAGTGTTTATATCAATGACCTAACATATAAAATTATAAACCAGCCCTTCTGTTTTTAATTGAAAGCTCTCTCCTTGCAATGTATTGTTTAAGATACTGAGTTAAGTGTCATTCACTACAATAAGGTAAATTGATTAAGTTAAGACGTATGTTGTAATTCTTACATAAAATACAGATTTTTAAACACACACAAATTATGCTATGTATAAGAAACAATTTTAAAATATATAGCAAAATAAAAAGATATAATACATTGAATAATACATTAATCAAAATAAAGCTGACTAGTTATATTGAAAATGAAAGTTGCTCAATTGTGTCCAACTCACTATGACCCCATGGACTATAAGTCCATGGAATTCTCCAGGCCAGAATACTGGAAGGAGTAACTGTTCCCCTCTCCAGGGGATTTTCCCAACCCAGGGATTGAACCCAGGTCTCCCGCATTGCAGGCAAATTCTTTATCAGCTGAACCACCAGGGAATAAAAAATGAAATAGACACACATGTTTGTTACATCATACCTTTTACATTTTACATTCCTTATTCATTATTAGGTGTATTCTTGTATGTAGAGTTTTATGATTTTTATATCATGTAAGAACTGTCTCCTTTTGAAAGGAAAGATCTCACCTTTGTAATTTTGGTGTCTTCCACAGTGCCAGAAGATTGATTTATGTTTCTTAAAAGTGTTTATTGAGTGAAGAAATATTCATGTTCAATATTGTGCTACTGTTATATATTAATATCAAATAGCATAAAACATTAAAAATATGAAATCATTAAAAAAATCAGAAGGAATATTACCAATAAGGATTAAAAGGTATATTTCATAACTGTAGAGCAATTGGAAATATATCTTGATTATAAATGTGTATGCACCTAATAAATAATAATCTTTAAAATGCAATAAGAAAACTATGTTAAATATGAAAAAAGAAATAGAAAAATGCATAATCATAACAAAAAGTCAAAACACTTCTTTCAATAATTGACAATAATATAAAACAAATATCTGGAATTAGATTTGTACAATATTACAAGTAACATATCTAATCAAAATTTATAGAGTATTCCAGCTAACAGTAAGAGAATACATATTTTTTTAAGGCACACATAAATATTTTTTCAAGATAAATCACATTGTGTGCCATAAACAAATCTAAGATAAATTTAAAAAATAACTAAAATCATGCAAAAGGTATTCTCTGATCATAACGAAAAAATAAGAAAAATACTCAGAAAATATCCAAATATTTGGAAATTAAGCAAAGCACTCCTAAATAATACATAGGCTAAAGAAAAATTCCAAGAGGAAATTTGGATTTTTGAATTAATTAAATATTATTAAATATTTATTATTTATTAAAAATTTTTAAATTAAACAAATATTAAATCACAAGATGGACAAATTCATTGTCTGTAGTTAAATCTATAATCACATGAGAATTATAAACATCAGATGCTCATATTAAAAGAGTGAAATTATTTCAGATCAATGTTCTATTTATTCACTTACAGAACCTATAAAAACAAGTTCAAATAGAAGTGATAGCAAGGGTATATATCCAAAAGAATTTTAAGCAGGATCTCAAAGGGATATTTGCATATCCTTATCTTCTTATATTGACTGAAATTATATCATTACCTGATTTTTCTAGTTCATTCAGCCCAATGACTCTTTTGCACAACAAAATTCCCAGGCTTATTTCTACCTCAGAGGCTTTGTACCGCTACTTTTTGTTTTATTTTATTTAAACTTATTTATTTTAATTAGAAGCTAATTACTTTACAATATTGTATTGGTTTTGCCATACATCAACATGAATCTGCCACAGGCATACACATGTTCCCAATCGTGAACCCCCTCCCACCTCCATCCCCATACCATCCCTCTGGGTCATCCCAGTGCACCAGCCCTAAGCTTCCTGTATCCTGCTTTGAACCTGGACTGGCAATTCGTTTCTTATATGATATTTTATTTTTTTATTTAAATCTATTTATTTTAATTGGAGGCTAATTACTTTACAATATTGTATTGGTTTTGCCATACATCAACATGAATCTGCCACGGGTGTACATGTGTTCCCAATCCTGAACCCCCTTCCCACCTCCTTCCCCATACCATCCCTCTGGGCCATCCCAGTGCACCAGCCCCAAGCATCCTGTATCCTGCATCAAACCTGGACTGGCGATTCGTTTCTTATATGCATTCTCCCAAATCATCCCACCCTCTCCTTCTCCCACAGAGTCCAAAAGACTGTTCTATACATCTGTGTCTCTTTTGCTGTCTCACATACAGGGTTATCATTACCATCTTTCTAAATTCCATATATATGTGTTAGTATACTGTATGGGTGTTTTTTTTTTTTTTTTTCTGGCTTACTTCACTCTGTATAATCAGCTTCAGTTTCATCCACCTCATTAGAACTGATTCAAATGTATTCTTTTTAATGGCTGAGTAATCATGAGAAGCACTGGACTGGAAGAAGCAAAAGCTGGAATCAAGATTGCCAGGAAAAATATCAATAACCCCAGATATGCAGATAACACCACCCTTATGGCAGAAAATGAAGAGGAACTAAAGAACCTCTTGATGAAAGTGAAAGTGGAGAGTGAAAAAGTTGGCTTAAAGCTCAACATTCAGGAAATGAAGATCATGGCATCCGGTCCCATCACTTCATGGGAAATAGATGGGGAAACAGTGGAAACATGTCAGACTTTATTTTTCTGGGCTCCAAAATCACTGCAGATGGTGAGTACAGCCATTAAATTAAAAGACGCTTACTCCTTGGAAGAAAAGTTATGACCAACCTAGATAGCATATTCAAAAGCAGAGACATTACTTTGCCAACAAAGGTTCGTCTAGTCAAGGCTATGGTTTTTCCTGTGGTCATGTATGGATGTGAGAGTTGGACTGTGAAGAAGGCTGAGCGCTGAAGAATTGATACTTTTGAACTGTGGTGTTGGAGAAGACTCTTGAGAGTCCCTTGGACTGCAAGGAAATCCAACCAGTACATTCTGAAGGAGATCAGCCCTGGGATTTCTTTGGAAGGAATGATGCTAAAGCTGAAACTCCAGTACTTTGGCCACCTCATGTGAAGAGTTGATTCACTGGAAAAGACCCTGATGCTGGGAGGGATTGGGGGCAGGAGAAGGGGACGACAGAGGATGAGATGGCTGGATGGCATCACTGACTCGATGGACGTGAGTCTGAGTGAACTCCGGGAGTTGGTGATGGACAGGGATGCCTGGCATGCTGTGATTCATGGGGTCGCAAAGAGTCAAACACGACCGAGTGACTGAACTGAATACCCTATTGTGTATATGTACCACAGCTTTCTTATCCATTCGTCTGCTAATGGACATCTAGGTTGCTTCCATGTCTTGGCTATTATAAACAGTGCTGGGATGAACATTGGGGTACACGTGTCTCTTTCAATTCTGGTTTCCTTGGTGTGTATGCCTAGCAGTGGAATCGCTGGGTCATATGGAAGTTCTATTTCCAGTTTTTTTTTTTTTTTTTTTTTTTTAATTTTATTTTATTTTAAAACTTTACATAATTGTATTAGTTTTGCCAAACATCAAGATGAATCCATCACAGGTATACATGTGCTCCCCCTCCTGAACCCTCCTCCTTCCTCCCTCCCCATACCATCCCTCTGGGTCGTCCCAGTGCACCAGCCCCAAGCATCCAGTATCGTGCATTGAACCTGGACTGGCATCTCGTTTCATACATGATATTTTACATGTTTCAATGCCATTCTCCCAAATCTTCCCACCCTCTCCCTCTCCCACAGAGTCCATAAGACTGTTCCATACATCAGCATCACTTTTGCTGTCTCGTACACAGGGTTATTGTTATCATCTTTCTAAATTCCATATATATGCGTTAGTATACTGTACTGGTGTTTTTTAAGGAATCTCCACACTGTTCTCCATAGTGGCTGTACTAATTTGCATTCCCACCAACAGTGTAAGAGGGTTCCCTTTTCTCCACACCATCTCCAGCATTTATTACTTGTAGAATTTTGGATCGCAGCCATTCTGACTGGCGTGAAATTGTACCTCATTGTGGTTTTGATTTGCATTTCTCTGATAATGAGTGATGTTGAGCATCTTTTCATGTGTTTGTTAGCCATCTGTATGTCTTCTTTGGAGAAATGTCTGTTTAGTTCTTTGGCCCATTTTTTGATTGGGTCATTTATTTTTCTGGACTTGAGCTGTAGGAGTTGCTTGTATATTTTTGAGATTAGTTGTTTGTCAGATGCTTCATTTGCTATTATTTTCTCCCATTCTGAAGGCTGTCTTTTCACCTTGCTTATAGTTTCTTTTGTTGTGCAGAAACTTTTAATTTTAATTAGGTCCCATTTGTTTATTTTTTCTTTTATTTCCAATATTCTGGGAGGTGGGTCATAGAGGATCCTGCTGTGATTTATGTCGGAGAGTGTTTTGCCTGTGTTCTCCTCTAAGAGTTTTATAGTTTCTGTTCTTATGTGTAGATGTTTAATCCATTTTGAGTTTATTTTTGTGTATGGTGTTAGAAAGTGTTCTAGTTCCATTTTCTTACAAGTGGTTGACCAGTTTTCCCAGCACCACTTGTTAAAGAGATTGTTTTTTCTCCATTGTATATTCTTGCCTCCTTTGTCAAAGATAAGGTGTCCATAGGTGCATGAGTTTATCTCTGGGCTTTCTATTTTGTTCCATTGATCTATATTTCTGTCTTTGTGCCAGTAGCATACTGTTTTGATGACTGTGGCTTTGTAGTAGAGCCTGAAGTCAGGCAGGTTGATTTCTCTATTTCCATTCTTCTTTCTCAAGATTGCTTTGGCTATTCGAGGTTTTTTGTATTTCCATACAAATTGTGAAATTACTTGTTCTAGCTCTGTGAAAAATACTGTTGGCAGCTTGATAGGGATTGCATTGAATCTATAGATTGCTTTGGGTAGTATACTCATTTTCACTATATTTATTCTTCCAATCCATGAACATGGTATATTTCTCCATCTATTAGTGTCCTCTTTGATTTCTTTCACAAGTGTTTTATAGTTTTATATATATAGGTCTTTAGTTTCTTTACATAGATATATTCCTAAGTATTATATTCTTTTCATTGCCATGGTGAATGGAATTTTTTGCTTAATTTCTCTTTCTTTTTCTCATTATTAGTGTATAGGAATGCAAGGGATTTCTGTGTGTTGATTTTATATCCTGCAACTTTACTATATTCATTGATTAGTAATTTTCTGGTGGAGTCTTTTAGGGTTTTCTATGTAGAGGATCATGTCATCTGCAAACAATGAGAGTTTTACTTCTTCTTTTCCAATTTGGATTCCTTTTATTTCTTTTTCTGCTCTGATTGCTGTGGTCAAAACTTCCAGAACTATGCTGAATATTAGTGTGAAAGTGGGCACCCTTGTCTTTTTCCTGACTTTAGGGAAAATGCTTTCAATTTTTCACCATTGAGGATAATGTATGCTCTTTAAATTTAAAGATTGCACCCATGTATTCAATCTGCTGACAACATTCCCAACTCCATATGCAGGAAATCATTTTAATATCTTCAAATCAGCCATGATGGGAGTACTGGAAATCAGCAAAGATGATACATCAAGGTTTTGTTATTTGGAGCCCTAGCTTACAACATCCCTGCCTAGTAACTATCACTTAGTCTGGCTTATCAAATCACTTTTCAAACTACAGAATTAAATGCTTATTATTTTTAAATAAAGACATAGATATTTTAAAAACTTCTGAATTTAGCTAATTCTTTTGAATAATTTTAAGTCTATCCCAAGAAGTACAAATCAATATATACCTGTGACAGATTCTTGTCAATGTATGGCAAAAACCACCACAATATTGTAAAGTAATTAGCCTCCAATTAAAATAAATAAATAAATTTTAAAAATAAATAAATGAAATAAAACAAAGAGTGGATCATTTAACAGCTAGTTTTAACATAATGGGGATGAACTCTTGTGGAGACTAGTTGGAGTTCTCAGAACACTAAGATTCAAATTGGATCATAGATAAGCAATCTTTAAAACACTTCTGAAAAAAAAGGTGAATTTTCCTATATTGCTTTTGACCTTAAAGTATGCATTAAGCTTTAGTTTTCTGGCTTTTGTTGTTGTTTTTCATAAATACAGTTCTAAAATTGGCAAAATCTTGATCACTATATTAGAATCTTTGAGGTTACATTTTAATTGCTTACCCTAATTAATTTCTTGACTCCTTACTGTCTCAAATCTTGATGTCATAATAAAGTTATACATCTAAACATTTAAAAAGTTTTAAATGAAATTTTGTTTTAATTTTAGGGCTTTTTTTTGGTCTTATGATGATAAAATAATTTCTGGTCTGGAAAAATCCTGTTCAGAAATATCATTTAGTTCAGATTCCTGATTGAAATTATTGTAAAAGAAAAATTCTCTTAGTTGTGTCAGTGTAAAAAGTAGTCTTTCTACACACAGTGATGAACATCCCATTTTCCTGAGATAGCTAATTCACACTAGTGTAACCAAGAATGTAATGTCATATAGCATACATACCTGCAAATAGCACATGAAATATGTGGTATGCTGACAGATAGAAACTCCTATAAGACATTGATTTATCACTCGGAAAATGTTTATTATGTATTTAGTTACACAGAATCAAATATAACTGATTATTTAATTAACTGTATAAGTTTTGGTACCAGTAAAAGTGGAATTTCAAACTGTATCTTACTAACAGCATGATTTGGGGCAAAAAGATAATCTTTGAGTCACAATTTTCGCATTAGAAAGGTAGAGGTCATAGAAGTGATTCAAAGTATTTTATAAACCTGATGGAAAGTGCTTCAGCCCTTAAAAAGTGGTACTTACATGTGAATCTACTCTTTGAAATAAAGCTGAGCACTGGAGAATTGATGCTTTTGAAGTGCAGTGTTAGAGAAGACTCTTGAGAGTCCCTTGGACTGCAAGGAGATCCAACCAGTCCATTCCTAAAAGAAATCAGTCCTGAATTTTCATTGGAAGGACTGATGCTGAAGCTGAAACTCCAATACTTTGGCTACCTGATGCGAAGAACTGACTCATTTGAAAAGACCCTGATGCTGGGAAAGACTGAAGAATGGAGGAGAAGGGGATGACAAAGGATGAGAAGGTTGGATGGCATCATTGACTCAATGGACATAAGTTTGAGTAAGGTCCAGGAGTTGGTGATGGACAGGGAAGCCTGGTATACTGCAGTTCATAGAGTCACAAAGAGTTGGACATGACTGAGTGACTGAACTGAACTGAACTCTCTGAAATTAAAAAAAAAAAAAAAACTTAAAGACACAACTCTGATTTTCTTGTTTTCTGTATTATTATAATGGCAACAAATTAGCTGTTATTTTATTTAAATTACTGTGCATGCTAATTTAAAAGCTTCAGGCCTTATAAAATCCACAATTTAATTCAAAAAGGCATTCTTACTATTATCATTTGATGAAAAAATATAATAACATTATTGATTTAAAGGGAATGCACATGTGTTAATTCTTTATGATAAAGGCTCATAAACTTATAGTAGTTGTATTATTTTTTCACTCTGCAAGCTTTCCATATAACAAAGTATCAGAAACCAAGTCACCCACACAACATGAATGTGAATAGAAAAACATCTTTCCTGAACAAGTACAAGCTTTATAATTTAATTGTGTTTACACTGTTGAGTGCACACAAAGAAAAATCAATTTGTGGGAGTTTATTTCATTGGTATTGAAACAGTATCTTCCCTGGTAAGCTTGGCACAAAGGCCTAGTTTGTCTTCTAAGTTCATTAAATTATTATTTTGCTATATTCTGTGGTGTTATGTAGTTTTATATGGGCTTACTAGTTGGATGTTCAAAATTGCTTCTCCAAACTATAGAATATTGACTTCCAAAAAAAAAAAAAAGAATATTGACTTCCAAAATATACCCCAAAACTTCCTCACTTAATAAAGTGAGATAAATAAATAAAGTCACAATAAAAAGCCATAAAATGCATATAAATATAACATGTATTCAAGGTTCTTCTGAAATTGTTCTAAAAGAATTAGAAAAATAGGCTGAAAGTGAATAGGGTTTATTATATTCACTATTTTCTCTACCAGCTTAATACCATTAAAGCTTGCCCAATATGCTTTCTGAAATAAGTAAAAATATATTTTATCCATAAGTCTATTTCTGGAAGGAAAGAGAACATATTCAATGTATTCAAACAAGACAAAATACTGCCTGGCCACCTCCAAATCAATCCTTCAATCAATCATTAATCAAGATAGGTACCATGGATTCCCTGTCTACCCACAAATGCTTCCATCATGAACTTGGTTGTGCCTTTAGCACATCCCCCCTCTGGAGGAAGCTCTTCATCCTCCCTGTATAAAAACCCAGAGGTGAAATATTCCATTATTTGATCCCTGTATGTCTGCGAAACTTCTATTTCTCCTCCGAGGAATAAAATCATCTATTCTCTGAGGCAATCACTCTCACAAATCAAGAGCTTTACTTGTCAAATTATTAGCAGACAAGCTTATGGACTTTTTTCTTGTTCCCACGTCCAAAGCTCTAAGACCAGTAGTTTCGCTGGATGATATCTGTAACCTCTATGACTTTTATCTCCCCTTCAACTGAGCCTTCCTCTCTCTGAACCACCTCCTTTATTAGTTATCTGCTGCTGCTTAATTTATTACACCAAAATTGATGTGATTAAATCCATAAGCATTCATTATTTCACAGTTTCTCTAGGTCAAGAATCCTAGCATGGATTAATTAGGACCTCTATTCTTAAACCTATCATCATGAAGTTGATCCGGGCTACCACCCTCTACAGGCACAGCCATGGTGGATCTAATTCTGAGTTATTTTATGTGGCTGTCAGCAGGCCTCAGTTCTTTACTGTTTTCATGTGGTGGCATTGGTTACTTGCCATGTGAGGTTTTCAGTTTAGCATTGAAAGGTTGTTGTTGAATCACACAAAGACACCAAGATTCTTGGCCCCAGGAGGAGAATTCAATCCAGGGCCAGAGATGAGGCTTGATCACTCAGAGCTTTTGTGTAATAAAGTTTTATTAAAGTATAAAGGAGATAGAGAAAGCTTCTGACATAGACATGAGAAGGGGGCAGAAAGAGTACTCCCCTGCTAGTCTTCAGCTGGATGTTATATAGTCACTAGCAGTCTGTTAATGAAAGAAAGGAATGTCTTAAAACTCAGAATGACACCAGGCCTCTCACACTTAAGATGAATTTTGGGATAATCTGGGCACCAAATGGTTCTTCCTGGGCCATAAAATGATTAACTTGAATCTTGAAGAAGGGCAGATCACGATACAAATAGTTTCATTTACATAGATTAGGGGAACAATATCTGAGTATAACATGTTGGTTTGTCAAGTAGGTTCTGAGCCAAAAGGCGGAACTTGACTTGAAGATAGAGTTTGGGATAAATGCATAGTACATTACAATAGCTTAAGATAAACATTTTCATAAGAGAAATGCATTGGTTATCTCTAGGTTTAAGAATAGTTAACTTCAGGTGAAATCAGGTGTCATTATGGCAATACAGTATTTTAAGAGAAATCTCTTTTTAAATTTGTATAGAGAAGGAAAAAAATATCGCTAGTTTGTTTCCTCCTGCCGCTTAAGAGAGAGAAAAATGTCTGACACTTACCTGCTATTTCCTCCGTTTGGAGACCTCTGGCCTTCCTGCCTGTTACCCTCTCAGTGTCTCTTCACACAGCAACTGGCTTCCCTTAGAGTGAAAGGGAGGGTTCCCAAGATGGAAACCAAAGATTTTGCAACCCTATCTTGGAAGCGACACCCCTGAGCCGCTCTGAAAGAAGTGAGTCTATTTAAAAGAAGTGAGTTAATAAATTCAGGCAAGCTAAAGAGTAAGGGTTTCTTCCAGGGTATAAATACCAGGAGATAGGAATCAAATGGGGTAATTTTAGAAGCTGCCTGCCAGTGCCTGAAATAATAAATTACAAAACCTGTATCATCACTAAATCAAGCACACCAACCTTTTACCAGTCTCCTCTCTACTCAGCTTGTGGTAACAGTTCGCTGCAGCTGCTTTCCGTCTCAAAAGTCTTCTAGTCTGGTGTCACCTCTGCCTCCTTGCATTTCATTAGTGTCCTCTTGTGGACTGTTGTTCCCTTTGAGCACAAAGTGCATATGGCTCTCCTTAACCATTTCTTCATGTTAGCATCACCTGGGGAGATTTTTAAATTTCCAGTGCTCGGCCCCTACTGCAATGAACTGAACCAGCACTTCTGCGACTAGACACTGGGCATTAGTGCTTTGTAACAACCCCTTTTATGGTTCTAACTATGTAGTCATATTTGGAAATCAAGACTGTAGATTCCATAATTGAGTAATTTAAACATTCTATTGCCAGTAACCTAAAACTGAGATTGGCCAACTGCCTTCTTTGGGTCAACTCTGAACACACCATCCACCTTCTAAGTAAAGATTCATTGGAACACAGCCACCTTTACTACTGCTTTTGCAGTATAAGGTCAGAAATGAGTACTTGCAAAAGAGATAGTATGGATCAGAAATTGAAAATATTTACAACCTGGTCCTTTACTTGAAAAAATGGGCTGATTTCTGATGTATCCCCTTTCATGACACTTTTTTTTTTTTTTAACTAGCATATTGCCAATATCTTCTGTGATTGAGTTCTACTGTTTGAACACTGCTGAAGAAAACCACACAAGCAAACAAATTACCAGACCAAAGTTACATCAGTAAGGAGGGAAAGTTGATGCCAAGCTATAAAGTAGAAAGTACATGCTCGTAATCAGTCACTCAGTTGTGTTGACTCTTTGTGACCCCACAGATTGCTGCCTGCCAGGCTCCTCTGTCTGTGGAATTTCCCAGGCAAGTTTACTGGAGTGGGTTGCCATTTCCTTCTCACAGGGATCTTCCTGTCCCAGGGATTGAACCCACATCTCCCGCCTCTCCTGCATTGACAGTTAGATTCTTTACCACTGAGTCATCTGAGAATAAAACAGCAAGGGATAAACTAACTCTGCAGTTTGGTGATATAAAGCTGAAGCTTTTTTTAGTTTATCATTCAGAGAACCCAAGAGCCTTTAAAAACATAGCCACAGGCTCTCTTCCTGTTGTGTGGAAGAGGAATCCCAAAATGTAAACCCCTAGGTTACACAGGCCATTTTCCAGGGCTAGTTTTTCACCACTTTATGCTGGAGGTAGAGAAATATTGCTGGGCCTACTGGTATCAATACATTCCTCATTATGTTGTAAAGCCAAATTTGAAGCATTTGAATGAAATGTATTGACACCTTTTCTGCTTAGTTGATATTTTTAAAATGAGGACTTGATAATTATATATAAATTATATACACATTAAGTCCCCTACCATCAAAAGAGTTTCATTCTGAGAAGGGCTTCATAACTCCAACAGACTTAGCCTAGGTACCCAACTAACACAATTGACTATATAGTACTCTACTGTAACAGGCTGATAATAATTTTCACACAAATAATACATAAAAAGACAAATACAAAAGATAAAGAAAGCAATTAAAATTTACCATGCAATACCTTGAAAAGTACAGTAGTACAGCACAACAGTTGGCATACAGGGGCTGGCATCAAGTGAACAGGCCAGAACAGCTACTGACTGGAGGCGGAGAGGAGGTTGCTGATGGTAGGTAGAGCTGAAGGGTCATCAGCAACAGGAGACAGAGGGCCAGCTGCAATGTCTTGCATGCCTGACGATGAAGGCACAGGTTCTGGTTCCTTGCTGGATTCAGTTCTATCTTCTCTCCTGAAAAAACAATCCAGGGATGTCTGGGTAGTAGCTCTTTTTTTGCTCATCATAGATGACACAGTAGCACTGGGTTGCATTCTGAATGGCTATTGTAACCTTGCTACTGCTAAGTTGCTTCAGTCATGTCCGACTCTGTGTGACCCTATAGAAGGCAGCCCACTAGGCTCCTCTGTCCCTGGGATTCTCCAGACAAGAATACTGGAGTGGGTTGCCATTTCCTTCTCCAATGCATGAAAGTGAAAAGTGAAAGTGAAGTTGCTCACTCGTTCCTTAGTGAATTGTTTTATGTTCAGGTCCTGTGCCTCAATCACTAACAGTGCCTCTCAAATAGAGAAAATACCCTTGCCATTTCCTGCATTGTGAATCCCTTTGATTCTTGAGTTACTTCTTCTTTTGGTCTCTCTTCATCCTTGCTCTCAGTCTCCAATTCCATCAAGTCTTCATTAGCAAGCCTCTTGGGTTGTACAGCAAGGAGTTCAATGAAGTGGTCCTTTTGCAGATCTAGCTCCAGCTTATCACTGACGGTTATTGAGTTGCTAAGGAGCTTTTTGGACTCCTCATCCACCTTCTCGAATCCACCGAAGTCATGAATAATCTTCAGGCAAAGGTTCTTCCAAACGCAATTCATGGTGATGACTGTAACCTCATACCAAGCAAAGTCAATGTTTTTCATGGCCTTGTATCTGTTACAGTCCTTCCAGAATTATCACAAGGTTATTTCTTGCCTTACGGCCTAAAGGAAACTATGACATAAATAATATTTCTTGAAAGTTGTTATAACTCCCTAGACCATAGGTTGGATGAGCGATGTTAGCATTCAGTGACATGACATTAGAATGAAAGTGCTTTGACATTGGAATGAAAGTGCTTCATCAACGGGGAGTGACCCAGAGCATTGTTGAACAGTGAAAGAAAGTTGAATTTGGGCTGTCTTCCTCCAAGCAATATTTCTCTACCTTTAGGATAAGGTGGCTTAAAAAAAAAAAAAAAAAGTCCTGGAAAATGTCCTCTTTAACCCATACTTTGGGATTACTTTTCCCCACAACAGAAAGAGAGCATGTGACTATGTTACTAAGGGCTCTTGAGTTCTATGAATGATAAACTAGGAGGCTTCAGCTTTGTATCACTAAACAACAGAGTTAGCCTCTTTTTGCTGCTTTAAACCCTGGCATTACTCTTCCTCCTGACTGATGTGATTACCATCCTTTTCCCATATAGTTCTGATTCATCCACATTAAAAAAAAACAAAAACAAAAACAAAAAACTTCTCAGGTATATATGTGCCTTCATCAATAATTTCTCAAAACCTTTTAGGAAATTCCTGGGCAGATACCGTATCTGCACTTAATGCCTCACCACTTTTACAGTATGAAGGTTGGCTGTAACCTTGAATCAATGAAACCAGTCATGGCTGGCATTAAAAGATTCATCCTCTGATTCTTCTCCATGTTTCTTCTTCAAGTTTTCATAAGACTTTTAGCTTTCTTTTGAATCAGTATAAACCATGTGGGACTCATTGCAGAGGCTAATCTTGTATCCACACACTGACAAATGTCTCCATCTCCTCCATCATTTTCCCACACTACTGTCAGCCTCAATGGCCCAGAAGATTTCATATGTTCCATGATTTTATCCTTGTTCTTTAGAATCATGCCGATGGTTATAAGAATGAGTAATGTCTGCCGTCTTTTCACCTCACTCCATTCTGTCAATTATTTTCACTTTTGTTTTCATCATTTTCACTTGGGGCTCCTTAGAAGTACCAGGTATATCACCATTGCTTTTATGCTTGCTTCTGGACATCCTGGGCTTAAAATAAAGATACTGTGCCCTACGCAGTACTCTACAGTAAAGCACACAGAAGCACAACCTCTTGTAGAGGATATACACATGTGACAATGTATGCCAAACATGTAAACTAACTTATGTGATTAGATGTATGAAAAGATATTCACATCTTTGAAAGTCTGCAACTCACAAGTTCATAGGTATGGAACTTACTGTATTATAATTATCCTAGATGTGACAAGAAACAGATGTGGTAATGCAGCTTGCTACAGTTCTATTGGTGACTCAAATAACATTAGTAGTATTGTCATTGCAGCATGATTTTTATAAGTTTTGAAGACTCTTGAAAGGTTTTAGGATATAAAAGGTACATTTTTAAAACAATTTACACCATGGTTGCATTCTTGAAAATTTTGCTATATCAAACCATCCCAAGGTGTTTACATGTAAAACATTTAGTTTCTTAACTAATTACAGATTTTCACCCATGTGGCTATTCATTGGACATCTGATAGGGAGCACTTTTTATGAAATAGGCTTGCCAGATATATGACATTATGGGCCACTGTGTGTGAAATGTCATTAGTGCCTTCCAATCAGTTTGACAATGAAACATCCAGAAATTTCTAAAGAGAGAAACCTGGTACCATCATGCTTGAAGACCTATACCCCAAGAAGGAATATGAAGATTTTAATAAGGTGGTAGACAACTGTGCTACTGCTGCTGTCACTTCAGTCATGTCCGACTCTGCAGTCTGTGGGGTCACAAAAGAGTCAGACACAACTTACCAGCTAAAAACAAACAAACAAAATATTGCATTGGAAGATAACTGATTGTATGTAGATTTTATGGTAAACTTGTGACCAAAACATTGAGCTAGGAAAATAATTTCTGGGGAGTTTTAATAATTGAATGCTATTATACATAATTTACAATTACATTTATAATTACATTACTTTGCCAGCAAAGGTCCATCTAGTCAAGGTTATGGTTTTACCAGTGGTCATGTATGGATGTGAGAGTTGGACTGTGAAGAAAGCTGAGTGCTGAAGAATTGATGCTTTTGAACTGTGGTGTTGGAGAAGACTCTTGAGAGTCCCTTGGACTGCAAGGAGATCCAACAAATCCATTCTCAAGGAGATCAGCCCTGGGATTTCTTTGGAAGGAATGATGCTAAAGCTGAAACTCCAGTACTTTGGCCACCTCACGCGAAGAGTTGACTCATTGGAAAAGACCCTGATGCTGGGAGGGATTGGGGGCAGGGGAAGAAGGGGACGACAGAGGATGAGATGGCTGGATGGCATCACTGACTCGATGGACATGAGTCTGAGTGAACTCCAGGAGTTGGTGATGGACAGGGAGGCCTGGCGTGCTGGGATACATGGGGTCACAAGAGTTGGACACAACTGAGCGACTGAACTGAACTGATACATAATTTGATTGTATATAATTTTTGAATGCAATAAAAATGAACTTGGTGAAGATAGTACAGTAATTAGAAATTACACATAGGCCTCCATTAAGTCTACTTATGTAAATATTCATGCTATATTAGGATTAATTTTCATAAAATGCAATATTTGTTTATGAGTTATAAATTTAATATGGTCTTGGTAAATGGCAAGATATTTTTATCATTATTGTTAATTCATTTAAAAAACTTTCAATTTTAAGTTTGAGTCCTAATTGTGGGGTGATTTATGAAATGTGTTATTACCTTTAAAAATGAAAACAGTCTTTAAAAATAAGGAATAGCTTGTATACCCATATATTTTAGCTACTATAAGTAACCTTTATTTTAAGATTAAAATATCAATTTAAGTATACTTTTTATATATTCCTAAATATATTCAGATGTGTGGCAAAATGTAATTTAAAAGTTTCATGGCAAATAATATGAACATTCATATTATTTATTTTATAACTCTAAGCTCTTAAAAGAGTTAATTAACCCCTACCAAGCTCACATTTTTTTCATAAGAATGAAAAGCACAAAATTTTAGAATAGATTTAATGAGAACATTTATATAAAATAGAGCTTACTACCATACTTAACATAAAATATATGTACAACTGTACTATTTTCCCTCATGCCTTCTTTCTTATTTTTAATATCAAATATTAATAGAGAATATCATTAAGTAAGAGACTAACAAATTTTTTTTTTCATGAGTTACTATGAAAAGATTTATATAAACGCCTGCTGCTAAGTCGCTTCAGTCGTGTCTGACTCTGTGTGACCCCAGAGACGGCAGCCCACCAGGCTCCTCCGTCCATGGGATTTTCCAGGCAAGAGTACTGGAGTGGGATGCTATTGCCTTCTCCAGATATAAGAGCCTGGTGGTATATAAAACATTAGGAAAGAATATGAAGATTTTAATAAGGTGGTAGACAACTGTGCTACTGCTGCTGTCACTTCAGTCATGTCCGACTCTGTGCGACGCCATAGACGGCAGCCCACCAGGCTCCCCCATCCCTGGGATTCTCCAGGCAAGAACACTGGAGTGGGTTGCCATTTCCTTCTCCAGGTAGACAACTATAATTGAGCCTAAATATAAAATGAAAATATCTATTGAATATTTAAATATCATACTAATTATCTGCAGTTATAATATAGTTTCTATTTGGAGCTTAGTATGTACAGAATAATTGATGATTAATATTTTATAGCTTGTTCAGTTCAGTTCAGTTGCTCAGTGGTGTCCGACTCTTTGCAACCCCATGAATTGCAGCAGGCCAGGCCTCCCTGTCCATCACCAACTCCTGGAGTTCACCCAAACTCATGTCCATTGAGTCGGTGATGCCATCCAGCCATCTCATCCTCTGTTGTCCCCTTCTCCTCCTGCCCCCAGCATCAGGGTCTTTTCCAATGAGTCAACTCTTCGCATGAGGCGGCCAAAGTATTGGAGTTTCAGCGTTAGTATCGAAGTAGTAAATGAAGGATTCTTTGTAATTGAAGGGAAATTTTAATACTTGAAGTGAATGGCCATGGCTCATACAGGTAAATAGTTAACTGAAATTGCCGCTAGATATTTGAGGTGTACCCATTTTTGCATCAGAGAAGGCAATGGCACCCCACTCCAGTACTCTCTCCTGGAGAATCCCATGGATGGAGGAGCCTGGTAGACTGCAGTCCATGGGGTCGCTAAGAGTCGGACACGACTGAGCGACTTCACTTTCACTTTTCACTTTCATGCATTGGAGAAGGAAATGGCCACCCACTCCAGTGTTCTTGCCTGGAGAATCCCAGGGACGAGGGAGCCTGGCTGGCTGCTGTCTATGGGGTCGCACAGAGTCGGACACGACTAAAGCGACTTAGCAGCAGCAGCAGCATGTTTGCATTTTGTGTGTTTCTATGTTCTCAATTCATCTGGGTTCATTTTTCTACGTTCACTGAGTATTTCTTGAGATCAAAATCTTACATTAGCAAACCGTTTTCTACACTGCTTCCTAATTGTTTGCAAATATATCAAAATGTTGAAATAAATTCACATGATCAAAATAGGTATTGTGATAGGGCAACTTTAGTTCACACTATTTTCATTTTGCTTTGCTAATTAACTTTTTTATTTCATATTATTTAACTGTTAAATATTTTTTGTCTACCAATCATTTTTTAAGGGAACAAATATTTTCAAATTTATGTGTTGGTGCGAATATTCCACAGACTAAACTGATACATCTTATTTCAATAATTGATAATATAAATGCTTTGTGTTGTTATTTTAGTCACTAAACCATGTCCAACTCTTTTGCAACCCTGTGTATGACAGATTGTCACCAAGCGCCTCTGTTCTTGGTATTTCCCAGGCAAGAATTGTGGAGTAGGTTGCCATTTCCTTCTACAGAGGATCTTCTCAACCCAGGAATCGAGCCTGCATTCTCCTGCATTGGACTTCCCTGGTGGCTCAGACGGTAAAGCGTCTGCCCACAATGTGGGAGACCCAGGTTCGATCCCTGGGTGGGGAAGATCCTCTGGTGAAGGAAATGGCAACCCACTCCACTATTCTTGCCTGGAAAATCCCATAGATAGGGGAGCGTGGTAGGCTACAGTCCATGGGGTCGCAAAGAGTCGGACACTACTGAACAACTTCACTTTCACTTTCTCCTGCATTGGCAGGCTGATTCTTTACCACTGAGCCACCAGGGAATAGAAGTGCATCTTTCTTAAAAACACAGTAAAAAATTCAAATACATTTACAGTTACTAATAATATAGAAATTAGTGTAAGGGCACTAAGAAATGCTTTTTGTTTCCCAATTTAAAAAAATGGAGATATTTTTTACTTAATCACCACTCCATTTCCATATTTTTCAAAAGATAAAGTATTTTGGTAAGAAACTTCAGGGACCATATGCAAGAATTTTTCTTTTTTTTCTTTTTTGGTCAATGGACACTAACCAAATGTATTTCTGCTATGTTGCATATAACTAATTTCATGGCTAAATGGATAGGCTATTTAGTAAATTTAATGAAATAGGAATACAAGTTGTTATAGTGTATAAAATCATATTTAAAACTTTATTATGAAAGATGGATGATCCAAAAAGCTCTTTCTGATGATAGTCCCAAGAATTTAAAAAGTAACTTTTTCTTTTTCAATTACTGAGTCCATATGTCCATTTTTTACATTGAACCAGTCAGTGAACTCTTTGCAGTAGTTAATGAACCTTTAGTCAGTTATTACCTAAGGGAAAAGAATTTTCAGTATTGTAAGAGATATAAAAGGGATAATTGAACTCAAGCTCTGGTATATATATATATATATATATATATATATATATAGTTTCCATGATCATATCCTTCCTCTTTGAACTGCTTCATCATGTGAAATGGCACGCTTTGCAACTTCCTAGTTGAGGTAACTTCCTAACTTACAAAAATTACATTTCCACTATAAACAGTGGCTTCAGATACATGATTCTCAACCTCCCCTGATGCCACTACCACCTGCTTCTACAGGACCAAGGCTGAGTGAATCTCTGTAGCCACATGACACACAGGATAGAGTAATTCTTTATAGTTTTAATAGTGAAGCGAAGGAATATAAAGAATCTCCCTGTCCCCTCCCATGCTTTGGTTACAGGTGAGTTTTCTTTCTTTTAATGGAGAAAAAATAAGCACATCTACATCAGGAGAGAATGACATTAGAGTCATATGGAAGCAGAAACAAGATGAGCATCGATCATGATGAAGCTCTAGCCTCAATTACATTCTCTAGGACTTTTGAGCTGCCTTCCCTCCCAGAGAGCCTCCTTTGAGTCCCTGAGCTCTCCAGTATCTTCCAAAAGACTCTTCTTTTAGCCTAAAGGTAGAGTTTAGTTAGAGGTATTGGCAAGTGAAAGAGCCCAGACTATAAATGTTGCTTTATCAAACCAAATGTTCACATTTAAATTTTAATACAGATGGCATAATTACATAGGGTTTCCCTGGTGGCTCATAGGTTAAGGCGTCTGCTTCCAATGCGGGAGACCCGGGTTCAATCCCTGGGTTAGAAAGATCCCCTGGAGAAGGAAATGGTAACCCACTCCAGTATTCTTGCCTGGAGAATCCCATGGACGGAGAAGCCTGGTAGGCGTTGGACACGACTGAGCGACTTCACTTTCACAACAGGAGAGAATGACATTTGACTCATATGGAAGCAGATGTTCATATTTAAATTTTAATACAGATGGCATAATTACATAGTAGGTCTAGTGGATATGCAGCAGATTATGACATAAGGTAAAGCATCATCAAACAGGTTACTTATAAATTGCAAAAGATATGTGCAAGTTTATAATATTTTAACAACAAATGTGGATTTCCCCAGTGGCTCAGTGATGAATAATCCACCTGCCAAAGAAGGAGACTCAAGAGACATGGGTTTGATCCCTTGGTCAGGAAGTTTGCCTGGAGGAGGAAATAGCAACCCACTTCAATATTCTTGCCTGGACAACCCTGTGCACAGAGTAGTCTGATGGACTGCAGTTCATGGGGTCACAAAGAGTAGGACGCGGCTGAGTGACTTCGCATGCATGCACACAACTACAAAGATAATCTAGCATCAGTAATGACACTTTATTTCCAATGAAGTTAACATTTAGATATATCTAAATGGCCAAGTACAGAGCACTTTTAACAAGACAAGGGAATTGGTGTTCACATTTTATGCTGCTAATAAAATGAATTACACCAAGAATCATCTTGATAGCTGATGTCTAAATAAAAAAAAAATCAGTATAATGATGTCTACAAAATGGCTTTGCCCTGAAACATGAGCAAAATATATGTTTGTGTATAGATGATTCTGAGCAAGACAACATAAAAACTAAACCTTACAAAATGGCCTATGGACTGTACATCTGGAGAAAATATTATTGCAGAGACATTAAAACTGAAAAAGGATAAAAATATTTTTTCCCAAAAAAAGCAAGTTAAGTATTCCTCCTTATATTGAAACTCACAAAAAAATGTTACTTGTATTGCTATAAAACTCACACTGTAAGTGAAAAATATTTCCTTTAATATACAAAGTAGCTTTTATGCATAATAGTCTAAGACAAAACTGGAAATTTCCATCTTCATGCCATTATATGTTAAGTAATTTATTAAAGTTCTCTCAGAGGAAAAAAAATAATAAAAGTTGTAATTTAAAACGAAGTTTTTAGAGTAGTATGTATCAGGGGAAGGTTGTAATTCAATGCACACTCTATCAAATGCAAGTACTAATTCATTAAATATTTGTATTCGTTCATTAGTAAATATTCAATGAATACCTCTCTCCTACCAGGAACTGTGCTGGCATCAGACATACAATTGTGGAAAGAAAGAAATCACAACATTTTACTGAACTTAGAGAAAAAAACAAAAGACATAAAATATTTCTAGTTGTAAAAAAAAGAAAAAACGGTTCACAGAAAACAAAAACAAAAAATGTAGCCACATAAAATGAATAGAGAAAACCCATTTAGAATAGAATAGAAAAGTCTTCACTGAGGTGCTGCCATTAAACAGAAGTCTGAATTATGAAAGTGAAAGTCAGGCAGTCGTGTCTGACTCTTTGAGGCCCCATGGACTATACAGTCCATGGAATTCTCCAGGCCAGAATATTGGAGTGGGTAGCCTTTCATTTCTCCAAGGGATTGAACCCAGGTCTCCTGCATTGTAGGCAGATTCTTTACCAGCTGGGTCACAAGGGAAGCCCAATATTGGAGTGGGTAGTCTGTCCCTTCTCCAGCAGATCTTCCCCACTCAGGAATCCAACCGGGGTCTCTTGCCTTGCAGGCAGATTCTTCACCAACTGAGCTATCAGCTGCTACTGCTGCTGTTAAGTCACTTCAGTCATGTCCAACTCTGTGTGACCCCATAGACGGCTATTAGGGAAGCCATTCATTATGAGGAGTTTGTAAAGAGGAGATGGATAAAGGACTTTGAGGAGCATGTGAAGGAAGAACACCTGCACAATTCTTGAAGTTGGATAACATCTGGAATATTTGGAAAATAAAGAGTAGTTTTCCCTCACCATAATGAGCTAGTAATTCAAGAAAATTAAGACATACAAATAGATCAAAGCCTTGCAGACTGAGATGGAGAGCTTGATTGCATTTTAAGTGACATGGGGATCTATTGAATAACTGAAAAATAGAAATTCCATGGCCAGATTTTCTGCTGGGGAGAAGAATGAAGAAAGATTTGGAAAAGTAGAAGAAGAGAGACTATTTTGGGAGTTGAATTTCCTGACAAAATGACTATCTCAAGTTTTCACATTTCAGTAGGGATGGCATCATTCCCAATCACCAAAGTCAAGGATCTTTGACTTGTCATTTTCTCTCTTTTGTGAATTGAGCTGGTGATAACAGAGTTAGAGAAACAGAGAGGGATGCTGTATAGAATGTAAGAGATTAAATCAATAAAGTTGAAATGGATAAGACATTGGTCCAAAAGAGAGTGTAGAATCAAAAATGGGCTCCAAATCTTTCATTTGAGTGAGCAAGTAAAGACCTAATCCCTGCAACAGAGTAGATTGTTACTAATGGCACCCCACTACAATACTCTTGCCTGGAAAATCCCATGGATGGAGGAACCTGGTAGGCTGAAGTCCATGGGGTCGCTAAGAGTCGGACACGACTGAATGACTTTACTTTCACTTTTCACTTTCATGCATTGGAAAAGGAAATGGCAACCCACTCCAGTATTCTTGCCTGGAGAATCCCAGGGACAGTGGAGCCTGATGGGCTGCCATCTATGGGGTCGCACAGAGTCGGATATGACTGAAGTGACTTAGCAGCAGCAGCAATGCATGTTTTAAAATAGAATAGCCACACAAAACTGAGAATAACTAGAATATATATATATATATATATATTTAATAATAAAAACATTGGGGTAATAAGTAACTTGCTTTTTGAAATATTTTTTATTAAAGTGGATCTCTGGAAATTTAGTAGGTGTTCTCTTCACCAGACCATATAGTATTCACCTCAAATATGTCCATTTAGATTCAGAATATGACTGGAAAAAAGACAAAAAGAAGAGAAATGATAGGCAATGTAAGACAAATAAAACAAGATAAAAAAGGTTAAAAATGAAAAAATGGAAAGACAAAATAAAACATGATAAGACAAAATTTAGAAACAGAAATAGAGACAGCAATAACTGTATATGTAATCAAAATATTTTTAAATCTCAAAAATTATTTATCCTTGACTTGATTCCTTTAATAAAAGAAACTCTGGCAATCTATTAGTGTAAAAAGGATTGCTAAATTATAAAATAAATAAACTATACTATTTAGCATAGGGAATATAGTCAATAATATTGAAATGACTTTGTATGTGACAAATGATAACTAGACTTATCATGGTCATAATGTACAAAAATGCTGAATCATTATGTTATACTCTCCAAAATAATATAATGTTTCAAATCAACAATAATTTGACAATAAATAACATGCAAAATAAAATATTCTATAGATTTTAAAAGTAATGACTAAGATTTAAATCCAATTTAAAATATACTACAATTTTGAAAAGGCTAAACTTTGCAAAGAGATAGGCAAACTTGGCCAATAGTTTTTTCCATTTATACTTTACCCTGACATCCTATGACTATAGTAGTATTTCTTCAAGAAGAACTAAGGGCTTTTTCTACCAATGGCATATCAAGAAGGGATGTGAAGTTCTGGGCACAATAACTATTATTTTAATATTACATTAATTCATAATTTCTCCAATTACTCAGGGATGTTCAAAAGTCTTATATATTTTACTATAGAGTCCCATTTGTCTTGTCTGGTATTATGTATGTATTTATTTTTGCATCAATGTAATTTCCAAATAGAATATATTTGTTCAGAGCTTTAGCCCTTTGATTCTCAACATCTAAAAGTAATCAATGTATATTTTTGGATGCATTTTATAATGCATAAATGCTATGATGAAATATTATAAAATAGCTTTTTTAAAAAAAAAGAAAAACAGTAGATGTGTCACAATGGAAACAAAACTCCACTTCTTTTTTTTCCTCTAAATTTAAATGTGTCTCACAAGTCAAGGATGATAATAGTGCACAAGTCTTTAAAGATATGCAATTCTTAATTATGCAGCTATGAGGGAAAATCATCTAAACTTATAAGTTAGATACAATAGTTATTTTACTTAATTTCAGATATTTTCAAAAAGTGCCAATTCACTTCAGTCATGTCTGACTCTTTGTGACTCTATAGACTGTAGCCCGCTAAGCTCCTCTGTCCATGGGATTCTCCAGGCAAAGATACTGGAGTGGGTAGCGATTTCCTCCTCCAAAGAATCTTTCAGCTCGGGGATCAAACCCACATCACTTATATCTCCTGCATTGCCAGGTGAGTTCATTACCATTCGTGCCACATGGGAAGTGATATATCCAGTAAGAGGAAACATTTTCGTGGACTTAAATTTTGTAATGATTCAAATTTACATGTCACAAGATGAACTTTTCCATTAGAATTTGTTTGTAGAACATGAGTTCCATTTGTATTTTCTCCTATGGGTTTTCCAGCAAGTGTTTAAAATTATTTAGCTATGTTAAAACCAGCATTGTAATTAATAAGTTCAATCTTTTAAGTTGATATACAACAACTTACAATAATATATTCAATTTATCATGTGCTGTGCTGTGCTTAGTTGCCCAGTCTTGTCTGATTCTTAGCAACCCCATGGACTGTAGCCTGCCAGGTTCCTCTGTCCATGGGGATTCTCCAGGCAAGAATACTAGAATAGGTTGCCATGCTCTCCTCCAGGGATCTTCCCAACCCAGGGATGAAACCTGAGTCTCTTGCATTGCAGGCAGACTCTTTACTGTCTGAGCCACCAGGCAAGCCCATTGCAGGTGGACTCTTTACTGTCTAAGCCAAGAATATTGGCATGGGTAAGCCTATCCCTTCTCTGGGGATCTTCCTGACTGAGGAATAAAACCTGGTCTCCTGCAGGCAAATTCTTTACTAACTGAGCTACCAGGGAAACCCCAATCTATCAAGAAGCACATATAAATATTATCTTTGCATTTATGCATTATCCCAAAGTTAAATATGATGCTATTGCTATTTTACAAATATTGATTGTAAAGATTTCCTGAATGTTCTAAAATTATAGAGAACAGCAACTTAAATATTCTAGTTGTTGAAGTTAGCATTCTTTCTCAGAAGCCTTTTCTTTTTCCATCATGTTCTCTTGCTTTTACATTAGTTCAGACTCTGAACATAAGAGATATCAGTTAAGAGCTTTTAGTAATATATGCAGTTGTCTGTCACAAAATAATTGAATAATCTACTATTTTAACTACTTTTTCATAAAAAGCCAAGATGGAATGTTTATATGCCTGCCCATTGTTTTTATACATAATATAAATATGTCTGACTTCATACCAGTATTTTGTAAATTAAGTCCATAGTTAGAAAATATTTGTGCAAATTTTAGTCAAGTTTTATGAAATAAAAATACAGATATTTTATACTGTAAGACATATGCTAAAAATGTTCTTCTCCACCATGTCAACTTTTGAGCAAGTGCAACAAGGAAATATTCCAATAAGAAGCATTCATATTATCATATTCTTATTCAAGAATAAGATAAAGATAGTAATAAAGCATATATCACAGTATTACAAACCAAAGAATTGATCTTTTTTATAACTTGTATTTGAAAAGTCTCAGGAAAGCAAGGAATTGATGCCTTTCTAGACAATAACATTTTAAGACTTCAAATTTAGAAATTTTAGGACTGAAATGTACCTTAGAGTTTCCCTTGTAGCTCAGCTGGTAAAGAATCCGCCTGCAATGTGGGAGACTTGGGTTTGATCCCTGGGTTGGCAAGATCCCCTGGAGAAGGGAAAGGCTACTCACTCCAGTATTCTGGCCTGGAGAATTCCATGTACTGTATATTCATGAGGTCGCAAAGAGTCAAACAGGACTGAGTGACTTTCACTTTCACTTTCAATGTACCTTAAGCATACTCTCCCGAGAAGGCAACGGCAACCCACTCCAGTACTCTTGCCTGGAAAATCCCATGGACGGAGAAGCCTGGTGGGCTGCAGTCCTTGGGGTCGCTAAGAGTCAGACACTACTGACCGACTTCACTTTCACTTTTCACTTTGGAGAAGGAAATGGCAATCCACTCCAGTGTACTTGCCTGGAGAATCCCAGGGACGGGGGAGCCTGGTGGGCTGCCATCTATGGGGTCACACAGAGTCGGACACGAATGAAGTGACTTAGCAGCAGCAGCAGTAAGCACACTATCATTTTTACAAAGCACACTATTTCCAGGAAACTTCGGTGACTTTTCAAATGGAGACTAGAATATTGTCACTAAAAATATTTCATGGATTCCTGAAAAGATGTTTGTATGCATATTGCTGAAACAGATTTAATAGTTTGGTTCAACATTTATTCATTTATACAGTTATTCATGAACATAGATATTTTTATATGTCTCCTAATCTCTTAAAAGGGATTCCCTGGTGGCTCAGTTGCTAAAGAATCTGCCTGTTCTTTACATCAGTGTCTCTTTTGCTGTCTTGTATACAGGGTTATTGTTACCATCTTTCTAAATTCCATATATATGCGTTAGTATACTGTACTGGTGTTTTTCTTTCTGGCTTACTTCACTCTGTATAATAGGCTCCAGTTTCATCGATGCACGATACTGGATGCTTGGGGCTGGTGCACTGGGACAACCCAGAGGGAAGGTATGGGGAGGAAAGAGGGAGGAGGGTTCAGGATGGGGAACACATGTATACCTGTGGCAGATTCATTTTGATATATGGCAAAACCAATACAATATTGTAAAGTTAAAAAATAAAATAAAATTAAATTAAATTAAAAAAAAAAAAAAAGAATCTGCCTGTAATGCAGGAGACCTGGGTTTGCTCCTGGGTTGGGAAGATCCCTTGGAGAAGGAAATGGCAACCCACTCCAGTATTCTTGCCTGGAAAATCCCATGGACAAAGGAGCCTGGCAGACTACAGTCAATGGAGTCACAAGAGTTGGACATGGTTTAGTGACTAAACCATCCCCAATCTCTTAAAAGTTGAGCCATATGGCTTAAATTTCCATTCACACATTCTTTTTTTATTTTAATTTATTTATTTTAATTGGAGGCTAATTACTTTACAATATTGTGTTGGTTTTGCCATACATCAACATGAATCCGCCACAGGTGTACACGTGTTCCCAATTTCTGTGTTCTCTATATTCAGTGCTTTTGTTGATCAGTTTGGTCTACAATATTACACTTTCTATAGCATATACTGTACTCTACTGCATTTATCTTGGCCAAGAGCAAAAGTCAGATTCAGGCATTCCCAAAGGTAAAGATAGAGCTTCTTTGCTCCAGTTGTTTTTTTAACTCCTACACAATAAACAAGTTTGATATGATACATCACACAAAATGTACACTTATGTGGAACATATCAATGTGAAATCATATAATAAATGAAAACAACACAGACAGGTTATACAGCAGTTAGCTAAAAAATAAAATAAGCAGAGAACAGATACAGAAAATAAACGTTCAAAAGGCAGTTAAATGAGATGAGATACAAAGCAGAAAGGATATGTAAATAGTGAAGAAATTAGTAAGATGTTTTCATATGTATTTAAACACCATTTGAAGATTAAAAAAAAAAAGGAAGAGAGAAAAAAATAGTGGTTGAGAATTTTCCAGAAATAAAAAAAGATGCATTATAATTAAGGGTGTTGATAAGCTTTACATTTTAAGTTAAATGCTTGTTAAACTATAAAGCTCCTAATAAATGAAAAAGAATAATATAAAATTTAATTTTTATTATATAAAATAAAGTAAAATTTTAAAATTATTCAAGTGAATAAAATGAAAATGAAGAATAAATGTTCAAAAAAAAAACAGTTAAGAAACATAAATGAATGAAAAGAAGAAAATATGACTATGGAAAAAAAAGATAAAAGAAAGCTTAACATTTCTATGTGAGCTGTCAAAACAATTATCTTAATGACTGAATAATATTTGTTAAAGACTTTATTCAGCTGGTGAGTATTGAAAGTACTGGAGGACCAGATGATTCCCTCATTGAAGCAGAATCGGGCTTCTTATAGAAGCAAAAGTAGAGTATGGGAGGTTTGGGCTTGACAGAAATTTTCAACTTTAACTGAAACTTAAGGTTGGCAATTGTTTGTTTGTTTGTTTTGTTTTGTTCTTCTGTGGCACTTGCTCAGAGTTCCATTATCCATCAGAACTCTATCTTCCAAAATCTGTTTTTGGAAACTTTTCAAAAGGTGGAGTAGCTAAAGTTCATGAGATGTGGCAAGTAGGTAGCAAAAAGAAAAAAAAAAAAAGATGCAAAAGTAGAAGAAAAAGGGGAATGGCCCTCTATTATGTTCATTTTCATTAGTTTACAGTTACTATTGACTTTTCAAATGTACTAAACAATTTAATGTGATTCAGATCATGAAATTGGTAGCTCATTCATTTTATAATTCAATGATATAATTTTTGAATGTTAACTCTTTACAAGATGCTGATTAGACATTGGAAGCTAAAAATGAACTGCAAATGAGATTCCTGTCCCCTGAATTCACATACAGAAAGTATAGAAAACCAAAATTAAAGAAGTTTGTGTCAGGTTTCACAAGAATTTATTTACATATAATTTTGCTAATCCTATAATGTTAAACATATATATATATATATATATATATATATATATATATATGGGTTTCAAGAGTCAAAAAGTTAATGTGCTTTCCTCAGTGAACTTAATAAGTCAGTTGACCAAACTACACTAAGTTTTAAATACAAATGGTTATTCAAATAAGTTGTTTATCTATTTCATATGTTAGAAAGACATACTGATTGATAATTTTATGATTCTATCCATCCAGTAAATTAAATAAATTAATAATCTCATCAAAAATGTCTCTGAGAGGCTATCCTTGAGCAACTAGATCATGACTAGCACTGGACATTAATATGATGTAACTTTAATGTAAGTCTATATATAGGACATTCTGTAAATTTACATCTGTTATTCAGTTGCTCAGTCATGTACAACTCTTTGCAACCCCATGAACTGTAGCACTCCAGGCTTCCCTGTCCTTTTCTGTTGCCCAGAGTTTTCTCAGATTCATGTCCATTGAGTTGGTGATGCTATCTAATCATCTTATCCATTGCCACCCGCTTCTCCTTTTGGCCTCGATCTTTCCCAGCATCAAGCTCTTTTCCAGTGAGGTGGCTCTTTGCATCAGGTGGCCAAAGTATTGGAGCTGCAGCTTCATCATCAGTCTTTCCAGTTAATACTCAGGGTTGATTTTCTTGCAGGATTGACAGGTTTGATCTTTAGGATTGACTGGTTTGATCTTCTTGCAGTCCAAGGGACTCTCAAAAGTCATAAGAGAGTTAAATCACTTATACATCCCACTTAGAAGCAGGAAAAAGAGTCAAATCTGCAGGTGACAACATTTGGAGGTAACATGGAGTCTACCGGATTCTTCCTTGGCAAGTGGTGGTTGACGCTCTATGAGCAACATATCTACTTCATAATTCCTCTGCTTTAAGTAGATTTTGGAACGGTTTAGGATTTTGTATTAGCTGAACCAATTGCTGGGCAGCTCTCCTCTTAAGTAAACTCTTGTCTGTATATAGTATTCAACCTTCTATTTTGATATTTTAAAGAGACCACTGGATTTTGATATTTCAGAAATATGCTATAACCATTTCCCAAATAGACATGAAAGTTCTGTGCCCTCAACTTCTCTGAAACTCTAAACTAAATGACGAGATCTTCACCAATGTTTTTGATCAGACTGCAAGATAAAGGAAACAATGGAACTTGCCCTTATGTAAAGAAAAGCATTGCAATTTCTCCTTGATACACTGGATGATGTGAGAGGTGTATAACCATTTAACTAAAGAGAAATCCCTTCAAAAAACCACTCTAAAGTGCTTTAAGAGAGCATTGCTGGAGGAAAAAGATTGAAAACAATTGGCTCAGCTGTTCAGAAAGTGGAAAGACTGAAAGAGTAATCTGTCATTCTGTGGGCAGACAAGTTGCCAGAAAATTGGGTAAATTGAAAATCACTGGAAGGCAGCTCTTTTGTCCTTAGGTGCATTAGATATCTTGGGAAAATGTTATTAAATGGTGAACAATTGCTACTGCAAAGTTTCTAGCCATTTGGAATACAGAGTGAAAATATTCAATTTTTATTCTAATAATAGGTCAATCTAAACCTAATTAATTTTATTTTTACTAGACTGATATTTTTAAAAAAATATGACATTTACCTGGACTTGTAACTATACATGTGCTAAAGTAACCAAAAACTTCTTTTCTCCACTTCTTTGTTACTTTAATCCTGTAGAAATTAAGAATATTGGGCCTGGTGACTCAGATGGTAAAGAATCTGCCTGCAGTGCAGCAGACCCAGTTTTGATCCTGGGGTTGGGAAGATCTCCTAGAAAAGGAAATGGAAATTCACTCCAGTATTTTTACCTGGAGAATTCCCATTGACAGAGAGGAGCCTGGCAGGCTACAGTCCATGTGGTGGCAAAAGTCGGACATGACTGGGTGACTAAGTACAGCACAATACAGCACAAATACTCTTTACTTAAGATCAAGAATAAGGCAAAAATTATTTCTCATTGCTCTACTTTCTACTTCTCTTCATTTTTATTCAGCATTGTACTGTAGTCACTAACCAGTGATAGATCAGTGGGAAATGATTGATTTGCCATGCACAGTTAGAAGTGGGACATGACCAGTTTTGACCAATAACCCGAAGTAACAGGAACAATCAGAGAAGGCAATGGCACCCCACTCCAGTACTCTTGCCTGGAAAATTCCATGGACGGAGGAGCCTGGTAGGCTGCAGTCCATGGGGTAGTGAAGAGTTGGATACAACTGAGTGACTTCACTTTCACTTTTCACTTTCATGCATTGGAGGGGGAAATGGCAACCCACTCCAGTGTTCTTGCCTAGAGAATCCCAGGGACAGGGGAGCCTGATGGGCTGCAATCCATTGGGTCGCACAGAGTTGGACATGACTGAAGCGACTTAGCAGCAGCAGCAGCAACAGGAACAATAACACATGAAATCAAAGAAAAAAAAGAGAAATGATAAAGGAGTAAGGTAGATTCTATTTCTCTTTTCTAGGAACAAAATTAAAGATATTCTTGAGTTTAAATGTCAGTGCTCAGTGAAATTCCCAGAAAGCAACATATCTTAACTGGTTCAGGCAGGTGATTCCATTTGGTCACCTGGTTGAAACAAACTACACAATGAAGTATAATTTCAAGATGTATGTGTGTGTGCGCTCAGTTGCTCAATAATGTCTGACTCTTTGAGACCCCATGGGCTGTATCCTACCAGACTCCTCTGTCCATGGGGATTCTCCAGCAACGAATACTGGAGTGGGTTGCCATGCACACCTCCAGGGGATTTTCCCAACCGAAGGATCAATCCCGGGTCTCCTGCATCTCTTGCATTGCAGGCAGATTCTTTACTGCTGAACTGCTGAGTCACTGTGGAAACCCATATTATATTATCTTATATTATATTATATCATCATATTATATAAAATGTCAGATATGAGTGTATACATATCATTGCTATTTAATTTTCCTTGGATATGAAACATTGTTCTTTAGATTCAGTCAAATATGAGCTTATTCTGTCATATATTAGTCAAAAGCACAACATTTTTGTAATGCTGAGAAATATATTTATTTTAGAATACATTATTACCACACTTCAAATGAAGAAATCAAAATTCCTGGCAGACAATTGCATTCCAATCTGAATTAGAAAAATGCAATACTGAGTTTAATGTAAGGCAAATTGCTCACATATGGAATCAACATAGAAGTATATCAATATTTGTAAAAAATATTTATATAGCCATTTTAATTCCCTGGAGAGAAGTACAGAATTCAAGCAACAATTTCATTTTTTCCAATTTGTAAATAAGAAACTCTAGCAATTTATTTTTATTTTTCTCCATCTAAGCAGTTTTATCTGAAGCTTTAGAGAATCCTGTGAAGAATATATAATAATGGACATTTGCTTACTTCCAATCCAACAGAAGGAAATTTATACTTTTATGCCTTGAAGAATTGATTCTTTTCTGTAAATGACATCTGGTGGTGAATCCTTTTTGAAAATAAATACTTTTGCTTTCTTGCTGAATAGGTTCTTCATTTACATTCACAACAACATATCAAAATGTTTGCCATAGAAATATAGAATGATGAATCTAAGTAATATAGCATTTCAGTAAAAAGGATTTAAACACTTTAATACTTGTTAAATTCAATTTAAATTTTAAAGACAATATCTTGGAATATGCTGACAGAGTACACACACACACACACACACACACAAACCCAGCTTAAGGAAATTGTGACAGCTATAACAACATTTTCATTAAAGATCAGAAATTAAAGTTTCTTTTAGGCTTTCAGCTGAAGCTCATAGCAAATAATAGTAAGTGATCTTTGCCGGATATTATTAATTTACAGTACACAGAAACTTTAGACCATCTTTATTTACATAGCTTAACTGTCAGAACTGAAATCTGAGGCCATTTGTGTCAATATGATTTAAAAATTTATTTCAGAAAATTATTTTCCAGGAAGGTAAGGCTGTAAACCAATAAATAACTTCATTGTTTGCCTCAGGAAATTCCTTCACACCAATTTGTGTGAGCAAACAACTCTTCTCTCAGACAATAGATTGCTCACCTGGGTAGAGAGCTGTTTATTAAATAGCAGTTTATTTATGAAGATTCACTCCAAGGCTCTCTACTCACTGTCTCTCAATCCTAAATGCTTCTGTCATGAACTCTACCTCTTCTAATCAGTTACTGGCCTTGAAAGGCCCATCTTAACCACTTGAGCCCAGACTTCAACAGCTATAAATATCACCTCATTATTTACTCATCTAAAACACCCTGTCAAAGCAGAGTTCTCCCTTACAGTCATATTGCTGTCTCATTAAGCTTTGATTAATCAACATGCTTTAATGGCTCTGTTGGGGAGACAATAGTGTGGAACCTCTAGTGGTTCCACACTAACCAGCCAAGATGCACTTCCCATTATGGTTTAAGATCTTGGTGCTTCTCTGAAGCTCCTTGACCCATCCACTTGGAAGCCTCCTTGGTCAGGTTGATAAAATACATTTTGTATTGGATCTGAAATCTAATTTCTTTTCATTGAATTCTCAAATTATCTGTTTCCTTGGACACTTAGAAATAAGAAGTTGTATTTAGGAATTCTTTGATCATTTGATCATTTTTTATCTATTATAAAAACCTGCATTAGTACTTGTGACTCTCTTTATATATTATCATACTTTCTGAGCTTTTAAAATGAAATTCAGGAGGAAAAGAACAGGCTTAAGTCTAATAAGTTTGTCTTGATGTTTGACCCTAAGGCCTAACGAGCTCAGAAGATCCCATGAGATCAGCATACTTACAGAACACCTTTTGCTTTGGCTCACCCATCAGAATTTTATGAAAGCTTTCCTTAGTCTTGTTATATTTTACCTGTGAGAGTCTATTCCTAAAAAGAGATCTTTGATCTGTATATTCTGTCTGCTTGGGATTTCAGATTGATTGGCCCTCAATTAAAGAGATCCAAACATCAAGTTAGGGTTCTATGACAAATTTCAAAACCAAACTCTTCGTTTATTCATCACCAGATTCTTATGGCTTCAACTTAATTGGGATCCACAATTCCTATAGGCAAACCCTTGCTTCTTATATATGTTTACACAATAATTCTATTTTTGAGCTTATAATTTAAATAACAATTTTGTGAAATATCATTTAAAGTTATGGTCATCTCTTTGGAGATCCTTTTGCAGAATAAAAATGTTTAATAAGTGACTTAGAGTAACAGTGAAACAAAAAGGAACCAAATATCTAAAGTCCTGAAATGTTGTGTTGTTACCTGGAAACTTCTAAAACAAATCCAGATTCCAAAATTTTTCTTTGGAAATAATTTTAAAAAGACATATATGGGTAAGGCAAAATAAAAATCTGAAAGTAGCTCATTTTTTTTACCTCTTCTCTGCAAATCTTGACTCTAAATGATCAGTCTTCATCTTACAAATTTTTGTTTCCCATTATATTTTTTGTTTATAACATTCTCTCTAGCATCTTTCTCACCCTAAATATCCAAAAGTTTAGCTCTATTCTAAAATTAAGCTTTATAAATTATAGAGAAAGCACCTGTGGTTACATTTTATCCCGATGCTATGCTATACCAAGTCGCTTCAGTCGTGTCTGAGTCTTTGCAACCCCATGGACTGTAGTCCACCAGGTCCCTCTGTCCATGGGATTCTCCAGTCAAGAATATTGGAGTGGGTTGCCATGCCTTTCTCCAACATTTTATCCCAAGTATTGATCTAAGATGCACTTTCAAATATTCTCCAAAGTCTAGACAAAATTCATATAGAAGAACAGAATAGTTATAATAACATATACTCCACAGTACCTAGATTTATATTAGTTGGTTTATATGATATAAGGAACTATAGTTGCAATATATATATATATATATATATATATATATATAAAGGCAGAATTGGAAATTCTGAAGATGGCATGATACCTTAAACTGCATGAGAATTGAGAAAAATCTAGAAACCTGTAGACATTGTGTAAGAAAAAAAGGTTAGGCACAAATAAACTGCTAAAAACATTGAAAGAGTATGTTTATTTAAAATATAGAATATGATACAGAATACATCAAATATATATTCTGTAATACTTCTATACAACATTCAGGAGTAGACCCTTACACAAATGTGATCCCAATCCTTTATGCAGGTTTTGTGAATGAACTTAGTTCAGTTCAGTTCAGTCCCTTAGTCATGTCTGGCTCCTGCCACCCAATAGACTGCAGTACTCCAGGCTTCCCTGTCCGTTACCAATTTCTGGAGCTTACTCAAACTCATGTCCATTGAGTTGCTGATGCCATCCAACCATCTCATCCTCTGTCGTCCCCTTCTGATTTCAATCTTTCCGAGCATAAGGGTTTTTTCCAATGAGTCAGTTCTTCATATCAGGTGACCAAAATATTGGAGTTTCAGCTTCAGCATCAGTCCTTGCAATGAATATTCAGGAATGATTTACTTTAGAATTGATTGGTTTGATCTCCTTGCAGTCCAAGGGACTCTCAAGAGTCGTCTCCAACACCACAGTTCAAAAGCATCAATTCTTCAGCTCTAAGCTTTCTTTATAATCCAACTCTCACATCCATACATGACAACTGGAAAAACCATAGCTTTGACAAGATGGACCTTTGTCGGCAAAGTAGTCTCTGTTTTTTAATATGCTGTATAGATTGGTCATAGCTTCTCTTCCAAGGACCAAGCATCTTTTAATTTCATGGCTACAGTCACCATCTGAAGTGATTTTGGAGCCCAAGATAAAATGTCTGTCACTGTTTGCATTGTTTCCTCATCTATTTGCCATGAAGTGATGGGACCAGATGCCATAATCTTTTGGTTTTTTTTTTTTTGAATGTTGAGCTTTAAGCTAACTTTTTCACTCTCCACTTTCACTTTAATCAAGAAGCTCTTTAGTTCTTCTTCTCCTTCTGCCATAAGGGTGGTGTCATCTGTATATCTGAGGTTATTGATATTTCTCCCAGCAATCTTGATTACAGCTTGTACTTCATCCAGCCCAGAAATTTATATGACTTACTCTGCATATAAGTTAAATAAGCAGGATGACAATATACAGCCTTGACATACTCCTTTCCTAATTTGGAACCAGTCTGTTGCTCCAAGTCTGGTTCTACCTGTTGCTTCTTGACCTGCATACAGATTTCTCAGGAGACAGGTAGGGGGGTCTGGTATTCCCATCTCTTTCAGAATTTTTCACAGTTTGTTGTGATCCACATAGTCAAAGGCTTTGGTGTAGTCAATAAAGCAGAAGTAGATGTTTTTCTGGAACTCTTGCTTTTTCAATGATCCAGTGAATTTTGGCAGTTTGACCTCCAGTTCCTTTGTCTTTTCTAAAACCAGCTTGAACATCTGGAAGTTCACAGTTCATGTACTGTTGAAGCCTGGCTTGGAGAATGTTGAGCAATACTTTGCTAGCTTGTGAGATTAGTGCAAATGTGTGGTGGTAGTTTGTACATTCTTTGGCATTGCCTTTCTTTCAGATTGGAATGAAAATTGACCTTTTCCAGTCTTGTGGTCACTGCTGAGTTTTCCAAATCTGCTGGCATATTGAGTGTAGCACTTTTACAGCATCATCATTTAGAATTTGAAATAGCTCTACTAGAATTCCATCACCTCCACTAGTTTTATTCATAGTGATGCTTCCCAAAGCCCACTTGACTTTGCATTCCAAGATGTCTGGCTCTAGGTGAGTGATCACACCATCATGGTTATCTGGGTCATGAAGTTCTTTTTCATATAGTTGTTTTGTGTATTCTTGCCACCTCTTCCTAATATCTTCTGCTTATCTTAGGGCCATACTGTTCCTGTCCTTTATTGTGCCCATCTTTGCATGAAATTTCCCCTTGGTATCTCTAATCTTCCTGAAGAGATCTTCTGTCTTTCCCATTCTATTGTTTTACTCTATATCTTTGCATTGATCACTGAGGAAATGATTAACACTCCTTGTTATTCTTTGAAACTCTGCATTCAGAATGGTGTATCTTTCCTTTTCTACTTTGTCTTAGGTTCTCCTCTTTTTTTCAGCTATTTATAAGGCCTCCTCAGACAAACATTTTGCCTTTTTGCATTTCTTTTTCTTGGGGATGGTTTTGGGCACTATCTCCTGTACAATGTCGAGAACCTCCATTCACAGTTCTTCAGGTACTCTGTCTATCAGATCTAGTCCCTTGGATCTATTTGTCACTTCCACTGTATAAATAAATGTACAGGATTTGATTTAGGTCATGTGGTGGAGGTCTCTAAAAATCTTTAATCATTCCCTAATACCATGACTTTTACCCTCAGGTCTTTCAGCAAGATCTCTTTCCTCCTTTGTGAAATTACATCCACTAATTCATTTTTGTGAAGAATTTATGCTGCAAATGGAGTTTCTAGATTGAATGCTCTTTTTCAAATCTCTGAGGTCCCATTCTGCCTCCTCCATTCATAATGAAATCTTAGTTAATATGAGTATCAACTAAATGAAATCTAAATTCAACATATCTACAAGGTATCAGACTCTTTTAACTCCCAGTTTCAACTGGGTTGGCTAAACCCAAGTGTGCACAGAATCTTTGAAAGTAAAAAAATTGAAGCTGTCTTAAAATCGATTGAAAAGCTATTAATAATAGCAAAATATTAAGTATATCTTAAATGTACCTATGCATAGTTAACAACTCTACCCAGTGAGAGCATAGATTTATTTAGGAACTCAAGGTCAAAAAGAAAAAGAAAAAAAACTCGTGTCAAGACCTATGATACTGAATCTCTTTTTTATTAGAATGTAATCATTTTACAATGTTGTGTTAATTTCTGCTGTACAATGAAGTAAATCAGTTGCATGAATACATATATCCCTTACCTCTTGGACTTCTCCGCCCAACCCCTATCTCACCCAGCTATGTCATCATAGAGCATCGAGCTGAGCTCTCTGTGCTGTATAGCAAATTCCCACTAGCTATCTATTTTACACATGATATTGTATATATGTCAATCTTGATGTCCCAATTTAGTTCACCCTCCCTTTCCCGTGTGTCCACATGTCCTTTCTTTACAATTGTGTCTCTATTCCTGCCTTGGAGATAGGTTCATATTCTTAATACTATGATGTTTTCTTTGCCACTTGAGAGTGCATATTTAAAAGTGTAGACACAGGTACTGCTTTCTTTAGTGTACCATTGGATAAAGATAACACAGCTCTAGCATAATTGTGATTTATTTTTGAGAACTTTGTATTTAATGATACTTAAATAATTTTGCCATCACATTTGAACCAATTGAATGATATTTAAATAAAACATTTTATAATACCTGTTTACCAACATCTTATTAGAACATTATTTTGCAACAAGATTGCACACATTCATCAAATCAGTACCTTAACATGACAGAGACAGATTCACAGATTCATATACTCACAAACAATGGGGTCCTATTTTTTGGCTAGACACATGGATGACAGTTCTCAGCCTTATTTGCATTGCATTAAGCCACATGACTAATGTAAGAATTGTAAAAGATGAATATAATATATTCTATACCCAGAGTTAATCTCAAGATTTTTCACATGCACTCTCCCATCTACTTTTTCCATTCTGGATCACTAGGATGGCCAATCTTAAAACAGTTTTGGAAGCAACATGCTGCATATTGAAAAGCCTTAATAACGAAGATCTTTGGTTGAAAGCATGGAGAAGGATGACTTGTCTATTTGAAAAACACATCATGTGAGTGTGAAAGAAATTTCTGTTTTGTTTAAGGTATTATATGTTGTTGGGTCTAGTTGACCAAGCAGCTAGCATTATTCCAAACAATAGCAATCAGTTGCTTGAACTGGCCCTGCCATAGCAAATCCTAAAGCATTTGCACTGAATTATCATGACACTGGCAAGTCAAGCAAACTCAGAAGATTGGAAGATGGAGACCTAGAGTATTCACTGAAAAAAAATGTCTTGAAGCTGTCATCTAAAATCAATTGGAGTTCAACTAAATGCCCTAGGCCATTACATTTGGGAAAAGCCAGAAAGCTAATGTGTGTTTGTTCACACTTGTTGTGTTCCACAGTGAATTTCAAGAAAGAGATGAACTCGGACAAGAAAGAGCTGGTTCTTAGAAAAGAAAGTGAGAGGAATAGAGCTGAATTTCTAAAACTTAGCACTACCGATATTTTCTGCCAGACATGTTCCTGCTGTTGTTGTGGGAGCTATCTTAGGCACTGTAGGGTGTTCACCACTATCTCTGCCCTCCCCTATTATAGACATGGAGTGCCCTTACCCAATTACCATAATCAAAAATGTCTCCAAACACTGTGTCCTATGGGGAGAAAAATACCATCTGTGATTAGAAACTACTGATATCGAGAAAGTTTGTAAATGCTGGACCATAGGTCAGAAAGCTGAATTTTTCCAGATTAGTTTTAAAAGAAAAAGACCTTTCAGAATTCAAAGCCTGCTGTATTCTTAGTTAAGTAGAGAAACTCAGCCCTGAAGCAAATAATTGATTAGGAATGTTACATTTCTTCTCAAGCCAATATTTGATAAATAGCCTGCATGTTTGTTACCTTTAAAATGAGGAAGCATATGTATACTGGGGAAAAGGGAAAAAAAAATGATGTGCAGTTTTTTCCTATCTCCAGTTTTGTAATGAATTTCCCATATTCAGTTAATAATATGTAAGATCCATTAACTGAAGACAAAGAAGCTCTACACAGTCAGCAAAAACAAGTCTTGGAGGTGACTGTGGCTGAGACCATGAGGTTTTTATTGGAGAATTCAGGTTTCAATTGAAAAAAGTAGGGAAAACCACTAACATTTCAGGTAAGACTTAAATCAAAACCCTTATGATTATACAGTGGAGGTGATGAATAGATTCAAGTGATTTGATTTGGTAGTCAGAGTCCCAGAAGGAACTATGAATGGAGGTTCAAAACAGTGTACCAGAGGTAGTGACCAAAACCATCCCAAAGAAAAAGAAATGCAAGAAGCAAAGTGGCTATCTGAGGAGGCTTTACAAATAGCTTAGAAAATAAGATAACCAAAAGGAAAGGGAGAAAGGGAAAGATATACTGAACTGAATGCAGAGTTCCAAAGTATAGCAAGGAGAGATAGAAAGCCTTCCTAAGTGAACAATGCAAAGAAATAGAGGAAAACTATACAATGGGAAAGACAAGAGATCTCCTCAAGAAAATTGGAGACATCAAGGGAATATTTAATGATCTGGATATCCATGTTGGTGTGATCACTCACTTAGAGCCAGACATCCTGTAATGTAAAGTCAAGTGGGCCTTAGGAAGCAACACTATGAACAAAGCTGGTGGAGGTGATAGAATTCCAGCTGAGCTATTCTAAATCCTAAAAGATGATACTGTTAAAGTAATGCACTCAATATGTCAACAAATTTGGAAAATTGAGCTGCGTACAAAGGACTGGAAAAGGTCAGTTTTCATTTCAGTTCCAAACAAGGGCAATGCCAAATAATGTTCAAACTACTATACAATTGCAGTCATTTCACATGTTAGCAAGATTATGTCAAAATCCTTCAAGCTAGGCTTCAGTAGTATGTGAACCAAGAACTTTCAGATATACAAAATGCATTTATAAAAAGCAGAGAGAAGAACTAGAGATCAAAATGCCAACATCTGTTGCATCAGAGAGAAAGTAAGAGAATTCCAGATAAACATCTACTTTTGCTTCAGTGACTATCTTAAAGCCTTTAATTGTGTGGATCACAATAAACTTCAGAAAGTTCTTAAAGACATGGGAATACCAGACCTCCTTACCTGCCTCCTGAGAAATCTGTAGGCAAATGAAGAAAAAACAATTAGAACTGGACATGGAACAATGGACTGGTTCAAAATTGGGAAGAGAGTATGTCAAGGCTATGTATTATCACCCTGCTTACTTAACTTATATGCAAAGTGCATCATGCAAAATGCTGGGCTGAATGAATCACAAGTTGGAATCAATACTGCCAGGAGAAATATCAGCAACTTCAGATATGCAGATGATACCACTCTAATGGCAAAAGTGAAGAGGACCTAAAGAGCCTCTTGATGAGTGTGAAAGAGGAGAGTGACAAAGTTGGCTTAAAACAACATTCTAAAAGCTAAGATCATGGCATCTGGTCTCATCATTTCATGTCAAAGAGAAGGGGAAAAAATGGAAACAGTGACAGATTTTATTTTCTTGGACTCCAAAATTACTGCAGCCATGTAATTAAAAGATGCTTGCTCCTTGGAAGAAAAGCTATGACAAACATAGAGAGCATATTAAAAAGCACAGACATCACTTTGCCAATGAAGGTCCATCTAGTCAAAACTATGGTTTTTCCAGTAGTCATGCAGAGATGTGAAAGTTGGACCATAAAAAAGGCTGAGTGCAAAAGAATTGATGCTTTCACATTGTAGTGCTGAAGAAGACTCTTGAGAGTCCCTTGGACTGCAAGAAGATCAAAGCAGTCAATCTTAAAGGAAATCAATCTTGAATATTAATTGGAAGGACTGATGCTGAAGCTGAAGCTCCAATAATTTGATGTGAAGATTTAACTGCTTAGAAAAGACTCTGATGCTGGGAAAATCTAAGGGCAAAAGGAGAAGGGGGTAGCAAAGAATGAGATGATTAGATAGCGTCACTGAGTCAATCGACATGGGTTTGAACAAACTCTGGAGACAGTGAAGGACAGGGAAGCCTGATGGGCTGCAGTCTATGGGGTTGCAAAGAATTGGACAACCCTTAGTGACTGGACAACAACAGCAACAACATAGTGACTGAATGACAACAGTGAGTACAGTGTTTGGACTATTTAATGTTCACTCAGAGTCACCACTTGATCAACTTGAAATTAACTCATCTATTAAAAAAAGAAATGTTTCTCTGCTTACGACTGTGGTAGGCAGAATAATGGTCTCCAAAGATGCTCTTTTCCTAGTCCCCAGAATTAGGGGATGTGACCATGTCATCTGATAGGGAAAAAGAGAGTTTGCAGTGTGACTATGTTAAGAATATTGAGATGGGAGATTAATTTGAATTTTCCTTGCAGGCTCAATCTAAGCATATGTATTAGAAATGGAGAACCTCTTTTGGTGAGAATAACAGAAAAAAGTAACTGTGGAAGAATAGACAGTGTTAGCTTTGAAGAATGGGAGAGACATCCCACAAGTTAAGGAATGAAAGTAACCTCTAGAAGCTGGAAAAAAGAAGGTGATGGAGATTAGGAGGTATAGAAACTCTCCTGGAGTTTCCAGGGATGAACATAGCACTGCACACCTAGTAAGACCCATATTAAACATCTACCCTACAGAACTGTAAGATAAAATATCTCTGTTCTTTTAAGTCACGGTGCTGGTAATAATTTATTGCAGTAGCAATAGGAAAATAATGCTTAGAGTGTTTCAATAATGGAGAAAATAATTTATAAGCAACAGAGTGGAATTTCCTTCCTTCACAATGTTTGCAAAATAACAAGAAGACAAATTATAACACTTTTTATTTATTTAAACTTTTTTTATTTTATATTGGAGGATAACTGATTAACAATGTTATGATAGTTACAGGTGGACAGCAAAGGGACTCAGCCATACATAGAGCTGTATTCATTCTCCCCCAGACTCATGTCCCATCCAGGCTGCCAGATGACATTGAGCAGAGTCCCCTGTGCTGTACAGTATATCTTTGTTGCTTATCTATTTGAAATATAGCAGTGTGTACATGTCCATCCCAAATTCCCTAACTCTCCCTTAACCCCATCTTCCCCCTCTGGTAGCCATAAGTTCTAGAGAACAAACCCTAACACTTCAATATTTTCTGGAGCTATGAAAGAAAATAGAAATTATAGAACTACAGAATAAGAATTTAACTTATCTTTCTTGCACATTTATCCTCCCTTTTCCACAGTTTCACTTTCCACAATTTTGTTACCTGTGGGCAACCACAGTGAAAAAGTGTTAAATGCACGATTCCAGAAATAAGCAATTCATAAGCTTCAAATTGCACAGTCTTCTGAGCAATATGATGGAATCTTGTGCTGTCCTGATCCTTCCAATCCAGGAGGTGAACTTTCCCTTTGCCCAGCTTATCCTGCCAGATTAACTACAGTAACTACAACTACTCAGTAGCCAGCTCTGTGTCTTTGTATCACAATGTTTGTGTTCAAGTAGTTCTTATTTCACTTAACAATGGACCCCAAATGAAAAAGTAGAAGTGCTAGCAATTCAAATATTCTCTTACTGTGCCCAGTTTATAAACTGAAACTTATCATGGGCATGTATGTACAGGAGAAAACTTAGCATATATAGGGTTCAGTACCATCTGGGGTTTCAGGCATCCACAGTTGGTTGAGAACATATCTCCCCTAGATAAGAGGGGAACCATGTAACAGGAAGTGTTTATCATGAAACACTATTTTACTTACAGATAGCAAATGTGTGCAGTTACATTAAGACAGGGCTTCCTAGGTGGCATTAGTGGTAAAGAAGCCTCCTACCAATGCCACAGATCTAACAGATGCAAGTTCAATCCCTGGGTTAGGAAGATCCCCTGGAGGAGGGCATGGCAACCCACTTCAGTATTTTTGCCTGAAGAATACTATGAACAGAGGAGTCTGGTGGGCTACAGTCCACAGAGTTGCACAGAGTCGCAAAGACTCAGATAAGACTGAAGCAACTTAGTGCTCAAGCATGGAAGTTTGCTGTAAAAGAAGTGAAGTATCAGAAGGAAATGGAAGTCATCAAGGTTTTAGGCATTAACTACAAGTTGAAAAAAAATTAATAAATTAAATGCATTCTAACTTCTAGAAAAGACCTGCCTGACTTTTAAAATTCCAAGTGCCCTATAATCACCGTTCATTTTGATTAGAGTGCTGGGGGAAAATAAAACTTAAATGATTTGATCACAAACCATCTAGTAATAGAAATGAATTTCAATGCTGGCCTGCTCTTCTGACATTTTCTCACACTGTCATGGACGAAATGTAATTGTCCTTCAGTGTCATGGAACAGAGCCTGGGATTAAGCTGATGGAGCTGCAAACTGGATAAATAAGGATGAGACTTGGAGAAAAAAAAATCATCACTTAGTAAAGAAGGTTAGTCTTATTTTACACTTTCTTGACAACTGAACTAATGTGAAAAGCGCCTGTTTTGTTCCTTCTTTGTTTTGAATATGCTTGATTGTGTCAGTGGGGTTGTTCAAGTGATTTTTCTCTCTGAAGGGTCAGGGCCATTCATCCCCAAATCAGTTTTCCTGTGTATGCTGTGGTGGCAAGGACTCAAGTGTAAGTGAGAGGAATGTCTATGTTGCTTGATTTGCTGTGTGATTACTGTTTGTGATTGTCTTTTGCCCAAGATGGCATGCAATTTTACAGCAAAGATTATTTTTTCAATACAATTACATTCCCAAGTTTTGTGGAGAGGAATGTCCATTTACTGAAATACAAACTTAAATTTCTAGAAAATGAATATCAAATCCTCATACTTATCTGTAAAGTAGCTATAAATTGTTATTTTTCAGATGAGGTATCTCTCAAAATGGCTAGTTTTGATACATACTGGAAAGAATATTTATTCCTTCTATGACCAGGAGCTGACTGTGGCCGATTGTATGTGTGCAAACACAGGATATAATATTACATTTAAGAAACATGTAAAATATCATGTATGAAACGAGATGCCAGTCCAGGTTTGATGCACAATACTGGATGCTTGGGGCTAGTGCACTGGGACAACCCAGAGGGATGGTATGGGGAGGGAGGAGGGAGGAGGGTTCAGGATGGGGAACACATGTATACCTGTGGCGGATTCATTTTGATATTTGGCAAAACTAATACAATTATGTAAAGTTTAAAAATAAAATAAAATTAAAAAAAAAAGAAAACAAATTCTCAATTGACCAATTCAATACTAGTAACTAAACCTGAATTCTTTTATTATTGATATACCTTTGCCAACTGGATAATTAAGTCATCAGATTGTTACCTGCTTCCTGTCCACACACACACATAGAAACACATAAATCCAAGTATGCATTCCACAAATGAGCATTTATGCTTTTGTAAAGAGAAACATTCACCAACAGTTACTTGTTTTCCAGGATGCTGATTATGTTAGCTCATTCGTTATTTAGCATAATATAAAATCTCACACACTAGTAAAGTAATGCTCAAAATTCTGCAAGCCAGGCTTCAGCAATACATGAACCGTGAACTTCCAGATGTTCAAGCTGGTTTTAGAAAAGGCAGAGGAACCAGAAATCAAATTACCAACATCTGCTGGATCATCGAAAAAGCAAGAGAGTTCCAGAAAAACATCTATTTCTGCTTTATTGACTATGCCAAAGCCTTTGACTGTGTGGATCACAATGAACTGTGGAAAATTCTGAAAGAGATGGGAATACCAGACCACCTGACCTGCCTCTTGAGAAACCTATATGCAGATCAGGAAGCAACAGTTAGAACTGGTCATGGAACAACAGACTAGTTCCAAATAGGAAAAGGAGTACATTAAGGCTGTATATTGTCACCCTGCTTATTTAACTTATATGCAGAGTACATCATGAGAAATGCTGGGCTAGAAGAAGCACAAGCTGGAATCAAGATTGCCAGGAGAAATATCAATAACCTCAGCTATGCAGATGACACCACTGTTATGGCAGAAAGTGAAGAGGCACTAAAAAGCCTCTTGATGAAAGTGAAAGAGGAGAGTGAAAAAGTTTGCTTAAAGCTCAACATTCAGAAAATGAAGATCATGGAATCTGGTCCCATCACTTCATGGCAAATAGATGGGGAAACAGTGGAAACAGTGTCAGACTTTATTTTGGGGGGCTCTAAAATCACTGCATATGGTGATTGCAGCCATGAAATTAAAAGATTCTTACTCCTTGGAAGGAAAGTTATGACCAAAGTAGATAACACATTCAAAAGCAGAGACATTACTTTGCCAACAAAGGTCTGTCTAGTCAAGGCTATGGTTTTTCCAGTGGTCACGTGTGGATGAGAGAGTTGAACTGTGAAGAAGGCTGAGCGCCGAAGAATTGATGCTTTTGAACTGTGGTGCTGGAGAAGACTCTTGAGAGCCCCTTGGACTGCAAGGAGATCCAACCAGTCCATTCTAAAGGAGATCAGTCCTGGGTGTTCATTGGAAGGACTGATGCTAAAGCTGAAACTCCAATACTTTGGCCACCTCATGTGAAGAGTTGACTCACTGGAAAAGACCCTGATGCTGGGAGGGATTGGGGAAGGAGGAGAAGGGGATGACAGAGGATGAGATGGCTGGATGGCATCACCGACTCGATGGACACGAGTTTGAGTAAACTCCAGGAGTTGGTGATGGACAGGGAGGCCTGGCGTGCACAGTTCATGGGGTTGCAACGAGTCGGACATGACTGAGTGACTGAATTGAACTGAATATCAAGCTATGCATATAGCCGTCCATTAGTATGTACATTCACTAAGGATCCATTTTTGTTCAATCTTTTACCTCCCTATCATTTAAATGAACACCTGGAATCTAGTATGTGGTTAAAAAATATATATGTTAATTTCATAGTAAGCAAAATTTGAAGTTATGAGTCTTATCTAGTGAATATGGCACAATCATAACTTTGGGAAAGATTACCTGAGCTAGCATTATTTTTAGTAACTTCCCAAAATATCATCAGACAGCTTGTTTTTAAGACAAAAATAAATGTATGAAAATCCCCTCTATCAAGGAAGCTATGACATTTCGACAGAGTCTTAACTCCATCTTGACAGGGAGGACTGAGCAGGATTTTCCTCTATGTGGAGCATGGGCTCAAGTGAGTCTCCTTCCAAGGTGAGTGACATTGAGATGGTCAAAAATTAGCATATAGTAGCCCAGGGTTGGGGCCCACAGCAACCCTCACAGGTAAGGTCCTTGAAGCTCTTATTGACAAGTAAACTATTGTCATATAGGTAAGACATGGACTTCCCTGGTAGCACAGTGGATAGGAATTTGCCTACCAGTACAGGGGATACAGGTTCAATCCCTGGTTCAGAAAGACCCCACATACCATGGGACAGCTGGGCCTGTGCACCATGGCTACTGAATCAGCATGCCACAGAGCCTATGCTCCACAGTGGAAGAAGTGAAGTGAAGTCACTTAGTAGTGTCCAACTCTTTGCGACCCTTGGATTGTAACCTGCCAGACTCCTCCATCCATTGCCAGGCTTCTCCACCCATGGATTCTCCATTCAAGAATACTGGAGTGGGTTGCCATTTCCTTCTCCAGGGGATCTTCCTGACCCGGGGATTGAACTGGGGTGTCCCGCATTACAGGCAGGCTCATTCACATTGGAGCCACAAGGGAAGTCTGCAATGGAAGAGGCCACCCCAACGAGAAACCCATGCACCACAACAAAGAGTTGTCCCACTTGCCACAACTGGAGAAAGCTTGCACAAAGCAATGAACACAGAGCACAGCCAGAAATAAATAAATAAAATAAGTATGGCAGACTCTTTGCTACCCTATGGACTATACGGTCCATGGAATTCTCCAGGTCAGAGTACTGGAGTTGGTAGCCATTTCCTTTTCCAGGGGATCTTCCCAACCCAGGAATCGAGCCCAGGTCTCTTGCATCCCAGGTGGATTCTTTACCAGCTGAGCCACCACAAAATAATTATATATGTTCATATATATGTATATATATAGGCTTCCCTGATGGCTCAGATGGTAAAGAGTCTGCCTACAATGTGGGAGATCCAGATTCAATCCCTGGGTCGGGAAGATCCCCTGGAGAAGGAAATGACAACCCACTCCAGTACTCTTACCTGGAAAATCCCATGGACCGAGGAGTGTGGTCAGCTACAGTCCATGGGGTCTCAAAGAGTTGAGCACGATTGAGCGACTTCACTTTATATATATATATACACATTTTAAAAAGATAAGATATTTACCCAGTTGGGCATATGGTCTCTAATAAATTATTCCTCAGTATTTTCCTTAGGAAACAGCAAATTCATTTGGTATTTGATACTCTATTCTTTCCTGGGAAAACATTTACAGGAGACAAAAAAGCAATTGCTAAACTGACATAAGTTGTTTTGCATCAGTTGGAAAATAGGTCACTATTATTTAAGGGTGTGATCAATCAGACATACCCTACTATTTGAAGAGACATAATTGTATATTCGACTTCTATTGGGAGTTATATTCACCACTACATAGTCTTTTTTTCCTATTCTTTTGTTTGGATGACCATCTGTTAACTCGTTCAATGGGACAACATCTGAACAAAATAATTCAAGACTCTGGAAATTACATATTTGAACAATATCGCAAATAATAACAGAAGGATTATGATCGATATTTGTAATTCACTTTTAAAGGAACCAAAAGAGGAAATTCCCTGGTGGTCCAGTACAGTATACAGAACTCTGTGCCTTTACTACTCAGAGAACCAGAGATGGGGGTGTTGTTTGCCATTGCTTACTGTATAAGAAATTACCCCCAAAAAATAAAAGCTTCAAATAATAATAAGCATTTATTATCTCTCCCAGGTTTTGCGGGTGGCGTCACAATTTCTTGTGTGTTTGTACTCGGTCATGTCCAACTCTTTGGGAACCCATGGACTGACTCACCAGGCTCCTCTGTTCATGGAGTTTTCCAGGCGCAAATACTAGAGTGGGTTGCTATTTTCTACTCTAGGATCTTCCCGACCCAAGAATCGAACCAAAGTCTCTTGCATCTCCTTCATTGGCAGGCAGATTCTTTACCAACTGCACCACCTAGGAAGACTCAAAGAGGTGGTTTTGGCTGAGGATCTTTCAAGATGTTACATTTTATTTTTTGGCTGTAACTGTAGTCATCTGAAGACTTGGTTAAGACTGTGACAGCCGCTTCCAGGGTGGCTCCTGTGCATGGCTGGTGAGTTGCTTTTGGCTGTTGGTGGGAAGACTCAGTTCCTGTCAATGTGCATCTTTCAATAAGGCTAATTCAAGGTCCTTACAAAGTAATGGACTTCCCAGATGGCACTCGTGGTGAAGGACCTGCCTACCAATGCAGGAGACATAAGAGATGATGTGGGAGTTGAACCATGAAGAAAGCTGAGCATCAGAGAATTGATGTCTTTGAATTGTGGTGCCAGAAAAGACTCTTGAGAGTTCCTTGAACTGTGAGGAGGTCAAACCAGTCAACCCTAAAGGAAGTCAACCCTCAATATTCTTTGGAAGGACTAACACTGAAGTTGAAGCACAAATACTTTGGCTACTCGATGCAAAGATCTGACTCATTGGAAAAGACCCTGATGCAGGGAAAGATTGAAGGCAAAAGGAGACAAGAATGGCAGAGGATGAGATGATTAGATAGCATCACTGACTCAATGGACATGAATCTGAGCAGACTCTGGGAAAAAGTGAAGGACAGGGAAGCCTGTCATACTGCAATCCATGGGGTCACAACATAAAATGATGGCTGACTTCCCCAGAGTGAATAACCCAGGAGGCCAAAATGGAAAATACCATGCTATTTAATGGCTAATCTCAGAAGTCACAGACTGTCACCTCCATTGTACCCAAAATGGCATTGAAACTAACTCTAGTTCAACATGGAAAGAGCTTATAATTGCATACCAGAAGATGAAGATAGGACCTACTTAGTGCTTGGCTAACTTAGGAGGACTCACCAGATTGCCTAATTATGTAAATTATGTGTATATTTCTTACATCTTCTTAGTATAATTATCTCATAAAATTCTACAGATATATAATGTTCTTTCCCTAAAGCATTCATTGTGTCATTTCAAAAGGCAAATATTAGATTTAGGGCTTCTTTGTTTTAAACCATCATCTGCCCATTGTTATTAACTTCTTGTTTGAAGAATTTCTTGGCTTTGCTGACATTTTATGGCTCACCTGTAATCACTGAAACATAGCATGTAGGAAATCTTCAACTTCCATGTAAAGCTTTATAGAATTCCCCTTTGATAATATGATTTCAAAGATTTTAAATCTTGATTAGAGTCTCACATGTTCTCCTTCAAAAAATTGTAGTAATTTAGTAAAATTTTCTTTGTTGTTTTTTATTGTTTTTGTTTTTGAAAGACATTGTATTTTTGTTAGCATATTAAATAAAGCAGTGCATGTTGGATTTGACACCTTGGTTATTTGCAACAATTTCTATAAAAAATAGACCATATTGTTTACCTTGCAGGCCCTTCTCTGTATTTATATCAAGATGGTAAACAATCTACTTGCAATATACGTGACCCAGTTTTGATTCCTAGGTTGGAAAGATCCCCTGGAGAAGAGAGTGGCTATCCATTCCAGTATTCTTACCTGAATAATTCCATGGACAGAGGAGCCTGGCAGGCTATATAGTCCATGGGGTTCCAAAGAGTTGGACATGACTTAGTGACTAACACACACACACGTCTCAATCACTTTTTAAAAACACTTTAGTAATACTATCTATATATTGCTTCCCAAAGAAAAACAAATGCACATATTCTTAATAGATATAACAATAATGAAAAAAAGGTAGCTATAAAGATGACAAAGGTAGCTTCAATGTAATCTTGCAATTATTTTTTTTAATCTTGCAATTAAATTCCAATTATTTTATAGATTCTGTATTTTCATAATTTAGAGATAAAATGTGTGTGTGTATATATATATATACACATATATTACATATATATGTATATTATATATATGTATATGTATATAATATATGTATATACATATATTATATATATATATATATAATTCATTGACTATTGGCTGCCCTGGGTCTTTGCTGCATTTTTGTGGGTTTTTCTCAAGTTGCAGCCAGCAGGGGCTGATCTTCGTTGCTTTGTGTAGGCTTATTATTGTAGTGGCTTCTTTTTGAGGAGCACAGGCTCTAGGTGCACGGGCTTCAGTTGCTGGAGCGCATGGGTTAGGTAGTTTTGTCTCATGGACTCCATAGCGAGGGCTCAGTAGTTGTGGTGCAGGGGCTTAGTTGCTTGGTGGCTTTCGGAATCTTTCCAGACCAGGGAAAGAACCTGTGTCCTTTGCATTGGCTGGCAGATTCTTATCCATTGCACCACCAGGGAAATCTGATTCAAAGTACTTCTTTCCCATTGTATCATACCATTTTTGACTTGGAAGATTGAACTAAATGTATGCATATTTGAACAGAGGGGGAAAAGTAGAAATGATAGATAACTCCTAGATTTCAGACATGAGAAAATAGTAATACTATGATTTTCTTATAGGATTGCATCCCTTGGACAGTAAAGAAATCAAACCAGTCAATCCTAAACGAAATCAACCCTGAATATTCACTGGGAGGGGTGATGATGAAGCTGAAATTCCAATACTTTAGCCACCTGATATGAAGAGCTGACTCATTGGAAAAGACCCTGGGAAAGATTGAAGACAGGAGGACAAGGGGATGACAGAGGATGAGATGGTTGGGTACCATTATAGACTCAATGGACATGAGCTTGAACAAATTCTGGGAGACGGTGAAAGACAGGGAAGCCTGGCATGCTGCAGTCCATGGATTTGCAGAGAGTTGGGCAAAACTGAGGGACTGAACAACAACAAAAAATCTGCTCAGTCTCCTACTGAGAAGGAGGTTATAAGAGAAGGACCGAGTTAACTGTAGTACTGACAGGGGCAAAGTATTTGTCTTTGGACCTGGTGAATTCGAGATGCTCATGAAACATCCAAGCTGTTGACAACCAGGCTATAATTCTTGCTCCAGGTGGAATTTATCTATAGAGGTCACTCATAAAAAAATATTTTTAAGGGAAAACTATAATGTTATTAAATTTATGTAGACACTTCCCAGGTAGTGTTAGTAGTAAAGAAATCATCTGCCAATTCAAGAGGCTTAAAAGAGATGAATTTGATCCCTAGGTCAGAAAGATTCCCTGGAGGAGGGCATGGCAACCCACTTCAGTATTCTTGCCTAGAGAATCCTATGGACAGAAGAACCTGGTGTGATATGTCCATGGGTCTGAAAAGAACTGAAGGCAACTGAAGTAACTTGGAATGCACGCATGCATGAGAGTTCTTCATTTTACAAAATTGCATATAAACTTTTCCTAGAATCTATAGGGTATTAAGCACAGCACTAATAATTGTGGTTAAGTGTAGCCTATTTAATTTTATATGTTTTTGCTTTTTTTCTAATTTTGTTTGATTAAAGATATATCCTTTGGACATAGACTAATTAAGTTAATTATAAAGAAAATCAATGCTGCTGCTGCTGCTGCTGCTAAGTCGCTTTAGTCGTGTCCGACTCTGTGCGACCCCATAGACGACAGCCCACCAGGCTCCCCTGTCCCTGGGATTCTCCAGGCAAGAACACCGGAGTGGGTTGCCATTTCCTTCTCCAATGCATGAAAGTGAAAGGTGAAAGTGAAGTCGCTCTGTCGTGTCCGACTTTTAGCGACCCCATGGACTGCAGCCTACCAGGCTCCTCCATCCATGGGATTTTCCAGACAAGAGTACTGGAGTGGGGTGCCATTGCCTTCTCCGAAAGAAAATCACTACCACTGTCTAAAACTGAAGCACTTGGAAATAATCTAAAAATTCAGCAAAATGCAACTATCTGAAACTGTGTTTGAATATTCACTGATAGGAGAAAACACCTATAAGGAATTTTTGAATTGCATTTGCACTGTAATCCCTAAAATATCCTATAGGTTAACTCTGTCCCATTTTCCATTCAGTTCAGTTCAATAGCTCAATCATGTCCGACTCTTTGCGATCCCAAGAACTGCATAAAGACAGGCTTCCCTGACTTCAATCTTTCCCAGCATCAGGGTCTTTCCTGAATCAGTTCTTCGCATCAGGTGGCCAAAGTATTAGAGTTTCAGCTTCAGCATCACTCCTTCGAATGAATATTCAGGACTGATTTTCTTTAGGATGGACCAGAGTCTTCTCCAAAACCACAGTTCAAAAGCATCAATTCTTTGATACTCAACCTTCTTTATGGTCCAACACTCACATCCATACATGACTACTGTAAAAACTATAGCTTGGACTAGATGGACATTTGTTGGCAAAGTAATGTCTCTGCTTTTTAATATGCTGTCTAGGTTGGTCACAGCTTATCCTCCAGGGAGCAAGTGTCTTTTAATTTCATGGCCGCAGTCACCATCTGCAATGATTTTGGACCCCAAGAAAATAAAGTCTCTCACTGTTTCCATTGTTTCCCCATCTATTTGGCATAAAGTAATGGAACTGGATGCCATGATCCTAGCTTTCTGTATGTTGAGTTTTAAGCAAACTTTTTTATTCTACTCTTTCACTTTCAACAAGTGGATCATTAGCTCTTCTTTGCTTTCTGCCATAACGGTGGTGTCATCTGCATATCTGAGGTTATTGATATTTCTCCTGACAATGTTGCTTCCAGCTTGTGCCTCATCCAGCCTGGCATTTCACATAATGTACTCTTCATAAGGCCCTCTTGACTTCTGCATAAGTAGGGTGACAATATACACCCTTAACATACTTCTTTCCCGATTTGGAACCAGTCTGTTGTTCCATGTGTGGTTCTAACTGTTGCTTCTTGAGCTAGCTGCATTCAGATTTCTCAGGAGGCAGGTCAAGTGGTCTGGTATTCCCATCTCTTGAAGAATTTTCCACCAGTTTGTTGTGATCCACATAGTCAAAGGCTCTGGTGTTAAAAAAAAAAAAAAAAAAAGCAGAAGATGTTTTTTTTTCAGGAACTCTCTTGCTTTTTCAATGAGCCAAAAGACGTTGGCAATTTCATCTCTGGCTCCTCTGCCTTTTCTAAATACAGCTTGTACATCTGTAATTTCATGGTTCACATACTGCTGAAGCCTGGCTTGGAGCATTTCGAGCATTTCTTTGCTAGTGTGTGAAATGAGTGCAATTGTGCAGTAGCTTATACATTCTTTGGCATTGCCTTTCTTTGAGATTGGAATGAAAACTGATCTTTTCCAGTCCTGTGCCACTGCTGAATTTTCCACATTTCCTGGCATATTGAGTGCATCACTTTCACAGCATCATCTTTTAGGATTTGAAATAGCTGTACTAGAATTCCATCACCTCAACTGGCTTTGTTCCATTAAGTGGTGCTTCCTAAGGCCCACTTGACTTCACATTACATGATGCCTGACTAGGCGAGTGATCACACCATCATGGTTATCTTGTTTGTGAAGATCTTTTTTATATAGTTCTTTTGTGTATTCTTCTCACCTCTTCTTGATATCTTCTGCTTCTGTTAAGTCCATACCATTTCTGTCCTTTATTGTGCCCTTATTTGGATGAAATTTTGCCTTGGTATCTCTCATGTTCTTGAAGAGATAGCTAATTTTTCCTATTTTATTGTTTTCCTCTATTTCTTTGCATTGATCATTGAGGAAGGCTTTCTTATCTCTCCTTGCTATTCTTTGGAACTCTGCAATCAATTGGGTATATCTTTCCTCTTCTCCTTTGCCTCTAGCGTCTCCTTTTTTCAGCTATTTATAAGTCCTTCTCAGACAACCATTTTGTCTTTTTGCATTTCTTTTTCTTGGGGATAGCCTTGATCCTTGCCTCCTGTAGAATGTCCCAAACCTCCATCCATAGTCCTTCTGGCACTTTCTCTATCAGATTTAACTCCTTGAATCTGTTTGTCACTTCCACTGTATAATCATAAGGGATTTGGTTTAGGTCATATCTGAATGGTCTAGTGGCTTTCCTTACTTTCCTTAGTTTTTGTCTGAATTTGGAAATAAGAGTTCATGGTCAGAGCCACAGTCAGCTCCTGGTTTTTTTTTTTTTTTTTTTTTGCTGACTATATAGAGCTTCTCCATCTTTGACTGCAAAGAATATAAACAATCTTACTTTAGTATTGATCACCTGGTGATGTCCATGTGGAGAATCTTCTCTTGTGTTGTTGGAAGACAGTGTTTGGTATGGCCAGTGTGTTCTCTTGGCAAAACTCTGTTAGCCGTTGTCCTGCTTCATTGTGTACTCCAAGGCCAGATTTGCCTATTACTTCATGTATCTCTTGATTTCCTACTTTTGAATTCCAGCCCTCTATAATTAAAAGGAGAAGGCAATGGCACCCCACTCCAGTATACTTGCCTGGAAAATCCCATGGATGGAGGAGCCTGGTGGGCTGCAGTCCATGGGGTCGCTAGGAGTCAGACACGACTGAGCAACTTCACTTTTTCTTTTTACTTTCATGCATTGGAGAAGGAAATGGCAACCCACTCCAGTGTTCTTGCCTGGAGAATCCCAGGGATGGGGGAGCCTGGTATGCTGCCGTCTCTGGGGTCACACAGAGTCAGACACGACTGAAGTGACTTAGCATAGCATAGCATAATTAAAAGGACCTCTTTTTTGAGTGTTAGTTCTAGAAAGTCTTGTAGGTCTTCATAGAACAGTTCAACTTCAACTTCTTCAGCATTACTGGTCAGGGCATAGACTTGGATTACTGTGAAATTTGATAGTTTGCCTTGGAAATGAACAGAGATCATTTATATGTATTTATTATTAGGTTTTCCTTATATTAGCAACAAAATTCTCTTCTTTTTGTTCTCATTTAGTCAGTCATACCCGTCTCTTTTGTGACCCCATGGACTGTAGACCGCTAGGTTCCTCTGTCCATGAGGTTTCCCAGGCAAGAATACTGATGTGGGTTGCCATTTCCTTCTCCATGGGATCTTCCTGACCTAGGGAATGAACCTGTGTCTCCTGCAGTGTCAGGCAGGTTCTTTACCACTGACACCAGAGAAGCTTTCTCTTCCATTCATTTTACTTATTTTAATAATCAGAGAAAAATCAGTATTACCAAAGGATAGGACCAAAAGTTAAGTGTCTATAGTAATGACAAGATAATAATTTCATTCAACTTGAATGAGAATGATCACAGGAAACAGTCCTAGAACTTTGCATTCCCCTGAATATCATCTCTAACACTGAGGTTTAGAATTAGTACTGCTTTTTCTCAGCCCTTGATAGGTATTCTGGGCTTCCCTGCTGGCTCAGGTGCTAAAGAATCTGCCTGCAATTCAAGAGACCTAAGTTTGATCCCTGGGTTGGGAAGATCTCCTGGATAAAGTAATGGCTACCCACTCAGAATTCCATGGTCAGAGGAGCCTGGCAGGCTACAGTCTAAGGGGTCTCAAAGAGTTGGACATGAATGAGCCACTAACACTTTCACTGAGAGGCATTCTATTGATGGACATGAAGTCAGGGAAGCCAAGAACAATGATGTGCTCCTTTGTGAAAAATCTTCTCTGCTTTTAATTGTCAAGTCCTGTCAGTAATTTCAACACTAAACTATGAAAGGACTTTGAAATCCAGCATGATGAGATGAGAGTAAAGCACTGTCTCTTGGGATTGAAATCTAAGGAAACCACAGTATTGAAATACTAGATCTGAGACTATCTTTCTGAATGATTTTAGCCCTTGAAATCAGTGTTTCAGCCTATTTAGATAAACAGGACAGTTTTCTCTTCTTGATCCTTCAGTTGTATTTTTATTGTGAAAAGCAAAAGCACTTCCTTGAAAGAGCCCACAGTACCTAAAAGATGCCATGTATAATATTGATTGGCAGCCATTGGAGAATGGTAGACAGCCAATAAATCATTCAGAACTGTGTGTCCTTCAGTGTAACTTTTAAAATATATTTTTTCTCTGTTTATGAAGTGCATTTCAATATCAAATATATTTTTTCTCTATTTAAATTTGTACATCAATCTGGATATTGGTATATTCAGTGAAACTAATTGATTTGGCAATGATCCCTTAGAGCATAGCTATAAACTTAATGCAATTTACACTTACATGACAGATTTGGTTTCCAAACCAACCAAGTTCTTAGTTATCAAAGGCATGCTTCAGTCCTGATTTCTGTCCAGAGGAATTTATGAAATTGGATAAATAGAAATATGTGTATATTTTTAATTCCTGGATTATGATATATTGGTCTTGTGGATTCATAAGGAAGCATTCAAAAAACTGTAAAGCAAACAATTTAGGTTTTACAAGAGTTAAAAGGAAAGCACTGTGATTGGATACTGACCCTACTTCAAGGATGGGTTTGCCCCAGCTGCTGGAAGCAATGTCATAGGAAAGCCTTCAGCTGCCAGCTCCTTCAAGGATTGCCTCTGCTGTAAATTATCTGACCTGACATGGGTCCTTTCTGGAGCACATGGGATCTGAATACTGATGGAGACAGGGGTATAAAATCGTGAGCATTTTGACCCAACCTGGTAATATCCTGACAGGTCCTTCTAGCTCAAAAAAAAAAAAAAACAACTCACATTCTTCCTTTTCTTCTTCTGTGTGTCTACAGATGGTGTTCTCATGGGTGATACTTAATAAAGCTTTCTAAACCAGATTCTTTCTGAGTCTGTGACACACATTTCTTAAAGTTTTCATTGGAGTACAGTTGATTTATAATGTATTAATTTCAAGTGTACAGCAAAGAGAATCAGTTATACACATATTAATATGTACAGTCACACTTGTTTAGATTCTTTTCCCACATAGGCCATGAGAGAATTGAGAAGAGTTCCCTGTGTTATACCCAAGGTCCTTATTAGTTATCTATTTGTATATAGTAGTGTGTATGTCAATCCCAATCTCTCCCAATCCATATGTATACATATGCCAATCCCATTTTCCCAGTTTATCCCTTGCCACTTAACCCCTAATAACCATAGGTTTGTTTTCTACATTGGTAACTATATTTTTGTTTTTTAGATAGATTCATTTGTAGCTTTTTTAAGATTCAACATGTAAATGATATCATGATGCTTGTATATCTCTGACTTGCTTCACCCAATGTAACAATCTCTAGGTTCATCCATTTTCTTACAAACAGCATCCTGTCATTCTTTTTTATGGTTAACATTCCATTGTATACATGTACCTGGAGAAAACCATAATTTGAAAAGGTACATGCACCTCAGTGTTCATTGCAGCACTATGTACAATAGCCAGGACACGGAAGCAAACTAAATGTCCAGTGATAGAGAAATGGATAAAGGAGATGTGGTGCACATAACACACATGTTAATAAAATATCTTGTTTCTAGGAAATATTTCCAAAACTTATAAACATAACATATATAATTATTGATGGTTTAGGTGAATATTTGAGGAGAGGGAAACAATGATGGAAGGTAAAAGGAAGTATAGGTATGTGCTTGCTAATTCACTTCAGTTGTGTTTGACTCTTTGTGCCCCTATAGAATGTAGCACACCAGGGTCCTTTGTCCATGGAATTCTCCAGGCAAGAATACTGGAGTGGGTTGCCATGCGCTCCTCCAGGGGATCTTCCAGACCCAAAGATTGAACCCAAGTCTCCTGTGGCTCCTGCATTGCAGGCAGATTCTTTACCATTGAGCCACAAGAGAAGCCCTAAAAGAAAGTATGAGGTATTGCTAAATAATGTCTTCCCATATTATAGCAATGGAAACAGTGACAGACTTTATTTTCTTGGGCTCCAAAATCATTGCAGATGGTGACTGCAACCCTGAAATTAAAAGTTGCTTGCTCCTTGGAAGAAAAACTATTTCAAATGCAGACAGCATGTTAAAAAGCAGAGACATCACTTTGCCAACAAAGATCTGTCTAGTCAAAACTATGGTTTTTCCAGTAGTCATATATGGATATGAGAGTTGGACCATAAAGAAGGCTGAGCACTGAAGAATTGGTGCTTTTGAATTGTATTGTTGGAGAAGACTCTTGGGAGTTCCTTGGAAAGCAAGGATATCCAACCAGTCAATCCTAAAGGAAATCAGTCCTGAATATTCATTGGAAGGACTGATGCTGAAGCTGAAATTCCAAAACTTTGGCCACTTGATGCTAAGAGCTGACTCATTTGAAAAGACCCTGATGCTGGGAAAGATTGAAGGCAGTAGAAGGGGGACAACAGAGGATGAGATGGATGGACGGCATCATGGAATTGATGGACGTGAGTTTGAGCAAGCTCCAGGAGCTGATGATGGACAGGGAGGTAGTCCATGGGGTCGCAAAGAGTCAGACATGACTGAGCGGCTGAATTGAACTAATGTTATAACAAATATACAAATTGCATGTACACAACACTCTTCCTTATAGTCCAATATTTCAAAATAGTCCATGTTTGTTTGTGTGTGTTTACTGAAATCATTGTGGATTTTACTGAATTTCACATATATAGAGATTCTGAAGAGTATGTCTGCAATTGTTTGAATAGAAAAGGATTTGTATGGACCTAAAAAGGCTACTACATTGGATTTAAATTAGTGCATTATTGTAACAGACATCTCCAAGATTTATAATATATTTTTTATGTTTGCTATATTTTAAAATTTATTTATGTGAAATCAATAACTTTTTATTATCTTAGAAACAAAGACAGTTTATAAGGATTTGCTGATATGGATTTATTGTTAGTAATCCATACTGACTCAATGTATCTTCGTGAAGCCATTTAAACATATTATAAAAACATATTATAAGCGGTTTGCTTTGTGTAATGGATCTGTTTAAAAGGACTATTTTTGGTTTGAAAGAAGATAAGACAGAATCAGTTTTGTAAGCTGAGCTGGAGGTAACATTTGTCATTTATCCCCCTCTCTCAAGCTCTTATTGGTCTTTAATTCACCTTAACACTTGTAAATAACACGCTATGTGTTTAAAATATATTTTGCCTTCTGTTTATTGAGGTGAAATCTAAGTTCTTTGAGAAGAAGTTTGTCAGTTAATTCTTGTTTATATATCAAGTATTTAAACATCATTTGTTGAATGAATAACACTTATTTTATTTTTTTAACTTTTTTTAATTTAAATGTATTTATTTTAATTAGAGACTAATTACTTTACAATATTGTGTAGGTTTTGCCATACATCAACATGAATCCGCCACGGGTGTACATGTGTTCCCAATCCTGAACTCCCCTCCCACCTTCCTCACCACACCATCCCTTTGGGTCATCCCAATGCACCAACCCCAAGCATCCTGTATCCTGCATCAAACCTGGACTGGCAATTCGTTTCTTATATGATATTATATGCATATATATGGAATTTAGAAAGATGGTAATGATAACCCTGTGTGTGAGACAGCAAAAGAGATACAGATGTATAGAACAGTCCTTTGAACTCTGTGGGAGAGGGAGAGGGTGGGGATGATTTGGGAGAATGGCATTGAAACATGAATAACACTTCTTTTAAAGAGAAGCCAACATTTTTATGTTCATGAAAAAAATTCATGCCCACATTTGGCCTGAATATGATATGGTTTGTATGATTCTTCTATCAAAATAATTATTTAATGACAGAGAAAATCATTCAAAGTAACTTTGTATCTGAAGAATATTTCCTTTATGTGAAATTAAAAAATAATAATAATAGTTCTGACTTTTGTATTAATTCAATGTGTGGCAAAATTTTATCACAATGCTGTATACTTGGAAACTGCTGATCTACCTGAGTGCTGGCATTAATTAATATACAGCAGGTATGTATGAGGGTGGAGATAACGAAGAGCCATACTCTATATATCTCCTCTGCAATATAATTTGTTATATTTCTTTTTTTATTTTTGGCTGTGCTGGGTCTTTGTGGCTGTGAACAGGCTTTGTCTAGTTGCAGCAAGCCAGGGCTATTCTCTAGTTGTGAAGTGTGGGCTTCTCATTGCATGGCTTCTCTGCTGTGAATCACAGGCTCTAGAGCACTGACTCAACAGTTGTGGTGCGTGGGCTTAGATGCTCCAAAGCATGTGAAATCTTCCCGACCTGGGCTCAAACCTGTGTCCCCTACGTTGGCAGGCAGATTCTTTACTACTGGACCACAGGGCAAGTCCCATAATTTGCTATATTGATTTTTCACTCTTTGCTCCCCAAGTGAAACTTTGCAATGGCCAATTGGGAAACTCTGGCTGTAAGGAAGATAAGTTAATATCCTACACTGAGACAAGAGGTGACTTCATTTTGATTTCCCATTTAGAGTTTATAGTCTAATTAAAGAAAATGAACATATATCTAGAGATAATCATGGATAATAAACACATATAATCACCATTATAAGTGGATATTACAGCAGCTGAAGCACAAAAGAAATAAAAAAGGGATTATCAGCATTATGCAAGTGTACATTCTCTTAAGAATTCCAGTTACAGTGAAAGTATTAAAATAATTCAGCACATTTGGAGCCCATATAATTTGTGATCATTTTAAAAAGCATTCAAAAAATTTTGGTGTGCAAAACGTCTTTATAATCATCTTGTTTAAATGAAAGTATTTAGAATAATACAGTATAAAATTACCCTGTGGAACACAATTATTTTTCTCTTTAGAACACACATAATAAAATGTAATTATCTGTGTGTTTTTCATTAACATGAGTTTTAGTGCTGTTACTTGATCTTGCATATTAAGGGTATTGTTTTCCTTAAGGTAAATGTAGTATGGTAATCCTTTGTTAATTCAGAAAATATAGTTACAGTCTAGGCAGAATGGATCTCAATATCACACAGCAAGTGCAGTTAAATATCCCAATTACGTAGAGTTCTGGAGAGAATGTTATAAGTTCTCATTATCAGTGCATACATGTAACTGATAACTCAAAGGTGAACTCTACAAACTCCTTTGCAAAAGTCTCTTGTCCCCAGAAGTCTTTCCTAAGAATAATCCTTACAGATTCTCTCTACATAAGGGGAGGTATTGTGTACAAGACTGGTGAGTGTTCTAGACAGAATCTGAGCCCCTGTTTCTCAGTTGTTCCTGCTTTTTGTCTTCTTGTACAGGGCAACTGGGCTTCCCTGTTGCCTCAGATGGTAAAGAATATGCCTGCAATGGAAAAGACCTGGGTTTGATCCCTACTGTGGTCTGCACTGTACATGAAAATTTGGGAGCAAGGTCTGATCCTCTGGGTGGTCTGGCCACTTCCTAAGAAAGTTTATATCAGGTGATGAATACAAATAACCTGGCAGGACCCACCTTAGAGACAAATTTTCGAACAAGGAATAGGAAGTTTTTATGTTATCAAATATAAATGACAATCCACTATACATCAAATGCATTATTATATACTTATACTCTTATAATAATAGTTTCATTAAAGCTTTTCAGTGTTATTTATTGATTAGTTTGTCTTTACACCAATATCATTCATAATATCAGACTCTGAATATCTTGAAAACATGGATTAATAAAAATATAAATTTCTGTTCCTAAACTTAGAATCTTACACAGTGAGTGACTCTCAAAAGTGGATTGTTTATAGTCTTGATGTGTATTGTTATTTAATTAATACATTTGATCACTGATCATTTTTTGCCTGCTTTAACACACAAAACATGTGCTCATAAGTTGTACATTATTTCTTCACTGATGTTTTTAGTATTGTTATTTTTCCCCTGTTAATATTACATGTGTATAAAGCATTGCTTGAAGATTTAAAGTCATTGTCATTTATGCCACTGGAGACTGAATTGACCTTTCAATATTCATGGCCCTATTCTTAGTAGCAGAATCCCTGTTTAACTGAGCTCAATGTGCCATTTTCCACCCTCCCTTATGCCTTAAAGCAACAATATTAAGACAAGTGGTGTGCAACTTGTGAGATGGTTCATTAATTTTAGTTTACTCAGCAAGTAAATATGTCCTTTTATTTTTCAAGTTAATTTTTACTGGAGTATAGTTGATTTACAATGATGTGTTAGTTTCTGCTGTACATAAAGTTGAATCTGTTACACATATAGATACATCCAGTCTTTTTTAGATTCTATTTCTATACAGGTCATTACAGAGTATTGAGTACAGTTGACATAAGTCAGATATGCCCTTTATAAATTTTTGTATACATTTTGCTGGCTTAGAATGCAGACATAAAGACTGGAAGCATGAGGTAACATTTACGAAAGAAGGGATTTGCTGAAAATAGTGAAAGAAAAGTACAGTCTCGGGTTCCTGATGACAGTATAAAGCTTGCCTTCTAACAATAGACCACCAGCTTGAAAACTTCTTATATGTTAGAGTAAAATGCAAGCTTCTAGTTTTGTAAAGCTTTTGGAGTTAGATCTCCAAATGCTATTTTACCTGATAAATACATCCAAAAATGAAATAAGTATTAGAAATTTATTTTTATTTATTGAGGTATAGTTCATTTCAGCTCAGTTCAGTTCAGTCACTCTGTCGAGGCCGACTCTTTGTGGCCCCATGGAGTGCAGCATGCCAGGCCTCTCTGTCCATCACCAATTCCCGGAGTCCACCCAAACTCATGTCCATTAAGTCAGTGATGCCATCCAATCATCTCATCCTCTGTCATCCCCCTCTCCTCTTGCCTTCAATCTTTCCCAGCATCGGGGTCTTTTCAAATGAGATAGCTCTCCATATCAGGTGACCAAAGTATTGGGAGTTTCAGCTTCAACATCAGTCCTTCCAATGAACACTCAGGACTGATCTCCTTTAGGATGGACTGGTTGGATCTCCTTGAATTCCAAGGGACTCTCAAGAGTCCTTCTCCAACACCACACTTCAAAAGCATCAATTCTTCAGCACTCAGCTTTCTTTATAGTCCAACTTTCACATCCATACATGACTACTGGAAAAACCTTAGCCTTGACTAGATGGACCTTTGTTGGCAAAGTAATGCCTCTGCTTTTTAATATGCTGTCTAGGTTGGTCATAACTTTTCTTCTACGGAGTAACCATCTTTTAATTTCATGACTGCAGTCACCATCTGCAGTGATATTGGAGCCCCCAAAAATAAAGTCAGCCACTGTTTCCATTATTTCCCCATCTATTTGCCGTGAAGTGATGGGATCAGATGCCATGATCTAGTTTTCTGAATGTTGAGTTTTAAGCCAACTTTTTCACTCTCCTCTTTCACTTTCATCAAAAGACTGTTTAGTTCCTCTTCACTTTCTGTCATAAGGGTGGTGTCATCTGCATATCTGACGTTATTGATATTTCTCCAGGCAATCTTCATTCCACCTTGTGCTTCATGCAGCTCAGAGTTTTTCATGATGTACTCTGCATATAAATTAAATAAGCATAATAAATAATAAATAAGCATAAATAGTTGATTTATTATATATATATATTTCAGGTATATAGCATGTGAACAATTTTTAAAGATTATACTTCATTTATAGTTATTATAAATCATTGGCTATATCCCTTGTGTTATACATTATGTCCTTATAGCTTGTTTATTTTATAAATACCTTGTACCTATTAATGCCCTACTCTGTCTTGCCCCTCACCCATTATGTGTCCCTAATTGCAACCACTAGTTTTCTCTCTATGAATCTGTTTATTTTTTTTTAATTCACTAGCTTGTTTTATTTTTTTAGATTCCATATATAATTGATACCATGCAGTATTAGTCTTTCTTTCTCTGTCTGAATTATGTAACTAAGCATAATACTGCTCAGGTTCACCAATGTTGTTTCAAATGGCAAAATTTCATTACTTTTTAATGGTAGAATAGTATCCCATTGTGGGTGTCCCTAGTAGCTCAGGTGGTAAAGAATCCACCTGCAATTAAGGGGACATGGGTTCAACCTCTGAGTCAGGAAGATCCCCTAAAGAAGGAAATAGTAATCCACTCCAGCATTCTTCACTGGCAAATCCCATGGACAGAGGAGCATGGCAGGCTACAGTCCATCGGTCACAAGAGTCAGACAGGACTTAATGACTCTTGATGAGGGTGAAAGAGCAGAGTGAAACAACTGGCTTAAAATTCGACATTCATAAAACAAAGATCATGTCATCTGGTCCCATCACTTCATGGAAAATAGAAGGGAAAAATGGAAGCAGTGAAAGATCTCATTTTCTTGGGCTCCAAAATCACTATGGACAGTGACTGCAGCCATGAAATTAAAAAAAAAAATTGCTCCTTGGAAGGAAAGTTATGACATATCTAGACAGCATATTAAAAAGTAGAGCATCACTTTGCCAACAAAGGTTGTATAGTTGAAGCTATGGTTTTACCAGTAGTCATGTACATATGTGAGAGTTGGTCCATAAAGAAGGCTGAGTACTAAAGAATTTTTGCTTTCAAATTGTGGTGCTGGAGATCTTTGAGAGTCCTTTGGGCTGAAAGGACATCAAACCAGTCAATCCTAAAGGAAACCAACCCTAAATATTCACTGGGAGGACTGATGCTGAAGCTATAACACTTTGATCATCTGAAACAAAGAGTCCACTCATTGGAATAAAAAAAAAAAAAAAGAATGCTTATGCTAGGAAAGATTGAAGATAAAAGGTTAAGGGTGTGGCAAAGGATGAGATGGTTAGGTAGCATTACTGACTCAATGGACATGAATCTTAAAAAGCTCTCAGAGATAATGGAAGACAAAGAAGCCTGGTATGGTACACTCCATGGGATGGCAAAGAGTCAGTTAGCAAGTCACACGCACACACACACACACACACACACACACACACAAAACAAGTTCTAGTTAAAGGGAAAATAGCAGGAACATTTATAAGTCATACACCCAGGGATAAAATTCTTTCAAAATGCTTATAAGACCCCAAGAGGAAGGGGTCCTTTGTAGTATTTACATAGCACTTCATACCTGACAGGTGCCATGTAGCTCATGTGTGGATTATTTGTCTATCCCAGTTCTGTGGTGATCTAGATGGATAGCATGAATGGGTGGGGTGGGAGTTAGGTCTAATAGGGAGGAGATAAATGTATACATAAACATGAATTTTCCATGTGGTGCTAGTGGTAAAGAATCTACCTGCAATGCAGGAGATGTGGGAGAAGTGGGTTCAATCTCTAGGTAGGGAAGATTTCCTGGAGTAAGAAATGACAACTGACTCCAGTATTCTTGCCTGAAAAATCCCCTGAACAACGGAGCCTGGTAGTCTACATTCTATGGGGTAGTAAAGAGCTGAATACAACTGCAAGACTGAGCACACATAGATGTATGTATATTTATAGCTGATTTACCTTATTGTACAACAGAAACTAACACTACCTTGTAAAGCAATTATACCCCAATCAAAAAAAAAAAAAAAAAGGAAGAAGAAGGAACCTATATATGTTTAAATGGCAATCCACTCCAGTATTCTTGCCTAGAGAATCCGAGGGATGGGGGAGCCTGTTGCTTTGCTGTCTATGGGGTCACACAGAGTTGGACACGACTGAAGTGACTTAATAGCATATACTGCTGTTCAGCTGCCAAATCATGTCTGACTCTTCTAAGAGTTGGACATATATACGTATGTGTGTGTGTGTGTGTGTGTGTGTGTGTGTGTGTGTGTGATGTGCTAAGTAACTTTAGCCATGTCTAATGATTTTTTGTGACCCCCATGAACCATAGCCCGCCAGGCTCCCCTGTCCATGGGATTCTCCAGGCAAGAATAATGCAGTGGGTTGCCATTTCCTATGCCATTATATATGTTTAAAGATAGTCATCCATACTGACTTTACCTGCTGATGGAGGAATATTGTGCTGTGCTTTTCTCGACAGCAGGATTCTAAGATATGTCTTTCTGTAGTACACAACAAAAGGAGTAAGAAAGATGTTTTCTATACTTTAAAGGTGAAATGTATATATTAAACAGAGGGTGATATTGGTGGTAGTAGAAGGTGAGTGCAGCTTCTAAAAATGTTTACTCGTTATTTTTTTGTGAACATCTTTGCCAACATCACAGCTCTGTAGATGATTCTTCTTTATCTATACAGATTGAGAGTGAGAAGGGGGAATATGAAAGATAGAACAGAAGGGAATCTTTGTAGAGACCACTGTGGTAGACAGGCTTGCTGAAATCCTGTAGCTGGCCACATCATACAAAGATACTCAAGTTTAAAGTCAGGAAAGAATGATCAAATAACAGGAAATTATATTGATTTTAAGCCTGATCAGCATTTAGGGTACATAGAGGTCATAGCCCAAATAGGTCATAGATCTGAGTAGATTCAAGCAACTTGCCCACTCAAGGTCTTTTCCAATTTTTGTGGTCAAAGCAAGCATATGCATTAAAGAAGCTACTAGTTCTTGAAGCCCAGGTCTCTAGGTCTGTGGCCTTTTAAAAATGTTGAAAGGGGCCTAGAGGTAGAATGCAGGAATATTGTCAACATTCAAGGGTCTTCATTACTTTATGAGAAAATTGATGTTGTACCAAATCCAAGTTTTTCCAAAATCTGTTATACATTTTGAGAAACTCTTTGGGTTTATGCCAGATCATGTAACCTGGCCCTGGCTTCCATAAGGCACCAATTTAAACATCTAATCACTAGAAATGAGCAGAAAGTTTACTGAAATTAAAGGTGCAGGATTGGGGACTGAAACAAAAATATACCTTACTATCCTTATTCCCATCCCAACCCTCTGTGGCTAAGATTTAATCTTAATTTGCTTGTAATTAACTATTTGCATTTATCTATCATTTGCTATTGATAAGATGCCTCGTGTGAAATAAAGATGTCAAAGAACAATTTCTCATAAAAAGTTATCAGTTCAGTTAAGTTGCTCAGTCGTATCCGACTCTTTGTCACCCAATGGACTGAATATGCCAGGCTTCCCTGTCCATCACCAATTCCTGGAGCTCGCTCAAACTTATGTCCATCCAGTCCCTGATGCCATCCAACAATCTCATCCTCTGTCATCCCCTTCTCCTAGTGCCTTCAATCTCATAGCATCAGGGTCTTTCCAATGAGTTAGTGCTTTACATCAGGTGGCCAAACTATTGGAGTTTCAACTTCAGCATCAGTCCTTCCAATGAATATTCAGGACTTATTTCCATTAGGATTGACCGGTTTGATCTCCTAGCAGTCCAAGGGACTCTCAAGAGTTTTCTCCAACACCAAAGTTCAAAAGCATCATTTCATCAACACTCAGCTTTCTTTATGGTCCAACACTCACATCCATACAGGACTACTGGAAAAACCATAGCTTTGACTAGATGGACATACGTCAACAAAGTAACATCTCTGCTTTTTAATATGTTGTCTAGGTTAGTCATAGCTTTTCTTCCAAGGAGCAAGTGTCTTTTAATTTCATGGCTGCAATCACCATCTGCAGGATTTTGGAGCCTGAGAAAATAAAGTCTGTCACTGATTTCATTGTTTCCCAATCTATTTACCATGAAGTGATGGGACTGGATAACATGATCCTCATTTTTTGAGTGTTAAGTTTTAAGCCAGCTTTTTCACTCTACTCTTTCATTTTCATCTTGAAGCTCTTCAGTTCCTCTTCACTTTCTGTCATAAGGGTAGTGTCATCTGCATATCTGAGGTTGTTGATATTTCTTCTGCCAATCTTGATTCTAGCTTGTGCTTCATCCAGCCTGGAATTTCTCAAGATGTATTCTGCATATAAGTTAAATAAGCAGGGTGACAATGTACAGCCTTGACCTGCACACAGATTTCTCAGGAGGCAACTGAGGCGGTCTGGTGTTCTCATCTCTTGAAGAATTTTCCACAGTTTGTTCTCATCTACACAGTCAAAGGCTTTGGCATAAAAAGTAAAGCAGAAGTAGTTTTTGTTTGTTTGTTTGTTTGCTTTTCTTTTTGGATTTCCTTGCTTTTCAGATGATCCAAAGGATGTTGGCAATTTGATCTCTGGTTCCTCTGCCTTTTCTAAATCCAGCTTGAACATCTGGGAAGTTCACAGTTCACATACTGTTGAAACCTGACATGGAGAATTTTGAGAATTACTTTACTAGCATATGAGATGAGAACAATTGTGAAGTAGTTTGAATATTCTTTGTCATTTCCTTTCTTCGGGATTGGAATGAAACCTGACCTTTTCCAGTCCTGTGGCCACTGCTGAGTTTTCCAGATTTGCTGGCATATTGAGTGCGTCACTTTCAAAGCATCATCACTAGGATTTGAAATGGCTCAACTGGAATACCATCACCTCCACTAGCTTTATTCATAATGATGCTTCCTAAGGCCCACTTGACTTCACCTTCCAGGATGTCTGGCTTTAGGTGAGTGATCACACTATCATGATTATTTGGGTCATGAAGATCTTTTTTGTACAGTTCTTCTGTGCATTGTTGACATCTCTTCTTCTTTTTTTTTTTTTATGGTGCTATTTTATTTTATTTTTTTAATTTTATTTTATTTTTAAACTTTACAATATTTATTGGTTTTGCCAAATATCGAAATGATCTTCTGCTTCTGTTAGGTCCATACTGTTTTTGTCCTTTATTGTGCCCATCTTTGCATGAAACTTTCCCTTGTTATCTCTAATTTTCTTGAAGAGATCTCTAGTCTTTTCCATTCTGTTTTTTTCCTCTATTTCTTTGCATTGATCACTGAGGAAGGCTTTATTATCTCTCCTTGTTATTCTCTGGATCTCTGCAGTCAAATGGGTATATCTTTCCTTTTCTCCTTTGCCTTTAGCTTCTCTTCTTTTCTCGGCTATATGTATGGCCTCCTGAGGAAACCATTTTGCCTTTTTGCATTTATTTTTTCTGGGGATGTTCTTGACCACTGTCTCCTGTATTATGTCATGAACCTCCATCCATAGTTCTTCAGGCATTCTGTCTATCAGATCTAAACCCCTGAATCTATTTCTCACTTCCAGTATATAATCATAAGGAATTTGATTTAGGTCATACCTGAATGGTCTAGTGGTTTTCCTTACTTTCTTTAATTTAATTCTGAATTTGGCAATAAGGAGTTCATGGTCTATGCCACAGTCATCTCCCAGTCTTGTTTTTGCTGATTGTACAGAGCATCTCCCACTATTGGTGCACAGAATATAATAAATCTTATTTTGGCATTACCCATCTGGTGATGTGCATGTGTAGAGCCTTCTCTTGTTTTGTTGGAAGAGGTTGTTTGCTATGGCTAGTGCATTCCCTTGGTAAAACTCTGTTAGCCTTTGCCCTGCTTCATTTTGTACTCTAAGGCCAAATTTGCCTCTTACTCCAGGTATCTCTTTCTTCCTACTTTTGCATTCCAGTCCCCTATGGTGAAACGGACATCTTTTTTGAGTGTTAGTTCTAGAAGGTCTTGTAGATCTTCATAGAATATTTCAACATCAGCTTCTTCAGCATTACTGGTTGGGTCATAATTTAGATTACTGTGATATTGAATGACTTGCCTTGGAAATGAATAGAAATCATTCTGTCGTTTTTGAGATTGCACCCACTACTGCATTTTGGACTCTTCTGTTGACTATGAGGGCTAATCCATTTCTTCTAACAGACTGTTGCCCACAGTAGTAGATATAATGATCATCTGAATTAAATTCACCCATTTCAGTCCATTTTTAGTTCACTAATTCTTAAAACATCAATGTTCATTCTTGCCATCTGTTGTTTTACCGCTTCCAGGTGACTATGCCAAAGCCTTTGACTGTGTGGATCACAATGAACTGTGGAAAATTCTGAAAGAGATGGGAATACCAGACCACCTGATCTGCCTCTTGAGAAATTTGTATGCAGGTGAGGAAGCAACAGTTAGAACTGGAAATGAAACAATAGACTGGTTCCAAATAGGAAAAGGAGTACGTCAAGGCTGTATATAGTCACCCTGCTTATTTCATTTATATGCAGAGTACATCATGAGAAACACTAGGCTGGAAGAAACACAAGCTGGAATCAAGATTGCTGGGAGAAATATCAATAACCTCGACATGCAGATGACACCACCCTTGTGGCAGAAAGTGAAGAGGAACTCAAAAGCCTCTTGATGAAAGTGAAAGTGGAGAGTGAAAAAGTTGGCTTAAAGCTCAACATTCAGAAAATGAAGATCATGGCATCCGGTCCCATCACTTCATGGGAAATATATGGGGAAACAGTGGAAACAGTGTCAGACTTCATTTTTCTGGGCTCCAAAATCACTGCAGATGGTGACTGCAGCCATGAAATTGAAAGACGCTTACTCCTTGGAAGGAAAGTTATGACCAACCTAGATAGCATATTGAAAAGCAGAGACATTACTTTGCCAACAAAGGTCTGTCTAGTCAGGCTATAGTTTTTCCTGTGGTCATGTATGGATGTGAGAGTTGGACTGTGAAGAAAGCTGAGTGCCGGAGAATTGATGCCTTTAAATTGTGGTGTTGGAGAAGACTCTTGAGAGTCCCTGGGACTGCAAGGAGATCCAACCAGTCCATTTTGAAAGAGATCAGCCCTGGGATTTCTTTGGAAGGAATGATGCTAAAGCTGAAACTCCAGTACTTTGGCTGCCTCGTGTGAAGAGTTGACTCATTGGAAAAGACTCTGATGCTGGGAGGGATTGGGGGCAAGAGGAGAAGGGGACGACAGAGGATGAGATGGCTGGATGGCATCACTGACTCGACGGACGTGAGTCTGAGTGAACTCCGGGAGTTGGTGGTGGACAGGGAGGCCTGGCATGCTGTGATTCATGGAGTTGCAAAGAGTCGGACATGACTGAGAGACTGATCTGATCTGATTTGATCTGATCTTACCTTTATTCATGAACCTAACAATCCGGTTTCCTATGCAATATTGCTCTTTACAGAATCAGACTTTACTTCAGTCACCAGTCACATCCACAACTGGGCATTTTTCTCACTTTGGCTCTGCCTCTTTATTCTTTCTGGAGTTATTTCTCCACTGTTCTCCAGTAGCATATTTTTTTTTACCATATTTGATCTCAGGTGAAACAACAGGGAGGGAGCACAGCCCTGCCCATCAACAGAAAATTGGATTAAAGATTTACTGAGCATGGCCTCACCCAGCAGAATAAAAACCAGTTTCTCCCACAGTCAGTCTCTTGCATCAGGAAACTTCAATAAGCCTCTTATCCTTATCCTTCAGAGGGCAGACAAAATGAAAACCACAGAAAACTGAAAATTAATCAACTGATCACATGGGCCACTGCCTTCTCTAACTCAATGAAACTATGATCCATACCGTGTAGGGCCACCTAAGACAGACGGGTCATGGTGGAGAGTTCTAACAAAACATGGTCCACTGGAGAAGGAAATGGCAAACAACTTCAGTATTCTTGCCTTGAGAGCCCCATGAATACCATAAACATTTATATAATGTTGCTAATAGCTGTATATGCTGTTTACTTGCCTGTAAACTCTATAGTTTATGGTTAGTAAAATTTTTTATTTTTATGCAAAAATTTGCCAGTCAGGATTCCTATAATTGTCAGCTAGGACCAACCCCACATCCAAGGACCAGTGGCTGCGTGGGCGCAGGAGGGCCTAGAGGAGCTATCCCATGTTGAAGGTCAGGAAGGGCGGCAGTGAGGAGATACCGCTCGTCCAAGGTAAGGAGCAATGGCTGCGCTTTGCTGGAGCACCCGTGAAGAGATACCCCACGCCCAAGGTAAGAGAAACCCAAGTAAGATGGTAGGTGTTGCAAGAGGGCATCAGAGGGCAGACACACTGAAACCATACTCACAGAAAACTAGTCAATCTAATCACACTAGGACCACAGCCTTGTCTAACTCAATGAAACTAAGCCATGCCCGTGGGGCAACCCAAGACGTACAGGTCATGGTGGAGAGATCTGACAGAATGTGGTCCACTGGAGAAGGTAATGGCAAACCGCTTCAGTATTCTTGCCTTGAGAACCCCATGCACAGTATGAAAAGGCAAAATGATAGGATACTGAAAGAGGAACTCCCCAGGTCAGTAGGTGCCCAATATGCTACTGGAGATGAGTGGAGAAATAACTCCAGAAAGAATGAAGGGATGGAGCCAAAGCAAAAAGAATACCCAGCTGTGGATGTGACTGGTGATAGAAGCAAGGTCTGATGCTGTAAAGAGCAATATTGCATAGGAACCTGGAATGTCAGGTCCATGAATCAAGGCCAATTGGAAGTGTTCAAACAAGAGATGGCAAGAGTAAATGTCGACATTCTAGGAATCAGCAAACTGAAATGGACTGGAATGGGTGAATTTAACTCAGATGACCATTATATCTACTATTGCGGGCAGGAATCCCTCAGAAGAAATGGAGTAGCCATCATACTCAACAAAAGAGTCTGAAATGCAGTACTTGGATGCAATCTCAAAAACGATAGAATGGTCTCTGTTGATTTCCAAGGCAAACCATTCAATACCACAGTAATCCAAGTCTATGCCCCAACCAGTAACGCTGAAGAAGCTGAAGTTGAATGGTTCTATGAAGACCTACAAGACCTTTTAGAACTAACACCCCAAAAAGATGTCCTTTTCATTATAGGGGACTGGAATGCAAAAGTAGGAAGTCAAGAAACACCTGGAGTCACAGGCAAATTTGGCCTTGGAATACGGAAAGAAGAAAGGCAAAGACAATAGAGTTTTGCCAAGAGAATGTACTGGTCATAGCAAACACCATCTTCCAATAACACAAGAGAAGACTCTACACATGGACATCACCAGATGGTCAACATCAAAATCAGACTGATTATATTCTCTGCAGCCAAAGATGGAGAAACTCTATACAGTCAGCAAAAACAAGACCAGGAGCTGACTGTGGCTCAGATCATGAACTCCTGATTGCCAAATTCAGACTGAAATTGAAGAAAGTAGGGAAAACCACTAAACCATTCAGGTATGGTCTAAATCAAATCCCTTATGATTATAAAGTGGAAGTGAGAAGTAGATTTAAGGGCCTAGATCTGATAGATAGAGTGCCTGATGAACTATGGAATGAGGTTTGTGACATTGTGCAGGAGACAGGGATCAAGACCATCCCCATGGAAAAGAAATGTGAAAAAGCAAAATGGCTGTCTGGGGAGGCCTTACAAATAGTTGTGAAAAGAAGAGAAGAGAAAAGCAAAGGAGCAAAGGAAAGATATAAGCATCTGAATGCAGATTTCCAAAGAATAGCAAGAAGAGATAAGAAAGCCTTCCTCAGCAATCAATGCAAAGAAGTAGAAGAAAACAACAGAATGGGAAAGACTAGAGATCTCTTCAAGAAAAGTAGAGATACCAAGGGAACATTTCATGCAAAGATGGGCTCAATAAAGAACAGAAATCGTAAGGACCTAACAGAAGCAGAAGATTTTAAGAAGAGATGGCAAGAATACACAGAAGAACTGTACAAAAAAGATCTTCACGACCCAGATAATCACGATGGTGTGATCACTGACCTACAGCCAGACATCCTGGAATGTGAAGTCAAGTGGGCCTTAGAAAGCATCACTACGAACAATGCTTGTGGAGGTGATGGAATTCCACTTGAGCTATTTCAAATCCTGAAGGATGGTTCTGTGAAAGTGCTGCACTCAATATGCCAGCAAATTTGGAAAACTCAGCAGTGGCCACAGGACTGGAAAATGTCAGTTTTCATTTCAATCCCAAAAAAAGGTAATGCCAAAGAATGCTCAAACTATGGCACAATTGCACTCATCTCACATGCTAGTAAAAAATGCTCAAAATTCTCCAAGCCAGGCTTCAACAATACATGAATTGTGAACTTCCAGATGTTCAATCTGGTTTTATAAAAGGCAGAGGAACCAGAAATAAAATTGAAAACATCTGCTGGATCATAGAAAAAGCAAGAGAGTTCCAGAAAAACATTGATTTCTGCTTTATTCACTATGCCAAAGCCTTTGACTGTGTGGACCACAATAAACTGTGGAAAATTCTGAAAGAGATGGGAATATCAGACCACCTGATCTGCCTCTTGAGAAACCCATATGCAGGTCAGGAAGCAACAGTTAGAACTGGACATGGAACAACAGACTGGTTCCAAATAGGAAAAGGGGTACGTCAAGGCTGTATATTGTCACCCTGCTTATTTAACTTTTATGCCAAGTACATCATGAGAAACGCTGGGCTGGAAGAAACACAAGCTGGAATCAAGATTGCTGGGAGAAATATCAATAACCTCGATATGCAGATGATACCACACTTATGGCAGAAAGTGGAGAGGAACTCAAAAGCCTCTTGATGAAAGTGAAAGAGGAGAGTGGAAAAGTTGGCTTAAAGCTCAACATTCAGAAAACAAAGATCACGGCATCTGGTCTCATCACTTCATGGCAAATAGATGGAGAAACAGTGAAAATAGTGTCAGACTTTATTTGGGCTCCAAAATCACTGCAGATGGTGACTGCAACCATGAAATTAAAAGAGGCTTACTCTTTGGAAGGAAAGTTATGACCTAGATAGCATATTGAAAAGCAGAGACATTACCTTGCCAACAAATGTCCATCTGGTCAAGGCTATGGTTTATCCAGTGGTCATGTATGGATGTGAGAGTTGGGCTGTGAAGGACACTGAGTACCGAAGAAATGATGCTTTTGAACTGTGGTGTTGGATAAGACTCTTGAGAGTCCCTTGGACTGCAAGGACATCCAACCAGTCCATTCTAAAGGAGATCAGTTCTGGGTGATCATTGGAAGGGCTGATGCTGATCTGAAACTCCAATACTTTGGCCACCTCATGCGAAGAGTTGACTCATTGGAAAAGACTCTGATGCTGGAAGGGATTGGGGGCAGGAGGAGAAGGGGAGGACAGAGGATGTGATGGCTGGATGGTATCACTCACTCGATGGACATGAGTTTGAGTGAACTCCGGGTGTTGGTGATGGACATGGAGGCCTGGCGTGCTGCAATTCACGGGGTTGCAAAGAGTCGGACATGACTGAGCGACTGATCTGATCTGATCTGATCTGATAGTCAGTAATACTAACAATTGTATTTTTTACTACATTTTTTTTTTTTTGTACTGGCACAAAGCCTATTAACATGATAGTTTCAGGTGAAGAACTAAAGTATTCATTCATACATATACATGTATACATTCTTTCCAAAACTCTGCTTCTGTCCCGGCTGCCACATAACATTGAGCAGAGTTCCATGTGTGATACAGTAGGTCCTTGTCCATTACTTGTTTAAATATAATAGTGTGCATATATCCATCCCAAACTCCCTAACCATACCTTCCCCATAGCCTTTCCTAGGAACCATAAGCTTGTTTTGGAAGTCTGTAAGTCTATTTCTGTTTTCCAAGTTCATTTGTTATCATTTCATTTTAGATTTCCCATATAAAGTCTATAATATCATCTTTCTCCTCTGTCTGGCTTATTTCCCTCCGTATGAGACTCTCAACCTAGAGAAATATCTAAGAATGGCATCTTTAAGGGACATTGTCTTTTCACTAACAAAAAAGATGGCATGGGACATAGTGTAACATTTATTTACAAATTATATTTTTGTATTGAAGTGATGAAAAAGAGAGTTGTGCTACACTGGTTGTGAATTACTCTATATACTTCATTTTTCAGAGGTCTTATGCATATTATTAGAAAATTTGGCACTTCAAAAAAATCATGAAGATAATTTATATAATTTAAAGCAAGATATTAATACAAAATCAAGAATATGTTTCAATAATTTTAAATGATTTGTATGTATACATATACACACATACACACAGATATATTCTAAACTTTTCCTGTGATGTATTTTCTGTTATATAATTTTAATTTAGCAAAATTTTAAATTTGAAGTTTCAATAGGACTTTGAATTATTCAGTAATTTTAACCATACTTTACTTCTGTAAATTTATTTGTTAGTGTTTTAACTCCACTAATTTTACATTTACATAGCTAGCTTTAATACCCAAGTTTTACTACAAGCCATGATTTTACTGGCTTCCAATCGATCATGCATATTTTAAAAAATGACTTATTGACTGGGGTATGGCATTGAGAAATTGACAGAAATGGGCTTAATTACAAATAAATCTAGTTTCAAAATCTAAATTTTTATACTGCAATATGCAAAAGCCATCTGGTCTACTGCAATATCTGGACATTGAATCAATTTCAGAAATAAAATACTGGCTTCAATAATAACACAGCTAAATTAAAAAAAATAATATATTCAATACAACCTCTTAAAATTTTTTGATTAAAATATGTAAGCAGGTATTTTTAGTTTATAATGAAAGATATATATTACCCATGAAGTTTTCTACATGCTTCTGTGCATTTTATAAAGTCTGGACCTGTTTCTTTCTTTCAACCACATTTTGAAATGGTCCCCAGGCCTCAAACCAGTTCATAAGCACTTATCTAAATGCTTCTGACAGTAATATACCAGGAAAGAAGAGACTTTTTAATACACCTTTGTATTTTTCTGTGATTTTACTTCTCATGTATGAACTAGTCCACTTCTCTGAAAAATCCACCTGTTTTTAGAACCTTTGGAATCAAATGGGATACTAGATGCCATGCTTCCCATCTGCTTACTTCTCCCCTTCTTTTTCTTTTGAATGAGAATTCTGATCTGCTCTGAATCAGAATTTTAGCTTTGAAGCACGTGGATTTCAGTTTCTTTTTTCATAGTAAATCAAGATCAGATTTTTAGCTTTTAATTTCCTGGACCCTCAAAGTGTTCAGATTTTTTTTTTTAAATAAAGCAACAATCAATTTCATGAATAATTGTGCCACATTTAATGGTGTAAAAATATAGGCTGATGTTTCAAAATATTAGCATAACAGGTAAGTTCAGGCACTTGGATTATTTTAAACATGAACATAACTTTAGGAATAAAGACCATAATAAAATGTTCAGTTTTTTAAATTGTTTATTTTAATACAAATCACATTAAGGGTGTATATATTTGTAATATTTATCAAACTTGATGTCACAAATAAATAGAAATAAGTAAGTTGTTAAAAGGTAAATATAGATTAGATCCTAGTGTAGACTGTATAGCCTACTAATCCACATTTTAGGCAAAAACAAATTATGTAATTCCAAAAAAAAATATTTTGTTCTGAGTTGATTACTTAAAGAATGTAACTTAAAAAAAATATATATATATATATAAAATAATGTCTGCCTTACTTTTTCCAAATATTAGTAATAGAAAGTGACATTTGAATACACATGCTTCTTTCCTCATTGGTGTTTACCTATATATCTTTTTGTTTGTTCACCTTTATTTTTTTTTTAATATAAATGCTTTTATTTTAATTGGAGGCTAATTACTTTGAAATATTGTGTTGGTTTTGCCATACATCAACATGAATCCACCACGGGTGTATACATGTTCCCCATCCTGAATCCCCCTCCCACCTCCCTCCCTGTACCATCCCTCTGGGTCATCCCAGTGCAAAAGCCCCAAGCATCCTGTATCCTGCATCGAACCTGGACTGGCAATTCGTTTCATATATGATGTTATACATGTTTCAATGCCATTCTCCCAAATCATCCCACCCGCACCCTCTCCCACAGAGTCCAAAAGACTGTTCTATACATCTGTGTCTCTATTGCTGTCTTGCATACAGGGTTATCGTTACCATTTTTCTAAATTCCATATATATGTGTTAGTATACTGTATTGGTGTTTTTCTTTCTGGCTTACTTCATTCTGTATAACAGGCTCCGGTTTGATCCACCTCATTAGAACTGATTCAAATGTATTCTTTTTAATGGTTGAGTAATACTCCATTGTGTATATGTACCACTGCTTTCTTATCCATTCATCTGCTGATGGACATCTAGGTTGCTTCCATGTCCTGGCTATTATAAACAGTGCTGTGATGAACATTGGGGTGCACGTGTCTCTTTCAATTCTGGTTTCCTTACTGTGTATGCTCAGCAGTAGGATTGCTGGGTCATAAAGCAGTTCTATTTCCAGTTTTCTAAGGAATCTCCACACTGTTCTCCGTAGTGGCTGTACTAGTTTGCATTTCCACCAACAGTGTAAAAGTGTTCCCTTTTCTCCACACCTTCTACAGCATTTATTGCTTGTAGACTTTTGGATAGCACTCATTCTGACTGGTGTGAAATGGTACCTCATTGTGGTTTTGATTTGTATTTCTCTGATAATGAGTGATGGAGTATCTTTTCTTGTGTTTGTTAGCAATCTGTATGTCTTCTTTGGAGAAATGTCTATTTAGTTCTTTGGCCCATTTTATGCTAGGGTCATATATTTTTCTGGAATTGAGCTGCAGGAGTTGCTTGTATATTTTTGAGTTTAGTTGTTTGTCAGTTACTTCATTTGCTATTATTTTCTCCCATTCTGAAGGCTGTTTTTTTACCTTGCTTGTAGTTTCCTTTGTTGTGTAGAAGGTTTTAAGTTTAATTAGGCCACAGGACTGGAAAAACTCAGTTTTCATTCCAATCCCAAAGAAAGGCAATGCCAAAGAATGCTCAAACTACTGCACAATTGCACTCATCTCATATGCTAGTAAAGTAATGCTCAAAATTCTCCAAGCCAGGCTTCAGACCTACGTGAACCATGAACTTCCTGATGTTCAAGCTGGTGTTAGCAAAGAAAGAGGAACCAGAGATCAAATTGTCAAAATCCACTGGATCATGGAAAAAGCAAGACAGTTCCAGAAAAGCATCTATTTCTGCATTATTGACTATGCCAAAGCCTTTGACTGTGTGGATCACAATAAAATATGGAAAATTCTGAAAGATATGGGAATACCAGACCACCTGATCTGCCTCTTGAGAAATTTGTATGCAGGTCAGGAAGCAACAGTTAGAACTGGACATGGAACAACAGCCTGATTACAAGTAGGAAATGGAGGACGTCAAAGCTGTATCTTGTCACCCTGGTTATTTAACCTATATGCAGAGTACATCATGAGAAACGCTGGACTGGAAGAAACACAAGCTGGAATCAAGATTGGCGGGAGAAATATCAGTAACCTCAGATATTCAGATGACACCACCCTTATGGCAGAGGGTGAAGAGGAACTAAAAAGTCTCTTGAAGAAAGTGAAAGAGGAGAGTGAAAAAGTTGGCTTAAAGCTCAACATTCAGAAAATGAAGATCATGTCATCCGGTCCCATCACTTCATGGGAAATAGATGGGGAAACAGTGTCAGACTTTATTTTTCTGGGATCCAAAATCACTGCAGATGGTGACTGCAGCCATGAAATTAAAAGAGGCTTACTCCTTGGAAGGAAAGTTATGACCAACCTACATAGCATATTCAAAAGCAGAGACATTACTTTGCCAACAAAAGTTCGTCTAGTCAAGGCTATGGTTTTTCCTGTGGTCATGTATGGATGTGAGAGTTGAACTGTGAAGAAGGCTGAGCACCGAAGAATTGATACTTTTGAACTGTGGTGTTGGAGAAGACTCTTGAGAGTACCTTGGACTGCAAGGAGATCCAACCAGTCCCTTCTGAAGGAGATGAGCCCTGGGATTTCTTTGGAAGGAATGATGCTAAAGCTGAAACTCTAGTACTTTGGCCACCTCATGCGAAGAGTTGATTCATTGGAAAAGACTGTGATGCTGGAAGGGTTTGGGGGTAGGAGGAGAAGGGGACATCAGAGGATGAGATGGCTAGATGACATCACTGACTTGTTGGACGTGAGTCTGAGTGAACTCCGGGAGTTGGTGATGGACGGTGAGGCCTGGTGTGCTGTGATTCATGGGGTCGCAAAGAGTCAGACACGACTGAACGACTGAACTGAACTGAACTGAGGTCCAATTTGTTTATTTTTGCTTTTATTTCCAATATTCTGGGAGGTGGGTCATAGAGGATCCTGTTCTGATTTAGTCGGAGAGTGTTTTGCCTCTGTTCTTCTCTAGGAGTTTTATAGTTCCTGGTCTTATGTTTAGATCTTTAATCCATTTTGAGTTTATTTTTGTGTATGTTGTAGAAAGTGTTCTAGTTTCATTCTTTTACAAGTGGTTGACCAGTTTTCCCAGCAGCCCTTGTTAAAGACATTGTCTTTTCTCCATTGTATATTCTTGCCTACTTTGTCAAAGATAAGGTGTACATAGGTGCATGGATTTATCTCTTGGCTTTCTATTTTGTTCCATTGATCTATGTTTCTGTCCTTGTAGTTATATATCTTTAATGGGCTTCCCTGATAGCTCAGCAGGTAAAGAATCCACTTGCAATGAGGGAGATCTGGGTTTGATCCTTGGGTTGGGAAGATGCCCTGGAAAGGGAAAGGCTACCTATTCCAATATTCTGGCCTGGAGAATTCCGTGGACTGTATAGTACATGGGGTCGCAAAGAGTCAGACACGACTGAGTACTTTTGATTTCATGTACTTTTAATCAGATCAGATCAGTCGCTCAGTCATGTCCGACTCTTTGCGACCCCATGTATCACAGCACGCCAGGCCTCCCTGTCCATCACCAACTCCTGGAGTTGACTGAGACTCAGGTCCATCGAGTCAGTGATGCCATCCAACCATTTCATCTTCTGTCGTCCCCGTCTCCTCTTGCCCCCAATCCCTCCCAGAATCAGAGTCTTTTCCAATGAGTCAACTCTTCACATGAGGTGGCCAAAGTACTGGAGTTTCAGCTTTAGCATCATTCCTTCCAAAGAAATCCCAGGGCTGATCTCCTTTAGAATGGACTGGTTGGATCTCCTTGCAGTCCAAGGGACTCTAAAGAGTCTTCTCCAACATCGCAGTTCAAAAGCATCAATTCTTCAGTGCTCAGCCTTCTTCACAGTCCAACTCTCACATCCATACATGACCTAGGAAAAACCATAGCCTTGACTAGACAGACCTTTGCTGGCAAACTAATGTCTCTGCTTTTCAATATGCTATCTAGGTTGGTCATAACTTTCCTTCCAAGGAACAAGCATCTTTTAATTTCATGGCTGCAGTCACCATCTGCAGTGATTTTGGAGCACCCCAAAATAAAGTCTGACACTGTCTCCACTGTTTCCCCATCTATTTCCCATGAAGTGATGGGACCTGATGATATGATCTTCATTTTCTGAATGTTGAGCTTTAAGCCAATTTTTCATTCTCTACTTTCACTTTCATCAAGAGACTTCATCAAAGGCTCTTTAGTTCCTCTTCACTTTCTGCCATAAGGGTGGTGTCAACTGAATATCTGAGGTTATTGATATTTCTCCCAGCAATCTTGATTCCAGCTGGTGTTTCTTCCAGTGTAGCGTTTCTCATGATGTACTCTGCATGTAACTTAAATAAACAGGGTGACGATATACAGCCTTGATGAACTCCTTTTCCTATTTGGAACCAGTCTGTTGTTCCATGTCCAGTTCTAATTGTTGCTTCCTGACCTGCATACAAATTTCTCAAGAGGCAGATCAGGTGGTCTGGTATTCCCATCTCTTTCAGAATTTTCCACAGTTTATTGTGATCCACACAGTCAAAGGCTTTGGCATAGTGAATAAAGCAGAAATAGATGCTTTTCTGGAACTCTCTTGCTTTTTCCATGATCCAGCACATGTTGGCAATTTTATCTCTGGTTCCTCTGCCTTTTCTAAAACGAGCTTGAACATCAGGAAGTTCAAGGTTCACAAATTGCTGAAGCCTGGCTTGGAGAATTTTGAGCATTTCTTTACTAGTATGTGAGATGAGTGTGATTGTGAGGTAGTTTGAGCATTCTTTGGCATTGCCTTTCTTTGGGATTGGAATGAAAACTGACCTTTTCCAGTCCTGTGGCCTCTTCTGAGTTTTCTAAATTTGCTGGCATATTGAGTACAGCACTTTCACAGCATCATCTTTCAGGATTTGGAATAGCTCAACTGGAATTCTATCACCTCCACTAGCTTTGTTCGTAGTGATGCTTTCTAAGGCCCACTTGACTTCACATTCCAGCATGTCTGGCTCTAGGTCAGTAATCACACCATCGTGATTATCTGGGTCATGAAGATCTTTTTTGTACAGTTCTTCTGTGTATCCTTGCCATCTCTTCTTAAAATCTTCTGCTTCTGTTAGGTCCTTACGATTTCTGTTCTTTATTGAGCCCATCTTTGCATGAAATATTCCTTTGGTATCTCTGATTTTCTTGAAGAGATCTCTAGTCTTTCCCATTCTGTTGTTTTCCTCTATTTCTTTGCATTGATCGCTGAAGAGGGCTTTCTTATCTCTTCTTGCTAGTCTTTGGAATTCTGCATTGAGATGTTTATATCTTTCCTTTGCTCCTTTGCTTTTCCCTTCTCTTCTTTTCACAGCTATTTGTAAGGCCTCCCCAGACAGCCATTTTGCTTTTTTGCATTTCTTTTCCATGGGCTTCCACTGTATAACCATAAGGGATTTGATTTAGGTCATACCTGAATGGTCTAGTGGTTTTCCCTACTTTCTTCAATTTAAGTCTGAATTTGGCAATAAGGAGTTCATGGTCTGTGCCACAGTCAGCTCCTGGTCTTGTTTTTGCTGACTGTATAGAGCTTCTCCATCCTTGGTTGCGAAGACTATAATCAATCTGATTTCGGTGTTGACCATCTGGTGATGTCCATGTATAATCTTCTCTTGTGTTGTTGGAAGAGGGTGTTTGTTATGACAAGTGCATTTTCTTGGCAAAACTCTATTAGTCTTTGCCCTGCTTCATTCCGTATTCCAAGGTCAAATTTGCCTGTTACTCCAGGTGTTTCTTGACTTCTTACTTTTGCATTCCAGTCCCCTATAATGAAAAGGACATCTTTTTTGGGTGTTAGTTCTAAAAGGTTTTGTAGGTCTTCATAGAACCGTTCAACTTCAGCTTCTTCAGCCCTACTGGTTGGGGCATAGACTTGGATTACTGTGATATTGAATTGTTTGCCTTGGAAACGAACAGACATCATTCTGTCGTTTTTGAGATTGCATCCAAGTACTGCATTTCGGACTCTTTTGTTGACCATGATGGCTACTCCATTTCTTCTGAGGGATTCCTGCCCGCAGAGGTAGATATAATGGTTATCTGAGTTAAATTCACCCATTCCAGTCCATTTCAGTTCGCTGATTCCTAGAATGTCGACATTCACTCTTGCCATCTCTTGTTTGACCACTTCCAATTTGCTTTGATTCATGGACCTGACATTCCAGGTTCCTATGCAATATTGCTCTTAATAACATCGGACCTTGCTTCTATCACCAGTCACATCCACAGCTGGATATTGTTTTTGCTTTGGCTCCATTCCTTCATTCTTTCTGAAGTTATTTCTCCATTGATCTCCAGTAGCATATTGGGCACCTACTGACCTGCGGAGTTTCTCTTTCAGTATCCTATCATTTTGCCTTTTCATACTGTTCTTGGGGTTCTCAAGGTAAGAATACTGAAGTGGTTTGCCATTACCTTCTCCAGTGGAACACATTCTGTGAGATCTCTCCACCATGACCCACCCATCTTGGGTTGCCCCACGGGCATGGCTTAGTTTCATTAAGTTAGACAAGGCTGTGGTCCTAGTGTGATTAGATTGACTAGTTTTCTGTGAGTATGGTTTCAGTGTGTCTGCCCTCTGATGCCCTCTTGCAACACCTACTGTCTTACTTGGGTTTCTCTTACCTTGGCTGTGGGGTATCTCTTCACGGCTGCTCCAGCAAAGTGCAGCCATTGCTCCTTACCTTGAATGAGGGGTATCTCCTCACCACCACCTTTCCTGACCTTCAACGTGGGATAGCTCCTTTAGGCCCTCCTGCGCCCACGCAGCCACGGCTGCTTGGACGTGGGGTTGGTCCTCCCGGCCACCGCCCCTGGCCTTGGGCGTGGGTTGCTTTAACTCTGTTAAGATATTCAGTTCAGTTCAGTCGTTCAGTCATGTCTGACTCTTTGCAACCCCATGGACTGCAGCGTGATAGGCTTTCCCTGTCCATCACCAACTCTCAAAGCTTGCTCAAACTCATGTCCACTGAGTCGATGATGCCATCCAACCATCTCATCTTCTGTCCTCCTCTTCTCCTCACTCCTTCAATCTTTCCCACCATCATGGTATTTTCCAGTGAGTCAGTTCTTCACATTAGGAGGCCAAAGTATTTGAGCTTCTGCCTCAGTCCTTCCAATGAATATTCAGGACTGATATCCTTTTGGATTGACTGGTTGGATCTCCTTGAAGTTCAAGGGACACATTAAGAGTGTTCTCCAACATCACAATTCAAAAGTATCAATTCTTCAGCACGCAGCCTTCTTTATGGTCCAACTCTCACATCCTTATGTGACTACAGGAAAAACCTCAGCTTTGACTAGATGGTCAAGAGGTTAGTTGGAAAATTAAGGTGAAACAAACCCTGTGAACAGCTAGAAACTGCAATATTTTATCAAATTTATTCAGTGTAACTGGTTCAGGATGGCAACATGTGTACACCCATGGCAGATACATGTTGATATATGGCAAAGCCAATACAATATTTTAAAGTAAAAAATACATAAATAAATAAAAATTAAAAAATAATAATAATAAAAAAATTTGCACTAACAATGTACCAAACTGAACAAATAAAATGCTATTACAAAAGTAAATAAATAAAATAGTCTAGGTTAAGTTGTATTTTCCTTAAAGTAATTGACAGAATTCATTAAAACTATGCTATAATAAAAGCCATATTTTGTATATATATCATAATTGTATTCCTTTCTTTCCTTTCTCTAGTTACTGAATCCCCTAATTATCTCATTATTTGATCACTTTAGAACTATTCAACAAATTATTATGTCATTATTAACATCAGAAACTGAAAGCCCACTGTTTAAAATGATCCAAAATACCAATTTGAAGATCTAATTGCAAATTTAATTCACTTTATAAAAAAAGATTTCCTTTTGAGAATAATATAAATATCAATTCACTATTCTGCATATTAATATTACATCGTTTGTAGTCTGAACTTTTCATGTGATATCAGATTACTTGCAGGAGTCTGAAATTACTCTGGCAGGTGTGCTTCAGAAAATTCAAAAATAAAATGTGGAGATTCATATTGGCAGATTTACTATTGGGATCAAATGCTTTATTAAATAAAAGATTTTGTTTAAAATCTTTAGTCTAGCATAATTAGATAGAGATTCCTGAATATCAGAGAATTTAAAATAGATTCTTACTTTAAACCTTGCATATTGAAAGATATAATATAATTGAATTGGAACATGGCTGTCTATAAAACTATAAATATGATCAGAAGAGACTCCAACTAAATTAAGTTTTAGCAGCCATCAATTTATTCTAAACTGACACTGACATAAAAAATGGTTTATTGGGGTTTGTAAATCTTATTCTGTAAAGTATTGCTAGAGATGGTCTAGAAGTTTTCTGCTCAGATTATGTAGATTAAGACAAAGTTCTTTTATTAGAAACCCTATTCAGAAGATGATTTTCTTTTGACTGTATAAATGTAAAATTTTTAAAGTAATAAAAATTTATTTTTAAACAAATGTCATTGCTTTAACTATCTTAACAATGTAGGTGAATTTTATGTAATTCTTTATTTCCCAGATAGATGAGTTAAACAATGGCATCCAAGACCACAAGGTTATGTCCTTTCCACTGCTAAAAACTACCTGTCCAGGCTTAGGTGTGAGATTGTCATAATAGGTAGGCTTCTATATAAAGTAAAATTTGCAGTTAACATACGGATGATTTATATACTAGAAGATGCATTGATAATAATGCATTTTTGAAATCACTGAAAACATGAATAAAAACTATAACAGAAATAAGAGAATACAATTTTCAATGCACTTCTTCCCAAATTGGAATAATACATAAATTCAAATATTTTGAGTACTTCTTTACATTCTAGCACTTCCAGTTGCTCCACTTTCATCTTGTATATCTTCTCCCCATTCTTGTATATTTTCCCCCATTTTTATATTGGCCATTTTTCAAAAATCCCAGGTTTCTTTATGTCTTAATGCTAGTTGTGCTTCATGCTATGGTGGTATCATATATTTTAAGGACTTCTCAGCTGACAAGAAAATAAAAATATGTGTGTATCTTTCCCATGTACATACATATCTATAAATAGTTCTATATGCAACCATCTGTGTCTATAATAATATCTACATGAGTCCTTATTTATGTCTCAAACTCTAATCTACATGATCACCCTAGCCTTATCTCCCTATCTTCAAACTCTCACTACAACAATGAAAAATCTGACTTCCACCATCTGAAATGTACTTCTTTAAATGGTTAACTCCATTATATGTGTGTAGAGGTAAAATAATTGACAACCTGTACCTCACAGAGAAACTTATTTGTCAGTTAAGTTAAAATGTGTATGAACAGATTTTTTGCTTTTAGTATTAGACTGCATTCATTTTCAAAGTCACCTTGGTCAGCACTCTTTCTACTTCATTCAGTGAAGTCATTTTCAATGTTTATAAGGTAGACTGTAACATTTTGCATTCTATCTTGGGGTCACATAGCCTCCTAACTGATGATCTTCATTGCATACATAGGTGTCCCAGGTGTCACAGTGGTAAAGTACCTCCATGCCAAGGCAGGAGATTCAGGAGACACAAGAGACACGGGTTCCCTCCTTCAATCAGGAAGATCCCCTGAAGTAGGAAATGACAACCTACTCCAGTATTCTTGCCTGGAAAATTCCATGGACAGAGGAGTCTGGCAGGTTACAGTCCACAGGGTTACAAAGAATCAGACACAGCTGAACACACAGGCATGCACTGCATATATAAAGATGTACTATTTGTGAAGTAAAGCTCCGTGGATTTTGACAAATAGGTATTCTGCTATTATTGGATGGAGTGCTCTATTAATGTCAATGATATCAAGTTCAGCAATAGTGATGTTCAGGTCACCTATATCTTCAATGATTTTATGTCAGCTTGATGTATCAGTTATTCAAAAAGAGTGCTAAAGTTTCAACTATAAAACTGAAATTATCAACATTTTTCTCTTCAGTCTCATAAAAAAGTTCAGTAATTAAGTTTATAAATGAGTTGATTTTAAGAAAAATAAAGTATTCCTGATGGGCCTGACCTAATCATGAGATCCCTTTTAAGGGCTGAACTCTTCAAGGTAGAAGAGATTAAGAGAATAAGAAAGATTTGGTATAAGAAAGATTCCTTTTTCAAACTGTATTTTTTATTGAAATATAGTTAAATGATAATGTTGCATTAGTTTGAGATGATCTAAGTAGATAACATATATATGAGTTCATGGAGTTTCCCATCACTAAGTAAGAGAACCTTTATGAATATCATCAGCCTAATGAATAACAATTGCAAGCAATGGAAGACTCTATACTATGAATAATATAATAAAAAGTAAGGGTGTAACAAAATGTTTTCATATTGGTCATGTAATTGGGCTTTAAGTATGTCTAAGACATCTGCTAAAGTCACTCTGTTTTTTCAGATTCTTTGTGACCCTCCCCCACCCACCCCCATGGACTGTCTGTGGAATTCTCCAGGAAAGAATACTTGAATGGGAAGACATTCGCTTCTCAAGGGGATCTTCTTGACACAGGGATCAAACCTGTGTCTCCTGCATTGCAGGCAGATTCTTTACCTTCTTTATTGTCTGAGTTAGAGGCAATTCTGCTGAGGACTGATAGGTGACTCTGAAATTACCATCCAAGGACCAAAGAAAACAGTTCTTGGTAGAAAAAAATAACATGTGTAAGAACCCTTTGGGCACCTGATGCAAAAAAATGACTCATCAGAAAAGACATCGATGCTGGGAAAGATTGAGGGCAAAAGGAGATAAGGGGAACAGAGGTTGAGATGGTTAGATAGTATCATGGACTCAATGGACAGGAATCTGAGAAATCTCTGGAAAAAAACTAGTGTGCTACAGTTCATGGTCACAGAGAATTGGGCACAACTTCACAATTGTACAATGACAAAACAACAGCAGAGGACTTTAAGATAGATTTTATCTTTTGGATGAATTTTAAGAAGGTCCTGGTGCTTAGAATATAAAGATTGATAGGAAAAGAAAGCAGAATAAAGATGGAATGGCAAGTGGAAATTTATAGGCCAGACTAAGAGTTTTCAATTTTATCCTAAATGTACTGGAAACATTCTCAGTATGTGTTAAGCAAGATAATTCAATGATCAAAACTATTGAAAATTAGTTCACTACAGTTTTGGGAATGAGTTGAGTGAAATTGCTTAGGATGGGACTGTTCAAAACAAAATAGCAGGTTGATTTTTAGAAATGCTTCAATAAGTTGGGTGAAACTGATTTGAATAGATCAAAATACAGTTTGTAAAAGGTGAAAAGAAAATGGATATAGTTATATATTGATAAGACTAAACTGACAAGACTTAATGATAGATTGGATATGCAGAGCAACAGAAGTGAAACAAAAACAGGTTTCTAAAGCAAACTAAAAAAAAAAAAAAGTGCTTTAAAAGAACCATATTCTGGGCTAGGATTACATGATTGTGAGCAGATGGGAAAATAGTTGATTCAATAAAGTGAGGTTGAAACTGTTAGGAAGATTACCTTCCTCTGCAATTTTCTGGAAGAGTTTAAGTAGGATAGGTGTTAGCTCATCTCTAAATTTTTTGTAGAATTTGGCTGTGAAGCTGTCTGGACCTGGGCTTTTGTTTGATGGAAGATTTCTGATTACAGTTTCAATTTCTGTGCTTGTGATGGGTCTGTTTAGATTTTCTATTTCTTTTTGGTTCAGTTTTGGAAAGTTGCACTTTTCTAAGAATTTGTCCATTTCCTCCACGTTGTCCATTTTATTGGCATATAATTGCTGATAGTAGTCTCTTGTGATCCTTTGTATTTCTGTGTTGTCTGTTGTGATCTCTCCATTTTAATTTCTAATTTTATTGATTTGATTTTTCTCCCTTTGTTTCTTGATGAGTCTGGCTAATGGTTTGTCAGTTTTATGTATCCTTTCAAAGAACCCGCTTTTGGCTTTGTTGATTTTTGCTATGGTCTCTTTTGTTTCTTTTGCAATTATTTCTGCCCTAATTTTTAAGATTTCTTTCCTTCTACTAACCCTGGGGTTCTTCATTTCTTCCTTTTTTAGTTGCTTTAGGTATAGAGTTAGGTTATTTATTTGACTTTTTTCTTGTTTATTGAGGTATGCCTGTATTGCTATGAACTTTCCCCTTAGCACTGCTTTACAGTGTCCCACAGGTTTTGGGTTGTTGTGTTTTCTGAGGCCACCATCACCCTAATACCAAAACCTGACAAAGATCCCACAAAAAAAGAAAACTACAGGCCCATAACACGGATGAACATAGATGCAAAAATCCTTAACAAAATTCAAGCAATCAGAATCCAAAACCACATTAAAAAGATCATACACCATGACGAAGTGGGATTTATCCCAAGGATGCAAGGATTCTCCAATACCCGCAAATCAATCAATGTAATGCACCACATTAACAAATTGAAAAATAAAAGCCATATGATTATCTCAATACCTGCAGAGAATCCTTTGACAAAATTCAACATCCATTTATAATAAAAACTGTCCAGAAGGCAGGAATAGAAAGAACATACCTCAACATAATAAAAGCTACATATGACAAACCCACAGCAAACATTATCCTCAATGGTGAAAAATTGAAAGCATTTCCCCTAAAGTCAGGAAAAAGACAAGGGTGCCCACTTTCACACTAATACTCAGCATAGTTTTGGAAGTTTTGACTGCAGCAATCAGAGCAGAAAAAGAAATAAAAGGAATCCAAATTGGAAAAGAAGAAGTAAAACTCTCACTGTTTGCAGATGACATGATCCTCTACATAGAAAACCCTAAAGACTTCACCAGAAAATTACTAGAGCTTATCAATGAATAGAGTAAAGTTGAAGGATATAAAATCAACACACAGAAATCCCTTGCATTCCTATACACTAATAATGAGAAAATAGAAAGAGAATTTAAAGAAACAATACCATTCACTGTTGCAATGAAAATAATAAAATACTTAAGAATATATCTACCTAAAGAAACTAAAGACGTATATATAGAAAACTATGAAACACTTGTGAAAGAAATCAAAGAGGACACTAATAGATGGAGAAATATACCATGTTCATGAGTTGGAAGAATCAATATAGTGAAAATGAGTATACTACCCAAAGCAATCTATAGATTCAATGCAATCCCTATCAAGCTACCAACGGTATTTTTCACAGAGCTAGAACAAATAATTTCACATTTGTATGGAAATACAAAACACCTCGAATAGCCAAAGCAATCTTGAGAAGAAGAATGGAACTGGAGGAATCAACCTGCCTGACTTCAGGCTCTACTACAAAGCCACAGTCATCAAGACAGTATGATACTAGCACAAAGACAGAAATATAGATCAATGGAACAAAATAGAAAGCCCAGAGATAAACACACGCACCTATGGACACCTTATCTTTGACAAAGGAGGCAAGAATATACAATGGATTAAAGACAATCTCTTTAACATGTGGTGCTGGGAAAACTGGTCACCCACTTGTAAAAGAAGGAAACTGGAATACTTTCTAACACCATACACAAAAATAAACTCAAAATGAATTAAATATCTAAACATAAGACCTGAAACTATAAAACTCCTAGAGGAGAACATAGGCAAAACACTCTCCGACATACATCACAGCAAGATGCTCTATGACCCACCTCCCAGAATATTGGAAATAAAAGCAAAAATAAACAAATGGGACCTAATTAAACTTAAAAGCATCTGCACAACAAAGGAATCTATAAGCAAGGTGGAAAGACAGACTTCAGAATGGAAGAAAATAATAGCAAATGAAGCATCTGACAAAGAACTAATCTCAAAAATATACAAGCAACTCCTACAGCTCAATTCCAGAAAAATAAAGGACTCAATCAAAAAATGGGCCAAAGAACTAAATAGATATTTCTCCAAAGAAGCCATACAGATGGCTAACAAACATGTGAAAAGATGCTCAACATCACTCATTACCAGAGAAATGCAAATCAAAACCACAATGAGGTACAATTTCACACCAGTAAGAATGGCTGCGATCCAAAACTCTACAAGCAATAAATGCTGGAGAGGGTGTGGAGAAAAGGGAACCCTCTTACACTGTTGGTGAGAAAGCAAACTAGTACAGTCACTATGGAAAACAGTGTGGAGATTCCTTAAAAAACTGGAAATAGAACTGCCATACGACCCAGCAATCCCACTACTGGACATACACACTGAGGAAACCAGAATTTAAAGAGACAAGTGTACCCCAATGTTCATTGCTGCACTGTTTATAATAGTCAGGACCTGGAAGTAACCTAGATGTCCATCAGCAGATGAATGGATAAGAAAGCAGTGGTACATATACACAATGGAGTATTACTCACCCATTAAAAAGAAAACATTTGAATCAATACTAATGAGGTAGATGAAACTGGAGCCTGTTATGCAGAGTGAAGTAAGCTGGAAAGAAAAACACAATACAGTATCAGTTCAGTTCAGTCGCTCAGTCATATCCGACTTTTGTGACCCCATGAATCGCAGCACGCCAGGACTCTCTGTCTATCAGCAACTCCCGGAGTTCACCCAGACTCACAACCATTGATTCAGTGGTGCCCTCCAGCCATCTCATCCTCTGTCATACCCTTCTCTCCTGCCACCAATCCCTCCCAGCATCAGAGTCTTTTCCAATGAGTCAACTCTTCGCATGAGGTGGCCAAAGTCCTGGAGTTTCAGCTTTAGCATCATTTCTTCCAAAGAATTCCCAGGTCTGATTTCCTTCAGAATGGACTGGTTGGATTTCCCTGCAGTCCAAGGGACTCTCAAGAGTCTTCTCCAACACCACAGTTCAAAAGCATCAATTCTTTGGTGCTCAGGCTTCTTCACAGTCCAATTCTCACATCCATACATGACCACAGGAAAAACCATAGCCTTGACTAGATGGACCTTTGTTGGCAAAGTAATGTCTCTGCTTTTGAATATGCTATCTAGGTTGGACATAACTTTCCTTCCAAGGACTAAGCATCTTTTAATTTCATGGCTGCAGTCACCATCTGCAGTGATTTTGGAGCACCCCAAAATAAAGTCTGACACTGTTTCCCCATCTATTTCCCATGAAGTGATGGGACCTGATGATATGATCTTCGTTTTCTGAATGTTGAGGTTTACCAACTTTTTCACTCTCCACTTTCACTTTCATCAAGAGGCTTTTTAGTTCCTCTTCACTTTCTGCCATAAGGGTGGTGTCATATGCATATCTAAGGTTATTGATATTTCTCCCAGCAATCTTGATTCCAGCTTGTGTTTCTTCCAGTCCAGCATTTCTCATGATGTAATCTGCATATAAGTTAAATAAGCAGGGTGACAATATACAGCCTTGATGGACTTGTTTTCCTATTTGGAACCAGTCTGTTGTTTCATGTCCAGTTCTAACTGTTGCTTCCTGACCTGCATACAAATTTCTCAAGAGGCAGATCAGGTGGTCTGGTATTCCCATCTCTTGAAGAATTTTCCATAGTTTATTGTGATCCACACAGTCAAAGGCTTTGGCATAGTCAATAAAGCAGAAATAGATGTTTTTCTGGAACTCTCTTGCTTTTTCAATGATCCAGCAGATGTTGGCAATTTGATCTCTGGTTCCTCTGCCTTTCCTAAAACCAGCTTGAACATCAGGAAGTTCACGGTTCACATATTGCTGAAGTCTGGCTGGGAGAATTTTGAGCATTACTTTACTATCATGTGAGATGAGTGCAATTGTGCGGTAGTTTGAGCATTCTTTGGCATTGCCTTTCTTTGGAATTGGAATAAAAACTGATGTTTTCCAGTCCTGTGGCCTCTTCTGAGTTTTCCAAATTTGCTGGCATATTTAGTGCAGCACTTTCAGTGAAAGCATCATCTTTCAGGATTTGAAGTAGCTCAACTGGAATTCCATCACTTTCACTAGCTTTGTTCGTAGTGATGCTTTCTAAGGCCCACTTGACTTCATATTCCAGGATGTCTGGCTCTAGGTGAGTGGTCACACCATCGTGATTATCTGGGTTGTGAAGAATTTTTTTTTACAGTTCTTCTGTGTATTCTTGCCATCTCTTCTTAATATCTTCTGCTTCTGTTAGGTCCTTACCATTTCTGTCCTTTATCGAGCCCATCTTTGCATGAAATGTTCCCTTGGTATCTCTGATTTTCTTGAAGAGATCTCTAGTCTTTCCCATTCTGTTGTTTTCCTCTATTTCTTTGCATTGATTGCTGAGGAAGGCTTTCTTATCTCTTCTTGCTATTCTTTGGAACTCTGCATTCAGATGCTTATATCTTTCCTTTTCTCCTTTGCTTTTCACTTCTCTTCTTTTCACAGCTATGTGTAAGGCCTCACCAGACAGCCATTTTGCTTTTTTGCAATTCTTTTCCATGGGGATGGTCTTGATCCCTGTCTCCTGTACAATGTCATGAACCTCATTCCATAGTTCATCAGGCAATCTATCTTTCAGATCTAGGCTCTTACATCTATTTCTTACTTCCACTGTATAACCATAAGGGATTTGATTTAGGTCATATCTGAATGGTTTAGTGGTTTTCCCTACTTTCTTCAATTTCAGTCTGAATTTGGCAATAAGGAGTTCATGGCCTGAGCCTCAGTCAGCTCCTGGTCTTGTTTTTGCTGACTGTGTAGAGCTTCTCCATCTTTGGCTGCAAAGAATATAATCAATCTGATTTCGGTGTTGACCATCTGGTGATGTCCATGTGTAGAGTCTTCTCTTGTGTTGTTGGAAGAGGGTGTTTTTTATGACCAGTGTTAATGCATATATATGGAATTTAGAAAGATGGTAACGATAACCCTGTATGTGAGACAGCAAAAGAGACACAGATGTATAGAACAGTCTTTTGGACTCTGTGGGAGAGGGAGAGGGTGGGATGATTTGGGAGAATGGCATTGAAACATGTATATTATCATATAAGAAATGAATCGCCAGTCCAAGTTGGATGCAGGATACAGGATGCTTGGGGCTCGTGCACTGGGATGACCAAGAGTGATGCTACAGGGAGAGAGGTGGGAGGGGGTTTCAGCATGGGGAACATGTGTACACCCGTGGCAGATTCATGTTGATGTATGGCAAAACCAATACAATATTGTAAAGTAATTAGCCTTCAATTAAAATAAATAAATTTAAATTAAAAATAAAAGAAACTGTTAAAGCAGATCTGGTCTGGAGATAATAGTTTTTGGGGTCTCTAAGAAAGTTATGACCAACCTAGACAGCCTATTGAAAAGCAGAGATATTACTTTGCCAACAAAGTTCCATCTAGTCAAAGCTATGGTTTTTCCAGTGGTCATGTATGGATGTGAGAGTTGGACTGTGAAGAAAGCTGAGCACTGAAGAATTGATTCTTTTGAACTGTGGTGTTGGAGAAGACTCTTGAGACTCCCTTGGACTGCAAGGAGATCCAACCAGTCTATCCTAAAGGAAATCAGTCCTAGGTGTTCATTGGAAGGACTGATGCTGAAGCTGAAACTCCAATACTTTGGATACCTCATGTGAAGAGTTGATTCATTGGAAAAGACCCTGATGGTGGGAGGGATTGGGGGCAGGAGGAAAAGGGGATGACTGAGGATGATATGGTTGGATGGCATCACCGACTTGATGGACATGAGTTTGAGTGAACTCTGGGAGTTGGTGATGGTTAGGGAGGCCTGGCGTGCTGCGATTCATGGGGTTGCAAAGAATTGAACACGACTGAGCAACTGAACTGAACTGAACTGAAATATAAATGGGACTTAAAATCTTGGAGAGGATGCATTTATCTAGGGAGAGGGTTGGGTCTTCTCAGGTGATAGAGTGGTAAATAATGTGTCTACCAAGGAAAAAGATTCAGGTTCAATTCCTGAGCCAGAAGATCCCCTAGAGGAGAAAATGGCAACATACTCTAGTATTCTTGACTAGAAAACCCCAGGGACCGAGGAACCAGGTGGGCTACAGTCCATGGGGTTCAAAAGAATCAGACATGACTTAGTGACTAAACAAAAACCACAATAGGAAGTAGAGAGGTGGCATAAAAAAAATAATATATAGGAAATGCATAAGAAACTCAGTTTTAATTGGCACATGTAGGAAAATGAGATAGCAAAGTAGACTGAAAATGAGTCATCAGATAGAGAGAGAGAGAAATAGGATGGAATATGATAGAAGACAAAAACTGGACTGCTTCAGGAGTGGAAAAATAAAGAGAAAAACCTGATGGATCACTGGAGATTATAGCAATGTTGAGATTCTAACTCAGATTAGCTATGATTTCTGGCCATTTTGCAATGAAAATCGTTCATCAGTTCAGTTCAGGTGCTCAGTCGTGTCTGACTGTTTGAGATCCCATGGACTGCAGCATGCCAGCCCTCCCTGTCCATCACCAACTCCTGGAGTTTATTCAAACTCATGTCCATTGAGTCGGTGATGCCATTCAATCATCTCATCCTCTGTCATCCCCTTCTCCTCCTGCCTTCCATCTTTTCCAGCTTCATGATCGTTTCAAGAGTCAGTTCTATGCATCAGGTGGCCAAGGTATTGGAGTTTCAGCTTTAGCATCAGTCCTTCCAATGAATATTCAGGGCTGATTTCCTTTTAAGATGGACTGGTTTCGATATCCTTTCAGTCCAAGGGACTCTCAAGAATCTTCTCCAAAAACACAGCTCAAAAGCATAAATTGTTTAGGGCTCAGTTTTCTTTATAGTCCAACTCACACATCCATATATGACTACTGGAAAAACCATAGCTTTAACTAGACCAACCTTTGTTGGCAAAGTAATGTCTCTGCTTTTTAATATGCTGTCTAGGTTGGTCACAACTTTTCTTCCAAGGAGTAATTGTCTTTTAATGTTATGGCTGCAGTCACCATCTGTGGTGGTTTTGGAGCCTCAAAAATAAAGTCTGTCACTGTTTTCATTGTTTCCCAATCTATTTGCCATCGAGTGATGGGAGTGGATGCCATGATTTTAGTTTTCTAAATGTTGAGCTTTAAGCCAACTTTTTCACTCTCCTCTTTCACTTTCATCAAGAGGTCCTTCAGTGCTTCTTCGATTTCTGCCATAAAGGTGGTGTTGTCTGCATATATGAAATTTTTTATATTTTTCCCGGCAATCTTGATTCCAGCTTGTGCTTCATCCAGCCCAGTGTTTCTCATGATGTACTCTGCATATAAGTTAAATAAACAGGGTGACGATATACAGGATTGACGTACTCCTTTCCTGATTTGGAACCAGTCTGTTGTTCCATGTCCAGTTCTAACTGTTGCTTCCTGACCTGCATACAGATTTCCCAGGAGGCAGGTCAGGTGGTCTGGTATTCCCATCTGTTTAAGAATTTTCCACAGTTTGTTGCGATCCACACAGTCAAAGGCTTTGGTGTAGTCAATAAGTTAAAGTAGATGTTTTTCTGGAAATCTCTTCCTTTTTTGATGACCCAATGGATGTTAGCAATTTGATCTCTGGTTCCTCTGCCTTTTCTAAATCCAGCTTGGACATCTGGAAGTTCATGGTTCATGTCTTGTTGAAGCCTGGCTTGGAGAATGTTTGGCTCCTCCCACCTTTTTTTTTTTTTTCTCATGGCAGGAGAAGTAGATTGAAGCCAGTTAATAAGGCTATTTAGCTGTTAACTAAAATTTGGGGATTGTTTTGCTAGCGTCTGAGATTAGTGCAATTATGCGGTAGTTTGAGCATTCTTTGGCATTGCCTTTCTTTGGGATTGGAATGAAAATGGACCTTTTCCAGTCCTATGGCCACTGCTGAGTCTTCCAAATTTGCTGGCATATTGTGTGCAGCACTTTCACAGCATCATCTTTTAGGATTTGAGATACCTCAACTGGAATTCCATCACCTCCACTAGCTTTGTTCATAGTGATGCTTTCTAAGGCCCACTTGACTTCATATTCCAGGATGTCTGGCTCTAGGTAAGTGATCACACCATCGTGGTCATCTGGTTCATGAAGATCTTTTCTGTATAGTTGTTCTGTGTATTCTTGCCACCTCTTCTTAATATCTTCTGCTTCTCTTAGGTCAATACCATTTCTGTCATTTACTGTGTCCATCTTTGCATGAAGTGTTCCCTTGGTATCTCTAATTTTCTTGAAGAGATCTCTAGTCTTTCCCATTCTGTTGTTTTCCTCTGTTTCTTTGCATTGATATCTGAGGAAGGCTTTCTTATCTCTTCTTGCTATTCTTTGGAACCGTGCATTCAATTCCTTTTCTCCTTTGCCTTTCACTTCTCTTCTTATCACAGCTGTTTGTAAGGCCTCATCTAAGAACCATTTTGCCTTTTTGTATTTCTTTTTCTTCGGGATGGTTTTGATTACTGCTTCCTATGCAATGTCATGAACCTCAATTCATTGTTCTTCAGGCACTCTATCACATCTAATTCTTGAATCTATTTCTCACTTCTATTGTATAATCGTAAGGGATTTGATTTAGGTCATACCTGAAAGGTCTAGTTGTTTTCCCTCCTTTTTTCAATTTAAGTCTGAATTTGGCAACAAGGAGTTCATGATCTGAGCCACAGTCAGTTCCTGTTCTTGTTTTTACTGACTATATAGAGCTCCATCTTTGGCCACAAAGAATATAATCAATCTGATTTGGTATTGACCATCTGGTGATAGCCATGCGTAGAGTCTTCTTTTGTTTTGTTGAAAGAGGGTGTTTGCTATGACCAGTGTGTTCTCTTGGCAAAACTCTATTAGCCTTTGCTCTGCTTCATTCATTACTCTAAGGCCAAATTTGCCTGTTGCTCCAGGTATTTCTTGACTTAACACATTTGCATTTGAATTCCCTATAATGAAAAGGTCATCATTTTGGGGTGTCAGTTATATAAGGTCTTGTAGGCCTTCATAGAACCGTTCAGCTTCTTCAGCTTTACTGGTCAGGGCATAGACTTGGATTATTGGGATATTGAATGGCTTGCCTTGGAAATGAACAGAGATCATTCTGTTATTTTTGAGATTTCACCCAAATACTGCATTTTTGACTTTTTGTTGACTATAAAGGCTACTCTATTTCTTCTAAGGGATTCTTGCCCACATTAGTTGATATAATGGTCATGTGAGTTAAATTCCCCCATTCAGGTCCATCAGTTTGCTGATTCCTAAAATGTCGATGTTCACTGTTCCTATCTCCTGTTTGGCCTCTTCCAATTTGCCTTGATTCATAGACCTATCTTTCCAGGTTCCTATGCAATATTGCTCTTTACAGCATTGGACTTTACTTCCATCACCAGTCACATCCACAGCTGGACATGGTTGTTGCTTTGGCTCTGGCTCATCTTTCTTTCTGGAGTTATTTTTCTACTTATCTCCAGTAGCATATTGTGCACCTAGCAACCTGGGGAGTTCATCTTTCAGTTTCCTATCATTTTGCCTTTCATACTGTTCGTGGGGTTCTCAAGCCAAGAATACTGAAGTGGTTTGCCATTCCCTTCTCCAGTGGACCACATTTTGTCAGAACCCTCCATCATGATCTGTCTGTCTTGGATGGCCCTACACAGCATGGCTTTTCATTTCATTGAATTAGACAAGACTGTGGTGCTTGCGATCAGATTTTTTAGTTTTCTGTTATTGTGATTTTCATTCTGTCTGCCCTCTGATGGTGAAAGATTAGGGGGCCTTGGGAGCTTCCTGATGGCAGAGACTCACTATGGGGAAACTGGGTCTTGTTCTGATAGGAGGGGCTATGCTCAATAAGTCTTTAATCCAATTTTCTGCTGTCAAATGGAGCTGTGTTCCCTCCCTGTTATTTGCTGCTGCTGCTGCTAAGTCACTTCAGTCATGTCCGACTCTGTGTGAACCCAGAGACGGCAGCCCACCAGGCTCCCCCGTCCCTGGGATTTTCCAGACAAGAACAACGGAGTGGGTTGCCATTTCCTTCTCCAATGCATGAAAGTGAAAAGTGAAAGTGAAACCACTCAGTCATGTCCAACTCCAAGCTACCCCATGGATTGAAGCCTACCAGGCTCAACTGTCCATGGGATTTGCCAGGCAAGAGTACTGGAGTGGGTTGCCATCTGAGGCCAAACTCTGGGAACCTCCCTCCATAGTTCATCAGGTACTCTATCCATCAGATCTACTCCCTTACATCTATTTCTCACTTCCACTGTATAATCATAAGGGATTTGATTCAGGTCATACCTGAATGGTCTAGTGATTTTCCCTACTTTCTTCAATTTAAGTCCAAATTTGACAATAAGGAGTTCATGATCTGAGCCACAGTCAGCTCATGGGCTTGTTTTTGCTGATTACATAGAGCTTCTCCATCTTTGGCTGCAAAGAATATAATAAATCTGATTTCGGTATTGACCATCTGGTGATGTCCATGTGTAGAGACTTCTCCTGTGTTGTTGGAAGAGGGTGTTTGCTATGACCAGTGCATTCTCTTGGCAAAACTCTATTATCCTTTGCCCTGCTTCATTCCGTAGTCCAAGGCCAAATTTGCCTGTTACCCCAGGTGTTTCTTGACTTCCTACATTTGCATTCCAGTCCCCTATAATGAAAAGGACATCTTTTTTGGGGTGTTAGTTCCAAAAGGTCTTGTAGGTCTTCATAGAACCGTTCAACTTCAGCTTCTTCAGCATTACTGGTTGGGGCATAGGTTTGGATTACAGTGATATTGAATGGCTTGCCTTGGAAATGAACAGATCATTCTGTTGTGTTTGAGATTGCATCCAAGTACTGCATTTCAGACTTTTTTGTTGACCATGATGGGTACTCCATTTCTCCTAAGGGATTCCTGCCCACAGTGTAGATATAATGGTCATCTGAGTTAAATTCACCCATTTCAGTCCATTTTACTTCGCTGATTCCTAGAATGTCGACGTTCACTGTTGCCATCTCCTGCTTGACCACTTCTAATTTGCCTTGATTCATGGACCTAACATTCCAGGTTCCTATGCAATATTGCTCTTTACAGCATTGGACCTTGCTTCCTCAGTGATCAATGCAAAGAAATGGAGGAAAACAACAGAATGGGAAAGACTAGAGATCTCTTTAAGAAAATTAGAGATACCAAAGGAACAGTTCATGTAAAGATGGGCTCAATAAAGGACAGAAAAGGTATGGACCTAACAGAAGTAGATATTAAGAAGAGGTGGAAAGAATACACAGAAGTGTACAAAAAAATCTCCATGACCCATATAATCACGATGGTGTGATCACTCACCTAGAGCCAGACATGCTGGAATGTGAAGTCAAGTGGGCCTTAGAAAGCATCACTATGAACAAAGTTAGTGAAAGTGATGGAATTCCAGTTGAGCTATTTCAAATCCTAAAAGATGATGCTGTGAAATTGCTGCACTCAATATGCCAGCAAAATTGGAAAACTCAGCAGTGGCCACAGGACTGAAAAAAGTCAGTTTTCATTCCAATCTCAAAGAAAGGCAATGCCAAAGAATGCTCAAACTACCGCACAATTGCACTCATCTCACATGATAGTAAAGTAATGCTCAAAATTCTCCAAGCCAGGCTTCAGCAATTTGTGAACCATGAACTTCCAGAGTTCAAGCTGGCTTTAGAAAAGGCAGAGGATCCTGAGATCAAATTGCCAACATCCGCTGGATCATCAAAAAAGCAAGAGAGTTCCAGAAAAAAACATCCATTTCTGCTTTATTGACTATGCCAAAGCCTTTGACCGTGTGGATCACAATAAACTGTGGAAAATTCTGAAAGAGATGGAAATACCAGACCACCTGACCTGCTTCTTGAGAAACCTATATGCAGGTCAGGAAGCAACAGTTAGAACTGGACATGGAACAATAGACTGGTTCCAAATAGGAAAAGGAGTACATCAAGGCTGTATATTGTTACCCTGCTTATTTAACTTATATGCAGAGTACATCATGAGAAACTCTGGGCTGGAAGAAGCACAAGCTAGAATCAAGATTGCCAGGAGAAATATCAATAACCTCAGCTATGCAGATGACACCACTGTTATGGCAGAAAGTGAAGAGGAACTAAAATGCCTCTTGATGAACGTGAAAGAAGAGAGTGAAAAAGTTTGCTTAAAGCTCAACTTTCAGAAAATGAAAATCATGGCATCTGGTCCCATCACTTCATGGAAACAGATGGGGAAACAGTGGAAGCAGTGTCAGACTTTAGTTTTTGGGTCTCCAAAATCACTGCAGATGGTTATTGAGGCCATGAAATTAAGAGACCTTTACTGCTTGGAAGGAAAGTTATGACCAACCTAGATAGCATATTGAAAAGCAGAGACATTACTTTGCCAACAAAGGTCCATCTAGTCAAGGCTATGGTTTTTCCAGTGGTCATGTATGGATGTGAGAGTTGGACTGTGAAGAAAGCTGAGTGCCAAAGAATTGATGATTTTGAAGTCTGGTGTTGGAGAAGACTCTTGAGAGTCCCTTGGACTGCAAGGAGATCCAACCAGTCCATTCTAAAGGAGATCAGTCCTGGGTGTTCATTGGAAGGTCTGATGCTAAAGCTGAAACCCCAATACTTTGGCTACCTCATTTGAAGATTTGACTCATTGGAAAAGACTCTGGTGCTTGGAGGGTTTGGGAGCAGGAGGAGAAGGGGACGACAGAGGATGAGTTGGCTGGATGGTATCACCAACTCGATGTACATGAGTTTGAGTAAACTCTAGGTTTGGTGATGGACAGTGAAGCCTGGCATGCTGTGATTCATGGGACAGAATCACAAAGAGTCCGACACACCTGAGAGACTGAACTGAACTGAACTGAAACTCTGGTGGCTCAGATGGTAAAGTGTCTGCCTCCAATGCAGGAGACCCAGGTTCGTTGCTGGTTTGGGAAAATCCTCTGGAGAAGGAAATGGCAACCCACTCTAGTACTCTTGCCTGGAAAACGCTATGATTGGGGGAGCCTGGTACGCTACCGTCCATGGGTTCACAAAGTGTTGGACATGACTGAGAGACTTCACATTCACTTTACTTTCAAACTCTGGTGGAGGTAATAAAGATAATGGCAAATAATTGCCATTATCTTCATTACCTCCACCATTACCTCCACCATAGAAAATCTTTCATAGGAAATAAAAAAATTGAGAAATAAAGTTGTAGAAAATTATGTGTATGTACTTAATAACTCAGTTGTATCCAACTCTTTGTGATTTCCATGGACGGAATTCTGCCAGGCTCCTCTGTCCATGGGCTTCTCCGGGTAAGAACACTGGAATTGGCTGTCATTTCCTCCTCCAGAGGATTCTTAGCAAGCCAGATTTTGAAACCGTGTCTCCTATGTCTCCTGTGTTGAGGCAGTCCAAGCGTGGATCGGAAAAGAATTTCCAGACATAGAGTATTTCAGAAAGGAGGGAGTTTTCAAGGACAAAAAACAGAGATAATGTGGGCTGTGTGCATGCAGTGGGCCAACCTGACATACCAGGGAAAACCAACAATTTTGGGGGGGTAATAGCCATAATAGTCTCAAGACAAAGAAAATTCCTGGTGGAAGGTTAGTGTTAGGTGATTGGTTGGGGTGCTATATGGTACTTGCAGGAGTGGGCATCTTTGCTAATTCGGAGTCAAAAAGCTTGTTAGTGACTTTCAGGGGTCTTTTGACAACAGTTACAGAGGGGCTCAGTCAGTTTCAGAGAAGACCTTGATCTAGGCTCCACTTCTGTGGTCTTGGTACAAGGCCTCACACCTGTGGGCTGGGGCAGGACTTAAGGGCATTGCAGGCAGATTCTTTACCTGCTGAGCCATCAGGGAAGCCAGAAAATCATATGATTTAGCCAAAAATCCAGTAAGATAAGGGAAAATTTAAGAAATTGAGAACAAATATAGTTAAAGGTGATGATATATGACCTCAATGTGTAATCTTTGTCTCTGTTTAATTATTTTTTTAAGTTTTCGTATTCAAAAGTAATAAACTCAATTTCCTAAATTATCTTATTATTGTTTCATAAGGTATAATTCCTTATAATTCTAGCTGCAGAGTATCACTTATAACTGTTAAATTATTATTAAAATTACCGCAACTGTTAATCCAATAGCCCGATCCACTCTTGACTATCATCAGTGGAAAAAAAAAAAAACTATTAAATGATGATTACTTACAGAGGAGTGGTTTTATTCTTCACATTTACATATGCATAACCATATGAATTACTATTGCTAGTGTAACAAGTGAAAAAAACACAACAAAGAATAATATTTTAAAAATGCAAAACTTACAAGTAACATATAGAAAAACGCATGTCTTAACAACATGGGGTACTTGCACTATTGTAGTCTCTTAATTGATATAATTTATTTTTTCATCCTGGAGTTACTTAGATCAAATTGCTATCTAAAGCATTACAATGCAATGTATGATTAAACTTAAAAACATGATGAATTTATTTCAAATTGACCCACTTGTAGTAGAATGAAGTGAATTCTTCTAGAACACCTGTTTACTGCTTGAGATCATCTCTCCTGGTCACAAATCAATATTCCTTTCATTCATCAGTGATCATAAAGCTTTTCAATAATTCTAATTTTAAAGAATGATTACAGTGAGTACATATTCATTGATTGTTTAAAGGTTACAGCTAAAATGAACACAAAGTTCAATTTATTTTTAATGACTGAGCCTTTTTGAAAAGTCAAGCATTTTTCCTTTGACAAAATTTTATGCATTGAGGTTATATTTTTGATTATGTGTGACCCTGGAGAGTATGTGTGTGTGTCTTATGTGTATGACTTCATTAATAAATTCCTGAACCACTCCACAGCTAGGGAATTATTCTGCTCAATTGAAAATACTGTTTTACTTTTAAAAATTATTATTTTAGTGTTCTAAAATGGGTTTAAATACTTTAATGACCTGTGGTGATGTTAAACCTGTGCTCACAGATACTGATATTCTTCACTTTCAGAAGAACCTAATATTCCTCCCCTTGGGTGTGGGCAGACTTAGTGACTTACTGCTAAGGAATAAAATATCAGAGAATGATTGGGATGTAACTTCTGAAATAAGATTATAAAAGTCTAAGGCTTTAGTCTTGCATGCCCTTTCTGGGTCCTTGGGGACTTGGTGTTTGGTGCTCTCTCCCTCTCCTAGGTCTCTCGCCTCCCTTCCCTCCTCTCCCCTCTTTTCCTCTCCTTTCCCCCTTCTTCTTCTGCTTGCCCTTGTCCTTGATCTCCTTGTTCTCCTGCCTTCCTACTTCTCTGACTCTCTGTCTCTCTTCACCAATGTCTCTCTGAGCCCAGCCATGATGTAAGGAATTTCAGTTTTTCTTGTTAGAGAGGCCATATGGAGAACCAATGCCTGAAAGATAGGAAGCACTTGGACAGAACAGAGGTACCTAAGGTGGCATCCATCACCAACTCCCAGCTGTATGATTGAGTCACTTACAAGTAGACTTTCAGCAGTCAAAGCTTCAGAAGATACAGTTTGGGCTACCAGCATAACTGCAAATTTGATTCATGAAAATCTTGAGTCAGGAAACTCTACATAAGTCATTCTATTTTTCTCAACCATTAGAAACTGTAAGATAAATATTATTTTAAACAATTAAATATCAGGGTAAAGTTTTAACATGGCAATAAGTAATACATGATTACCATGATTATATATAAAATTTTAACTCAGAGTAATTTTTTTTTCAGAGTAAATTTAAATGTAATACAATTTACTTGGATTTACCTTTAAAACTCTACCAAAATCATTTTTACTTTATTTTTCAATAACCTAGTGATGTGCTAAGATGAGACAGTCTCTTAGGTCTCCATTCAGTGTTATTAGTCCAAAAGATGCCTTGTCATTGACTTCATTATTTATGTCATGAGTAGAATAAGATTCTTACTATTTATATCATATGATGATATGATTTTTATAGATAACTGTCTTAAACAGCTCTAACATTAGGAAGATAAATATAATCTGCATGACATTGTAAAAGCTCAATAGTGAAATGAGAGATTAATTATAAAGCTAATGAAATAACACTTGTAGAAGTGTAGCTTTGACTAAAATGTTGAGTAGGGAAGATGACAAATATACATATCTGTACATATTTTAGGGACACTAAAAAAAAAGACTTATGACAAAAATGAATATAATGGGTTTAGTTTTCTACTGATGAATTAAGATGACTCTGAAATTTCCAAGAGAAGCCATCACAAAGGCAGTTTTACTTGTGGTCTGGGTATGGAGGAGACGCTTGGGCTGCTTATAGTTCTCAAATTTGGCTTGATTAAAATTGTTCATTTCTTTCATAGATGCACTGATTAATTTTCATTTATGGGGACTCAGCTTCAATTCATTACACCCTTATTTTGATGTTGAGCACTCTTCCTCTGTGCACTGGTGCCTAATCAAATCTTGGAGACAGAATTTTGGGTGGAGTAGAAAATAATAGTTTTATTGCTTTGCCAGGAAGAGGGATACAAACAGTTTGTGTCCTTTAAAAGCTGTGCCCAAACCCAGGGTAGTAAAGAATCTGACTGCAATGAAGAAGGCCTGGGTTCCACTCTTGGGTCTGGACAATCTCCTGGAGAAGGCAGTGGCAAAGCACTTCAGTATTCTTGCATGGAGAAGTCCATGAACAGAGAAGCCATTGTGGGCTACAGTCTATGGGGTCATAAAGAGTCAGACACAACTGAGTGACTAACACTTTGAAACTCAGGGGAGGTCATGGAGACTGAAAAGAAAGGCTCCCTTGACCAGGAGCCCCACAGGGTCCTGTTGAGTTTCACTTTCTTGCAATTGACAAATAGAAAGGGGAAACCACACTGAAACCAAGTAGGGGCCAGGCACAGAGGCTTTTCTGTTTCCTAATACTTAGAGACAAGACCTTCCCTGACTTCTAAAGGGTAGATTTCAACAGTTGCTTAACAAGGGAGGAGAAGCCAAAAAATCCTCCTGAGGCAAGATTAAAGGTACCAGAGAAACTCATCAAGATTAGGAGACTGGACCACCTGAGATTAAGGGACTGCTAGAGGTGGGGCTTCCCCAGTGGAAAATAATTTGCCTGCCAATGCAAGACATGTGTGTTCAATCCTTGGGCGGGGAAGATCTCTTGGAGAAGTAAATGGCAACCTTCTCCAGAAGTCTTGCATGAAAAATTCCATGGACAGAGGAGACTGATGAGTTACAGTTCATGGGTTTGTGAGGTAAAAATTGCTAGGCAGTCAGTGTAGGATTCTTGTTTTCAATAAGCATCTTGCTCCATTAGCCAAAATCTATACCCTTTGTCCCAAATTTCTGAAGTGTGTTCTTGGTCTGATAAATTATCGGATCCAGAGAAGGGCAGTAATTACCTTCTGTTTTGTATGCTTGAGAAAACAGAAGCATAAGATAGTTGGTTCTTCTTATCAGGTGGCCAAAATATTGGAGTTTCAGCTTCAGCATCAGTCCTTCCAATGAATATTTAGGACTGATTTCCTTTCAGATGGACTGGTTTGATCTCCTTGCTGTCCAAGAGACTCTCAAGAGTCTTCTCCAACACCACAGTTCAAAAGGATCAGTTCTTCGGCGCTCAACTTTCTGTATAGTCCAACTCTCACATGCATATGTGACTACTAGGAAAAACATAGCTTTGACCAGACCAACCTTTATTGGCAAAGTAATGTCTCTGCTTTTTGATATGCTGTCTAGGTTGGTCATAGCTTTTCTTCCAAGGAGCAAGTGTCTTTTAATTTCATGGCTGCAGTTGTCATCTGCAGTGGTTTTGGAGACTTCCAAAATAAAGTTAGTCACTATTTCCATAGTTTCCCTGTCTATTTGCCATCAAGTAGTGGGACTGGATTCCATGATCTTCATTTTTGAAAGGTTGAGTTTTAAGCCAACATTTTCACTCTTCTCTCTCAGGTTCATCAAGAGGCTCTTTAGTTCCTCTTCACTTTCTGCCATAAGGGTGGTGTCATCTGCATATCTGAGGTTATTGATGCTAAGCCACTTCAGTCATGTCCAACTCTGTGAGACCCCATAGACTGCAGCCCAACAGGCTCCCCTGTCCCTGGGATTGTCCAGGCAAGAACACTGGAGTGGGTTGCCATTGCCCTCTCCAATGCATGAAAGTGAAAAGTGAAAGTGAAGTCACTCAGTTGTGTCCGACCCTCAGCAACCCCACAAACTGCAGCCTACCAGGCTCCTCTGTCCATGGGATTTTCCAGGCAGGAGTACTGGAGTGGGGTGCCATTGCCTTCTCTGGAGTTTATTGATATCTCTCTCAGAAATCTTGACTCCAGCTTGTGCTTCATCTAGCCTGGCATTTCTCATGAGGTACTCTACATGTAAGTTAAATAAGCAGGGTGACAATATACACACCCTGAACTTCCTTCAGTTCAGTTCAGTTCAGTAGCTCAGTTGTGTCTGACTCTTTGCGACCCCATGAATCCCAGCACACCAGGCCTCCCTGTCCATCACCAACTCCTGGAGTTCAACCAGACTCATGTCCATCGAGTCAGTGATGCTATCCAGCCATCTCATCCTCTGTCGTTCCCTTTTCCTCCTGCCCCCAATCCCTCCCAGCATCAGAGACTTTTCCAATGAGTCAACTCTTCACATGAGGTGGCCAAAGTACTGGAGTTTCAGCTTTAGCATCATTCCTTCCAAAGAAATCCCAGGGCTGATCTCCTTCAGAATGGACTGGTTGGATCTCCTTGCAGTCCCAGGGACTGTCAAGAGTCTTCTCCAACACCACAGTTCAAAAACATCAATTCTTCGGTGCTCAGCCTTCTTCACAGTCCAACTCTCATATCCATACGTGACCACAGGAAAAACCATATCCTTGACTAGACAGACCTTTGTTGGCAAAGTAATGTCTCTGCTTTTGAATATGCTATCTAGGTTGGTTATAACTTTCCTTCCAAGGAGTAAGCGTTTTTTAATTTCATGGCTGCAGTCGCCATCTGCAGTGATTTTGGAGCCCAGAAAAATAAAGTCTGACAGTGTTTCCACTGTTTCTCCATCTATTTCCCATGAAGTGATGGGACGGATGTCATGATCTTCGTTTTCTGAATGTTGAGCTTTAAGCCAACTTTTTCCCTCTCCACTTTCACTTTCATCAAGAGGCTTTTTAGTTCCTCTTCACTTTCTGCTATAAGAGTGGTGTCATCTGCATATCTGAGGTTATTGATATTTCCCCCGGCAATCTTCCTTCAGTGTGTGTCAAAGGACAATAGCTACAGCAGAACAAGTTTCAGTCTTCACAGAGGCAGATGGCAAATGCCTTTGGCAAACACATAAAAAAGTATAGCTTTATTTCTTTGCCAGTAAAAAGGAGACATACTGGATTTCTGCCTCAAAACCTATGTATCTCAAGCCTATAGCATTTGATGAAAGGTTTTACAACAGTGGATCAAAGCTTGTATCTTTGAAAAGATTAGGGTGTGAGCAGGACTGCTGCTATGCAACTGAAAAGGGAATCTGAGTTCTTGTTCCCAAAGCCAAAGAATGGAATCCAGGAATATGCAAACACTCATGATGCCAAGTAAATAGGATATATTAGAGAGGAGGAAAGTACAAGGGCTTGAATATGAATATTCAGGACTGATTTCCTTTAGGATTGACTGATGGGATCTCCTTGCAGTCCAAGGGACTCTCAAGAGTTTTGTCCAACATCACGGCTCAAAAGCATCAACTCTTTGACGCTCAGCTTTATTTATAGTCACCTGCGGGTGGTGTCATCTGTGTATCTGAGGTTATTGATGTTTCTCCTGGCAATGTTGATTCCAGCTTGTGCTTCATCCATCCTGGCATTTCACATGATATACTCTGTATATAAGTTAAATAAGTAGGGTGACCATATGCAGGCTTGACGTACTCCTTTCCTGATTTGGAACCAGTCTGTTGTTCCATGTCCAGTTCTAACTGTTGCTTCTTGACCTGCGTACAGATTTCTCAGGAGGCAGGTCAGGTGGTCTGGTATTCCCATCTCCTGAGGAATTTTTCACAGTTTATTGTGATCCACACAGTCAAAGGCTTTGGCATAGTGAATAAAGCAGAAATAGATGTTTTTTCTGGAACTGTCTTGCTTTTTCCATGATCCAGCAGATTTTGACAATTTGATCTCTGGTTCCTCTGCCTTTTCTAAAACCAGCTTGAACATCAGGAAGTTCACGGTTCATGTAGTGCTGAAGCCTGGCTTGGAGAATTTTGAGCACTACTTTTTAAAATAGTTTTTCTGTGTATTCTTGCCACCTCTTCTTAATATCTTCTGCTTCTATTAGGTCCTTACAAGTTCTGTCCTTTATTGTGTTCATCTTTGCATGAAAAATTTCCTTAGTAACTCTGATTTTCTTGGCCAAGCCGATAAAATGTATCATGTCTGTGTTCTCAAGATACAAACCACAACTGATCCTCAAATAGAGGACTTAACAGCTCTGTCACATATAACTCACCTTACATTCATTTGTTAATTGGAGTGACCATTTATGTTAGCTAATGGCTTTCTCCAAAAGAAAAAAAAAGCTTCTTATAGTTTTATAGCTATGAACTAGGCACCACAGAAGTTAGACTCCTCCCCTCCCAGGGATGCTGAGAGTGTGTGTGTGGGGGCAACATATCTTTTCATCTTTACATTTCAAAGGAATGGCTTTCAAGTATTTGAGAAACATATTTCAGAGTTTTTAAGCTGGCAAGACACTGATTTAGCCTTTAAAAAACTGGCTTACATTTCAAAGAGAGGGATAATTTTTATTTACACAATTTCCAAAGTAAATGCTCTGAGAAAAGTGAGCACTATCTCCTCCCTTATTTTTAACAGGAATAATTAATTCTATTAATTTTATTATGCACTTGCTTTCACGACATATATATTTTACCCACCCAAAAAATCAAACTTCTTCAAATTACATTTTGACTCCTTTACCGAGTCTGTCCTCTCAGGCAGATATAAATATCCTGTGCCCATTAGGCCCTGGCCTTCATGTAGCAGACATCACGGTGCCCTGCCACTTTCCCTCCTTTGCCATGATTACATCACCCTGCAGCAGACAGATCTGTGTAACTGGAAACTCACTTCACAGGGATACCTCTCATCTCATTTTGCTTTCTGCTCCATCTCACAGCTGGAGCCCACTCAGCCTCATTCAAGCAGAGCATAAAAGCAAGGGAGTTGTTATCAACCCTGGAAAAAAATCCTTTGGTGAAGTGCAAGGACTGAAGGATAAATTTGCCAACCTTCATCTTTCAAATGGACAACTTACAGTGGCTTTAGGTAAGCGTCTATCTGGAGTCATTAGCAGAACTAAGAGCTTATCCTCAGCATCACTCAAAATCATGCACCTTATACTGGCTTTGTGTATTTCTCCTTCTTGTTTCTTTCTTATCTCACTCTCTCCCCCTGTTACATGACTCTGGCTCTCGCTAGCTTCAACTATAAAAGATCCTCTTGATTTGAAGACTTGGGTGTTTAAATGGGGACCACCTAGATAATCATGATAATCTTCCCATCTCAAGGTCCATAACATTAATAACATCTGCGAGGTCTCATCTATCAGGAGGTAACCTATTCTTGGGTTTTGGAGATTAGCATCAATCTTTGAGAGAAAATTATTTCACCTACCATAATACACCCAGTCAAGATCTGTCTATTTTTCTGTATTTTTCCTCTGAGTAACAGAAAGTAATGCATATAGTAGAGTCCAGAGATATTTGTTGAGTTAGAGATAGATAAGGGAATATAGTATTTAATTTTCATAAAACCTAAAAGCAATAAGAAGATACTTTGAAAGCTTCAGATTTTGCAGGGATTAGAAATAATTCCCTTATTAGTCAAGAAAGGGTAATGAGTATATCAAACTTAAATGAGAGTAATATTGAAAGGGCAGGAATATTTTCATGACATGAATAGAGATGTAGATATAGAGAAAGAACATATGGATTTAGGGGTGGAAGGGGAAAGTGAGACAAATCTAGAGAGTAGTAAAGACATATAAACATTAAGTGTGCATACTCAGTCGCATCTGACTCTTTGAGACTCCATGAAATGTAGCCCTGCAGGCTCCTCTGTCCATGGGATTTTCTAGGCAAGAATACTAGAGTGGGTTGCCATTTCCTCCTCCAGAGGATGTTCCCGACCCAGGATCTAACCTGTGTCTTCTGCATTGCAGGTGAATTCTATACTGTTGAGTCACCAGGGAAGACATATATACACTACCATGTGTAAAATATTAATAGGTAGCTAGTGGGAAGTTGCTGTACAGCACAGGGAATTCATCTCAGTGCTCTGTGATGACATAGAGGAATGGGAGTGAGATTTAAGAGGGAGGGGATATATATATAGCTGATTCACTTTGTTGTACAACAGAAACAAACACAACATTGTAAAGCAATTATACTCCAACAATTAAAAAAAAAAAAAAAGGTAGAAAGGAAGACAGGTACTAGGTCTCAGTAGTGAAAGTAGCTCAGTTGTATCCTACTCCTTGCAACCCCATGGATTATACAGCTCATAAGATTTACTAGGCAAAGATACTGCAGTGGATTATCATGCCCTCCTCCAGAGGATCTTCCTGACCCAGGGATTGAACCCAGGTCTCCCGCATTGCAGGCAGATTCTTTACCATCTGAGCCACCAGGGAAGCCCAGGTCTCAACAAGTTATCTATTAAAAGACTTTTCTTATCACCTTGATATTAACAATAGACTAATGGTTTACAGGCTGCTCAGGATAATTCATCATTACAGTCACAGCAGCTAAAATATTACCTAGGACTTCTGATGAAAATATCACAATATGCAATCTGAAGTCCCTCATATCCATAAAAGTTTTATGTATGTAAATATGTTCAAAATAAAGGAATAAATGGAATAAGTAAGGAGTTATCTTACCCCTAATGATGGCTATGCCATCAATGTATTTTATGTTTCCTAATAAATGCACTAACCTTTTGAGAAGGTTCCATTTTAAATCTCCATTTTAAAGTTTCCATTTTAAATCTCTTTAGCTTGTATATTTCAACTAGATTCTCAAGGCCAAAGTTGATTTTTCTTTTCTTTCCCTTTTTTTTTTTTTTTTGAGAAAGTGCTTCAATGTGTAATCGAATGCCCATTTCAGCATTTGCAGTCACCACAGGAATTACAGAGTAACAACACTTTCACTGTTCACAGTGACAGCCTGGCATCCATTAACTAGAGAGCAGTATTTCCGCTAAAGCTCCCTGATTAACTCTCCCTTCTCATGCTGTGGATCTGTGATCTTTTGATGATGAATGTGTCACTGACAAAAATATTTACCAGGTTCCAAAAGAAGAAGAGTCTTTGTCATCACTTGGGAACAGGGCTTGTTTTCATGCAATATCTGAAATAGATTTATAATACTAAAATATGATGAATGAGAATGGTTAAAAAAATGGTAAGATTTAATGAAATTGAGCTTTCAATAACTTGAAAACTCATCACCATTGGTGAAGTGCAACAGAAGCACTTAAATCTCATCCACCAGAGGTTTAATTCCTTGTAGTTAGCAGAATTACAGGATAAACTTTTGAAACTATAGGTTATCAAATTCTGAAATATTCAAGGAGCAAGATCAAGAGTGTGTATGTTTAACATTTTACCCCACAGGGGTTTACTAATAGATAATAGAGGATAATAATTAAGAGTTTGGCCTCCTCAACCAGAATATCAAGATTTAAATCCCAACTCCACCTCTTACTAACCATCTAATTTCAGCAAGTTCCTTAAATTATAAAAATTAGTTTCCATAGTTGTAGAATATGGGAAATACTTATACTTATCTCAGAAAATTAAAGCATTATAAGCCATATGGCATAATCTTTAGAAACATTATCTATTATCTTTATTTTTTTGCTGCCTGCAGAATTAAAATACAATAAACCTGTCCTTTCAAAACACACCATCTCTACATAGACAAGCTAACTAGATCTTTTCTAAAATTTAGTTAGATTGTCCAAAATACTGTAAGGTATTTTCATGTCTTGGCTGATGTGTACTCAACAGGAACACAGTTACAGTGTTATAATGGCTTAATTGTAACAACTATTTCTGTGAAGCCTGGAAACTCAAGAGGAAAGCTTTTACATTCTATAAAATATATGATAAATCAATGCTGGAAGGACATACTGAAGATAAAATCCATATTAAACTACTGGCACTCTGGATCTGAGACTCTTATTATTTGGACAGACTGAGAAGGCAGGTCAAACAAGATGAGAAGCCTGTGTAGTAAGAATATCTGCATGACTTTGTGTGACAAAGCAGGAAGTCAGTAGCTACACAGTCTTTGTCCTGGGTACTTTAAACCTCCTAAACTACTAAAAGACAAAGCAATATAGCCAGAGGTTTTCTAATATCAAATTATATGCAAATTTGTAGAGCACAGGCCAAGATCCAGCAATAGAAAAAAGCCCAGCAGCTTCAAAATCAGTAATAAAGTCAACCCTTATGTACAGAAGTACAATAAAAGGTAGTGTTGTCTTCTTATTTAGTACCGATCACAAATGAATTTCTATTGCTTTCTCTCAGATTGGAAGAATATTTCACAAGCTATTAAGATTTGTTTAAAAGAAAAAAGTGAACGAGTGAGGTACAACAATATCTGATAATCTCGAAAGGAAAATTTGGCCCATGAAGCCACACATCTAAGCCTCAAAGGAATGCAAGTTGGAGCAAATACCTGAGTTTCAGCTACTAAGTCACCAAAAAGAAAACTGACTTCTGAGTGTGGACTAGGAGAGTGGTAGCAGATGATTAATTTAAGGCCTTTTGTAGCCCTGGAGGGCTATAGTCTATGTGTGTGTGCTTAGTCACTCAATCTTGTGACTCTTTGTGACCCCATGGACTGTAGCTCTCCAGAATCCTCTGTCCGTGGGATTTCCCAGGCAAGAATACTGAAATGATGCCATTTCCTCCTTCAGGGGATCGTCCAACCCAGGGATCAAATGGGGTCACAAAAGAATCAGACATGACTTAGCGACTAAACAACAGACAAGAAAACAATGTGTCTTCTACTGTGTTAGAAACTGATGTATGTTATCACCTTGAATTTGCGATGGCAATCCCTGAAAGGTGTCTTCTGAGAGCCCTGTGTGAGCAACTGTAGGGCAGTGATAAGACCTTCTTGGTTAAAAAATTATTGATGATAAACAACCTTCCCTGGCTGACCTTGAGGGGCTGACCATGACCTGATGGGTGAGCACCAGACCACGCATGAGGCTTAGTGAGTGATATTAACTGAATTATGACTCCCCCAATTCATTTATTGAAGCCTCAGTCTGGGTTCAATCCCTGGGTCAGGAAGATCCTCTGGGGAAGGAAATGGCAACCTACTCCAGTATTCTTGCCTGGAGAATCCCATGGACAGAGGAGCCTGGCAGGCTACAGTCCATGAAGTCACAAGAGTCAGACGCAATTTAGCAACTAAAAATCACCACCAATCCTCAATATGATAGATTTTGGAGATGGGACCTTTGGGAGTTAATTCATTTTAGGTGAGCTCATGAGGATGAAAGTGAAAGAAAATGAAAGCGTAGGACCCTTTCATGAGGGTGGGACCCTCTTAATGAAATTAGTGTCCTTATCAGAAGAGACATGATATCTTGTTCTCTATCTTTTCTTACCTTGTGAAGACATCAAAAGGAGGCAACGATTTGTAAGCCAGAAAGAGGATTCTCAGTAGAATCCCATCATGCTGGTACTCTGACCTTGGACCCCATAGCTTCCTAAACTGGTGAGAAATAAATTTCTGTTGTTTAGGATACCCAGTCTGTGGTGTTCGTATGACAATCTAGGCTGGCCTAGAGAGTGACCAAATGACTGTATGTGCAATGGCAAGAAATAGACAGCTCCAGAATCACAGTGGATTTCCAAGTTGAGGGCACTACAATGTGAGGCATACCTGCTATGCCCCTTGAACTTTAACCTGGATCCTAACAAAGGCTGGAGCTCTCTGACTAACTTAGAGCTCCAGGAATTTTTAGGTGTGCCAGGTCTACCATCTCCCCAGTATTAGACATGAGGGAGAAAGCCACAACTATTCATGCTCTTGTTAGAGAGATTACAACTTCACTACTGCCAAATTTAAAGCTGAGATCCAGGTACACAGATGTATGAAGAGATTTTTAAAGATGATTCTAAGGTGGTAACCAGAGAGCCAGAGAATTGAGAATCACTAGAGAAGCGATGGCACAGTAGAGAAGCCAGATTTCCTGATTAAAATTTTTTGCTCTGTTACTAATTTGCATAGCAAGTTACTTATCTGCTTGATGTCTCCCAGATGCACCTTTAAAAATATGCAGGACATACCATAACGTTGTCTTTAGGATGAAATAACAGGTAAAGAATTTAGCCTAATGCCCAGCATATTACTAAAGAAACGTTGGCTCTTGATACTATTGACTCAAGATTTCAATATAAATCCAAAGGTAGAGAAAGCTACATGCTGTCAGGTTCATTGACAAGGCTCCCCTGCCAGATGTAGACACTGTGGGTGGAATATCCCCTTTCACATTCTCAAGATTTTTCTGGATATCCAGAACCACACTTTCCATTTTAGGGGTTATTTGAGTCAATGGAGGCTTTTTTTCAAAGGGGATGTCTTAATAAAGTAAACTGGATGAGGACAAGGCAATCTCTTAGGTTGTTGTTCAGTCACTCAGCCATGTCACACTCTCTGCAACCCCATGGACTACAGCACTCCAGGCTTCCCTGTCCTTCACCATCTCTCAAAATTTACTCAAACTCATGTCCATTGAGTCGCTGATGTCATCCAACCATCTCATCCTCTGTCTCCCTCAGTCTTTCCCAGTAACAGGGATGTTTCCTATGAGTTGGCTCTTCGCATTAAGTGGCCAAAGAATTAGAGCTTCAGCTCTGCATCCTCTTGCTGAAGAGTCAGTGTTTGCTGGTGTAATGACATCTGTCAAGGAGACAGCAGCTGAGAGTTGATTATCACTCATGAATTATGAAGGCTGCTTCTCTGTATTGATTTATTAATTATGGAATACTTTTCCTCTATGGAAACTTGCAGGAGAAAGGATGATAAGCACTGATGTATTTAGCATCCAGATCTATCAAAACCTCATGCCCCTTCCTAATTAAATGGACCCTGCCAAACACACCAGAGACCAAACTCTAATCCCACTTTCATCTCTTCTCATCAGAGGTAGCCACTATCCAAATAAGTTGTTCATCATATGCAAAATTTTATATTTCACTTGACTATACATGTGTTCACATAACAAATAAGTGGTATTGTTTTTAATATTCATGGTATTTTATTGAGTTGGCCAAAAAGTTCATTCAGGCTTTTCCATAAGGCAGTATGGAAAAACCCAAACGGACTTTTTGGCCAATTCAATGTGTAACAGTATTTGATAGTCAGCCTCAAAGATGGATTCTAGTTTTCTTTGTAGTTGTTCAGTTTCTAAGTTGTGTCTGACTCTTTGCTGCCTTATGGACTGCTGCACACCAGGCTTCCCTGTTCTTCACTATCTCCCAGAGTTTGCTCAAATTCATGTATTTTATGTCGATAATGTTATTCAACCATCTCATCCTCTACCACCCTCCTTTTGTCTTCAGTCTTTCCCAGAATCAGACCCTTTTCCAATGAGTTGGCTCTTTGCATCAGATGGCCAAAGTATTGGAACTTCATCAGTCTTACCAGTGAATTTTTAGGGTTGGTTTCCTTTGGGATTTGCTGGTTTGATTTCCTTTGATGTAGTTTTCTTTACCTCCTAGTAAACTCTGCCTGCAAAGCAGGAGACCTGGGTTCAATCCCTTGGTCAGAAAGATCCCTTGGAGAAGGAAATGACAACTCACTCCAATGTTCTTACCTGGAAAATTCTATGGACGGAAGACCTAGTGGGCTACAGTGTATGGGGTTGCAAAGAGCTGGACATAATTGAGTGACTAAGCACACCAATGAACAGTGTCACCTTGCCAGCTGTTTGAGCAAGCCACCTTGGAAGAAGGTGATCTATCACTAAGAGCCAGTAGATGATGGTAGCATGTGATAATATTTGTGTATGATCTCATTCAGACTCTGAGCCAGAACAGTACAGAAACGCCACTCCTGTGCACCCGACCACAGAAACTGTGAGAAATAATACAAGAATTTTGTTTTTTCAAGCCACTAAATTCTGGTCTAATAGGCTGTACAGAAAACGGTTGATATTGATACTACATGGAATCATGTTATATATATATATATATATATATACACACATACACACACACATATATACTGCACATTGATTTTTTTTCACTCAACATTTTCCCTGTTATAGATTTATTTTGGTTGTTGCTTTTATTGATATCACTGTATCATTCATTTCAACTGTTTCATTGTATTAGAGCATGATATAAATTATTTTTGTGTTTAAGTGTAGAGGGGGAGTTCCCTGGTGGCAAAGTGGTTAGGATTCCAGGCTTTCAATGCCCTGGCTCAAGTTCAGTTTCTAGGCAGGAAACTGAAATACTGCAAGCCATGGGTGCCTAACAAGTTTTATTTTGTTTGTTTATTTTTAATAAACAAATTTAAAAAATAAAGTTTAGAGAAGCATAAGTTGCTTTGAATTTTACACTGTAGAATAAGTGTTTAGTAAAACTCTTGAACCATCATTTGCTTTAGTATATATTCAAAATTTTATGTTATTAACTTAATAGTGGGATTTATTCATGACCAGTGACCAGTTACCTGTGTCTTTAAATTGAGAGATACCATCAAGTTATTCTCCAAAATATTTGTACGAACCTATATCCCTCAAACACTTTAAGAGTGTTGTCACAAAGCACATTTCCATCAACAACTGGTGATACTAGACTTTAGTCTTGGCTAATCTACTTTTTTAATTTTTATTTTTTTTTACTATTTTAAAATGTATATTTAATTGACCACTACTGGCTTTAAATTCTCTGCATTATAATAGTAAAACACTGCTAAACATCAGACATTCTGTGTAAAAACGCAAGCCAAAATCTTACTTCCTATTATTTCAAAAAGGAAAAAAAATTAAAGCTATGCTTACCACTGCAAAAACACTAATAACATCTGAACTGGATATGGAACAACAGACTGGTTCCAAATAGGAAAAGGAGTACATCAAGGCTGTATATTGTCACCCTGTTTATTTAACTTATATGCAGAGTACATCATGAGAAACGCTGGACTGGAAGAAGCACAAGCTGGAATCAAGATTGCCGGGAGAAATATCAATAACCTCAGATATGCAGATGACACCACCCTTATGGCAGAAAGTGAAGAGGAACTCAAAAGCCTCTTGATGAAAGTGAAAGTGGAGAGTGAAAAAGTTGGCTTAAAGCTCAACATTCAGAAAACAAAGATCATGGAATCCGGTCCCATCACTTCATGGGAAATAGATGGGGAAACACTGGAAACAGTGTTAGACTTTATTTTTCTGGGCTCCAAAATCATTACAGATGGTGACTGCAGCCATGAAATTAAAAGACGCTTACTCCTTGGAAGGAAAGTTATGACCAACCTAGATAGCATATTCAGAAGCAGAGACATTACTTTGCCAACAAAGGTCCATCTAGTCAAGGCTATGGTTTTTCCTGTGGTCATGTATGGATGTGAGAGTTGGACTGTGAAGAAAGCTGAGCGCCGAAGAATTGATGCTTTTGAACTATGGTGTTGGAGAAGACTCTTGAGAGTCCCTTGGACTGCAAGGAGATCCAACCAGTCCATTCTGAAGGAGATCAGCCCTGGGATTTCTTTGGAAGGAATGATGCTAAAGCTGAAACTCCAGTACTTTGGCCACCTCATGCGAAGAGTTGACTCATTGGAAAAGACTCTGATGCTGGGAGGGATTGGGGGCAAGAGGAGAAGGGGACGACAGAAGATGAGATGGCTCGATGGACGTGAGTCTGGGTGAACTCTAGGAGTTGGTGATGGACAGGGAGGCCTGGCGTGCTGCAATTCATGGGGTCGCAAAGAGTTGGACATGACTGAGCAACGGATCTGATCTGATCTGACCTGAACACATCTACACATATAACACGGGGTGTAATGTTGCAAAATATTAGTGTGTTGCAAAATATTAGAAGCATTGCGTACTGATCAGCAGTTGAGCGTTAACATCTGAGATAGTGTTGTCTTTTATCGACACACGATATGCTTGGTTAACACTTGTATGTAATTTAGACATTCTATAATGAGAATCAGAATACCCCAATATTGTCATATGAATTTACTGGGAATCTTGGCAGAAAAATATAAGAATAACTAAAATTAGAAAAAAATATTTTTTCCAAGCTTCCACATCCGTGTAATTGCAAGGAGACTCTGGTAAAACAAACAAACAAACAAACAAACAAACAAACAGCAATGGCTTTAGGATTTCTTGACTACTATAAATCAATCAAAAGGAACTAACCTAAGCTCCTGTCCAGGAAAAGATCATGGACAATGAAGAAAGAATATATCAGGTAAAGATGAGGAGTGAGAAGAGCATTAGAGGAAATTCTAGAACCACTGACCTATAAAAGATAATGGGGCATCTTAATATGTCTTAATAATATGATAAGTTAAATTTGAGATTAAAAAATTTAATCAAGTAGTTATGGAATATTTTGGCTACCTAATGCAAAGAAATGACTCATTAGAAAAGACCCTGATGCTGGGAAAGATTGAAGGCTGGAGAAGAAGGTTGAGATGGTTGGATGAGATGGTTGAATGATATCACTGACTCAATGGATATGAGTGAGCAAGCTTGGGGAGATGGTGAAGGACAAGGAGACCTGCCATGATGCAGGGGTGGCCATGGGGTCACAAAGAGCTGGACACGACTAAGCAATTGAACTGAACTGAACTGAACTGAAGTGACATGCAGTACTGTATACACATAAGGTATAGAATACAATGATTTGACTTACATATATCATGAAATTATTATTAAAATGTTTGGTGAACATCTGTCATCTCATATAGATGCAAAATAAAAGAAAAATAATTTTCCTTGTGATGAGAACTCTTGGGGCTTACTATCTTAAGAGCTTTTTGTAGTGCTAATTATATTTATCATGTTGTATTTTCCATCTGTAGTACTTTTATATCTTATAACTAAAAGTTTGTACCTTTTGACTATGTTCATCCATTTCCCCTCCCCCTCCGTTAACCACAAATCTGATCTCCTTTTATTTGAGTTTGTTGCTTCTTAAGTATAATTGACCTACAACACTATGTTAATTCCTGGTGTACAACATAGTGATTTTCTATATATTTGATAATGATCATCATGTTAATTTGAATTACTATTTGGTGGCTCAGATGGTAAAGAATTTGCTTTCAATGCAGGAGACCTATATTCAGTCCCTTGGTTGGGAAGATCCCCTGGAGAAGGAAATGGCTACCCTCTCCAGTATTCTTGCCTGGAGAATTCCATGGATGGAATAGCTTGGCGGGCTACAGTCCATGGGGTCGCAAAGAGTTGGACATGACTAAGCAACTAAAACTTTCAATTTTATACCAAGATATTACATTATTATTGACTATATTTTCCACATTGTACATAGCTGTGAATCATGTATTTTGTAACTGAAAGTTTGTACCTCTAATCTCCCTCAACTACATCTCTTATCCCGTGACCCCAACCTTCTTCCTCTGGAAATCACTTTGCTTTCTGTATCTATAGCTCTGTTTCAGTTATGTTTGTTCATTTGTTTTTTAGATTCCACATAAAGATGAAATCATCGAGTATTTGCCTTTATCTTACATATTTCACTTAACATAATACTCTCTAGATCCACCCATGTTGTTGCAAATGGCAAGATGTCTTTCTTAAATGGTTGAGTAATATTGCATTTTGTTTATGTACTAGGTCTTCTTTATCCATTCATCTATCAATGGGCTCTTAGCTTGCTTACACATTTTGGTCATTGTAAATAATGCTTCTGTGATCGTTGGGGGTGCCTAATATATTTTCTAATTAGTGTTCTCATTTTCTTTGGATAAATAGCTAAGACTGCAGTTGCTGGGTTGTATTTCTTTTTTTTTTTAATTTTTTGAGGAAACTTCAGACTAAATATACATTGCCACCAGCAGTGAACAGAGTTCCCTTTTCTCCACATCCTTGCCAACATTTATTATTTGTTTCCTTTTAGAGAATAGCCAATCTGACAGATGTAAGACTATATCTTATTGTAGTTTTGATTTGCATTTCTTTGATGATTAGTGATGTTGCGCACATTTTCATGTGCCTATTGGCCATCTGTATATCTACTTTAAAAAATGTCTGTTCAGGTCCTCTTCTCATTTATTAATCAGGTTGTTTGGCTTTTTGATGTTGAGTTTCATGAGTTTTACAACACTGAACATTAAAATGAAGTGATGTCTACCAGAAAGCATTAGCATTTTCATGTAGTTTCATATATAGTTTTAAACCACTTGAGATTTCTCTTCTGTGAATAACTTATTCAGACAGGTTTTAATTTTTCTTTTAATTTGTTGGGGTTTAAAAAATGTTTTGTGTGTTATTACACAGCTTTGATTCTAATTATAATTAGTTAAATTATGTTAAATTGTGATCTAGCATGTAACTAAATTTTGTTATGGTGAAAAAAAATTAAACCAGAAATAAACAAATAGATTTAGATGTCACTCGTGATACAAATTCACTGTGAGTCAGCCAGGCCTTTGCTTTCCATCATCGTCCCCCTGCGATCCACTACTGAGCAACTTCCGTGTGGTCTAGGATGTTTCTGGTCCCCAAAGACAAGAAAGAGAGAAGCAAATTGAGAAATGGCTGTCAAAGCTCTGACCCAGAAATGACACTCTGCACATGTCACTTTGCAGAGGTCATTGATCAAAGCAAGTTAATGGCCACACAAATTCTAAGTGGGCAAGGAAAATCACTCCTACCTCGTGTCTGGCAGGAAAATAGAACAGTTGCTAAACAAAACCTTAGGAATATATAACCATAGTTAACTAGATAAATACTTTCTCCCTGTCTACTTTTATCACTTTGTTGGTAATTTATGGACAATAGATTTTAATAATAAACTCATATAATTTATTAAACTTCCTTGTTAGTTTTTTCTTGAGTGTTTTAAAAGAAATATCCCCTACCCTGAATTCATATAACATTCTATTATATCTTTAAAATGTTTATAAAGCTTGATTTTTCATATGCACATCTTTAACTTTAAGGAATTATTTACCACACAAAAAATCAACATTTTAACTATGGTTCAATTTATATAATATTTTTATTTAAATATAGTTTATATTTAATATTATGAAAGTGTAAGCTTCCCATGTTGCTTTCATACCTTGCCACATGATTTCCATGGGAGCATTAGCTATCACCTCTCTCATGTCACATAACTACCATTTCTTTTTTGTGGTTAGAATAATCAAGATCTAGTTTCTTAGCAAAGTTGATGTTATAAGGGTATATGGTTGTTTCTAATCACTGTACTGTGCATTATGTCTCTGGACTGATTTATCTGCTAGTTGCAAATTTCTGCTGTTAAAATATCTCTTGTATCTACCACCAATTAGCCACTTATAACCTCCATCTTACTCTCTAGTTTTAGGAGTCTCACTGTTTTTAGATTCCATATATAAATGATATCATACAATATTTGCCTTCCTTCTTCTGACCTGTCTCATTTAGCATAATGTACTCAAGTTTCACCCATATTGTCACAAATAGCAAGATTTTCTCCATCCTCATAATTTAATAATAGTTTTCTTTATCCATTCATTTGTTGACAAACACTTAGGTTGTTTCTATATCTAGGCTATTTGTGAATGATGCTACAATAAGCATATGAGTGCATATACCTCTTGGATATCCTGTTTTTATTTATTTTGGATATATAAAAAAAGTGGAATATGAATTGTCAGTTCATATTTGTAGTTCTATTTTTAACTTTTTAAAGGTCCTCTGTATTGCTTTCCACAGTGACTTGTGTTTTTTTGATAATTAGTGATGCTGAGCCTCGTTTTATTTCATTCTTTTTCAAGTGAAAAAAGCCATCTGGATGTCTTTTTTTGGAAAAAACGGCCTATGTAGTTTTACTGCCTATTTATAAATTGGATTATTTGTTTCTTTTATTATTGAGTTGGTTGAATTCTTATATATTTTGGATATTAACCTCTTACCTAACATATAGTTTATGAATATTTTCTCCAATACTACAGGTTGTCTTTCATTTTGTTGATTATTTCTTATTATATGTAGAAGATTTTTGGCTTGATGCAGTCATATATTGATTTTTGTTTTGGTTGTTTGTATTTTTGACATCATATCTAAAATAATCATTTCCAAGACCAATGTTAAAGAGTTTATTCCCCAAGTTTTCTTCTAGGAATTTTTATGGTGTCAGATTTTGTGTTTAAGTCCTGGATCTGTTGCAAGTTAATTTTTGTATGTGGCATAAGATAGAATCTAATTTCATTTTTCTTCATGATTTATCCAATTTTCCTAGGAACATTTGTTGAAGAGGTTATTCTTTTCCCATTGGTATAGTTTACTCCTTGTCAAATATTGTTGGTATTGCTGTTCAGTCACAATAAAGGACAGAAATGGTATGGACCTAACAGAAGCAGAAAATATTAAGAAGAGGTGGCAAGAATACATAGAAGAACTATAAAAAAAGATCTCCATGACCCAGATAATCACAATGGTATGATCACTCACCTAGAGCCAGACATCCTGGAATGTGCAGTCAAGTGGGCTTTAGGAAGCATCACTATGAACAAAGCTAGTGGAAGTGATGGAATTCCAGTTGAGCTATTTCAAATCCTAAAAGATGACGGTTAAAAAAAAAAAAAAAAAAGATGATGCTGTGAAAGTGCTGCACTCAATATGCCATCAAATTTGGAAAACTTGGCACTGGCCACAAGACTGGAAAAGGTCAGTTTCTATTTCAATCCGAAAGAAAAGCACTGCCAAAGAATGCTCAAACTACCAAACAATTGAGCCCATCCCACACACTAGCAAAGTAATGCTCAAAATTCTCCAAGCCAGGCTCAACAGTATGTGAACCATGAACTCCAGATATCCCAGATGGATTTAGAAAAGGCAGAGGAATCAGAGATCAAATTGCCAATATCCACTGGATCATTGAAAAAGCAAGAGAGTTCCCGGAAAACATCTGTTTTATTGACTATGCCAAAGCCTTTGACTATGTGGATCACAACAAACTGTGGAAATTTTTTCAAGAGATGGAAATACCAGACCACTTGACCTGCCCCCTGAGAAATCTATATGCAGGTCAAGAAGCAACAGTTAGAACTGGACATGGAACAACAGACTGGTTCCAAATAGGGAAAGGAGTATGTCAAGCCTGTATATTTTCACCTTGCTTATTTAACTTATATGCAGAGTACATCATTCAGAATGCCAGGCTGTATGAAGTACAAGCTGGAATTGAGATTTCTGGGAGAAATATCAATAAGCTCAGATATGCAGATAACACCACACCATTGTTCTTTGAAGAAGGCCTTTTTGTCTCTCCTAGCTATTCTTTGAAACTCTGTGTGTTGGCTTAAAACTCAACATTCAGAAAACTAAGATCATGGCATCCAGTCCCATCACTTCATGGCAAATAAATGGGGAAACAGTGGCTGATTTTATTTTGGGGGGCTCCAAAGTTACTGCAGGTGGTGACTGCAGCCATGAAATTAAAAGACACATATTCCTTGGAAGGAAAGTTATGACCAACCTAGACAGCATATTAAAAAGCAGAGATGTTACTTTGCCAACAAAGGTCTGTCTAGTCAAAGCTATGGTTTTTTTCTTTAGTCATGTATTGGTGTGAGAGTTGAACTATAAAAAATGCTGAGCGCCTAAGAATTGATGCTTTTGAACTGTGGTGTTGGAGAAGACTCATGAGAGTTTCTTGGAGTGCAAGGAGATCCAACCAGTCCATCCTAAAGGAAATAAGTCCTGGATATTCATTGGAAGAACTGATGCTGAAGCTGAAATTCCAATACTTTGGCCACCTAATGCAAAGAACTGACTCATTGAAAAGACCCTGATGCTGCGAAAGATTGAAGGTAAGAGGAGAAGGAGACGACAGAGGATAAGATGGTTGGATGGCATCACCAGCTGGATGGACATGAGTTTGAGTAAACTCTGGGAGTTGGTGATGGACAGCGAAGACTGGTATGCTGTGATCTGTTGGGTCACAAAGAGTCAGACACGACTGAGTGATTGTTCTGAACTGGTACAGATCTTCTATGTATTCTTTCCATCTCTTTCTGATCTCTTCAGCATCTAATAGGTCTCTACAATTTTTATCCTTTATTGTGCCCATCTTTGGGTCAAATACTCCCTTGATGTTTCCAGTTTTCCTGATGAGATCTCTAGACTTTCCTCTTTTGTTGTTTTCTTGTATTATTAAGCATTGTTCTTTGAAGAAGGCCTTCTTGTCTCTCCTAGCTATTCTTTGAAACTCTGTGTTTAATTGGTTGTACCTTTCCCTCTCTCCATTGCTTTTCATTCTCTTAGTTTTTCTGCTATTCATAAAGCCTCCTCAGATAACCACTTAGCTTTCTCGCTATTCTTTTTCTTTGGGATTGTTTTGTTCACCAGCTCCTGTACAATATTATGGACCGTGTATATATTTCTTCGAACACACTGTTAAGTAGATCTAGTCCCTTGAATCTATTCACTACCTCTGCTGCAAATTCATATGGAATTTGATTTAAATCATACCTGATTGGCCTAGTGTTCCCAGTTTTCTTTAGTTTAAGCCTGAATTTTGCTATGAGAAGCTCATGATCTGAGCTACAGTCAGGTCAAGGTCTTGTTTTGGCTGACTGTATACAGCTTCTCAATCTTCAACTGTAAACAATGTGACCAATTTGATGAATAGAATATCTTTTTTAGGTATTAGTTCTAGGAGATCCTATAGTTGATCAGTTGAACTGATCAACTTCAGCTTCTTCGGCATCGATGATAGAGGCATAGACTTGGATTACTGTGATGTTAAATGGCTTGCCTTGGAAATGAACCAAAATCATTCTGTCATTTTTGAGGTTGTACCCCGGTACTGTATTTCAGACTCTTGTTGACTATGACGGCTACTCCATTTCTTCTAAAGGATTCTTGCCCACAGTAGTAGATATAATGGTCATCTGAATTAAATTCACCCATTCTGGTCATTTTAGTTTGCTGATTCCTAAGATATCGATGTTTATTCTCATCATCTCCTGCTTGATCACATCCAATTTTCTGTGATTCATGGACCTAACATTCCAGGTTCCTATGTGATAATGTTCTTTGCAGCATTGGAGTTTACTTTCATCACCAGACACATGAACAACTAGTATCATATCCTCTTTTGCCCAGCTGCTTCATTCATTCTGGGGCTATTGATAATTCTCCTCCACTCTTCCCCAGTAGCATACTGGACACTTTCAGACCTGAGGGATTCATCTTTTGGTGTCATATCTTTTTGGCCTTTTTATACAGTTCATGAGGTTCTCATGCCAAGTACATGGGTGGTTTGATATTCCCTCCTTCAGTGAATCATGTTTTGTCAGATCTCTCTGCTATCACCTGTCTGTCTTGGGTAGCCCTGCATGGCATTGCTCATAGCTTCAATGAGTTATGCAAGCCCATTCACCATGACAAGGCAGTGATCCACGAAGGGGATCAAATGTTAGCTGACTATATATGTGGGTGTTTAATGACCAGCTCTTGATTCTATTCCATTTTTCTTTCTGCCTGTTTTTATGCCAATAGCGTACTTTTTTTAACTACAATTGATTTGTAGTACAGTTTGAAATCAGGAGGAGTGATGTCTCTTGTTTTGTTCTTTCTCATAATTTCTTTGGCTATTCATGGTCTTTTATGACTCCATGCATATTTTGAATTTTATGAAATTAAAATAAGTTTACTGTATTAAATGATTTTTTAAATTGTTTGTAAAATTTAACAACTGATTTTAAAATTTCACGTTTGTTAATTTGTAAGGATGTATTTCATATTTTTGTTTGTAATTTTAATTAATGTGTCCATTTTCTTAAGCATTTTAAATATGTTTTTATATAATTTCATAAAAATAATTTTAACAAGTATGCTTTACCATCTTCTTGTTTATTTTATGGTTATTATTTCAACTGCATATTTTCATAGGGAAGAATTTACATGTTTAGGCTCATTTTGGGGCTTCCGATATGGCTCAGCTGGTAAAGAATCCTCCTGCAAGGCAGGGGACCTGGGTTCTATTTCTGGGTTGGGAAGATCCCCTGGATAAGGGAAAGGCTACCCATTCCAGCATTCTGGCCTGGAGAATTACATGGACTGCATAGTCAATAGGGTAACAAATAGTTAGACATTACTGAGTAACTTTCACTTTCATTTTCTTGCCCATTTTGAATAAGAACAGTTTTTGTTTGTATCTGTGTGCACATGTATATTGCCATGTTTTGCTCTTTCTCACTCTGTGACCATCTCTTTTTTTCAAATTAGTCTAAGATTGCCTCTATAAAGGGCTTCCGAGGTAGCACTAGTGTTAAAGAGCCCACCTGCCAATGCAGGAGATGCAAGAGATGTGGGTTAGATCTCTGGGTCACGAAGATCCCCTGCAAGGAGATCAAACTAGTCAATCCTATAGGAAATCAACCTTGAATATTAATTGGAAGGACTGATGCTGAAGCTGAAGCTCAAATACTTTGGCCACCTGATATGAAGAGCCAATTCATTGGAAAACACCATGAATCTGGGAAATACTGAGGGCAGGAGGAGAAGGGAGCAGCAGAGGATGAGATGTTTGGATGGTATCATTGGCTAAATGGACATGAGTTTGAGCAAACTCTGGGAGATAGTGGAGGGCAGGGAAGGCTGGTATGCTGTAGTCCATAGGGTCTCAAAGAATCTGACTTAGTGGCTGAATAGCAGCAACAAACTTAGTAGAACACAGGTTTGATAATATATTTCAAAATTCCTTTTCCAGGACACAGTGGGACTATTCAGGTATATTCACTGGGTATCATATGGTATGACTCATGTCTTAAACCAAATTTTGGATCTGGCAGTTTCTTTCTGTCCATACCCTTGACCTTTCAATCAAGGGCGCCCATCAGAAGATGCTATTAATAGTTTCAAGTAGTGACACTTGTTCTAGGACATTACTGACGTGGAAGAATTTTAGTCCCTGTTATTTTGGGAAAAGCCACTAGTGACCATGATTAATGCCTTTGAGATCTGGAAACCCAAATGCTACTATTTAGATATATTCATAACTGTGTGTGTGTGTGTGTGTGTGTATTAAAGTGTTTCAGTTTCATCTTTTGTTTTTAATTTTCATTATGTGATGTTGATTCTCTACTTTTATGTTTTTCTAAAATTACTATGCATTTGGATTGAAAGTATTGTGCCAAATCTTGAACAGATATCTTGATAGAAAAATATGATTCATTTCATTTTTATTTGTTATGGCTAAACCAAGGTTAGGTATATGTCACTTCTCAGAGCTAGATCAAAATTAACTTAACAATATTTAAGCAAAAATAAACCTCTGAATGATAGAGACCCAGTAAAGATTTTGTCTCAATTCTCTGTTGTTTTCTGATTTCTTATTAATTTCAGTGCAAAGCAAGAGCTAGATACTACAAACAATACTGTCAAGTGTTGCTGAAAGTAGGATTTTTTTTTTTTTGGAGTTCCATTTTTTTTTATTTTTAAATTTTATTTTATTTTTAAACTTTACAATATTGTATTGGTTCTGCCAAACATTGAAATGAATCCACCACAGGTATACATGTGTTCCCCATCCTGAACCTTCCTCCCTCCTCCCTCCCCATACCATCCCTCTGGGTAGTCCCAATGCACCAGCCCCAAGCATCCAGTATCGTGCACCGAACCTGGACTGGCGACTCGTTCTATATATGATATTATACGTATTTCAATGCCATTCTCCCAAATCATCCCACCCTCTCCCTCTCCCACAGAGTCCAAAAGACTGTTCTATACATCAGTGTCTCTTTTGCTATCTCGTATACAGGGTTATTGTTACCATCTTTCTAAATTCCATATATATGCATTAATATACTGTATTGGTGTTTTTCTTTCTGGCTTACTTCACTCTGTATAATAGGCTCCAGTTTCATCCACCTCATTAGAACTGATTCAAATGTATTCTTTTTAATGGCTGAGTAATACTCCATTGTGTATATGTACCACAGCTTTCTTATTCATTCCTCTGCTGATGGACATCTAGGTTGCTTCCATGTCCTGGCTATTAGGATTTTTTTGATGTTACAAAAAATTGTGCATAGTACTACTCAGGTTGCTTTTATTTTAATGGAAGCCAAACCCATTCATAAAGACAAGCTAAGGAATTTTCCTATATCACAGAGCAAAAGTAATATCTTAATCATTTAGCTGATCTAGAAAACAAAAATGTTTAAAGTGTTGTCTTTTCCCCTAAATTAATGATTCTCTTCAAAGGAAAAGTATAAAATATTTCTCTTTTGACTCACTTCACTCTGTATAATAGGTTCCAGGTTCATCCACTTCATTAGAACTGATTCAAATGTGTTCCTTTTTATAGCTGAGTAGTATTCCATTGTGTATATATATCACAACATCTTTATCCATTCATCTGTCAATGGACATATTCTAACACATATATACAGAATCTAGAAAAATGGTACTGAAGAATTGATTTGCAGGGCAGCAATGGACATCAGACATAGAGAATAGACTTATGAATATGGGGAGAGGGGAGGAGAGGGTGAGATGTATGGAAAGAGTAACAGGGACACTTACATTACCATATGTAAAATAGCCAATGGGAATCTGCTGTATGGCTCAGGAAACTCAAACAGGGTCTCTGTATCAACCCATAGAGGTGGGATGGAGAAGGAGATGGGAGGGAGTTTCAAAAGGGAGGGGATATACACATACCTATGGCTGATTCATGTTGAGGTTTGACAGAAAATAGCAAAAGTCTGTAAAGCAATTATCTTTCAATAAAAAATAATTTAAAAGATATAAAATGAATATTTAAAAAAGTACACAATTTGTAAATATTGTTTTATAAAGTCCTGAGTTCACTCAAAATTGTTAAAACTGTGTCAATAGAGTTTTGGCCATTTAACAACACATCCATGGCATACCAAGGCATGATCATGTTTGGTGTGATAAGATAAATTAGATGAATAGGAGACCCAGTAAGACAATTATAACTTTTAACCAATTAATTTTCGACAGTTTCTTTCTAGATCTTGAGTTAGTCTATTCATAACAGCCATGATAGCTTAAAAACAAACCAACGAATACAAACATGTGCTTGATTCTTTTAACTCCACAGTATTTGTACTTTGAGATCTGAGCTGGAACTAATCATTTTTCTTTTTAGATGGAAAATTTTACAAGTTTCCTTGTGTTCTAGACCACATCCCATATTTCAGAAGGAGACTTGGTTACCAGGAAGAAAAATTTCCCAAGTTATGGAAGATAGAAGGACAAAATTTATATTAAATTGAAAAGAAGCATCTAAATCATGATATTTATCTAAAAATTACAGTGGCTGACTTTAAATGTAGTGAATTTTCCACTATTAAGGAAGTAAGCTATGGCATGGAATAGGGGAGAGTATGTTTATTTGTAGAGGGCATTCAAGCACAAGATACATCATTTTATAAAGCTTTATTTGACATACAAATTTTAACATTTTAGAATAATTTATCCAATTTAATATTCATATTTCAAGGTTGGAATAAAGAAAAATATGAAATAAAAAGTGCTCTGTTCAGTTGTTCCTACTAATTGATAACTTGTATATTCAAGAAAACTTTTATAGGTTGAAATAAACAAGGGCAAATTTCAAACAAGAAGTCCTTATAATTATTATCTTTTTTTTTAATGATAAGGTAAACCATATATTAGACATGTTTTGATTGTCTATTATGTTCAGTGACCACTTAATTAAGTAACCTTAAAATAAATCCAAGTTAGTAATAGAAACTTTTTTAACAATTTCAATACCATAAGTGCTAAGATAAGGAATAATTATCTTACTTTAATTAACCTATCAATGATTGATAAACCATACAATTTTAGCTATCTTCTGTTATCAGCAAATTTAGCTTTACTGAAATAAACAAATAATTAACCTTAGTTTTTCACTTCAAAAATGTGAACTATGGACTGCTTCTGATAGTCATCTAGAAATCTTTATTCAGTTAAAAAGATAAGAAAGATTAGACTCAAATTAGAGATTGTCTCTTCTTTCACCTTCAGTTGTTTCTCTCAGGTTTGTCTTTATCATTTTCCTCACCCTCTAATTCCTCTTTCTCTCTCTCTCTTTTTTTTTTTACTTCTTTCCCTCCCCATTTCAGTAATTGTTTATTGAGCACATCTGACTGCCAGATGCTGTCTCTGGTTGTTGTATACAAAGACAAAACCCTAGACACTTACCTTCAGTCTAATAGGACATGCCTGTATGTGTGTTGTGCATTCATGCTAAGTTCCTTCAGTCATGTCTGACTCTTTGTGATCCTATGGAGTGTAGCCTACCAGGCTTCTCTGTCCATGGGATTCTCTAGGCAAGAATATTGGAGCAGGTTGCCATTTCTTTCCCCAGGGGAATCTTCCCTGCCCAGGGATCAAAGCAGCGTCTCTTATGTTTCCTGCATTGGCAGACACGTTCTTTACCACTAGCGCTACCTGGGAAGCCCTTATTAGCCCCTATTAGGACACTGGCCTTCAAATAAATAACTGTATCATAATGTGAATACTATTCTATTTATTTTTCCATACTCTATTTTTTATTCATTAGCTTTCTTTTGACTAGGAAGATTTGTGATTTCAGTTTTGTAAACTTGTATAGCATTTATTCTTAGGAATGGGTGAAACATTTATTGTAAGTTATGTGCTCTGTGCTGTGCAAGTCACTTCAGTCATATCCGACTGTTTGTGACCCTAAGGACTGTAGCCCACCAGACTCTTCAGTCCAGGGGATTCTCCAGGCAAGAATATTGGAGTATTCCTTCATTATTAAAGCTGAATTAAAGCCTGATTTTCCTTGATTTCTTTTTCATCTTTCACAGGTTAAAAAAAGAAAAAAAGGCTGGATTTATATCTTTACTATTGCAATCTATAATGCACAAATAAAAGCCTACTACTGTAGGCAATAATTATATCAAAGTGCATTTTGTTTCATTTTATGATGGACTGCCAACTTCCCATTAAAAGGCAAATCTTGTATTTTGGAAGCTTAAATAGGATGATATTTAAATAGTATCTTAGCAGGTTCAATTTAGAATGCAGAATATATTCAATATAAGACCAATCTCTACCTTACCGAATTTTACTTAAAGAGAAATTAGGCCCATTTTTAGTCCCTTTAAGTTCCTAAATTGCTATACCATTGCAATTTGTGAATTTGCACAAAACTATTTTTTTAAGCTTTTTATTCTATATTAGATTATAACTCATTAACAATGTTGTGATATTTCAGGTGGACTGCAAAGTGCACAAAACAGTGTCCTAAAAAAAATGTGCTAAAAATTCATAATGATAATAAATTCTACAAAAACATTAAAAATTAAAAAATATGATAGCATATTGGAATGAAAAATGATAAAAAAGTAAGTTTTTGGACTGTGAAGAAGGCTGAGTGCCAAAGAATTGATGCTTTTGAACTGTGGTATTGGAGAAGACTCTTGAGAGTCCCTTGGACTGCAAGGAGATAAAACCAGTCCATTCTGAAGGAGATCAGCCCTGGGATTTCTTTGGAAGGAATGATGCTAAAGCTGAAACTCCAGTACTTTGACCACCTCATGTGAAGAGTTGACTTACTGGAAAAGACTCTGATGCTGGGAGGGATTGGGGGCAGAAGGAGAAGGGGCCGACAGAGGATGAGATGGCTGGACGGCATCACTGACTCGATGGACGTGAGTCTGAGTGAACTCCTGGAGTTGGTAATGGACAGGGAGGCCTGGTGTGCTGTGATTTATGGGGTCGCAAAGAGTCGGACATGACTGAGCGACTAATCTGATCTGATCCGATCTGATATATATATATGTATATAAAACCTATAAAATAGGTTTCCCAAGTGGCACAGGTAAAGAATCTACCTGCCAGTGCAAGAGACACAAAACATAAGCATTTGATCACTGTTGGGAAGATCCCACAGAGTAGGAAATGGCAACTCACTCCACTATTTTTGCCTGGAAAATCCCATGGACAGAGGAGCCTTTTGGCCTACAATCCAAGGGATTACAAAGAGTGGGACACAACTGAGCAACTAAGGACACACACACACACACACAGACATATATATATATATATATATATATATATATATATATATATATATATATATTATACAATGCAAAGAAACACACTCAACTGAAACCAGAGAGAAGAATTTCCTGAATGGAATATACTATTCTCCAGTACTGTTGCCTGGAAAATCCCATGGACGAAGGGAGGAGCCTGGTAGGCTGCAGTCCATGGGGTCTCTAAGAGTCGGATACGACTGAGCGACTTCACTTTCACTTTTCACTTTCATGCATTGGAGAAGGAAATGGCAACCCACTCCAGTATTTTTGCCTGGAGTATCCCAGGGATGAGGAAGTCTGGTGGGCTGCCATCAGTGGGGTCACACAGAGTCGGACATGACTGAAGCGACTTAGCAGCAGCACTAACTTTATTCAACAAACATTTGATAATTTGTATGTACCCTATGCTTTACAAGGTAGTACAATAGTCCTATTGTTTATAGAAAATACTTTCCTATTATATTTCTGCTTCTTCCCTAATTGCCAGATGATCTGTACTATATGTTTATAACTCTATTTAAGGACATGTTTGTATGTGTGCTTCTGTTTGTGTAGATGTGTTAAGTAAGATGGCTTTCTTGCTTACTTCTTCACTCCTTATTTCTCAAGGGCATTCATTGTGTAAATAAGTATTTTCACCAGAAAAATGTATTAGTGGTACCTAATGTGTCATTTCTTTTCGTGTGTGTGTAGTAATGTTAAACAGTATATTATTTAAGGCAAAGTGATACTAGTTCCTATTGTTTCTATTTTCTATTAAGGCAAAGTTATGTGAATATTAGCCACAGAAATATTATTTACCACTACCTGCTTACTCCTACCAAATGGCAAAGTGTTAACTAATATAAATGTTTAGGGGAATGGCTAACCACTGATTTCTAGCCTTGTACCCCCAGGAAACAAATGCAACTTAGTTTTGCATTCTCCTGATATTAGAACTACTGTAGGCAAATTTATCTTGATAATTGATGGCAAAGATGGAGCTAGATAAGAAGGATATTTCTTAACAGGTTTCCCTATAAATGATGGGACAAAAACAAGTCATCCATTTCACTTGCCTGAAAATACCTCTATTTATTAAAGAAACTTGTAACCCTAAAGAGATGAAACTGTATGCGAAGTATGATTTAATTTTTTTAATTCTATGTTGTTAATTTTTAAAAATCCACATGGTTCTTCTCCAATGCAAGATATATTAACTCTTTAATACAGTATGGAAACATTTAATGTACTGAAGAAGTTAATTTAATAGGACCCCAGGAGCCTGAGAGCAACTTACACAGTGGGAAAATTTCGCTCATTAATTTCCATGATGCACCACCCAAAGGTATTGAATTTTAAATGAATTCACGAACATAATAAATCATCCTGACCATCAAGTGAAATACAATTTGTAAAAAATTTATTACCCACGATTATCATGTATTAATCATAAGGTTTAAAAATCTAAGCAAATGTTATACTCCTAGTTGGATAAATACTCTAGACTGCAAGGAGTATTTAATGCATTTTGACGTTAAGCTGGCCATGGCAAAGTTTATATTTCTAATGAACACCGTCTTAGTCTTTGATAGCTTTCATCTTTTTCTTGTCAAGGTACTGAACCCATCTGTAATAATGTCACATATATCCTTGTGCTTTGACTTCTAAATCCATGCATTCGTCTCTTTCTAAATGCTCATATATCTCCCATGTGTGATCCAATGCCTCAGTGTCATTTTGGATATGATGGCAAAGAACACAGATTCTGCAGGAATGGTTTGTGGCTGCAAAGCATCCCAAAGTCTCTAAAAATCCGCTTTGAGGTTTATGGCTGCCTTTCATTGTAGCCATACAACTCAGTGAAACATTGGTGTTTTCACTTTTGTCTTGAACAAGATAGGCTGTTTCCATATGTGAAAGCAGACATTATATCTTCAGTCCTTTTTATGCATAGCAAAAAAGTCAACATTCATAAAAATCAAACCCTAATTTCTGGGACTTATTGTAGAGCTCCATGGTCTCATGGAACTTGTCAAGCAACCATTCTTCCTGTTAAGATTTGTATATGATTGATGCAAAAAATTGATAAGCATTTATTCTACTTTATTCTATAAGACCATGTGTGTGTGCTCAGTCTTCTCTGACTCTCTGAGACCACATGGACTGTAGCCTGCCAGCTTCCTCTGCCCAACAAATTTTCTAGAGAGGAATACTAGAGTGCCATTTCATTCTCCAGGGGATCTTTCTGACCCAGGGATCAAACTCGAGTCTATTGTGTCTCCTGTACTGGCAGGCGAATTCTCTACCAATAGTACTGCTTGGGAAGCCCCCTGTAAGACCATACTAAATATGATTCACATAATGGCTGCAGTACACCAGATAGGAGGGAGTTATATCTCTATGTCAGACATTAGAAAATAAATTCTAGGAAACCTATCATCTGTCCAAGCTGCAATTTCTAATAGTCTCCATGCTGCTACTGCTACTGCTGCTAAGTCGCTTCAGTTGTGTCTGACACTGTGCGACCCCATAGATGGCAGCCCACCAGGCTCCCTCATCCCTGGGATTCTCTAGGCAAGAATACTGGAGTGGGTTGCCATTTCCTTCTCCAATGCATGAAAGTGAAAAGTCAAGGTGAAGTCACTCAGTTGAGATGACAGCCTACACGCTTTCAAATTTAAAGGAAAAATATTCTGTAGTAAAATAAGGCTCTTAGTTTTTAAAAGTCTTCAAAGAGGTTTGGGACTATTCAGAGATGTGTTAGAATACTTTCCATAGAGTCATTAATAGTTCTGTAAATGGTTCAAGCATAATGTTTCAAATGTTTTAGTCTATTTGCAAAATTTATTGTAGAGAGACACCAAGTCCCTTTTCGGGGTTAGTATGGTTGTTCAGTCACTGAGTTGTGTCCGACTTTCTGCCACTCCATGAACTGCAGCACTCTAGATGTTCCTGTCATTCACCATCTCCTGGACTTTGTTCAGACTCATGTCCATTGCGGCAGTGATGTCATCAACCATCTCATCCTGCATTGTCCCCTTCTCCTCTTGCCTTTAATCTTTTCCATCATCAGGGTCTTTTACAAGGAGTCAGTTCTTCATATCAGGTGGCCACTTTTTGGAGCGTCAGCTTCAGCATCAGTCCTTCCAGTGAATATTCAGGGTTGATTTCTTTTAGGATTGACTGGTTTGATCTCCTTGCTGTCCAAGGGACTCTCAAGAGTCTTCTCCAGCCCCACAGTTCGAAAGTATCAGTTATTCGGCACTCAACATTCTTTATGGTTCAACTCTCACATCCAAACTCAACTAGTGGAAAAAACACAGCTTTGACTAGATGGACTTTTGTCAGCAAAGTGATGTCTCTGCTTTTTAATATGCTATCTAGGTTTGCCATAGCTTTTCTTCTAAGAAGCAAGCATCTTTTAATTCTATGGCTGCAGTCACCATCTACATTGATTTTGGAGCCAAAGAAAATGAAATCTGACACCATTTCCACTTTTTCCCCATCTATTTGCTATGAAGTAATAGGATCAGATGCCATGATCTTAGTTTTGTTTTGTTTTGTTTTGTTTTTTTAATGTTGAATTGTAAGCCAGCCTTTTCACTCCCTCTTTTACTTTCCTCAAGAGGCTCTTTAGTTTCTCTTCTCTTTCTGCATTAAAGTGGTGTTGTCTGTGTATCTGAGGTTGTTGATATTTCTCCCAGCAATCTTGATTCTAGCTTGTGAGTCATCCAGCCCAGCATTTCCTACAATGTACCCTGCATATAATTTATGTAAGCAGTATGTCAATACACAGTCTTGACATATTCTTTTCCCAATTTTGAACCAGGGAAGTATGAAATTCACTTATATTATGCTGCTGCTGTTTAGTCACCAACCCATGCCCCACTCTTAGTGACCCCATGAACTACAGCCCACCAGGTTCCACTGTCCATGGGATTTCCCAGGGAAGAATACTGGAGAGGTTGATTCTGAGAGCCAGCACAGGAGTTCCCACCTGTGACAAGGTCATGCAGGAGAGGCCTGACGGGCAAGGCGAGTCAGGACTTGAGGGGCCCCCTGGACCTGCTCGAGCATCTCCCCCCAAACCATAATCTGTCTGTTTTACTATTTTATGACTTTCACCAACTCCTCTGATATTAACTGGGGGCTATCCCTGACCACCTTTCTCTGAAGGAAATCAACTTAGAACTCTAGTTAATAAGTCTCCTGGGCATCATAGGAGTGTTTTAATCCAAACCCCTCAGATGGCTCTCTAACTTGCCTGACAGGTTTATCCAGACTCCTACAGCTACACATATGATTTTTTACAGCCTCCCAACTGTGATAGGCAGGGGAAGCTTAAGATATTCAAATAATATAGAGCCTTTTGAGGAGTTAATAATTATTAGAATAGAACTGGTGAAGGATTTCATTGTTGAGCCAATGCTTGCTGTCAAGTTTCCATATCCCTTACGCACTGTGTCCCCGGGAGTATATTAACTAATATAGTTGGTATATAGAAAACATAAATAGTGGCCTTGGTGTTAACAACTTTAGACCCTTGAGATAATAAATTCTTTCCTTGCTGCAGCCCACTGCATCTTTGCCCTATAGGAATGCAACTTTATATAGTGCTTTCGGAGAGTGGTGCCAAACTTTAGAAAAATTATTTTTAGAGAAAATAAGTTTTCAGGTGGCTGTGACGGGCTCACTAGGTGCGGCCGAGAGGAGCTACCCCACATCCAAGGTCAGGGACTGAAGCAGGGAGGACCCCATGCCCGAAGGGCGGTGGCCAAAAGGAGTTACCCCAGGTCTGAGGTCAGCGGCAGTGGCCGAGAATGTCAGGCTGCGACGGCGCAGGAATGACCGAGAGGAGTTACCCAAGTCTGAGGCCAGGGGTGGTGGCCGGGAGGAGCAAACCCATGCCTGAGGCCAGGGAGGGCAGCCAGGAAGAACAGCTCCACGTCCAAGGAGCGGTGGCTGCTAGGGCGCAGGAGGGCCTAGAGGCACTGTCCCATGTTGAAGGTCAGAAAGAGTGGCGGTTAGGAGATACCCCTTGTCCAAGGTAAGGAGCAGCGGCTGCGCTTTGCTGGAGCAGCCGAGAAGAGATACCCCATGCCCAAGGTAAGAGAAACCCAAGTAAGACGGTAGGTGTTGTAAGAGGGCATCGGAGGGCAGACACACTGAAACCATACTCCCAGAAAACTAGTCAATTTAGTCACACTAGGACCACAGCCTTCTCTAATTCAATGAAACTAAGCCATGCCCATGGGGCAACCCAAGATGGGCGGGTCATGGTGGAGAGATCTGACAGAAGGTGGTCCACTGGAGAAGGGAATGGCAAACCACTTCAGTATTCTTGCCTTGAGAACCCCATGAACAGTATGAAAAGGCAAAATGATAGGATACTGAAAGAGAAACTCCCCAGGTCAGTAGGTGCCCATATGCTACTGGAGATCAGTGGAGAAATAACTCCAGAAAGAATGAAGGGATGGAGCCAAAGCAAAAAGAATACCCAGCTGTGGATGTGACTGGTGATAGAAGCAAGGTCCAATGTTGTAAAGAGCAATAATGCATAGGAACCTGGAATGTCAGGTCCATGAATCAAGGCAAATTGGAAGTGGTCAAACAAGAAATGTCAAGAGTGAATGTCTACATTCTAGGAATCAGCGAAGTCAAATGGACTGGAATGGGTGAATTTAACTCAGATGACCATTATATCTAGTACTGCGGGCAGGAATCCCTCAGAAGAATTGGAGTGGCCATCATGGTCAACAAAAGAATCTGAAATGCAGTACTTGGATGCAATCTCAAAAATGACAGAATGATCTCTGTTCATTTCCAAGGCAAACCATTCAATATCACATTAATCCAAGTCAATCCCCCAACCAGTAATGCTGAAGAAGCTGAAGTTGAATGGTCCTATAAAGACCTACAAGACCTTTTAGAACTAAACACACAAAAAAGATGTCCTTTTCATTATAGAGGACTGGAATGAAAAGTAGGAAGTCAAGAAACACCTGGCTGCTGCTGATAAGTCGCTTCAGTCGTGTCCGACTCTGTGCAACCCCATACACAGCAGCCCATGAGGCTTCCCCGTCCCTGGGATTCTCCAGGCAAGAACAGTGGAGTGAGTTACCATTTCCTTCTCCAATGCATGAAAGTGAAAAGTGAAAGTGAAGTCTGAGTCTTGTCCGACTCTTAGCAACTCCATGGACTGCGGCCCACCGAGCTCCTCCATCCATGGGATTTTCCAGGCAAGAGTGCTGGAATGGGGTGCCATTGCCTTTTCCGAAACACCTGGAGTACCAGGCAAATTTGGCCTTGGAATACGGAATGAAGCAGGGCAAAGACTAATAGAGCTTTGCCAAGAAAATGCACTGGTCATAGCAAACACCCCTTCGAACAACACAAGACAAGACTACACATGGACCTCACCAGATGGTCAACACAAAAATGAGATTGATTATATTCTTTGCAGCCAAAGATGGAGAAGCTCTATACAGTCAACAAAAACAAGACCAGGAGCGGACTGTGGCTCAAATCATGAACTTCTTATTGCCAAATTCAGATTTAAATTGAAGAAAGTAGAGAAAACATTAGACCATTCAGGTATGACCTAAATTGAATCCCTTATGATTATACAGTGGAAGTGAGAAATAGATGTAAAGGCGTAGATCTGATAGAGTGCCTGATGAACTATGGAATGAGGTTCATGACATTGTACAGGAGACAGGGATCAAGACCATCTCCATGGAAAAGAAATGCAAAAAAGCAAAATGGCTGTCTGGGGAGGTCTTACAAATAGCTGTGAAAAGAAGAGAAGCGAAAAGCAAAGGAGAAAAGGAAAGATATAAGCATCTGAATGCAGAGTTCCAAAGAATAGCAAGAAAAGATAAGAAAGCCTTCCTCAGCAATCAATGCAAAGAAATAGAGGAAAACAACAGAATGGGAAAGACTAGAGATCTCTTCAAGAAAATTAGAGATACCAAGGGAATATTTCATACAAAGATGGCCTCTATAAAGGACAGAAATGGTATGGACCTAACAGAAGCAGAAGCTATTAAAAATAGGTGGCCAGAATACATAGAAGAACTGTACAAAAAAGATCTTCACGACCCAGATAATCACGATGGTGTGATCACTCACCTAGAGCCAGACATCCTGGAACGTGCAGTCAAGTGGGCCTTAGAAAGCATCACTATGAACAAAGCTAGTGGAGGTGATGGAATTCCAGTTGAGCTCTTTCAAATCCTAAAAGATGATGCTGTGAAAGTGCTGCACTCAATATGCCAGCACATTTGGAAAACTCAGCAGTGGCCACAGGACTGAAAAAGGTCAGTTTTTATTCCAATTCCAAAGAAAGGCAATGCCAAAGAATGCTCAAACTACCACACAATTGCACTCATCTCACATGCTAGTAAAGTAATGCTCAAAATTCTCCAAGCCAGGCTTCAGCAATATGTGAACCGTGAACTTCCTGATGTTCAAGCTGGTTTTAGAAAAGGCAGAGGAACCAGAGATCAAATTGCCAACATCCAGTGGATCATGGAAAAAGCAAGAGAGTTTCAGAAAAACATCTATTTCTGCTTTATTGACTATGCCAAAGCCTTTGACTGTGTGGATCACAATAAACTGTGGAAAATTCTGAAAGAGATGGGAATACCAGACCACCTGATCTGCCTCTTGAGAAATTTGTATGCAGGTCAGGAAGCAACAGTTAGAAGTAGACATGGAACAACAGATAGGTTCCAAATAGGAAAAAGAGTACTTCAAGGCTGTATATTGTGACCCTGCTTATTTAACTTATATGCAGAGTACATCATGAGAAACGCTGGACTGGGAATGCTGGACTGGAAGAAACACAAGCTGGAATCAAGATTGCTGGGAGAAATATCAATAACCTCAGATATGCAGATGACACCACCCTTATGGCAGAAAGTGAATAGGAACTAAAAAAACTAAAGCCTTTTGATGAAAGTGAAAGTGCAGAATGAAAAAGTTGGCTTTAAACTCAACATTCAGAAAACGAAGATGATGGCATCTAGTCCCATCACTTCATGGGGAATAGATGGGGCAACATTGGAAACAGTGTCAGACTTTATTGTTTTGGGCTCCAAAATCACTGCAGATAGTGACTGCAACCATGAAATTAAAAGACGCTTAACTCCTTGGAAGGAAAGTTATGACCAACGTAGATAGTATATTCAAAAGCAGAGACATTATTTTGCCAACAAAGGTCCATCTAGTCAAGGCTATGGTCTTTCCTGTGGTCATGTACGGATGTGAGAGTTGGACTGTGAAGAAGGCTGAGCGCCGAAGAATTGATGCTTTTGAACTGTGGTGTCGGAGAAGACTCTTGAGAATCCCTTGGACTGCAAGGAGATCCAACAAGTCCATTCTCAAGGAGATCAGCCCTGGGATTTCTTTGGAAGGAATGATGCTAAAGCTGAAACTCCAGTACTTTGGCCACCTCATGTGAAGAGTTGACTCATTGGAAAAGACTCTGATGCTGGGAGGAATTGGAGGCACGAGGAAAGTGGGATGGCAGAGGATGAGATGGCTGGATGGCATCACTGACTCGATGGATGTGAATCTGAGTGTGCTCCCGGAGTTGGTGATGGACAGGGAGGCCTAGCGTGCTGCAATTCATGGGGTCCAAAGAGTCGGACACAATTGATCGACTGAACTGAACTGAACTGAACTCAACCTTTATCAGAACAACGAGTCATAAAATATTAATAGGCCTCCTGGCCAGAAGTTGATGTAAATCACCTAAAGCATTTTTATACAGAAAAGAAAGCCTGGTCTCGATAAGGGTCGACTGCTGACTTTCTATGACTCTGCATCCCCTATTATCCTCTATGTATATCTTTGGGTATAAAAACTCCTTTTGAAAATAAAGCTACGGGCCTTATTCATCTGGCTTGGTCTCCCCGTGTTGTTCTTGTTTCCTTTTCTCTCCTTTTCGTCTCTGTTCTTCCTTCAGGATGACCAATTGGAGCGTGGGGGCCCTCTGAGACCACTTAACTGCCCAGGCCTCTAAGACACACTTGAGAATATGCCTAAGGTGGGGCACCTTTCAGCTATTCGAGAGGGCACCAGTGGCCTCCATGGTCAGAGCAAGTTCGGTGTCACGAACTTTATTGGCTTTCCGCGTAAACCAGTTAGATCAAGCCTCTTTCTCTCCCCTTTTATCTATCCTCTTTTGCCGACGCCATTCTACTGAGGGAATCCCAGGACCCCACCAGGGCTGGACCCGGTAGGTTGCCATTTCCTTCTCAAGGGATTTTCATGACCCAGGGATCAAACCTGCATCTCGTACACTGGCAGGTGAATTCTTTACCACTGAGCCACCAGGGAAGTCCTTAAAATCAACTCTACTTGTATTAAAAAAAGACATGACTAGGAATTAGGTGGTATGAAAATCTGTAGAAAGAGACCTTTTTGAACGGAGAAAGAGCTGGTGCAAAAGCCAAACAAGAGCCAGAGATGTCCTTGACGTATTGAAAAACAGCAAGTACACTGGTATCTAAGAGAAGGGTGGGTGAAAGGGTCTAAGACATGGCTCAAATGACTTGTGACTGAGAGGCAGAGCTCACAAGGCCTTTCATTGGGCTTGTTAAGGACTTTGCTTTTTCTTCTGAGTGAAATGTGAAATCATCTAAGTATTTATGACAAGTGCCAAATTCTGGTTTATCATTTTAAAGGTCGAAGTTCAGAAAATATACAGAAGGGAGAGAGAATCTCATGTGATTAACCTGGTAGCTATTTTGATAATCTCAACCAAGAGTTTTTTCATGAGTATAAGACCCAGGAAGGCATAGGTTTTTGTCTGTTTTTGTTTTTTTTCCTGCTGTTGTGTCCAAAACAGAACAGTGTCATAGATGTGGTAATCACTCAGGAAATATTGTCTAATGAATGAATAGCAGATTGAGGGTATTTTATGATGGGCATAGTGATATGATGGAGTTCTGATTATAGCTTGATTGTTCAGTTCAGTTCAGTTGCTCAGTCTAACTGAGCCCAACTCTTTGTGATCCCATGGACCACGCCAGGCCTCCCTCTCCATCACCAACTCCCAGAATTTACCCAAACTCATGTGCATCAAGTTGGTGATGCCATCCAACCATCTCATCCTCTGTTGTCCACTTCTCCTCCTGCCCTCAGTTTTTCCCAGCATCAGGACATTTTCAAATGAATCAGCTCTTTGCATCAAGAGGCCAAAATATTGGAGACTCAGCTTCAACATCAGTCCTTCCAAAGAACACCCAGGACTGATCTCCCTTAGGATGGACTGGTTGGATCTCCTTGCAGTCCAAGGGACTCTCAAGAGTCTTCTCCAACACCACAGTTCAAAAGCATCAATTCTTTGGTGCTCAACTTTCTTTATAGTCCAACTATCACATCCATACATGACTACTGGAAAAACCATAGCCTTGACTAGACAAACCTTTGTTGGCAAAATAAAGTCTCTGCTTTTTAATATGCTGTCTAGGTTGGTCATAACTTTCCTTCCAAGGAGTAAGCGTCTTTTAATTTCATGGCTGAAATCACCATCTTCAGTGATTTTGAAGACCCCCCAAAATAAAGTCAGAGACTGTTTCCACTGTTTCCCTATCTATTTGCCATGAAGTGATGGGACCAGATGCCGTGATCTTAGTTTTCTGAATGTTGAGTTTTAAACCAACTTTTTCACTCATTTTTCACTTCATCAAGAGGCTCTTTAGTTCCTCTTCACTTTCTGCCATAAGGGTGGTGTCATCTGCATATCTAAGGTTATCGATATTTCTCCTGGCAATCTTGATTTCAGCTTGTGCTTCATCCAGCCAAATGTTTCTCGTGATGTACTCTGCATATAAATTAAATAAGCAGGGTGACAATATACAGCCTTGAAGTACTCTTTTCCCTATTTGGAACCAGTCTGTCATTCCATGTCCAGTTCTAACCTTTGCTTTCTGACCTGCATACAGATTACTTAGGAGTCAGGCATTCCCATCTCTTGAAGAACTTTCCACAGTTTGTTATGATCCACACAGTCAATGGTTTTGGCATAGTCAATAAAGCAGAAGTAGATGATTTTCTGGAACTCTCTTGCTTTTTTGATAATCCAGCGGATGTTAGCAATTTGGTCTCTGGTTCCTCTGCCTTTTCTGTATCCAGCCTGAATATCTGGAAGGTCACAGTTCATGTACTGTTGAAGCCTGGCTTGGAGAATTTGGGGCATTACTTTGCTAGTATGTGAGATGAGTACAATTGTCTGGTAGCTTGAACATTCTTTGGCATTGTCTTTCTTTGGGATTGGAATGAAACCTGACCTTTTCCAGTCCTGTGGCCACTGCTGAGTTTTGCAAGTTTGTTGGCATTATTGAGTGCAGCACTTTCACAGCATCATCTTTTAGAATTTGAAATAGCTTAACTGGAATTCCATCACCTCCACCAGCTTTGTTCGTAGTGATGTTTCCTAAGACCCACTTGACTTCACATTCTAGAATGTCTGGCTCTAGGCGAGTGATCACACCATCTTGGTTTTCTGGGTCATGAAGATCTTTTTCATATAGTTCGTCTGTGCTTTCTTGCCACCTCTTCTGAATATCTTCTGTTTCTGTTAGGTCCATACCATTTTTGTCCTTTATTGTGCTCACTTTGCTTTAAATGTTCTCTTGATATTTCTAATTTTCTTGAAGAGATCTCTAGTCTTTCCTATTCTATTGTTTTCCTCTATTTCTTTGCACTGATCACTGAGGATGGTTTTCTTATCTCTCCTTGCTATTGTTTGAAACTTTGCATTCAAATGAGTATATCTTTCCTTTTCTCCTTTTCCTTTAGCTTCTCTTCTTTTCTCAGCTGCTTGTTAGTCCTCCTCAGACAACCATTTTGCCTTTTTGTATTTCTTTTTCTTGAGGATGGTCTTGATCCCTTCCTCCTTTATAATGTCATGAACCTCCATCCATAGTTCTTCACTCACTCTATCAGATCTAATGCCTTTATCTATTTATCACTTCCACTGTATAATCATAAGTGACTTCATTTAGGTCATCCCTAAATGGTCTAGTGGTTTTCCCTGCTTTCTTTAAGTCTTAATTTGGCAATAAGGAGTTCATGATCTGAGCCACAGTCAACTCCTGTTCTTGTTTTGCTGACTGTGTAGAGCTTCTCCATCTTTGACTGCAAATATAATCAATACAATTATAAGTCACCCAGAAATTATTTAAAGTATACAGTGGGATGTGCCTGGGTTGTTTGCAAATATTATTTCATTTTATATAAGTGATTTGAATATTTTCAGATTTTGCTAACTGCCAGACTTCCCATAACAAAGGGACTACTTACCATACTTTGAAGGTCACACACATTTAAGCTGTTTCATAATGTTGGTTCCCTGCTCTTTTTTTTTTTTTTTAATCAACACAGATATTTATAACTAATGTCTCTCTAGTTGCATAAGTTGCTGCAAAGGAAATGAAAATTACCCTAAATATTTCAACTAATATAACGTGTTATTGTAAGCTAGTAATTTATTTTATAAGATCAACACTAGAAATAACCTCTCCCACTTAACTATATTTTTATATTAATATGTGTTATTTATTTTAAAGTTCAAACAGCTTTCCACAGTAAATGTTAGAAAGGATTTTAGTTATATAATACTATTGTGATGTGATCATTTAATAAAATATTAGAGATATATGGTACAATTTTAATTAGATTTTTATAGTTCATCTTTAAAGCTAACATTTGCCTATTTAAGAAAAATGGATTAAATGTTATGAATGACCATACAAAAGCAAAAAAAAATCTTTAATAATAAGTACCTGTTTGGTAATAATAATCCATTGAGTTCTGCTTAGCATATTAGATAAATAACATTTATCAAAGTGATTACTATAAATTAATAAGCTATTTTTTGGAGAGTTCATGGTACTTTGCTAGGCTAAAGTTAGCATTTGTTATACAAAAATATTTCATAAAATGAGTGTATTTATCTAGAATGATTTTTAGCTGCGATCATATCAAACTACATTCAATATATTTTTAATTTTTTTCTGATAAGACTGAAAAGCAGGAATAATGCACCACCTAAGATGTCCATTGAAGAAAGTTATGCACACAATTACTTTATATAATTTAGCTTAAAATATATTTGAAATTTTAATATAAATCTTAAAACCTTAAGAAGGAGGACTTTAGTCAGTCATATAAATCAGGAATTTTATTCTTAAATGCAACACATGCTGTGAATACTTTCTAATTGATATAACTATTAACCATTATAATTTTTAAAATATGTTTTTATCCCACAGATAGTGATAAAAGTAGATTTTATGAGCAAATGCATTGCAAACTAAAACTGATTACCTGCACATTTTTGATCTAGAATTTTGATTCAAAGTTTAAAATTATCCATGATTTTATGAGCTCTAATCATTTAAAGAAGAACTTTATTTGCAGGTAAGTTTTTGTCACCAAATTTAAGGTAAAGCGTCTGTCTACAATGGGGGAGACCCAGGTTCGAGCCCTGAGTTGGGAAGATCCCCAGGAGAAGGAAATGGCAATCCACTCCAGTACTATTACATGGAAAAACCCATGGACAGAGGAGGCTAGTAGACTACAGTCTATGGAGTCGCAAAGAGTCTGACACGACTGAGTGACTTCACTTTCACTTTATAACCTCTAAAGTTCTCTTTTTTCTCTCAGTCCATCTAATTCTTCCTAGCATCCATTTTAAGAAAATCATGGGCTTCCTGGGTGGCTTAGACAGTAAAGAATCTGCCGGCAAAGCAGGAGACATGGGTTAGATTCCTGGGTTAAGAAGATCCCCTGCGTAAGGAAATGGCTATTCACTCCAGTATTCTTGCCAAGAGAATCCCATAGACAGAGGAGCCTGGAGGGCTACAGTCCACAGGGTCATAAAGAGTCAGACACGACTGAGCAATTAACACTACTATTACTACAAGGTCATTGATAGAAGAAGTTAACAGAAAAAACACTAAGTAAAATTATTCATTTTCTACCGTTCTTCATGCTTAAGGATATATACCATGCATGCATGCTAAGTCGCTTCAGATCAGATCAGATCAGATCAGTCCCTCAGTCGTGTCCGACTGTTTGTGACCCCATGAATCCCAGCACTCAAGGCCTCCCTGTCCATCACCAACTCCCCAGAATTCACTCAGACTCATGTCCATCGAGTCAGTGATGCCATCCAGCCATCTCATCCTCTGTCGGCCCCTTCTCCTCTTGCCCCCAATCCCTCCCAGCATCAGAGTCTTTTCCAATGAGTCAACTCTTTGAATGAGGTGGCCAAAGTACTGGAGTTTCAGCTTTAGCATCATTCCTTCTAAAGAAATCCCAGGGCTGATCTCCTTCAGGATGGACTGGTTGGATGTCCTTGCAGTCCAAGGGACTCTCAAGAGTCTTCTCCAACACCATAGTTCAAAAGCATCAATTCTTCGGCACTCAGCCTTCTTCACAGTCCAACTCTCACATCCGTACATGACCACAGGAAAAACCATAGCCTTGACTAGACGAACCTTTGTTGGCAAAGTAATGTCTCTGCTTTTGAATATGCTATCTAGGTTGGTCATAACTTTCCTTCCAAGGAGTAAGCATCTTTAATTTCATGGCTGCAGTCACCATCTGCAGTGATTTTGTAGCCCGGAAAAATAAAGTCTGACACTGTTTCCACTGTTTCCCCATCTATTTCCCATGAAGTGATGGGGCCGGATGCCATGATCCTTGTTTTCTGAATGTTGAGCTTTAAGCCAACTTTTTCACTCTCCACTTTCACTTTCATCAAGAGGCTTTTTAGTTCCTCTTTACTTTCTGCCATAAGGGTGGTGTCATCTGCATATCTGAGGTTATTGGTATTTCTCCCAGTGATCTTGATCCAGCTTGTGCTTCATTCAGCCCAGCATTTCTCATGATGTACTCTGCATATAAGTTAAATAAACAGGGTGACGATATACAGCCTTGACGAACTCCTTTTCCTATTTGGAACCAGTCTGTTGTTCCATGTCTACTTCTAACTGTTGCTTCCTGACCTGCATACAAATTTCTCAAGAGGCAGATCAGTGGTCTGGTATTCCCATCTCTTTCAGAATTTTCCACAGTTTATTGTGATCCACACAGTCAAAGGCTTTGGCATAGTCAATAAAGCAGAAATAGATGCATTTCTGGAACTCTCTTGCTTTTTCCATGATCCAGTGGATGTTGGCAATTTGATCTCTGGTTCCTCTGCCTTTTCTAAAACCAGCTTGAACATCAGGAAGTTCACCGTTCACATATTGCTGAAGCCTGGCTTGGAGAATTTTGAGTATTACTTTACTAGCGTGTGAGATGAGTGCAATTGTGTGGTAGTTTGAGCATTCTTTGGCATTGCCTTTCTTTGGGATTGGAATGAAAACTGACCTCTTTCAGTCCTGTGGCCACTGCTGAGTTTTCCAAATGTGCTGGCATATTGAGTGCAGCACTTTCACAGCATCATCTTTCAGGATTTGAAAGAGCTCAACTGGAATTCCATCACCTCCACTAGCTTTGTTCATAGTGATGCTTTCTAAGGCCCACTTGACTTCACATTCCAGGATGTCTGGCTCTAGGTGAGTGATCACACCATCGTGATTATCTGGGTCATGAAGATCTTTTTTGTACAGTTCTTCTGTGTATTCTTGCCATCTCTTCTTAATATCTACTGCTTCTGTTAGGTCCATACCATTTCTCTCCTTTATCGAGCCCATCTTTGCATGAAATGTTCTTTTGGTATCTCTGATTTTCTTGAAGAGATCTCGTCTTTCCCATTCTGTTGTTTTCCTCTATTTCTTTGCATTCATCGCTGAAGAAAGCTTTCTTATGTCTTCTTGCTATTCTTTAGAACTCTGCATTCAGATGTTTATATATTTCCTTTTTTCCTTTGCTTTTCACTTCTCTTCTTTTCACAGCTATTTGTAAGGCCTCCTCAGACAGCCATTTTGCTTTTTTGCATTTCTTTTCAATGGGGATGGTCTTGATCCCTGTCTCCTGTACAATGTCACGAACCTCATTCCATAGTTCATCAGGCACTCTATCTATCAAATCTAGGCCCTTACATCTATTTCTCACTTCCACTGTATAATTATAAGGGATTTGATTCAGGTCATACCTGAATGGTCTAGTGGTTTTCCCTACTTTCTTCAATTTAAGTCTGAATTTGGCAATAAGAAGTTCATGATCTGAGCCACAGTCAGCTCCTGGTCTTGTTTTTGTTGACTGTATAGAGTTTCTCCATCTTTGGCTGCAAAGAATATAATCAATTTGGTTTCGGTGTTGACCATCTGGTGATGTCCATGTATAGAGTCTTCTCTTGTGTTGTTGGAAGATGGTATTTGTTACGATCAGTGCATTTTCTTGGCAAAACTTTATTAGTCTTTGCCCTGCTTCTTTCCGTATTCCAAGGCCAAATTTGCCTGTTACTCCAAGTGTTTCTTGACTCACTACTTTTGCATTCCAGTGCCCTATAATGAAAAGGACATCTTTTTTGGGTGTTAGTTCTAAAAGGTCTTGTAGGTTTTCATAGAACCATTCAACTTCAGCTTCTTTAGCGTTACTGCTTGGGGCATAGACTTGGATTACTGTGATATTGAATGGTTTGCCTTGGAAACAAACAGAGATCATTCTGTTGTTTTTGAGATTGCATCCAAGTACTGCATTTTGGACTCTTTTGTTGACCATGATGGACACTCCATTTCTTCTGAGGGATTCCTGCCCACAGTAGTAGATATAATGGTCATCTGAGTTAAATTCACCCATTCCAGTCCATTTGAGTTCGCTGATTCCTAGAATGTCGACATTCACTCTTGCCATCTCTTGTTTGAACACTTCCAATTTGCCTTGATTCATGGACCTGACATTCCAGGTTCCTATGCAATATTGCTTTTTACAGCATGAGACCTTGCTTCTATCACCAGTCACATCCACAGCTGGGTATTCTTTTTGCTTTGGCTCCATCCCTTCATTCTTTCTGGAGTTATTTCTCCACTGATCTCCAGTAGCATATTGGGCACCTACTGTCCTGGGGAGTTTCTCTTTCAGTATCCTATTATTTTGCCTTTTCATTCTGTTCATGGGGTTCTCAAGGCAAGAATACTGAAGTGGTTTGCCATTCCCTTCTCCAGTGGACCACATTCTGTCAGATCTCTCCACCATGACCTGTATGTCTTGGGTTGCCCCACGGGCATGGCTTAGTTTCATTGAGTTAGACAAGGCTGTGGCCCTAGTGTGATCGCTTCAGTTGTGTCCAACTCTTTGAGACACTGTGGACTGTAGTTCTCCAGTCTCTTCTGTTCATGGGATGCTCTTGGCAAGAGCACTGGAGTGGGTTGCCATGCCCTCCTCCAGTGTATCTTTCCAACCCCGGGTACGAACCCGCATCTCTTTTGTCTTCTGCATTGGCAGGCAGTTTCTTTACTACTACTACCACCTAGAAAGCTCAAAGTTACATATTAATCAGTTACTGTAATGCACATGCTCTGTACCACTTGTGGTTCCAAGAAAACTGATCTTTGCCAGCCACACCTGAAGCTTCTAACCCAACCCTGACCCCATCTCAACTCTCTTCTTCCCTCCAGAATGATTAATATACCTAACTTTTTATAATAAATTGCTTGCACTTCTTTATGGTTTTATTTCCCAAATGACTACACCCAAGCATTTCAGCTTCAGCCATTTATTTAATTAACTTAAATTTATTTTCAGACATTTGTAATGTTTAGAGTAGTTTTAGGCTCACAGTAAAGTTGAAGGGAATGTACAAAGATTTCCCAAATGCCCACAATGTCCACACATGTATAATATCTGCCATTATCAACATCCTCCACCACAGTAGCACATTTGTTACAACTGATGAGCCTGTAACGGCACATCATAACCACCCTAGGTCCATAGTTTACACTAGGGTTCATTTTTGTGTTTTATGTTCTATGCATGTGGGCAAATATAAGTACATGTATCCATCATTATAGTATCATCTGCAGTAATTTCACTTTAAGAATAATTTATGTTACTCTTATTCATAGTATCCTCAATACCCATCACAATTTCTAAGCATTCTACTGTCTCCATGATTTGTACATTTTCACAATGTGTGATAGTTGTAATCAATATGCTTTCACTTATTAATATGTATTTAAGTTTCCTACATGTCTCTTCATGCTTGATATCTCTTTCATTTTAGTGAAGAATATTTCATTGTCTAGAGGTAGCACAGTTTATTGATTCACTTAATTCCTATTGCTTCACATCCTTACCAGCACTCAGTAATGCTAGTGTTTCATATTTTGTCTTTCTCATAGGTATGCTGTGGCAAACTCATTGTTTTAACTTGCATTTCTCTGATGACATATAATGTGGAATATCTTTTCATATGCTCATTAACCATCTGTGTATCTTCTTTGGTGATGTATTTGTAAAAAGCATTTGGCTGACTTTTTTAATTGGGTCATTTGTTTTCTTACTGTTGAATTTTGAGGTGTTTTTTTTTTTTTTTTGTATATTTTGGAGTATAGTCTTTTACCTGATGTGTCTTTTGCAAATATGTAAAAAGGAGTACGTCAAGGTTGTGCATTGTCACCCTACTTATTTAACTTATATGCAGAGTACATCATGAGAAACGCTGGGCTAAAGGAAGCACAAGATTACCGGGAGAAATATCAATAACCTCAGATATGCAGATAACATCACCCTTATGGCAGAAAGTGAAGAAGAACTAAACAGCCTCTTGATGAAAGTGAAAGAAGAGAGTGAAGAAGTTGGCTTAAAACTCAACATTCAGAAAACTAAGATCATGGCATCCAGTCCCATCACTTCATGGCAAATAGATGGGGAAACAGTAGAAACAGTGGCTGACTGTATTTTTCTGGGCTCAAAATCACTGCAGATGGTGATTGCAGCCATGAAATTAAAAGAAGCTTACTCCTTGGAAGGAACGTTATGACCAACCTAGACAGCATGTTAAAAAGCAGAGATGTTACTTTTCCAACAAAGGTCCATCTAGTCAAGGCTATGGTTTTTCCAGTGATCATGTATGGATGTGAGAGTTGGACTATAAAGAAAGCTGAGCACCAAAGGATTGATGCTTTTGAATTGTGGTGTTGGAGAAGACTCTTGAGAGTTCCATGGACTGTAAGCAGATCCAACCAGCCCACCCTAAAGGAGATCAGTCCTGAGTGTTCATTGGAAGGACTGATGCTGAAGCTGAAACTCCAGTACTTTGGCCACCTGATGCAGAGAGATGACTCATTTGAAAAGGCCCTGATGCTGGGAAAGATTGAGGGCAGGAGGAAAAGGAGACGGCAGAGGATGAGATGGTTGGATGGTATCACCGACACAATGGATATGGATTTGGGTGGACTCCAGGAGTTGGTGATGGACAGGGAGGCCTGGCGTGCTGCAGTTCATGGGGTCACAAAGAGTCGGACACAACTGAGTGACTGAACTGAACTGATTCCAAGTCTATGGCTTGTATTCTCATACTTCTGACATTGTCTTTCCTAGATGGTGGATGATGGAGGGAACAGAAAAAGCATACTGAACTAAGAAGGCATCTTGAGACCAAAAAGTGAGGCAGATAGGTCCACATAATTAATGGATCTTTCTTAAAGGGAGTGATCAGATTTGGACAATGATCCAGAAATACTTGCAGCTGCATTCTGCATCACTGATGGGCCACTGAGAAAATTTTATAGTAGAACCATGGTATGGAAGTATGTCTTGAAAACAGGAAGGCCATTCCTAAGTCAAGATTCAAGAATGAGTAACTAATCTCATAGGTGTTGGATTCTTTGGGAACTAACAGAACATAGAGGTCACCTGATCCTAATGATTATTTTAAAAACACCTATTAACTGCAAAGACCTTGACAACAGAAAAGTGATTTATTGCATAGTACAATCCTGGGTGTGGTCAGTAGAAGAACAGGAGAATCCCTAGTATCCACTGGCATCAGTTATGCTAACCAGAGAAGTTATTGTTGTTGTTTTCTTCTTAAACTTTTAATGGAATATAGTTAATCAATTTTTTGCTTTCATGAATCATGCCTTTGATGTTGTATCTAAAGAGTCATTGCCATACCTGTGGATATCTAGATATTTTTCCTATGTTATGTTCTAGAAATTTTATAACTCTGTGTTTTACATTTAGGTCTATGATCCATTTTGATTTAATTTTTGTGAATGAAGTAGGTCTCTACTAGATTGATTTTCATTTGGGTGTCCAGTTATTCCTTGATGTACTCCTTGACATATGTCAAAGCTGTATATAGTCTCCCTGCTTATTTAACTTATATGCAGAGTACATCATGAGAAATGCTGGGCTGGAAGAAGCACAAGCTGGAATCAAGAGAAGTATCAATAACCTGAGATAAATATCAATAACCTCAGATACGCAGATGACACTACCCTATGGCAGAAAGTAGAGGAACTGAAGAGCCTCCTGATGAAAGTGGAAAAGGAGAGTGAAAAAGCTGGCTTAAAACTCAACATTCAGAAAACTAAGATCATGGCATTATTTTGCAAAGATCTGTCTAGTCAAAGCTATGGTTTTTCCAGTAGTCATGTATGGATGTGAGAGTTGGACTATAAAGAAAGCTGAGCAGTAAATAATTGATGCTTTTGAACTGTGGTGTTGGAGAAGATTCTTGAGAGTCCCTTGGACTGCAAGGAGATCAAACCAATCAGTCCTAAAGGGAATCAGTCCTGAATATTAATCGGAAGGATTGATGCTTAATCTGCAGCTCCAATAGTTTGGCCACCTGGTGTGAAGAACTGACTCATTTGAAAAGACCCTGATGCTGGGAAAGATCGAAGTTAGGAGGAGAAGGGGATAGCAGCAGATGAGATGGTTGGATGGCATCACCAACTCAATGGACATGACTTTGAGCAAGCTCCAAGAATTGGTGAAGGACAGGGAAGCCTGGCATGCTGCAGTGCATGGGGTCACAAGAGTCGGACGTGATTGAGCCACTGAACTGAATTGAACTGCCCAATTATTCCAGCACCATTTGTTGAAGAAATTAACTTTGTCTCATTGTTTTGCTTTTGCTTCTTTGTCAAGGTTCTACTGACTATATTTATGGGGGGTTATTTCTGGGCTTTCTTTGTGTTGCATTGATCTATTTATCTATTCTTTTGCTAATACACACTGTCTTGATTACTATAGTTAAGTCTTAAAATTGGAAAATATAAATTCTTATTTTATTTTTCTCTTTCAATATTGTTTTGGGTATTCTAGGACATTTGCTTCTCCATATAAATTTTAGAATCATGTTGTTCATATCTACAAAGTAACAATCTGGAATGGTCCATTTTTTATTTTGTAAACTTTTTATTTTGTATGGGGCTATAACAATATTGTGATAGTTTCAGGTGACCAGCAAAGGGACTCAGTAATACATGTACATGTACCCCTTATCCCCCAAACTCCCCTCCCATCCACCCTATCACATAATATTGAGCAAAGTTCCATGTGTTATGCAGTAGATCTTGTTGGTTATCCATTTTAAATACAACAGTGTGTACATGTCCATCCCCAAATCCCTAATTATCACTTTCCCCCATCCTTCCCCTTAGCAACCATATGTTCATTCTCTAAGTCTGTGAGTCTGTTTCAAAAATAAGTTCATCTGTGTCATTTCATCTTAGATTCTGCATATGCCATGCCATATTCCACATTTCTCTTTCCCTGTCTGACTTACTCCACTCAGAATGACAATCTCTAGGTTGGAATGGTCCATTTCTAACTTTATTTTTTGAAAAAACAAGGCTATCTTGTAGATTTTTTTCTGTGGGTTGGAGTTTTCAGTGCAAGAGACTCAGGTTTGATCCCTGGGTCCGGAAGATCTCCTGGAGAAGGGAATGATTACCTACTCCAGTATTCTTGCCTGGAGAGTCCCATGGACAAAGAAACCTGATGGACTACAATTCGTGGGTCACAAAGAGTCAGACAAGACTGAGCCATTAACACTTCCACTTTTTCATTAGATTTTGTTGATTGCATGTTCATGGTGAAATTTGTATGTTCTTCTGCCCTTGATATTTCTTACAAACCAACAGCTGGAGCCAAAGTCTTCTTGATAAGGCTCTAATTTATTTATTTTTTTTTTTCAGTAACATTATACACAGTGTGTGATTTCATTGGGGAAAAATATCTTTATTTCTTCCTCTCTATTTTTTGTGTGTGATAGTAACTGTTCATACATTGTAAATGAGATTGCAGAATACACACCAAAATTTCTAATTCAAGAAACTGTCTGATTTTTAAAATGTATTAATAATAACAGAAATATTATATTTAACTAGATGTTAAATCTTTACCTGGGCTTCCCTGGTGGCTCAGATGATAAAGAATCTGTCTGCAGTTGGGAGACCTGGGTTCAGTCCCTAGGATGGGAAGATCCTCTGGAGAAGGGCATGACAACCTACTCCAGTAATCTTGCCTGGAGAATCCCCATGGACAGAGGAGCCTGGTGGGCTACAGTCCATTGGGTAGCAAAGGGTCAGACATAACTGAGTGACAAAGCACATAAATCTTTGCTTATTGCCAGTAGTTATTGCAATTCTTGGAGTTTTTAAAACTCTTTTTTTTTAATGTTTTTCATTGACTATATATATATATATATTGCATTCATTCACTCTTGTATCCCTTCTAGTTCAATGTTCCTATCTGAATTTAATTTTTATTGTATTGTTATTTCTTGGATATTGTCAATTTATTTCTGAGTTTTTAAAATTTGGATTTATATTGTTCTTTTGTGCTTAGTAATAATTTCTTAAGTAATTTCTTAAGTCATTTGCATTAAATAGAAAAGTCGATTTATCTGTTCTATGGACATAACTATGGCAAGTTTTTAATTTCTGTAGACATGTCATTCAGCTTATTTTTGTCTTTTTTTCCCCCCTTATATCAACTTTTCTGCTGATCATTATTATATCAAATTAGTTTACCTGAACTTTTTGAAGAATTTGTAGAATTTTGAAGAATTTTGAAGAATTTGATGAATTATAAATGTTCTTCATAAATTCATAAAGCTCACAGTCTTTTAAGTGTGATTGTGTGTTTGTGCATGCATGTGTGTGCTTAGTGATTTAATATGAGAGCTAGATTTCTGGGATGTTGTGGTAATATTTCCTTCTATCACTTTTATGTGGATCTTCTCTTTCTGTCCTTTGTACTATTCCTCATATGTCTAGTCTACTCCCAGAAATGTCTTCTCAGTTTGAGAGCCTGTAATTGAGGGTATCTCTGGATCTCTGGAAGCTCACTTTCTAGGATTCATAAGTGCTAGTCCACTCCAGTCCCTCCAAACTGCCATTGGCCACTTGTCTTCAACTTCTTTTATTTTTTTATTTTTTTTTTCACATTTTTCAAAGGAATTTATTAAGAAACGGGGGGGGGGGTATATAAAGTACACAATCAAAGGAATCAAAGAGTTTACAACATAGCTTCTTCAGGCCAGTGGCAACTAAGAAATATTTGCTGAGCCGACACCAAAGGGTACGGAGGCCCCAGTTCCATTTTCAATCCCATCTCCCTTGGCTGCTAACCCAATCAGCTCGAAACTTCCTCCGAAGAGAAGTCAGATTGCCTTCCCAAACCTCCCCAAACTACTTCCCAATTGCCTTTACAGCCCTTCTCTGCCTGGTCCCAGATTCCTCACCTAGGCTTTGGGTGAGGTCAGTCAGACCCTGCTGAGCCTTCTCCACTCTTCCAGTCACTCTAAATCTATTTCTGTTCCCATCTGGATTCATGTAATTGAACTATATTCATCAACCAGTTGGGCTGGCTTGATCTGCTGCCTTTGATCAAGTTACCTATCTTTCTAAGCCTACGTCTGAACCTGATCCTTCTGTGGGGAACAACTTCTTGAGCAGTGTCTCTCACAGCTCCCTGCCCCAGTTAGTCCAAGGCTACTTTCTCCCCCAGACAGAACTCTGCGCCTGCGTCCAACCTCCCACTTAACTTCCAGGTGGCTTTAGTTCTCAGCTAACCCTCCTGGGTGGTGGTGTAGTTGCTAAGTTGTGTCTTAGCGACCTGAGGCCTCATGGACTGTAGCCCACCAGGCTCCTCTGTCCATGGGATTCCCTGGGCAAGAATACTGGAGTGGGTTGCCGTTGCCTTCTCCTAACTTCTTTTAGAAGGTATAAAACCTCCTCCAATTCAATTGCTAGTCCTAATTTGCCCTGTGGCTCTCTAGTGAATACCAGATGGCTACTTTGGGGGTCTCTTGTTCTTAGGTTTGTCAGCTAGTCCAGTACTTTCCATATCTTTTCCACACAGAGTCCTATACTGTGCTGATTATTTTGGTTGTTGAAAGTTTGTTCCCACCAACATCTCTTTTGGAGTTTATGAGGATACCATCCTACCTAGTTTTGTTGAAAAGTTTGTCATTTAGATCGTGCTATTGTTGAGGGCTTGCTCTATTTTTGTGAATAGATTCAAATATTAGTAACTATGATTATTTTGTATTTATCTAGTCAGAATTATTCATTTGATATACATTATAACAATAAAAATAAGTAAAATATCCTTTATCCCCATAGATAGATAAAACCTTAAACTAAATAATAATGAAAGCTGGATATTATTTTTTTGTATTTATGTTCAATAGATTGCTATTAGATTTATTTCACCTCGTGAAGATAGGATATACGAAATTTAAACAATTATTCTTTCAGTATCAGTATCGTTAAGCATTGATAGTTTAGAATGTAAATGAATGGAGAAATGTTTGCAAACATAATAAAGCGCTAATAATGTGTGCAGTGCAAGCATGCATGCTCAGTGGCTACAGTCATGTCTGACTCTTTGCGACCCAGTGGACCATAACCCTCCAGGTTCTTATGTCCATGGGATTCTCCAGGCATGAATACTGGGATGGGTTGCCATGTCCCCCTCCAGGGTATCTTCACCACCCAGGGATCAAACCCACATCTCCCACATTGCAGGTGGATTCTTTGCCACTGAGCCACTGGAGAAGCCCAATATGTACAGTAGAGGGGTTAATTCCTTTGCCACTTTCTGTTTCTTCCAAAATGAAGTCTTAATATTTCAATCATCATTATCATGAAAATTTAGTTCCTTTAAAACACATTTTCTAGCCTTAAAAATATATTTTCACTTATTCTAATTCTATCATTTCTAGAATTTTTCTTACAATATGCACTAAATATAAAATTTTTTTTTCTCATTTAACTTCACCTTAGATCAAATCAACTGACAGCATCAGACCCTGTTTTGTACATAATTTAAGCAGTTCCTTCTCTTTCCACTTGACTATGACAAGAACCACATTTTTAACTATACATATTGATGATACAAAAAGGAATAAAATAAATAAGGTTTGTAAAATATCAGACCAGAGCTTATCCACTTGTCATTTATATCCTGGTTATGCATATATCATCTGCTTCACAAATGGGAAAGAATTAGGCTATTTAACTTGATATAATGGTCATGATTTAAACTGAAATCATATACAAGAAGAAAATGTGAGTTTTTAAAAATGTGTTGAAGGAAAATAGAAAAATTATACAAAGTGTTAAAACACTTTTGTGGATAGAAGTGATATTGGAAACTTATATTTTAAAATTCATAGATATTACTATTTGAGAGGAATGAAGAGTCCACCTGAATGCATCTTTCATAAATTGTATAAATATGTAAAGGATACTTTCTATGTGTCATGGTCTCCACTGGTATGGAGAACACCAAAATAATATGAAAATTCTTGTCTTCAAAGAATGCACAGTCTAGTTTGGAGACAAAGCAGTAATATGAAAAAATGTAAAAATAAAAGAAGCACACAGCATTAACAAAAAATCACCAAACTCTTCCTGTGAATATAAGAAAATGTAGATACTTCTTCACAGAGGATGTGAAATTTAAACAAAGAAGAACTCTATTGACTGATTAATGGGAGACCTCATCTAAGTGACAGCTAACTTTGTAGCCCAAAATAGTTTAAAAGAAAAATGCTCCAATTACCATCAGTCTCACTGAAGATGGAGTGAGAAAGCATTTTTGTATCCATTTTATGGATTTTCTGTGGATGGGACACTGAATTATTTTGGAAGATTGGAGTCAGATGCATATGGAGAATCAGAGATTAATCAGATGATAAATGTTTCTTTATCAGAAAGATAAAGAATATTTATTTAATGTTTCTGTCCAGCAAGCAAAGACCTACATCCTTCATTCACTTGGCAAATATTTTTTGAATACTTGCTTTGTGTTCCTCTAGGTTTATACCAGAAAAAGAGAGAAGACAGAGCTCTGTGTTCTCATGAAGCTTGCATTTATGGGCAAATATAAAATAATCATTAAAAATAATAAGTAAATATGCAGGAAACATGAGTTCAGTCCCTGGGTTGGGAAGACCCGCTGGAGGAGGAAATGGCAATCCACTCCAGTATTCTTGCCCAGAAAATTCCATGGACAGAGGAGTCTGGTGGGCTATAGTCCATGGGATCAAAAAGGGTTGAAAAAGACTGAGCATGAAGGCAAGAATTATCTGGCATACTAGGAAAAGATAAGTATTATAGGAAAGAAAAAATGTACAGCAGAGTAGTGGAGATCAGAAGTGTGCAAATGAAATCAGGGAATATTACCTGTCACGTTTAAAAGCTAAAGTTCCAACAAAAAGAAAGAGCCTGGTAAGCTGATATCCAATCATTTTAGGCAAAGAGAAGAGCTGGGAGAATATGACCAGGGCAAACATTTGCAAGTTGAAACAAATGCAGTCCACTGAAATATTCAAGGTAGATGTTAGATCATGGTTCAGATATGCTTACAAATACATTATTAATTGATTCTTCTCATGTGGTTTATATTTAGAGAGTTTTTTTTTTAAAGGAGGCACTATGCATCTAAAGATGTTTTGAAGACTTGCTTACCAAGTATTTACTACCAAATTCAAACTCCACTTATTTTCTTGTGCAGCAGGATAAAATTTAGAACATCACTGCATGACAATCACCTCAAAACAAATGAAGGATTTTCTAAATGATTCATGGCTCAATGACTTTGAGTGATACATGACATTGTAAGAAGAACGAAAGTTGTCCAGGCTTAAGAGTATAGATAAACAATTTTGAATGTAAATCAAAGGGCTTCAGTTCAGTTCAGTTCAGTCACTCAGTAGTGTCCAACTCTTTGCGACTCCATGAATCACAGCACGCCAGGCCTCCCTGTCCATCACCAGCTCCCGGAGTTCAACCAGACTCATGTCCATCGAGTCAGTGATGCCATCCAGCCATCTCATCCTCTGTCGGCCCCTTCTCCTCCTGCCCCCAATCCCTCCCAGCATCAGAGTCTTTTCCAATGAGTCAACTCTTCGCATGAGGTGGCCAAAGTACTGGAGTTTCAGCTTTAGCATCATTCCTTCCAAAGAACACCCAGGGTTGATCTCCTTTAGAATGGACTGGTTGGATCTCCTTGCAATCCAAGGGTCTCTCAGAGTCTTCTCCAACACCACAGTTCAAATGCATCAATTCTCTAGCGCTCAGCTTTCTTCACAGTCCAACTCTCACCTCCATACATAACCACTGAAAAAAACATAGCCTTGACTAGATGGACCTTTGTTGGCAAAGTAGTCTCTGCTTTTCAATATGCTATCTAGGTTGGTCATAACTTTTCTTCCAAGGAGTAAATGTCTTTTATGTTCATGGCTGTAGTCACCATCTGCAGTGATTTTGGAGCCCAAAAAAGTAAAGTCTGACACTGTTTCCCCATCGATTTCCCATGAAGTGATGGGACCAGATGCCATGATCTTCGTTTTCTGAATGTTGCACTTTAAGCAAACTTTTTCACTCTCTTCTTTCACTTTCATCAAGAGGCTTTGTAGTTCCTCTTTACTTTCTGCCATAAGGGTGGTGTCATCTGCATATCTGAGGTTATTTATATTTCTACTGGAAATCTTGATTCCAGCTTGTGCTTCTTCCAGCCCAGCATTTCTCATGATGTACTCTGTATATAAGTTAAATAAGCAGGGTGACAGTATACAGCCTTGACGTATACAAAGGGGCTTGCACACTATTTATTTCATCAAATACTGGAGTAAAGATGCTTAAAGAGTGCAATCACCAGACAACTGCAGTTTCAAGTTTATTAAATATCATTTAGACAGCAGAGGTTAACTGAGCTTCTTTCTGTGAAAGAGAAAATGGTCATTTGACTGATTGGGTGAGGATAGAACTTCACGTGCTCATTGATATCTTGTCATTCTCTCCTTTAAAAGACAAGAGGATAATACTTAGGTTTTGAGTGAAATAAAATGAGTAGTTTTTATGAATAAGTTGTGGCTAGAAGTGATTTGTTTCATAACAGGAGCAAAGTTAACTTGTGATGAAAGACCTTCTGGATTTCTCTTTAATGCTGTGGTCATTGTAGAAGATTATTTGCTCTTGTAGAGATGATGTAGCCACAAAATCCAAACAGTGTGAATCACTGGGTCACTGAATTACTACCTGGAAGACAGTTGTCCTGGGAGGCACCTAAAGTTTTTGAGCATACAATATATATTTTGTTGTGGGAGACTAGTGAAATTTGGGGATAGCTTTTTTAAAGACAGTTTTTTATTTAAATTGAAAGGAAGTTATAAAAATTTTCCATCCCCTTTTCTTTCCCCCAAATCATCAATATTCCCCACAGAAATGCTGCTGCTGCTAAGTCACTTCATTTGTGTCCGACTCTGTGCGATCCCATAGATGGCAGCCCACCAGGCTTCTCCATCCATGGGATTTTCCAGGCGAGAGTACTGGAGTGGGTTGCCATTACCTTCTCCACAGAAATGGTACATTTCTTTTTTTTTTTTTTTTTTTTACAATGAATGTACCTCAGTGACATATAATCACCCAAGTCCATACTTTAACTTTAGGCAAGGTAGTTTTTATTATTGTTATTATTAAATTTTATCAGACTAAAGTTGCTTTACAATTTGGGGTAGTTTTTCAAAGGAAATTAAATTAATCTACAGTTGCAAGTCTCTGTGATCTCTCAAACTAGTAAATATTGTTCATTTTCTTCCTAAAACCACATAACTCTAAATAGCTTCACACCACAGAAGTGTTAATGTGATAACACAACACACACACAAACACACACATGCACACGCATGCACAAACACACACACAGGCTTTCAGAGTTGATGCTATTAGAGGCAGCAGGTATTGTAGTTTTCTGGTTTTATGCCAGAAACTGTAAATGAGTAAGAAATGTGTAATGGTTAAATTCATTTTAATGCTACTCTGTGGTCAGGTCCAAGTATTTCATTGTCTATCCTCATCATGAATTATTTTGAGCTATTTTATCTAGTTTAGCTTTAAGGTCTACCATGAGATCAAATGTCAACATTTAAATAGTTTAATAATAAAAGGCCAACATTTAGATATTCTGAATTTGATTATAAATTTCCTCCTATCATCAAATTATCAAGCAGAAATCAAATATGCAATCCATCTTGTGGGTTAAAAATCCAAAAGAGATAAAAATCAATATACTTAAATAATAATATACAGAAATCAAAGTCCAAAATGGAATGTTTGCCTTGTAAATTAAATAAAAGTAAAAAAAAAGTAATTTCCAAAATTAATCCTCAGAGTTTCAGTCTGGTTAGTCTAAGCTGGTGTGGGGGGAGTGTGCCTCAGTTTCTAAGTGGACTTGTTTCTTTCAAAGAACCTGAATTGTCCTTCAGTGAAGTAGCTGTGATGTTCATTGGGTGCCAAGAGTTCTGTTCATTCAGTGTCAAGGCTCTTAAGTGTTTCATTTTTTAAAGAGTCTAAAGTAATGATAGGATACAAAAGTGTAACAAGGTGCCTACATCAACCAAACTTAGAAAACAGCCAAACGCCAAGTAAAAGCGGTCACTTCAAGCTTTCTCAGGATTGACAATCTAGAGGTACCAAGAGGATAGCTGATGTTCAGTAACAGTTGATGGGAAAAGGACAGATGGAGAAAATCATGGTCACACATTTACCAGGGTGGCATTCTACCTCTGCTGTTTCAAGAGTCCATTAGTTTAATTTTCCATTGCAGAGTGGAACTATTATGACCATAGCTGAAGGTTCATCTCAAAGGGTGGTGTCTTAAAAACAGCAATTTGGCCATGGTAGTCACTTGAGAAGACTTCCTTTTCTATTTATGCATCTCAACTCTCAATTTCCAGGTTTTCTTTGTGTTTCTCATTTAAAATGTTCCAGTACTTAATTAATTATGGGTGCTCACTGGTGTCAGCTTCATAACTCATTTGTAAGCACTCATTTTCATTTCTAGGACACAAATATGTTTCTCTTATGACATGAGTCTTCTCAGGAAATATTCTGCATCACCTCAACTTCATATCAGTTGGAGATAGACCTTCAGGACTCTCACTATTTGATATTATTATTAATGTCATTGGGTCAGATGAAGACCAAGCCCAGGACTTTTTGGTCAAATGCTGTCTTTCCTCAGATTTTAATACTCTAGCTTTTGAGTCTGTTTAATTTTACTTTATTTTCTTTGCTATAATTTTCTCTTTGTTACATCATTCTTCCATCTCTATCTTCCAGTGCTTCTCTTGTCCTTGAGGGCAACTCAGTCCAAGTGGTACAGTTTAATGGGTTTAATGCAGTCCCTCTCTCTCTGTGACATATGTAAATAGAGTTGATATCATTTGTTTAATTTAGTTTAGTTAGAAGCCTTCTTTCCCTATACTTTTCATTTTTTCCCTGGCTTAACCATTCATTTATCTAAATTTTCCTCAGTCAGCAATTTCAGAGATTGTAAAATTATCTGTTGTTCAAACAAATTTTATTGATACACATTTACCTGAATTGGATAAACCCATTCAGGAGGTATTTCCCCATCAAACCGACTTCTTAACTATACTGGGACAACATTTGATGTTATTCTGCTCAGATGTCCTCTACTATGTAACTAAATTAATTCTTAAATGTTAACTGATAATGGATATAGTAGTTACAGTGATGTACATACATATCTGGTCTTCCATGGTACCTCAGATGGTAAAGAATCTGTTTGCAATGAAGGAGACCTGGATTTGATCCCTGGGTTGGGAAGATTCCCTGGAGAAGAGAATGGCTACCCAATCTAATATTCTTGCCCAGAGAATTCCATGGACAGAGGAACCTGGTAGGCTACAGTCCATGGGGTCGTATGTTTACTTTTATGTATCCATACAAATGTAGCTAATATATTCAGTATTAATATCTGAGTGAACTATTAAGAGCTTGAATCATTTCTTAAGTTTTATCAGAGATATTCTGCTTGTTTTATTTCACAGCTAAGCCAATATTATTCTGCAGCTATTCAAAAACAGTATATCTAAAATATTCTAAGTATTTCACAGGAACATTATTCACTGTTTCTCAATAACTTTAAAAGCCAAGTGATGACAAATGATAATTGGGAAGTTATGAATGTTACGACACAGAAAATCTGAGAGGAAATGTATTTAGAGTGAAGGAAATTGCCATAGACATGGGGACACTGGCATACCCTTCCCTGTCCTTCCAGCCCCAAAAGAGGGCCAAGAGGGTGAATTTGCCGTATGCTTTTGATTTTTGCTTTTGTTTGTTATGCTTTCCTGGTGGCACAGATGGTACAGAATCTTCCTGAAACACAAGAGACCTGGGTTCTATCCCTGTGTTGGGAAGATACCCTGGAGAAGGAAATGACAACCCCCTCCAGTTGCCTAGGAATTTCCATGAACAGAGGAGCCTCGTGGGCTACAGTCCATGGTGTCACAAAGAACCGGATACAACTGAGTGACTGTCACTTTTGTTTGTTATCTGTAGGTATAATGAAGAACAGAAAGCCTAGGTGTGAGGATGGATTGACTCCATGAAGGCAAAGAATTCAGAGGAAAACATTGTTACAGAAGTATGTATCTCATAATCATACTCAGTTGTGACCAACTCTTTGCAACCCCATGGAATGTAACTCTCCTCTGTCCTTGGAATTATCCAGGCAAGAATACTGGAGTGTGTAGCCGTTCACTTCTCCAGGGGATCTTCCCTACCAAGGGATTGAACCTGAAACTCTTGCATTACAGGTGGATTCTTATTCACTGAGCCACCTGGGAAGCCCTGCAGAAGTATGGTTGAACATTATAAACCAATGAGCTGTGCAGGTCCTGGATTCACCCTGCCGTCCTGCCAGGGCAGAGAAATGAATTCATAGCCTCATCTGCTGAATATGGCACCAGTTCCCATCTAGGAAGTCTGACCAGAGACTCCAGGAAAACTCAGAGCCCATCCTCCAGCCTAACGGGGATAAGGAACCAAACCAGAAGTCCTATTAGCCAGGGGCATCCCAACCAACTTATGAGTTTTAATAAGTTAAAGAAATGCAAGTAAACACTGCAATCTATATTATCTCACTGGCTTATTACTTTCAATGAAAGTTTATAAGAAATTCACTTTGTAGCTCACTCTCTAAGATTTTAAGATGAACCTTAAGAATGCTCTATTGTCTTTTTGATTAAAGGAAAAAAAAAGTCATCATCATCTTTGACCTGAACAAGGAGTAAATTTTTAGTATAACAGACTGAAAATTGCACCAAAATTTTAAGACTTAAGGAAAGATTACTTACATGATGTTGGCCTTCTTGAAATCAACTACAAAGTCAATGTGACATTAAAGAAACATATTGATATAGAAACTACATTTTGACAGATAATATGCACATTATAATTGGTGTTTCAAGTGAAGAATCAGACCTTAGTGGTCTTATATGAGGTTAGTGAATTAGGAAGTCTAAAAACTCTCATGACTTCAATTTGGAGTCAGAATTTCTATGGACTTTTCCCACCACCTAAGGTGTGTGTGTCTGTGTATTAAGTATTCATTCCTTTATACATCTATATGTGTCTCACAAAGTGCCTGTGTGGAGACTGTGGAGTTCACATCTGGCCATAACTTTTGCCTTTTCCAGAGGTCAGTGCCGGGGTCCAGCCTCGGCTGATCCAGGGTATTCGAAGCGGGGACGGCGTCGGCGAGGATCAGGATACAATAGTTTCAATTAGATATTAATTAGAGATGTAAAGAGTAATAGAATGAGGATAGCTCAGTAGGAAAATTCAGTGGGGAAAAGAGGCTGAGTAGCTTGGTTTACAAGGGAGACCAATAAAACTTCAAGACAAGAAGCTTGCACCACTTACATAGGCCGCAGGCGTCCTTCCATTCTCCCAAAGGAGAGGAGACACTGAGGCCTCCCCGGTCGGATCTTAGAAGCCCAGGCATAATTAGTAAGCATGGCGGGTTCTGTGCTCCAGATGGAGACTCAGCCAGAGTGAGAGAGAGAGCCGACATGGGGAGACCAGTATGTTGAGAAACTGATCCCAATTCTTTATTTACCATGGTCTACTTTTATACACTGAGATGTTATGCAAAAGTCACGCGGGGTCAGCAGTCCTGACTTTTATCAAAGTCAGGTGCTTCATACAAATATATACAGAGGTCTTAGAGGTGTTACATCATCTTCTGGCCAGGGGGCCTGCTGACAATTTATGACCCTCTCCTTGTGACAGTGGTCAGTCAACCAGAACACTTATTTCTCCAGGGGTGATTATTCTTAAAACAGACACCACCCAAATAAAGTTACATTCCTATAGGGTGAGGGTATAGTGGGTTTTAGTTAAGGAAAGAATTTACTTAGCCTAAGGTCTAACGTGATTTATATCAAAGGTTAATGCTTATTTCTTCTATATATTCATTAATGTGTGTAAGGGCAGGGGATATGGAGACTTAGCAAACATTGGCTCAACAAATGAAAAACCCTTCACCAACACAATTTCTAATCAGCCCATTATACTTATACTAATAGTTTTCTAACTTTTCTAAGGAACCTGTTTTTAGAAGGTTTAAAGCATCTCGTGCCTCTCACAGTTGGGAGGCTGTGAGCAATCACATGTGGCCGGGCAAGCCTGTCAGGCAGGCTAGAGAACCTTCAAAGGAGTTGTAGGTTAAAACACTCTTGTCACACCCAGGAGTTTTTATTAACTGGAGCTCTAAGTTAACTCCTTCTCCGAAAAAGGTGGTGGGGGACAGCCCCCCATAAAGTCACAGGTGTAGGTGGGCACAAAGTAGTAAAGTAGGCAGGCTCTGGTTATGGGGGTAGATGCTCGAGGATTTCCAGGGGGACTCCTGAGGCTCGATCCCGCCTTTGCTTATGTTGAGCCTCCTTCCTCATGACCTTTGCCACGGGCTGAGTGCCTCACTCTGGCCCTCAACAGGTCAGCAAACATTTTATTAATATTTGTCTGTCACTGTAACAAACACATTGGTAAAGGGAGTTATATACGATTATTGATTTAGCTAACCAAGACTTAACTCTGAATGGATACTTCTCCAGAACAATCTGATGGTCCTATCACTACCAGGAGGAAGATATTATTAGCAAATATCAGCTGTGCCACTAAATGATGGTAGTAGTAAGCCAAGGCTCCTGAATTGTCCAGGAAATGGAGGCCAGATTTTCTTAGAAATGAATTTAGTAGTGAGGATTTTGTTTACTCAGATTTCAGAAGATTTGTCTGGGTAAAGGCTAATTATTATTGTCATCTTGAAAAAGTTCAGTTCAGTTCAGTCACTCAGTCATGTCTGACTTTTTGCAACCCCACGAACTGCAGCACGCCAGGCCTCCCTGTCCATCACCAACTCCCAGAGTCCACCCAAACCCGTGTGCATTGAGTTGGTGATGCCACCCAAACATCTTATCCTCTGTTGTCCCCTTTTCCTCCTGCCCTCAATCTTTCCCAGCATCAGGATCTTTTCCAATGAGTCAGCTCTTTGCATCAGGTGACCAAAGTATTGGAGTTTCAGCTTCAACATCAGTCCTTCCAATGAACACCCAGGACTCATGTCCTTTAAGATAGACTGGTTGGATCTCCTTGCAGTCCAAGGGACTCTCAAGAGTCTTCTTCAACATCACAGTTCAAAAGCATCACTTCTTCGGTGCTAAGCTCTCTTTATAGTCCAACTCTCACATCCATACGTGACCACTGGAAAAACCACAGCCTTGACTAGATGGACCTTTGTTGACAAAGTAATGTCTCTGCTTTTTAATATGCTGTCTAGGTTGGTCATAACTTTCCTTCCAAGGAGTAAGCATCTTTTAATTTCATGGCTGCAATCACCATCTGCAGTGATTTTGGAGCCCAGAAAAATAAAGTCAGCCACTGTTTCCACTGTTTCCCCATCTATTTGCCATGAAGTAATGGGACCAGATGCCAAAATGTATAGACAAATAATATCAGGGATTGTGACAAAGGATATTATCATAGCTACGTTATAGAAATGCATCAATGTTGAGCAACTTCTACCCTAGGTGGGATGGATCTTGGTGGTTGGAAAGTCTTTGACAGACTGCGACTGGTGACACTTTTTGATCTATGCAAGAATGTTAAGGTAGAGGGGAAAATGATGAGGGCTGGAGACCAAGAATTTCTAGAATACTTTAGTTCAGCATACACCAGGGGCAAAAAAGACTTTAAAAAGTAGGACTGCTACAAATTTCTCTGATTTTAAGTTTGTTTGGGAGATATAGACATTTTTCATCTCTTTTGTTTTTTGGACTTGCCTTCCTATGAATGTAACACCATAGTGATAACGAGCTATATATGACCTTGTATTTCATTTAAACTATAGACAATTGACAATTTAATGAAGAACATGCAGTTTATCCATTTAATTAGATACTCAAAATATATATTTGGATTTATCTGGATAATCACAAACTATCAACTTCAATCACATTACATTGTTTGGCACAACACAGAATTATTTTACTTAAGCTATAATTAGTGTCGTGCCAATGGTCAAATTTGAAGGATGCTAAAAGAATAGATCCATGACTCTTGTACTTATTTATGAAATGTTTTTGGCCTTATTGTTTACCTTATTGTTAAACTAATTATTATTTAATACTTAACACCATTTATTTTTTGAAAACTTCTGGGAGATATATTTTGATGGTTCTGTGATAAGAGTAATTGTATCTCTTATTTACCAAAACAGATTTTATGTTATGAGTGTTGAAAAATCATGCTACAAATCATCTCCCCTTTTCCATAACCACCCAGGAACCCCAGAATCAAATAAGAGGTCTACATCTCTGAGGTGTACATCACCTTCCTTATTCTAATCTACAAAATCCCGCCTGAACTCATTTTTACTGTTTTATTATCACTAACATGAGAAGAAAAGAGTGAAAGTAATAGTATTAGCTGCATTAGCAGTGTGTGTGTGCTCAGTCACTCAGTCATGTCCAACTCTTTGTGACCCCATGGACTATAGCCCACCAGACTCCTCTGTTCATGGAGTTCTCCAGACAAGAATACAGGAGCAGGTTGCCATTTCCTCCTCCAGGGGATCTTCCCGACCCAGAGATCAACCTCTGTCTCTTATGTCTCCTGCATCGGCAGGTGGGTTCTTTACCACAAGTCACCTGGTAGAAACTGACACTAATAAATTCCTTACTATATATCAAGCTACATGTCCTAAGCCACTATCCTACTTATAATTTTTTTCTCTAGTTATAGGTTTGTCAGCAGTAAGGAATCTGCCTGCCAAGCAGGAGATGCAGGAGATACAAGTTCAATCTCTGGGTAGGGAAGAATTCCCAGAGTTGGAAATGGCAACCCACTCCAATATTGTTGCCTGGGAAATCCCATGGACAGAGAAACCTAGCAGGGCTACAGTCCATGTGGGTCACAAAGAATTGGACAAAACTGAGTATGACTGAATCACATACATTATCTTATGATCATTCTTTTCATTTTTTTCATATCATTATTTAAACAATGGGAAAGTCTGAAAAAAAGAGAAATTTGAGACATTTTATTGTCTTTCAAATATAAACATGGCATTGAAAAATCATCCTATCTAATCAAGAAAACTAAAATTGTTTCTATGCACAGACATTGGTTTTTACTTATAATGCTTAACTGCTAATTACTGTAAGGGTAAATTCTAAATGAAGATTTTATATAGAAAATAGATAGTGTTTGTGTTTGTGGTAAAAACTATAAACCCCTCAAAAGCATATTGTTTTTATCTTAACAGTGGTCCTCATGTTGATTTGCACAAAGGGCTAGTAATCTCTTACAGATTTCATTAAATGAGTAAATGGATGATGATATTTTTGGCCAGCTAAAAGCAAGAGTACATCCATAGGGTTGGGGCTTCCCTAGTGGTTCAGTGGTAAAGGATCCACCTGCCAGTGTAGGAGACAAATTTGATCCTTGGGTTGGGAAGATTCCCCGGAGATGACAATAACAACCCATTCCAGCATTCTTTCCTGGGAAATCCCATGGACAGAGGAGCCTAGTGGGCTACTGTGTCCGGGGTCGCAAATGAGTTGAACACAACTTAGGGATTAATCAACAACAATTTATAGGATTGGAAGCTGATGAAATGGAGCAGCGGGAAGTCCAAACAACAAAAATTAGTTTTCTCAAAACAAAATCTCAAGACTTCATAGGAAAGCATGGTCATAAATATTAATTCAACTTAAGTCTCTTTTAGGCAAAAGTCATTTTAATTTGTTATGTTCACTAATGTTTTATTTAACTGCCTCCAGTAGAGTTCTTTTGATGAAAATCTGAAGTGCCTGAGATCCTCAGCAGTAATGTCTGCTCTGTTATTCCCCAAAAGGTCACCCCAATGACATGGCAGACCTCTGACTTATACTCCTATCTGTGGCTATAAACATCTCACTCGCTGTTGAAGAAGGTAATTAAAAGGTTTCTATGACAAGGATGTGCCTGCTTAGAGATGAAGTCTAAGTGTGCACTGCTGAAGGATTTATGAATTAAATTTGCCCACTGAGCTGCAGCTAAGGTGACGGCAGCTCCAGTTTACAACCATGTTTTTAATTTAGACATGTTATGCATGGCCAGAAACAACAACAGTCATTTCCTTTTTACAAGTCTTATTACTTATAAATCATGACAGCAGCATAGCTGCATTAATTTGAAGGGATGAGTAGATAATGCTACCAAAACTGCTTAACTTAAAAAACACTCTTTACCTAAAGAAGAAATAAACAAAAGAGTATTTTCTATTTTTTCACATAAAAATAAATGCTTATATTGAAGTATTTAGAGGGAATTACATTTGTTGATGGCAAAATTTACTTTGAATGGCATCCCAAGTTAAGAATTGCCCATTGATGGATAGAAAGAGGGCTAGATAAAGCCAATATAGGAAAATGTTAGTGCTAATATCTAGATAACAGATTTATGGACATTCACTGTAAAAAATCTATCAAATTTTCTCTGAAAATTATCATAATGAAATGGGAAATATAAGTTGAAAGATTATTACAGTGTTAAGAGTAATATGAAAAGAGTATGGGGATATACTTCACTGTTGACAATTATCCTTTAAAAACTGAAAGCAAAAAAAAAAAAAAAAAAAACCTGAAAGCAAATTGGGTTAATTACCAGTGTGCTTTCTGTACATCACTAAGTATCTGGATGGAAGTTGGAACTCCTTATACATTTCAGTATGTCTCTGAACTTTTGGTCTTTATAGTTCTAACAAGTTCTACCCAGAAGTAAATTGAGCTTCAGACAGCACATTTGATCATTTATTTAATGATCCTCCAAGTGGATGACTGAATCTCAATCTAATCTGGTACATTCTAATCAATCACAGTGATGATTTATATAAAACTGCTTTCCTTTAAGTATTGATTGGTTACTAAAAGCTACTGATGACTACATATTGCCTGGCATTTTGCTCTTAGATTTTCAGTCTTTTGATAGTACACATTAGTCTCTATAAAGGACATCACTCCAGGCTTTTCAACAAATTCTAGTTGGTATAACATAGGAGGGGGAATTAGGGAACATTGGAAACATGTATATGTGTGGCTGGGTCCCTTTTCTGTTCACCTGAGACTATCACAATACTGTTAATCTGCTTTATCTCAATACAAAATGGTGTTTAAAAATAAATGAAGTGAAAAAAAGTTTGAGCTGAAAAAAATAGTTATATATATGTATATGTGTGTGTGTGTGTGTGTGTGTGTATATATATATACATATAATGAATCAAATCTCTAGAGGTGATTTGAAATTCCATTAACAGACAGTGCATGGAATCTACTAAGATGATATTGTTTAAGACTGAAAAAGATTGAATAATAATACTCCGGGAGCTCTGAGCTCTGCAAAAACACATGTTACAGTCAAGGTTGAAACTTTTATTAATACAAAACTGTGATTGAAAATGAAAAAATGTACCAGTATTTCAGAAAACAAGGTGAGATTTGCACAAGTTGAGGCAAATGGTAAGATCATTAAGCCTGGGGATATTGGGGTCAGGGAGCCTGGAAATAAAGCTATCTTGTAGCTCAGAAGTCCTAGAACCATTGGTAAGTCCTACAGTATCTCTAAGCCTCAGCTTTTCCATCTGCAATATAGAGACAGTAGTATTTTTCTATTTCTTAGGCTTCGTAAGAGTTATCAAATTATACATGACAACCCACATTCCATAATGCATGGAGAATAGTATGTAATCAGTAAATGGTGATCATTGTTAACACTGTCCTTCAATAATTAAAAAGGATGAGTATTTATAGCCAGCAGTTGTTTGTTAAAAAGTAAGCATGGAAAGCATGTATTAGTAGGCAGTAAAGTGCATAGGATTTCATAGAATATAATTTGTTAAAACACAAAGATTGATAGAATATCTATTCATCTTAACTATTCCTAAGGATATTTAAAATGAATATTTACATGTCATTTTTCTCATGAACCAAATAAAGTAAATGCCAAGAAAATAGATTTAAATGTAAGAAGACACAGAAGAACAGTACAAAAAAGATCTTCATGACCCAGATAATCACGATGGTGTGATCACTCACCTAGAGCCAGACATCCTGGAATGTGAAGTCAAATGGGCCTTAGAAAGCATCACTAAGAACAAAGCTAGTGGAGGTGATGGAATTCCAGTTGAGCTATTTAAAATCCTGGAAGATGATGCTGTGAACGTGCTCTACTCAAAATGGCAGCAAATTTGGAAAACTCAGCAGTGGCCACAGGACTGGAAAAGGTCAGTTTTCATTACAATCCTAAAGAAAGGCAATTTCAAAGAATGATCAAACTACTGCACAATTGCACTCATCTCACACAGTAGTAAAGTAATGCTCAAAAGTCTCCAAGCCAGGCTTTAGCAATACGTGAAATGTCAACTTCCAGATATTCAAGCTGGTTTTAGAAAACGCAGAGGAACCAGAGATCAAATTGCCAACGTTCGCTGGATCATCGAAAAAGCAAGAGTTTCAGAAAAACATCTATTTCTGCTTTATTGACTATGCAAAAGCCTTTGACTGTGTGGATCACAATAAATTGTGTAAAAAAAAAACATTCTGAAAGAGATGGGAATACCAGACCACCTGACCTGCCTCTTGAGAAACCTAAATGCAGGTCAGGAAGCAACAGTTAGAACTGGACATGGAACAACAGACTGGTTCCAAAGAGGAAAAGGAGTACATCAAGGCTGTATATTGTCACCCTGCTTATTTAACTTATATGCAGAGTACATCATGAGAAACGCTGGGCTGGAAGAAACACAAGCTGGAATCAAGATTTCCGGGAGAAATATCAATAACCTCAGATACACAGATGACACCACCCTTATGGCAGAAAGTGTGGAGGAACTAAAAAGCCTCTTGAGGAAAGTGAAAGAAGAGAGTGAAAAAGTTGGCTTAAAGCTCAACCTTCAGAAAACTAAGATCATGGCATCTGGTCCCATCACTTCATGGCAAATAGATGGGGAAACAGTGTCAGACTTTATTTCCTTGGGCTCCAAAATCAATGCAGATGGTGATTGCAGCCATGAAATTAAAAGACACTTATTCCTTGGAAGGAAACTTATGACCGACCTAGATAGCATATTCAAAAGCAGAGATTACTTTGTCAACAAAGGTCTTTCTAGTTCAGGCTATGGTTTTTCCAGTGGTCATGTATGAATGTGAAAGTAGGACTGTGAAGAAAGCTGAGCACCAAGGAATTAATACTTTTGAACTGTGATGTTGAAGACTCTTGTGAGTCCCTTGGATTGCAAGGAGGTCTAACCAGTCCATCCTAAAGGAGATCAGTCCTGGGTGTTCTTTGGAAGGACAGATACTGAGGCTGAAACTCCAATACTTTGGCCACCTCATGCGAAAAGTTGACTCATTGGAAAAGACCCTGATGCTGGGAGGGATTGGGGGCAGGAGGAGAAGGGAATGACAGAGGATGAGACGGTTGGATGGCATCACCTACTCGATGCACATGAGTTTGGGTAGACTCCAGGAGTTGGTGATGGACAGGGAGGCCTGGTGTGCTGTGATTCATGGATCACAAAGAGTCAGACACGACTGGGTGACTGAAGTGAACTGAACTGACCTGATACACATGAGATGGCTTCACATGTGGCTCAGCTGTTAAAGAATCCACCTGCAATGTGGGAGACTGGGTTCGATTCCTGGGTTGGGAAGATGCCCTGGGGAAGGGAAAGGCTACCTCCCCAGTATTCTGGCCTGGAGAATTCCATGTACTGTATTGTCCATGGGGTAGCAAAGAGTCAGACACGACTGAGCAACTTTTATTTTCATAAACATTAGAATAGATTACATATTTTTAAATTCAATTTTCTTTGGATACTAGAAAAGTATGATTTTATTCATAAATGTAAGAAGAGGAATAACATAAAACATAACAGAACATATGTGATTGTGCTTTTTTCCCCTCATAATTCAAATCTATGTGAATAGGAGAAATACGTAATAAAAACTGGCAGTTGAAAGAATTGAAATACATTGTAAAATTAATTGAGATAAACAATATTTAAAATACTTTTGTCTCATGGACACTAATTTGGAAAAAAAATGTTTTCTATTATACAAGTCATACTTCTTTAGTTCTGTATTACTTCATCCTGTTGTCTGCAAGTAGATACTATATGTTTGCAAGGTATCTACCCTTCTGCCTAACTCAAGAAACCTACATGATGAAAGCATTGAGACTTGGTAAATCCAACCTTGATTTCTGGGTTTTGGTAATTTTCACTTTTCAACAAAAATTATCCTTTTATTTGTCCTTTCAAAAGTTTCAACACAGAGGAGTATGATGTAATGAATTGCAAAAGAATTTTTAAAACTCTGCATTTCCTCAAAAAACTGATCGCATTTTAGTATTTTTCATAAAAAGGTACATTTAAGATCCTTCAATTTTTGTTCAGGAGTTTCACATCTATATCTACAAAAATGATTAATCTGAGATACCCTATATTTCATTAGCTTTATTAAATTTTGGTCATATCATTAATTTAGGTGATTCCAGATTAAATAATATGGAAAGTATTTGATCAGCTATGCAATTATTTATAATGATGTGATATTCACAATATATCAATATATAGAATATAAATTTCATCAATTCAGTTCAATTCAGTTCAGTCACTCAGTCATGTCCAACTCTTTTTTCGACCCCATGAATCGCAGCATGCCAGGCCTCCCTGTCTTTGACCAACTCCTGGAGTTCACCCAAACTCATGTGCATTGAGTTGGTGATGCCATCCAGCCATCTCACCCTCTGTCATCCCCTTCTCCTCCTGCCCCCAATCCCTCTCAGCATCAGGGTTTTTTCCAATCAGTCAACTCTTCGCATGAGGTGGCCAAAGTATTGGTGTTTCAGCCTCAGCATCAGTCCTTCCAATAAACACCCAGGACTGGTCTCCTTTAGGATGGACTGGTTGGATTTCCTTGCAGTCCAAGGGACTCTCAAGAGTCTTCTCCAGGACCACAGTTCAAAAGCATCAATTCCTTGGCGCTCAGCTTTCTTCACAGTCCAACTCTCACATCCATACATGACCACTGGAAAAACCATAGCTTTGACTAGACAGACCTTTGTTGGCAAAGTAGTATCTCTGCTTTTTAATATCCTATCTAGGTTGGTCATAACTTTTCTTCCAAGGAGTAAGTGTCTTTTAATTTCATGGCTGCACTTACCATCTTCAGTGATTTTGGAGCCCCAAAAAATAGTCTGACACTGTTTCCATAGCTAGGCAGGCTCCTTTGTCGATGGGACTTTCTGGGAAAGATTATTTGAGAGGGTTACAGTTTCCTTCTCTAGTGAATTTTCCAGACCCAGGGATTGAAACAGAGTCTCTTGCAGCTCCTGCATTGCAGGCAGATTCTTTCAGTTCAGTTGCTCAGTCGTGTCTGACTCTTTGCAACCCCATGAATCACAGCATGCCAGGCCTTTACCACCTAGCTATTGCGAAAGTACCAGTAGCTAATAATACTAATGCTAAATAAGTACATATAATAATATATAAATGTATATAAATTGTATCTCTGGACTCTAAAGCTCTTTGGCCCTCTAACACTTTTAAACCTAGTTTTTCACTTTCAAAATTTTCTCATTGATATCTCCATGTCTTTTTTGTCAGAAAATTTCAGTTCAGTTCAGTTCAGTTCAGTCACTCCATGTTGTCTGACTCTTTGTGACCCCATGGATTGCAGCACTCCAGGATTCCCTGTGCATCACCAACTCCTGGAGCCTGCTGAAATTCATCTCCATTGAGTCGATGATGTGACCCAGCCATCTAGTTCTCTGTCTTTGCTTCTCCTCCTGCCTTAAATCTTTCCCAGCATCAGTGTCTTTTCCAATGAGTCAGCTTTTCACATCAGGTGGCCAAGGTATTGGAGTTTCAGCTTCAACATCAGTCTTTCCAACGAATATTCAGGGCTGATTTTCATTAGGATTGATGGGTTTTATCTCCTTGTAGTCCAAGGGACTCTCAAGAGTCTTCTCCAACACCATAGTTCAAAAGCATTAAATCTTCAGAACTCAATTTCTTTCACATCTTTCACATCTGTCCAGCTTTCACATCTGTACACAGCTAATGGAAAAGACATAGTTTTGACTAGATGCACTTTTGTTGGCAATGTCTCTGCTTTTCAATATGCTGTCTAGGTTGTTCATAGCTTTGCTTTCAAGGAGCAAGCATCTTTTAATTGCATGGCTGCAGTCACTATCAGAAGTGATTTTGGAGCCCAAAAAAATAAAGTCTCTCACTGTTTCCATTGTTTCCCCATCTATTTGCCATGAAGTGATGGGACTGGATGCCATGATCTTCATTTTTTGAATGTTGAGTTTTAAGCCGGGTTTTTCACTCTCCTCTTTCACTTTCATCAAGAGTCTCTTCTGTTCCTCTTCATTTTTCTGCCATAATGGTGGTGTCATCTGCATATCTGAGGTTATTGATATTTCTCCAGGCAATCTTGATTCCAGCTTGTGCTTCATCCAGCCTGGCATTTCACATGATGTACTCTGCATAAAAGTTAAATAAGCAGGGTGACAATATACAGCCTTGATGTACTCCTTTCCCAACAGTTTTTTGCTCCATGTCCCATTCTAACTGTTGCTCCTTGACCTACATACAGATTTCTCAGGAAGCCTGTAAGGTGGTCTGGTAATCACATCTCTTGAAGAATATTCCATAATTTATTGTGATGTACACAGTCAAAGATTTTGGCATAATCAATAAAACACATGTTTTTCTGGAATTCTCTTGCTTTTTCAATGATCCGAAGGATTTTGGCAGTTTGATCTCTGGTTCCTCTGCCTTTTCTAAATCCAGTTTGAACATCTGGAAGGTCATGGTTCATGTACTGTTGAAACCTGGCTTGAAGAATTTTGAGCATTACTTTGCTCGTGTGTGAGATGAGTGCAATTGTACAGTGGTTTGAACATTCTTTGGCATTGCCCTTCTTTGGAATTGGAATAAAAACTGACCTTTGGTGGTCTTGTGACCACTGTTGTGTTTTCCAAGTTTGCTGACATACTGAGTGTAGCACTTTCACAGCATCATCTTTTAGGATTTGAAATAGATCACCTGGGCTTCTATCACTTCCACTAGCTTTGTTCATAGTGATGCTTCCTAAGGCCCCCTTGACCTCGCATTCCAGGATGTCTGGCTCTAAGTGAGTGATCATAGTTATCTGGGTCATGAAGATCTTTTTTATATAGTTCTTCTGTGTATTCTTGCCACCTCTTCTTAATATCTTCTGCTTCTGTTAGGTCTATACCATTTCTGTTATGTCAATACCATTTCCATTAGGCCCATACAATTTCTTAGAAAGTTTACATTTTTCTAAATATTTTTTAATTTTATGTCCATTTTTAAAACATTTAGCCAATGTAAAGCATATTATTCTTTATTGTCCTTTAAAATTCTATATGATCATCGTTATATCTATTGATACTTTATTATTTTTCTTTTTCAGATTTTTCTTTTTTATTGGATAAAATCTTGAAATTTTTTAAACAATGATTTATTAAATTTGCTATTCATTTTCCTTATTGTAATTAATTTCTACAATTATTTTACAATAGCTTTTTTCTAAGTTTGACTGTATATGTTGAATCTTCTAAATTAATTTTTCCTTAACACTATACGTATATTTTTTATAGATCACATATGTATTTCAACTTAAAGCCTGTGTTTTATATCATGTTTACATAAAATAGCTATTTAATGGAAAAATCAAAAATAATTTTTCCAGCTTTATCAAGATTTAATTTAATTTATAAGTTACATAACATCATGATTTGATACATTATTTATATATTATGAAATAATTACCACAATAGTTTAGCTCCTACTATTGTCACCTCATATAATTACTTTTTCTTTTTTGCAATAAAAACCTTTAAGATAAATATATATCACATCTTATTCATTCACCTGTAGGCGGACAATTTTTCCAAATTTTCATATTGGCTGTTGTGGCTATTGTGACTAACGTTGCAGTTAACATGGGAGTGCAGATAACTCTTCAAGGTCTTGATTTCATTACCATTGGGTAGATGCTTAGAAGGGAGATTAATGGAACACATAGTTCTATTTTTACAGCTAGTTTTAAATTATTGAGGCAACTCTGTAACATTTTCCATATTTGTACCAATTTACATTTCCACAAAGTGTAGAAGGATTCTCTTTTCTCCAGAAGCTCATTGACACTTTTTGTCTCCCATCTTTTTTCCTAATAGCTGTCCTGAAAGATGTAAGGTAATATCTCATTGTGCTGTGGATTTGCATTTCCCTAATGATTAATGACGCTGAGCACTTTTATAGTAGATATTGTTCCCTTAACCACTCCTCTTATTTTCACTCATGCTAACAGATTTTGTTCTCCCTAATAAAGTGTTAACAGAAAAGGCCTCTGACTCAAGATTTGCTTTGTAGCGAATCTAAGTTGTAATAATCTCTAATATTAAAGCAAGAAAATCTAGGCCTTAAAACCTAGGAGGGTGTGTGTTTTATGAAATAGTACTGGAGTCATGACTATAAGATAGTGTCATGGGTGTTTAGTCCCTAACAAGATCATTTCATGAGGTTACTCTTTCCATTCATATACCAGAAATTGGTAATTTAAACTTCCATTTCTTTGACAATAAAGGCAAGTACTGAGCTAACTCAAAGTTCGGAGTTTGAGGAGTGATTTCAGCAGATTATGATGGCTTAATTACAGTTCCAGAGAAGCAGATTCATAGTACGATCAGGGATGAAACTTGAGATTGTGCCACTAATAGTTTGTATCAGAATTTAATAAAGCTTATTAAATCATATAAATAAAGTTGGTAAATAGCATCACTTGAGCACAAACCAAATTAATAAGGGATAATTGAAACGTTATGAATTTCTAAGATAAATGGTTACATTAAAAAGGGTTAATATGGCAATATTTTGATTCAGAAACTATAGAAAAATGATTTTTTACAATTCCAACATATTTTTGAGTTAAAAGAACGGTTCTCTAGATCAAAATAAGAGATATTATGTCCAAAACATGTTAAAGGAGAAGGAAATGACAACCAACTCCATTATTCCTGCATGGAGAATTCCATAGACACAGGAGCCTGGTGAGCCCCAGTCTATGGGGTCACAAAGAGTTGTACATGACTGAGTGACTAACACTTTCACTTTTCTTTCACTTTCAAATATGTTAAGATATTTTTAATTTGTGATGAATTTAACTCAGCAGAGATACTTAAACCTGTCATGTATAACTTCAGTTTTCATTCAAACTAATTATTAAGATTAGAGAGATTATATACATGAGATTGGCAGTTGCTAAAAATAAACTCTTCTCTATCTCCGTGTTTGAAGTATGAAGCATTGAAGGCTTGGCATGTTTATTGGATGCACTTAGAGTATATCTTATTATTTTTTGGCTGCCCAATAAACTTTGATGGAAAAACAGATCACTCTGCCATTGCCGTTAAATCAATCCTTAAAGACCTTTATCTTCTGACTACAGTTTGATGGAGCTGTAAACAAAGTTTTTGCTTAATATATACCTATACACCTATTAAAATCTAATATTTGGAAAAATAATCTTTAGTTGAGAGTATCATATAACAAACATACTGGAAGAATTTAATTTCTTATTCATGTGTTTAATTAAATTTTGATGCAATATAATAATAATAAGTACTTCTATTTCTCAAGAAGGAGTGTTTCTATTAAATCAGGGATGTTAGGTATTGGTTTTCTCTAAAAAAGATGTCAGCATTTAAGATTAATATTTTACATTTTATTGGCAATAACTAATGCTGCCAACAAAATGCATATTAAAGACAGCTTATGCCTGAGATTCAATTTAAAAAATGCTCATTTTTATTAAATACTGATGTTCTCTAAGTTTCACTTCTTAAGCTACTAGCCCACTTTTCCAGCTGATTTCATAGGCATTTATGATTTCAAATGACACATTTAAAATATTTGCCCTTAATGTATTTATTATATATTATATATAAGTATATATTCATTGATATTAGTGTTTTAGGTGATAGAATATTATTGGAGGATTATTGTTAGGTCTTTAAAGGGCAACAGAATATCATTTTTGAGTTTTGATATATAAGTGGTTAAGTTTCAAGATCAGATAGTCTACTATGCAATTTTCATTGTATTTAATATTTAATAAAGTATATAAAGTATGTGGTGTGTGTGTTTATTAGTGTGCAATTGCTGTGCAATATGTTAACTGTACTAGTGAAAAGCTAAAGAAGTGTTAAAATTAACCATTGGCATGAATTGTATCAAATATCTCATTTATTTTACTAATCTATAGTTAACGATTTTGATTAAGATTTAATTTAAACTTTCCAACCAACCTGTAAATATATATTCTTCTCTGGTTTCCTCTTATTATAAATAACTGGGAAAATATTTGATTTCCCAGAAACGTTGGGCAGAATGTTGACTTCTGTTGGTATTTATTATGCTAAATCAGCTTTAAAGCCTGTGGTTAATTGCATGCTTATTCCATGGCTGTACTTTTTAAACAAGTGGTTCCTAAAGTTGCATGTGATTAATACATTTACCTTCTGAAGTATCTTTAATTCCTTTAACATTGGCAATGATTGTTTTGCTTAAATTTATAAACATAACATGTCTTTGAAGTCTATTTTTCAAAATACTTTGAGCCCTTAAAAAATAAAATGTAGGCATTTCAGAATATGCTATGCTGATCCAACTTTGATAGGAGTGATATATTTTTCTTTTAAAGTCTGTCCAAATGATGTATTACACAAGCAATAGAGAATATGAGTCTGCATAAATGCAACAATCAATTCAGCAATTGAAAGGATTCAGTTTTGCTAGATTTGCAGTTCTATCAGAACCAAAGTCATTAACAGAATATTAATATTTGTTTAGATACTAGAATGTTTTAATGGACTGTTAGCATGGCAACCCACTCCAGTGTTCTTGCCTGGAGAATCCCAGGGACAGGGGAGCCTGGTGGGCTGCCATCTATGGGGTCACACAGAGTCGGACACGACTGAAGTGACTTAGCAGTAGCAGCATCTCCAAGACAGTTATATAAACTGTTATTCAAGTTAGAGTTGCAAGACAGCAAAATTCTGGTTGCCCCATATTAAGCAGCAAATAATCATTTTGTACTGGAGTAGGAAATAGTATCCCACTCCAGTATTCTTGCTTGGGAAATCCCATGGACAGGGGAGCCTGGCAGGTTACAGTCCATGGGGTCGCAGAGTCAGACATAACTGAATGACTTAGCATGTAATAGGATGATCATCTTTGTATAAGTATGCCTTATGTGATACTTTGTCCATACTTATATTTAAAAAACTCATTTGTTTTTTATCTGAAATTTTAATTTAAGTGGCAGCCTGTATTTTATCTAGCAAACTTGATCCAAGAAATGATGTTGATTAATTTGAAACTTTCAACTTTTATACTATTTTCCTTTATCTCTAAACTGATAGGAGGTATCCTCTATTTAAGGATATGTCTATATGTAGTTCAGAGAAGGCAATGGCACCCCACTCCAGTACTCTTGCCTGGAAAATCCCATGGACGGAGGAGCCTGGTGGGCTGCAGTCCGTGAGGTCGCTAAGGGTGGGACACAACTGAGCGACTTCACTTTCACTTTTCACTTTCCTGCATTGGAGAAGGAAATGGCAACCCACTCCAGTGTTCTTGCCTGGAGAATCCCAGGGACGGGGAAGCCTGGTAGGCTGCGGTCTATGGGATCGCACAGAGTTGGACATGACTGAAGCCACTTAGCAGCAGCAGCATATGTAGTTAATTCTATGTATCTATATTTATATCTGTATCCACATAGCTCTATCTATCTATACGTCTAGTCTACAGATTTTGACAAATGTAGAGTAATGTATATTTACCATTCCAGATTCATAAAAAAGTTTCATCACTCTAAAATTCCCCAGTGCTCAACCTATTCATTCTCCCTGCCTTTATCCAAAAATTCCTAGCAACCACATCTTTTGCTGTTTCTTCCAGAAAGTAGTATACTGAAATCATACAGGATTTCATTTTGTAGTCTTTACAGATAGATTTTTTTTTTCACTTTGAAATATATATTTTTTTGGTTGAGTGCTCATATGTTTTTCTTTTGTCTTTTTTTTGATTGAATAATATTCCATTGTATGAATCACCCATAATGTGATTATCCATTCATTCCCTGAAAGAAATTTTGACTGCTTCTAGGTTTTGGAAATTATGATGAAATCTGCTCTAAATATTTATGTGCTGATTTTTGTCCAAACATAGGTTTTAAAGTCATCTGATCAATGACTTTATACTAAGGAGCACAATTGTTGAACAGTATGTTCAGAATATATTTAGCTTTGTAAGAAATTGCCAGCTGTCTTTCAAAATACCTGTACCATTTTGCAATTGGTTTTACTTTTTTTTTTAAGTCTGATTGAAAATATTTTCTTGACATGGATTGAATTGAAAAGTAATAAGTAGAAAGAAGAAGAGATATTCAAAAATAATGAAGACACTAGCTAGTATGGAAAAATTGTAACTTCATAGGAATCAGTCCCGGTATTGTAACTGACAGTTGCCCTTCACCAAGTGTCGTCATGGGTAAGATTATTTAATATTTTAGAATCTTTGTTTCCTCACCTGTAAAGCTGTAACTTTAAAACCTACTACATTTCTGGGTGGAAGTATTTTAAACAGGCTCACCAATGCAGGTGCCATGGTGGGTTCTATCCTTGGGCCGGGATACACTCCAATATTCTTCCCTGGAGAATCCCCATGGAAAGAGAAGCCTAGCAGGCTACAGTCCATAGGGTCACACAGAGTCAGACACAACTGAAGCACCTTATCACACACATACATGCACTCTTAGCTACTCCCGCTCTCCTCACCGAATAGAGAATCTTGAATAGCAAAGCATTCTCTTCTCTACTGTAGCTTGAAAAAGTACAGAAGGTCATTTATTTATTTATTTATTTTATTTTTAATGTCTTTAACTTTTTTTATGAGAAATGGAAACATATAAAAATAAATAAAAGTCATTTATCACCAAATTGCAACAAGAAATAATTCTTGCTGATGGATTCCTATTGACTTTTGGCATTAAAAGACAAAGGGGGTTAAAACAATTGAATTACATTGCTCCAATACTCCTTACTGTCTATTCTCATCCTTACTTTTGTGACATGATTTCAGAGTGCTTATATGTGGATGTCCTGAGCCCTTTCAAAGGACTGATAAGCAATTGTCTCTTCCACGCTGATCAATTCCTGCTTCCAGATTTCATCCTGGGGGGGGTCTGTTAGCTCATTTAGGTTTTTTTCTGATGTTTCACATCTATATCACTCCTCCTGTAAGGCATGCATTATTAATGAATAGTCCCTCTGATAATGCTCCTTATGGGTCTCAAAGGATTCTGCTAGTCTGGCCTGAGTTTCCCAGATCTCATGTAATAGTGCATCATATCCTGGGCTATGCATGTCCAGGGTGTTTGTTTTGGAGCTGGATGTTCCTATAGCTATGCTTCTAGTGGTACTATTGGCTCCCATTGATCTTGAAGTGGCACTAGAACATTCTTCCTCACTACCATATTGAGGGCTGGACTGAAAGTTTGAAACCACTCCCAGAGCCTTCGAAGCATCATCTACTGTTCTTCCTCAAAAGAGTCCTTCATGTATGCACATGTGCTAAGTCACTTCAGTAGTGTCCAACTCTTTGAAACGCTATGGACTCCTCTGTCGATGGAATTTTCAGGTAAGAATACTGAAGTGGGTTGCCGTGACCTCCTCCAGAGAATCTTTCTAATCCAGGGATTGAACACACATCTCTTATGTCTCCTGCATTGCAGGTGGATTCTTTACCATTGTGTCACCTGGGAAGCCCTAGAATAATTTGTATATCCCTCAATCACTAATGTAATATATTTCATATAGATTTTATGAAAACAATAGGCAAGAAAATATTTTTCTACACTGTAAAGATAAAGCAAACTGTTTTTATTTTATTTTATTTTATGTTTTGTTGCTTTATTTCGAATAAAAGTCAGGACAATAAAAGGAGAGATTCCATGTGACTTTGAGAGCTTCATTAGAATCTAATTTAAGGAAGTCTGATAAGTTTCAGAGATTTGGGAACTTAAATAATAATGAATATATTTAGTAATAAAATTCTACTAGTATATTTTGCAATAAATATTTTTATTTCACATAAGTGCAAAGATAATGCATGCTTTGAGAATTTACCTTAGGGGGGGAAATGCTAAATCATAAATTTATTTCAAGCCCTTAAAGAGAACAAAAGATCAAAATAACTCAAGATTTCACAGACTTATATAATATTTTAGCAAAAGAATAGATTTTAGTACAATCCTTCTTGAACATATAAAGAAATAAAACTGAGCTTTGCCCATGGGTTTATACTTAGTCATTAAGTCCATCACATTTTTTAAAATAAATTATTTCTTTGAATTTAGAGACTATCAAAGCAGGTGAATTCCTATTTCAATCAAACACATGTTGAATATAGCATTGTTTGAAGTGTTTCTAAATTTAGGTGCCCTTCAGTTTTTTAAATATCATACAAAACAAGGTATTTTTAAGTGAAGAATCTCAGAACATTTAGCAGATTTATTGTTATAACTGAAATAGAAGTCAAGCCACCAAGGGCCTACAAAAAGTTAATCCAATTTACTATAGGTGAGGAAACCAGTTTGTGTGCCAGCTAGATTCCAGTAAGTCAATTTATAATATCACTGTCTCTACTTTTGAAGCTTCTCTTTTTTCCTTTCTAACGGGTTCTACTACATCAAATTAGGAAGGGAGGGCAGTCTTTGGATGAGAAACTTGAGTCAATAAAATTGGTAATCTTCACCCATGCAATCTCTGAACTCAAGGGAAGGAAATATTTCACTTTATTTTTAGTTCTATCTGTATAAACCACCCAATTGCCCAACTCTGCTTTTCCCAGTGGTGATATCAAATAGTGCCATCAAACCCAGCAAGGTTTCAAACTGTAATAGACACACAAAGTGAGAGAATATATACCACCCGGTCAGCAACAAACTTCTTTTTTTTAACTTCGAACTGCACAGATTCAGGTTGATGACTGTCATATGAGAACTTTTAAGAATGGTAAGGTGAAACTGTGGAACAGAATGCCTACGGAGCATATGTGTGTGTGTGTGTATATATATATACATATATATATATATGCTTATATATATAAGGTACATATATATAAGTACCTTATATATATATAATATATATAAAGTGATGTTGGACTTCAGAATGTATTTGGTCAACATATATTAATTAAATACCCAATGTATACTATTAATATATTAACATTTTTAAGAGAAAGATGACCAAATGAAGTATTTATTTTTATGTACCTATCAATAATCTTTAATTATATGCATTAACTACATACTTATATATTTATGTTTCTCTATATTTTACATAGGAACCTGGAATGTCAGGTCCATAAATCAAGGCAAATTGGAAGTGGTCAAACAGGAGATGGCAAGAGTGAACATCAACATTCCAGGAATCAGTGAAATAAAATGGACTGGAATGGGTGAATTTAACTCAGATGACCATTATATCTACTACTGTGGGCAGGAAACCCTTAGAAGAAATGGAGTAGCCATCATGGTCAACAAAAGAGTCCAAAATGCAGTACTTGGATGCAATCTTAAAAATGACAGAATGATCTCTCTTCATTTCCAAGGCAAACCATTCAATATCACTGTAATCCAAGCCTATGCCCCAACCAGTAACACTGAAGAAGCTGAAGTTGAACGGTTCGATGAAGATCTACAAGACCTTTTAGAACTAAGACCCAAAAAAGATCTCCTTTTCTTTATAGGGGACTGGAATGCAAAAGTAGGAAGTCAAGAAACACCTGGGATAATAGGCCAATTTGGCCTTGCAGTACACAATGAAGCAGGGCAAAGGCTAATAGAGTTTTGTCAAGAGAACACACTGGTCATAGCAAACACCCTCTTCCAACAACACAAGAGAAGACTCTACACACGGACATCACCAGATAGTCAACACTGATATCAGATTTATTATATTCTTTGCAGCCAAAGATGGAGAAGCTCTATACAGTCAGCAGAAACAAGACCAGGAGCTGATTGTGGCTCAGATCATGAACTCCTTATTGCCAAATTCAGACTTAAATTGAAGAAAGTAGGGAAAGCCACTAGATCATTCAGGTATGACCTAAATCAAATCCCTTATGATTATACAGTGAAAGTGAGAACTAGATTTAAGGGACTAGATCTGATAAAGAGTGCCTGATAAACTATGGACAGAGGTTCATAACATTGTACAGGACACAGGGATCAAGAACATCCCCATGGAAAAGAAATGCAAAAAAGCAAAATAGCTGTCTAGGGAAGCCTTACAAATAGCTGTGAAAGAAGAGAAGTAAAAAGCAAAGGAGAAAAGAAAAGATATAAGCATCTGAATGCAGAGTTCCAAAGAATAGCAAGGAGAGATAAGAAAGCCTTCCTCAGTGATCAATGCAAATAGAGGAAAATAACAGAATGGGAAAGACTAGAGATCTCTTCAAGAAACTTAGAGATACCAAGGGAACATTTCATGCAAAGCTGGGCTCGATAAAGGACAGAAATGGTATGGACCTAACAGAAGCAGAATATATTAAGAAGAGGTGGCAAGAATACATAGAAGAACTGTACAAAAAAGATCTTCATGACTCAGATAATCACAATGGTGTGATCACTGACCTAGAGCCAGACATCCTGGAATATAAAGTCATGTGGGCCTTAGAAAGCATCACTATGAACAAAGCTAGTGGAGGTGATGGAATTCCAGTTGAGCTATTTCTGCACTCAATATGTCAGCAAATTTGGAAAACTCAGCAGTGGCCACAGGACTGGAAAAGGTCAGTTTTCATTCCAATCCCAAAGAAAGGCAATGCCAAAGAATGCTCACACTACTGCACAATTGCACTCATCTCACATGCTAGTAATGCTCAAAATTCTCCAAGCCAGGCTTCAGCAATACGTGAACCATGAACTTCCAGATATTAAAGCTGGTTTTAGAAGAAAAAGACAGAGGAACTAAAGATCATATTGCCAACATTCGCTGGATCATGGAAAAAGCAAGAGAGTTCCAGAAAAACATCTATTTCTGCTTTATTGTCTATGCCAAAGCCTTTGACTGTGTGGATCACAAGAAACTGTGGAAAATTCTGAAAGAGATGGGAATACCAGATCACCTGACCTGCCTCTTGAGAAGTCTGTATGCAGGTCAGGAAGCAACAATTAGAACTGGACATGGAACAACAGACTGGTTCCAAATAGGAAAAGAAGTACATCAAGGCTGTATAGTGTCACCCTGCTTATTTAACTTATATGCAGAGTACATCATGAGAAATGCTGGGCTGGAAGAAGCATAGGCTGGAATCAAGATTGCTGGGAGAAATATCAATAACCTCAGATATGCAGATGACACCACCCTTATGGCAGAAAGTGAAGAGGAACTAAACAGCCTCTTGATGAAAGTGAAAGAGGAGACTGAAAAAGTTGGCTTAAAGCTCATTATTCAGAAAACTAATACCATGGCATCTGGTCCCATCACTTCATGGGAAATAGATGGAGAAACAGTAGAAACAGTGTCAGACTTTATTTTGGGGGGCTCCAAAATCACTGCAGATGGTGACTGCAGCCATGAAATTAAAAGACACTTATTCCTTGGAAGGAAAGTTATGACCAACCTAGATAACATATTCAAAAGCAGAGACATTACTTTGCCGAAAAAGGTCCGTCTAGTCCAGGCTATGGTTTTTCCAGTCATCATGTATGGATGTGAGAATTAGACTGTAAAGAAAGCTGAGCACCGAAGAATTGATGCTTTTGAACTGTAGTGTTGGAGAAGACTCTCTTGAGAGTCTCTTGGACTGCAAGGAGATCCAACCAGTCCATCCTAAAGGAGATCAGTCCTAGGTATTCATTGGAAGGACTGATGCTAAAGCTGAAACTCCAATACTTTGGCCACCTCATGCGAAGAGTTGGCTCATTGGAAAAGACTCTGATGCTGGGAAGGATTGGGGGCGGGAGGAGAAGGGGACGACTGAGGATGAGATGGCTGGATGGCATCACCGACTCGATGGACATGAGTTTGAGTGAACTTTGGGAGTTGGAGATGGACAGGGAGCCCTGTCGTGCTGCGATTCATGGGTCGCAAAGAGTCGGACACGACTGAGGGACTGAACTGAACTGAACTTTTACATGATTAAATAGTTTTAAATTTTAATAGCTCATAAGATATATAATGTCAGAGGCATACAAAGGAAATTCTTTGTGTGTGTGTTGTGTTCTCTCTTCTCTCCTTGAAACTGATAAGCTTCCAACTACCATTTCAACTAGAGGCCACTAAAGTTGGGTCATGTGAAAACAAAACATATATTTTTTTACATTCTTTAGAGGAATTGATTGTGAAATTGACAAGAAGCTTTTCAAATTATTTTTCTCTCACTATACCACATTCAGGGACTAATGTGTTCAATATGAGGTGATATATTATACTACTTTTCGTAATGTAATGGGTCAAAAATTGTTCCCTACTCTAGGAATTAGCATCATAATAATATCAAATGTTAATACCCAATAGCAAGTTTGCTTGTTTTTTATTGTATTACAAAGAAATAAAGTAGCAATATTTTTAGACTGTGGTCATATTAACAAGACTTAATATAAAAAATGGTTCCCAAATTATGAGTTAGGTTGTCACTAGAACCTTGGGGGAGGGATTCAAGTCGGATATTCTATACCTAGATCTAGAACTCCAAAGAACTGCAAAAGGTGTGGTGAGATTTGAATTTTGATATTTTGAATTTTAGGGTCAGTTGGTGTCATCAGTTACATGTAGCAATTTAGCAAAGAATATTTCGTGCAAGAAGAGATGAGCCTCAAAACTAGAATTCTGGTGAATTACTTCTCGTACAAGCAAATGTCTGGAAAAACATTGAAAAGAAGTTGTTAAAAACTTAGAAGAAAAAAATAGAGTGCGAGGACAGAGAATTCAAGAGAGCAGAACACTTCCAGAAAGGAAAAGTCAAGTTCTGAAAATTAGAGACATTTGGTAAGTGAAAGAAGATTCATATATATTGGATCTGTCAATTAGAAAATAATATTTGTCATAGTATTTAAAATGAAGTAGGATTACTGATAACTATATAGGGAACTAAGAAGCTGAAGGAAGTATTTCCTGATGGTCATTTTTTTGGTTGTTGTTGTTGTTTTTTCATGAATTGTGAAGAAGCATTTGTTATGAGAATGAAAAGAAAGCCGAAGAAGGACACATATGCCAAAGGCTGAGTTAACTACAAGGCTCATAAAAAGGGACTTGATAAGGATTTGTCAGTCTGTAACCTTCATATGGGGCTTTCCAGGTGGTGCTAGCAATAAAAAAAAAAAACCCGATTGCCAATACAGGAGTGGTAAGAGATGTGGATTTGATCCCCAGGTGGGGAAGATTCCCTGAAGGAGGGAATGGCCATCCACTCCAATATTCCTGCCTGGAGAATCCCATGGACAGAGGAGCCTGGTGAGCTATGGTCCATAGGGTCTCAAAGAGTCTCACACAACTGAAGTTGACTTAGGATGAACACAACCTTGATATGAATTTGGCTCCTACCTTATGTCACATACTGGTTGCTTCTTTTTGAATATCTTATTTTCTTTGCTAACATTGTTTTTTAGATCTGCTCTTTCACTTATTTGTAACTATTGAATCTTCTCTATAGATATACATTTATTTCCTTCAAAATAATCTTTCTAATTCCCTCCCAACAAAGCAAGATATCACCTCCCTTTGAACTATAATTACAGTAGTTTCTATTTTTGGCTCTGTTTACAACCCTGAAAAATTTAAAGCACAAAATCAACATACAATTATTTTCTTATCTCTCCATGTTCTTGGCACTGGAAGGAAACAAATCTTACTTAACGAAATAAGCTTCCTGTCCCCCTTCATCCACTGAAACAATTCAGAATGAATATCTTGAAAATTTGAAATCCCGTCATTTCTTATGAACTATCATATACTTGACCACAGCTAAAATGTAGGTGCAAAGCTCATCAAACATGTGCCTCTTGCAATGGAAGCTCAGAATCTTAACCAGTAAACCTCTAGGAAAGTTCATAAAGCAAGCTTCTTATACTGAGTAAGTAGACCAAATTAAAATTGAAATTGAGATTATGTCTCACATATATAGCTTGGAAAAACAGATTCCAAAAGACTGCTTTTCAGAACTGAAGTTGAAAATTACAGCTGTGATTTAAAAATCATTTTCTTTATTAAAATATCAAAATAGAGACCAATTAAAAACCTGTTCCTTGAAAATATGTTTTCTACAAACAGCATCTGAAAATAATTATTATGACATGTTAATTATCCTAATAAATGAAAGCTAAATGCTTTATAATGTCATTATTGTCCTCTTACAAATATCTTTAAACACTAAAGAAAAAAATTCACTACAAAATTAATTTTTCTACAAAGAGAATGCAAATATTGAATCTAGTGAAACAATTTGAGGCAAATTTGGAAACTTAATTTATCATTTTTAGGTATACTCATTTTGGGTTCAAGGCAGAAAAATTCACTCTGTTTTAAAAGATGAATTTGTTGTTGTTCAGTTGCTCAGTCATCTCTGACTCTTTGTGACTCCATGGACTGCAGCACACCAGGCTACTCTGTCCTTCACCATCTCCCAGAGCTTGGTTGAACTCATCTCCGTTGAGTCAGTGATGCCATCCAACCATCTTGTCCTCTGTCATCCCCTTCTCCTGCCTTCAATCTTCTCCAGATTCAGGTCTTTTCTAATGAGTCAGTTCTTCATATCAGGTGGTTAAAGTATTGGGGCTTCAGCATCAGTCCTTCCAATGAAAATTCAGGACTGATTTCCACTAGAACTGACTGGTTTGATCTCTTTGCATCCCCAGGGACTCTCAAGAGTCTTCTTCAACACCACAGTTCAAAAGCATCAATTCTTTGATGCTCAGCCTTCTTTATGGTCCAACTCTCACATCCATACATGACTACTGGAAAAACCATGCCTTTGACTAGATGGACTTTTGTTGGCAGTGTAATGTCCCTGTTTTTTATTATGCCATCTAGCTTGGTCATAGCTTTTCTTCCAAGGATTAAGTGTCTTTTAATTTCATGGCTGCAGTCACCATCTGCAGTGATTTTGGAGCCCAAGAAAATAGAGTCTTGGAAACAATGTTTTCATTGTTTCCCTATCTACTTACCATGAAATGATGGGAATGGATGCCATGATCTTAGTTTTTGAATGTTGAGTTTTAAGCCAGCTTTTTCACTCTCGTTCACTTTCATCAAGAGGCTCTTTAGTTCCTCTTCACTTTCTGTGATAAGTGTGGTGTCATCTTCATAACTGAGGTTATTGATATTCCTCCCTGCAAACTTGATTCCAGCTTGTGCTTCATCCAGCCTGGCATTTTGTATGATGTACTCTGCATATAATTTAAATAAGAAATATACTATTAGATTTCAGGGCAATGATCAGATTAGAAAATTTAAAGCTTTTCTGCCAAGAAATTATAATGAAGTCATGGAAAAATTAAACAAAGCAATGCACTTTAGAAGGTAAGAGTTTATGAGGGATGCATTTTTTGTTTGTTTGTTTAGACACATTTTTATTTTCTTCTTCTTTTTTTTTTAATAATTTAATTAGTATACATGTGTTCCCCATCCTGAACCCTCCTCCCTCCTCCCTCCCCATACCATCCCTCTGGGTCGTCCCAGTGCACCAGCCCCAAGCATCCAGCATCGTGCATTGAACCTGGACTGGCATCTCGTTTCATACATGACATTTCACATGTTTCAATGCCATTCTCCCAAATCTTCCCACCCTCTCCCTCTCCCACAGAGTCCATAAGACTGTTCTATACATCAGTGTCTCTTTTGCTGTCTCGTATACAGGGTTATCGTTACCATCTTTCTAAATTCCATATATATGCGTTAGTATACTGTATTGGTGTTTTTCCTTCTGGCTTACTTCACTCTGTATAATAGGCTCCAGTTTCATCCACCTCATTAGAACTGATTCAAATGTATTCTTTTTAATGGCTGAGTAATACTCCATTGTGTATATGTACCACAGCTTTCTTATCCATTCATCTGCTGATGGACATCTAGGTTGCTTCCATGTCCTGGCTATTATAAATAGTGCTGCGATGAACATTGGGGTACACGTGTCTCTTTCCCTTCTGGTTTCCTCAGTGTGTATGCCCAGCAGTGGGATTGCTGGATCATAAGGCATTTTTGAACTGAATGCTTTTTATTTGCCTATCCTTTAAATTGGTAAAACTTAGCAAGCTTTCCAAAATCCAATGAAAGAGCTGTGTAAATATTATTTTTTTCTCCAGGTTTGAAGTATAAACCCTTTGGATACTACTTAGCCATTTTTCCCCAATAATCATAGCTGCTAAAATGTCAGTTAAGGCCTTTGAAATCCATATCTGTATTTTATATTGTACATAGTCTTCACATATATAAGGTCTCACACACACACACACACACACACACACACAGATACACACTCTGCACAAGCACAAAAAAACTCAAGCCACTTGTTAGATGATAATCCATGTCTGATAATGAGAACCTACTGCATAGCCCAGGAAGTCCACTCAGTGCCCTGTGATGACCCAAATGGAAAGCAAATTGAAAAAAAAATAAAAAGAGTGGATATATGTATATGTATAACTGATTTGCTTTACTGTGCAGCAGAAATTAACACAACATTGTAAACCAGCTCTACACCAGTAATAAATAATACAAAAGTTGTTGCTCAGTCCCTCAGTCATATCCGAATCTGCAATCCCAGGGACTGCAGCATTCCAGGCTTCCCTGTCCTTCACCATCTCCCGGAGCTTGCTCAAACTCATCTCCATTGAGTTGATGATGCCATCCAACCATCTAATCCTCTGTCATCCCCTTTCCCTCCTGCCTTCAGTCTTTCCCAGCATCAGGGCCTTTTCCAATGAGCTGACTCTTCACATCAGGTGGCCAAAGTATTAGAGCTTCAGCTTCAGCTTCAATCCTTCCAATGAATATTAAGGATTGATTTCCTTTAGGACTAACTGGTTTGATCTCCTTGCTCTCCAAGTGATGAATAAATTTTTTAAATGCATTTGAAAATTCAAATCTCTTTAAGCTAAAGTCAGTGTCAAAGTTTCCTAGAACATCTTTCCCCCAATTATTTCTGTATTGTAAAAACAGATGGAGTCTATTTTTCATATTTTTAGTGAAATAGTAAGAGATGCACTAAGTTTTTGCTGAGTTAATGATTACCCAGATGAAGATCATGGCATCTGGTCCCATCACTTCATGGGAAATAGATGGGGAAACATTGGAAACAGTGTCAGACTTTATTTTTCTGGGCTCCAAAATCACTGCAGATGGCGACTGCAGCCATGAAATTAAAAGACGCTTACTCCTTGGAAGGAAAGTTATGACCAACCTAGATAGCATATTCAAAAACAGAGACATTACTTTGCCGACAAAGGTCCATCTAGTCAAGGCTATGGTTTTTCCTGTGGTCATGTATGGATGTGAGAGGTGGACTGTGAAGAAGGCTGAGTGCCGAAGAATTGATGCTTTTGAACTGTGGCATTGGAGAAGACCTTTGAGAGTCCCTTGGAGTGCAAGATCCAACCAGTCCATTCTGAAGGAGATCAGCCCTGGGTGTTCTTTGGAGGGAATGATGCTGAAGCTGAAACTCCAGTACTTTGGCCACCTCATGTGAAGAGTTGACTCATTGGAAAAGACTCTGATGCTGGGAGGGATTGGGGGCAGGAGGAGAAAGGGATGACAGAGGATGAGATGGCTGGATGGCATCACTGACTCGATGGACATAACTCTGAGTGAACTCTGGGAGTTGGTGATGGACAGGGATGCCTGGCGTGCTGTGATTCATGAGGTTGCAAAGAGTTGGACACGACTGAGCGACTGAACTGAACTTAACTGAACTGAATCTGTACATTGATGAACAAGATTAACATTCTCTGGACTTAGTTTGACCTAGATTAAGGTAAGCTATAGACAAAATGGGCTTCCCAAGTGACTCTAGTGGTAAAGAACAAATGCAGGAGACATAAAGATGTGAGTTTGAATCCTGGGTCAGGAAAATCCCCTGGAGGAGAGTATTGCAACCCACTCCAGAATTCTTGCCTGGAGAATCCCATGAAAAGAGGATCCTGGAGGACTGCAGTCTATAAGGTCACAAAGAGTCAGACAACTGAAGTGACTTCGCACAAGAGAAATCGGTATGCAAGTCAAGAAGCAACATTTAGAACTGGACATGGAACAACAGACTAGTTCAAAATTGGGAAAGGAGCATTTCAAGGCTGTATATTGTCACCCTGCTTATTTAACTTTTATGTACATTACATCATGCAAAATGCAGGGTTGTTTGAAGCACAAGCTGGAAATAAGATTGCCAATAGAAAAATCAATAACCTCAGATGTGCAAATGACACCACCCTTATGGCAGAAAGTGAAGAGAAACTAAAGGGTCTCTTGATGAAAGTGAAAGAGGAGAGTGAAAAAGCTGGCTTAAAACTCAACATTCAAAAAACCAAAGATCATGGCATCCAGTCCCATCACTTCATGGCAAATAGATGGGGATACAATGGAAAAGTGACAAATTTTATTTTCTTGGGCTCCAAAATCACTGCAGATGGTGACAGCAGCCATGAAATTAAAAGACATTTGCTCCTTGGTAGGAAAGTTATGACCAACCTAGACAGCATATTAAAAATCAGAGACATTACTTTGTCAACAAAGGTCTGTACAGTCAAAGCTATGGTTTTTCTATTAGTCATGGGCAGATGTGAGAGTTGGACCATAAAGAAGGCTGAGCATCAAAGAATTGTTACTTTTGAACTATGGTGTCGGAGAAGCCTCTTGAGAGTACTTTTGACAACAAGGAGGTCAAACCAGTCAATCCTAAAGGAAATCAATCCTGAATATTCATGGGAAGGACTGATGCTGAAGCTGAAACTCCAGTACTTTGGCCACCTGATGCAAAGAACTGACTCCTTGGAAAAGACCCTGATGCTGGGAAAGATTGAAGGTGGGAGGAGAAGGGGAATGGCAAAGAATGAGATGGTTGGATGGCATCACTGACTGGATGGGCATGATTTTGAGCACCTCTGGGAGTTGTTGACGGACAGGGAGGCTTAGCATGCTGCAGTCCATGGTGTCCCAAAGAGTCAGGCTTGACTGAGCGACTGAACTGAACTGACTGAACCGAAGGGCTTTATACTTGTCAAATGAGTGAATACGTGAAACCAGAAGATGGGAGACATGCTTGGGTTTCAAGACACAATGTTGCTCAGAATTTGTATTTCTTTTGATACATTAATATGATGATATGATGTCAAGGAACAATTGGATTAAAAATGAGATATAACATTTCCAGAAGCAGAATAAGCAGATTTTTCCTAGGTACTATTTTTTGTTTAAAATGACTTAAGCATGAAAGTTTTTATCTAGTCTTGGGCATATTTGCCCCACATTACTGGGGTTATATTGTCTGGAATGACCGCTAACTTTCTATCTAATATCCGATCCATTTCTGCAATAAAATCAATAAAGAAAGATAGAGCCTCAAACACAATTATTTCACAATTACTTTTAGCTAATATGGCATCAGTATAATGAGTAACTTTAGCATTTGAATTAGATTTAGGCCACTTATTTAAAGCCTACCTTCCTGAATTATGGTATCATGCCAGATAATTTAAATCCCCAGGTGGTAGACAAACAGTAAATCAAATTGCTAGCACTGCAAGAAAAAAGCAAATTGCTCTTGCTATCCAGCACTAACAGTGACTCCAAAGATCACATAAGCCAAATCAATGACTGCATATGAATCAAGAGTGACTAAGAATCACCTTACAATGTGAAAATATGGAGAGTCACAGTTCTCATCTAATTGTGGCTACCTTGTATTAATCTATGCATAATTCCAATTGTATTCTATAAATAATATCCAAAATGTATTTAATTTCTGTACCAGCTAAATTGAGATCATAATTAGAAGAGTGTTGCTATTGGGTACAACCTACTCCTCTAATTTCTGCTTTAAAAATAAAGCTCTATTTATCCCCTTGAAAATATGGCAACTATGATTTTATATTTACGACTTTATTGTGGGAGGAAGTCTATGGGAACAGTCATTTGCATTTTCAAGGAAGACGTTGTTACACTGTTTTTCTTCATCCTTTCAAGTGAAAATACTTTTATTTTTCCCTAAAACCACAATAAATCAATCCTACTATCAGTTTAAAGAATGACCAGGGCTTCCCTGACAGCTCAGATGTTAAAGAATCCACCTGCAATGCAGGAGACCCTGGTTCGATTCCTGGGTCACGAAGACCCACTGGAGAAGGGATAGGCTACCCACTCCAGTATTCTTGGGCTTCCCTTGTGGCTCAGCTGGTAAGAATCCACCTGCAATGCAGGAGACCTGGATCCAATCCCTCGGTTGGGAAGATATCCTGGATTAGGGAAAGGCTACCCACTCCAGGATGCTGGCCTGGAGAATTCCAAGGACTGTATAGTCTATGGGATCTTAAAGAGTTGGACAACACTGAGTGACTTTCACTTTCAGAATCTGTACAGAAAATCACTTTGGTTCTCTATGTTCCAACTTAGAAACTTAGTAAAACTCTGCCACTGAAAATTATCTCTTCAATATCCCCAATCATGGAAATAATCTCTGTTTCCAAAGCTTCCTAGTTTTTTTAAACTATTTTTAATTTTAATTATCTAAATTTTTCATGTGTATTTTATTAATATTATTTGCTTTAAAAAACACAGTATTGAGGTATGGTTTACATACAAAAAAGCCAAATATATTTAATGTATACAACTGATGAGTTTGGAGATAAGTTGTTGTTGTTCAGTCACTCAGTCTGGTCTGATTCTTTGCAACTCCACGAACTGTAGCACTCCAGGCTTCCTTGTCCTTCATCATCTCTTGCAGCTTGCTCAAACTCATGTCCATTGAGCCAGTGATGCCATCCAACCATCTTGTCCTCTGTCATCCCCTTTTCCTCCTGCCTTCAATCTTTCTCAGCATCAGGGTCTTAACATAAATAGATACCTACCCCTAAAACCACCATCACAATCTATGTCTTAAACATATCCATCACCTTGTAAAGGTTCTTCTTATCATATAAGCAATTTTATAAACTGGTATGAATGTCTGGAGAAATAGTCAAAGCTCCCTAATTTTTGAATGCCAGTGTTTGTCAGAAGGAACTTCCCTGATTCAGAGGTAAAGAATCATTCTGTGATGCAGAAGATGTGAGTTCAGTCCCTGAGTTGGGAAGATCCCCTGGAAGAGGGCACGGCAACCCACTCCAGTATTCTTGCATGGAGAATCCCATGAATGGAGGAGCCTGGCAGGTTACAGTCCATGGAGTCGCAAAGAGTCAGACATGACTGAAGTGACTGAGCATGCATGCACACACAGCACATTGTCAGAAACATTTGGATTTCAGCATCGCATTTATAGTTGCCACCAAGAGATTTTTACAAGTGATTGATCTGAAAGAACAGACATAGGGATAAATTTAATGAGGAGTTTTGAGGCAATGCCAGCTTTATTGTTTTTGTTGTTGCTGTGGTGCTTGTTAGGTAGGGTATATGTGTGTAAGTGTGTGTGTGCATGTGTTGTGTGTGTGTGTGTGTATGTCTGTGTAGACTTGTTGACAGGCAGAAGATGACCTTTGTATTATTTCCTAGGGCTACCTTAACAAAATACCACAAACTCATTGTCTTTAAATTGCAAAAATTTGTTGTCTCACAGTTTTGGGTATTAGAAGTCCAAAGTCATGCTGTCTACAGGGACATGATCCATCTGAAACCTATAAAGGAAATCTTTCCAGGCTTATGGTGGTTTGTCAGCAACCTTTGGTGTTATCTGGTTGGTAGAGCCAACACTCTAATCCTTGGTCCTCACATAGCAGCATTCTTCCTATATTTCTGTCTTCATAAGTACATCAGTCTTATAGAACTAGGGGCCCACAATACAACAGTGTAATAGCATGTTAATTTGTTAATAGCCAACTATGTCTGCATGACATGACTTTAGTTCCAAAAAATAATAACCTATTCATTTCTCATGATTCTGTGAGTTTTCTCATGCTCTGCTCTGCAGTTCTTCTGGTCTCATTTGGAGTCTCTTACAAGGCTGTGTTAAGCTGAAACATGATTTGAGATATATTATGTCATTCTCAATGTACCCTCCACATAGTCTTTAATCATTCAGCAGTCTAGCCTGGCTTCAGTTCAGCACAGCTACTCGATTCCACAACAGCATGTCTCTTCTGCCCCATTTCATCTGTCAAAGTAAGAACACAGTCTGGTACAAAGTCAAGAACTGTATGAATAGATTCATCTTTTATATGAGGATTGGCATGCCCAAACGCATTGGGAGGTAACTATGGGAGCCATAAGTGAGGATTCAGTTCAGTTCAGTCGCTCAGTCGTGTCCGACTCTTTGCGACCCCATGAATCACAGCATGCCAGGCCTCCCTGTCCATCACCATCTCCCGGCGTTCACTCAAACTCGTGTCCATCGAGTCAGTGATGCCATCCAGCCATCTCATCCTCTGTTGTCCCCTTCTCCTCCTGCCCCCAATCCCTCCCAGCATCAGAGTCTTTTCCAATGAGTCAACTTTCGCATGAGGTGGCCAAAGTACTGGAGTTTAAGTTTTAGCATCATTCCTTCAAAAGAGCACCACTTAGGATCAAATACTACTTGCCACTATTGTTATTAATTCTAGTTATTTCTTTTAATAAGTCATAATGTTCTACTCTATCAATAGAAGTCCAATGAGGAGAGAAAAACCACAGGATAATTTACACAGGAAGAGTTTTATATAAAAAAGTTGAACTAAAACAAGGAATTGGAATAATGAGGAGTAAGTTTTAAAAAGAAGACTAAAAATTTAGGAATATAGAATTGGTAGATACAAGAACACCATATACCATTAGAACTGAATAGAGATATCCAAGTAAAAGAAACCCTCCAGCCAGGGAAACTGGACGTGATGACAGCTTCAAAGGAAAGAGATATTCTATTTTTAATCACTTCCACCCAGGCACAAATTATGAACAGTGATGGTATATAATTACAACATATTTTCTTTGTTGAAGTCACTGAGAAATGTTTTTCCTATTAAAACCTAGAAATGTGAAAATAACAAATAAGATGAATAAGTTTTGGGGATCTAACATACAGCATGGTGATTATAGTTTATCATACTGTATTATATACTTGGCATTGCTAAAAGAGTAGATGTTAAATGTTCTCACCACACACAAAAAATGGCAATTATGTGACCTGATCGAGGAGTTAGCGAACACTATAATGGGGCTGATTTTGCAACATGTAAGTGTGTCAAATCAATACATTGTACACTTTAAAATTACATAATGTATATACCAATTACATGTCAATAAAACTAGGGGAAACGAATTAAAAAACAGCAAGTATGATTATTTCTGATTAGAATAAATTATTGAAAAATGTGCAAAATATTTTCATGGTTTAAGCATCTACAGACATTTCAAGATATGTTGTGTTAGGAAAAATGCCAAGTTTCATGCCATTTTTCCTAGAAAAAGGGAGAGTTATCATACGGCCAATTCTCTGAGACTCTTGGACTAAAAATAATATTATTTTCTAAGCATGTCCTAAAAGTCTCTAGGCCCTGTTAATTCATAGTTGCATTAAAAATTTGTTGAATAAAAATCCATGAGTAGTTTTTTTTCAGATAGATATAAGAGATTTAAACATAGCATTTCTGTCAAATTTTAAAAATATATAAAATGTTTTTTAAGACATACATTTAATTTAAATATCCTTACTAAAATTCATAACAACTTCCATTGTCAGTAAAAAAAAAAAAATCCTGCAGCTTTCATAACTTTAGTTTCCAAATAATATCTTAACTTCCATATTATGGCCCAAAAGACATTTAGACAGTATTATTTGATACTAACAATTTTATCTTTCTTCTGCTAATTATATGGAGCATTAAACTAAACTATGCAAAATAATCACAATTATGTGCATGCACAGTCACTAAGTCATCTCCAAGTCTTTGTGGCCTCATGGCCTCTAGCCCACTACCCTCCTCTGTCCAAAGGATTTCCCAGGGAAGAATACTGGAGTCAGTTGCCATTTCCCTTTGCAGGGAATCTTCCCACCTCAGGGACTGAACCTAGTCATCTGCCTTGGCAAGTGAGTTCTTTACCATTGAGCACCAGGGAAGCTCAATCACAATTATATAGAGGACTTAGATGGGCACTGAGATTAGTAAATAATAATAATAAATACAAAGTATAGACCACCTTATGGAAAAAAAACTAAACTATTTCTGAGGTAATAGTTACAAAATAATAGCTTATCTTCATTTATCTATTTCATAGCACAAAGTTCCTCTGGACCACATTACCACAAGAAATGTTATCAATTTCTAAAATACACAAACATTAACAGTTACTAACCATGACCGCAATAAACTAATTGAGGAAGCCCACTTGAAAATATAAAAATAAATTATACAAATGCTACAGATAAGTAGAGAAAATAATATTTAAAAAATTCAATTATTTGTAGAATCCCAGGGACAGCAGAGCCTGGTGGGCTGCCGTCTATGGGGTCTCACAGAGTCAGACACGACAAGCAACCTAGCAGCATCAGCTGCAGCAGCAACATAATAAAACCTGGATGGATATCTGGGAAAATATATGTGATTCACCAGGAGAATAAAAGCAAATATTATTTAATTTTTTAAAATTTCATTTGAAAAAAAATCATATTATCTAAAACTAATGATAGAATAAAATAACTTTGGCAAGCTATAAATTTGTCAGTGGTTTTGTCTGCAGCAATTAGCTTCAGTCAAAATGGTGTCAGTATTGCTAAAAGAGCTTTTTAATAGGGAGCCAGAATCCATTGAGAAAGTGGGACTTACGTAGGTCTCAGCCTGATGGAATCTAAACTTTTGACCACTTACAGTCTTAATGTAGTCATGCAGAAATTCCACATAATATCCAGAAATTCGAGATATTACCAGACACTTACTCTAAATAACTGGCTACAGCCTATCCCTTATGAACAAATATTTCCTTTTTGCATCAGAGCCAACCATAATTCTTGTAAGAAAATTTTAACAATGTTGTGTCCTGTATAAGCTCTTGACTCATTCCCTTTCTCAGAACTCTTTTTACATTTTACCTGAATCTGTGTTTCCTGAATTGCTATTCCTAAGACTCTAAATAGAGCTCTTTATTCTTTGTTGTCTTGGTACTAATTATTGTTTTTCAACAGTAGAGATAATGTTAGAATAGGAAACCCACTCTACTTTATGTATAATTGTCAAATTTCATGTGGAGTAAAACAAAGGAGTCAAACAACAATTGTAAATTTTCCAATATCCTGATAAAAATAGGTATATATAAAATTTGAACATGAAAAATAAATATTTTTTAAATACAATGCACCAAAAATTGATAAAAGAATTAAACTGGCATAACAAAGTTTGCTCTAGGAAAATGTTTTCTACAAAGATTCATCAGTTCTATGGAAAATGATGGAAAGATTTGATTTCATAAGCTGAGAATCAAAATCACAACAAAAACATCAAGACTAAAATGTCCAGTGATGATAAAAAGATGAGATTTAAGTGGTAGAGTCGACATGTTCTATGTCCAAGATAGAAAGAGACTGTTCAGGGAAGGCTTTGTCTCTAACCAGCCAAAGAGAATCTGGGATGCTAAATTTGGTTGTACTTGCAAAGAAACATTCAGGAAAATAAAAGAGCAATTATCACTGAGCTAAGTTTCAAACTTCTTTTGCTCACTGTTTTTATATTCATATAATGAATGAACAGCATTGTCAAGAGCATTTTAAAGTGCCTTAGGATAGGACTGGCATCCAGCCAGGAAATTAGGCAAATGCAATTCTGAGGGGAATAAAAAAGAAATATAGAAACACAGAGTGGGAGTTGTATTTTTGTATTGCCTTTGTTTTTTTTGTTGTCATTTTTGTACAGTCTCATATTGCTTGTGCAAACCAATTTCTGCAGCAATGGGACTCAAATTCTGAATTTTCTCTTGAAAAGAACATAAACTATTGAGGTTACAGTTAGAGAACGACCTCCAGTGGCTTGTATAAATTACACAGAACAGCCCATAAATTACATTTGTCGCAGATCTGACAACCTCAGAATTACACTGGAACAAAACAAACCAGTGCAATGCTCATGTCAAAGAAATTTCTTATTCCCCAAATGAAATAACCTAATTATGATAGTATTATAATCACCACGGGCTTCCCCAGTAGCTCAGGTGGTAAAAAATCCACCTGCAAAGCAGGAGACCCCGGTTCGACTTCTGGGTCTGAAGATCCGCTAGAGAAGTGATGGGCTATCCACTCCGTATTCTCGGGCTTCCCTGGTGGCTCAGACAGTAAAGAACTCACCTGCAAGACCGGAGACCTGGGTTCAATCCCTCGGTTGTGAAGATCCTCTGCAGGAGGGTATGGCAACCCACTCCGGTATTCTTGCCTGGAGAATCCCCATGAATTTTACCATGTGTAAAATAGATAGCTAGTGAGAATTTGATTAAAAAAAAAAAAAAAAAACACACCAGAAACTTAACTCAGTGCTCTGTGATGACCTAGACGGGTGGGGTGGAGTGGGGGAGGGTAGGAGGGAGATCCAAGAGGGAGGGAATATATTTATACACACAGCTAATTCATGTTGTTGTATAGCAACAAATTAACACAAAATTGTAAAGCAATTATACTCCATTAAAAACAAAAAAAATCAGTAGACAAAAAGCAGGTGGAAAAAAAAAAGAGCATGTGAGTGTATTCTTTGGTTAAAGCTGAACTATCTTGTGATGCAGGCAGAACCTTCAATCTAAACATTATGCATTTTGTATGAGTTTGAGCTGCCAAAGTAACAGAGATGGAATCCTTGCATAAAAATCAGCCATTCTGTTTGGTAAGTAGCAAAGTTAAGCAGGGTGGGGGGGTGTGATGCTGAGTTACGCAGCATACTTCAGATACACAGATGACACCACCCTTATGGCAGAAAGTGAAGAAGAACTAAAGAGCCTCTTGATGAAAGTGAAAGAGGAGAGTGAAAAAGTTGGCTTAAAACTCGACATTCAATAACTAAGATCATGGCATCTAGTCCCATCACTTCATGGCAAATAGATGGAGAAACAATAGAAAGAGTGACAGACTTTATTTTGGGGGCTCCAAAATCATTGTAGATGGTGACTGCAGCCATTAAATTAAAAGATGCTTGCTCCTTGGAAGAAAAGCTATGACCAACCTAGACAGCATATTAAAAAGCAGAGACATTACTTTGCCAACAAAGGCCCATCTAGTCAAAGCTATGTTTTTTCCTAGTCATGTATAGATGTGAGAGTTGGACTATAGAAAGAAAGCTGAGCACCGAAGAATTGATGCTTTTGAACTGTGGTGTTGGGGAAGACTCTTGAGAGGATCCAACCAGTTAATCCTAAAGGAAGTCAGTCCTGAATATTCATTGGAAGGACTGATGCTGAAGCTGAAACTCCAATACTGTGGCCACCTGATGTGAAGAACTGACTCATTTGAAAAGACTCTGATGCTGGGAAAGATTGAAGGCAGGAGGAGAAGGGAATGACAGGATGAAATGGTTGGATGGCATCACTGACTTGAAGGAACTAAAACTTCCTAGAACATAAATAATATCTGATGGCATGCATGCTTCATTCCTCCTGAGTCTGTGTTGCTGCTAGGGAACAAGACCTCTCTGGAGCACTTTATTGTACTTAGACGAATTCTGGAGACAGGAAATGAGCTGGGAATCAGACTCTGAATATGCTCAGTATTAGTTTATCATGAAATGTAAATTTCTGCCAAGGTCTGGAAAGGAAATTATAAATATAACATCTTGGGAAGAAAACATCTAAAGTTGAAATCCCCTGAACAGTGCTGGCCAAGCGTAACTAACATTTTTACACAGGAAAGATAATGCAGGGTATGTTTATGCATAAGTTCATTTTCAAAGCAGGAAAGAAAATTCTCAAGTTTCTCTTGGCCAAAAAGAAAAAAAAAAATGAGGCAGAATAAATTCATCATATCATGTGGCTAGCCCTAAAAACAGAAAGGCCATACCAGTATCAGGACAGAATTATAGCAAAACCCAAAGCAAAAGGTGTGTAGAGCAGCGGGAGGGAAAGTGTTTCCTGATAAATCAGTAGCTCAAAAATGCTATTACAGCAAAATAGCAAACTCGCTTTTTTTTTTTTACTTAATTAATTTATTTTAAATAGAGGATAATTATTTTACAATATTGTGATTTTTTTTTGCCATACATCAACATGAATTGGCCACAGACATATATGTGTCTCCCCAATCCTGAACACCCCTCCCACCTCCTTTCCCATCATATCCCTCTGGGTTGTCCCAGAGGACCAGCCTTGCGTGCCCTGCTTCATACATCAGACTTGCACTGGTCATCTATTTTGTATATGGTAATGTACATGTTTTAATGCTATTCTCTCAAATTATCCCACTCTCACCTTCTCTCACTGAGCGCTGTAAAGAACAAACTCACTTTATCTGGAAAATGATAAACACAATGATTAACAGAATGTGGAAGAGTAAGCTCTTGAAGGCAGTTCAGAACACAAAAGAGGAAAGGGATCTGGAGCAATCTAGATGTTATCTGCCTAGAACAATTTCCTACAGACGTAACTAGGAACCAGGATAAACTATTCAAAATTGTTCCATCCCCTAAGTCTGTGAAGAAGTCTATGAGAAAAAGTTCTTCTCTAATGCTAAACTGGATTCACTGGTGGATAAGACAGTAAAGAATCTCCCTACAATGCAGGAGACCCAGGTTTGATCCCTGGATGGGAAATGGCAACCTACTTCTGTATTTTTGCCTGGAGAATTCCACGGACAGAGGAGCCTGGCAGGCTACAGTCCATAGGGTCACAAAGAGTCATTCACAACTGAGCAATTAACACATAATATAGCAATGCTAAATTGGAAGATATAACTTAGCCTGTGAGCTAACTGACCTTTTTATCTCTTTATCTTCCACTTTCCAGTATAGATTCTAAAAGAGTCCATCTCACATACATGCCTGTGAAGTCACTTCAGTCATTTCTGGCTCTTTGTCACCTTATGGACTGTAGCCTGCCAGACTCCTCTGTCTATGAGATTCTCAAGGCAAGAATACTTGAGTGGGTTGCCATTCCCTTCTCCAGGGGATCTTCATGACCCAGGGACTGACCCTTTGTCCTTTCTATCTCCTGCATTGATAGGTGGGTTCTTTACCACTAGTGCCCCTTGGAAAGCCTCTGCTAAAATGTCTTTTGAGTCTAACCTAGATATTGTGCTTAGTGGCACAGTTGTGTCCATCTCTTTGCCATCCCACAGACTGTAGCCCACCAGGCTCCTCTGTCCATGGGGATTCTCTAGACAGGATTCCTGGAGTAGGTTTCCATACCCTCCCCCAGGGGCTTTTTCTAACCCAGGGATCAAATGCAGGTCACCACATTGAAGGCAGATTAGGTGCTATAAAATTAATATATACTAATGTCACTTCTGCCTTCCATGATGATAAAGTTGTGAATATTCCATTTATAGTGAGGCTTTGAAGTTCAGCTGCCTAATACTTGGTTCACTATCCAGCTATGGGTCCTTCAGAGAGGATGTATAATTATACTAAATACATTTTTTGTTTATTGTGGGGCTGAAATAGTAAATAAAAAGATGTGTTATTGGAAGATATGTTTTAATACTTTGCAATAAGAATTGATTATTATTGTGTTATTTGGCTGTTATTAACATTATTTTATGATAGAAAGCACCTTACAACATATTTGTAGAACAAGGAAATATATAAATAAAATAGTACACCGAAATGAAATGTGAAACGTAGATTTTTGGAAAATATTATCCTAAATTCTTAAGGTAAATTTACTTAAAAAGTTATCATCAACATTTTACCACATTTTTTCTGTTTCTTTCCTATGAATTCATGCATATGCTTTTATTCACATAACAAAATGTATCAAATGCTAATAAGTGGAAAAGTAACTCCTTTTTAAGATGTAAAATATTTGTCCAAATAGCTTTTTTCAATCATATAGATTTTCCTTATCAGTATCTTATTGCAAAATATAAGTTTAATTAAACCTCAGCAAGCAATTAAAAATGTGCATATGAGTTCCTGACATTTACATGAAAATTCTCTTAGGAAAATAAAAAATTTAAAAATCTTCTTAACTTTAAACAAGTCACTATAAATACTACTGAGATTTATATTCTTGTACAAAGTAACCACAAAAATTCAACATGAATTAAATTTAGAAAATGAGATAGGACTTTCTCCAACCTGTTGATGTTGAATTTCAATCCAGCAAAGTGGATTTTGAAATAGTACTTGGTATCTTTTCCACATTATGTTACACAGAGAGATTTATGTTTTGTTGATTCTGTGACATCTACGTTACTATCTCTCTTCACTGTTTAAAGATAATTGGTAAACATCAGAATGGAAAAAAAAATTTTTTTACACATAACAACGTAAATCTTAAAGAAAAATTGATGGATTTATGGGACAAGAAGATGCATAAACCATGAGACTCCAACTGCAATTTACTTATCTCAATATTTGGAAATACAGTTATGAATGTGCTATTCTAGCTAAACAGGGAAATGTTATCCCTCACATGCATCGCCTCTGATTTACACTGAAGTAGAAGGAAAATCAGCCTATATGTATTCATCGACTGATGAACATGAAACTGACTTTATGAATGGTGCATTGCCCACAAATTAGGTACAGATTGTCATTAATGAAAATAAGTGGAGGTAGGGAGAGAGGAACTCTATAGAGATTTCTTTAACACATTTAGCAGTAAGTATTCACCCGCAAAAACTCTCGCTATGCAAATACATGCTAGCAAATAATGAATCCTTTGAAATGCCAGTGTGCTGCTACTTCTTATTAGTCTTTGAAAAGAATATAAGGATGATAAACATATTTTAATCTTCAAGATTGTCATAATTGGAAATAAAAATATTAACATTACCTAATTTAGATTCATTTTCAGATAATCACACCAGCTATCACCATTATAAGTAATTGTGTGAAATAGTCCCAATTATTATTGATTCCTTCACTGTGGACTGGGATATTCAAGTCCAAAGTGACATAAAGAAAACTACAGTTCCTAGACGGATTTTGACTTGATTTGGAGAAACACTGCCCCTATAGTATCACCAGATAATCATTAAAATCCAAAGAAATAAAGGTAAATGTTTATTGCAGAATACTGTGTGTGTGCATGCTAAGTCGCTCCAGTTGTGTCCCACTCTTCACAACACTACAGATGTAGCCTGCCAGGCTCCTCTGACCACAGGATTCTTTAGGCAGGAATACTGGAGTGGGTCGCCATGCTCATAAACAGCTATGTACCAATTAATAAGACAAACTGAAACAAAATATATAAATTCTGAGGAACACTCAAACTTTCCAAGACTGAATAAGGAGGAAATAGAATATCTGAATAGGCCAATCAATAGAACAAAGATTGAAATGATAATCAAAAACCTTTCAAAAAACAGAAGTCCAGGGCTAGGCAGTTTCACAGATGCTGTGCCGTGTTTGGTCACTTAGTCGTGTCCAACTCTTTGCTACCCTATGGACTGTAGCCCACCAGGCTCCTCTGTCCGTGGGGATTCTCTGGGCAGAATACTGGAGTGGGTTGCCATGTCCTCCTCCAGGGGATCTTCCCAACCCGAAGACTGAACCCAGGTCTCTTGCATTCTGGTGGATTATTTACCATCTGAGCCACAAGGGAAGCCCAAGACTACTGGAGAAGGTAGCCTATGACTTCTCCAGGGGATCTTCCCAATCCAGGAATGAAATCAGGGTCTCCTGCATTGCAGGCAGATTCTTTACCAGCTGAGCTACCAGGGAAGCCTGTGTCGCAGATGATTCTAACAAAAATTCAAAGAGGATTTAACACTTGTTTTTCTCAAACTATTGCAAAACACTGAAGAAAATAAAACACTTACTCACTCATTTAGTGAGACCAACATCACCAAAAGGATGATACCAAAAAAAAGCACAAAAATGAAAATTATAGGTGAATATCTCTTATGGCACTTAAACAGGTGGCTCAATGGTAAAGAATTCAAACACCAATGCAAGAGATAAAGGAAACTCAGATTCAGTCTCGAATTAGGTGAAGATCCCTGGATGAGGAAATGACAACCCACACCAATATTCTTACCTGGAAAATCCCATGGGCAGAGGAGCCTGGTGGCCTATAGTCCATAGGGTCACAAAGAGTTGAACATGACTGAACAACTGAGTATGAATGCTGATGAACATAGGTGCAAAAATCTTTAGCAAAATAGTAGCAAATTTAATTCAAAAATACATCAAAAAGATCATACACCGTAGTCAAGTGGGATTTAGTTCAGGGATGCAAGAATAGTTTGTTCTTTTATTTTCTTGTATTATTCATTTCGTGTATTTATAATTGAATTTACCAGGGCATCCACATAGATTTGAAGATTTCTTTATGGAATATTTTTAATAAAAATATGTGTCCCTTTACTAGAAATAGGATGATTCAAGTTTTATATTTTTTAAATCAGTTTTGATCATCCATACTTTTCAAGAAATTACCCATTTCATTGTAGTGTTTATTCTTGGTAGAATAAGATCATTCAATAATATTCACTTCTTATTAAATATATAGAAGAAGCTTCTCCTTCTCTCAGCTTCAGTCAGTCAGTCAGTTCAGTTGCTCAGTCTTGTCCAACTCTTTGCAACCCCATAAATCACAACATGCCAGGCCTCCCTGTCCATCACCAACTCCCGGAGTTCACTCAAACTCATGTCCATTGAGTTGGTGATGCCATCCAGCCATCTCATCCTCTGTTGTCCCCTTCTCCTCCTGCCCCCAATCCCTCCCAGCAACAGAGTCACTTCCAATGAATCAACTCTTCACATAAGGTGGCCAAAGTACTGGAGTTTCAGCTTTAGCATCATTCCTTCCAAAGAAATCCCCGTGCTGATCTCCTTCAGAATGGACTGGTTGAATGTCTTTACAGTCCAAGGGACTCTCAAGAGTCTTCTCCAACACCACAGTTCAAAAGCATCAATTCTTCGGTGCTCAGCTTTCCTCATAGTCCAACTCTCACATCCATACATTACCACTGGAAAAACCATAGCCTTGACTAGAAGGACCTTTGTTGGCAAAGTAATGTCTCTGATTTTCAATATGCTATCTAGGTTGGTCATAACTTTTCTTCCAAGGAGTAAGCGTCTTTTTTTTTTTTTAATGTATTTATTTTAAAGGGTCTTTTAATTTCATGGCTGCAATCACCATCTGCAGTGATTTTGGAGCCCCAAAAATAAAGTCTGACACTGTTTCCACTGTTTCCCCACCTATTTCCCATGAAGTGATGGCACCAGGTTATGGTGATGGGAGCAGTGATGGGACCAGAGTCGGACACGACTGAGCGACTGATCTGATCTGATCTGATCTGATGGGACCAGATGCCATGATCTTCGTCTTCTGAATGTTGAGTTTTAAGCCAACTTTTTCACTCTCTACTTTCACTGTCATCAAGAGGCTTATCTCTTATGTCTCAGCTTAGCTATTTTTAAAATAAATTTAATAATTTTGGCTTTCAGGTTTATCAATTTCCTATATTATTTATTTATTTTTTCTCCTAGGGATGCTTGTTCTAATCTTTTTTCTTTCATCTTTTGTTTAGTATGTACACTCTTCCTAACTTTTTGTAGTACACACTGTAATGATTGATTTTCAGTTCCTTTTCTTCTTTTCTACTGTTAGCATTTATGGTTGTGGGTTTTCTATGATCCACTCCTTTGCCTGCACTCCACACATATCAAAGCTTTAAATTTAATTATTTTCATATATTTCCTACTTTTCCTTTTAATTAGTTTAAGCATTGGATTGAAGGTTTTAGCCAGTAGAGCAATGAAAGTGTTGGGGCAGTCCATGGGGTCACAAAGAGTCAGACACGACTGAGTAACTGAAGAAGTCACTAAGTTGTGCCCAACTCTTTGGTGACCTCATGGACTGTAACCCAGAAGGCTTCTCTATCCACAGGATTTCTCAGGCAAGAATACTGCAGTGGGGGGCCATTTCCTTCTCCATGTGATCTTACTGAACCAGAATTGAACCACTGTCTCCTGCATTGGCAGGCAGATTCTTTACCACTGAGCCACCAGGGAGGCCCCAACCTATCACTAGTAGACTGGATATTTTGTAGCAAAATTAAATGATAATTTGTTATTCTGAAATTGGATGAACTATAACTACATATTTGAACATTAAGGAACCAACAAACATAATTTTGAATAAATTATACAAGGCATAAAGAATACATGTCATCCATATAATATATATCATGTGTATAATATGTATCACATATATTTAATTATATTCTGAATTTGGAAGTTAAGACAGTCATTTCCTTTGGAGAGAAGGGTTACTGAACAGAAGGAGACAAGAAAGGTTTTTGAAGGACTGGTGAGATTCAGAACTTTGATATAGGTTGGTATTAAAATTTTGTGGTCATTTTGTATTGTACACTTTAGATTTGTGATTTTTAAAACCTGTTCTAAAGTTAGACTTTAAAAAAAAAAACCTTCCTATAATTGTTTAAATGTACTAAGTGATTCATTTCAGGATTTTCCTAGACGGCATTAAGTACTGCTATGAGTGTTTCATCAAGCATGATTGATATGAATTCTCATTATAACACTTGCAATGATGCTAAATGCCTTTATAAGCAGTATAACATTTCCACATCTGATTTTTCATCTATAATATGAAATGAATCCAGTTCAATTCAGTTTCTGAGTCGTGTCTGACTCCTTGTGACCCCATGGATTGCAGCTCACCAGGCTTCCCTGTCCATCACCAACTCCCATGGCTTACTCAAATTCAAATTCAGGTCCACTGAGTGGGTGATGCCATCCAACCATCTCATCCTCTGTTGCTCCCTTTTCCTCTTGCCTTCAATCTTTCCAGCAATTACTCCTGTCTTCAATCTTTCCCAGCATCAGGCTCTTTTCTAAGGAGTCAGTTTTTCGCATCAGGAGGCCAAAATATTGGAGCTTCAGCATCAATCCTTCCAGTGAATATTCAGGACTGATAACCATTAGGATTGACTGATTTGATCTCCTTGCTGTCAAAGGAATTCTCAAGAGTTTTCTACAACACCACAGTTCAAAAGCATCAATTCTTCCATGCTCAGCTTTCTTTATGGTCCAATTCTCACATCCAAACATGACTACCGAAAAAACCATAGATTTGAATATGTGGACCATTGTTGGTAAAGTAATGTCTCTGCTTTTTAATATGCTGTCTAGGTTGGTCATAGCTTTTCTTCCAAGGAGCAAGTGTATTTTAATGTCACGGCTGCAGTCACCATCTGCAGTGATTTTGGAGCCCAAGAAAATAAAGTCTATTACTGTTTCCATTGTGTTCCCATCTATTTGCCATGACGTGATGGGACTAGATGCCATGGTCTTAGTTTTTGAACACTGAGTCTTAAGCCAGCCTTTTCACTCTCCTCTTTCACTTTCATCAAGAGGCTCTTGAATTCCTCTTCACTTTCTGCCATAAGGACAGTATCATCTGCATATCATGTTATTGATATTTCTCCAAGCAACCTTGATTCGAGCTTGTGCTTCATCCAGTCTGGCATTTCCCATGATGTTCTCTGAATAAGCAGAATGATAATATACAGCCTTGATGTACTCCTTTCACAATTTGAAAACAATCTGTTGTTCCATCTCCAGTTCTAACTGTTGCTTCTTGACCTGCATACAGATTTCTCAGGAGGCAGATAAGCTGGTGTGGCATTCTTATCTCTTGAAGAATTTTCAACAGTTTGCTGTGATCACACAGTCAAAGGATTTGGTATAGTCAATAAAGCAGAAGTAGATTTTCTTTTTCTGGAATTCCTCTGCCTTTTTAAAATTCTGCTTGAACATCTGGAAGTTCTCAGTTCATGTGCTGTTAAAGCCAGGCTTCGAGAATTTTGAGAATCACTCTCCTAGCATGTTAAATGATTGCAAATGTGTGGTAGTTTGAACATTCTTTGTCATGGTCTTTCTTGGGGATTGGAATGAAAACTGGCCCTTTCCAGTCCTGTGGCCACTGCTGAGTTTTCCAAATCTGCTGGCATATTGAGTGTAGCACTTTCACAACATCATCATTTAGAATTTGAAATAGCTCAACTAGAATTCCATCACTTCCACTAGTTTTGTTCATAGTGATGCTTCCTAAGGCCCACTTGACTTTGCATTCCAGGATGTCTGGCTGTAGGAGAGTGATCACCATTACCATCGTGGTAATCTGTGTCATTAAGATTTTTTTAATGGTTCTTCTGTGCATTTTTGCCATCTCTTCCTAATTTATTCTGCTTCTGTTAGATCCGTACTGTTTCTGTTCTTTATTGTGCCCATCTTTTGCATTAAATTTTCCCTTGGTATCTCTAATTTTCTTAAAAAGGTCTCTGCTGCTGCTGCTGCTAAGTCGCTTCAGTAGTGACCGATTCTGTGTGACCCCATAGACGGCAGCCCACCAGGTTCCCCCATCCCTGGGATTCTCCAGGCAAGAACACTGGAGTGGGTTGCCATTTCCTCCTCCAATGCATGAAAGTGAAAAGTGAAAGTGAAGTCGCTCAGTCGTGTCCGACTCTTAGCGACCCCATGGACTACAGCCTATCAGGCTGCTCCATCCATAGGATTTTCCAGGCAAGAGTACTGGAGTGGGGTACCATTGTCTTCTCCGAAAAAGATCTCTACTCCTTCCCGTTCTATTGTTTTCCTCTATTTCTTTGCACTGATCACTGAGGAAGGCTTTCTTATCTCTCCTTGTTATTCTTTGTAACTCTGCATTCAAATGGATATTTCTTTCATTTTCTCCTTTGCCTTTTGGTTCTCTTCTTTTCTAAGCTATTTTTAAGGCCTCCTCAGACAACCATTTTGCATTTTTGTATTCTTTTCCTTGGGATGGTCTTGATAAATGCCTCCTGTACGATGTCATGAACCCCTGTCCATAGTTCTTCAGGCACTCTGTATATCAGATCTAATCCCTTGAATCTATATGTCACTTCTGCTGCATAGTCATAATGGGCATGATTTAGGTCATACCTGAATGGTCTCATGCTTTTTCCTACTTTCTTCAGTTTAAGTCTCCATTTTGCAAAAAGGAGTTCATGGTCTGAGCCACAGTCAGCTCCCGGTCTTGTTTTTGCTGACTGTATAGAGCTTCTCTGTCTTTGACTGCAAAGAACATAATCAATCTGATTTCGGTATTGACCATCTGGTGATGGCCATGTGTACAGTCATCTTTTGTGTTTTTGGAAGAGGGTGTTTGCTATGACCAGGGTGTTCTCTTGGCAAATCTATGCTAACCTTTCCCCTCCTTTATTTTGTACTCCAAGACCAAATCTCTTGACTTCCTACTTTTGCATTCCAGTCCCCTATGATGAAAAGGACATCTTTTTTTTGATGTAAGTTCTAAAAGGTCCTGTAGGTCGTAATAGAGCCATTCAACTTCAGCTTCTTCAGCATTAGTGGTTGGGGCATAGACTTAGATTACTCTCATATTAAATTTTTTGCCTTATAAAAGAACAGAGATCATTCAGTTCTTTTTGAGATCACACCCAAGTACTCCATTTTGGACTCTTATTTACTATGTGGGCTACTCCATTTCTTCTAAGGGATTCCTGACCACAGTAGTAGATAATGGTCATCTGAATTAAATTCACCCTTTCTGGTCCATTTTATTTCATTAATTCTTAAAATGTTGATGTTCACTCTTGCTACCCCCTGTTTGACCACTTCCAGTTTACCTTGATTCATGGACCTAGCATTCCAGGTTCCTATGCAATATTGTTCTTGACAGCATCAGACTTTACTTCCATCACCAGTCACATCCACAACTGGGCATTTTTTTCTCTTTGATTTGGTCTCTTCATTCTTTCTGGAGTAATTTCTCCTCTCTTCTCTAGTAGCATATAGGGCACTTACTGACCTGGGGAATTCATCTTTCAGTATCTTATCTTTTTGCCTTTTCATTCTGCTCATGGGATTCTCAAGGCAAGATGCTGAAATGGTTTGCCATTTCCCTCTCTAGTGGACCACTTTTGGATAAAACTCTCTACCATGAACAGTCCATCTTGGTGACCCTACATAGCATGGTTCATAGTTTCATTGAGTTAGACAAAGCTGTGATCCTTGTGATCACTTTGGTTAGTTATTCTGTCTGCTTTCTTATGGATAAAAAAGAGGCTTATAGAAGCTTCTTGATGAGAGAAATTGGCTGTGGCAGAATCTGAGTTGGTTTTGATGGGTGGGGCTATGCTCAGTAAATTTTTAATTCAATTTTCTGTTGATGGGTGGGGCTGTGTTTCTTTGGCTTTTTGACCTGAAGCCAATTTCTGGTAGGGGTAATGGCAGTAATGGCAACCTCCTTCAAAAGGACTTATGCCAGCACTGCTGTATTCAGGGCCCCTGAGTCCATGATAGGCCACTGTCGACCCATGCCTCCTCCAGAGACTCCTGGCCACTCGGGCAAATCTCTTGTGGGGTCACTTCTCATTTCTCCTGGGCCCTGGTGCACACAATGTGTTGTCTGTGCCCTCAAAGAGTATGTTTCCCCAGTCCTGTAGAGGATCTGTAATCAAATCCCACTGGCCTCCAAAGTCAAATTCTCTGGGGGTTCTCAGTCCCTTTCCTGGATCCCCATGATGGGAAATGTACTGAGGGTGCTAGAATTTTTGTCACCGTGCAAGAACTTCGTTGATATAATTATTCTCAAGTTTGTGGGTAGTCTGCTCATTTGGTGACTTTATGATGGGACTAATAGTGAACTCCTCCAAAAGGACTTATGACACAGGCCGTGCCTTCCAAGTCTGCTGCAGCCAGAACTCCTGTCACTGCAGCAGGACGTTGCTGACCTGTCCCTCTGCAGGAGACACTCAAACACTGAAAGTATGGTCTGGTACAGTCTCTGTGGTGTCTCTGGGTCCTGGTGTACAAAAGGTTTTGTTTGAGCCCTCCAAGCATCTCTGGCGTGGATATGGGGTTTGATTCTAAATGCAATTTCCACCCTTCCTATCATTTGTTGGGGCTTTTCCTTTGCCCCTGGACATGGGTTATCTTTTTTTGGTGGGATCCAACATTGTCCTGTTGATGGTTGTTCAGCAGTGAGCTGCACTTTTGGAGTTCTTTCAAGAGAAGAAGAGTACACATCCTTCCGCTCCACCGTTTTAGACTGTCATTTCACAATCTATGAAAGGAAGTTACTCTTATATCCAAAATTTCATGATAAAAACACATGCCTAAAGATTCCCAAACTCCTTGTTATAGTCTCATTTTTTAAATTGCATTCCTAAAAATGAATAAGGAAACTTGCTCTGGAAATATAAATTTTAAAATAATGAACCCTACTGAGTAGGAACAGAACTACTGAGGAATCAAGCCCCTGGGCAGTATGAGGATCTAATGTTATACCCAAAGCCATGCAGTAGATTTAACCATTAAAAGATTCACCATATGAGACCTTTTTCTACTGTATCAAGTGTCTTAAAATTTACAAAATAGTATCAAGTGAGCTGAGGAGAAATTTACCTTACTGGGCATGGTTATATGATGATGTCCTTAACAAGGCACTAGTTCCTCATGGGGCTAAACCAGCTTCTCCTCATATTCAATGGCTAATTAATGTATTTTAATATTTCTAAAATATTCATTATTATGGTGACTAGTTGCCATTGATTATGTAGCATCACAGAAGTGCTCATCTATCATCTCTAAATGACAAGCATGGCTCAGTTTAGCCAACAAAGTATTCTACTTCCAAGATTTTGACTTGTGATTAATCCAATTATCTCCTCTGTTATAAGGAGAAAAGATTATATTGGATGGTTTTGTTTCCTGCAGCAAAGTAATTTTCTGCATGACCAGCAATAATGTAATGTGGGGTATTTTAATAAGAGGCAATTATTTTTAAAATTAAACCTTAAACAGAATGCAGACTGTAATAATATGGCAGGGATGGGCACAAAATTATGAGTCACTTTAAAAACTGTTAACCCTGCAATGTGCTCTAGTATAAAAAAGTGCAATAAAGGAAATGTAACTGAAACAGAAAAAAATTCTAAAGCTCCTAGAAATGCATATACAATGCTGAAACTGACAAGGTAATACTCCCTTTTAATGGTATTCCATAATTTAATGGAATTACTTTCTTCTTTGAAATTACTAATCTATTTTTTAAGACAAGGAAACATTTAAGAAAAGGACACATGAAAATAATGATTTTCTTACCAAAGAGAAAATTTTAATATTTAAGACTAAAAAATGATCCATAATGTGAGTTTTCGCAACATTAAGACATTGAGTCTGCTAAAGGGAAATAGAACCTCTGGATCTGCCTGTCATGGTATGTAAATTGAGAAAATGAGCAATAAAAGTATCTGAAGGATCTCTGAGATCCATTGTCCATCTCTTTTTAATTCCAAATGTCCCACTCTAAAGACAGATAAAGCAATCACTGAAAGGAAGCCATGCATATTCTCCTTTTGCAATGTAATCCTCTTTTATTTACCTCTGGTTTCTTTACAACTTAAAATTAAAATATGCAGAATAAACTCTTATCACATCAGCAAAGAACTGGTCAAAAATTTTCATCTCCATTCAGAGAATTAATTTCTTCTAACGCATCTACCTTTAATATTTATCTTCCACCTGAATAATCAAGAGCACTTACTTAATATTCCTCTTATCTTTGAGGTCAGACACATGAACTATCACAAGAAAGCAGGCAACATGATGAGTAAAAGTTAAAAAAGAAAAATAAATTTTAAAAAGTACAAAGCCAAGAGAGGCAAGCCCTTTTACAGCCTCCTAATATCATGTAAAGGTTATCTCACAAATTGTTGAAATGACTGTAAAAAAATGGCAAATTTAAAGAACAATATAAGATTCCATGCAGGGTCTGCTAGCTGTCTTTTCCATGGCCTTTTCCTCCATATGGCAATCCTGATTTTTAATTGACATAAAGGCCAATTATAATAAAACATACATTTCCCATTCTGAGTTGAGGAGTGGCATGTGATCAAAGGGTCAAAAACTGAACTATTACATAACAATTAACCCTGAAAATTTCTAACAGCACTGCTGAGATGCATTTTTGTGTCTTCTACACTACTGCTTGGAAGTTGCCGACATGATGGCTCCAGTTTCATGTTGGACCACAATATCTGTAATGGGTTTAGAAGAGAAGAAAGTGGATAGCAGTCTGGGTCATGGCCAACTTGATTTCCTACATGTGAATATTACTTATTGTCAAAGTAGAATATACTTCTGAATTTTAATCCATTATTTTTAGGTATCTGTTATTCACACTCAAATATAACCCACACAGATATAGACTATAGCATCAGGAATGCTGTACAGTCCATTGAATTCTCCAGGCAAGAATACTGGAACCGTTAGCCTTTCCCTTCTTCAGGGGATCTTCCCATCCCAGGGATTGAACCTAGGTCTCCTGCACTGCAGACAGATTCTTTATCAGCTGAGCCACAAGGGAAGCCCAAGAATACTAGAGGGGGTCTTCTATCCTTTCTCCAGTGGATCTTTATGACCCAGGAATTGAACCAGGGTCTCCTGCATTGCAGGCGGATTCTTTACTAATTGAGCTATAAGGGAAGCCCATAGAATATAGCGTCAGGAGTGCTATTTTGCAAAAAACAAAACCTAAACTATGGGCCCTGTTTATGCAACTGCAGGGCCATGAGAGGTAGGAACATAGAAACCACAGGCTGGAAACTTGGTGACCTTTGTCAGGTTTCAATGAATAAGTCATCTACATTATCTAGAGACAAATCACATAATGATTTAGGATTCAAAATTGGAGAAAATGATGAGAATATTTTTTTAAATTTACATCATTAACATTGTTTTGTTTTGTTTTTGTTTTGCTTGTTTTGTTTTGTTTTACTTTACAAAGAGTTCTACAAATGATAGATTAATTTTTCTCTGGGATGTATACTCAGTTGCTCAGTCATGTCCAATTTTTTGTGACCCCATGGACTGTAGCCTACCAGGCTCCTCTGTCCATGGAATTTTTCAGGCAAGATTACTGGAGTGGGTTGTCATTTCTTTCTCCAGGGAATCTTCCCAACTCAGGGATCAAACTTTCATCTCTTCATCTCTTATGTCCTCTGAATTGGCAGGCAGATTCTTTACCACTGTGCCTAGGATACTGCTGCTGCTAAGTCGCTTCAGTCGTGTCCGACTCTGTGCGACCCCATAGACGGCAGCCCACCAGGCTTCTCCGTCCCTGGGATTCTCCAGGCAAGAACACTGGAGTGGGTTGCCATTGCCTTTTCCAATGCAGGAAAGTGAAAAGTGAAAGTGAAATCACTCAGTTGTGTCCGACTCTTCGCGACCCCATGGACTGCAGCCTACCAGGCTCCTCTGCCCATGGGAGTTTCCAGGTAAGAGTACTGGAGTGGGGTGCCATTGCCTTCTCCGGTGCCTAGGATAGATGGATACAAATTAGAAAGAAACAGAGCTTTGCTAAAAGAAGCTTCCTCTGCCTGTAATCTGCAATCATGAGATTCGAACATTTGCAAGGTTAAAATATCCAACTTCATCTTTTTGTGGTTCACCAATGTTACATTGTAGGTGTTTATCACAAGTCTTTATTCATCAAAATTTTAAAACTTTGTTACCATCAAATGAGCTATTATGTTAGAGCTACTGCATGCCATAATAGCTAGAGCTACTGCAACAAAATATCATAGGTTGGAGGTTTGAATAGCTGAAAATTATTTCCCCATAATTCTGGAGGCATGGAGTCTAAGACCAAGAGGTTGGAAGGCTTGATTTCTCTTGAGTCCTCTCTCCTTGACTTGTAGATGGCGACCTCCCAGCTGTATATTTACTTAGTTATTCCTGTGTGTGGGTACCCCTGATATCCTTCCCTCTTCTCAAAAGGACATCCATCCTAATAAATCTCCACCTTATGAACTCTTTTAACTATAATCATGTCTTCAAATGTCTAGCTCCAAATATAATCACACTAGGGGGTAGAGCTTCAACAAACAGATTGTCCCTGACTTAAAATGATTCGACTTCATGCATTTTCAACATTATATGCAAAAGTGATCCACATTCAGGAGAAACTGTATTTCAAATTTTGAATTTTGATTTTTTCCTGAGCTGCCAATATATATGGAATAATACAGCAGAGACATTACTTTGCCAACAAAGGTCCATCTAGTCAAGGCTATGGTTTTTCCTGTGGTCATGTATGGATGTGAGAGTTGGACTGTGAAGAAAGCTGAGCACCAAAGAATTGATGCTTTTAAACTGTGGTGTTGGAGAAGACTCTTGAGAGTCCCTTGGACTGCAAGGAGATCCAACCAGTCTATTCTAAAGGAGATCAGTTCTGGGTGTTCTTTGGAAGGAATGATGCTAAAGCTGAAACTCCAGTACTTTGGCCACCTCACGCGAAGAGTTGACTTATTGGAAAAGACTCTGATGCTGGGAGGGATTGGGGGCAGGAGGAGAAGGGGACGACAGAGGATGAGATGGCTGGATGGCATCACCGACTCGATGGACGTGAGTTTGAGTGAACTCCGGGAGTTGGTGATGGACAGGGAAGCCTGGTGTGCTGCGATTCATGGGGCCGCAAAGAGTCAGACACAACTGAGCGACTGAACTGAATTGACCGTCTACTGATGCTCGGCAGTGGCAGCGAACCAGGTGATCATGAGGGTAAGCAACTGTTACACTTAACAATCATTTTGTACCCAGACAATCATTCTGTTTTTCACTTTCAGTACAGTATTCAAAAATTATATGTGATATTCAAAACTTTACTATAATACAGGCCTTTCTGTTAGATAATTTTGCCCAGCTGTAGTCTAATGTAAGTGTTCTGGGCCTTTTTAAGGTAGGTTAAGCTAGGCTGTGATGTTTGATGGATTAGATGAATTAAGTGCATCTTCAACTAATAATGCTTTCAATGGTTGATGGGTTTATTGCATCAAGACCCATTGTAAGTGGAGAGAGATATATTTAGGAGGAACAATCTAATAACAGGACATGTTCAAGAAAATAAAAAGACAACACACAAAAATGGAGAAAAGTTTTGCCATTCATATACTTAAAAGGGGTCTGGTATTAAGAACATAAAATAATGCTTGCAATTCAATAACTAACAAAATAATCAACTCTATTAAAGATTGAGTGAAAGATTTGAGTAGATATTTCTTTTTAAAAGGTAAAGAAATAGTCAACAATTATATGAAAAGATGTTTAGCATCATTAATTAGGCAAATGAAAATCAATACAAGAATGCAATTACAAATATTGAAAAATCTGATCTGTGTGTGTATACACACATATCCATATGCATATACATACAATTCAAAGATTTTGTCTACCTTTTATATTGGTCAATGTGTATTTAATAGTCATGAAACTGGCTTAGCATACTCTTTCACTACTAACTTTTTTCTAGTATCTTTTACCAGTATAGCAGTTTCTTTTGTAAGACAGCAGACTAAATCAGTCCCTAAAGTTTTTAACCTAGGCCAAGAAACCTCAGGTTCATAGTTTCCATTCTTAAGACAGCAAGTAATAATTAATGACACACTAGTAATTGCTATTTTTTTCAATTGCATTGACCATTTGAGCAGATAGAATTTAAAAATGAGGTTATAAAGATGCCCAGATAATTATAGGAATGATATTCTGTGGTTATACTCTTATTTTAAGACTAGGCAAAGAAATATGACCATCATAATATTTTATGGAGTAAAAGATAAAACAAAAACAGTTTTTCTATCATCAATAAATATGCATACAGTTTCTTCATTTTAGAGTAAATATGTCAGGTAGAAATGCTAAAAATATATATTTCATTTTCTAGTTTGTTTACTCTCAGAATAAACTATTTCTTAACAGTTTTGTTTAAAAATAAAACTCAACTTTAAATTTAATTTAGAATAAAAACTTATACTACATATAAATTGACCAAGGAAACAGATCTTTAAAAATTAAATTTAATTGCCTGGAAATGCATGAGATTTGAAAGAGTAATTAAGTTGACACTGAAATTACTCTTCAAAATTCCATATCCTTTTAAGAACTTAATAAAATTCATATCATTAAGACTTAATCTTCTGAAACTCTAGTGAATAGACATGAAGCTTTCAGATAACAAGCAATATCAGAACATTGCTGTTTTCAGCTGCTATAAATTCCTGACTAAGGTCCAGTAGAGTTTGATGAAGGAAATGAGCACCATCGTAAGGATATTCTTGGGAAATATATACCCTTTGGAAGAGCTGAAACTGCTCAATATCAGATTCCTTTTACTAAATGCCTTGTGGTGTGTTTCCTTCATAAGACGATGAAGCAGCAAAATGATTTTATGGATCATTGAATAGTGTGTGTATCAGTGTTCTGCGTTACTTATTTCTTTGAATGTTCTACTACCAAGAGTAAAGTTTTAAAAGAAGACGTTACACAAACTCTGTGCTTCTGTTTCAGATTGTTGCCTGTACATTACTGATGTTAAGTGTGAGAAAGATAGCGATTAAAATTCTAAATGAAAGGAAACTTTGGAAATGATTAAAAAACTTTTAAGGTCATATAGTAGCAGAAGTGAGTTGAAATTCAGAGCTTCTGGTCAGAAGCTGAGCAAGTTTTCACAACAGTAAAGTGACTTCCCACTTTGTCACTCCTCAGGAGAGTGAACCAAAACAAAACAGCACACCAATACAGTGAATTACTGATATTTTTAAAAGAGGCAAGTAAGTTGTTTTATTATAAAGGAGTATAATAGAGTGATTAGCCCAGACCATGCCACCATTTGACAGCACATTTGGGAAATAACTCCTGTTTTCTGGCTCTAAATCTAGTTCTCAATCATTATTTCTTTCGCTGGCTTAAAAGTCATTTTGCATGCATACTAACTCACTTCAGTTGTAGTTGGCTCTTTGCGACCCATGGACTGTAGCCTGCCAGGCTCCTCTGTCCCTGGGATTCTCCAGGCAAGAACACTGGAGTGGGTTGCCATGCCCTCCTCCAGGAGATATTCCCGACCCAGGGATCAAACGTGCATCTTATGTCTGCTACATTAGCAAGCAGGTTCTTTACCACTAGTGCCACCTGGAAAGCCCAAAAGTCATTGAAAAAGCGTTTATTTTGCTTCAGTCCTTTTATAAATCTTCAGTTCACAGGTATTTGAACATAGATCCTGCCTTCAATTTTCTTTCCCTGTTAAGAATATTTCCATTTTTGCCATTGGAGCTAAAGTGCAGTTACTGAGCCATTGTACAATGGTTTTCTTCTATGTAACTTTATTCCATTTTCTTCAGTTTCATCATATTCAAGCATAGTTTTTTCCCCTGTATGAATCAAAATACAATATCTTTAAATTTGTTGTATTTGTATGATTTATTTTTAACATCAAGAAATCTACCTTTAGATTAAAATATACCCTGAAGCCTATACTTCTGTCAGTTCTGCTAATTGTTATAAGTTAGTCAAGTTTGAGTGTTTTTCTTTTAATCACTTAGTTCTAGGAGGTACTCACTCATAAAAAATATTAATACTTTTCTTAACAGAAGATGAAAACTTACTCTTCATTTATAGGTTAAAGCAGTATTATAAGCCTAGGTTATACAGACACTAAAAAGAAAAAAATACCTTCTTCATGGTGCTTATACTAATAATTTTTCAAAGAAAACAATAAACAAGAAAACAAATAAAAACTGATATTTCAAATATTGCAAAGTGTCATTTGTGTAAGATGTTAAATAACCATTTAGAAACTATTTTTCTCTCTTTGCTTTCAGCCCATAAATTATTATCATGGTCACATATATTTTCTTATTTTCACCATGGGTTTAGGATTTAAATATCCTTTTATTTTGCCTCCAGAAACTTGGTTGCCATTTGACTTTAATTCCAATCACTATTTTGCATCAAATTGCATTTCTTTATGGAGTAGAATTGCATTTATTTCTAATGGAAGGAACTTAGAGACCCTCCCTCTTAAGCACTGGGTCTATTGTTCACACATCCTTCTTTCAACAAGGAATTGAAGCACCAAAATGTGCCAGCTCTCCTCTATGCCAAGACAGAGCTTCTAGAATTAATGAACTGACTCATATAAAGTGTGTTAAGCTACTGAAGCATCAAGTGCTACAAATCATAATAATTCCAGGGTGTTTTTAAAAATAAGAATGTCAAGATGAAACTTGGGCACATTGTATAGGAAAAATAGTTTGTTGTTATTGGGGTGGCTTTGAGAGTAGAAGTTAAAATACTTCTCTCACATTCACAAGGAAGGAAATTAGCCCTTGTGACCACTGAACAGGCATACAGAACTGGCCATATTTACACCCCACCCCTAACTACTCCCTCCAAAGTCAAAGTCAGCAGATTCTGGGCAAAATAGGAGCTCCATTTTCATTGAGCCAAAATCTGAAGCACCTAAGGCTTAAGAAGGCTGAGAAGTAAAACCTTTTTCAAAAGTGGGAAGAATTTCAGTTGAAAAAAAATAGTAATGACAGAGGCTGAAGGTTTAAAACAAATGCTGAAGGAAGTGCTCAGACACACTGAAGAAAGAGAAACTAGAAGAAAGAAAGGTCATCTCCAACGTGGAAGCTGGTGGAGGTGGTCAGGAAAAGTTTATCACCAAAAGCAGCAAAATGAAACAACTTGAAGTGCACTGCCTACTAAGAACACCAGCCATATGGGACTATTTTAATTTATATTAAGTAATCATTTAAAAACAATTCAAATCTCAGTCCAGGAGATAATCATCCACTCTCCATGTGCTCAATCAATAGCCATATGTAGCTCATGGTCACCATGACTGGGCAGATATCAAACATTTCCTTGCAGAAAGTTTAATTAGTATTGAGCTAGTCTAGTAAGAGAAAAGGGACAGAAGAAGAAGTCAAGAGTTTATGAGATAGCATTTTTTTTTTTTTTTGCAGAGAACTAAAAACATTTTTCATTAATAAAGCATAAATTATAAGGTTATGAGTAAAGGGAGATATAATTGGATTTTTAGCCAAAGGCAAGATTAGGGTCTTTTGTGTCATTCTAAGTAACTAAATTTATACTCTAGTCCAGGGCATATTTCCACAATGTCCCTATAAGCACAAATCCATATGATATTAATTGTGACAGCAGCAAGTGAGAAAATAAGGGGTTCTATGCATAAGAATTTGCTCCATTTCTACATTTTTACTGACTGATCATTCACATGATGTAAAATGTGACATGCAATCAAAACCTGAAAACTTATCATTTAAATTAATTCTAAAATCCAAAGAGAAATGAAAACTTTTGTCTGGATAAACATTGCCCATTTTACTAGTAGTATACCCTAGTGAAGTATAAAGGATACAGTTGTAAGTGATTGATTCCTAGAAGGTTCTAAGCCAAAGAGGATGTTGGATGTTGTTCCACTTGGGAGCAATCATTTGGCCATAGTGTGAAGGAAGAATCTGAAAAGACTACGTGAAAACAGTCTTGACAGTTCATCTCATTATTCCATGCATATATGACAAAATATTTCATTAGAACTGGAATATTTAAGAGGAGTGAAGTAAAGTGAAGTGAAGTCACTCAGTCGTGTCTGACTCTTTGCGACCCCATGGACTGTAGCCTACCAGGCTCCTTCATCCATGGAATTTTCCAGGCAAGGGTACTGGAGTGGGTTGCCATTTCCTTTTCCAGAGGATCTTCCCAACCCAGGGATCGAACCTGGGTCTCCTGCATTGCAGGCAAACACTTTACCATCTGAGCCACCAGGGAAGTGAAGCATAAATATAACAAAATGTGAGGAAATATAAATGTAGAAGTATGACTTTTGGATATGCACATAAGGAAAAGGGAAGAGTCTAACATAACTTTTGACACAGGATGAGAGCTGTGCCATTCGTTGACATAGAGCATTGCAGAAAAGTGATACTTTTTATCATGGGAAAATGCAGCCATGTATTTATAATATATATTTTTAAACAATTGTATATATCCTAGTAGAGCTAGGTAGTTATACTCACTTTCTATCCTTCTTTATCTGCCCCAAGCTGACCTAGATAAAACAAATTTTTTCTTCACTCTTTTATTATTACTACCACTATAACATTATCATGACACAAAGCATTAATATATAAGCCAAATAAAAAATGAAAGTTTAGAGCAGTAGAAGAGTTTTGCCACAAAGCAGTATGAAATTTTTTAAATAATATATTTGATCTTCCTTTGGTTATCTGCCTACAAACAGTTCTATTTTTGATTATTCTTTGAAGGTCAGCTGTGTTGCATGTTATACTTTTTCCATTTATCTTTGTCCTCCTTATTCTCAAATTCTGATAAATTGATTATGCATAATATTTTAACTTCTCTTTGATTCTGTCTGCTTCGAAGGATCAGGCCTGTGGCTTCAGTTTATTATGTTTTATTACCTTAGAGGTTTATCTAAATAATTTTTAAAAATCACAGATCAATTATTGCCAATAGTTTTTAAAAATGTATTCTTTTTTCTCATAATAGTATGTTAAAGGTTTCTGATATGTTTTGAGTGCTAGTATTCTGTCTTTTTTGAATCTACAAACTTCTCATATATTAAGGCTAATTAGATTTATCAAGCATATTCCAAGGTCAATTGTGATATGTCAGTTTATCATGTGGATAAGACACCAAGTCCCTCACTATTAAGTGGACTCTTGGTGACAAATGTACTAGAACTTCTAGAACTAATCATCTGACAATACCCTCTCTGGTACAATAGCCCACGGATTTAATAACTATAGTTAAGCTTGTTTCCTTATGAGAAAAAAATTATAGATATTTGTTTTGTCCCTTATGATCCAAATGATTATACTTTATCACATCTGAATGTGTTTGAATATAATCAGAATTTCCTCAGTGAGTGAAAATTTTTTTCTTTTTTTCCAAATTACTAATTATATACCCTGGTGTGACTCCTGGAGACCAGTGAATATTAGATCACTTGATTTATTTGTAGCTATTATCTGTCTGTTTACCTTTTCTGGTGTCTTAAGTCATTTGTTCCCCTAAAAGGGTTTTAAATTTTCCTTTTAACACCAGATTACCCAAAGTGAATAATTTTCTTGTTTCTTTTACTTGCACATGTTATTCAGGTGGCAATTGAATGTGTAAAAATATATTTTATAAAGTGTAGATTATTTTATGCTCATAAAGTATGTGGGCTCAGTCACTCAATCATGTCCAACTCTTTGTGACCCATGGACTATAGTCCACAAGGGTCTCTGTCCATGGAATTTTTCAGGCAGGAACACTGGAGCAGGTTGCCATTTCCTACTCCAGGGGATCTTTCCAACCCAGAGACTGAATCCTCATCTCTTGGGTCTCCTGCATTGGGAGGCAGATTCTTTACCACTGCACCACCTGGGAAAAGCAGAATTTACCACTTTATGCTCATAAAATAGCAAATTACAATTCATATAATGATACAAAATATCTACTATTTTGTTGCATCTTAAAGTATGCTATTTTATTGCATGTTTCTTTGTCTATTAAGTTGATAGATGCAAAAATATATTGAGAGATTTCAGCTTTTCTTTGCCATTTCTAACTTGCATATATCTAAGAGGCTTACTCTGGGTATCAAGAGATATACTGCTTATGAGACCACTTATAATGAATGCTTACTAAGATGTGTATACATGTATGTGTCAATAAGTTAGTGTGTCTGTTTTATGTGTATACAAAAAAAAGCTGCAAAAACTACAACCAACAGAAAACATTTTCAAAAGCTTCTGGTTTTGATTCAATCATCTTGAATCTTCAATTACCAGCCTAATTCTGCTTGGAACTATCTTGAATACTCTGCATCAGTCAAACCTCCAATCTTCCCCCATCCCTATCCATGCCACCCTGTCCTGAATCCTTGCCTGATAGACAAACTATATCATAATGAGATATATATATATATATATATATATATATATTTTAGTACTTAATTATCACTAATAACTATAATAACCTCTGGAATTCACTTTGATCATTTAATTCTTGATCTAATTTGGTATCCACATTCTTTTTTTTTCTTGCTTTCATTAACAATTTCTTATTCATTTTACTTTGCCCCTTGTTAATTACTTTTACTTGCTTAAAATTCTTTTTTGAAGAAATCTTAGCATAAATTGAGACTAACCTATATATCATTAATTAATTCTATCAACCTTTATTGGCCATCTCATATTTCTAAATACTATTCTAGGTCTTCTGAGAAACACTAAGATGAATAAATCCTGAATTATGGTTTAAAAAATGCATATATACTTATGAGCATATATCCAAAGGAAATAAAATAGTAATCTTGAAGAGATATCTGCTCTTCTGTGTTTATTGCAGCATTATTTGTCATATCCAATATATTAAATTTCTAAGTGTCTGTCAATGAATGAATGGGTGAAGAAGATGTGGTATATATGTATCCAATATAGAGTTTTACATCCATGAGAAAGAAGGAAATCCTACCATTTGTAACAAACTGGATATATATATGTATATACACACACACATATACACATACATCTCTTGATAATTGTCTCTCGATAATGTATTATATATATATATACATTAATGTATATGTAATGTGTGTATATATATATATATACACACACATACATGTCTTAATAGATAGATCCATATCTCTATCTGCCACAAATATGTACAAATCCTAATTTCTGTAAATTCTGAATATTATATGGGAAAACAAATTAACATCTTGCTATGATTAAAACACCTTGGGGTGATTCAATTTCATGGAATCAAGAGAAAATCCTGGATTATCCTAGTGGCCCTAATATGATCACATGTGTGTGTGCTAAGTCACTCCGGTTGTTTCCTGCTCTTTGTGACTCTATGGACTGTAGCCCACCAGGCTCCTTTGTCCTTGAGATTCTCCAGGCAAGAATTCTGGAATGGTTTGCATACCTTCCTCCAGGGAATCTTCCTGACCCAGGGATCAAACCCATGTCTCTTGTGTCTCCTGCATTGGGAGGTACGTTCTTTACCACTGATGCCACCTGGGAAGTCCAATATGATTACACTGAGCTTGATAAGAGGGACAGAGAAGGAATCAGAGTCAGTGGAGATGGTTGCATTAAGCAGAGACTGAATGTTGAAATTCAGAAATGGAAGAACTTTAACCTAATGAAGCTGATTTTGAACTTCTGACTTTTTAAGAGAATAAATTTGGGTTATTTTAAGTCATTAATTTTGTGGTAACTTTTTATATCAGCAACAAGAAAAAACTATGCCTTCTAATTTTCCACATCCTTCACCATACTCTATAAGCTCTGTGAAAAGTGGAACAATGCAATCTCTTCCTCTCTCTCTCTTTTATTTTTCTTTTTTAAAGTCTCAGTATCTCCAAGGTCTGGCAACATCTCTGAACTCGGTTCTTTTCTTCTATAAAGCTGGAGATTGTTATACATTGGTGTTTTTTTTTTTTTTTTTTTCCAGATGAGTCGTTGAAACAGTATCTTCTCAAAAAATAGTTTGAAATATTATAATATCAACTAATTTGGATAAATATTTAATCACAATATGAAGGAATGAGTTAGTTGCTCAGTTATGTCCAACTCTTTGTTACCCCATGTCTATAGCCCACCAGGCTCCTGTGTCCATGGAATGCTCCAGGCAAAAATACTGGAGAGTCCCTTCTCCGGGGGATTTTCTCAATTCAGGGGTTGAATTTGGGTCTCTTGCATTGGCAAGCAGATTCTTTACCATTTGAACCACCAAGGAAGCCTAATATATTTAAGCATTTTAAAGAAACTAAAACTCTTAAAGTATTTTAAAAAAATATTTTTTAAAGTATGTACCACAGTCTTTGAGATATATTCCACTAAGAATATATCTTTATTCTATATATCTATATATCTATATATCCCTTTATCTTCTGTTAATGATACCTAGCAGAATCAATCTTCTGCTGAAATACCTAAGATAATATTAAGCACAATTTTGTCAATATCACTTCCAATCTAAAATATTATGGCTGAAATAATGGAATTAGGTTAGTCAGGACAGCCTCCTTTGTTTTAATTATTCTTTATTTTAGTTTTTCATTAGATATTCAAAGAAGGTAAGGAACACATTTTAAAGTCTCTACATGCTTATATCCTGAGCATCCAGGAGAGTGAGTCAACAATGAGCTTCCTTCTGGGGTATCCTGGATAAAAGATGTTAGAGCTATAGTAACCTGAACTGTAACGATACCAAGAGATGAATTCTGGGCCTCACAGAACCACAAACTAAGTATTTTTTTTTAACTTCAAATAGGATAAAAATTGAAATTTAATAGACATTAAATAAATATGTGAGATCGGTCAATAAATTGCAAGTCCTGTGATTTTTTAAACTGGGAGCATTTCAACGGATTATAAAAGTTATAGAACAACAAAATCTCTGCTAAACGGAGAGGATAATACACACATGAAGCTCATTATTCCAGATATGGTGGATCTGCAAATGTCAATGATATCCGCGTACTATTTTGGGTGATTAATTCACAATATTTAAGGCAAATTAGACAGGGATGAATGTGCCCCTAAGCAATGAGGTTGTTCCAGGGAGGTTATTAAACATGATAGAAAAGATTCTCTGATATCACCTTCAGAGAGAACAGATATGGAGATAAATTGGCTGCTGGTCATTTCTTGATCTTTTCAACATTCAGATGAGGCCTCAGACACAGAGCAGACACACAACACAAGGCTGTTGTGTATGCATAATGTAATTTATAAAACTTTCTTCAAGTAACAATGAAAGTGCTCAGCATAAGGATAATTACAAAGAGGATCATCTAAAGAATTTACAAAGACAGGAAACCTACAACTGAAAATGAATGGACACATCAATAATATAAATAACGCTATGTGAGAGAAAGATGTACAAATTACAAGGCAGAAAGGATTTATTTTCCTTTTCCAGGAATATTTTACGTTTTTTTTGTTTGTTTGTTTCTTTTTCTGAAAGAACATTTAATGTGCAAAGGAAATAAGGTCAATTTTCATGACAAAGTCCTAAATAGAAGGAGCATACAAATGTCATCAAATTATGCTTCCTCTAAAGCTAAACTATAAAATGTCCTTCCATTTTTTTCATTAGTAAGGTGTATGTGATCTGCTTCTTGTTTTGTTTTTTTTTTCCCCCATTGATTCTTATTATAAATTATTCATTTAAAGTATTATCAGAAATTATACCAATTGTATTACAGGGAAATGAATAATAATATTCCTTTTTCCAATTACAATATAGCTTCCTGGTGGCTCAAACAGTAAAGAATCTGCCTATAAAGCAGGAGATCTGGGTTCAATCTCAGGGTCAGGAAGAGCCCTAGAGAAGAAAATGGCAAACCACTCCAGTAATCTTGCCTGGAGAATTCCATGGACAGAGGAGCCTGATGGGCTACAGTTCATGGGGTCACAAAGGATCAGACACGACTGACTGACTGACTAACACTAAAATTAATTACAATATACAATGATCAAACATGCTCAGCGTTAAAGTTAATGCCACATATATTAAAAACTAAGAAGTTACCTTCTATCCCCTTTTTGGCTTTCAATGTATGAATCAAATTAAGAAGTAATCCTGTGCCAAATTTCTCTATATCTAAAATGTGGGACTTCCCTGGTGGCTCAGACGCTAAAGCGTCTGCCTACAATGAGGGAGACCAGGGTTCAATCCCTGGATCAGGAAGATCTCCTGGAGAAGGAAATGGCAACCCAGTCTAGTATTCTTGCCTGGAAAATCCCATAGATGGAGGAGTCTGGTAGGCTACAGTCCATGGGGTCGCAAAGAATCAGACATGACTGACTGACTTCACTCACTTGCTTTCATATACATTCATCTTAATGAATGTTCAGTAATTGATAAGTACAAATACTTATAATAAACTTGTCCATTTTTCAAGACTTTTAGACGTGCTTCTCCAAAAAGGCCTTAAATTGTCTCTTATGTTGGATTTGATAGCCAGTGTAATTACATAAAGTCCAGGTTACATACACAAAAAGTGAGAAAACAAGACAAAAAACCTTCACACAAATTTCCTTATAGTTTATAACTTCTAGCCTTGTCAGCAAATCTGAAATGTATATGAGTGTAAAGGTAGTAAGGGGTGGGGGAGGGGATAATACTTTTTAATTGTAATACTTTTTAACATGACAATTACTCTAGCCTGTATTATAGACCCTTAGGACTTTTAAGAGAAAAGTGAAGGGAGAAACATGCAGTGGAGAATAGAAAAGCTATGATAATTATCCAAAGGAAAATAAAAATATACAAAGAACAAATAAGTGACCTGGGCACATATAAAATGATAATGTATTTTACAATATGCAGAGAATTTGTGTCTAGCATGTCTATGTCACTGACTTCTTCCACTTAGGAACTAGTGTTTATGCTATTAAAAAAAAAGAAAGAGAGAGAATTGATAAAAGCTCAGTTTGTCCTATGGATTTTTCCCTGAAATTTAAATTGTTTTCTCCATTTGTTTACGTTTTCTAAGGATTCTTATCACCTACTTGAAATTCATTTTCTGAATCTACATCAGGATTTCCATACCCACATTAGTAATCTGCATCTCGAAAGACTACTGGATGATAATAGCTTTCTTAGAATATGCTCTTCCTTCTCCACTTTCTATTTCAAGAAATGACATAAAGCCCAGGACACTTCTGTTTCTTGCCACATTCAAGAAGTCACAGTTCAGTTCAGTTCAGTCGCTCAGTCATATTCGACTCTTTGCGACCCCATGAACCGCAGCATGCCAGGCCTCCCTGTCCATCAACAACTCCCAGAGTTCACCCAAACCCATGTCCATTGTCTCAGTGATGTCATTCAACCATCTCATCCTCTGTTGTCCCCTTCTCCTCCTGCTCTCAATCTTTCCCAGCATCAGGGTCTTTCCAATGACTTAACTCTTCACATCAGGTGGCCAAAGTATTGGAGATTCAGCTTCAACATCAGTCCTTCCAATGAACACCCAGGACTGATCTCCTTTAGGATGGACTGGTTGGATCTCGTTGAGGTTCAAGGGACTCTCAAGAGTCTTCTCAAATACCACAGTTCAAAAGCATCAGTTCTTTGGCACTCAGTTTTCTTTATAGTCCAACTCTCAAATCCATACATGACTATGGAGAAACCACAGCTTTGACTGCATGGACCTTTGTCGGCAAAGTAATATCTCTGCTTTTCAATATGTTGTCGAGGTTGATCATAACTTTCCTTCCAAGGAGTAAGCGTCTTTTAATTTCATGGCTGCAATCACCATTTGCAGTAATTTGGGAGCCCAGAAAAATAAAGTCAGCCACTGTTTCCACTGTTTTCCCATCTATTTCCATGAAGTGATGAGACCAGATGCCATGATCTTAGTTTTCTGAATTTGAGCTTTAAGCCAACTTTTTCACTCCCCTCTTTCACTCTCATCAAGAGGCTCTTTAATTCTTCACTTTCTGCCATAAGGGTGACGCCATCTGCATATCTGAGGTTATTGATATTTCTCCCGGCAATCTTGATTCCAGCTTGTGCTTCCTCCAGCCCAGCATTTCTCATGATGTCCTCTGAATATAAGTTAAATAAACAGAGTGGCAATATACAGCCTTGACATACTCCTTTTCCTATTTGGAATCAGTCTGTTTGGAGAAGACAATGGCAACCCACTCTACTACTCTTGCCTGGAGAATTCCATGGACAGAGGAGCCTGGTGGGCTGCTGTCCATGGGGTCCCACAGAATCGAATACAACTGAAGAGACTTAGCAGCAGCAGCAGCAGCAGCTGTTGTTCCATGTCCAGTTCTAACTGTTACTTCCTGACCTGCATACAGATTTCTCAAGAGGCAGGTCACGTGGTCTGGTATTCCCATCTCTTGAAGAATTTTCCACAGTTGTGATCCACACAGTCAAAGGCTTTGGCATAGTCAATAAAGCAAACCACTGATAGTGACTTTCAAACCAACAGTTGTGACTGCATCACTCCCTGGCTCAATAGCCTTCAATGACTTTCAACCACACTCAAAATAAAGTGTATATAGTAGAAGATTTTCAATCAAGACTTTTTGTTGTTGTTGTTCCAGATGATTTCTAGATCCTACCTGATTTAAGGCTTCTTTAGCCATAAAGTTAAAGGTGCTCCCTGCTTTAGAAAGAGGGTAGAACTGACTGATAATGAGGCTTTCTTTTCTATGAATATCAAGATATTTCTGTAATAAAATCCCAGGTGAGAAACAAGCTAAAAATAAATGCTCTTTATGATCATTTTGCTTGGAGGAGAGAGGAAACAGATTTATCATAATTCTGAATGTGGAGTTTTTATATCTTTTTTTTAATTTTATTTTAAACTTTACATAATTGTATTAGTTTTGCCAAATATCAAAATGAATCCATCACAGGTATACATGTGCTCCCCATCCTGAACCCTTCTCCCTACTCCCTCCCCATACCATCCCTCTGGGTCGTCCCAGTGCACTAGCCCCAAGCATCCAGTATCGTGCATTGAACCTGGACTGGCATCTCGTTTCATACATGATATTTTACATGTTTCAATGCCATTCTCCCAAATCTTCCCACCCTCTCCCTCTCCCACAGAGTCCATAAGACTGTTCCATACATCAGTGTCTCTTTTGCTATCTCGTACACAGGGTTATTGTTATCATCTTTCTAAATTCCATATAGAAAGGACACCCCAAAATCAGCAATTTAAACAAGATGAAGAGACAGAGGAATACCCAGCAGATAAAGGAACAGGATAAATGCCCACCAAACCAAACAAAAGAGGAAGAGATAGGGAATCTACCTGATAAAGAATTCCAAATAATGATAGTGAAATTGATCCAAAATCTTGAAATTAAAATGGAATCACAGATAAATAGCCTGGAGACAAGGATTGAGAAGATGCAAGAAAGGAATTTTTATATCTTAAGATTCAAACCTGGTTGTCTTAAATCAATGAATTTTGATGTTGATATTTCTTTTGTTTTGTCATTGCTGAAAAAAGTCTATAAGGCAACTAGAAAATTATAGAGCATTACAGAATGTTACATTGGGAGAGAAGAGGTAAATGGGCATCATGCTTTTTTGTAAAAGATGAGAGGCGAATTAGAAAAAAAAGAAATGACAAGTGCTTAAATATGAATCCTGTCTTGGATCTAGACAAGCGTTAGATTGAAAGGTACTTGGCTGTGAGACTAGGAGTCTTATGTTTCTTTTTTGTCCCTGCAGTGCTGCAAGGCTCTGTGTGTCTCGGAGAATCCTGCCATTGCCCTAATATTAAGTCTAACGTGATACCTGAGTGTAAGAATGCAGCTGCTGAGGAAAGTACGTACATAGTGGGGTCTGAGGTAGTTCCCCTGCTTCTCCTCAGACTATACACAATAGTTCTTTTCAGTGTTCCCCCAGGAGGCAAAAATGATCCAGTGGAGGCTGCTGAATGGAAGGAGAAGAATGAGTAATAGCTGTGTGGACAGACAAGGTGGGTATAGAAGCAGTGGAGTAGGAAATGGCTACCTACTCCAATACTCTTGCCTGGAAAACCCCATGGACCAAGGAAGCCAGTGGGCTACAGCCCCTAGGGTCACAAAGAGTCAGACATGACTGAAGCAACTTAGCACAGCACAGCACATAGAAGCAGAGTCATACTCACGGCAGCCGGAGAGTCACCACAAGGAAACCATTAGACCTTAGGTGGGAGGAGAAAACAAACTCCCTATTGTCTGAGCCAAACTCTTCTGCTGTGATCACAGAGGAGCCTTGGGACAATGTGAAACAGTGTGACATTTTAGTGCTATGAGAAAATCCAGAATCTCCAGTGCCATTTTGGAAGGTGGATCACAAGAGAAAGACTCCTGAGAAGTAAGAAACCATAAAATGTTGGGTAATCTATAATTTTGTCTTTTTATTTTTTTGAAGAAAAAATAATGACGTATTAATGAAAATCTTAGCAGACACCATACTGTAGACTTTTCACTTTAGTAAAATGTTTCACATAAACAGTGTGTTTATTCATTTTATTTTTCATTTCATTTTATTTTTATTAGTGTATAGTTGGCCAAGAGGAAGGGGATATAGGTATACACATAACTAATTCACTTTGTTGTACAGCACTGTAACTTTGAATTTTTAAAACTAAGTATATTGAAGAAATTTTCATTGCATATTAAAAAACAGAGATAATACTTTGCCAACTAAGGTCCGTCTAGTCAAGGCTATGGTTTTCCAATGGTCACATGTGGATGTGAGAGTTAGACTGTGAAGAAGGCTGAGTGCCGAAAAATTGATGCTTTTGAACTGTAGTGCTGGAGAAGAGTCCTGTGAGTCCCTTGGAGTGCAAAGAGATCCAACAAGTCCATCTTAAAGGAGACCAGTCCTGGATATTCATTGGAAGGACTGATGCTGAGGCTGAAACTCCAATCCTTTGGCCACCTCATGGGAAGAGTTGACTCATTGGAAAAGACTCTGATGCTGGAAGGGATTGGGGGCAGGAGGAGAAGGGGACGACAGAGAATGAGATGGCTGGATGGCATCACTGACTCGATTCACATGAGTTTGGGTGAATTCCAGGAGTTGGTCAAGGACAGGGAGGCCTGGTGTGCTGTAATTCATGAGGTCGCAAAGAGTCAGACACAACTGAGTGACCGAACTGAACTGAACTGAATGTATTCACAGTCACTGAAGACATTGGAAGGACTGATACTGAAGCTGAAGCTCCAATACTTTGGCCACCTGATGGCCAGCCAACTCATTGGAAAAACCCTGATGCTAGGAAAGACTGAGGGCAGGAAAAGAAAGGGATGATAAAGGATGAAATGGTTAGATAGCATTACCTACTCACCAGGGCTTCCCTGGAGGCTCAGATGGTAAAGAATCTACCTGCAGTACAGGAGACCTGGGTTTGATCTCTGGATCAGGAAGACCTCCTGAAGATCTCCTGGAAATGGCAACCTACTCCAGTGTTCTTGCCTGAAGAATCCCATAGACAGAGGAGACTGGTGGGCTGCAGTCCATGGGGTTGCAAAGGTTTAGACATGACTGAATGACTAACGCTTTCACTTTCTTTCACCAACTCAATGGACATGAATCTGAGCAAATTCTGTGAGACAGTAAAAGACAGGGGAGTCTAGCATGCTTCAGTCTATGGGGCTGCAAAGAATCAGATACGACTAAAAGACCGAACAACAAGAACAATAAATCTCAAAGAAACTTTTCATTGCAAGATCTAATGTATTCACTATCACTGAGGAAAGATATCCATTATAGGAAAGAACACACATCTTTGTGCCTCTGACATAAATTGTAAATATTTTGACTGCACTCCGACATCAAATTAATTACAAGTCATCTCTGTCATTAAAGTGATCTTAATTGATGCCTTGTGCCAGATGCTGGGGATAAAACAGTGAGAAAAACAGCACTGATCTGCATCCACACTGTGTTTACAGAAAATCAGAGACAGAAAAGTACACAGTTAAATAAAATAAGTTGTGAAAATTGTGTAAGTGAGCCCAAAGCAGAGGTGCTTAGCCAAATCCAAAAAGAAAGGTACAAATTACACCTAATTACTTGTTATTTTTCTGCATGTATCAAATGCTCTAGCTCTACTGAATTTCTCAACATGTCTTGCTACTACTAAATTCTCAAACTTTCATACATTTGCAAAAGTCACTTTCTGCATTTGTTTTTCAGTTCAGTTCAATGGCTCAGTCCTGTCCACCTTTTTGCGATGCCATGAACTGCAGCACACCAGGCTTCCCTGTCCATCACCAACTCCCAGAGCTTATTCAAACTCATGTCCATCCCAGAGCTTACTCAAACTCATGTCCATCGAGGCTGTGATGCCATCCAGCCTATCTAATCCTCTGTCTTCCCCTTCTCCCCCTGCCTTCAATCTTTCCCAGCATCAGGGTCTTTTCCAATGAGTCAGTACTTCACGTCAGATGTCCAAAGTATTGAAGTTTCAGTTTCAGCTTCAGCATCAGTCTTTCCAATGAATATTCAGGATTGATTTCCTTTAGGATGGACTGGTTGGATCTTCTTGCAGTCCAAGGGACTCTCAGGAGTCTTCTCTAACACCACAGTTCAAAAGCATCAGTTCTTTGGTGCTCAGCTTTCATTATAGTCCAACTCTCACATCCATACATGACTACTGGAAAAACCACAGTTTTGACTAGACTAGATGGACCTTTGTCAGGAAAGTAATGTCTCTATGTTTTAATATGCTGTCTAGGTTGGTCATAGCTTTTCTTCCAAGGATCAACTGTCTTTTAATTTTGTGGCTGCAGTCACCATCTGCAGTGATTTTGGCCAACCAAAAATAAAGTCTGTCACTATTTCCATTGCTTTCCCATTTATTTACCATGAGGTGATGGGGCATTCATTTTTAGTTACTGCTATAATATTACCACAAATTTATAGCTTAAAACAATACACATGTGTCATGCAATCCTTCTGGAGGTCAGATGTCCTAAAATTAAGGTTTTGGAGTACTGAGCTTCTAATGGAGGGTTTAGGAGAGAATGTTTCCTTGCCTTTTCCAGCTTCCAGAGACCATCTGCCTTCTGTGTCCTGTGTCTTCCCTCCTTAATCTAACTAAGCTCTTCTGTAATCAGGTCTCCTTCTCTCTGATTTGATCCTCTTACATGCCTCTTCCACAAACTCTTGTGACTGCATTGGGACAACGGTGATCATGCAGGATAACCACCTAACTCATGATCCCTATCTTCATCACATCTTCCAAGTCCCTTTTAGCATTTAAAGTAAACATATTAAGTGGTTTCAGGGGTGGTGGTTTTCTTTTGCAGGCTTCCCCAGTGGTTCAGTGGTAAAGAATCTGTCCCCCAGTACAGGAGGCACAGGTTTGATCCTTGGGTTGGGAAGATCTCCTCGAGGAGGAAATGGCAACCCACTCCAGTATTCTTGCCTGGAAAATTCCATGGACAGTGGAGCCTCTAAGGCTTTAGCCCATGGGGTCGCAAAGAGTTGGAGATGACTGAGCAGGCACACATGTTTTCTTTTTTGGAGCAAGAGAAAAGGTAAGTTTAATTCAGCCTACCACTCTTTGCTACAATTTCCATTGAATCTTTAATTTTTTAATTTATTTATATGGGTGAAGTAGAAAAAAAAATAGCTTTATTGCTTTGCCAGGTAAAGGCGGACACTGTGGGCTCCTGCCCTGGAAAACTGTGTGTCCCTTCCATTAGATCTTTTTAGATTTTTTTTTAAATTCTGGATGATACACCAACAGACCCAGAAGACAGATAGGGAATGAACAAAGGCAACAGAATGGGAAGGAAAGTAAAAAGGGAGGAGGAAGAAACAAAGGAAGCAAGTCAAGCTCAGATTATAACAGTTTAAAAAATCATGTTTGCTGATAAAATGTTAAAGATAAGATATTGGGATAGCTCATGTAATACTATCTTGAAAGGGGGATTTTGAATGACCATTCCAATGTGTGACTTCCCTGGTGGCTCAGACGGTAAAGCGTCTGCCCACAATTCGGGAGACCTGGATTCAATCCCTGGGTTGGGAAGATCCTCTGGAAAAGGAAATGGCAGCCCACTCCAGTATTCTTGCCTGGAAAATTCCATGGACTAAGGAGCCTGGTAGGCTACAGTCCGTGGGGTCGCAAAGAGTTGGACACAACTGAGCAACTTCACTTCCAATGTGTATTTATTTACATGTGTGTGGGTATTAACTTTATTATGTTTGAAAGTTAGCAAAGGAACTAGATCCTCTTAGCCTCTTCATGATATGAAATTTATTTTAAAAACATTCAAAAGTAGTCACACATTATCTTTGACTACATGTCTTAAACATACCTTTACATTTTTAGCACAAAATCTTTACTGTTTTTAGTTGTGTCACAGAGAATGTAGAATGCTCCATAAGGTAGCCTTAGCTGTATTATACTATCCCTCAATTTGTCCTATGGAGTCATAATTACTGACCCTCAGGGCATGGCAAGAGACCTATTATTTTTACATGTTATAAACATGGCCTAATAAGTAAAATCCATCAGTTAACATAAAAGTAGTTCTTTGTTAAACTTGGATTTAGTGTCTGCTTAAAGGAGATTATCCAAAGCATGACTCTTGTTAAATAAAAAGCCATTTATATGTGTTTATATCAACTCAAAATATATAGACAGTCTCTGGCACTAAGTAGGAAAGTCATAATTTTTTATCCCATGCAATATGTATTTAATGTATCTTTCCTATTAAACATTCATACCATGTAGGCATTTCATCAGTGGTTCACTGTATACAATTTTCTTCTAAAATACAGTTTTATTGAAGTCATTTACTGTAGAGCTTATATATATATATATATATATATATATACACACACACACATATGCTATATCTTTCTTTTATTGCCTCATAGAAAAAGTGGCCCTTCATTTTGTTTTATTATTGAAGGAGAATCCAGTAACTAACTTAGGCTGAGTCATCTTAGAAATATCTGTTCTCTTATCTGCTATGTAGCAAACTTCCCACACAGTCTATTTTGTTCTAATGCTCTTCTCTTTAAAGTTGCAGCAATATTTTCAATTACTTTTAAAGTGGTATTTGCTGAGAAAGAATTGCATTTTGCTTTATTGCCATATAGTTTTCAGATATTTTTGCTTTTCACCATAGGAGAAAGATCAAGTACTTTCTTGATGAAACAAGATATTTTGCATTTTGCTATTTCATAAAGCATTAAACAAGAAGTCTAAGCTTTTTTTTCTTTATACTGTTAATAAGATATCTTGCCTACATAGGTTTTCAGGGTCACTCTTCAATGATTTCCAAAACCTTGTCAATTTTTTTGTATTTTTTGTAATTTTTTTAAACATACAATTAACCATATAAATGCCAGCCTTTCAAGTCCTCAGACAAGACTTCAGTGATTCTCACTCAGGTTTAATTTAAAATCCTTTGAATTAGAGGATACAGAGCTCAGAATAATCTGACTCTCCACTCCCAATTCCCTGAACTAATCTCTCACCACCTGTCCTCTGAGTCCATCAGCCATTTCAGCCAGCTTTCTTTCCAAATGAGTCTATCTTGTTCTCACCTCTTACTTCTTCCTAATGTCACTCTCCTTGATCACAGTTGTGAATATTACAAGCTTCTCCTCACTTCTCTACCCTCTAGTGCTCATCATCTCCTAATATGTTGTACAACTCACTTGATTCATGTTTTATATATAAATATCTACTGGAAACCAAACACTCTGGCAATGCCATTTTTTTTTTTCCTGTTTGTATTTAACACGAACATCCCTAAAACCGAGAACTGTGCTCAGCACAGAGGTCATCAATAAGTTCTACTAAATACAAATCTAGTGTTTTAAAACAGTTTTGTTTTTTTAAAACCATATCTTATCTGGATAATCATTGTACTGTGCTCAGTCACGTCTGTCTCTTTGTGACTGCCATGGACTGTGCCCACCAGTCTCCTCTGTCCATGGGATTTTCCAGGCAAGAATACTGGAGTTGGTTTCCTTTTCCTTCTCCATGGGCTCTTCCTAACCCAGGGATCAAACCTGCATCTTCTGTGTCTCTTGCATTGGCAGGCAGATTCTTTATCACTGAACCACCCGGAAAGCCCCTGGATAATCACAAGTATCTTCTAATTGGCTGGCCCTTCTCCATCTTTATTCCAACACAATCTCAGTAAAATGAAATATCATGTAAAATATTTGCTCAAGAACTGTTGACACATGGAGGAGTGGAAACTGGGAGCATCCTTAGGATATACAAAACCTATGAGAAACAGGCCATACTGGGGAAAATGGTTCTTAAATAAATTATTCTGTCACAAGATGATGGCACTGTCCAAACTGAGATTCCATCTGTGTGTAGCCAGATCCACTGAATGACCAAGAAAGCATTGGTAGTGGTGGTGGTGGTTCAGTGGCTCAGTCATGTCTGAGTCTTTGAATTGTAGCCCCCCAGACTCCTCTGTCCATGGGATTCTCCAGGCAAGAAGACTGGAGTGGGTTGCCATTTCCTTCTCCAAAAAAGCACTGGATTGGCAAAAATGTTCCTCCAGGTTCTCATGCAATGTTACCGAAAAACTCAAAAGAACTTTTTTGCCAACCCGATACTTCAGAGACATAAGTTTTAAATTTTATTATGTTTAAAAGGGGCTTCCCCAGTTGCTCGGCAGTGAAGAATCTGCCTGGGGCTTCCCCGATGGCTCAGCAGTAAAAAAAATCTGCTTGTAATGCAGGAGACATCGGTTCAATCCCTGGGTTGATAAGATCCCCTGGTATAGGAAATAGCAACCCATTGCAATATTCTAGCCTGGAGAATCCCATGGACTAAGGAGCCTCCTGGGCTACAGTCCATGGGGTCGCAAAGATTTGGACACAACTGAGTGCATGCATGCATGCACACTTAATGTAGGTGTTGAAATTTTGCTGCAAAAGCATCCTTTTTACAAGAAAAGACATTAAAATATGTGAAGTTTTTCTGAAAATATATTAATAATATAATCTCTACAAAGTCAGAATATTATCTTTATGTTGTATGAATGTTTTCTCTCACAATTACCTACCAAAACAGCAGTTGCAAGGCACTAAACAAACACATCTTTAAACAGTCAATAAGAAAAGACAAAAACAGATCAGAGTATCTGAATTGAATGAAGTGTCATTTCAAAATCATAAACCTCTAGGTGGTTAGAATTGAGGCTGAGAGGAGAGGCCCCGAGGTAATATAAATGTTTCTAGGTTGATTCAGTTGTTTTCAGCCAGTAGGGAATTTTCAAAACATTGAAGACTTCTGTCATAAAGCATAATTCTAAAAATGGTTTTAGCAATGTTGAAGCAAAGATTGCTTAAAATTACAGAATAATGATGATAATGAATTCAATGTCATTTTATAACCCAAATGTTTCTCCTTGTGAATAGTTATGAAGTGTGTCAATTAGAAGCAAAACAGAAGCGGTTATTTCCTATAGAGTAGCAAATCTAAGAGCTGATAGGAAAATACCAAACATGGAATATTAAATTCTATTATACTATGTATGATAATGGGTTTCCCCTCTGGCTCAGCTGGTAAAGAATCCGCTTGCAATGTGGGAGGCCTGGGTTTGATCCCTGGGTTGGGAAGATCCCATGGAGAACTGAAAGGCTACCCAAGCCAGTAGCATGACCTAGAGAATTCCATGGACTGTATAGTCCATGGGATCGCAAAGAGTCGGACAGGACTGAGCAACTTTGACTTTCACTTTCATGTATGATGATAGATTAAGAAATGAATGATGGTATATATGATTTGATAATCCAATAAATACATTTATTTATATGAGTATATAAACAATCTATATGTGTATAATTTGTGTCTCTATTTATATTTGACGTGTTATAAAATTTTGAATACCATCTATGGCCTAAGGGCCTTGAACATAGAAACGACACTTTATTTATTCCTTCATATGATACAAACTCCACAAAGATTTTTTGCCTTGACTTAATTATTAAATAACATTTTGTTAATATTATATAAGGGTGAATATAATTAAATTTCTTTGAATTGTAGAATTAAAGGTAGATTACACAGCACTTAGACAAGTTTAGCTAATTTTTTTAATATTCTATTTTTGCCTACATGTATAAACATTTTCATGAAACATAAATTAGAAAGTGTGCTTTTTAAAAGTTTACTTTGGTTACATATGTGTTTGATTTACAAGTTTATGCCAGATACTTTTCAGCTAATAACACATAATTTTTACACTTCTCCGTGTAACAACATATGTGGTTTAAGTATCCATCATGTGCCAGATACTGAGTTATATATGAAATGCAATCAGCAATACTATTATTTTTAAAACTAGAGTTAGTCAACATATAAGGTCTATACAAGCATACTTCTTTTTATCCTGCTTTGCTTTATTGCACTTTACAGATAGTGTGCTTTTTACAAATTGAAGGTTTGTGGCAACCCTGAATGTACTAAGTCTATTGGTGCCATTTCTCCAACAGCATCTCCTCACTTCATGTCCCTGTCTCATATGTTGGTAATTCTCACAATATATAGTTTGAGGAAGATGGTATTTTTCCTGAAACAGTCAACCCAGAGTGGAATTACAGGGAGTTTAAGTCGAGAGGATTCCTTCTTCACAGGACACAGTGGTTTTCCATTCTCATGGTGGGTGAGAATCACCAAAAGAGTGTCCAAAAAACCTGCATTAATAGTCTTGGACAAAAACTACAGAATCAGCATCCCCGTTATCCTGTCAACGTTATATCACCATTGTTTGTGCATACAAATCTAGCTTTTGAAAGTCTGAGTTTTTCAACTTGGAAAAGGATGTCAGTCTAAAATGGGACCATGGGACATGAAACGGAAAATTTCATGCATATACTTTCATGAGACTGGAACTTAAGAGCTGAGAGACTGATTTTCTATAATGTCTAATTTACAGAAGACTGAGATTCATCTATTGGACAAAGAGCATCTGCTGATAGTCCTTCCTCATCCTCAAGCCAATCAACTTACTGCTTGGGCTCTGGTTGAATTTCTGTATCTTTCCCTCCTTGTCCATAAATCCGGACTGCCCCAAAACATCAACAGATTCGAGTGTACCTGGCAACACTATGTGCTGTGAGAATTTAAATGCTGCTGCTATTCCTGAAAAAAATCAATTTCTGGTCATTTGTGCTTGATTCAATTTACTTCCTTGTTTAGGTTAGCAAAAAATTTGTCCCATTTAAGGCATTTACTTGAAACCCCAAATTTCATTTTATAGGCACTTTTGATGAAGTATCAAATCCTTTAGCCTAGGAGTTCAACATTTTCACTAGCAAATCTCACCTAAGGTGCTCCATGAAATGCCTATGATAATTAATAGTAATTAATATGTGTCAGACTATTTAATCACCTTGATTTTATAATTTGATTAAATTTGTCATAATAGATTCACAAGGTAAGCAGTGTTATCATCATCATTGTTCAAATGAAATATATGAAGTTAAAAACCTGCTCAATGCCATAATTATGATGAGTTGTTTTTCAATCAGTCATGTTCAACTCTTTGCAGTCACATGGACTGTAGTACTCTAGGCTCTTGCATCCATCACTATCTCCCTGTCTCCCAAAGTTTGCTCAAACTCAAGTCCATTAAGTCAGTTATGCTATCTAACCATCATTAAGATCAGAGTGAAGATTTGAAGCCAGCTGGAATCAAGGTTGCAGGGAGAAATATCAATAATCTCAGATATTCAGATGACACCACCCTTATGGCAGAAAGCAAAGAGGAACTAAAGAGCCTCTTGATGAAGATGAAGGAGGAGAGTGAAAATCTGGCTTAAATCTCAACATTCAAAAAGCTAAGGTCATGGGGCATCTGGCCCCATCACTTCATGGTGAATAGATGGGAAAACAATGGAAACAGTAATGGACTTCATTTGCTTGGGCTCCAAGATCACTGTGAATGGTGACTGCAGCCATGAAATTAAAATACATTTGCTCCTTGGAAGAAAATCTATGACAAACCTAGATGGCATATTAAAAAGCAGAGATATTACTTTGCCCAAAAAGTCCATATAGTCAAAACTATGGTTTCTCTGGTAGTCATGTACAGATGTGAGAGCTGGACAATGAGCAAGCCTGAGAGCCAAAGAACTGATGCCTTCAAAGTGTGGTGCTGGAGAAGACTCTTGAGAGACGCTTGGGCAGCAAGGGGATCAAACCAGTCAATCCTAAAGGAAATCAACCCTGAATATTCACTGGAAGGACTGATGCTGATTTTGAAACTCCAATACTTTGGCAGCCTGATGTAAAGAACTGACTCATTGGAAAAGACCCTAATGCTGAAAGACTGAAGACAGGAAGGGAAGGGAACAATAGAGGATGAGATGGTTGGATGGCATTACCGACTGACTCAATGGACATGAGTTTGAGCAAAGTCCAGGAGACGGTGAAGAACAGGGAGCCCTGGCGTGCTGCAGTCCATGGGATCACAAAGATTTGGTCTGAGTGACTGAACAATACCTGTGTCAAGTCTGTACTGACGGACAGATGCCTTCCGTCTTAGGGTTTTTTCTCTAAATGCTTATTTGTTGGGCAATGTACTGCTTTTTCTTTTTCTTTTTTTCTGATTTCTCTGGGGGCACTGAACCCATCTGGCCATGCAGAAAACATAAGAGAAATGGATTTGATCCCTGGGTCGGGAAGATCACCTGGAGGAGGCATGGCAGCCCACTCCAGTATTCTTGCTGGAGAATCCCCCAGACAGAGGAGTCCGGCAGGCTACAGTCCATAGGGTTGCAAAGAGCTGGACATGACTGAAGTGACTTAGCACAATAGCGTGTACTATATTTACATGCACCCCTTCTCCACTAGCCCTTATATATGCATCCAGTTGGATTCAGTCACTCAGTCCTCTGTGACTCTTTGCAACCTCAGGCTTTCCTGTCCATCACCAACTCCTGTCCTTAAAGACCAAGTTCATCAATCTTTATGAAGACTGATTCTATTACTTTTGCCCATGGCATTCTCTTCCTTTACATTTTAATAGTCCCTTGTGAGAACTCTAATGCAATTACAGTGGGCCATCAATATACACTGTTCCACATCAGGGAATTCAACTCTGGATTGTGGGCTTTGTTGAGGGCAAGTGGGGGTTGAGTCACCTGTTCTGAACCTCAGGAGGGCCAAAAATGGGAATTAAGTGTTCATGGACTTTAGCATCCAGAGGAGATCCTGGAATCAATCCCTTCCACCTCCATAAAGATAGATGACTGTTTATTTCTTGTATCTCTCACCATCACAAAAGAACAGGATGTGTGTCATGCCACCAAAGTACCAAGCATGGAGTCTTAGACATAAGGGTTTTTCCATTAAAATTCTGAGAATACATTGATTCACATGAATTAAAAGAGGCTATAAAATCTACCCAAGATATTTGACCACTCTACTCTGTCTCTTGTTGTAGATAAAAAATAAATAACAGATGAAGTTTATAAAAGCCTTAGTATACATTGAAAATTAAGTGTTATTCTATACCTGGATTTACAAAGAAGATTATATTTTCTAACACTGGATTGATTTAGGAACCATAAATATTAGCATGTTATTTTGTAGAGAAACAAATAATCACATATCTACAGACAGTAACTTTCATATAAAATTTACACTGATTATTTTCCTTCCTGATGTGCTGTAGAGTCTTTCTGAGAAACCCAACTTGTTACTGTCTTTTAAATGGTCGATAGAAAATTATTAAGTTCCTTATTTTATATTGTTAGAATGTCTTTACAAACATATCAATAATTTTTTTTCAATATAGGCTTGATCAAAAGAACAATAGTGCATAATTGAAAACAGCTTACTTCTACAGGCATACTTTGGAGATATTGAAGGTTTGATTCCAGACTACCTCAAAAAATGAATATTGCAAGAAAGTGAATCACATGAACTTTTTGATTTCTCTATGCATATAGAAGTTATGCTTACACTATACTATAGTCTATTAAGTGTGCCATAGCATTATGTCTAAAAAGCAATGTTTTTGTTGTTGTTTAGCCACCAAGTCCTGTCTGATGCTTTGTGACCCCCCACGGCCCACCAGTCTCCATTGTCCATGGGTTCTCCAGGCAAGAACACTGGAGTGGGTTGCCATTTCCTTCTCCAGGGAATCTTCTTAACCCAGGTATCAAACCTGGATCACCTGCACTGGCAAGTGTATTCTTTACTGCTGAGCCACAAGGGAGGCCCTGAAAAGATCAATGTATGTGCCCTAAATTATAAAGCATTTATTGCTTAAAAAATGCTATCCCTCATCTGAGCCTTGTGAATTGTAATTTTTCTACAATAGTAACAATAAGATTACTGATCATAGAGCTCCATAGTGTTAGTGTTAAAGTGTTAGTCATTCAACCATGTCTGACTCTTTGCCTCCACCAGGCTCTTCTGTCCACCAGATTCTCCAGGCAAAAATACTGAAATGGGTAACCATTCCCTTCTTCAGGGGATCTTCCCGACCCAGGGATCAGACCCAGGTCTCTGACATTGCAGCTGATTCTTTACTATCTGAGCCAACACGGAAGACCCTAGATCACCACAAAAAATACAATAATAATGGAAATTTGAAATATTGTGAGAATCACCAAAATGTGACAAAGACAGGAAATGAGCAAAGGCAGTTGGCAAAATTGGGCTGATAGACTTGCTCGGTACAGGGTTGCCATACACCTTCAATGGGCAATAATAATAATAAACTGTGAAGCTCAATAAAGCAAAGAACACTAAAACAAGATATGCCTGAATAGCTTAGAATGGTAGTCAACATTTATGAGCTGCAACAGAGTCTTGGATTTTTGACATATTCACTATACATATAAGGAAACTGGTAACTAAGAGGTTAAGTGTTGTGTTCAAATTTACCATCATAAACCAACAAGGGCAGAGAAATTCTGATTTAGAAGTGAAATCCTGTAACCTAGTATTATATCTTACTACTTTCCCCAACTATAGGTCAAATCTGAAATTATTTAAAACATCTCAGATAATACTTTTTTTTTCCTTTCATTTCCACTGAATCATAACATGGAATGCTTTTAAAATATTTACAGTGATAGAGCTTAGTAAAAACTAATAGTTCACTGTTGGTGCAGTTCAGAGCAACAATATCTAATTAGATATCACATCCTCATTAAGACTTTGTGGGTAATTACATGTTTAAAGATAGATATTGAAAGTAAAACCATCACTTGTGTAAGCTAGTGAATATTGCAATCCCTCCTACATTACTGTTTCATATATTTTGTACTGTTCAGCATTCTATCATTTTATTTTCCTTTGCTAATAATTAAAACATAAGGGAAATACCTAGACATATTTGTTTAATTAGCTCTCTCTTAAAAGTATAACTCCATTCTTGTTCTAAATATTGATTTTCAAATATATATATTTGGGGGCTTCCCTTGTGGCTCAGACTGTAAATAATCTGCTTGCATGCAGGAGACTCAGGTTTTATCCCTGGGTTGGGAAGATCCCCTAGAGAAGAAAATGGCAACTCATTCCAGTTTTCTAGCCTGGAAAATTCCATGGAAAGGGGAGCTTGGTGGGATACAGTCCATGAGGTTACAAAGAGTCTGACATAACAGAGAGACTAACACTTTCTTTCTTTCTTGATATATATATATATATATATATATATATATATATATATATCCTCTTCTTCAAATGTTAAAAAAAGAATAATCAATTGATCTATTTTGTCTAGTCTACTCTCCATATGTTATTGCGACCCTTACCTTCATCTTTCATGTCAAGTCTAAAGAGGGCTGTAAAATGAGCCAGGGTATTGAAAAGAAAATGAAAGAAAGTGAAGTCACTCAGTCGTGTCTGATTCTTTGCAACCCTATGAACTGTAGCCTACCAGGCTCCTCCATCCATGGGATTTTTCCAGGCAAGAGTACTGGAGTGGGCTGCCATTTCCTTCTCATTTAGAGTCTTAAATGAGTCTTGTTTCAAATCTCTAAGTTCACATATCTAAGAAAACATGTTACAATTGAGTGCTTTTGATTTTTTTTTCTCTAAGTTTCTACTCTGTTTTGAAAGTAGACTTCAAAATGGCTCTTTTGCTTTGGATGGGAGAAACACCAGCATGCAAGAATTCATAGGTGAAGTTTCTCAGAGAAATAATGAGTGAACCTTTTGTCTGTGCTTGAAGGTAGACATTTTATGAGAACAGGCTGCTAGAATTACTTTTTAATGACCATAGAGGACCACAGACAGAGGAAGAAGAGGCAGTGTACTAAATTCTGCTTCAAATAAATCTAGAGAATACTTGAAATTTGATGTTACAGGCAACAGAGTTAGAATAAGAAAGGCTGCTTGGGACTTCTTTGAAAGAAAACAATATGAAATTATTTTTGGCAAGCAGTATATGTCTGTCTTATTCAATTAAATATCATGATTTAGATGCTTTTCAGTGTATTTTTATCATTCTCAAATACAGTTAACCCTCATGGCTGAATTACATGGAATTGCTGATAATTGAAAATTTTTGACATAAAAAGAACAGTTTTGCATGGTTCGACCTATGGAAATAAACTCACTCATTTTTCCACATTTTTTATACCATGTAAAAATCCATTTTCATTCTGTTTATTCTCTAAAAATGGATGATCATATTCCTATAGCAAGAAACTGATAGGTTAATCTAAAAATATTTCAACTGAAAAATAAAATAACCAACATTTAGAAGAAATAGGAAAGGAAATCTTGCAACATGTTGCAGTAATAAGTGAACCAAAAATCCTTGGTTGAATCAGACCCAGGTTGTGCTGATATATGGATTAACTGAGACTGTCAAAGTGTTTCTATTTCAGAATTTGTGTGTGTGTGCATGCCTGCGTGTGTTAGACATTTAATTAGTATATAGTTGCCCTTAGTGATGCTGTAGAAACTGTGCTTAACATTTATATTCAATTACGCTCCATAACCGTTTTTATTATACATTCTATTTCTAGTTTATAGTTTGCTTATCCTCATTCTGCATATTTCCTGTCCTCTTTCTCCTTAAATAATTTCTAGGTCTTTCATATTTCTTTTCCTTAGCTCCCAGTGGAATTTCTTTCATTAAAACTACTAGATTGACATTGTTAGTGAAATACACTTCTAATTTTTCCTCCCTATGCCCAGCAGTCTGAGACTTCTCAAATTGTGATAGCACCAGTTGCACAAAAAGAGATAGATTTGGGCCTAATTAAGTTTTGTTCATTAAAAATGACCTTGTTTCACAGAAACGGGCATTAGGCAGCCTCGGCTTTTGCAGAGATACATTTAGAAACACAGCAAAAAAAAAAAAAAAAAAGAAGCCATATGACTTAGATAACATTAGCTGCTGACGGTGTTATTAACATTATCATTTTTAATAACATGATTCATTTTGCCAAAGATACAAATAGGTACTTTTCGCCAGTGAGCATTTTAGTATTAGTAGAGATATTCATTATCCTATGATGTCAATGTCTTTACTCCTTGTGACAAAGGTGTGCATGAGTCGGATATGTGGAAAATACAAGTCTGCATGATAATATGATATACTGAAAGATACTATGCAGAATTACAATATGTTGACTTCCCTGGAGGCTCAGACGGTAAACCATCTGCATACAATGTGGGAGACCCGGGTTTGATCCCTGGGTTGGGAAGATCCCCTGGAGAAGAAAATGACAACCCACTCCAGTACTCTCTCCTGGAAAAAAAATCCCATGGTTGGAGGAGCCTCGTAGGCTATCGTCCATGGGGTAGCAAAGAGTCGGACACGACTGAGTGACTTCACTTTCTTTCCTTTTGAAAGAGAAAGAAATTTTGAAAATGGTAATTGTGTTTAATCCTCTTTGTTTTATGTTTCCCTAGGTCAAATGTGTCAGTCGCTCTGTCATGTCCACCTCTTTACAGTCCCATGAACTGTAGCCCGCCAGGATCCTCTGTCCATGGGATTCTCCAGGCAAGAATACTGCAGTGGGTTGCCATTTCTTTATTTTAAGATGTTTGCTTTATTTATAATATAACTCTATCAACAGCAGGATTTGGTAAAATTTATTCAAAATACTTTAACTCACCATCAATTATAACTATGTTAATCTATAAAAGTTTAGTTTACAAAGACAATATGTATTCCTTTTGGATTCCCTCTCAGTATTTACTTACATTCATTTCTACAAACACTTCTATATATACATTTCACTAAGAATCACACAAGTTTGACTGTCACTTCACATTTGTAAGCAATTCTTTGTTCTTTTACTTCTCCTCTCCATACTCTTCATCATGTTATAATGATAACACAGGACTTTGTACACACAGGCAGAACCACCATCCCTGTCCGGAGCCCTCCTTCACTGTATTTCTCTGTGTTATCTTCACAACCAGCATACAAGCAACTTAGGGCATGCATTTTCTCACACCTGTGATTTAGACACATCACAAAATTTGCATACAATAATAAAAACTACTTACTACTTACCATGTACTGTGGCAAGTGCTTGATGTGCATTAGCTAATTCTTCCAGCAAAGGTATAAAGTGAATTCTTATACCATATACTCCCATTTTACAATGAAGAAACTGAAGCCTAGAAGGATCTGAGACATTTTGACCATCATATAATGCATAAAAGTGATGTCTTTTACTGTCCCTAACTCTGCTTTCCCTCCTCTTCTTGAAGCAGCCAAAGAGTAGAGACAGGAGAGAGGGGACATTTCTGAAATTCTCTGACATCATTCAATCTTGAAAGCCATTAATAAAATTATAATTTTTATTAGATGTCAATTGTTATTTTCAGTTTAGTCTATAAATAGATTTTACTTGTGGTTTTTTGTGTTAGGTTTTTTGTTTTTTTTTTTTTAGTGCAAATAACAAGGGAACGTAGGAGACCCAGGTTCAATTCTTGGATTGGGAAGATCTCCTGGAGGAGGTCATAACAACCTACTCCAGTATTCTTCCTGGAGAAACCCATGGACAGAGGAGCCTGGCAGGCTACAGTTCATAGGGTCACAGAGTCAGACATGACTAAATCACACACATATACACACAGGGGAAAAAAAAAAAAAGAAATGTTGAGAACTGCTTATGAACTTTTTCAGCTATTATGTGGATATTCAATTATTCAATAGGTATAAAAATCAAGTCTGGTCTGTATCTAGTGGAAACAGTGCAGGGCAGGCATATTATGTCATTATATTACCTTAAATATGAAATGATTTTTATTTTGACCTTAATATTTCTGAGATAACATTTTCTATCTTAAATTACAAATATCTATATAAAAGGAAAATAATAAAGCATATTTTTAGCAGTACTATGAGCTTGAATTTAAACTTCAACATGATATCTGCTAATATGAATGAATAAAGTTATAGGTATAAGAATGCCAATTAAGAGGAGGTTTTTCTCCTTCTGTTAGAAAACATATGCTGTGGAACTGACTGGGTCCCACTAACAGTTTTACTAATTTCTTCAGCCACCAGAGGTAAATCATTTTACCTCTTTGAACTTCAATTCCAACCCTTATTACATAAAGGATTTAAACTAGAATCAAGATTCTTAAACTTGAATGCATGTTAAAATGAACCTAGGAGTTTTTTTGAAAAGTATTTATGCCCAAGTCTAATGACCAGAATTTATCTAGGTTAAGTTTGGGCACAAGGATATTTTTAAGTCCTCAGAACTTTTAGAAAACTTGCTTAGATGATCTTTAATGTTTCTCAAAGTTTGAAGTCCACAAAGAGACTAAAAACCTAGAGGTTGATATGACAAAGCATTCAGAAACCAGTGAAACTTAAATACATCCTTCTGGAAAACTTGAAATGTATGTGCTATAAAAAATGATAATTCTATTCATTTCTTACTATTATGCACCACTGCCTGTGAGCCTCAGCATGTGTTTCTAGGAATAGATTCTGCCTGGAGTTTTTAATGACTGAGGCATCCCACACTTGCCATTCATCAGAAACACATGCCCTGTGGGTTATCACTGTACAAGCTGCCTTCTTCTGAGAAGTAACAGCAATTTGCTTAAGCAGTACAGTGAGTGCTATAGAACATAAACTTATTGTTCCAATACTCTTCAATTCTAAGAAGGGAACTAGCAAGAATAAAATCTGGACTTAGTTTCTGTTTCCAAAACATTTCTCTGCCAAACAAAGGATATTTTTTAGATGAAACCAAGAACTTAATGGAATCTACACAATTCTTAGTGCATATACTTAGCTACAAAGAATATATCAATACTAAGTGTAGTATGGCTGTAACTTGAAAAAGTATAGAGTTAAAATAAGGAAGGCAATCTTCTTGATATATGCAAAATAATTCAATAAAATTTCCTCATTATAAACTTGAGTGAATCTTTTACTGAGTATCAGAATATTTTTTTATTTAGAGATCAAAATCAAATTTAAATATATGTTATATATGACAATATATAGTTACATTTATATAGTATAATTACATATGATGTATATAGTATAAAATTATTAGATTATTGCATTTTCTTAATTTTATTAATGACCTTGTTATAAATTATAATGACAAAGGTCTGTCTAGTCAAAGCTATGGTTTTCCCATTAATCATGTACGGATTTCAAAGGTGGACTATAAAGAAAGCTGAGTGCCAAAGAATTGACACTTTTGAATTGTGGTGTTGGAGAAGACTCTTGAGAGTCCCTTGGACTGCTAGAAGATCCAGCCAGTAAATCTGAAAGGTAATCAGTCCTGAACATTCATTGGAAGGACTGATGCTGAAGCTGAAGCTCTAACACTTTGACCACCTGATGCAAAGAACTAACTCCTTGGAAAATACTCTGATGCTGGGAAAGATTGAAGGCAGGAAGAGAAGGGTAAGACAGAGGATGAGATTGTTGGATGGCATCACCAACTCGATGGACATGTTTGAGCAAGCTCCAGGAGTTGGTCATGGCAGGGAAGCATGGCGTGCTGCAGTCCATGGGTCTCAGAGTCAGATATGACTGAGCAATGGAACTGAACTGAACCATTTATAAATTATAATCTAATATATTTATATATTAGGAATTTATCAATCATCTGAAAAAACTGTCTAGAACTCAACATTCAAAAGACAAAGATCACGATATCTAGTCCCATCACTTCATGGCAAATAGATAGGGAAACAAAGGAAAGAGTGACAGATTTATTTTCTTGAGCTCCAAAATCACTGCGGGTGGTGACTGCAGCCATGACATTAAAAGACATTTACTCCTTTGAAGAAAAGCTATGATGAACCTAGACAGCATATTAAGAATCAGAGACATTATTTTGCTGATAAAGGTCCATATAGTCAAAGCTACGGTTTTTCCAGTGGTCAAGTATGGATGTGAGAGTTGAACCATAAAGAAGGCTGAGCACTGAGATGTTTTCGAACTGTGATGTTGGAGAAGACTCTTGAGAGTCCCTTGGACTGCAAGGAGATCAAACCAGTCAATCCTAAAGGAAATCAGTCCTGAATATTCATTGGAATGACTGATGATGAAGTTTTAGTACTTTGGCCATGTGATGCAAAGAACTGACTCATTGGAAAAGACCTTAATACTGGGAAAGAATGAAGGCAGGAGGAGAAGGGGACAACAGAGAATGAGATGGTTGGATGGCGTCACCGACTTGATGGACATGAGTTTGAGCAAGCTCCAGGAGTTGGTGAAGGACAGGGAAGCCTGGCATGTTTCAGTCCATACAGTCACAAAGATTCAGACATGACTGAATGATTGCACAACAATCAATCAGCTACTACTGAAAATGACCTGAACATAAAGTTGCTTATGCAAAGAATCTACTTCTCACTCATATAGGTGTGGGGACAATTCTGCATCTGCTGAATCTGCTCAACTCAGATCAGTCAATCAACTCTAAGCTGTGGGTTGAGTTCAAGTCTACTGCATTTGTATACACATTCTAGGGCAATATTTCCTTAGACAAAGCCAATCTTATAACAAAGTGTAGATGAACAATTTGCAAATAATATTTACTTCTACTGCATTGGTTTAATTACCCACTTGTTCAACTATCCATTCAGTCATCCCACTAAAAACCAGGTATATACTGAGAGCTATTATATGGTTAGTATAATATAAAGCACTAAAGATACAATAGTGAGAAAAATAAACATGATTTCTTCTTCTTGAAGTCAAAAGCCCAGTGGTGCAATGAGTGGCACTAGTCAAGCACTTGCACAAACACACCTATATGTGAATAATTTTAAAAATATTGTTAAATGAAAATACTAAGTGATATAAGTTATGTGATAGACTATTACTAGATTTCAAGAGATCCTCACACAGGAAACTATCTAGCCAAATGTGTTGTGTCAGAGAGGAGTATTTGAGGCAAATGAAGGAGTATGTTTCAATGTTCTGTGATGACAGAAATCATGTTTATTTGAAGGAAACTTTAAAGATACATAAAAGAGGTGAGAGAGAATGATATGGCTAAGAATTATAAAGAGAGTTGGGGTCATATTATTGAAGATTTCAAAGACCACAGCAAACATTTTGTGCATTTACCTAAGATCAATAGGAAGTTGCTGAATGCTTTTAGGCACAAAGCCTGATGCAAAATATTTATATTTCCATTTTAAAATATCACTTTGTATTCATGAAATATACCAGAAAGAGACAAGAGTGGATATGGAGTTTGTTCACCCAAGAGACATTTTAGCCTGTTCTAGTTTAATAATATAAACACAGATGCATTGGAGAGAAATTCTGAAGACAACTCAAAGTGCTTTGAAAATTCAGATGCAGAGTGTGAGAGAGGGAGAAATTGCCAAACTCATTTATACAGTTCAGGCTTGTGTCACTGAGTATATTACATACTTTTAAAGGATATTATCTTGACTGATCTGTCTGTCTACCCCGATTATTCTAGATCTGTCATTACCTGTCCATGAAACTACATATTCTGCTATGCTGCTGTAAGGTATTTTCTTGTTTTTATGTCAGAAATAAACTAGAATCTTGTTTAAGCAGAAACAGTATGTGCTGTTGCTTAGTCATGCCCAACTCCTTGTAACCCCATGGAGCCCACCAGGCTCCTCTGTCCATGGGGATTTTCCAGGCAAGAATACTGGAGTGGGTTGCCATGCCCTCCTCCAGGGGATCTTCCTGACCCAGGGATTGAACTCAGGTCTCCCACACTACAGGTGGATGCTTTACCATCTGAACCATGAGGGAAGCCCAGAAACTGAATAATCCATCTCAAATACAACATATGATCATTAAAATCACATCAAGATAAGAAAACAAGTCTTACTATAAATCAAATATGATTGCTGATATTCTTAAAATGATCAGAATCTTAACTAGCTAAAAAAAGTCATTACAAATTATTAAAAGGATCAGTCTATATGAATCATGTGATGTTCTTCATGTTAAATGATAGTCGAATCAAGGCTATTTTTGAAGAAAAAAAATGGACAGGCATTAAACCTCAATTTTATGTCACAATGCTATCTATAGTATAGTAACATTATGTTCTACTTCATGCTAATCACCACCTCAGCAAAAGATTGCTTATTTACTTCCTCACATAAATCATATTTTTCCCCTGAAATAGATAACTATCCAAGTATATGGGAAAAATTCTCCTCATTATTTATTTGGATAGTTATTCACATCAGTCATTCTCCTGAAAATCTTTTCCTTCAGTAATTTTAGAGCTAAAATAATTTATCTGAGAATAATTCAAACTTGATGACATTATAATATTGCAGAGAAGATAATTGGTAAATTATAGCTGTGATAATGACCTTGTTAATGTCCATCATCAAATTGATGGTCTAGCCATAGACATAAATTATTGTATTGCCCAAATGAATGTATTATCTGGAGTCCAAATTTATTTTGCAATATTTATTGAGTTTCTGATATATGCCATGGCTCATGCTGGCCTTGACAATACGTAAGTCACATTCTCGGGACTTTAAAATCCAACACATAGAAGAGTCTAAATACTTTGCATGTGTATAGGATAAATTTCATCTTTTAATCCAAAATGCTAAGATTACAAGTATTGATTGATTATACCCAAAATTGTAGAGCTGTATTGTATCCTGCTGACTATTATTCTTTTATTTACCAGTTTATCTTTAAACAGTAAATCATGATCTGAAAATATTAAATCTGATTAAAGAAAAAGATGAGAGTTTCTCTGAGCTAAGCAATAAATAAAGAAAACTTTGTAAGCAAATTCAAAACCTAAAGGATGACATTGAAATTCAACTGGACTGTGATACTAGTTTTTTTAATTTCATAAATCTCTTCATTCTTCCAAAGTTCATTTTCATTTTAAAATAAGAATTGTGCCAAAACTGACATTTTGAGAGCTTATATATGTTAGGCTATGAACTATGGCCTTAAATAAATTTTCTCATTACTAAAAGCGATGCATTGTCAGTTCAGTTCAGTGCATTGTAGTCAGCACTATTATTATCCATCACATTTTACAAAAGAAGAAACAAACTTACAGTTCACAAATTCAGTAGAGAGCAGAGGCACAAATTTATTAATAACTCATGATAAATTTAGACCCCATGACCTGACCTCTCTAATGAGATATTAGCATAAGATATTAACCTCAGAGGGCTCTTTGGAGCTTCCAAAGAGACTGAATATAAAGCAGACAGGTCTCATTCAGGAACAAATTATGTTGATACTTTCTCTTCCTCCTGTTAAGAATACAATAAGAGTCCAAAAGTGGATGCATGTTGATGTATGGCAAAACCAATACAATATTGTAAAGTAAAAAAAATAAAATAAAAAAATTAATAAATAAAAAATAAATTCCTTTTCCCATATTGGTCAAAAAAAAGATTAAAATAAGAATGTCCCTGAGATCAACACTTTCTAAACTAAAAGGAAGTAAGCATAAGTGTTAGCCATTAATCTCAAATTAAAATGTCAAACAAAGTTCTTAGATTTTTTTTTTCCTGGTACCAATTCTGATAAAGGGACTTCCCATTCATTGATCATCAGCTATCCATGAGTTATCACTACATAGTAGGGGTTACTAAAGGGTCAATATGAGAAGGTATAGGAACAACTCCTAAAACTATGCAAGGAAAAGCTTTAACTTTTTCCTTTCTGATCCCTACTCATCCTTGAAAACTAGCATGTCAGGTTGCTATTGTGAGGACCAGGCCACCAGTGACACCAGGTCACACATTATTTGATGAACACAGAAGCTGTTTGTTAACTTTCAATTCCTATGCTCACTTTAATGTCTGGCACAGAGTAGGGCACAGATTTTTGAGTGAATGGATGAATTACTCCAGTGATAATACAAAATATGTTACTTGACAAGTTATCTTAGAGTAAATGAGAAATAAGCAGATGTGGCTTCCTAGGTGATGCTAAAGAACCCACCTGCCAATGCTGGTAGACATAAGAGATACAGGTTTGATTCCTGAGTTGAGAAGATCCCCTGGAGCAGAGCATGGCAACCAATCCTGTATTCTTGCCTGGAGAATCCCATGGACAGAGGTGCCTGGCAGGCTGCAGTCCATAGGGTCGCACTGAGTCTGAAGTGACTTAGCACACATACAAGTCACTTTAAAAAGACATAGCTTCTACCTTTAGTTTACAATGTGTATGTGATACCTAGTTTACAGTGTGCATGTGATACCTATGCATTAAGGGTATCAGATCAGTTACTCAGTCGTGTCCGACTCTTCCCGACCCCATGAATCACAGCACACCAGGCCTCCCTGTCCATCACCAACGCCCAGAGTCCACTCAGACTCACGTCCATCGAGTCAGTGATGACATCCAGCCATCTCATCCTCTGTCGTCCCCTTCTCCTCTTGCCCCCAGTCCCTCCCAGCATCAGAGTCCTTTCCAATGAGTCAACTCTTCACATGAGGTGGCCAAAGTACTGGAGTTTCAGCTTTAGCATCATTCCTTCCAAAGAAATCCCAGGGCTGATCTCCTTCAGAATGGACTGGTTGGATCTCCTTGCAGTCCAAGGGACTCTCAAGAGTCTTCTCCAACACCACAGTTCAAAAGCATCAATACTTCGGCACTCAGCCTTCTTCACAGTCCAACTCTCACATTCATACATGACCACAGGAAAAACCATAGCCTTGACTAGACAGACCTTTGTTGGCAAAGTAATGTCTCTGCTTTTGAATATGCTATCTAGGTTGGTCATAACTTTCCTTCCAAGGAGTAAGCGTCTTTTAATTTCATGGCTGCAGTCACCATCTGCAGTGATTTTGGAGCCCAGAAAAATAAAGTCTGACACTGTTTCCACTGTTTCCCCATCTATTTCCCATGAAGTGATGGGACTGGATGCCATGATCTTCGTTTTCTGAATGTTGAGCTTTAAGCCCACTTTTTCACTCTCCACCTTCACTTTCATCAAGAGGCTTTTGAGTTCCTCTTCACTTTCTGCCATAAGGGTGGTGTCGTCTGCATATCTGAGGTTATTGATATTTCTCCCGGAAATCTTGATTCCAGCTTGTGTTTCTTCCAGTCCAGGGTTTCTCATGATGTACTCTGCATATAAGTTAAATAAACAGGGTGACAATATACAGCCTTGACGAACTCCTTTTCCTATTTGGAACCAGTCTGTTGTTCTGTGTCCAGTTCTAACTGTTGCTTCTTGACCTGCATACAAATTTCTCAAGAGGCAGATCAGGTGGTCTGGTATTCCCATCTCTTGAAGGATTTTCCACAGTTGATTGTGATCCACACAGTCAAAGGCTTTGGCATAGTCAATAAAGCAGAAGTAGATGTTTTTCTGGAACTCTCTTGCTTTTTCCATGATCCAGCAGATGTTGGCAATTTGATCTCTGGTTCCTCTGCCTTTTCTAAAACAGATCTGAGCAAAAGCTGTATCAGTGCCTACTTGTTTATGAATATATAGAAATATGTCAGAATTAAACCATTCTACTAGGACTAGGAAACTAAGCTGAGATGGTTTTTATTTGTGTAAGCAAACTCTGCATGTGTGTGTGCGCGCACACACTCCCAAATAAACATCTGCAGCAGAAGGGACATACGCAAGACTAAGCAGAGTAAGTTACCACCATGCGATCACAACTGCTGAGTTAAACACATCAGTTTTATCCTGGGTTGTGTTTAAGTTCAGTTCAGGGCTCAGCTGTGTCCAACTCTTTGTGACCTCATGGACTGTAGCACTCCAGGCTTCCCTGCCCATCACCAGCTCCTGGAGTTGCTCAAACTCGTGTCCATGGAGTTGGTGATGCCATCCTACATCATCCTCTGTAGTCCCCTTCTGCTCCTGGCTTAAGTCTTTCCCATCATCAAGGTCTTTTCCAATGAGTCACTTCATCACATCAAGTGACCTAGGTATTGGAGTTTCACCTTCTGCATCAGTCCTTCCAATAAATGTTCAAGACTGATTTCCTTTAGGATTAACTCGATTGACCTCCTTGCAGTCCACATTTCAAAAGCATCAGTTCCTTGGTGCTCACTTTTCTTTATGGTCCAACTTTCACATCCATACATGACTACTGGAAAAACCATTGCTTTGATTAGATGGACCTTTGTCAGCAAAGTAATATCTCTAATTTTTAATATGCTGTCGAGGTTTGTCATAGTTTTTCTTCCAAGGAGCAAACATCTTTTAATTTCATGGCTGAAGTCACCATCTGGAGTGATTTTGGAGCCCAAGAAAATAAAGTCTCTCACTGTTTCCATTGTGTCCCCATCTATTTTTCATGAAGTGATCAGAGCGAATGCCATGATCTTCATTTTTTGAATGTTGAGTTTTAAGCCAGCTTTTTTAGTCTCCTCTTTCACTTTCATCAAGAGGCTCTTTAATTCCTCTTCACTTTCTGCCATAAGGTAAAGAGGCCAAATTTGTATAGCCAAAGCCACCAGTCACTGGACCAGTGCGGCCCCTGGAAAAGAACTTGATGGATGAGTGCTGTCTGCCACCAGCACCCCCAGCAGATGGAAATATAATTCTCCCTCCTAATGGTGAGTCTGCACTGCTTAGCACAGTATCTGCTACAACCTCAAAATCTAAAATCGAAGCCTGAAATTCTGAACTGTATCCAGTCTATCCTTAACCTGTTTATATACTTTTATTTTCCCACAACTCTGCGGTATGAATCTAAGTATTTTAATAAAGCTAAGTACACACCATTGTTTTATAATCCTTCTTTCTTTCCTGCCTTAAACAACATCTGAGCTCCCTGCTGATAACATTTTATATATAAAGCTATTTATGATCAGATTAGTTGAAATGACTTTTCTTGGTTCTCAATTATTTTAGAATGTTTTTATGGCATTCTTAGTCAAATATATTTATGGCATGTCCCTGTATTATTCTCATTAGAATATGAATTTTATCTCATTATTAGATTGTGACTTAAGTATTCATAATACTTATTAAAATAGTTATTAAATTATTGCTAAAATGAGGAAATGTTGAATGCAGAGTAAAAAAAATCAAACTATGTAGACAAGGCTATAGACAAGGATATCATATTTGAACAGGATTTTCAAGTCTTAGTGAGTAAACATGGCTTTCTTCATCTCTTGGGAATTTAAGAGTTATACAAAGACTCCCTGTTTTGTGATTTACTGGTTATGAGGCTCAAATCACTTGTTCCAATATTTAATTGCAGTGTCACCTTGAATTTGTTACTTACTTTTTTGAACATCAGGTTCCTAGTCTCAAAAAACCTAATATTTGCAGGTATATCAGAGGATTAAATGTGATAATTTTAAAGTCATCACTTTCTGACAGTACTGGTAGAATTCTGCATTAACAATGCATCTTCAGGATTATTAAAGAAATCATAAGCATTTTAAAAATTGTGATTTTCAAAATTGGTAACTTATTTACAATACCTATGACTATTTAAGTCAATTAATATATGCTACTTTTTATTGTAGTAGAAAACAACATGAGTCTGACCTTAAATTTTTGAGTAAAATATACAGTATTGTTAGCTATAGGTACAATGCTGTACAGTAGATCTCTAGAATATTTTTTGTCTAGAGTAACTGAAACTTTACTTACTGAATTGCTGCTGCTGCTGCTAAATTGCTTCAGTCGTGTCCGACTCTGTGCAACCCCATAGACGGCAGCCCACCAGGCTCCGCTGTCCCTGGGATTCTCCAGGCAAGAACACTGGAGTGGGTTGCCATTTCCTTCTCCAATGCATGAAAGTGAAAAGTGAAAGTGAAGTTGCTCAGTGCATCCAACTCCTAGCGACCCCATGGACTGCAGCCTACCAGGCTCCTCCATCCATGGGGTTTTCTAGGCAAGAGTACTGGAGTGGCTTGCCATTGCCTTCTCCGTACTTACTGAACAGGTACTCCCTATTCCCCTCTCCCTCCAGTCTGTGGCAATTACAATTCTACTCTCTATTTCTGTGAGTTTGACTATTTTAGATACCTCACACAAGTGAAATTAAGCAGTATTTATCTTTATGTGACTAGTTTATTTTATTTAGCATGGTATCTCCAAGTTCATCTATGTTGATGCATACATAGGCTTGGTTTTTTTTAAAGGCTGAATAATATTCCATTTATATATATTATATACACTTGATTCAAAGAGATGGTTCATTGGAAAAGACCCTCATGCTGGAAGAGATTGAAAGCAAAAGGAGAAGAGGGAGGCAAAGGATGAGATGGTTAGATGCATCACTGACTCATTGGGCATGAATTTGAACAAAATCTGGGAGATAGGCAAAGACAAGGAAATCTGGTGAGGTGCAGTCTTTGGGGTCGCAAAGAGTTGGACATGATTTTGCAACTGAACAACAACTGTATATATGTGTGTATGTATGTATGTATGTATGTATCTATCTATATCTATATATATATATATATATATATGGCTTTTCTGATAGTCATGTATAGATGTGAGAGTTGGACTATAAAGAAAGCTGGGTGCCAAAGAATTGGTACTTTTGAGCTGTGGTGTTGCAGAAGAGTCTTGAGAGTCCCTTGGACAGCAAGGAGATCCAACCAGTCCATCCTAAAGGAGATCAGTCCTGAATATTCATTGGAAGGACTGATACTGAAGCTCTAGTACTTTTACCACCTGATGCAATGAGCTGACTTGTTAGAAAATACCCCAATGCTAGGAAAGATTGAAGGCAGAAGGAGAAGGGGATGATAGAGGAAGAGATGGTTGGATGGCATCACCAACTCAATGGACATGAGTTTAAATGAGCTCTGAGAGTTGGTGATGGACAGGGAGACCTGGCATGCTGCAGTCCATGGGGTTGAAGAGTCAGACACGATGAGTGACTGAACAACTTATATATATATATATATATAGTTTTTATCCATTCATTTGTTATGGCCATTTAAACTATGTTATTTGTGTCTTGGCTATTATAAATATGAGGGTTGGGAAATCCTTTTGAGACTTTGATTAAAATGTTTTGGATATATACCCAGATGATATTGCTGGATCAAATGATGTTTTAATTTTCTTTTTTTTTTTTTTTTTTGAGGAAACTCCATTCTGTTTGTCACAATAGCTATACCAATTTTGTATTTCCAGCAACATTGTGGAAGAGTTCTTACAGCTTTACATCCTCACCAACGCTTATCACTTTTAAAAATAATAATAATGATAGCCAGACTATTAGGTGTGAGGTAATTCTTCATTGTAGTCTTTATTTGCATTTCCCAATGGCTTGTGATGTTGAAATATACCTGTTGTCTATTGTTGCTGTTCAATCGCTAAGTCATGTCTGACTCTCTACAACCACGTGGACTGCAATACTCCAGGATTTCCTATCTGTCGCTATCTTACAGAGTTTGCTCAAACTCATGTTCATTGAGTTGGTGATGCCATCCAACCATCTTATCCTCTGTTGCCTCCTTCTCCTCCTGTCCGCAATCTTGCCCAGTACCAAGGTCTTTTCTAATGAGTCAGCTCTTTGCATCAGGTGACCAAAGTATTGGAGCTTCAGCATCAGTCCTTCCAATGAATATTCAGGACTGATTTCCTTTAGGATTGACTGGTTTGATCTCCTTGCAGTCCAAGGGACTCTCAAGAGTCTTCTCCAACACCACAGCTCAAAAACATCAGTTCTTTGATGATCAGCCTTCTTTATAGTCCAACTCTCACATCCATAAATGACTAGATAGACCTTTGTCAGCAAACTGATGTCTCTGCTTTTTTTTTTTTAATTTTTTAACTTTACAATATTGTATTGGTTTTAAAAAGAATACATTTGAATCAGTTCTAATGAGGTGGATGAAACTGGAGCCTATTATATGGAGTGAAGTAAGCCAGAAAGAAAAACACCAATACAGTATAATAATACATATATATGGAATTTAGAAAGATGGTAAAAATAACCCTGTATATGAGACAGCAAAAGAGGCACTGATGTCTCTGCTTTTTAATACACTATCTAGGTTTGTCATAACTTTTCTGCAAGTGTCTTTTAAATTTGTGGCTGCAGTCCCAGTCCACAGTGGAGTCCAAGAAAATAAAGTCTGTCACTATTTTCATTGTTTTCCCATCTATTTTCCATGAAGTGACAGAACTAGATGACATGATCTTCATTTTTTGAATGTTGAGTTTTAAGCCAGCATTTTCACTCTCCCCTTTCACCTTCATCAAGAGGCTCTTTAGTTCCTCTTCACTTTCTGGGCTTCCCTTGTGGCTCAGTTGGTAAAGAAGAATCTGCCTGCAATGCAGGAGACCTGGGTTCGATCCCTGGGTTGGGAAGATCCCCTGGCGAGGGGAAAGGCTACCCACTCCAGTATTCTGGCCTAGAGAATTCCATGGGCTGTATAGTCCATGGGGTTGCAAACAGTCGGACAGGACTGAGTGACTTTCACTTCACTTCACTTCACTTTCACTTTCTGCCATAAGGGTGGTATTATCTGGATATCTGAAGTTGTTGATATTGCTCCCAGCAATCTTGATTCCAGCTTGTGATTTTTCCAGCCTGGGATTTCTCGTGATGTGCTCTGCATAGAAGTTAAATATGCAGGGTGACAATATACATCCTTGATATACTCCTTTCTCATTTTTGAACCTGTTCATTGTTTCATATCTGGTTCTAACTGTTCATTCTTGATCTGCAAGAAATAACTATTCAAATCTTTTGCCCACTTCATAATTAAATTATTTGGATGTTTTTGCAATTGCTTTGTAAGAATTCTTTAATATTTCAAGTATGAACTCCTTGTCAGATATATTGTTTGAAAATATTTTTTCCATATTACAGGTTGCTTTTTCAGTTTGTTGGTTATAGTATTTCCTTTGCTGGCAGAAGAATTTTAGTTTAATGTAGTTCCATTTATCTCATTTTTGCTTTTGTTGTCTGTGCTTGTTCATGTTCAAGAAATTATTGTCAAGATCAATATTATGAAGATTTTCACCTATGTTTTCTTCTAGAAGTGTTACAGTTTTACATCTTATGTGTGAGTCTTTAATGAATTTTTACCTGAATTTGTGTATGGTATAAGATAAAAGATGGATTTTTTTTGCTTGTGGCTGTCCAATTTTCCCATAACCATTCACCAAAGAGACTATTGCTAACTTGTTGTGCACATTTGACACACTTGTTGAATATTGTTTGACATTCCTAGTACAGCAGGAAGAGAAAGATCATAGCAAATTATCAAAACCTGACTTGATCATAGAATAGGATATAGTAGCATATATGGCTGGTGTTTGCTATTTGTCTGAAGAAATGCTTCCAATAAATATGTCTTGCTAAAACAATAATGATTTCAACAATATTATTATGATAGTAATATCTTCCTGATACTGAATACTTTCTGTATTCAGTGCTGAAAAGTACTGTTATTAGAATTAATCTAAGTATTTTACATGCGGTGTTGACCTCAGTTACTTCTCTTTATAAGTTGGGAATTATTACTGGTTTACCCTTGAGATATCTAAAGTTTATAAAGGCTCAGTTCAGTTCAGTCACTCAGTCGTTTCTGACTCTTTGAGACCCCATGGACTGCAGCACACCAGGCTTCCTTGTCCATCACCAACTCCCGGAGTTTGCTCAAGCTCATGTCCATCAAGTCGGTGATGCCATCCAACCATCTCATCCTCTGTCATCCCCTTCTCCTCCTGCCTTCAATCTTTCCCAGCATCAGGGTCTTTTCAACTGAGTCAGTTCAGGTGGCCAAAGTTTATGATGGTAATTACAAGTAATTACAAAGTCACAAACCTAGCAAGATTCAAATCCAGGATTGTTTTTTAATATGCACTGTATTGCCTGTCCTGAGAAGGCGACCCACTGCAGTACTCTTGCCTGGAAAATCCCATGGGCAGAGTAACCTGGTAGGTTGCAGTCCATGGGGTTGCAAAGAGTGGGACACGACTGAGCGACTTCACTTTCAATTTTCACTTTAATGCATCGGAGAAGGAAATGACAACCCACTCCAATGTTCTTGCCTGGAGAATCCCAGGGATGGGGGAGCCTGGTGGGCTGCCGTCTATGGGGTCGCACAGAGTCGGACACGACTGAAGCAACTTAGCAGAAGCAGCAGTATTGCCTGTCAGATAACAGCATGCCCCTAACTGGTGTGCTAAGGTTTTTAAAATAATCCACCTGATTGTCATTGTCCATAATCCACCTGATTTATCATTTGAGAGACCCATAATGGGGTTGTGGTTGACAGGACAGATGATAACACTCATCTGACTTGTCAAAGAAGATCAAAAGCTTTTCTTCAATTGATATGCATAGCGGCTGAGCTAGAAGCAAGCTGATGTAATGGAAAGAGTCAGAAGTCACATTATTAACTTATGCATTCATTCATCTGCCATGCAAATATGCATTGAAAGTCTTCTCTGTCACAGGCATTGAGCTCTAATTGCCTTTGCCTCTTTTTATGCTAGAATGTTGGGTAGTTTCATGACTCATGATTTTATAATATAAGAGCCTGCAAGGCTCCTCTGTCCATGGAATTCTCCAGGCAAGAATACTGAAGTGGTTAGCCATTCCCTTCTGCCGGTTGCCTTCCCTACCCAGGGATCAAATCCAGGTCCCCTGCATTGCAGGCAGATTCTTTACCATCTGAGCCACCAAGGAAGCCCAACATAAAAGCAAGGGATACCTATTTAAACAGATCCAGAAGCAAATCTTGCCTAATGTAAGATTTGGCCATTAGAACAATATCCTACACAGTTGCCATTAACCTTCTAATAAGCTTTTCATTTTAAAATGAAACTGGGTGGACTAAAACACCCATGCTATTTAGTTCTTGTTATTTGCTAGATAATAAATTCAGAACGTTAGATACAAGCACATATTTAATCCTCACAATAACTCTATAATGTAATTATGCCATTATTATCTTCAGTCTTTTCTTTTTTCAGTTTTACAACTGAAGTACAGAGAAGTTAAATGACTTTCCCAAGACTGTGCAGCCCAGAAATGGTAGTTTTTATTCTAACCCAGATATTCTATTTCTAAAGCACATTTGTATCTAGATTTATGATGCATCATAATGTTGTTCTGAGGGTTAAATTAAGCTGGATAATAAATGCAGCATACCTAATAAAAAGTCTGAGATATAGCATATATTCAATAGATGTTAATATCCTTCCTGCTTGAGCCTAGGTTTTATTACTGCAAAGCAGTGCTACCTTCACTCCTCCATAAATAGTGTCAGAGAGGAATGCTGTGTCAGAGGGACTCTAAACAGAGATCATGTAATTTTATATCACAAAATAGTCAAAGAAAGGATATGGCTTCCTATAAGAAAACAATTTTCCTATATCGATTTTTTTCCCCTCTTCACTCTGCGTTTTTGTACTATCAGGTCATTGAGTATGATTTAAGGGATCTGTGTTCATACAAAACTTCACATCTAGATGCTTAATGAAATAATCAATTATTTAACTGCAAAGTGAAAGCAATTTATATTCTCATTCTACACTAAAATATCTTAGATGTGAGGTAAATTTGATATAGAATTTAAGTCTTTTCACTTATGGTTAATTATTCAGAATGTTTTTGCATTCAAGATGTACCCAAAAAAATGTGTATGCATATTACTATCTTCCTCATTCTTTGACCATCAGGGTAATTCACACTTTCTTATTTATTTATTTTTGGAATTATATATCTCATTGTTGTATACATTCCTCACAACAGTTTGCCAAAGATCTATTTCCTTAGGAAATGAAAAGCAGACCATTGTAACCTAATTATAAGAGCTCTAGAATAGTCTCATACTGTGGCAAGATATAAGCCACATTTAGTAACACAGTAGAGACCAGATCACCTCAGTAAAGTCAGCAAAAAGCAATAGCTTTTTTTCCAGCGTGTTGTTTAACTATAACAAGTTAAAAGGTACCATGTCATCCATGAAAATGGACTCAGAGACTGCGTAATTCTTCTAAAACATATTTTGGAAGAACCATAATGTTTCATTTCTCTGATATCCTGTTCCATGCTAGCTAAAAGCTCCCCCTACTGTTAAAGAAACTATTGCAAAAAAAGTCCTTCAATTTTAGATGCTTGATCAAATCAGATAAGCAATATTTTGTTCCACTGGTAGGACTAAAATGAGGGAGGGAGGAAATAAAGTCAGGGAATAAACTTGCCAGAGTCACTAAAGGATTATATGAACTGAATATGAGAAGGGTGCTCAAACATTTTGTTCCCTCAGTCTGCCTTGTTTTCAAAGTTTGAACATTTCACCACGCTAAATGGGATCCTGGATTTTAAAGATACTTTTTTTTTTTTTTTACTTCTTTTTTATAATATATCTCTGCAATGAAAGTCAATTAGTTCCTCTCATGATGAACACAAGAATGAAACAATCTTTTCTAAATGCCAGAGGAAATGGCCTATTTTGGGCATAATGATTAAAGGTGGATATAAATGAGACACGATATATAACTTACAGGTATAAGATTTTGGATATCTCAAGAAAAAATAGCATAAGTAAAAAACAGTGGGACCATTTAAGAAGGAGATGACCTTGATTCTTAGGTTGGTTTCCCTCAGTAGCAGATTCTGAGATAATGATTTGAGTACAAATCATTTATTTGAGAAGAATCGGGAAGAAACAGGGAAGAGTGGAAAATGAGATAAGATGGGAAGAAAGCCAATAAAGTGTGCCTTATTAAACAGCTTATTGCTGTCAGTGAATGAGGCTTTTCATGCTGCCAAGCTCAGAGAGATGTAGCAGGCACCTCAGAATTACGCTCTTGGGGGCAAGAAATCCAACTCTCTCTATCTCTCTGGATGGATGGTTCCTATGTGACTTGGGTTCTTAATTTGATGAGCCTCCAAGCTTGCCTGGAGTAGGTGGTACCCAAGCGCATGCCCAGAAATAAAGCCATCAGATAGTCACAATAAGTGTCTGCAGTAAGTGACTCCATGGTCATCGACATGAGTTGCATTGGGCTGCAGCCTCAACAGGGCCAGTTATCCCAGCTAAGAAGACACGTAACAAATTGTTGAGATGCTCTTTCATTCACAGAATCATACTTATCTTGGACATTTGAGAATTCAGTTTTTTGAGTTTTAACAGTTTGTTCACCTGAATTTGGGGGTTATCAGTTCATTAGCACATGGGCAGTGAGATTTCTCAGGAAGCTTTGTGGATTGTGCACTGAGACACGTGTGGATCAGTAAAGCAGAGAAAGGACATCACAAATATTATGTAGATAAGCCAGCCAGAGGGCCACTTCACTGTTCTCATGAGGTGGTTATCTTTTTTCTTTTTTCTGTCTCAAGGGTAATTGTTTACATACACTTGGCCATTGAGGGACTCCCAGGTGGATCCATGATGTATTGAACAATAAATAATTTGAAGATTAACAATCACTTACACAACTCTATCATTTCAGTTATGGTTTTCCTGTGCATCTGGTTAATAGGTGTCTAATTTATAAAGAAGATGTTAATACCAGAGCAGTCTTTTAAAAATGCAAGATAGATTCCGATCCAAGATAAGATCCCACTATGAGACTTCTTGGTAAATTAACTATGGCAAATAGTATACAACATTTAAAACACAAAATGAGCTTTCATTATACATTTATTTATTTGCACTATATGGTAGTAATAAATGACTTGTTTTAAATTTAAAACATTCACTACTTCAAATTTTTTAGTTAGAATATTGGAAAATCTTAGAATTGCAAAATGTCTTAGAGATCATATCATATTCTAAATCCTTCAATGATTGTTTCTCATATTTATACCACTCCATGAATACTTTCAAAGATCATAGTAAATTATCTCTTGGATATTTGTATGCCTTTTTGGACCCTGCAGTTATTCAAAAGGCAATGTTTGATATTCTTTTTCTAATACCTCAAGAATAATGCAGGCAGAAAATTAATTAAAGTTGCTTAACATTTATTTTTATTTTTTAATGGAAGATAGACATAAAAATGTTAGAATAAGTCAGTGTCCACCATACAAATGTATATGTGTGTATATATATATATACACACAGACACACCACTTGCATCCTATTTTTCTCAAATATTATTTTATTAATAATTTTTTGGAACTTTAAATCTATGACATAGACTTTAATAAAATTTTATAAAAATTTTTATTTTGAAAGTTTGATATTACAGTATGATTTGCCTCAGAAGCATCTTCTAGGAATGTTTCTTCACAGGTCTACTTTTAATTAATTACAGCAAAAAACAATTTTCTGTATGAAGCTTTGGAAAACAAAGAAACATATATGTTAATAAGTGTCAAAGAAATTTATAATAAATATGTTTTAAAATATTAGGAGTATAGACAATTATTTAAAAAAGAAAAAACATAAGTAAAACATTACTGTTTCATGACATTTTATTATTATCTAGAATTCAAAAATAGCTATTTTTATTTTGGGTATTTTCCTCCACATTTATTGATTTAGGGCAAAATTAGCATATTCAGCGGTGGATTTTTCCCACATATTGGACATGAATTGCTTATTCTTTGGTTGCATAGTTGGCATTCTGCACCTTTTATTCAGGTAAAAAATAACTCTCAGCTCTGCTTCCCTTATCAATTTAGTTTAAGAGGTTTGAAATTGTAACTTAGATCCAATTTAAATCCAAATCATAGAATTATATAAGATGATGTCATACAGTAAGGACAGGAAAGGTGAAAACAATTGTTAGTAATCTGATGCCACTCCACTAAAGCAGTTAAGAGTATTTATAGAGTCACATTCTAAGGCTAAATTCTTAGAATGTAAGAAACTAAGGAACTATTATACTGAAAATTTTCAGATGTTCTACCATAATCTTTTATTAAAAACAAAATAAAGCATAGGATACACATAATTTTTAACTGTTTCAGTACCAAAGTATATATGTAACAGGAAACCAATATTTAAGTTTTGGCTGAAATATTAGGTTGAATGATATCAAATTCCAAAAGTGAGCAAGGAGACAGACAACCATAAAGAAATTTCAAATTAAGTCTTATTTAAGTGACTAATGCACATCAGGAGTTCAAAAAGCTCAAATTTTTAGAAATTAATAAGAGTCTTAGAGAAAAAATATTACTTTGGAGAATCCCACTATAGTTCCCTACAGCCAGGGGATACAAAAATGAAAAGGGAGGAAGCTAGATTATAGCATCTGACATTGAATTAGAATCAGAATAGGAGATACAAGTATGAACTTTTGATTTTCAGTAGATAGAGAAAAACAACTATAATCTGTGTCTGTGTGTGTTCACTTTAACTATGTCTTTGGAAAAAGTGAGAGTTGGGAACATAATTAGCACAGAAAACTTGGGCTCTGATTACATTCACCACTAAAAGAAATCAAGGCTCCTTAAGATTGGTTATATGTACTTATAATGATACAAAAATAAATAAATGAATAAGGAGAAAAGGGAACTCTTTCTTAGAGTTAAAGGGCAAATCATAAATTTAAATCAAAGTTGGAATTAGAAAATGACCATACGGCAAGTATGACACAATTAATTGATTTTGGCACACAATATAAATGGATGCATGAGTAAGATATACTTGTCCATCTTTGTGTGAAATGTTCCCTTGTTATCTCTAATTTTCTTGAACATATCTCTAGTCTTTCCCACTCTATTGTTTTCCTCTATTTCTTTGCCTTAATCACTTTGGAAGGCTTTCTTATCTCTCCTTGCTATTCTTTGGAACTCTGCATTCAGATGGATATTTTTCTCCTTTGCCTTTCACTTCTTTTCTCAGCTCTTTGCAAGACCCCCCCCCCATAACCATTTTGCCTATTTGCATTTCTTTTTCTTGGGGATGGTTTTGATCATGACCTCCTGTACAATGTTACAAATCTCCGTCTACAGTTCTTCAAGCATTCTATCAGATTTAATTCCTTGAATCTATTTGTCACTTCCACTGTATAATCATAGGTGATTTGATTGCTGACAAAGGTCCATATAGTCAAAGCTGTGGTTTTTCTAGTAGTCATGTATGTATATGAGAGTTGGATCATAAAGAAAGCTGAGCACCAAAAAGTTGATGTTTTTTAACTGTGGTGTTGGAGAAGATTCTTCAAAGTCCCTTGGACTGCAAGGAGATCAAACCAGTCAATCCTAAAGTAAAGTGAAAGTGAAGTCATTCAGTCATGCCTGACTCTTTGCGACCCCATGGACTCAGTCCTAAATATTCATTGGAAGGTCTGATGCTGATGCTGATGCTGAAGCTCCAATACTTTGGCCACCTGATGCAAAGAACTGACTCATTGGAAAAGACTCTGATGCTGGGAAAGATTTAAGGCAGGAGGAGAGGGGAACAACAAAGGATAAGATGGTTGGATGGCATCACCAACTTGATGGACATGAGTTTGAACAAGCTCTGGGTGTTGATGATAGACAGGGAAGCCTGGCATGCTGCAGTCCATGGGGTCGCAAAGTGTCAGAGGGAACTGAGTGACTGAACTGAACTGAATGTGACAACTTAAAATTTTGTACTATTTGAAAAGATGCAATGGTATTCTTAACCAAAAAATGCATAATATTATGAAAAACATTAGATAGAATAAAACTTGTCAGTTACCTTAAAGTGACAACATTGTGGAAATCAGAGAGAGTTGTGGGGTTTTTGTTTCATATTGAACAAGATAAAAAATGACATGGAACTTACTATCCTCTACTGTTTAGAGGCAAGTCACTTATCTTGATGGCACTCAACTGGAGAAGATCATAGAATGGAGCAACCAGCAGGAAACTGGGGTCATGAGGGTCTCCTGTGTATCTGTCCGCCAAACTAAACCTTGATTCTTTCATTTTTGTTTCCCTTTTTATGCCCTTATTTTTCTGTTTGGAGCCTATGTTTGTAATATATAATATTACATGTTCACAAAACTGATAAACATGTCCTTGGAAACTCTCTTTGAGGAAACTTATTTTCCCAAAATAAAGTCATTTTTCTTATACATAGCAGCAGAAGCTATATGTTTCTGGGATCACTGGCAACTGCAGCTTTATACTGGGGCAGTTATTTCGGGCTCTGATAAGAATTATGCTTGAAAGTTTAGTTTACAAACTATTTCAATAGGTCTTCCAGTAATTTGATATGTTTAATAATTTACTTCCTGTTTAACTTAGCTAGAGTGGATTTTCAATGTCTTCAGCTAAGATCCCTGACCAATACTTTACCGCATACCTAGCAAAATGAATTTATCTGGATGCTTTTTATTACACTGTCCTTAATTATCCTAATTTAAACTTCCAGTACAATGATTATAGAAGTGGCAAGAGACTGAATTTTGTTTTATTCCAGATGGTAGGAGGAAAGTACCCAGTTTTACTCCATTAAGTATGGTGTTAACTGTGTTTATTGTGTTTATAGTTACTTTATTTCTTCTTGAGGTACTTGTGGTAATTGGTGTTTTCTCAAAATTATCTAATTTGTGGGAGACAGTTGTTTTTAGTGTTCTTTTGTAATTTTTCTTTTAATCTCTGTAAAGTATGTTGTGATTTTGTCTTTAATTCCTAAATTTGTAATTCAAACTTCCTTCTTTTCCCATTGTAAACTTTCAATTTTGAAAGCTTTTAAATTTTATTGATCTTTTCTAACAATATTTGGTTTGATTTTCTTTGTTTTTCTATTCTTCATTTCATTAATTTGTTTTAATTTTTCATCATTTCATCCCTATAACTACTTCATGTTTAATTCACTCTCATTTTTTCAGAGTCTAAAAAAATAAGGATGAAAGCTGAGGTTATTGCTTTGATCAGATCAGATCAGATCAGTCACTCAGTCATGTCCGACTCTTTGTGACCCCATGAATCACAGCATGCCAGGCCTCCCTGTCCGTCACCAACTCCCAGAGTTCACTCAGACTCACATCCATCGAGTCAGTGATGCCATCCAGCCATCTCATCCTCTGTTGTCCCCTTCTCCTCCTGCCCCCAATCCCTCCCAGCATCAGAGTCTTTTCCAATGAGTCAACTCTTCACATGAGGTGGCCAAAGTACTGGAGTTTCAACTTTAGCATCATTCCTTCCAAAGAAATCCCAGGGCTGATCTCCTTCAGAATGGACTGGTTGGATCTCCCTGCAGTCCAAGGGACTCTCAAGAGTCTTCTCCAACACCACAGTTCAAAAACATCAATTCTTCAGTGCTCAGCCTTCTTCACAGTCCAACTCTCACATCCATACATGATCACAGGAAAAACCATAGCCTTGACTAGACGAACCTTTGTTGGCAAAGTAATGTCTCTGCTTTTGAATAGGCTATCTAGGTTGGTCATAACTTTCCTTCCAAGGAGTAAACGTCTTTTAATTTCATGGCTGCAGTCACCATCTTCAGTGATTTTGGAGCCCAGAAAAATAGTCTGACACTGTTTCCACTGTTTCCCCATCTATTTCCCATGAAGTGATGGGACCGGATTTCATGATCTTCGTTTTCTGAATGTTGAGCTTTAAGCCAACTTTTTCACTCTCCACTTTCACTTTCATCAAGAGGCTTTTTAGTTCCTCTTCACTTTCTGCCATAAGGGTGGTGTCATTTGCACATCTGAGGTTATTGATATTTCTCCATTGCTTTGAGATACTTTTAAAGGCATGCATTTAGAGTTATATATTATATTTCTCTGTAAGCATTGATTTAGCTGTACTTCATAAATTGTGGTAAGTTTTTTAATAATTAATTTAAATTATTTCACATGGTTCCTTAGGAGTGTGTTTTTTCAATAGTTACATGTTTTGTATTTTCCAAATTTCCTTCTGTTCCATATTTTTAACTTATGTTTTCAAATAGTGAAACTGAGCATATTTTCATAAGTTTATTGCCCATCTGTATTCTTTCTACATGAAGTGACTTTTTAAATATTTCAATAATAATTTTTCTTTTATATTTCTACTTATCAAAGTCAGTACATTCTGTATTACCTTATATTATTTTCTAAAATTTTAAGCATAAATTGATTATTATTCATATACATCAGTTATACTAATTCTTACATTGTATAGGAGTGAAATTCAACTATATATTACCTACAATGAGCCCACATTAAATATAAAGAAAGACAAGAAGCTACACAAGGCTTTCATTAATCAAAATAAAACTGTTAATATCAGATAAAGTAGATTTCTGAGAGAGAATATTACCATGGATAAAGTTGGTCATTCATAAGGAAAAAGTGGTCAATTCATCAAGAATAAATACCAATCTTAAATGCTTATATATCTTATAGAATAATATTAAAACATATAAAAAATTCATAGAAATTCAACAAGAAATAGATTCACAACTATAGTATAAGATTTTAATACCTATTTCTAAATATTTAATAAAATGATAGTACAGAAACTAAGAGCATAGAAGAATCAAAGAAAAGTAACAAGTAACCAAATTGACTATTATAGAATAATATTTAATAGCAGTATAATGAGCATTCTTTCCAAAAAAAATGGAAATAATGGCATTTATTAGATATACTATATTCTGGGTCATATCACAAGGCTTACTAAATGTTAGAAGATTCAAGTAACACAATTTTTTATCTGACCACAGTGCAATTATATTAGAAACAAATATCAGAAATATATCTGGAAAATTTCCTGAATATTTGGAAACAAAAGAACATTATTTCAAATAACCCATAGCTCAAATAAAAGAATGTAAATGAGAAAATATTTTGAGCTTAATGAAAATTAAAATTATAAAATTTACATTTTATAAAATTGGAGGGAGGAGGGTTCAGGATGGGGAGCACGTGTATATCTGTTGTGGATTCATTTTGATATTTGGCAAAACTAATACAATTATGTAAAGTTTAAAAATAAAATAAAATTTAAAAAAAATTTTTTAAAAATAAATAAAATATCAAAAAAAATAAAATTTATAAAAATTTACATATAACAATAATGAGTGATGTACATAGCATGCGACAATACAGAGGAATCTCACAGGTGCAATGTTTTTTTTTTATTTTTAAATTTTATTTTATTTTTAAACTTTACATAATTGTATTAGTTTTGCCAAATATCAAAATGAATCCGCCACAGGTATACATGTGTTCCCCATCCTGAACCCTCCTCCCTCCTCCCTCCCCATACCATCCCTCTGGGTCGTCCCAGTGCACTAGCCCCAAGCATCCAGTATCGTGCATCGAACCTGGACTGGCAACTCATTTCTTACATGATATTTTACATGTTTCAATGTCATTCTCCCAAATCTTCCCACCCTCTCCCTCTCCCACAGAGTCCATAAGACTGTTCTATACATGAGTGTCTCTTTTGCTGTCTCGTACACAGGGTTATTGTTACCATCTTTCTAAATTCCATATATATGTGTTATTATACTGTATTGGTGTTTTTCCTTCTGGCTTACTTCACTCTGTATAATAGGCTCCAGTTTCATCCACCTCATTAGAACTGATTCAAATGTATTCTTTTTAATGGCTGAGTAATACTCCATTGTGTATATGTGCCACAGCTTGCTTATCCATTCATCTGCTGTTGGACATCTAGGTTGCTTCCATGTCCTGGCTATTATAAACAGTGCTGCGATGAACATTGGGGTACACGTGTCTCTTTCCCTTCTGGTTTCCTCAGTGTGTATGCCCAGCAGTGGGATTGCTGGATCATAAGGCAGTTCTATTTCCAGTTTTTTAAGGAATCTCCACACTGTTCTCCATCACAAGCACGGAAATTGAAACTGTAATCAAAAATCTTCCAGCAAACAAAAGCATAGGTGTAATGTTGAACCAAAGAAATCTGAGGCTTTTTTTCTTGATTCTTAAGTACACAAAGTATACTGAGTACAAACTAATTTTTCAAGTGAAGTCAGGATAATGGTTACAATAGTTAGACTAGTAGTGACATTGAGGTGCTTGGTAGTATGCATTTTCTCTGTCAGGGTCCCCATTATTGTGGTGTGTTCATTTTGTCCAAATTAATTTAATACTATGATTAAGAGATATGCATTTTCTTACATGCATATTACATTTCATTAAAATTTTATAAAACCTAGAATAATCTTACTTGCTGTTTTAATAGTTAACTCCAATAAATCACCTACTCTTCATTTTTGAAATTCATTTTAAAATATAAGTATTAGATGTTTATACATAACTCCTGATCCACTGGGTAGAACAACAAACCAAACTTTTTCTTCTGAGAAAATGTATTATTATAATTTTCTAAATCATGAACACCTCCTTAGGTATATATTTCCAAATGAGCAAAGACACTATCAAGTTTCATTTCTCCCACCACATGAATTGCTTTCAAATGATGCTCCTACTATCCACAAAGTGATTACTTTTTCATAAATTTTCCATTAACTAATATGGCAAATTGCTATTTTTAGTCTTAGATAAAAAGAGTTAACACAATCTGAAAAACACGCACAGATTGCAATAATTGAATAAATGCAAATAAATTTCTGATAGACTCATGATCATTATATATATATATATATATATATATATATATGATCTTAGGAAACCTTTCATTATGTTAAAATTGTTTTAAATGTAAAATACATGGCATGTGATTACCTCAAAGCTTCTACTATTATACCAGAAAAGTAAGCTAAATATTATTCTAAAATAGTTTTTCTTTTCATTATTTTGTAAAGAGAATTTGTAATGTCACATGTGTGTGTTTACCTAATATTTTACTTACTCCCTTGAAACTTAACAATTTGTAACCCTTGTTAATAATTTACTTGAAACTAAGTTTAGAAGTAGTTGGTGCAAATAATAAATAAATGAATGTTAGTTTATAAATTGCGAATAGATTGAACAAAAATGGTGAATGGTTAACTGTACAACCACAATTTCAACACTCTTGTCAGGTGAGAAATTTAGAGAGTGCCAGAGCAATGATGTGCCCTAACATGCCATAAAATATATTTGTTCAATTGCAACCTGCAATGGAAAAAACAAAGTTAATTATTCCTATCTTGGTGCAAATAAATAATGCAAAAACTGCTGAAAGACAGTATATGATTTTAAATTATTAATGACTGTGGGGGAATTTGCAAGTAAAACACTTCAATTTGGATGAACCACTACCCTGAAATGCCAAAACTCTTTTCTTCAAACCTCAGTTGTATTACTTTAGAAATTTCTTCCCTTATGGATGTATAAATTTAAATTATAGATTAGATTACTAAAAGGTTGTCAATTGCAATAGTATCAACTACAGATAAACTATAATGCTGCATGGGAAAGTTTTAAATCTCATCTTTAACTTTATCAGAACAAAGTGCACTTAGGAATCTCAGTACAGTCAACCTCAAAGATTTATGAGCTTCCAACCCAAATGCAGTATTGTACTTTGAGTATCATAGGAAATGAACAAGCAGTCAATATCATTTACTTGGTATGGCATTGCCATTGAGACACAGGTGAATAATTGAACCTACTAAAGTGCAAACATAGTAAGAAAAAGAGATTGTACATGTTTTTAATATGTGAGTATTAGTCCACCACTCCAAGGGTAAAAGTAATTTTTAGAATTTATTTTGATTTTTCAATTAAGTTTCTGGCCTACTAATGTTTGGAGGAGGACATGGCAACCCACTCCAGTATTCTTGCCTGGAGAATCCTATGGACAGAGGGGCTTGGCAGGCTATAGTCCATAGGGTCATAAAGAGCCAGACACAACTGAAGCGACTTAACACAGCACAGCACTACTAATGTTGGTATAAATTTATTAGTTGTTGCTGTTAAGTTGCTAAGTCATACCCGACTATGCAACCCCATGGACAGCAGAAGCCCAGGCTCCTCTGTCCTCCACTACTACCTGGAGTTTGCTAAAATCTGTGACTATTGAGTAAGTGGTGCTATCTAACCATCTCATCCTCTGCCACCCTCTTCTCCTTTTGCCTTCAGTTTTTCCCAGCTTCAGGGTCTTTTCCAATGAGTTTACCCTTTGCATCAAATGACCAAAGTATTGGAGCTTCAGTTTCAGCATCAGTCCTTCCAATGAATATTCAGGGTTGATTTCCTTTAGTATCAGTGCATTTGATCTCCTTACAATCTATACTATAATTTAAAATGGCTTAAAAATAAAATAGTACATTTTGGGGAGAATGAAACAAAAATGGTGTGTTCCTGTCATTCTAGCATGGTTTATAATAACAAAGACAGAAACAATCATACTACAAAATCTTAACTACAATAATGAGCATCAACAGCTGAAGTGTTCTAGTGTATAGCTTTCAAACCAACCACCCAGATCCTTACTCTTCACATTCTCCGAGTACTGCTCTAGAGGTCTACAGAACTGCTCAACCCTCTCATGTATATCATGGTGCTTATACTTACAAAGCAGGAAATATGATTCTCTATTTACCTAAATTCCATATACATTGTGAAGAAATTAAATTCAAAGTTAATTGTGAATCCAACTGGATTTCACTGTTCTACGATTAGAAGAACTAGTGAAAACTTGTCAACAATGACCTAATGTGATTTTTCTATGACTGAAATTATCAGCAGCTGGGGAACAGTAGTGATTTTGCTAGATTATGGAATTAAGAAAGCCATATCATGGATAATTATGCATAGGAGGCACACGTGCTTAGTTGCTTAGTCACATCCTACTCTTTAAGACTCCATAGAATATAACCTGCCAGGATCCTCTGTCCATGGAATGAATTCTCCAGGCAAGAATATGGGAGTGAGTTGCCATTTTGTTCTCTAGGAGATCTTCCCAACCCCGGGATCAAACCTGTGCCTCATGTGGCTCCTGCTTTGGCAGGCAGATTCTTTACCACTTCACCATCTGGGCTTCCATAGGAAGCATTCCCTAATAAAGAATGACCAAGATCATGTCCATTTGAATAATTCTGTAATTGTAACTGTTGATTTATTGTAGACCTCTTTTCCTCTAAAAATATCTGGCTACGGTTCAAGAGGAGTTTCAGAGCTGGTGCTAGTGGTCAAGAACCCACCTGCCAATTCAGGAGACATAAGAGATTCTGATTTGATCCCTGGATCAGGAAGATCCACTGGAGAAGGGCATGGTAACCCATTCCAATATTCTTGCCTGGAAAATCCCATGGACAGAGGAGCTTGGGGGCTACAGTCCATAGGGTTGCAAAGAGTTGAACATGACTGAAGTGGCTTACCACACATGCATGCAGGAGAATAGAACTTAAGCTTTCTCACACACCTGCAGACAGATAAGTATGTGAGGTGACGAAGGTGTCAATTAACTGAATTAGGGGGGATCTTTTTACTATATACATATATATATATGAATATAATATATCAAATCACCAAAATGTACACTTTAAATATCTTTCAATTTTATATGTGATTTATAAAATTTCAATAAATTTTTATTTTCAATAAAGCTGAAATTAAATAAATTACAGGAGGGTTAATTATATGTTCTGTTGTTATAACAGCTTCCTGGGCATAAAATATAATTTACCATGTGAATTAATTATGCAATTACTTCTAACAACAGATATAGTTATTATGGTGCTTTTTACTACCTACTTGCCAAGAAGAATTAATAATATGAATTTTACATTCCAAAAAAATGAGAAACAGTTTGGTACAACTGGGTATATGATTTAATAATCATTACAAAAGATTGATTGCTATTTCAGTCTTGGTGTTGAAAATGGTAATTCAATGATAGCATTAGTTTATGGTTTGAGCTTTGTGAGTTGTTCATCAGTTGCTCCTGATGATAATTTATTTTTTAAACATTGTTTTTCTGTGAAAACTTGATTATAAAAATCTTCTTTTTTCAGGCTGTACTCAAAGCTGAATCTGGAAGCAAGTGTAATTCAAATGCATATAGATCAAAGCATTCTCAAGCCTATGCTAGAGTACCATATATAAGAAATAAAAGCAAACTAATTTAGATCCTGTACACCCTCTGGCCGGCTTCCCAGGTGGCTCAGTTGTAAAGAATCCACCTGACAATGCAGGAGATGTAGGTTCGAACCCTGGGTTGGGAAGATCCCCTGGAGAAGGAAACAGTAACCCACTCCAGTATTTTTTCCTGGGAAATCCCGTGGACAGAGGAGTCTGGTAGGCCACAGTCCATGGGGTCACAAAAGAGTTGGACATGACTTAGCAATTAAAATAACAGGAACATACTCTCTGACATTCTGCAAGTATTTTAAAAATTATAGAGGGAGCATTGTTTATGGTGCATTGATAGTGCTACAAGTTCTTTGACATTTTTTTTCCCATTAAGAATAGAGTATATTTCCTCTCCTTTGAATAGAAAATGACCAGTGACTGTTCTGACCACAGAGAGTGGCAGTATACGCTCACCCCTCTAGTCATCCTGCAAAGACCCTGAGTTTATGCATCAGGTCATCTTAGACATTCCTGACCAGAGATGCTGCCAGCTGACCATTATCTAGAATTCTAGTTTACCCCAGAGGGAACCGAACAATCACCCAGGTAAAATCCTAACACACACAATCTTCAACTGCAGCAACACAATATCATTTAATTACCAATTTGTTTTTAGGGTAGTGAGGATGAGATGGTTAGATAGCATCACCAACTTAACAAACATGAATCTGAGCGAAATCTGGGAGATAGTGAAGGACAGGGAGGCCTGGCATGCTACTGTCCGTGGGGTCACATAGAGTCGGACACAGCTTAGCGACTGAACAATAAGATAACTAGAGTACCATTTTACCTATCTTATGATATAAATTGAATTTTCTACTTAGAATTTCATCTAGTTACATCTCAACAAAATGTTACAAGGAATACTCAAAATCACATAAATGTACAAATTTGAAGACTTGAAGAAAAGCAAAAAACTGTTAACACTTCCACAAAGTAAAACCAATTTTAGTTTTGATTTCTATAAATACTTATGTCTAGTTAGAGTGCTTTTGTGGTCAACAGAGGCAAAAGTCCCTGTTACTAAACCAAACACGTTTTTAAACCTAGCTCAAAAGAATTCTCTACGAGCAATTTCTTCAAACATACATTTTTTTTTTCTCCTTTGGTAAAGGAAAGTATTTGGCAGAAGTTCAGGTAGAAATCAAATACTGTTCCTAGACAACCAGTAGACAAAATGAAATTTTCCTCTTAGCCGGAGATGGAATAAATATTGCAGAAATCAGAGTAAATCATATGATGCATGATATATTGGAACTAAAAATTGCCTCTTCTGTCTTATAAAACATATCTCATTGGTTGACTTGAGAGCCTTCATTATTAGTGAGTAAAAGAAGTTTCTCTTTGGACAGGAGATAGAAAGCCTTTTCCATACCCAATGCAGAATGGCTTTTTTATTTTTTTATGACAAATTGTTCCCTGGACATAAACGACATGTATTGTATTTGTTGATTCACTCTAAAACACAAATTGAATCATTTTCTGCATGCTTAGTCTATCTAGAGTTATTGTGATAGTGATTCAGACCTTGACATTCAGAGCCCGTCTGCTTGAGTTAGTATCTTGGCCACAATTTTTAGCTATGTGTCCTTAGAAAAGGTGTTTAATCTTTATGTGCTTCAGTTTTTCCCCCTCTAAAATGCTTATCTTACTGTGTGGGGGTGCGGGGAGAGAGAAGTATATGATTTAAGACATGTTAAGTGTTTACAAAAGTGTTTGATACAAAGTCAGTACTCAGCAAATGCTATCATTAGCATCATTATTTAAGTTCATATTTTTTCTATTCACAAAAGATCATATTTTTCACTTGAATCTAATAATGCTTCATTTTTAATGACTAAACATTCTCATTAATATATTCAGTGGATATATATCAAAAGTATTTTTTTAATTTGAAAATATATATCCAATATCACTTTTCAAATAATTTTCTTAATATAAATTCTTATAATCTGAAAATGGTATAGATGGTCTCAACTGCAAAGGAGAAATAAAGAAACAGATGTAGAGAACAAACATATGGATACCAAGGGGGAAGGGGGGTTGTCTGAATTGAGAGATTAGGATTGATGTATACACACTATTGATACTAAGCATAAAACAGACAACTAATGAGAACCTACTGTATGGCATAGGGCTTCCCTGATGGCTCAGATGGTAAGGGATCTTCTTGCAATGCAGGAGATCCGTGTCTGATCCCTGGGTTGGGAAGATGCCCTGGAGAAGGGACAGGCAACCAGTTCCAGTATTCTTGCCTGGAACCTCATGCACAGAGGAGCCTGGCAGGCTACAGTCCATTGGGTAGCAAACACATATGAAGCAACTTAGTACGCACACAGGTTGTTATTATTATCCTTTATATATACATTATGTATAAGCTTTGTTTGAATAAATTATTAAAATATATTTTAATAATTAATTTTATAATTTACATTTTGGTATTAAAGAACATGCATAATTTTGATGACTTTGGTACATGTGGAAAGTACTCCTTCTACAAGTGTGCAGTGTTTTTAACTTTCAACAATGTGTGAGATTATTTTCCAGAGCAGTGTCTACAACTGGAAATTATCAGGCTTGCTATTCTTTTAATGGGAACAATGAACAACAGATACATTAGTTTTACATTTAAAAACAGAAATTTATAGACAGACTGATGTATGTTTATGGAAAATTTGCATTTGTTAATTTGTAAACCAACAGATTCTGCATTTTTTGCCATTTTTATTTTTAGGTTTTGGTACATTTCCAATTGTTTTTAAGTTAACCAATTAAATGTACCTTCAAAATTTAAAAAAAAAAAAAACTGCCTATACATGGAATAGCAATTGATGGGATTTTAAGAGTTATGCCATTTTAAAAACATTTACCAACTTACATGGAAATCAATTTACATGAAAGAGCTTGTGAGAATAAGATGCAATTTTTATAGTTGTAAATTAAGCATATTACTACCCACGTGTTTGTTATCTGTTATCAGTGTTTCCGCAATTAAGAATACTTACTAACTAATTGAGAGTTTTTGTCTCATGTATTAGAACTTGAAAGCTAGGAGGTGGGCCATGGTATCACATTGTTCAACCTGCTCCTCTTCTCCAGCCAAAAATCCTCTCAGGTTATTGCTGCGGCTCAGTGTCTTCAACTTCCATCACTGCTTCCCTACATGTTCTTCTGAAAACTATATTTCCCTGGATCAGTATGAGACACACTTGTATTAATCACTTGTGTGAATCAAATTAATGCTCTAAGCATAAAAGCCACATGAAATATTCTGGATTTTTTTCAGGCAGTCTCATTTATTTTGTTTTGTTTTTTCTTTAGTTTTTATTGGAGTATAGCTGCTTTACAAAGTTGTGTTAGTTTCCTGCTGTGCAGCAAAGTGAATCAGCCATGTTAGATGCTCAGTCACAACCGACTCCTTGTGACCTCATGGACTGTAGGCTGCCAGGCTCCTCTGTCTATGCGATTTCCCAGGCAAGAATACTGGAGTGGGTTGCCATTTCCTTCTCAAGGGGATCTTCCAGATCCAGCGGTTGAATCCGGGTCTCCCCCACTGCAGGCAGATATTTACTGTCTGAGCCACAAGGAATCAGCCATATGGATATGCATATCTGCACTATTTTGGATTCCCTTCCCATTTAGATCACCACAGAGCACTGAGTAGTGTTCCCTCTGTTGTACAGTAGGCTCTCATTAGTTATTTATTTTATACATAGTAGGGTATATATGTCAATCCTGATCTCCCAATCTCATCTAGCTCCCTACTCCCCTCTTTGGTGTCCTTATGTTTGTTTTCTGTATCTCTACATCTAATTTGCAAACAGGTTCATCCGTACCATTTTTTTTCTAAATTTCACATATATGGAATGTGGAATGCATATTCCACACATATGCATTCAGATACAATATTTGCTTTTCTCTTTCTGACTTCACTCTGTATGACAATCTCTAGGTCCATCTATGGCTCTGCAAATGACACAATTTCCTTCCTTTTATGGCTGAGCAATATTCCATTGTATCCTGCCAATGGAGGAGACATGGGTTTGATCCCTGGGTTGGGAAAACCCCCTGGAGAAGGACAAGGCAACCGACTCCAGTATACCTGTCTGGGAAACCCCATGGATAGAGCAACCTGGCTGGCTACAGTCCATGGGGTTGCAAAGAGTCAGGTATGACTTGGAGACTAAAGAACAGCAACTATATTCCACATCTCCTTTATTCATTCCTCTGTTGGTGAACGTTTAGGTTGCTTCATGTCCTGACTATTGTAAATAGTATTTTTAAATGAACTTTTCACTTAAGCACAGATTCAGATTTAGAGACTGATTACAGAATAATGCAAGAGTTCCTATATACCACATACCCAGTTTCTTTAATTATTATTTGACATTGAAAGAAAGAAAGATAGAGATAAGCTGTGTCTGAATCTTTTGATCCTGTAAACTGTAGGCTGCCAGGTTCCTCTATCCATGGGATTCTCCAGGCAAGAATACCGGAGTGGGTTTCCACTTCCTTCTCCAGGGGAACATTCCAACCCAGAAATTGAACCCAAGTCTCCCACACTGCAGGAAGATGCTTTACCAACTGAGCCATGCAAAAAACACATTATTTGACATTAGTATGGTACATTTGTTCCAATTAACTATTCTTAATACAACCAAATCACCAATATTGATACATTGTAATTAAAGTTCATATTTTATCCAAATTTCCTTCATTTTTACCTGTTGTTCTTTTTCTGTTCCAAATATCATATTATATTTAGTTATAATGTCAACCAGTCTTCTCTTGGCTGTGACATTTTCTCAGATTTTCACTGTTTTTGTAACCTTACTGTTTTGAAGAAAACAGATCAGATATTTTGTACAATGTCCCTCAATTAGGATTTGTATGATACATTTTTCTCAAGAGTAGACTAGAGTTAGGAGCTTTGATTTTTGTTTTGTGTATGTGTGTGTTTTATCAACCTGATACATGTTGTGACACCCTGAAGAAGCAGGATGGAGCCCTTACCCACAATGATCAGAGAGAGCCTTTTAAAGCAGGACATACAGACTAGCATTAACATGTTTTTTTGTTTGTTTGCTTGTTTTTTTGTTTTTTAAATTATGGTTAGGAGTTGAGGCTGGGATAAGTATTTCCACAAGGAAAAGAAGTTAAATAGCTTGAATCTCCCTCATGGACCAAAGAAAGGACTCTGAAGGTTTTCTTATCAATTTTCCCAAGTGTGAGGACAAAAAGGGAAGAGATGGGTGAGGCTTAAAAGATGTCAGCAGTCAAACATTTAAAAAAAAATGGAGTTCATTTTTTTTTTTAAGTTATCACTGTTTTTGTTGACCTTGATCATGGGACTGAAATATTTTTTATTAGGTCTCTTAACTATAAAGTTACTCATTTGTTCCCCCTCTTTCCATCTATACACTTTGGAAGGAATTCAACATGTGCAGGGCAAACTTAATGGGGTAGGGCATTACCTTCCACCTCCTTGAGAGCGGAGTATCTACAAAAAATATTTGTAGGCCCTCTGCTAGAAGATTTGCCTCTTCTCCTTCAAAATGTATTTATTCAATAGTTCCTCTGTAAAAATATAAAATTGAATAGTTTAGATTATTTCATAATTTGAGATACAATCTAATACTGCTTTATTTTCTTGCTCAGATTCTTTGGTGATTTGTAAGTTTTACAATTGGCTTCTCTTCCACTTTGAGATAGCTCCATGATTATGTGCTTATGTGTGTGCTTATTTTTTTTAGCACTTTCTAATTTTCTGGCACCATAAATGCTCTAGGCTCATCTTGTATATTTCCTATCCCTTGTCTAGAATCAGCTTTTGCTCCAGGGGGTCTTGGTCCTTTTCACTAGAGAATGATCTGAATACCAACATCTGAATGCTATTGCTTACTGCCACCAGAGTGTAATTTCTTCTACGTCCTGTCATTTGAGGTTTCACAGGTGGTACAATGGTAAAGAATCCAACTGCCAAGGCAGAAGACACAGGTTCAATCCCTGGGTTGGGAATGTCACTTAGAGAATGGAATGGCAACCCACTCCAGTATTCTTGCCTGAAAAATCTCACAGACAAAAGAACCTGGCAGGTTACAGTCCATAGGGTTGCAAAGAGTCGGTCATGACTTAGTTACTAAACAACAATAACAACAACCCTCCCCTTATAACTCTTCCTAGTTGTGATGATCAGAATGCTGGAATATCTATGCCTGAATGCAGTAAGGTTAATGTTAGAAAGAAGGGAATGCAGGTCAAAAAACAGGTGAGTTGTAGTAGCATGCTGGCTGGAACCATATCCTGCATTCCTCAGTGGTGGTGGTTGTTAAGTGTTGAGTACTAATGGTCCAAGGCTCTCCTCTTTACCAGGACCATTGTCTTTAGGCTGAAAAGAACTTTCTTACTCAGGAGAACCTGAGGCAGCAGAACTTTCTCCTGCCAGGGGCATCCTTCTTCAGTGAATTATATTGGAATTACAAAAGGCAAAACACATCACCTCAAAGTAAAGGTGGCATTTTGATGTGATTTATGTTCCACATTCCCTATGGGTAAGGTCAAGCCAGATTTATCTGAGATAATATTGTATATTCTTATACCCATTACCTATAACTATCTTTTTTTCTTTACTGTTGTAGATTTCTCCTGAAAAGTATTTCCTCAGCAAATCGCAGGAAATTTGATCTCTGCTAGAAAATATCACCAAAGACATATACAAATATAGATTATTATTTACAGATAATAGCTATGGTCTTATGTTAAACTTTCAAAAAAGGGAAACAAAATGAATATCTAAATAGTAAAACACATAAATGAGGCAATAATACACCATGAATTGTAATATTACATAGCCTTAAAAACAAGGCAGGAAAACCATGACAAATTCAATAGTAATATTTTTGGAAGCTCATTTATATCTGAGGTAATTAGCAATCATAACTAATTCTTAGGCAAGCTTTGTTTTTTTCCTCTTGTTACCCAAGTCATATTCCACAAATATTGATACCTCGACTGACAAAAATGATTATGTTAGTAGTTAAAACTATCTATATTAAAAACATTTTTATAACAAGGGTATTTGTCTTTCCACTTTATTGCAAGAAAAAATAAATGCTAAAACTTATTTGCTATTCAGAAGAAAATGTCATGATCAAATTTTTATTACAAGAGATTTGTGCTTCAATGTGATAAAAAGCTTTTATTTACCTAACTATAAATTCTGTTTTCTTGACAGCACACTGTAGGTGTAAATAAAAAAATCCAAGTTCAGGTGAATAGCTTTATAGTCATTGTTTAATTAAATTTTAACTATTATTTTTATCAAATGCTTATATTTCTGTTTTCACATTTCCCTGTCTCAAAGAGCAACTTTATATTACTTCCTTTCAGACAGAAGTGTTCTTATACACTTGTGTGTATACTTATTTAAGAGACTTTGCAACAAAATGACTGTTCAATTGTTTTCAATAATTATTTATGAATGGGAAGATGTATCTCCTTAGTATGCGTGTAAGTATACCTGAGACACAGATGCTAGATAGATAAATAGGTAATTGATAGACTAATAGAAAAACAAATTGAGACAGATAAAAGAGAGATAGCATGAAATTTAGATAACAAATATTTCTATTTCTCTTCCTTACCAAATGTTTTTAAGAAATCATGTTTTAAGTACTTGATCTTCATCTTCCTAGCTTCCTCTTTTCCTTCTTCCCATTTTAATTGTGCATCTACTGTCACTCTTCTTGGCTGTATTTTCATAAATTTATTTCTATGAACTGTATAAAAAGCACTGATTAATGTTATTTTTCAAGTATCACTAACACACTGTTGGTGTGTATGACAGCATTTTGCACACACATGAGGAAAGAGAGGGGATTTATGCTCAATCTAAGAAATGCTCAATTGATCAGGACTCTTCACTGCAAACAATAGAAAACAACTGTGAGTAAATTAAAGCCACAACATCAATAACAATAACAAAGGATAGGACTAGAGGTTCTACTTTAAACCTCATAATCATTATATCAACTTCACCAATTATTTTTATTAGTGCATTGGTAGGTGGAATAATGGCCTCCAATAATATACACATGCTAATCTCTGAAATTTGTTAACATATTATTTACACTTAGCAGTGGTTTTGCAGATGTGGTTAAGTTAAAAATACTTTAGATGGGCAGATCATCTTGGATTATCTAAGAGGGAGAGAGAGGCTTGAGAATCAGAGAGGAGATGAGATGATAGTGGCAGGGTTCAGAGAGAGAAGACTGCTGGTTTTGAAAATGTGAAGGAATCACAAACCAAGGAATACAGGTGACCTTGAGAAGCTGGAAAAGGTTCCTCTGTCCATGGAATTCTCCAGGCAGGAATACTGGAGTGGGTAGCCATTTCCTTCTCCAGGGTATCTTCCAAACACAGGCACTGAACATTGTTCTTCCACATAGCAGGCAGATTCTTTACCTTCTGATCACCAGGGAAGCCCCCTAGAAAAGGCAAGGAAATGCATTCTCCCCTTGAGCCTCCAACAGAAATTCAGCCCTGTCAACATCTTATTTTCAGTCCTATAAGACCAACCAGATTTTTGGACTTCTGACCACTAGAACTACAAGAAAAATTAATGGAACTTGAGACATAATTTAATTAAAAGCTTTTATTTGTAATTATTAGGTTTCATATTCAAAATACATTAAATGTGTTAATGGCAAAATATATTTTCAATTTTAAGATATGTTTAATATTTATAGAAAAATATATGAATAATCAGCCAGTGAATGAGAAAATGGATTATAATTTAATTTTTTTACATAATTTGCCAAAGAGACAATATAAAGAAGAGAAAAATTTTGCTTAAAGTTGGAAAGCTAAAAATAAAACTTCAAGGTTGGATAAATTTTTCATTGGATAATGGCTTCATATATAGTTCTCACTCCATAAAGTTCTTGAAATGAGAAGTACAAACTAGAATATAAAACAACTTGATCTCTCTGACCTCCTTAAGCCCTTAATTTGGTTTATAACTATTAAAATTTCTCTGTGGGTCTGAACATTGTTATTAGGGTAGTATAGTGCTATTCCCTTTCTAGCTTTAACTGTCAGAAAATCATTATAAATTGATAAAGTGATGATAAGGGGTTCATGATTCTATAGAAGAAAAAGAGGAAAGTGCTTAGCTCTTAGTGTCTGTCTCAATGAAAACCTCTAAAGTAGCTTTAAAGTAGTAATTTTAATCATGATTGCATATTTTAGCAACTCTGTTGAATTTGCTTTTACAGATGAAAGTTTATTTTCTTTTCTTTTTGTTTAATTCCAGACTTGGGAAATTTCCTAAAAAGGAAAAAATTTTATTATCAATGAATGCATGCATAGATTTTAATCTTATTCTGTTATACAGTAGTACTTCATGATAATGTATATATGATAGATATTATTTCTTAGAAATATATAAAAATCTTTTTGGCATTGAGACTTAACTTCAGTACTCAGAAGGATGGAAATACTTTCTTCCAAAAGTACTTTCTCTTGAGAGATCTAGTATGTTGCTAAACTGAAGAGCAGGAAAAAATAATGTATTCTCTCTTTCAGGCAGTGTAGTTTTATTTTGACAAAGGGGGTCAACATTGGAGATAAATAGTTAACTTTTTCAATCATATCTTAAATACATTTCATATTCACAAGTCAGTATAAATGGTGTCATTTAATATCAGCTACATTTTATCTAAGTGTCCTCCCTACTCCTGAACAATTCTATCTTGATCCTCTGCAAGCTACTGCTAAGTGATCTCTGAGCATCAGGATAGAGTGTTTTTGATGTACTCAGAGGAAAGCTTTCTCATGTTCATTGCTCTGTTCCTGATCCTTGCATAAAGCTACAAGTGTACCAGAGTCCAAGTAGGACCAGAAATGACTGTTTATGAAAAATAAATTGGGAGAATAGTCAAGTCTCCCAATCTAGGGCATAGTTTTCCACCTGGAAATTATAGAGCACAGTCTGTGCTCTATGCTTCATAAAATGAACTATAAAAACAGCATTTTCACATTTCTCCTTCAGCTAATTTCTCTTCAAAGCACTATGAGCTTGTCCAAGGACTCAGATAATAAATCAAATGTAATTTGGGATGTTTCTACCTTTTAATTGTTATGAATAAAGTTACTAGGAGTTGTTGTGTGAGTGTATATTTTCAAATATTCTTGGTGTGTGTACCCAAGAATGGAATTGTTGGGTCAAATGATAACTCTAGATTCAACATTTTGATTAATTAACAAATTATTTTCCCAAGTAACTACATCATTTTATCATTTTATGTTCCCAACCACTATGTATGAGGGTTCCAATTTATACACATGCTCTTCAACACTTATTATCTTTCATTTATTATTATATTCATCCCAGTGTTATATGTGGTAAGTGATATGTGATTGTGATGATGATTTTCACTTTATTAATGACTATTTACATACATATATTCTTTCTATAGTGATTGCCCTAGAGAATATCAATATCACCTTGATTTTTAGCTATCTATTTTAGTTAGAATAACCTGGAGTAGGAAATGGCAACTCACTCCTGTATTCTTGCCTGAAAAATTCCATGGACAGAGGAGACTGGTTGGCTAGAGTACATAGGATCACAAAGTGTCAGAATGACTAATCAGCTGAGCACACATTTTAGAACAATATTAATTTATCATTTAATTTGGGCTTCCCTGGTGGCTCAGATGGCAAAGAATCTGCCTGCAAGCAAGGGACCTGGGTTCATCCCTGGGTTGGGAAGATCCTGAAGTGTGAAGTCAAGTGGGCCTTAGGAGGCATTAGTAAGAACAAAGCTAATGGAGATAATGGAATTCCTGTTGGCTATTTAAGATCCTAATAGATGATGCTGATAAAATGTTCCACTCAATACATTAGCAAATTTGGAAAACTCAGTAGTGGCCACAGGACCAAAAAATGTCAGTCTTCATTCCAATCCCAAAGAAGGGCAGTGCCAAAGAATGTTCAAACTGCCACACAATTCCACTCATTTCACATGCTAGTAAGATTTGCTCAAAATCCTTCAAGCTAGGCTTCAGCATACATGAACCTAGAACTTCCAGATGTACAAGCTGAATTTAGAAAAGGTAGAGGGACCAGAGATCAAATTGCCAACATCTGTTGGAGCATAGAAAAAGCAGTCCAGAAAAACATCTACTTCTGCTTTATTAACTACACTAAAGCCTTTGACTGTGTGGATCACAGTAAATTGTGGAAAATTCTAAAAGATGGGAATACCAGACCACCTTGTCTGCCTCCTGAGAAACTTGTATGTTGGTCAAGAAGCAACAGTAGAACCTTACATGGAACAATGGACGGGTTCAAAGTTGGGAAAGGAGTATGACAAAGCTGCATATTGACACCCTACTTATGTTACTTAATTGCATATTTCACATCATGTGAAATAGCAGGCTTGATGAATCACAGGTTGGAATTAAGATTGCTGGGAGAAATATCAACAACCTCAGATATACAGATGATGCCACTCTAATGGCTGAAAGTGAAGAGGAACTAAAGAGCCTCTTGATGAGGATGAAAGAGGAGAGTAATAAAGCTGGCTTAAATTAAACATCAAAAAACTAAGATCATGGCATCCAGTCCTATCACTTCATGGCAAATAGAAGAGGAGAACGTAGTAATCTGTGACAGATTTATTTTATTGGGCTCCAAAATCACTGTGGACAGTGACTGCAGCCACACAATTAAAAGACACATACCCCTTGGAAGGAAAGCTATGACAAGCCTAGACAGAGTATTAAAATACAAAGACATCACTTTGCCAGAAATCTGTGTAGTCAAACCTATCATTTTTTCATGTAGTCATGTACAAATGTGAGAGTTGGATGATAAAGCAGACTTGGTGCCAAAGAATTGATTCTTTGAATCATGGTGCTGGTGAAGACTTTTGAGAGTTCTTTGGACAGAAGGGAAAAGAAACCAGTCAATCCTAAAGGAAATAAACCCTGAATATTCATTAGAAAGGTTGATGATAAAGCTGTAGCTCCAATATTTTGGCCATCTGTTGTGAAAAACTGACCCACTGGAAAAGACCCTGATGTTGGGAAAGATTGAAAACAAAAGAAGAGAGCAGCAGAGGATGACAGTTAGATAGCATCACTGACTCAATGAACATGAAATTGAGCACACCCCAGGAGAGAATGAAGGACAGGGAATCCTGGTGTGCTGCAATCCATGGGGTTGCAAAGAGATGGACAGGACTTATCTACTGAATAACAATAAATTATTCAATTTAAATAATAAATTGGGAAAGGAGCATATCAAGGCTGTATATTGTCACCCTGCTTATTTAATTTATATGCAGAGTACATCATGTGAAATGCCACAAGCTGAAATCAAGATTGCTTGGAGAAATATCAATAACCTCATATATGCAGATGACACCACTGTTATGGCAGAAAATGAAGAGAAGCTAAAGAACCTCTTGGTGAAAGTGAAAGAAGAGAGTGAAAAAGCTGGCTTAAACCTCAACATTAAAAAAAGGAAGATCATGGCATCTGATCCCATCACGTCATGGCAAAGAGATAGGCAAACAATGGAAACAATGAGAAACTTTATTTTCTTAGGCTCCAGAATCACTGTAGATGGTGACTGCAGCCATGAAATTAAAAGACGCTTGCTCCTTGGAAGGAAAGTTATGACCAACCTAGACAGCATATTAAAAAGCAGAGACATTATTTTGCCGACAAATGTCCATTTAGTCAAAGCTATGGTTTGTCCAGGAGTCATGTATGGGTGTGAGAGTTGGACCATAAAGAAAGCTGAGCACTGAAGAAGTTATGCTTTTGAACTGTGGTGTTGGAGAAGCCTCTTGAGAGTCCCTTGGACAGCAAGGAGATCAAACCAGGCAATCCTAAAGGAAATCAGTCCCTCGAATGAGAGGGACTGATGCTGAGGCTGAAATTCCAATACTTCGGCCTCCTGATGTGAAGAACTGACTCACTGGAAAACAGCCTGATGCTGGGAAAGATTGAAGGTAGAAGGAGAAGGGGACAACAAAGGATGAGATTGTTGGATGGCATCACTGCCTCAATGGAGTTGAGTTTGAGCAAGCTCTGGGAGATGGTGACAGACGAGTAAGCCTGCCATGCTATAGTTCATGGGGTCGCAAAGAATCAGACATGAGTTAGCAACTGAACAATAGCAACATTTAAGTTCAATAGTGTACCAAAAATATAATGTTAGCCCTTATATAGTTCTATCATGTTGCTTCACAACCTCTGAAACTTCTGGGAGTCATCTGCAATCTCCCCAGGTTTGCTGAAGGTAGGAAAAGACGAAGAAAGAGGCAGACCACTCCAGATGGATAGGCGTCAGGTTTAGTAAGGAAAGGATGTTATATACAAGGCTTACCTTAGGTGGCAGCAAGATGAATAGATTACCACACCCAGCCTCCTGAACTCTGAAAGTTGATACATGGTCCGGAACTGGATTCAGTCATGATTTCCAGATGATCATCACCACATTACCTTCTCAAAGCCGCACCTTTCAGGTAGCTTCTGGGAGGTGGCAAGGATAGAAGAATGCACATTCAAAGGACTGGTAGGGGCTGAGGAACCTCTACTTGCCCGGGTTTAGGCAGGGTACATGACAGTCATGTCTTCTTGATGACCTACTCCAACACTCCTGCTCTGCTGACCAGTTCTTATGATCGTACAATCCCCTCTTCTCAGTGTGGTCAGCAAGGGGTTTCACCAGCACCGAGGTTCTTACTTACTGCATGTCTAACTGCTTTAGAGACAGAGGTCACAGCAACAATGCAAGAGAAAACGTAGACTGAGACAGTGATTCCAAAAATAAGAAGTTTTCCACCAGAAGCCCAAGTATCTGAACCACTGACACTTAAGTCCCCTAGGATGAGCTCAAGTCACTGAGGCAGTTATTTGTATCCTCATGTGATGTAATGAACATGGTATGTACATTAGCAGGCTCTTAGGATATGAACGCACAACCCTCTGGATATTGGCACAAGTGCCCCCTTGAAAAGCAATGTCCATCTTATTTTGGAGGACAGTCCAAGTCCATCCTATTTTGGAGGACAGTTTTTCTCATTGGAGATACTTTATTGTTCAGTAAGGACAAGCTTTGCTGGTTATCATCTAAGGCTTGCTAGATGTCATGAAGAAGGGCTTCTATGTGTGCTATATTCTCCTCCATGTCATTGGAGGGGACTGTGGCCAAATGATCACATCAACGAAGACAGAACATACCCACCTGGCCTTGAGGAAAGGGAGGTTGGAAGCTTTAGGAGAGAGGGGTTGGCAGCTTTAAGAACTTGAGCTGGTAGTGCATACAGGCTGACCTGAGGAGGCAGCACTGTCTGGTGTGAGGAGATGGACTTGGGGCAGGTTATGCCTGACCAGGACTCTCACCTTTTCCCCTCTCTCAATGGTGTGTGACCCACTGAAGTTATGGTGAGTTTGAACAAGTTCAGCTGCAGCAGGACAATGGGGTCCCATTGGAGACCGAGTAGCTCTCCCTCAGCCAGGGATGCAAAGTAAGTCATCCATCCCAGTGAAATATCTCATTACAAATTCCAATAGATAATGCTTTTCCCAAGTGTACTGGTGTTCTTTCTCAATAGCAGAAGACATTGATCCACAGTGAGAGTCAGGGCCATGACTATTTCCCATGGATCTATTTTCCTGGTGTGAGAAAGAGGAACAGGGACATGTCTAGGGCTACCGTCCCATGACATGTTATGGGGCTGTGCAGGTAACATTGTGAAAGAAATCTAAAGTTCTATTGTTGCTCCTTCCACATGAAAGCAAATTAATCTTGTGACTCAATGGCTTGGGGTATACTTTAAAAAAAAAAAAAAAAAGAAGTTTCCTAAGTCTAGTGTCGGAGAAGGCAATGGCACTCCACTCCAGTACTCTTGCCTGGAAAATCCCATGGACGGAGGAGCCTGGAAGGCTGCGGTCCATGGGGTTGCCGAGGGTCAGACACGACTGAGCGACTTCACTTTCCCTCTTCTCTTTCATGCATTGGAGAAGGAAATGGCAACCCACTCCAGTGTTCTTGCCTGGAGAATCCCAGGGACAGCAGAGCCTGGTGGGCTGCCGTCTATGGGGTCACACAGAGTTGGACACGACTGAAGCAACTTAGCAGCAGCAAGTCTAGTGTAGCATGGTACATTCCTAGGATGATGGCCAATGTATCTAGGACGGTGGCAGTGTTGGGCATGGCTGCATGGATGGGGCACTGCAAGCTATAGAATTTCTATTTGTTTTTTTTCTTTATACATATATATATATATATATATATATATATATATATGGTGAAGAATTCTTCTTATACTTTCCTTTAGTTCTTTATATATTGATCTTAAGTTCCTTTGACATACTTAATAGCTGATTTATTGATTTTGTGTAGTCCGTTCAGTCTCTGAACTTCTTTTTTCTTTTATTTTTTTAATTTAATTTTATTTTTAAACTTTACAATACTGTATTGGTTTTGCCATATATCAAAATGAATCCACCACAGGTATACATGTGTTCCCCATCCTGAACCCCCCTCCCACCTCCCTCCCCATACCATCCCTCTGGGTCGTCCCAGTGCACCAGCCCCAAGCGTCCAGGATCGTGCATCGAACCTGGACTGGTGACTCATTTCATATATGATGTTATACATGTTTCAATGCCATTCTCCCAAATCATCCCACCCTCTCCCTCTCCCACAGAATCCAAAAGACTGTTCTATACATCAGTGTCTCTTTTGCTGTCTCGTATACAGGGTTATTGTTACCATCTTTCTAAATTCCATATATATGCGTTAGTATACTGTATTGGTGTTTTTCTTTCTGGCTTACTTCACTCTGTATAATAGGCTCCAGTTTCCTCCACCTCATTAGAACTGATTCAAATGTATTCTTCTTAATGGCTGAGTAATACTCCATTGTGTATATATACCACAGCTTTCTTATCCATTCATCTGATGTTGGACATCTAGGTTGCTTCCATGTCCTGGCTATTATAAACAGTGCTGCGATGAACTTCTTGAGGATGGTGTCCATTAACTGTTTTTCCCACTGAGTTTAGACCAGATATTTCTGTTTCTTTGTATTGATCTTAATTTTTTTTTATTAGAAAGTAAAATTTTTCAATAGTATAACAACTCTGGAAATCAAATTCTACCCCATACCAGGGATTCTTCATTGTTGTTGCGTGTTATTGTCATTGTTTCTGTTTTGAAATAATTATTTAATGTGTGTTTTATTTATCTTTTGTGACCTTCAAAAAACTTGTTGGTCTAGCTTAGTGGTCAGATCGAACACAGATTTCCTTAAATTCCTGACTCCAACAAGGCTCTCAGCATTTGCTGGGTGATTCAGCATGAATGTTGGTACACACTTTAAACAGTCATAGGGCAGTGTACCACTCCACCTTAATCTTCACCTTCTATTAATACTTGCACAGAGCTTCCAGGTTAAGCAAAGGTATGTAACAGGGTAGGGCTTTTCAGTTCTTCCCGGTGTGTGGACACAAGTCTGGGTTTGGGCACAGCCCTAACTATTCATGTGGTATTTTAGAATCCACCTTCCAAGGCAGGAAGCCCTGGAGACATGAGTTTGATCCCTGGGTTGGGCAGATGCCCTGGAAGAAGAAATGGCCACCCACTTCAGCATCCTTGCCTGGAGAATCTCTTGGACAGAGAAGCCTGGGGGATGAGACAGTCCAATGCATTGCAAAGAGACCAACACAGTGGAGTGACTGAGCATGCATGCATGTCAAAAATATTTCAAAGTTCTCTACAGGCATATTTTTTTAGCTTTCATTGTAAAACTTTTGCCTTAGCCTTTTGTTGCCCCCAAACTATTACTCACCTCCTCAGGCAGTCACAGTATTAAACTGTTGTCTCTGATTGTTTTTGAAAGCCCACCCCCAGAAAAGTTTGTTCTTCTTAGATAAGCTTTAAGTTGAATTGATAATAATTTATTAAATGGGGCTCTGGAAACCACTAAATACATCAAATAATGGCCATCCTCTTATAAAGAAGCTCAGCTTCAACCCTATTTTCTCCTTCCAGTGGCTGCCAGGCTGCTGATTTTCACCATGTTTGCAGGTCATTGCTTTTCAAGATTACTGTAGAAAGGGAATGGGGAATGAAAATAAGGATCAAAATTCAGCCATTTTTTAAAAAGTCTCCTTGAATTGCTGCAGTGATTCAGTTAAGTTCTAGAGTTCTAAAAAAATAGACCCTAACCAAAGCCTTGTCAGTGTTTTCATTGTGTTTATGAAGGAGAGGATTTTTGAAGATCCTCATTCTGTCATTTTCAATTATATCATCTGTCTTGATTTACAAAGCTAAGTAATCTTGGTATTTATTGATGAAGCCTCTTTCAGTTTGTGTGTTCAACTGTAAATCTTGACTCTAACCAACTGGAACTGGTGGAGAATAGTAAGCACTGCATTCACAGACTCTATAAATAGAGTCCCACATCTCTATCTAGTCATCAGTACAGATTTTTGCTTCCATTATCCATTTCCTTTCATCTTTATCTCCTTCTAGTGCCTCAGTCTAGTGACACTTTTTTAATCTTCATTTTCCCAGGCTCTAAGAACGTTGGACCCTCTCTTTTTTGGATTTCTATAGTTTTCTCAATAGAACTCTTGGAGGAAAATTATTTCATTGAATGTCCTGATTTCCAGAAATATCTTCTTTGTTTCCATTTTGTAATAGCAACTTAATTTCCTGGAAAATAATCATAATCATTTCCCCTTTGGACCATCTCCCTAGTTTGAGCCACCAGGGAAGCCCTAGGAATCCACATTACCAGTTAAATTATCTTGCTATTTTCAAGCCCTGCCCAGTCATGTATACCATCAATCACTGAACTTGTGTTAAGATCCAAACCTCAGACCACATTCTCTTGCACACAGTGTGAGCAACCTAATATACTATTCAAAAGGCAGGTGTTTCTGTCTTCTTGGAGGATTTTACTAACCCCATGTCTTCAGTAACACCTCTGTAGGGTTCAGAAAAATTAACCGTTCACATGTCTATGGTGTGGCAGACTGGGCCAACCCACCCACCTTTCAGATGCATGTTTTTGCTTTTCCTCTCTCTTCCACTATCTGATTGTTGAGACTTCACCATGAGACTTCAGATAGGAATTGAAGGAGATGTAGGCAATCAGGCTCATCTACACCCTTTCTATTTAAACACAGATTTCTACTTTACATTCCAAATTTATAATGTGGCAGATGCTATATTAACAAGTTCATGATGAGCAATTAAAGCCATAATATCTCTAGCTTTTCAAGAATTAGACTTTAGTTCCTTTGATGTCTTAGCATCAAGCCATGAACTGCTTTTAAAATAGATCAGGGCAATGTAGACCTATTTGGTATATGCTGTCTGTAATATTAAAAGAGGCTAACTAAGGGCTGTGCCATATTACTCTGTAGTGGGTAGTACAAAGTATAGCAATGTATCTTTCAATTTAGAGGAAAAACTCAACATGCATATTCTAGTAATTCATTATTGCATAAAAAGCCAACTCAAATTCTAATGACTTAAAGTAGCAAAAGTAAGCATATTCATTTAGGAATTTGGACAAAACTCGAAGGGTGGAATGAGTGACTTATCACTAACCCACATGAAATGAGATGGAGTGGCTTATGTATGGGAAGAAGGAACCACTTTAAACATAAGTTCATTGTTACCATAGGGGAAGGATGGGGAGAAGGGATAGTTAGGGAGTTTGGGATGGACATGTACAAACTGCTTTATTTAAAATGCATAACCATCAAGCCCCTAGTGTATAGCACAGTAAACTCTGTTCAATGTTATGCAGCAGTCTAGGTGGGAGGGGAGTTTGGGGAAATAGATAGATGTGTATGTATGGTTGAGTCCCTTCATTGTCCACCTGAAACTATCACAACATTGTAAATAAGCTATCTGTTCACTTCAGTCACTCAGTCACATCTGAATCTTTGTGATCTCATAGACTGCAGCATTCCGGATTTCCCTGTCCATCACCAACTCCAGGAACTTGCTTAAACTCAAGTCCAATGAGTTGATGATACCATCCAACCATCTCATCCTCTGTCATCCCCTTCTCCTCCTGCCTTCAATTTTTCCTATCATCAGGATAATTTCCAATGGGTCAGTTCTTCACATCAGGTGGCCAAAGTACAGAGTTTCAACTTCAGCATCAGTCCTTCCAATGAATATTCAGGACTGATTTCCTTTAGGATTGACTGGTTTGATCTCCTTGTTGTCCAAGGGACTCTCAAAAGTCTTCTCCAACACCACAGTTCAAAAGCATCAATTCTTCCACACTCAACTTTCTTTATGGTCCAACTCTCACATCCATACATGAATACTGGAAGAACCATAGCTTTGACTAGGTGCCATTGTTGGCAAAGTAATATCTCTAATTTTTAATATGCTGTCTAGGTTGTTCACAGCTTTTCTTCCAAGGAGCAAGCATATTTTAATTTCATTCTATACTCCATGATTTTATATAATCAGCTATATTCCAATATAAAATTTTAAAAAGCTAAAGAAATAAAGAACAAGTTTTAAGATGGCTCACAAATATTGCACACAAGTTGGTCCTGGCTAGGGCTGGGAATTCAGATCTAGCCATCAAAGGTTGCTTCAGTTCAGTTCAGTTCATTCGCTCACTCATGTCTGACTCTTTGTGACCCCATGAATCGCAGCACACCAGGCCTCCCTGTCCATCACCAACTCCCAGAGTTCACACAAACTCATGTCCATCGAGGCAGTGATGCCATCCAGCCATCTCATCCTCTGTTGTCCCCTTCTCCTCCTGCCCCCGGGATTGAGGGCATCAGGGTATTTTCCAAGGAGTCAACTCTTCACATGAGGTGGCAAAGTATTGGAGTTTCAGCTTCAACATAAGTCCTTCCAATGAACACCCAGGACTGATCTCCTTTAGAATGGAATGGTTGGATCTCCTTGCAGTCCAAGGGACTCTCAAGAGTCCTCCAGCACCATAGTTCAAAAGCATCAATTCTTCGGCGCTCAGCTTTCTTCACAGTCCAACCCTCACATCCATACATGACCACTGGAAAAACCATAGCCTTGACTAGACAGACCTTTGTTGGCAAAGTAATGTCTCTGCTTTTGAATATGCTATCTAGTTTGGTCATAACTTTCCTTCCAAGGAATAAATGTCTTTTAATTTCATGGCTGCAACCACCATCTGCAATGATTTTGGAGCCCCAATAAATAAAGTCAGCCACTGTTTCCACTGTTTCCCCATCTATTTGCCATGAAGCGATGGGACCAGATGCCATGATCTTCATTTTCTGAAGGTGGAGCCTTAAGCCAACTTTTTTACTCTCCTCTTTCACTTTCATCAAGAGGCTTTTTAGTTCCTCTTCACTTTCTACCATAAGGGTGGTGTCATCTGCATATCTGAGGTTTTTGAGATTTCTCCTGGCAATCTTGATTCCAGCTTGTGCTTCTTCCAGCCCAGCATTTCTCATGATGTACTCTGGATATAAGTTAAATAAGCAGGGTGACAATATACAGCCTTGACATACTCCTTTTCCTACTTGGAACCAGTCTGTTGTTCCATGTCCAGTTCTAACTGTTGCTTCCTGACCTGCATAAAGGTTGCTTAGGCGTCCTCAAAAAAGTGTGTATTGCCTACCAGATAGAATTTCTCTCCTCTGTATTGCCTGCCAATGTAGGAGACACAGGAGGAGCAAGTTAAATCACTGCATGGGGAAGATCCCTTGGGGGAGGAAATGGCATCCTGTTTCAGTATTTTTGCCTGAGAAATCCCATTGATAGCTGCAGTCCATGGGGTTGCAAAGAGTCGGCCATAACTAAGCAACTGAGCACAGCATAGCACATTATATCATCTTAGTATGACCATTCTCTATTATCCAGTGATTAGCTGGATATATTTACAGATCTTTGAATAACAAAACACTCTTGTTACAAGTCTGTTTCTGTGGTTTACTGTGATAATTACACCTGGATTTTTTCCTGATGGCTAATTACTGCTACTTTAACTCTACATCTCTTGAATCCCATTATTTCCACAAAATCAGGGAAAACAATTGCAGCATTCATCACCATTAACTTGAATCTACAAAGGACAAGCACCACAAATTATTTAATGGATACCAGTGTCCCCTCACTAATCCATTCTTGATGTCTTACTTGGGCTTCCCAAGTGGCACTAGTGGTAAAAAAACTCACCTGCCAATGTGGAAGACAAGAGACACAGGTTTGATCCCTGGATTGAGAAGATCCCCTGGAAGAGGGCATGAAAACCTACTTCAGTATTCTTGCCTGGAAAATTCCATGGACAGAGAAAACCAAAGGACTACAATTCATGCTGTCTCAAAGCATCAGATACAACTGAGCACATGCAACCACAGTGTGTTACTTAAAGAAAAGACTCCCAGTCTTCCTGGGTGCCATGGATAAGAAGTGACTGACAAGTTTACAAAAATGATCCATTATTATATGATCATCCCCAAAGCCAGAAAACCATAGTTTGCCAAGGAATTTCTGGCCTTTCAACTTAACCAATAGTCATTTTTAGGTCCAGGCTTTAATTAGTCAACCTTTGTGTGTGTGTGTGTTCAGTTGCCCATGCATGCTGTAATCTTTGCTGCTCCATGGACTGTAGCCTGCCAGGCTCCTCTGCCCATGTGATTTTCTATGCAAGAATAATGGAGTGGGGTGCTATTTCCTCCTCCAAGGGATTTTCCCAAGCCTGGGATCAAACCCAGGTCTCTCAGTCTCCTGAATTGGCCCATGGATTCTTTACCACTAGCATCACCTGGAAGCCTAGCAGATTACAAGCAATACTTCTAGATCCATGGATCATCACATGAAACCCTCAGTCTAGAATGATGATAACTACTTAAGGTTTTACTCTTTCCCCTTTTTGCCCTGGAATTCTCAGACTTCTACCAATAAAGGAAAAGGAGAACCTGAATTATGTTTTATTGTATAAACAAGCTGTGGAACAATGCACTAAGTCGCTTCAGTCCTGATCAACTCTTTGAAACCCTATGGATTGTAGCCAACAGGTTCTTCTGTCTGAGGCATTCTTCAGGCAAGAATACTGGAGTGGGTTGTCATTTCCTTCTCCAGGGTATCTTCCCAACCCAGGAATCAAACCCGTGTCTCTTACATCTTCTGCATCGACAGGTGGGTTCTTTACCACTAGCACCACCTGGGAAGCTAGGTATATGCACACAAAAAAAGACTTACTTCTCCATCTGAACATTGTGTGTCGAGCTCTTACAAGACAAGAAGTAATATGGGATTATGGGGATTAGTCCTATGCCTTTTTTTAAAAAATGAATATGAAGGCTAATTACCTCAGAAACTAAGGCTTCAGCTTTCTCCAAAGCAAGGCAGTTTCAGGAGAATTTGATTATTCAGATTTCTCAGTCTCTGTCATGTGTGGCTAAATATCCCAATCCTATATCTTAAGGTTTTACTCTTTCCCCTTTTGTACCGTTTCCTTTGCCTGAGAGACTTTTTAACAGTGAACATTTGATGAAATTACAATTTCATATCCATACAATCAGGCTTTGGGCTTGATTATTAGTCAAGTCTACCCAGAGGGAGACTACAACTTGGTCGAGTGAAATTTTTAAAACTGAGAAACATGACTGAGTTTTACCACAAATCCTTAAGTCCATTTTAGTTATCTTGAGGAAGAGGTTTCTCTGACCAAACTACATAAGTGGTTTTTATTTATGAAAGTAATGTGTCAAAAGTATAAAACCGATCTATACCTAATAATTTTGTATAATAGAGCCAGATGACAATATCTTCTTCAAAAATATTCCATTAAAATTTGAAAAGTGTTTTGTATAATGTAGAATTCTAAGGCTTTGGTTGTTTATTTTATATCCTCTAAAACCATTATTGTCTAGATTATTTGGAAAACGTATGCCATTCCTAGGTAAGAAAGACTATTCAAATGAAGGAAGGTGGTTACTTTTGGGGATAAATACTTATGAACAACAAACTTCATCTATTTAAAGTGCACAGCTTAATGGATTTTGACATTTGTGTACACCCATGACATCATTAGCACAACCAAGAAGTGAAACAAAACCAACAGAAAAAAAAAATTCATTTTTAGATCTTTGCAGTTCATCTCATCCAGTTTGCCTGCTCCAGAAAATCTGGATCTACTTGAATGAATAAAGATATGTTTGCATTCTGTAGCATTTTATGTAAATAGAATTGCAGGTTAGCTTCTTTGACAGCATATTAATTTTCAAATGTGTTCATGTTGTTGCATAGAGGCAGTAGTTTATCCCTTCTTATCACTGAGTAGCCTTTTATTGTATGGCTATATGACACTTTGTTTATCCATTCACCTGTTGATAGACATTTGGTTTATTTGCAGTTTGAGACTATTACAGGTGAAGCTGCAATGAACATTCATGTACAGCTTTGTGTATGAAAATGAGTGAAATGATTGGTAACATGGTTATCGCTCATTTGAGAGAAGCAAAACCTGTCAGATATTTTCTTTGATATTTACAAAGCACTTTATTTAAAAGCCCAACCAGTGTTTTCCAATGTGCTATCTCAGGCCATGTGCATTAGACTTCTCTTGTAACTTGTTGAAAATTTTTGGATTACCAATCAAACCTGATAATCAGAATTATGATTAGAATTTGTAGAATAATCTTCACTTCAAAAACTGTCCAAGTGAATCTACCTTACCGTAACACTTTAGAACTATTAATATGTGAGAACTATTAATGTGAATAGTGCATACTCAGTTGTGTCTCTATGCCACTCCATGGATAGTAGCCCAACAGGCTCCTCTGTCCATGGAATTCTCCAGGCAAAAATACTGGAGTGGGTTGCCATTTTCTCCTCCATAGAACTATTAATAGAGACATTTTAAGCCTTTCTGTTAAGTCATGCTGACCTGCCCAGAGCAGCATAAGTGGCTTGTTCCTACATAGAACTGCTTTCTGGAAATACATGTTGCAGGAGTGCAATTGAACTCAATTAGCAATATTATAACTATTCATAGGATACTTGATTATATTTATTATAAGAATGTTGTTGAATATATTATATAGAATTACAAGAATTTTATTTCATTAAGGGTGTATCCAGGATTAACCGTCTCAAGTATTAATAAAAGATTAAATTCTTATTTTAAAAAAAGCCCCCCAAAATTAAATTTACAGATACAACTGAGACTGCTTCTATATAAGAAAAATTAACCACACATGGACTTCCAGCAGAGGGAAGTTTTATGAATTTCAAAAAGTGGAGAAACTCAATGAAAAGAGAAATGTGGAAGAATTTGTTGTTCTATTTTCCTCTCCCTTGGCAAGCTGATTTGCTGAAAACTATCAAGAAGAGCAGTTTTCCCTGAAGCAAGCAGACTCAGTTATAAGGGAAAGTAATTTCAGTTATTTATAGGTTTTCACAGAAACCTTGTGAATTCTATACTGTCTTGTTTTTCTCTGGGTAATGGTGTTGTTTTTCCTTCTGTTGGCATCTCCACCTCACTTAAGCCCAGAATTGCCCTATTTCCCCTGCTAGAATTTTTTTGTGGACTGGTGTATTAATTTTATAAACAAGTTATGAATTTTGAGACTTGTTCATGTAAGTAACATACCAGTTACAAGTTCTGAAAGTTGTAGCTGAGCATAATTCTCTTTGGGCTTTTACAACCAGAAAGCTATAAGCTAATTTTGCTTTCAAATATAACAACTGTATCCAATTTATTGCACACATTTCTGTGTTCAGGCCCTTACTGATTAATAGAATTCTATTGTTTCTATCCTGACAACTCTATGTTCCTATACTAGATTCATTTTTGCAGTCCACCACAAATTCTTTTGGAAAAATGGGAAATATTTTTTAATGCTTCATAGTTCAAAATGTATCATTATTAGCAGTATTTTCTCTCCAGTGGACTTTTCCTTAAACCAGGTGCATATATGACCAAGTAAATATCTTGGCCTCATGCACTTAATTCTGTGTGCCTGACATAACTGAGATAAAGATATAAAAGAATTCTCTGCTTTCTAAATAATAAAAACATCACTGAAATAGAGAGCATAGGAAATATCAAAATGTAGATCATTCCTATAGAGAAAACATTCTAAAATTAAATAGAATATTCGCTACTAGCAATAACTTTGAAATTTTGATAATAATACCTTAGTGCTATCCGCTTATTCCAAGCCAAATCTTACGAAAAACGTTGATTAAAATTCCCCCAACCTACTTTGAAATCTAACATGTAATCAGTATTCATCCTGAAGGCCTACAATTTGCTTTGGAGATTCCACAGAGCTTGCCAAAGCATTCTTATAACTCTTCTCATGCATTAGTTATGAATACTTCAATTTAAAGAATAACACATCTCTTCTTTCAGTGTTTGGTACTGGAATATTTCTCTGTATGTCTTTTAGCATCTTTCTCTCTCTCTCTCTCTCTCTCTCTCTCTCTCTCTCTCTCTCTCTCTCAGGACTTAAAGCAGAAAAAGGAAGCATCCTTTTGTTGACAGAATAAGATAACGTTTTATTTAGATCACTCTAGTCAAAGGACAGGACTGTGTATTACAGTGCATACCACACTCAGAAAGAAGGAAATTTTCAGCAAAAATGAAAACATTTTATATGACGATTTCTCTCTGGTTAACCTATATTCTTACTAAGCAAAAGAAGAATACTCAGATCCCATTGTTTTTAAGGGATTGAGTTCCATAACGGCTTCCCAGGTGGTGCTAGCGGAAAGGAACCTGCCCGTCAATGCAGGAGACGTAAGAGACAGGAGTTTGATCCCTGGGTCTGGAATATCCCCTGGAGGAGGTAATGGAAACCCACTCTAGTATTCTTACCTGAAAATACCTTAGACAGAGAAGCCTGGTGGGCTACAATCCATAGAGTTGCAAAGAGTGGAACATGACTGAAGCATGCATGTATGCTTAGCCTAAACTTAACATGTATGCATGCACACAGGAGTTCAATAAATAATTCATTTCTGATCTGCCAGCTATAGATTCATGTCAATACCCTTATATCTCTTACAGAGAGATGGTCCTAAAATTTTATGATAGAATGCCTTAAAGCTGCTTTTAGAAAGACCCTGATAAACTCACTGCTTCACAAAGTTAGCCATTCTTGTGACTGGTTTCAAAGTCAGTTGCACAGTTCTGTTTTTCACATGCTACAAAAATTCCAACAACGAGTAATAAGGTAGAATTACCATTTTCAGTGTATTTCAACAAGCTTCCCACACTGTTCACCAAATGAAATCAGGCATGATATATCATTTCAATCTGTAGATGAGACTCAAATTACTCACTTTACTATTCCATGTATGAACTGCTTTTATCTCCATGGGAATAGCTGACAATGGACATTTGCCTTTATCTCCCTTTTAGTGTCATCTTATGCAACACTAATTTGATGTGACTTAAGTCATATCTAGTCTTTTTAAATTAATTTTGAAAAAAATTAAGCATCTTTATTTTCATTACGTGTATGTGTGTGTTCAGTCACTCAGTAATGTTTGACTCTTTGCAACCCCATGGACTGCAGCCTGCCAGGCTGCTCTGTCCATGGAATTTTCTAGGCAAGAATACTAGAGAGGGTTTCCATTTCCTACTCCAGGGGATCTTCCTGACCCAGGGATTGAACTAGAGTCTTTTGTTTCTCCTCAGTTGGCAGGCAGTTTCTTTACCACTTCACCACTTGATCTGTAATTGTATGCCCAGAAAAGTTACTGAAACCTTTCTTTCTTTCTTTAAAAATCCAAGATTTTATTTTATTTTTTTAACTTTACAATCTTGTATTGGTTTTGCCATATATCAACATGAATCCACCACAGGTATACATGTGTTCTCCATCCTGCCATTAAAAAGAATACATTTAAATCAGTTCTAATGAGGTGGATGAAACTGGAGCCTATTATACAGAGTGAAGTAAGCCAGAAAGAAAAACACCAATACAGTAAACTAATGCATATATATGGAATTTAGAAAGATGGTAACAATAACCCTGTATACGAGACAGCAAAAGAGACACTGATGTATAGAACAGTCTTTTGAAACCTTTAATTTTTAATTTAATTTTTAAACACATAATTTTAAATGCTTTATTTTTAAACATTTAATGCTCATAAATTTTAATAACTTTGAAGGAATGAGATAATTTTCACAGTAATGTAACACTCAGGCTAGGTAAATGATTGAATGCCTTCCAAAACTGTTCTATTGAAGAATGATTTTCATTAATAACTTGCAGACAAGTCAAACTGGGATCTATTCATTCTGTCTTTTATTATTAGACATCACCTAGCACACACATATTTATGTATTCATGTAAATGTTCAAATACACCTATATACATATATGCATACATACATATGCCACTATAATAAACACTATACTTAACAATTAAAGCTAAAATTTTACAATAATTGAATTAATTGGATAAGAATTCAATATTTTTCAATATTATGTCAATATTATTTTCCAATATTATATCACTGTTGAATCCATCCCTGTTAGAATGCTGTGTTTTCCAAAACTTATTAAATTATGTGAAGCTCCATGAAAGTGTTGTAATTTATCAAAATACATCATTATTTTATTCTGGATATTTGAGTTGTAGAGCAATTACTGCTGCTGCTGCTACTGCTAAGTCGTTTCAGTCATGTCCAACTCTGTGCGACCCCATAGACGGCAGCCCATCAGGCTCCCCCATCCCTGGGATTCTCCAGGCAAGAACACTGGAGTGGGATGCCATTTCCTTCTCCAATGCAGGAAAGTGAAAAGTGAAAGTGAAGTCGCTCAGTCGTGTCCGACTCTTCGGGACCCCATGGACTGCAGCCTACCAGGTTCCTCTGCCCATGGAATTTTCCAGGCAAGAGTACTGGAGTGGGGTGCCATTGCCTTCTGCGAGAGCAATTACTACTGATATCTTAAAACCATTAGCTATTTTTCCTTTTTATTTTACTATTCCTAAATTGAAGTCAACTTTTAAAATGCTAATCTGTTATCTAAAGAAGAATATGCTTTCCTGCTTGCCAAGTTACTTCAGTCATGTCCATCTTTTTGTGACCCTATGGACCATACTCTTTGCGACCCTATGGACCACAGCCCACCAGGCTCCTCTGTCCATGGGGAGTCTCCAGGCAAAAATACTGGACTGGGTTGCCTTGCCCTCCTCCAGGGATCTTCCTGACCCAGCAATTGAACCTATGTCTCTTCTGTCTCCCACATTGACAGAAAAAAGTATGAGGTGCTATACTCGTTAGAATATTTTAAAGCAAATTATCACACAAAAGAATATACTTTTTATTCTGAATGCATAGCAAAATACTGGTGATTAGCTGGTACTTCATAAACACATAATATATGGCTATGTATTACATGGATAAATCATTAAATAAATGAGATCATAAAGTAGCAGTACTTTCTAAGAGCTAATAATAATAATAATGCTCTCTGTATCCTCAAGTGAGAAAAAAGAGAGAAAAAGCCCGTAGCCTTGTCTATCAAATATTTCAGATTAACATCTGTTAGGTGTTTGTTGCAGTGACAGAATTAAGCTATTTTGATATATATACAAAAGAAATTAGGGAAGAGTAGTTGCTATTCATAAAACCTTACATGTTAAGCCACCATATATTTCCCTAGAAGTTACTTTTTTGTCCTTAGAGACATGTCAAATGACTATTTGATAAAATCAACACATTTCTAAAGATTCAGCTGAGTAGGAAAAGGGTAGACTACGAAATAAGACCTACTTCTTGAAGTTGGAAAGTAGAGAAGCTAACCATGTCAAAAGGTGAAGTGAAATAAAGCAAAATCATGGGCGAAAACTCAGGAGTTCGATCACTTAATATGCAATGTTTTCCAACAATTACAAAATATGAAAGAATAAAGAGCACCAGGGCAGAAAACATTTCAGATTTGTTGAGAAAAACAATTTTTTTCTCCTTAACTTTTCATTAGCTTCACCAATAAAGTAAATTAGACGTTCCTTTCACAGAGTGTTCAGAGATTTATTTCTGACAATGCATATAAAAAGTCAAGGACATGTTAGATAGTCAGTGAAGCTAAGTTTTACCTTGGATAAAATTTATGGAATTAAGGAATATCAGAAAAATTCTAAAACAACTGAGTCAAATGTAAATATTACATGAATATTTAAATAGGAAATCTCAGCATAAAAGTAATTCTTCAATTGAAGGATTATGTTAGAATTAAAAGGATACTTCACTTTTGTCTATATGTATCATTTGAACAATAGTAGTAAAATAACACCTAACACTGCCTTGATTCTCAGTGGATAAAAGTGAAAACAAAATTTTTGAAAATGTTCAGATATTTACTTATTTTGAAAGAATGATTAACTGTCAAATGAGATTCATTAACATTTTCACACCAGACTCCACTAGTGATTCAAATGGAACAGCAAACACAGAGGAAATTTTCTTTCTCTGGAGGAATTAAAGATGTCTGATGAAACTTCTAAGAATGTCTCTTATGCCTCACCAAAACAGGCTATGGTTTCCTATTAATAGAAGAACTTTTTGAGCAATGGGCCACAGGTAAAAAGCTATTTCGATTTCAAAACTTCTTTTATATACATTGTGTTAGTTAAACAGAACATGCTTTATTACTGCACTCCAATCTCTAGTCAGTCATGCCTCATAAATCCATAACTTCTAAGTTTACACTAAACATTATACATGGACTATATGGGGCTTCCTTAGTGGCTCAGGGGTAAAGAATCCATGCCAATGCAGGAGCTGCAGGAGATGCAGGCTCTATCCCTGAGACAGGAAAATCCCCTGGAGGAGGACTTGGAAACCCACTCCAGTATTCTTGCCTAGAGAATTCCATGAACAGAGGAGCCTGGAGTGCTACAGTCCATAAGGTCCTAGTCAGATGGGACTGAAGTGATTGAACACAAGCATAGACTAGATGTATTCTGCTAAAAGAATCTTATAGAAAGAAGCTCCCAGTATTTTCTGATAGCAAATTTCACTAGCATTTTTTGTAAGGATATGTAGTTAGGATCATCCATTACTTCCATCTAACTAGTAAACAGGGAATGTTACAGACTTACTGTAAAAACTCACTTCCTATCAATGTTTCAGTTGTAATAAAGCCAATTCAATAAATTGTTACCAAGTCAGTCCAATGTGTCAAACATCTTCAACTTTTTCTTCCCCTGTTCTAGTTTTTCATAAAATTGCTAAGGCTTGTTCAGGGAAATGCACACTTCTAGTTATTTATTTTATCCAGCTTCTACTAGTCTTTCATTTGTATTTAATGATCCTATGTTGACACCCAATTCTAAGTCTAAATACCAACAATGACTCTCTAATTTACAAATAAAATAGGTTTTTCTAAGTTGTTGTTCTTTTCAGACTTGTCACTGAAAAAAGAAAATATGTCTTTGTTTACTGGGGTTTATCGCATATCATGTTTGCCCTGGGACTAATTCTGTCTTAATGCCAGACTTCTATTTTTAACATCTTCCCATTCTGTGTTTTGGGGCTCCCCGGGTAGCTCAAATGATAAAGAATCTGCCTGCAATCTTGGGAAGATCCCTGGAGAAGGGCATGGAAATCTACTCTAGTATTTTTGCCTGGAGAATCCCATGGACAGAGAAGCCTGGTGGGCTACAGTCCATGGAGTCACAAAGAGTCAGACATGCCTGAGACTATCACTACTACTACTGTTCTGTGTCTCCAGTAAGTTTGCTACTATTTTCTTCTATATCCTATAACTTCTCACCCCCAGCACACACTAGAGGAAGACTTACTGTCTGTGGATCATGATCCTATCCCCATGTCAGCTACAAATTGGCACTTGCCATCTACCTCTACAAAGACTGAATCACACACTGATGCAGCTGTTGGTTTTCAACACCCACTGAAAAGAGTTGAGGGTGAAGAGCCCTCCTGATTTCTTATCCTATGGGCTCTCCATCTTCAAGGCAATAAAGTGAAAGTGAAAGTGAAGTCGCTCAGTCGTGTCTGATTCTTTTCGGCCCCACGGACACCAGGCTCCGCCGTCCATGGAATTTTCTAGGCAAGAGTACTGGAGTGTGTTGCCATTTCCTTCTTCAGGGAACTTCCCGACCCAGGGATCGAACCCATGTCTCCCACATTGTAAACAGACGCTTTACCGTCTGAGCCACCAGGGATTGAAACTCTGAATGTTCTCTTTTGCTACCAGCTAGGGAAAATTCTATTTTTAAGAGAATTTAGCTAGTTGACTTGGGACCACCTAGATAATTTGAGTACTAATAGGTCAACTATCCTGTGTCTTTATTTTGTAGTTATTTAGTTCCTGAGTTATACCTGACTCCTTGCGATCCCATGAACTGAGCACTCCAGGCTTTCCTGTCTTTCACCATCTCCCAGAGTTTGCTCAAACTCATGTCCATTGAGTCAATGATGCTATGTAACCATCTCATCCTCTGCCACCTCCTTCTCCTTTTGCATTCAATCTTTCCCAGCATCAGGGTCTTTTCCAATGAGCTGGCTCTTTGCATCAGGTGTCCAAAATACTGTACACCTTCAGCTTCAGAATCAGTTCTTCCAATGAATATTCATGGTTGATTTCCTTTAAGATTGACTGGTTTGATCTCCTTGGAGACCAAGGGACTCTTGAGAGTCTTCCAGTACCACAGTTGAAAAGCATAAATTCTTTGGCTCTCAGCTGTCTTTATGGTCCTACACTCACATTAGTACATGACTACAAGAAAAACCATAACTTTGACTAGATGGACCTTTGTTTGATACCCTGTCTATGTTTGTCATAGCTTTCCTTACAAGGAACAAGCATCTTTTTATTGAAAGACTGAAGTCAGGGCCTACAGTGATTTTTGGAGCCCAAGGAAAGAAAATCTGTCACTGTTTCCACTTTTTCCCCTTCTATTTGCCATGATGTGATGGGGCCAGATGCCATGATCTTAGTTTTTTGAAATTTGAGTCTTAGGCCAGCTTTTTCACTCTTCTCTTTCATCCTCATTGAGATACTCTTTAGTTCGTCTTCATTTTCTGCCATTAGAGTGGTATCATTTGCATATCTGAGATTGGTGGTATTTGTCCTAGCAATCTTGATTCCAACTTGTAATTCGTCCAACTCAGCATTTCGTATGATGTGCTCTGCATATAAGTTAAATAAACAGGGTGACAAAATACAGCCTTGTCATACTCCTTTCCCAATTTTGAGCAGTCAATTGTTACATGCAAGGTATTAAGAGACTTTCTCCTGAGAGTCCCTTGGACTGCAAGGACATCAAATCAGTCAATCCTAAAGGAAATCAGTCCTGAATATTCACTGGAAGGACTGATGCTGAAGGTGAAGCTCCAATACTTTGGCCACCTGATGCGAAGAACTGACTCATTTGAAAAGACCCTGATGCTGGGGAAGATTGAAGGCAGGAGGAGAAGAGGATGACAGAAGATGAAATGATTGGATGGCATCACTGACTCGATGGACATGAGTTTGAGCAAGCTCTGGGAGTTGGTGATTGACAGAAAAGCCTGGCATGCTGCAGTCCATGGGGTTGCAAAGAGTTGGACACAACTGAGCAACTGAACTGAACTGACTGAAGGTTCTAACTGTTACTTCTTGACCCACATACAGATCTTTTAGGGGACAGGTAAGGTCCTCTTACCTGGTAAGAGGAGGTAAGGTTGGAGAAGGCAATAGCACCCCACTCCTGTACTCTTGCTTGGAGAATCCCATGGACGGAGGAGCCTGGTAGGCTGCAGTCCATGGGGTTGCTAAGAGTCAGACATGACTGAGCGGCTTCACTTTCACCTTTCCCTTTCATGCATTGGAGAAGGAAATGGCAACCCACTCTCATGTTCTTGCCTGGAGAATCCCAGGGACGGGAGAGCCTGGTGGGCTGCCATCTCTGTGGTTGCACAGAGTCGGACATGACTGAAGCGACTTAGCAGCAGCAGCAAGGTCCTCTGGTAGTCCCATCTGTTTAAGAATTTTCCAGTTTGTTGTGATCCACACAGTCAAAAGCTTTCACATAGTCAATGAAGCAGATTTTTTTTTTCTGGAATTCCTTTGCTTTCTTTATGATCCAATGGATGTTGGCAATTTAATCTCTGGTTACCCTGCCTATTCTAAATCCAGCTTGAACATCTGGAAGTTCTTGGTTCACGTACTTTTGAATCCTAACTTGAAGGATTTTGAACTTAACCTTACTAGCATGTGAAATGTGTGCAATTGTCCAGTAATTTAAACATTTTTTGGTACTGTCTTTCTTTAGGACTGGAAAGAAAACTGAACTTTTCTAATCCTGTGGCCACTGCTAAGCTTTCCAAATTTGCTGACATATTGAGTGCATCACTTTAACCACATGATCTTTCAGGATTTCAAGTTCTTATTCAATATTGTACTTTACAGCATCAGACTTTAACTTTCACCACCAGACACGCCCACAGTAGAGGATCATTTCCTTTTTGTCCCAGTTCCTTCATTCTTTCTGGAGCAATTAATAATTGTCTCCTACTCTTCCCCAGTAGCATATTGGACACTTTCCAACTTGGGTACTCATCTTCCTGTGTCATATCCTTTTGCATTTTTATACTGTTCATGAGGTTCTTATGGCAAGAAGGGAATGGCTTGCTAGTCCCTCCTCTAATGGATCACATTTTGTCAGAACTCTCCACTATGATGCATCCATCTTGAGTGGTCCTGCATGGCATGGATCATAGCTTCATTGATTTAAGCAAGCCCCTTGTCACAACAAGGCTGTGATCCATGAAAGGGTATCTTTATTTACATCTGTCAAATCATTTTATAGGATCACTTAGTTTCATGTTTGAGTAAATAGACAAGTGTCAGGAATCTTGGGAGGTGGGACTCATCTTTAGAAATTTGCCTGAACATTTTACGTTAAGCATTTTCTATTTGGAGAACTATTAAATAAATATATATCTCAACCCCTAAAAATAAAGATAGTGCAAAGGTAAATGTTATTGTGCCCTTTAGGGAATGAGAAAATTGAGTATTATGGATTTCTTTATTTGCCTTACATTAATTAATTTACCAGAATCTGAGTTGAATCCCAGACATAGGGTTCCAAACTAGGTAAAAGCACAGATTTTTGGAAATAAACACAGGTACTTAAGAGGAAGCATAATAATTTTTTTTTTTTTTTGCTAAACTGCATATTAAAGAAATGCCAATCAAGATCACTATGAAGCATTACCTCACACCAGTCAGAATAGCTATCATCAAAAAAATCTACAAACAATAAATAAATGCTGGAGTGGGTGTGGAGGAAAGAGTGCAACCTCTTGTACTATTGGTGGGAATGTAAACTGGTACAACCACTATGGAAAAGACTATTAGTGCTAGTCTGTCAGTTGTGTCCAACTCTTTGCAACACCATGGCCTGTAGCCTGCCAGGCTACTCTGTCCATGGAATTCTCTAGGCGAGAATATTGGAGTGGATAGCCATTCCCTTCTCCAGGGTATCTTCCGTCCTCCAGGGTATCAGACACCAGTCTCCTGCACTGTAGGCAGATTCTTTACCATCTGAGACACCAGGGAAGCCCATGAAAAACAGTATGGAGATTCCTTAAAAAACTACCATATGACCCAGCAATCCCATTACTGGGCATATACCCTGAAAAACCATAATTCCAAAAGACATATGCACCCCAATGTTCATTACAGCACAATTTACAATAGCCAAGACATAGAAGCAACTTTGACAACCATGAACAGATGAATAGCTAACACAGTTGTGGTACATATACACAATGTAATTCTACTCAATGGAATTTGAGTCATTTCTAGTAAGGTGGATGAACCTACAGCCTGTTATACTGAGTGAAGTAAGTCCGAGAGAGAGAAAAAAACAAAACAAATATATTAATGCATATATGTGGAATCTAGAAAAAATGCTACTGATGAACTTATTTGCAAGACAGGCATAGAGACGCAGATGTAGAGCATGTATTTGTGGACATGGGAGAGAAGGAGAGGATGGGAAGAACTTAAGAGTAGCATCATTGGCATATATACTCTAACATGTGTAAAATGGCCTAAGTGGGAAGCTGCTGCATAACACTGGGTGCTCAGTTCAGTGCCCTGTGAGTACCAAGAAGGGTGGGACCGCCAGATTAGAGAGAGGCTCAGGAGGGAGGGGATATATGTATACTTACAGCTGATTCACATTGTTGTACAGCAGAAACCAATGCAACATTGTAGAGCAATTATCTTCCAATTAAAAATACATTTTAAAAAATGAAAAAAAAATGATTCATTCCAATACATATTTTTATAATAGAAAAGTGAAGAGACCCAAGGGCTTAAAGACTTCTTTTTTTTTTTTTTTTTGGCTTGGCTATTCCCATTGTCTGACAGGATTGTAATTTTGTAACTTGATAGCACTTGTTAAAATGCTTAAGCCTTGCTTCTAAATCTTTGACTCGCTTAATTGTGGTTCCTCTCCATGGCTTTTGTGTTATACAGGACTAGTTTCAATTTGCTGGTTTGTGGCATTTTCAGATTTCAAGCACCCAGTCAATTTTGAAGAATTAGAAATATAAGCTTCTTAAAGTATTTCCTGAAAAAGCTTCTCTTAGAAGGAAGCTGGAAGCTGGGAAACCTGCTTCAAATTGTTTCCTTTAGTTTCTTCTAATGTGTAACAATGGGTTTTCATTTCCTTATCTTAAATTTTTAATATCTGTCCTTTAAAGTCATTTGAGACACTTTAAATGAAACAAAATCACTTAAAATATTTTAATATTGAATCATTCTTTCTTACTTAGGTCAACTTTGTTTGATAAATTCATACAAATAGGAAGCAAAGAGGAAGGAAAGGTGGGAGAAAGAGTGAATTATAAACCTTAATTATATTTCTAAATTTAGTGTTTAGTAAGATCTTTGGATTAATTTGATCAAAATTTATTTCACCTTGTATGTGATGGATTGTTCTTTGTTCTATATCCCTAAAATTTTCTGACATTTTTGTTTGTAGTCAATCTCAGTTCCTATATCTAGTGTTATGCAATCAGGGATTGTTTTATCTATTGATCCATATATATAATATATATATTTATCATATGTATATGAATGTGTATATATATATATATAAATGTGTGTATATTAATATATGCTATACATATTTTATATGTGTATACTATACCCATACAAAAATGTATGCTATACTCTTTATTTTTATACAAATTTTATTTAAATGGAAAAATATAATAGAGTCACTTCAATTTGAGTTTTTCACTTAACATGTGTCTGAGATTTAGCTATGTATTAGGGTTGTTAGATGTATTGTTATTTGTTCCTTTTTATTGCTGAGTAAAAGAAGGCTGAGAGCTGAAGAACTGATGCTTTCAAACTGTGGTGTTGGAGAAGACACTTGAGAGTCCCTTGGGCAGCAAAGAGATTAAACTAGTCAATCCTAAAGGAAATCAAACCTGAATATTCATTGGAAGGACTGATGCTGAAACTGAAGCTCCAATGATTTGACCACCTGATGCGAAGAGTCTTCTAGTTGGAAAAGACCCTGATGCTGGGAAAGATTGAAGGCAGGAGGAGAAGGGGATGTCAGAAGATGAGATGGTTGGATGGCATCACCGAATCAATGAACTTCAGTTTGAGAAAACTCCAGGAGATAGTGAAGGACAGGGAAGCCTGGAGTGCTGTAATGCATGTGGTCACAAAGTGTTAGATGCAATCCATTATACTGATGCAGTCTGTTTTGTTTATCAATTTACAAGTTGATGACTGCTTAGATGTTTTCAGTTTGTTCCTACGAATAATAACAAGTCTTTGTATGGTTATGTGTTTTTTTAATTTACCATTAAGTAGGTATCTAGGAATAGAATCCTGGATCGTATGCAAGTATATATTCAACTTTTTAAAGAAACTGTCAAAATGTTTTCCAAAAAGGCTGTACCATTTGTGTTTCTATCAGCGATGCATGGGTGCTTCAGTTTCCAACACTTGGTATTAACCATGTTTTTGGATTATAGGCTTTCTTCTCAATGGTAGTGCTATCTCCTTTTGGTTTTAATTTGCATTTTCTTAATGACTAAGGATGTTGAACATCTTTTCTTGGGAATAGACACATGGGTGTTACCTTTGCTGAAATATCCACATAAATATTTGCCCTCTCTTACTTGGTTTGTTTTCCTTTTATTATCCAGTAACATCCAAAGTAATAATAAGGGTTCTTATCAGAGAGGCAGGGAACTCAGTGAGAGGAGAAGTGAAGAAGAAACCAGTAGTCTAAATTATTCCATTTCTGGAGGAGACAGAAAGCCAAGGAATGTCGGCTGCCTCTAAAAGGTGTTTTTCTCATAGCATTGTTTCCCTAACAGTGACCATAGGACATATGCATTAAAATCACTTGTAATTCTTGCTTTAAAATGAACTGAGATCACACTTGTAAGATTTATCAATGGGTTTGGGTGATGATTTCAAATTGTACTCTTTAAAATCATTCCATGTGATTCCCATGTATGCTTAAGTTTGGTATCTATTTTTCTACAGAAATCTCAGTCTAAATACACTATAGTTCAGTTTAGTTCAGTTCAGTTGCTCAGTCATGTCTGACTCTTTGCAACCCCAAGGACTGCAGCATGCCAGGCTGCCATCCCTGTCCATCACCAACTCCTGGAGCTTGCTTAAACTCATGTCCATCGAGTCAGTGATGCCATGCAACCAGCTCATCTTCTGTAGTCCCCTTCTCCTCCTGCCTTCAATCTTTCCCAGCATCAGGGGCTTTTCCAATGATTCAGTTCTTAACATCAGATGGTCAAAGTATTGGAGTTTCAGCTTCAACATCAGTCCTTCCAATGAATATTCAGGACTGATTTCCTTTAGGATGGACTGGTTGGATCTCCATAGCCTTGACTAGAAGGACCTTTGTTGGCAGAGTAATGTCTCTGCTTTTTAATACTCTGTCTAGGTTAGTCATAACTTTCCTTTCAAGGAACAAGTGTCTTTTAACCTCATGGTTGCAGTCACCACCTGCAGTGATTTTTGGAGCCCCCCCAAATAAGTCTGTCACTGTTTTCCCCATCTATTTCCCATGAAGTGATGGGACCAGATGCCATGATCTTCGTTTTCTGAATGTTGAGTTTTAAGCCAACTTTTCACTCTCCTCTTTCACTTTCATCAAGAGGCTCTTTAGTTCTTCTTCACTTTCTGCCATAAGGGTGGTGTCAACTGCATATCTGGTGTTACTGACATTTCTCCCGGTACTCTTGATTCCAGCTTGTGTTTTCTCCAGCCCAAAATTTCTCATGATCTACTCTGCATGTAAGTTAAACAGCAGGTTGACAATGCACAGCCTTGACATACTCCTTTTCCTATTTGGAACCAGTCTATTGTTCCATGTCCAGTTCTAACTGTTGCTTCCTGGCCGGCATACAGATTTTTCAAGAGGCAGGTCAGGTGTTCTGGTATTCCCATCTCTTTCAGAATTTTCCACAGTTTATTGTGATCCACAGAGTCAAAGGCTTTAGCATAGTCAATAAAGCAGAAATAGATGTTTTTCTGGAACTCTCTTGCTTTTTTGATAATCCAGTAGATGTTGGAAAATTGATTTCTTGTTCCTCTGCCTTTTCTAAAACTGGCTTGAACATCTGGAAGTTCACGGTTCACATATTGTTGAAGCCTGGCTTGGAGAATTTTGAGCATTACTTTACTAGCATGTGAGATGAATGCAATTGTGCGGTACTTTGAGGATTCTTTGGCATTGCCTTTCTTTGGATTGGTATGGAAACTGACGTTTTCCAGTCCTATGGCCATTGCTGAGTTTTCCAAATTTGCTGGCATATTGAGTGCAGCACTTTCACAGCATCATCTTTTGGGATTTGAAATTGGAATTCCATCATCTCCACTAGCTTTATTCGTAGTGATGCTTTCTAAGGCCCACTTGACTTAACATTCCAGGATGTCTGGTTCTAGATGAGTGATCACACCATCATGATTATCTGGGTCATGAAAATATTTTTTATACAGTTCTTCTGTGTCTTCTTGCCACCTCTTCTTAATATCTTCTGCTTCTGTTAGTTCCTTATTGAGCCAATCTTTGCATGAGATATTCCCTTGGTATCTCTAATTTTTCTTGAAGAGATCTCTAGTCTTTCCAATTCTATTGTTTTCCTCTATTTCTTTGCATTGATCGCTGAGGAAGGCTGTCTTATCTCTCCTTGCTATTCTTTGGAACTCTGCATTCAAATCAGTATATCTTTCCTTTTTTCCTTTGCTTTTCACTTCTCTTCTTTTCACACCTATTTGTAAGCCTCCTCAGACAGCCATTTTGCTTTTTCACATTTCTTTTTCTTAGGGATGGCCTTGATCATTGCCTCCTGTTCAATGTCGTGAACCTCTGTCCATCGTTCATCAGGCATTCTGTCTATAAGATCTAATCCCTTAAATCTGTTTGTCACTTCCACTGTATAATCATAAGGGATTTGATTTAGGTCATACCTGAATGGTTTAGTGGTTTTCCCTACTTTCTTCAATTGAAGTCTGAATTTGGCAATAAATAGTTCATGGTGAGAGCAACAGTCAGCTCCTAGTCTTGTTTTTGCTGACTGTATGGAGCTTCTCCATCTTTAGCTGCAAAGAATGTAATCAGTCTGACTTCGGTGTTGACCATCTGGTGATGTCCATGTGTAGTGTCTTCCCTTGTGTTGTTGGAAGAGGGTATTTGCTATGACCAGTGTGTTCTCTTGGTAAAACTCTATTAGCCTTTGCCCTACTTCATTTTGCACCCCAAGACCAAATTTGCCTGTTACTCCAGGTGTTTCTAGACTTCCTACTTTCACATTCCAGTCCCCTATAATGAAAAGGACATCTTTTTTGGGTGTTAGTTCTGAAAAATCTTGTAGGTCTTCATGCTGCTGCTGCTGCTGCTGCTGGTGCTAAGTTGCTTCAGTCATGTCTGACTCTGTGTGACCCCTTAGATGGCAGCCCACCAGGCTCCGCTGTCCCTGGGATTCTCCAGGCAAGAACACTGGAGTGGGTTGCCATTTCCTCTTCGTGATCCCAAGGACTGCAGCCTACCAGGCTCCTCTGTCCATGGGATTTTCCAGGCAAGAGTACTGGAGTGGGTCGCCATTACCTTCTCCGGTAGGTCTTCATAGAACCATTCAATTTCAGTTTCTTCAGCATTACTGGCTGGGGCATAGACTTGGATTACTGTGATACTGAATGTTTTGCCTTGGGAATGGACAGATCATTCTGTCGTTTTTGAGACTGAATCCAAGTACTGCATTTTGGACTCTTTTGTGGACTATAATGGCTGCTCCATTTCTTCTAGTGGATTCTTGCCCACAGTAGTAGATATAATGGACATCTCAGTTAAATTCGCCCATTCCAGTCCATTTTAGTTTGCTGATTCCTAAAATGTCAAAGTTCACTTTTGCCGTCTCCCGTTTGACCACTTCCATGATTACACAGGTCCATGATTCATGGACCTAACATTCCAGGTTCCTATGCAATAGTGCTCTTTACAGCATTGGACCTTACTTCTATCATCAGTCACACCCACAACCGGATGTTGTTTTTGCTTTGACTCTGTCTCTTCATTTTTTCTGGAGTTATTTCTCCACTCATCTCCAGTAGCTTATTGGGCACCTACCAACCTGGGCAGTTCATCTTTCAGTGTCCTATCTTTTTTGCCTTTTCATACTGTTCATGGGGTTCTTAAGGCAAGAATACTGAAGTAGTTTGCCATTCCCTTCTCCAGTGGACCACATTTTGTCAGAACTCTCCACTCCGTGGGTCTCCACATGATCCATCTGTCTTGGGTAGCCCTACATGGCATGGCTCATAGTTTCATTGAGTTAGACAAGGCTGCGGTCCATGTGATGAGATTGGTTAGTTTTCTGTGATTGTGATTTTCAGTCTGTCTGCCCTTGGATGGAGAAGGATGAGAGGCTTATGGAAGCTTCCTGATGGGAGAGACTGACTGAGGGGAACTGGGTCTTGTTCTCATGGGTGGGGCCTTACTCATTAAATTTTTAATCCAATTTTCTGTTGGTGGGTGAAGCTATGTTCCCTGCTACTTACTTGGAGCCAAACTATGATGGAGGTAATGAAGATAATGGTGACCTCCTTCAAAAGATCCCATGTATGTACTGCTACACTCAGTGCTCCCAGCCCTGCAGCAGGCCACCAGTGACCATGCCACTGCTGGAGACTCCTGGACACTCACAGACAAGTCTGGGTCGGTCTCTTATGGGATCACTGCTCCTTTCTCCTGGGTCCTGGTGCACAAGGTTCTGTTTGTGCCCTCTAAGAGTCTATTTCCCAGTCCTGTGTAAGTTGTGGGAGCTCTACAGAGGGGTTAATGGCAATCTCCTCCAAGAGGGCTTACGCCATACCCAAATTTGCTGCACCCAAAGCCCCTGTCCCTGTGGCAGTCCACTGCTGACCCACACCTCCACAGGAGACAGACTGAGTTCTGTCTCAGGCTCTATGGGGTTCCTGGGTCCTAGTGCACACAAGGTTTGTTTGAGCCCTCTGAGCATCTCTGACGGGAATGGGGTTTGATTCTAAACGTGAATTTTCCCCTCCTGCCATCTTGCTGGGGCTTCTCCTTTGCCCTTGGACATGGGGTATCCCCTCATGGCCAGTCCACTGAAGTGCAGCCAACACTCCTGACCTTGGATGTGGAGTATCTCCTCTCAGCCTCTCAGCACTCAGTGCCAGGCAGCCTATAGCCAACATGGACCCAACTTCCAGTCTTATTTGTTGCTAGCCACAGAGGCTCGTCCTTGGCTGTCTTATCTCAAATCTTTGTCATCCTACCTTATACTGTTTTATATTAACTTAACATTACCATATCTGATGTCAATACCTACACTTCAGCTTCTGTTTTGAGTACAAATGAGTCTATTTTTATTCAGTCCATTTTCGCCAGTGCTGCAATAAGTTTTTAAAAACATGATAGGATGATCATTGGCAGTATTAACAGATAATGTTTTTTTCTCCCTGCACTGTTTTCTTATCTTTTTAATTAATTTTTATTGAAGTACAGTTGATATACATTGTTGTGGTAGTTTCCGCTATACAGCAAAATTAATCAGATAAATGTATACATATATTCATTCTTTTTTAGAGTCTATTCCCAAATAAGTCATTACAGAGTATTGAATAGACTTCTTTTTGCTATATAGTAAGTTCTAAATAGTTGTGTATTTTAAATATTGTAGTATGTGTTTGTCAATCTCAATCTCCCAAATTATTCCCTTTCCTCCTTTGGTAATCATTGATTTGTATTCTACATCTGTGACTATATTTCTGTTTCATAAATTCATCTGTCCCATTTTTTTATATCCCATGTATAAGTAATATCATGTAATATTTGTCTGTCTGACTTCACTCATTATGGTAATTTCTAGGTGCTGCGAATGGCATTCTTTCTTTCTTTTTTATGGCTAAGTAATAATATCCCATCATATATATGTACCACACCTTCTTTATCCATTTCTCCATTGATAGAAATTTCAGTTGCTTTCATGTCCTGGCTATTGTAAATAGTTTTTCCATGAGCATTGGGATATATATATATATATATATATATATATATATATATGTTGGTTTTCTCCAGATATATGACCAGGGGTATGGTTGCTAGATCAGATAGTACTTCTATTTTTTAGTTTTTTTTTTTTTTTTTAAAGAACCTCCATGCTATTCTCCATAGTGGTTGTACCAATTTACATTCCTGATAACTATATAGCAAGGTTCTCTTTTCTCCACACCCTCTGCTGCATTTATTGTTTGTAGAGTTTTTGTGTTAGATATTTAGACTACTATAATAAACTACAGTAGATTTGATGAAATAAGCAATAGCACTTTATTTCTCACAGTTCAGTGGGCTAAGAAGATCAAGTTGACAGCAGATTCTGTGTCTGGTGAGGGCTCACTTTCTAGTCTATAGACAGCCACCTCCTCACTATGTCCTCACATGGCAGAAGCTATAAGGGAACTCTCGTGCATGTTAAGTCATTTCAGTCATGTTTGACTCTTTGAAACTCTTTGTAGCCTGCTAGGCTCCTCTGTCCATAGGATTCTCCAGACAAGAATACTGGAGTGGGTTGTCATGCTTTCCTTCAGGGTATCTTCCCAACGCAGGGATTGAACCTATGTCTCTTATGTTTATGCCTTGGCAGGCTGGTTCTTTACCACCAGTGCCACTTGGGAAGCCCAAGGGAACTCTCTGGGGGTCTCTTTTATAAGGGCACTCCCTTATCCCATTATGAGGGTTCCACCCTCATGACCTAATCACCTGTCAATGGCTCCACCTCCTAACCATTCCAATTAGAATTTCAACATATAAACTTTGTGGAAAACAAGCATTTTCCACATAAAGTTTCCAAAAATTCAATCCTTGGATCTGCTTATTGGCATCACCTGGGAATTAGTCCAATTCCTAGGCCCCACATAGACTTGTTAAATCAGAAAATCTGGGGTTGGGGTCCAGCCATCCATTCTTTTACAAGCCCTCTATGTGCTGCATACTCCAATTTGATAACCACTACTGTGTAGGAAATTTGTCATGACCAAACCATAAGATAAACATTTAGTTTTTGAATTTTAATGATTTAAATAAAAACTCCAAAATACCTATAACCTCAAAGAATATCCACTTTTACTTTGACTCTCTAGTTTTATTTTCTTCCTGCCTCTTACTAGGGTTATGGACTACTAAGAATTTCAAGGGAAAGAAAAACATATGAACGGCTTCCCCCTCAGATTAGCTCTTTCTTAGCAGTTAGTATGTGGAGACTCAGTGTTATATCACATTGTGAAATATTCTTCTCTACCAAAGTAGCAGCTATAATTTTGTTTAACATTTCAAGCCTCACCATATGTTAGAAAATTTTCCTCAGGGCTGAACCTAAGTTTTCTGACTAAGAGTTTTAGTGTCTCCTTCCTGAATGAAATATTTAGAAAAGTGAATGCATACAGGGTCTTATTCACCACGGTCAAAGACTGAGTCCATAAACAGGGACAATAGAAGACAGAAGATATAATTTAATTGCATTCCCATTAAAGCCTGTTATTCTAAGGGCTTCCCTGGTGGCCAGACACTGAAGAATCTGCCTACCATGCAGGAGATGCAGGTTCAATCCCTCGGTCAGGAAGATCCCCTGGAGAAGGGAATGGCAGCACTTCAGTATTCTTGCCTAGAGAATCCCATGGACAGAGGAGGCTGGTGGGCTACAGTCCATAGGGTTGCAAAGAGTGACTAACCCACACACATGAACACTCTAAAATTCATTGATAAATATAATAAATGCACTGGGCATGATCTTATACAAAATTCTGCATTACTAGGATCACACTGCCTGTGAGTGACAATCAAAATATTCACATTTTAAAACACATAGGATTTCTTTTCTGCCACATAGAACAGTCTGGAAGTAAGTGATCTAGGGATGACAGAGCGTAACATTTTGTTTTTATTTCTTTTTCCATTGAATTTTATATATAATCCCCATTTGGCATTTCAGGAACACTTTTAAGCTTTAACCATTAAGTCTACATTCCCCCTAGAAAGAGGAGAAAAGGACAAATAAATTAATCTCTCTTCCTTTTGAGAACAAGTATTCCTCATCACTTCTGTGAAGCTTTCCTGGACCAGAATTTAACCACATGATTGACTGTCAAAAGTGAGAACTCCTGACACCTCAATAGGAGCCACATCTCCACAAAATAATTAGTTTCTATAAGGAAAAAGAAAAAAATGGAGACTGGGCATAACTATGAGTTTCTGTAAAACTGTGGTCTTGTCATCTTTACTGTTTAAATTTTCTACTTTATTGCCTTTTTATTTATCTAAACTGAAAAAAAAATATGATTTATTTGTGATATGTAGAGACATCATATTATTGTTGTTGTTTACTTGCTAAGTCTTGTCTGACTGTGACCCCATGGACTGCAGCATTCCAGGCTTCACATCTTACTAGGATGGTGCAAAAGTAATGGCAGATTTTGCATTGCTGAAATTTGCCATTTGATATTGGAATACATTCTAAATAAGTGTGGTTATGTTATACCTCTCTTTAATGCACATTTCTCAATTTATGTTTTTTGATAGACTTATTACTTGCTATTCATTTTATATTTATTGTAGACTATGGAAATGATGTTAAACAAAAGGCAAATTACAGTGATTTTTTTATTTTAGTTCAAAATCAGCCTTAAAGCAACTGAGACAATTTGCAACATCAATAACGCATTTGGCACAGGAACTGCAAAGGAACTTATAGTGCAATGGTTGTGCAAGAAATTTTGCAAAGGAGACAAGAGCGTTGAAGATGAGCATAGTGACCAGCCATTGGAAGTTGACAACAATCAATGAAGAGGATATCAAAGTTGATCTTCTTACAACTATATGAGAAGTTGACAAAGAATTCCACGTTAACCGTTCTATGGTCATTCAGCATTTGAAGCAAATTGGAAAGATGAAAAAGTTCAATAAGTGAGTGCCTCATGAGCTGACCCCCCCCAAAAAAATCATTATTTTGAAGTATTCTTTTCTGTTATTTTATGCAACAAGAAACCATTTCTCGACTGGCTTGTGGTGTGCAATGAATAATGTTGTTGGTCCCATCACTTCATGGCAAGTAAATGCGGAAAAAGTGGAAATGGTGACAGACTTTATTTTCTTGGGCTCCAAAATTACTGCAGATGGTAACTGCAGCCATGAACTATAAAGATGCTTGCTCCTTGGAAGAAAAGTTATCACCAGTCTAGACAGTGTGTTAAGAAGCAGAAACATCACTTTGCCAAAAAAGGACTGTATAGTTGACTATTCCAGTAGTCATATATGGATGTGAGAGTTGGACCATAAAGAAGGCTGAGTGCTGAAGAACTGATGCTTTCAAATTGTGGTGCTAGAGAAGACTTGGACTGCAAGGAGATCAAACCAGTCAATCCTAAAGGAGAGACAGTGAAAATCTTAGTCACTCAGTCATATCCAACTCTGCAACCCTATGGACTGCAGCTCTCCAGGTTCCTCTCTCCATGGAAATTTCCCAGCAAGAGTACTGGATTGGGTTCTCTCTCTCTCTTTAGTTGCTAAGTCATGTCCTACTCTTGCAACCTAATGAACTGTAGCCTGCCAGGCTCCTCTGTCCATGGGATTCTCCAGGCAAGAATACTGGAGTAGGTTGCCATTTCCTTCTCCAGGGGATCTTTCCAACCCAGGAATCGAACTGGGGTCTCCTGCATTGCAGGCAGATTCTTTACCAGCTGAACTATGAGGATTGGGTTACCATTCCTTATATGGGGATGAAACTTGGGTCTCCTGTGTTGCAGGATGATTCTTTACCATCTGAACCACCAGGGAAGCCCTTATCTTAAAGGAAATCAGTCCTGAATATTCATTAGAAAGACTGATGCTAAAGTTGAAACTCCAATACTTTGGGCACCTGATGCGAAGAGCCAACTCATTGGAAAATATCCTGATCCTGGGAAAGGTTGAAGGCAGGAGGAGAAGAAGGCAACAGAGGATGAGGTGGTTGGATGTCATCATTGACTCAATGGACATGAGCTTGAGCAAACTCCAGGAGATTGTGAAAGACAGGGAAGCCTGACGTGCTGCAGTTCATGGGGTTACACACAGTCAGACATGATTAAACAACTGAGTAACAACAACACATGACAACAGGTGATGACCAATTCAGTGGCTGGACTGAGAAGCAGCTCCAAACTACTTCCCAAAGCCAAGCTTGCAGCAAAAAACATGATGGTCATTGTTTCATGGTCTGCTGCCAGTCTGAACCACTACAACTTTCTGAATCTCAATGAGACCATTATATCTGAGAAATATACTCAGTAAATCGATGAGATGCCCCCAAAACTGCCACACCTGCAGGCAGCATTGGTCAACAGAATGGGTCCAATATTTTTTCATGACCATACCTGACTGTCCATCACAGAAGCAAAATTTCAAAAGTTGAAGGAATTGGGCTATGATATTTTGCCTCATTCGTTATATTCATCTGACTTCTCACCAGCTGACTACCACTTCTTTAAGCATCTCAACAACTTTTTACAAGGAGAATGCTTTAACAAACAGCAGGATGCAGAAAAAGCTTCCCAAGGGTTTGTCTAATCTCAAAGTATGGATTTTTATGCTATAGGAGTAAATAAACATTTCTCTTTGGCAAAACTGTGTTAATTGCAATGGTTCTTATTTTGGTTAATGAAGATATACTTGAGCTTAGTTATAATGATTTAAAATTCACAGTCCAAAGCCATAATTACATTTTTACCAACCTAATAATAACACTGGGCACATAATTTCATCTTTAAAGTATTTTATGACTTAACTTTCAGTTCAGTACAGCATCCTTATATTTCATATTTTTAATTGTTGCATAGATGGAACTTCTCCAGTGGTCCAATGGCTAGGATTCCGTGCTTCCAATGCAGGAGGCCCAAGTTTGATCCATGGTCAGGGAACCATTAATAGATCCCACACGCCATAACTAAGACCCTGTGCATCAACATAAACAAAATCAAATGGATAAATATTTTAAAATAAGTAAAAGTATCATGGACTCATAAAACTCCAAAAAAAGTAAATTCACTCCAAAAAAATGAAATTTCCATTTCACCCTGCTTTGCTATCTCAGTCAGGTGGATTCATTTTTATATTTGGCAAAACTAATACAATTATGTAAAGTTTAAAAATAAAATAAAATTAAAAAATAAAATAAAATAAAATGCCAATTGTGCCCCAAATGAAGTAGTTACTCCCCAGTCCTTCTAGCAGTTATCTTCATAAAAATCCAGAAGGTTTGCATTCTTTGAATTAGAGTCACTTCCTCAGCCTGTGTGCTCAGAAATTCCTAAGGCAATCAACTTCAAAGTCTTTTCTCAGCTGGGTGGATTGTCTGCACAATACTTCATAGAGCCTGTATTCATTCATTCTACATGGACCTAACAGAATTCTTTCTGCAATTACTGGGCAGAGAGCCTGAAGTCAGGCAGTGCCTTTCTATTTTAACCTACTGGAAGTTGAATTTTTATTTAAAAACACATCAAATAGTTGCAACTTAATCTGAAACCCACAGTACTACAACCAAAAGAAGAAAAATAAATCACTTTTTTAAAAAATCAGAAGAACAAAGTTTGTATTTCTAGTAAGACAAAAACAAAGATCATAATATAGTACTATCAAACAACTGTAATAAAATATAAATCTCTCTTCTTTTTCCTGATTTTTGATGGAAGGATTTCTAGTCTTTGAAGTGAAGTGAAGTGAAAGTCACTCAGTTGTGTCCCACTCTTTGCCACCCCCAGGGACTATAGACTGCCAGGCTCCTTTGTCCATGAAATTCTCCAGATAAGAATACTGTAGTGGGTAGCCATTCCTTTCTCCAGGGGATCTTCCTTACTCAGAAATTAACCAGGGTCTTTTGCATTGCAGGCGGATTCTTTACCAGCTAAGCTACCAAGGAAGTCCCAGTCTGACAAATTTTTAAATAAAACACTTGCTGTAACTCATTGTTGAAAATTAGTTTTCAATCAGTTTTTTTTAATACAAGTTTTTATGTTCTTAATACAAAGTTACAAACATTTAAAAATTGCCTTTTAAAATGAATACAATTTTGATACAAAATTATGTTAACTTAAAAATATTCACCTAATCTAAAACACAGTAGTTTATTTTTTAAGGTGATATAAATTCAGAGGCCACTCTTCTGTATACCCTACATATTAAATGGTCAATAAAGAGTTTGATAAATAAAAAGAAAAGTAATGCATATCATATTAAAATTCATAATTTTTACATAAGAATATCTAAAGTAATAATCACTTATGAATCTTAGTCTAAACACACTTTTCAGGTCTTTCATTTAAAAAAATTATAAAAAGTTTATATTTATGTTTGGCTTCTATAAACAATTGTTCAAGTTGTGTCTGACTCTTTGTGACCCAATGGACTCCAGCACACCAGGCTCCCCTGTGCTTCACTGTCTCCCAGTGTTTGCTCAGATTCATGTTCATTGAGTTGGTCATCCTATCTAACCATCTCATCCTCTGCAACCCCCTTCTCCTTTTGCCTTCACTCTCCCCCAGCTTCAGGGCCTTTTCCACTGAGTTGGCTCTTTGCATCTGGTAGCCAAAGTATGGTAACTTCAGCTTCAGCATCAGTCTTTCAAATGAATATTCAGAGATGATTTCCTTTAGGATTGACTAGTTTGATCTCCTTGCAGTCCAATGAACTCTCAAGGGTCTTCTACAGAACCACAATTCAAAAGCATAAATTCTTTCATCCTAGTTAGATGTGGTCTAACTATCCACATCTGTACACGACTACTGGAAATATATATATATTTTTGACTGCTGCTGCTGCTAAGTCGCTTCAGTTGTGTCCGACTCTGTGCGACCCCATAGACGGGAGCCCACCAGGCTCCTCCATCCCTGGGATTCTCCAGGTAAGAAAACTGGAGTGGGTTGCCATTTCTTTCTCCAATGCATGCCTGCATGCTAAGTCGCTTCAGTCACGTTTGACTCTGTGCGACCCCATGGACAGCACCCCACCAGGCTCCTCTGTCCACAGAATTCCCTAGGGAAGAATACTGAAGGGGGATGCCATTTCCTTCTCTGATATTTTTGACTACAAGGACCTTTATCAGGAAAGTGATGTCTCTGATTTTTAATATGCTATAATCTCAATTTAAAGAATTTGTTTTATATAAACACTGAATTCTTTAGCCATTCACAAACACTTTTAAAACTATAAATATTTTTACAGTGTTGTCAAATTATCTCAGTGTTAGAAAACATAGTGAAAAATGAATATGTGACACAATGAAGTTTTATCCTTCCTATTTTTCCCAACACTTTACCTTCTTTGATACCTTAACAATATTGAATGGTTAGATGGAGACTTGAGACATAACCAACAAAAAGAATAAAAAATTTTGTTTTTTATATAGATTATCTTAATCTAAATGAATAGGAGCTGACTTAAGGGACTCATACTATAGGAAGTTCTTACTTTTCTCATCCAGGATAGAGCTGAGGCATAGAGCAGAAAATTTGAAAAAGAAGGGCAGAGAGGATAAAGAAATGGGCAAAGTCAGGAGGAGAACAACAAAGGGAACCTGGAGAATCATGGGGAAAAGAGTTGGAAAAATGATCAAAGCAAGAGGAGGTAGCCAGAGAACCATCTGAAGTGAGCTTTATGAAATAACAGGACAAAATATTGTAATTGTATTCTTATACATATTTACATTTGATCTCATATATAGTAAAATTTCTGGTATTGCAAGAGTTAAATATCTTCTTACACATTATATCCTTATTAAGGAATTTTGGGAGAAGAGGCTTCATATCTGGGAATATTGAACCTTAGAACTATAGCCAGTTATATTGAAATTAAAGCCCTCTGTAGAACAAAGTTTCCTCTAAATCAAATAACTCTACAGGGAATGGTGCTGAGGATGCTAAAAGCATAAGAAGTAATGGTGCTTAAATTATTACTTGTTCAAAAAGACAAATAATGTTGGTGTGCGGAAATAGTTGGAATCACAGCATCGCAGCCAGTAGGAAACAACACATACATGTCAGGAAAATTTGATCTAACTAGAAAGTTGAGACTTTTTTTTTTTTTTTTTTTTTGCAATTTTATTCACACCAAATCCTTCAGGAAATTTCTACTATAATTTATTGTAGGAAGGAACTCACAGAGGGTCATTTATATAATTGAATTCTTAAAGATCTCTGAATTGTTTTTGGACAGAGGCAATCTGTCACTTGCCCCAGGCTGCTCAGGTACTAATTGTACCCAGAAAAGAGAGATTGGAACTAGCAAAGTAGGCAAAGAAGGGAGCCAGGATAGACACATCCAGGTAGCAGACAAGATTTTTGTGATGGAAATAGAGCATGTATCAGAAAACAGAGTGAATACATTTCAGACTCAGAGTTCAGTTCAGTTAAGTTCAGTCACTCAGTTATGTCCAACTCTTTGCAACCCCATGAATCACAGCACACCAGGCCTCCCTGTCTATCACCAACCCCCAGAGTTCACTCAGACTCATGTCCATCGAGTCAGTGATGCCATCCAGCCATCTCATCCTCTGTCATCTCCTTTTCCTCCTGCCCCCAATCCCTCCCAGCATCAGAGTCTTTTCCAATGAGTCAACTCTTCGCATGAGGTGGCCAAAGTACTGGAGTTTCAGCTTTACCATCATTCCTTCCAAAGTAATCCCAGGGCTGATCTCCTTCAGAATGGACTGGCTGGATCTCCTTGCAGTCCAAGGGACTCTCAAGAGTCTTCTCCAACACCCCAGTTCAAACCCATCAATTCTTCGGTGCTCAGCTTTCCTCACAGTCCAACTCTCACATCCATACATGACGACTGGAAAAACCATAGCCTTGACTAGATGGACCTTTGTTGGCAAAGTAATGTCTCTGCTTTTGAATATGCTATCTAGGTTGGTCGTAACTTTCCTTCCAAGGAGTAAACGTCTTTTAATTTCATGGCTGCAGCACCATCTGCAGCGATTTTGGAGCCCAAACAAATAAAGTCTGACACTGTTTCCACTGTTTCCCCATCTATTTCCCATGAAATGATGGGTCCAGATGCCATGATCTTCATTTTCTGAATGTTAAGCTTTAAGCCAACTTTTCACTCTCCTCTTTCACTTTCATCAAGAGGCTTTTGAGATCCTCTTCACTTTCTGCCATAAGGGTGGTGTCATCTGCATATCTGAGGTTATTGATATTTCTCCCAACAATCTTGATTCCAGCTTGTGCTTCTTCCAGCCCAGCATTTCTCATGATGTACTCTGCATATAAGTTAAATAAGCAGGGTGATAGTATACAGCCTTGACGTACTCCTTTTCTATTTGGAACCAGTCTGTTGTTCCATGTCCAGTTCTAACTGTTGCTTCCTGACCTCCATATAGGTTTCTCAAAAGGCAGGTCAGGTGGTCTGGTATTCCCATCTCTTTCAGAATTTTCCACAGTTTATTGTGATCCACACAGTGAAAGGCTTTGGCATAGTCAATAAAGCAGAAGTAGACTGAGAGTAGAGCTGGAATTTTATACAAACACCTGATTAGGAAACTGAGCAAAGCAAATATCTTCTGGAAAAAGTTGTGGTATTTGCTTTAAGAGAAAATTGCAAAAGGAAAAGATAATGGAAGAAAGAGCATGAGGCACAAATTAAGCTATTAATATTTGCAAACACTGGTGGTTCAATGGTAGAAGTCTTGCCTCCCACATGGGAGGCCCTGGTTTTGTTTCCCTGCCAATGCAAGAGCACTGCTATTGGGTTTCCCCAGTGGCTCAGACTGTAAAGAGTCTGCCTGCAGTTTGGGAGACCTGGGTTTTATCCCAGGTCTTGGGAAGATCCCCTGGAGAAGAAAATGGCAACCCGCTCCAGTATTCTTGCGTGGAGAATGCCATGGACAGAGGAGCCTAGCAGGTTACAGTACATGGGGTCGCAGAGTTGAACACGACTCAGCAACTTCACTTCAATCTCATTAATTAGAATGAAATTGGAAGAGAGAAGGAAATTCATAATTATTGGTAATAAACTATGTAATGAATAAGCTGGACAACTGCAGATGCAAGTCGTAAAGGCAATGGCAAACTGGCATTTGAAAACCTGTTAAAATTTGGCCTCAGAGGTCTGTGAGTACTGAGATTACCAATACCTCTGACACATTACCATAAATTCTGGAAGTTCCAAGGAAGGCTGTGGACCTTTGAAAAATTTGTGAACTTTGTGACAATGGAGTATTTAGACACCACTTAATTGATAATATAGGAAATCTGTTTGTAACAAACGTTACCTTATGCCAGACCTTAGCCCATTATTGTCTAGACTGCATACAGAATGGAATGTAATCAAGTTATCCGCACCTGTTCTGTACTGATAAATAAATGCAGGATCCAGAGGTCCCAAGAAGTAGCTTCCCACTTTATTCTGCTATATGAGAATCAAGAAGGTGGAAGCAGATAAAATAGTCACCTTCAAATTTAGGAATTCCTAATGAGACCAGCCCTGGGTTTTCTTTGGAAGTAATGATGCTAAAGCTGAAACTCCAGTACTTTGGCCACCTCATGCGAAGAGTTGACTTATTGGAAAAGACTCTGACGCTGGGAGGGATTGGGGGCAGGAGGAGAAGGGGACGACAGAGGATGAGATGGCTGGATGGCATCACTGACTCAATGGACGTGAGTCTGGGTGAACTCCAGGAGTTAGTGATGGACAGGGAGGCCTGGCGTGCTGTGATTCACAGAGTTGTAAAGAATCGGACATGACTGAGCGACTGATCTGAATTGAACTGAACTGAATGAGATCACAGATGAGTTGCAAATGTAGTTGGGAAGAAGCAGTCAGTGAGAAGTTGGTTTCTCTTTCTCCATGAATGGGATGTGTGGCTTAGTGGCTTTGTCTTGTCCAACTCTTTGCAACCCCAAGGACTGCAGCCTGCCCGGCTCCTTTGTCCAGGAGAATTCTCCAGGCAAGTATACTGGAATTGGTTGACATGCCCTCCTCCAGAGAATCTTCCCAACCCAGGGATCAAACTTGAGTCTCCTGCATTGCAGGCAGATTCTTTCCCATGTGACCCACCAGGGAAGCCCATGAATGGGATTGGGTGTTTTAAATGGAGATAGCATCTAAGAGAACTACAGGAGTCTCAATAATTTAGAGAAATGTTTATGATTCCCCCTTAGGGAGGTGACTAATAAAGGCATTGAGCTTTTAAGTTTTTAAATGAATGGCAGTAGTCCATACAAATATGCAATCAAAGTTGTATATTTAAAAGACTGTTGAAGGACACATGAACAAAATTAAATCAGTGCCATGAATCTTGAGTTAAGATACACAAAAAGAAAGAAAAAAATGTGTTAGATTTAAGAGACTCATTTTAGTTATGAAGACATCTTTATCTTGCCTGGAGCAAGGGTAGGGTTTCAACTTCGAATTATCCCAGTATTCTAATCACCATGTCTCCTGGCACCTTACTCTTCCTAACCCCAGACCCCACATTCATCCACTACTGAAACTGTGCCTTCTTGAATTCTTGGTTATGCACCTGTAAAACCCTCTCCATCTCTGTGTCTTTATTTCATGCTATTAACAGTTTCTTCAGCTTCTAGTAAAATTCAGATCTTCTCTTAGGAACTTGCTACCTCCAGTGTCCTCTCACATTCTTTGTATATCTATGATAGGAGATGAGAAAGGTGTTCTTTGCTTCATTGTTGTTGCTTTCATGCAGTTTTCACTGCCTTCCCCATCCTCTTGATTTTATTTTTCCATTGTGCCTCAGACACTCACTCATACTAATTCTAGACCCATTTATTACCAATCTCAGCAATGCCAGAGAAGTCTCAGTGTCCAGGAATTCCCTCTTTTATATCATCTCCTTCTATAGAAAACTACAAAATGTGAACTACTAGAAAGCAGGGAGCACAGCAAATCTGAGCACAGCAAATCTTCTCCTGAGTGTGAACTCCAGGAAGTTCTCATAAACCTACCTTAAGTAAAGAGCATTTAGGAATCATGCAATGTCCTCACCAATCTTATTTTAAATTTAATGACAGGCTTCTCATGGAAGTTTCTAATGGAACCAAGACATTAAAGATTAATATGCTCAAACATGTGGTCACTTATTGGTCTTGTATCAGAGTATAAATTTGAAAGTGTCTTGTGAATAGGATGTGAAAATCACTTCAACTACTTTTCATGTCTTATTGGAATCTAAGCTAGATAGTCAATGATGAATCCACAGTGGGAACTGGATTGGAAGCAACCATTCTCACATCATAGGTGCTCTCTGATCATTGTAGACATGCAGGATATTGTGAACTCAGCCAGTGAGACAAGCTTTTTTGTCAGTTTTACTGAGATATAGGTTTCAGAAAATTCTCACATGTTTTATTGTGCAGTTCAATGAATTATATACAATAATATATTGCACAATGACATTAAAGTTTTAGAGAAAATATTGACATATTTAATTGCACACACAAAATTTTCTTTCTCTTCTTTGAAATAAAGACAGCAGCCATCCTGGTGCACCTTAAAACTTGGCACAGTGTTTGTTTGTTGTTGTTAACATTGTTATTTAAGGAAGCTTAATAAGAAATCTATTGGAGAAGGAAATGGCAGCCCACTCCAGTGTTCTTGCCTGGAGAATGGACAGAGAAGCCTACGGTAGGCTGCAGTCCATGGGGTTGCACAGAGTCGGACACGACTGAAGCAACTTAGCAGCAGCAGCAGCAATAAGAAATCTAAGTGGTTCTCCCCACAGGCCAGTATGTAATAGTTCATGATTTTACTCTTTGGTCAGCAGGGGGGCCTGGTAGGCTTCTATTGAATATTGTTTGTTGAGTGCAGAACAATCTGTTGTAAACAGCAGAAAAATAAATGTTAAGCTTAAAGTTATAATATAAAACTGGAAAAACTGAAAAAAGATTCTTGGTTGGATGAAAATTATCTCACTAGAAAATGATGATGGGGGAGAGCTAAGGAAAGGCTGTAATCATTTCACTTGCAAGAAATTCTGGTAAATAATTTTAAAAAGAAATTCAGGCTACACATAATGTTTTGGAATATTATATTTTAATTTGTTTGAGCACATGTGTTTGCCTGTGCATTGTTGCTTTCTCAAGAGAGGACTGAGATCATTCTGTCTTTCTTTCTAGCCCTTTCTCCTCTGCTGTTTCTTCCTTTTATCCAACAAGCCTTAGTCAGTAGGGTAGGAGCTAATTTGCAGTGATAACGGTGATGGCAACAACAGAGAAAGAAATTCTCTCTTTGAGAAAAAAGTACAAATCAGAAATACAAGTATCCCTTTGAGGAGAAACTCAACTTTAATTAAAGGAAGACTATTAATTAGAAAGATTGAGGGCAGGAGGAGAAGAGGGTGACAGAGGATGAGATGGTTGGATAGGATCACCAACTCAGTGCACATGAGTTTGAGCAAACTGGGAGATAGTGACAGGCAGGGAAGTCTGGCATGCTGCAGTCCATGGGGTCACAAAGAGTTGGACATGATTGAGTGACTGAGCAACAACATTTGGTTAGTACTTTGCTTAGTATTAGTTAGTATTAATATTAGTGTGTATAAATTATATATTATTCAGGATATATCATTGAATTTGGTGTTTGGTCACTCAGTCATGTCTGACTACTTGCAAACCCATTGACAGTATACCATGCTTCCCTGTACTTCACCGTCTCCTGGAATTTACTCAAACTCATGTCCACTGAGTCGATGATGCCATCCAACCATCTCATCCTTTGTCATCCCCTTCTCCTACTTCCTCAATCTTTCCCTGCCTCAGGATCTCATAATATACTATATTATCACATACATCCATGTAAAAAAGTACTTTGTTTATTCAGGTCTTGTGTTAAAAGTTTGTCCCATATGCTGATAAATAAACTAAAATGTAAACACTTTTGTGCTCAACTGAGGATATGACTGGCCATTTAATCAGACTGATGCAAAACTTATCCATACTCTGGTATTTATCACAAACATCCAATTTTGGTTAATAGGATTTTCTTCCCTTTAATGTGAACAGATAAGAATGCCCTTGCTATAAAGTTGTTTTATTACCAAATCTTCCCAACTCAAATGTAATACCTCTATTCATTAAAAATGTTTTAGTAATTATGAAAATGATAAGCAAAGTTAATTTCTAAATTGGAGCTATTCAAGTTTAACATAATTTGCAAGAAAACTGAGGAGTATTATCATCTAAAAGTGATAATGTTCACATTAGAGTCTATTTCAAAATATTTATTATAATAAAAGTAAAAACTCTAAACATTTACATAAAACAAAAGTGCTTTAGAAGGTTTGGAAAACTAAACACAGTACAGACCTTTGCCTGTGTTTAAATGGCACCCATGTGGCTTAGATAAAGAATCTACCTGCATTGCAGGAGACCTTTGTTAGATCTTAGGGTAGGGAAGGTGCCCTGGAGAAGGGAATGGCAATCCACTCCAGTGGATTGCCTGGTGAATTCTATGGACAGAGGAGTCTGGTGGGCTACAGACCATGATGATGCAAAGAGTCGGACATGACTGAGCGACTAACACTTTCAGTTTGTATTATGTACCATATTTGAGGATGCTGGTAAAAAGGATCATGGACAACCAGCATTTTCTCTCTCTCAGAGTTCAATTTAAGATTTTCTTATATGTTATTTGCCACAGACAGTGATAGTGGGCTAGATATTTTACTAAATTGATTGAAGGTTATGATATACTTTTCAAAGTATGCCATCTATAGGATCATGTTTTGGCCATTAAAATTTTTTAATATATATTTTCACTATATTTGTTAAAGAAGGGATTCCTCATTTTAGTAATTACATGGTGATTAGGAAAGTTGAAGCTATCCAAGTTAGACTAACTTAATCACTCAAATTATTATAATCCCACTTCTGCAATGAAAACAAAATACCCTTGAGCTTTACTTTCTTTGTAGTAGAAATCAGGGTTAATTTGTAAGGTATAATCTTCATTTTCAAAGTGCTCCTTACATTTTGTTTAGAAGTTACTATTACAAATGATGTGTTATTATGTAGATTAATTATACATTAAGTAGGTATTTATTTTATTGTGGTGCTCTTCTTATCTTCCCAGGTGGCGCTAGTGGTAAAGAACCTGTCTGCAATACAGGAGACTTAAGAGACATAGATTCAATCCCTTGGTTGAGAAGATTCCCTGGAGGAGGGCATGGCAACACATTCCAGTATTTTTGACTGGAGAATCCCATGGACAGAGAAGCTTGGTGCAGATCCATAGGACTGCAAAGAATCAGACATGATTGAAGCTACTTAGCACACATGCATGATTTTCTTAGGAATTATAGAGTCACAAATTATAATATTTTTAGAATAGTAAATGTGGAAATAAACCTATGATTCTTGTTTTGGAATAATATGGTTGCTAGTCTCTCTGGCTCAAAGATTACTAAAATCCAGTCTAGTTTCTTTCTCAGGCCTACTTTGGCTGGCATCTCTGGATCAGAAAGTAAGCTTTAGACCTGTCCTTTGCATCACCATGACACTCATAAACAGGCTGATCATATATCTAATGGAGGCTTAAATAGATCATTAATGAAAGGTTAAATTTTCCAAATATTATGACATATGAGGACTGGGAATTAAGATGATATCTAATTAACAAATCCTGTTCAACCATAAAAGAAAAAGAAGGTCAGCCTCACAATTTATGCCTTTGGAGGATCTTCATTTGCATAGTTCTTCACATACAATCTTTCTTAAACTTTTCAATATCTCAGAATTTGCTTTTTTTCCTGAAGTTGTACTTTAAATCTTGCTTCTTTCTTCCAGGTGACCTATTTCCTTTCTCAGGAATCTCCAACCTATTCTCTCACTGGAGAATAAATCAGTCCTCAGTTTCTCCCTGTCTCAGAAATTCTGGATTCTCATAATCAGTACACTAATGGAAGTTTTCTTCAACCCAGACTTCCAAATGAAAATAGTTCATCTTCCCAGAATTCAGCCACTTTCTCTGATTTTCATTCCTTAGAACTTGATCTTTGATGTAACTTAAAAGCATCCAAAGGAAAACTCTGCTCATTGATTATGAATTCAGTAATCAATGAGGGTTAGATTTTAAGCATTTTACTCCTTCTCAAGTTCATAAGATTGGAAATCAAGCAAATTGGCAACAATTAGTACATCAATTTTCCTGAAGAATTAATTGTACAAAATTCCACTAATTTATCTTTCCAATTTTATTTATCCTGATATTTACATTTTATACCATGCTATATTTTATAATATTGCAACATTGTTGTATTACATACTTTTTCAATAACTAAATAAATGCCTTTCTTTTTTATGATATAAAGATTAATACCTTATTTTATATTATTTGTTCCTGGAATAAAAAATGTTGGTTGTATTCAGAACATACAAAATTATTATCTAAGTTATGATTAAATACAGAATAAGAGGCATCTGTGAAACTGGGGCTTTTAACACTTTCCCTATTTCCTTCCCATAATATATTCCAAATTATTATTAAATTAATTTTGAATGATGAACATGTCACTTTGGTACATTGTCTCTGAAAATCCTACCTCAATTAATCAATGTAAAAGTTTTAGAGTTTTAGAGTGCTTCTATGAACTGAAAGAAATGATTATTTTCAAAAATCATTCTATACTTTTCACTGTTCTATGTTATATTCAGGACAAATATCTAGAAATGTAATGTGTCTCTTCAGCCTACCAAGTACATTCAGAGAAATCATTTAACTATCATGGCAAAAAGTGACATTCTGTATGAAAAACTGAGTAACACCAAAGTGTAATTGGTAAAATTAGATTCTATATTTGTCCCTCTGTGTAGGAATTGTGGGGCTTCCCTTGTAGCTCAGTTGGTAAAGAATCTGCCTGCAATGCAGGGGACCTGGATTTGATTCCTGGGTTGGGAAGATACACTAGAGAAGGAAATAGCAACCCACTCCATTAGTCTTGCCTGGAGAATTCCATGGACAGAGGAACCTGGCAGGCTACAGCCCATGGGGTCAAAAATAGTGCACATGCTATTGAAAATTGTATTCACATATATTTTATGTGACAGATGTTTGTAAAGAATGTTGGAAATGTCCAGAGATTAAATAAATTTGTGAATCTAATTGAGGTTAACAAATAGTTATCTTAATTAAAAAAAGTTATATAAATGTATCAATAGCTGAGTCCTATAAAGGAGGAGGAGGATGAGGACATCCAAGGATGAATCATTCCTTTGAGAAGTGAAGTTTTAACGAAGTGAGAGAAATGGAAATAAGGGAATAAATGGCAAATGGGCTTCCCTGGTGACTAAAACAGTAAAGAATCTGCCTTCAATGCATGAGACCTGGGTTTGGTCCCTGGGTCAGGAGGATCCTCTGGAGAAGGGAATGGCTATATAGTCACTATAGTTGCTTCCCCCCTGCCCCCACTGGAGAATCCCATGGACAAAGGAGCTTGCTGGGCTACAGTCCATGGGGTCACAAAGAATTGGACATTACTGAGCGACTAAGCATGCATGCACATACAGTAAACAGACATCAAGAAGCCCATCCAGGAAGCTGATTTTCTTATTATCAAGTCAATTCTAACTGCTGCCACTAACTTCACTTCCTTCTACTGATCTCTAATTACTCACTAAGAAATTATAACTCTTAGGTGCTCTAGCCTCTCTTTAAATTGTGGATTCTAGAATTAGTATTACAATGCTACGTGTCAAAACTAGTATGAAAACTTTGTATAAAGTAGCTACATTGATTCTTAAATAAAGTGAACAACTCTTCTTCTGTATTCATATCAGCCCTCCCCTGGTTGAGCATCACATTTTGTTACATCCAAGATTCAAACAGAAATCTTCCCAAAGATGGATATAATTTTCTGATAAATATTTACAAGTTTCAAGTTGATAGACATTAGTCACTTCGTGTATCTTGCAGTTTCCTTTAAAAGGAGTCTATCAGTGTCTACATCTTATTGAGAAAAATCTGTGAAGCTAATGCAGATAGAATTATCCAAGAATGTAAAAAATAAATATTTCATGCTGAGTTAAAAACAGAAAAGAAATCATAACTTCCTTTCTCAGCAGATTCTAAACTTTGTATGTGCTTTTTGTTCTCTGAATTATAAAACAATAATCTGTGAATAAAAACAAAATTACTGCTGCTGCTGCTACGTTGCTTTAGTCATGTCCGACTCTGTGCGACCCCACAGACAGCAGCCCACCAGGCTCCCCTGTCCCTGGGATTCTCCAGGCAAGAACACTGGAGTGGGCTGCCATTTCCTTCTCCAATGCGTGAAAGGGAAAAGTGAAAGTGAAGTCGCTCAGTCGTGTCCGACTCTAGCGACCCCATGGTCTGCAGCCTACCAGGCTCCTCCGTCCATAGGATTTTCTAGGCAAAAGTACTGGAGTGGGGTGCCATTGCCTTCTCCAAAAACAAAATTAAGACCTCCACAAAAATATCAAATTTTCTATTCATATACAGTTTTACCCTTAAGAAAGGATTAAGTTTTACTAACACTTAGTATTACTAACACCAAGTGAGATGGTAGGTGCTGCGAGAGGGCATCAGAGGGCAGAAACACTAAAAACTTTTCCAGTCCTGTGGCCTCTACTGAGTTTTCCAAATTTGCTGGCATATTGAGTGCAACACTTTCATAGTATCATCTTTCAGGATTTGAAATAGCTCAACTGAAATTCCATCACCTCCACTAGCTTTGTTTATAGTGATAATTCCTAAAGCCCACTTGACTTCACATTCCAGAATATCTGGCTATAGGTGAGTGATCACACTATCATTGTTATCTGGGTCATCAAGATCTTTTTTGTATAGTTCTCTGTATTCTTGCCACCTCTTCTTAATATCTTCTGCTTTTGTTATGCCCATATCATTTTTAATCTTTATTGTGCCCATCTTTCCATGAAATTTTCCCTTGTTATCTACAATTTTCTTGAAGAGATCTCTAGCTTCCCATTCTACTGTTTTCCTCTATTTCTTTTCATTAATCACAGAAGGCTTATCTCTCTTGTTACTCCTGGAACTCTGCATTCACATGGTTATATATTTCTTTTTCTCCTTTGCCTTTATCTTCACATCACTTATTGTCAAATACATATAATTTTCTAAAGTGTAAACAGCTTTATACCAGTGTGATTTATTTCTATCATATAACTTGACTCTGCAGCCACAATATATAGTATTATACACACTTCTGTAATATTGAAGATTAATTAAACTCCAGTACTTGGAATATACTTTTACAACCAAGTGCCTGACGCTTGTGTTCATGAAGAACACTTCATATTTATATCAATGCATTTCTAAGGGATCACATATCCAATGTCCCAGGGTCTGGGGAATAAAGTAAATTAGCAAAATACTCAGGTTAGGAAAAAGACCACTAGTCATAACTTACTAAAAATAAATATGAGTTTGTGAGAACTTTGATTCTGAATGCAAGTCCTAAATTGTTGTGGCTGTTTAGTCATTCAGTTATGTTCAACTCTTCTGCAACTGCAAACCATCAGGCTCCTTTGTCAATGGGGTTTCCCAAGCAAGAATATTGGAGTGGGTTGCCATTTCCTTTATAGGAGATTTTCCTGAACCAGGGGTCAAATTCACATCTCCTACATTGGCTGGTGGATTCTTTACCACTGAGTCACCGGGGAAGCCACGTCCTTAATAAATGCTATATTTGCTATGTAAAGTCCATAAATTTCCCCGTATGATCATGCTAGCCAGTGCAGCCAGATCATCTGCACTTTTGTATATTATTATTTGTTTTGTTACGAAGTACAGAATTCAAAATTCTGTATGAATTCCCCAACTTGCTCAGTTCAGTTCAGTTCTGGTTTCCAAGGCAAACCATTCATTATCACGGTGATCCAAGCCTATGCCCCCAACAGTAACGCTGAAGAAGCTGAAGTTGAACGGTTCTATGAAGACCTATGAGACCTTTTAGAACTAACACCCCAACTTGCTAAATGTTGGCAAAGACTTATTAAAGCCCTATATCATAGACCAAACAAAATTTGTGAGCTCTGGTATAGAATAATAGTTTACTGTAAAAGTACACATGTCATTAATAACATGCTGGGTTTAATTCTAATCTTAATATTAATAAAACTCAAATCCTACTGCAGGCAATCTGGTCAGTTTCTTATTTTACATATACATATGGAAATCCAAAAATTTTACCTGGTTTACCTCAAGGTGATTCCAATAAGTCACAATAGCTGTCATCAGTGACAAGAACACTTTCTCTTGCTCTTGATTTGATTAAAATGTTGAACAATTTCAAAGGACAAAAAAATAAATTTTGTAGTATATTAGTAATAATAATACAGTGAAATTCAGATTCCATGTAACTTTATTCTTAATTACGTCAAATTTCAATTTAACCATTTAAAACAAAAAAAGAAACAAATGATACCAGATTTCATAAAACAACTTTTTGATTATATCAGTAGTTTACTGTAGAGTTAACAGATTTCCTGTTAACACTCACATGTATATTTACCCATTAAAGCAGCTAAAACTAATATTTAGAATCATGAACTGAGAAAGCTCTAAAAAGGCACTTGAAGTTTGATAGTAACCTCTGTCTCTCCCGGTTTGACAAAGGACTCATCATTTACCTTGGCTAATCCAAAATTTCTTCATCCATAGAAAAGTCCTAAAAACCCAATTTATACTGCTTTGAGAATAATTGGAAATTCATAGGCTCTTAAGAAAATAAATAATCCAAAGTTATTACTTTCTTCTGAAGAGTCTAGAGACTCAGAAAATGGCAACTGTACTTCCCATCTCTCTACTTGGCTTTTATTGCTGGTTCTGTGAGCACTAACAAAGTTGTGAGAAAGTTAATTCTTAGTAAGGTTGATAGAGTCCCAGACTCTTGAGGAGAAAGGTGTCCAGAGCTCTTGAGGAGGAGAAAAGGACAAACTTTTTTCTTTTTCTACAATCTTTTGTCTTAGTCACATAGCACTCCTTTGTCTTAGTTACATATTTTCTTTAAGCCCAAAACTAATGATTACACAACAAAACAATTCATCTTGCTCAATTGTATGTTTTTCCTTAAAGTCTATACTAATAATTATATAATAACAATGTATCTTGCTTGAGGCCATATTTCTCTCTCTTAACAAGAACCTTCTGACTAATCTTGTTATTTTAGTTATCTTAGGGAGCGGGTCTGGTAAGACCTTTCTATTGTTAGTTCTATCTTGTTAATTTAAGATGTATGTTGCTGGAGTGGATCTGATAAAAGTAGATAAAGTCTCTATAAGACTAGAGAGAGGGGCTTTCTCTGTCCCCCTTCTGATGTCTATGTCAGAAGCTTTCTTTGTCTTTTTTCACTGCAATAAAACTTCTACCACACAAAAACTTTGAATGATCAAACTCTGGCCCTTGATCCTGAAGCCAAATCTTCAGAGATCACAAATCTGACATCTTTGACCATAAGCTATCAGTTGGTTCATGATTCATTGTGCTCATGGGGTTACTTTCAGATTTATACTACATAAAACACAGGAATAAACTTTTTTTCAAATATTCTAACAAAAGTTTTAGAATTGTTTGGCTTTCATCTTGTTCTTACTTTTCATCTTGTTCTTGCTTTTCAACCGATAGTCGTGAAAATGTGATCTCGCTTTTCGGAAAAAGCTGGAAGGCATGGTCATCACTGAGAGGAGACACTGTCAGCAGCACCTGGGGCCTTCCCAGGTACGGCAGTGGTACAGAATCCCACTGCCAGTGCAGGAGATGCAAGAGACACATGTGTGATCCCTGGTTTTGGAAGACACCCTGGAGTAGGAAATGGCAACCCACTCCAGTAATTTTGCCTGGAAAATCCCAAGGACAGAGGAGCCATGTGGAGTAGAGTCCATGGGGTTGCAAAAGTTGGGCATGACTAAGTAAACACAGCAACACTTTCAACCAGTGAGTAGAGTGTGGACACAGTAGTCAGAAGCAAAGCCTAGAAATTCTTGAGAAGAAGAAATGAACATGGGGTAAGAAAAGCCACCATACAAAATCTTCAATATTAAACATTTTTTTTGGAAAATATTATGCAAGTAAAGTTATAGAATAGGCTTCCCTGGTAGCTCAGACAGTAAAGAATCTGTGTATAGGCTAGTGTATAGAAAATAGCTATTACTTTTTCAAAATCAATAATTATTTATGTGAGATTACCTTATATAATATATCAAGAACTAAAGCAGATGTACATGTGTGCATCTATATATAAGTGAACCAAAAAGAATACCAGGAAACATATTCCAAGTTTGCTTAATAGCAACTAAAATTAAAATATATGATCAATTCTATAAACTAAAATTTAGGCTTAAATCACAAGGCTCCCGTCTATGGGGTCGCACAGAGTCGGACACGACTGATGCGACTTAGCAGCAGTAGCAGCAGTTTTGGTGGACGGAAACGTATGTGTGAGAAGAAGCAATTCTTTATAACCAAATTGATACCAGAAAAAGACAGAGGAAAACTACAAATAATTAATGTTTCTATGTCATATAAAAATGGCCTATCAAATAAATATCTACATGATATATTTTTTTGTGTTGTAACTACTCACTTTGAATTTAAATTTTGATTTAGAAAATTAAAATATTTAAATTTGTTTTATATAGGTACTTAAACAAAATTTAGAATTTTAATAAACGTTTCAGTCTCTAATTATTACCTAATGAATCCCTATCATTTCTCCAGATGTACTGATATTTGATTAGATATTTTACTCCTGACTTGCTTCTAAATAAGCTGATTGTGAATAAAGAGAAAAATGTAACCAGTAATTTAGAAATAATTATCAAAGTAACAAAAATAATGGATATCTGTTTATGTATAACTGATTCATTTTGCTGTATAGCAAAAAGTAATACAACATTCTAAATCAACTATACTCCAATAAAAATTCACTTTAAAAAGATGCTATATTGACACAATATTTGTTTATAAGATATTAAAATGTATACAATGCTCTAAACTAAATAATTCATAAATATTTTAAAGAGAATAAATGAAAGCTAAGTAATTAGATTATTTTGTGCAAAAATCACTTTTAATCTGCATCAATTGCATTCATTAGCAGTTATATTATATATGTATCAGTTCATTTCAGTTCAGTTCAGTCGCTCAGTCATGGCTAACTCTTTGCAACCCCATGGACTGCAGCCTGCCAGGCTCCCCTATCCATCACCAGTTCCCAGAGCCTGCTCAAACTCATGTCCGTTGAGTTGGTGATGCCATCCAACCATCTCATCCTCTGTTGTCCCTTTCTCCTCCTGCCTTGAATTTTTCCCAGAATTAGGGGCTTTTCCAATGAGTCAGTTCTTTGCATCAGGTGGCCAAAGTATTGGTATTTCAGCTTCAGCATCAGTCATTTCAATAAATGTTCAGGACTGATTTCCTTTAGGATTGATTGGTTGGATCTCCTTGCTGTCCAAGGGACTCACAAGAGTCTTCTCAAACACCACAGTTAAAAGCATCAATTCTTCAGCGCTCAGCTTTCTTTATCGACCAACTCTCACATCCATGCATGACTATTGGGAAAAACATAGCTTTGACTAGATGAACCTTTGTTGGCAAAGTAATGTCTCAGCTTTTTAACATGTTATCTAGGTTGGTCACAATTTTTCTTCCAAGGAGCAAATTTTGTTTAATTTCATGGCTGCAGACACCATCTGCAGTGATTTTGGAACCCAGGAAAATAAAGTCTGTCACTCTTTCCATTGTTTCCCTTTCTATTTGCCGTGAAGTGATGGGACTGAATGTCATGATCTTAGGTTTATGAATGTTGAGTTTTAAGCTAAATTTTTCACCTCCTCTTTCACTTTCATCAAGAGGCTCTTTAGTTCCTCTTCACTTTCTGCCATAAGGGTGGTGTCATCTGCATATCTGAGGTTATAGATATTTCTCCTGGCAATCTTGATTCGAGCTTGTACTTATCCAACACAGCGTTTTACATGGTGTACTCTGCATATAAGTTAAATTTACAGCCTTGACATACTCCTTTCCCAATTTGTAACCAGTCTGTTGTTCCAGACCATGGAGAAACCGCAAAGCAAGCAGAGCCCAAAATCCTTGGAAAGGATATTGCAACTTCTGAGGACAGCAATGGAGGAATGCAATCGAGGCTTCAGGGAACAGCACAAGGGGAACTGAGGTGTGAGGGGACAGCGCCAAAGAAATAGAAGCTTCAGAGGACAGCAATCAGGATGTGGCAACAAAAGTAGCAGATTTCAAAACAAAGGCCAGAAGCAGAGTTTTAATAAAGCATTTGGACAGTAACTTGAAGTAGAAGATTTATCTGGCAAAAGCAGAACTATGTTCACCAACAGGGAACTGAACATTATTTTTCATACAAAGTTAAAAGCACGTTGTATTTCCTTCAGGACCACTTGCCCAGTCCCTATCTCTTCAAGAGAGCAAAGCTTCATCTAAATTATTTCATCTGATTGATGATTGTCATTTATAACTTTTTGCTGCTTTTGTCTCTGATATTCCTTTGGAAAATGTGTATGGATTTATTACATATTCTTATGTACTGTCTACAGAATATAAGATAAAATCAAGCATGCATCTGCTGATACTTTTTAAGTTGACCTCTCTTTATACTTAGAAATGTCTGTTAATAGTGGGCTTTCCCGGTGGTTCAGATGATAAGGACTCTCCTGCAGTACAGGATCCCTGGAAATGACAACCTACTCCAGTAATCTTTCCTGGAGAATTCCATGGACAGAGGATCCTGGCAGGCTACAGTCCATGGGGTTGCAGAGTCAGGCATGACTGAGCAGCTATCACTGTTCTTCTGTGTCCGATTCTAACTGTTGCTTCTTGAACTGCATACAGATTTCTCAGGAGGCAAAAAATATGTATAGCCATTGAACTACATATATTTATTTATATAGTATATGTCATTCAAATAATGCATACATTTAGGATCAAAACTCCTACTCATGTCAAATCATGTTATTACCATTTTCTGAAAATCATCATCTATCAATACTTACATGGTAGGTGATTTTATAATTGTCACAATTTATCTAAATGGATCCAGCAATCCCACTGCTGGTCATACACACTGAGGAAACCAGATGGGAAAGAGACACGTGTACCCCAATGTTCATTGCAGCACTGTTTATAATAGCCAGGACATGGAAGCAACCTAGATGTCCATCAGCAGATGAATGGATAAGAAAGCTGTGGTACATATACACAATGGAGTATTACTCAGCCATTAAAAAGAATACATTTGAGTCAGTTCTAATGAGGTGGATGAAACTGGAGCCTATTATACAGAGTGAAGTAAGCCAGAAGGAAAAACATAAATACAGTATACTAACGCATATATATGGAATTTAGAAAGATGGTAACAATAACCCGGTGTACGAGACAGCAAAAGAGACACTGATGTATAGAACAGTCTTATGGACTCTGTGGGAGAGGGAGAGGGTGGGAAGATTTGGGAGAATGACATTGAAACATGTAAAATATCATGTAAGAAACGAGTTGCCAGTCCAGGTTCGATGCACGATACTGGATGCTTGGGGCTAGTGCACTGGGACGACCCAGAGGGATGGTATGGGGAGGGAGGAGGGAGGAGGGTTCAGGATGGGGAACACATGTATACCTGTGGCGGATTCATTTTGATATTTGGCAAAACTAATACAATTATGTAAAGTTTAAAAATAAAATAAAATTTAAAAAAAAATTGAAAACTTACCTGTGGAATTTATTGTTTCTTTGAGAAATTATTTTGATTAACTGTGATTTTTTTCTTAACTCTTCAGCTGCTCTTATGTTATCCTAATTTATTATATGGAAATTAACATAAATTTCATAAAATTTTGTGGTAATATTAATAATAAAATATCTCTATACATTTTTCTTGTTTCATAATTTCTTAAACTAATAAGAATTTATTGCACTTCATAAGCTATTACTCTAAGCTCCTTAATATTCTTCTTTCTCTATTTTGTACCTATTTATTGAAAAACTTGCTATATATCACATATTACTCTGCTTTCAAAAATCTTCCCTTTAGGGAACTAAACTAAGACCTAGATAAGCACATCCTAATTGCCATATTTCCTCCTTTTCATCTGCTTTGCCCTTGAATTTTTAGGCAATGATAAATCATATATGTGAATCAGATGGAGTCCATCATATTGAGTTAGTCATAATCTATCACAGAGCTCAGGTAACAGAAAATGTGCAGAAATAATTCTAATCATTAATGTCAGTTTATAAGGTTTTACTTTGTAAACGTGGGGACATAATATAATTTCTACTTCTCTCAGAGTTATCTGAAAGTTATAGTCTAATTAGTTTGTCTGGTCAGGTTATGTAGAGACATATTTTGCATATTTGCTACCATACATATATATGCATGTATGTATACAACTTCTGGGTTTCCCTGGTGACTGAGAAGGTAAAGATTCTGCCTGCATTGCAGGAGTCCGGGGTTTGATTGCTGGGTCGGGAAGATCCCCTGGAGATAGGAATGGCAACCCACTCCAGTATTCTTGCCTGGAGAATCCCATGGACAGAGGAGCCTGAACACCTACAGTGCATGGGGCCGCAAAGAGTCAGACACGACTGAGCAACAAACAATATCTATATTATGTGTCTTTACATCTGTTTGTATGTGTGTGTCTAACAGGTGAATTAGCAAAATAAACGTATACCATTTTATTCTAAATCTATAAGAAGGGATGATTTGCTCTGCCATCAATCAATTAAGACAAAAGTAAATACATATTAGAGATGAGACTGGAATAAAGTTTGCTCTTTGCTCTTCACATTTACAGATATTGTTGAAGTCACTATTTAAATTTACCTTTAAATTAATATTTTTATTGCTGTTTCAAATTTAACTTTTGTGGTATGCTAATAAGGACTAAAATTTGTATCTCCAGATAGTTCTAGGAGACAAGAGTTCGATCCCTGGGCCAAGGAGATCCCCTGGAGGATACCATGGCAGTGTACTCCAGTATTCTTGCCTGGAGAATCCCCATGGACAGAGGAGCCTGGTGGGTTACAGCCTATAGCATTAAAAAGAGTTCAACGTGGCTGAAGCAACTTAGCATTCAAAATTCATATAATGAAGCCCTAACCCCCAGTTTGGCTGTACTTGGAAATGGGACTATGATAAAGTGGGGCTTCCCAGGTTGCTCAGTGGTAAAGACTCTGCCTGCCAATGCAGGGAATGCAATAGATACAGGTTCAATCTCTGGTTGGGAAGATTCCCTGGAGTAGGAAATGACAACCCACTTCAGTATTCTTGCTGGAAAATTCCATGGACAGGGGAGCCTGGCAGACTATAGTCCATGAGGTTGCAAAGAGTCAGACATGACTGAGCACACACGTGCACACACACACACACTGAGGATGAAGTAATTAAGTTTAAATGAGACCCTGAGGGTGGGACCTGATGTGATGGATTAGACTCCTTATTAGATGACACACCAGAGAAACTGCCTTCCTCTCTCTCATTTTCTTTCTCTCTCTCCAAACATAGGCACTGAGGAAAGAGTGAGGACCTAGTCAGAGGTACAAGACAGGAAGCGAGCCCTCAACAAAGACTAAATTGGCTAGACTTAATTCTCCAGAGCTGTGTGTGTGTGTGTGTGTATGTGTGTGTGTGTGTGTGTGTGTGTGTGTGTTAAGTTTTTTCAGTCTTGTCTGACTCTGTGCAACTCTGTGGACTATGGCCTGCCAGGCTCCTCTGTCCCTGGGATTCTCCAGGCAAGAAAACTAGAGTGGGTTGCCATGCCAGTAAGTACACAGATTTCTTCTGTTTAAGCCACCCTTTTTGTACTACTTTGTTATGGCATGCTGAACAGACTAATACATAGTTTTAATGTCATATGTCGTAGAAATATTTTGTTAATATGATATTAAATCAAATGATAAATTGAAATTTTAACATATGTGCTTTGTCAAGATGTAATGAGACCTTGGATAAAAAGTTACTCTAGAAAGCAGAGGAAGATGCAGATACATTAAGAACATAAATAGCTATACAATTTGTTATTGGATTTTTTAATTTAAATTTATTTATTTTAATTGGAGGCTAATTTCTTTACAATATTGTATTGATTCTGGCATACATCTTTGAAATGGAAGGCAACAGATTATAAAATTGTAGACATTTAGCATTGCTGTCAGAATGCTCCTTGGTATGAAATTGTGTATGACCTACCTCCCAAATGAAAAGACAAAGAAGGATTATAAGACAACATGATTAATTGTGTAAGTGTTCAGGGTTCCTGTGTTAACTTCTCTGGATCCTGTTTAAGGCTAAACCTTCAGCCATGCACAGGACCCATTCTTTGTTACTTGTTCAAAAACTCTACTGCAGAGACTTGCTATTTCAGCCATGGTTAAATAGCTGGTACCAGACTAGCTCTCCTATTCTTACCTGCTATAAGCAAGACAAAATATGTGAAATAACTGCTTTCAGATATGGGGGAAAACAGCGCTAACCTGTGAAGTATATGTTGGAAACACTCAGTTGCCCATCCACTTCCAATTCTTTGCTACCCCATGAACTGCAGCATGCAGGCTTCCCTGTCCTTCACTATAACCTGGAGTTTGGTCTAACTCACGTCCACTGAGCGGGTGAAGCTCTCTAACCATCTCATGCTCTGCTACTCTCTTTACCATTTTCCTTCAATCTTTCCCAGCCTCAGGAGCTTTTATAATGAGTTGGCTCCTACGTACCAGGTGGCCAAAGTATTGGAGCTTCAGCTTCAGTACCAGTCCTTGCAATAAATATTGAGTTGATTCCATTTAGAATTGACTGGTTTGATCTCCTTGCTATGCAAGGAATTCTCAAGAGTATTCTCTCAAGTGGATAGCCTTTCCCTTCTCCAGGGGATCTTCCCAAACCATCCACCCTCATTGAAGGCAGATTCTTTACCAGCTGAGCCACCAGGGAAGCCCAAGAATACTAGAGTGAGTAGCCTATCCCTTCTCCAGCAGATCTTCCTGACCCAGGAATCAAACCAGTTTCTCCTTCATTGCAGCTGGATTCTTCACAAGCTGAGCTACCAGGTAAGCCCAATATTGCAGTTTGACTGTACAGTTCATGGAATTCTCCAGGTGCAAGTACTGGAGTGGGTAGCAGTTCCCCTCTCCTGGGGATCTTCCCAACCCAGGGATTGAACCCAGGTTTCTCACATTGCAGATGGATTCTTTACGAACTGAGCCACCAGGGAAACCTCTCCTCCAGCACCAAGGTTCAAAAGCATCAATTCTTCGGTGCTCAGCTCTCTTTATGATTGAACTCTCACACCCATACATGACTTCTAAAAAAACCATAGATTTGACTAGATGGGCCTTTGTTGTCAACGTGATGTCTCTGCTTTTTAAAATGCTGTCTAGGTTTGTCATTGCTTTTCTTCCGAGGAACAAGCATCTTTTAATTTCAGGGCTGCAGTCATTGTCCACAGTGATTTCAGAGCCCAAGAAAAGAAAATCTGCCCTTGCTTCCACTTTTTCCCCCCTTGCATATGCCACGAGGTGGTGGTACTGGATGCTATGATCTTTGTTTTTTGAATGTTGAGTTTTAAGCCAGCTTTTTCAGTCTCCTCTCTCATCCTCATTAAGACGTTCTTTAGTTTCTCCCCACTTTCTGCCATTAGAGTGGTATTATCTGTATATCTGAAGTTGATATTTCTCCTGGTAATCCTGATTCTTTCTTGTGAGTCATCCAGTTCAGCATTTTTCACGATGTACACTGCATATAAGTTAAATAAATAGGATGTCAATATACACCATTGTCGTATTCCTTTTCCAATTTTGAGTCAGTCCATTCTTCCATGTGACCTTCCCTTGTGGTTCAGATGATAAAGAATTTGCCTTCAATGTGGGAGACCTAAGCTCGATCCCTGGGTTGGGAAGATCCCCTAGAGGAGGGCATGCAACCCAATCCAGTATCCTTGCCTGGAGAATCCCCATGGACAGAGGAGGCTGGTGGGCTACAGTCCACAGGGTCACAAGAGTCAGACACAACTGAGTGACTAAGCACATCACAGATTGTTCCCTGTAAGGTTCTAACTGTTGCTTCTTAACCTGCATAAGGTTTCTCAGGAGACAGATAAGGTGTTCTGGTATTTTTATCTCTTAAAGAATTTTCCACACACTCAAAGGCATTAGTGTAATCAATGAAGTAAAAGTGGAGGTTTTTTTAGAATTCCCTTCCTTTCTCTTTGATCCAATGGACTTTGGCCATTTGGTCTCTGGTTACTCTGCTTTTTTTCTAAACCTAGCTATACATCTGTAATTTGTTGGTTCATGTACCATTGAAGTCTAGCTTGAAGGATTTTGAGCATAACCTTGCTAGCATGTGAAATAAGCACAGCTGGACAATAGTTGGAACATTCCTTGGCACTGCCCTTTTTAGAGGCTCATAAATAGTACAACTGTATAATTTATGCATAATGATTTTGCTGCACAATGCGTACAATACTTTTTATAGATTCTAAGGAAATATACTATGCACAGGAGCTAACATACAATTGATCAATTAATCCTGAGTGTTAATCATTCAGTCGTGTCCGACTCCTTGTGACCCCATGGATTGTAGCCCACCAGGCTCCTCTGTCCATGGAATTCTCCAGGCAAGCATGCTGGAGTGGGCTGCCATTTCCTTCTCCACAACTAATCCTAAGATATAGCATAAACTGGCAATCTTCTTCTCTGAAGACTCCAAATTTAGGAGGTAGCAGTTTTATATATTTATTTGACATATATATAAACATATATATATATTTAATTGTATATTAACATATTTGATTTAATTTCCCAGGAACTAGGGAATGTGAATGTTTTAATGACCTTTATTTCCTCAGTGTATAGCATGGTTTCTAGACAAAGTAGTTAGCCTATAAATATTTGCCCTGTGATTAAATACACTTTGAATAATAAGGAAAATGATGATGTCACCTCATTTAATATGTTGAGATCTATAAAAATAAAATAATTAAATTGTAACATTATTGTGTTGCTGTAGATCATTTTTAAAACAAACCTGGCATCAGATTAGATAAGCAAGCTCCTCATTTCATACAACTACTGTGAAAAGTCACTTTGCTGATGCAAATGATAATAATTTACTGTGAATCTCAGAGTAAAATTATTTTTAAATGTTCTAATGACATGTATTAAGTAATCAAGGGATGAGACCCTGATTGTGTGGAAAAAGGAAGAGGATTACATTAAAGCATGCTTTAATGACACATTTTCCCTTTTGTGTTAAGTTAAATAAATAGAACTGAATATATATTAATTATAGAGGTGTTGAGTGATAGTGTGAGTACTTCTAAAACTACAGTCATTTTTTAATTATTTATAATCTATTTGCCCTTGTTCATATAAATCTATATAAAACAGAATATTAGCATAAATTTCTCCCATATAGTTTTTCCATTTCTTCCTTTTTTTTTAAACTGAGTAGTGCAAATGATACACAATTAATACTTCTTGAAATGATAATTGAGTGACAATGAAGGCACCCAATAGAGTAAAATCGTGTGTTTTTATTGCTTAAAGTTACTAGAAAGTCTTGACAACCTGATAATAAGCAAAAGAAAGAAAAAGATAAATAAATCAGTTTGTATGAAGGGAAAGTATTATAAATAGTATAGTAATCTGAAGATTTCATTCTTTGCAGGTTCATCCTTCAAATTCCAAAACATATTTAGGTCACAAATACTTCAGTTCAGTTCAGTTCAGTCACTCAGTCATATACGATTCTTTGCAAACCCATGAACCGCAGCACGCCAGGCCTCCCTGTCCATCACCAACTCCCGGAATCCACCCAAACTCATGTTCATTATGACAATGGTGCCATCCAACCATCTCATCCTCTGTCATCTCCTTCTCCTCCTTCCCTCAATCTTTCCCAGCATCAGGGTCTTTTCAAATGAGTCAGCCCTCTGCATCAGGTGGCCAAAGTATTGGAGTTTCAGCTTCAGCATCAGTCCCTTCAATGAACATTCAGGACTAATCTCCTTTAGGATGGACTGGTTGGATCTCCGTTCAGTCCAAGGGACTCTCAAGAGTCTTCTCCAACACTAAAGATCAAAACATTAATCCTTCGGTGCTCAGCTTTCTTTATAGTCCAACTCTCACATCCATACATGACTACTAGAAAAACCATAGCCTTGACTAGACGGACCTTTGTTGGCAAAGTAATCTCTCTGCTTTTTAATATGCTATCTAGGGCAGTGGCCAAGAGGAGTTGCCCCACGTCCGAGGTGAGGGGCAGTGGCCGAGAGTGCCAGGCTATGATGGCGCAGGAACGGCAGAGAGGAGCTACCCAAGTCAGAGGTCAGGGGCGGCGGCTGGGAGGAGCTACCCCGCATCTGAGGTCAGGGGAGGCAGCCAGGAGGAGCTACCCCATGCCCCCACACCTAAGGCCAGGGGCGGCGGCTGTGAGGAGCTACCCCACGTCCAAGGAGCCGTGGCTGCACTGGCACAGGAGGGCCTAGAGGAGCTATCCCATGTTGAAGGTCAGGAAGGGTGGCAGTGAGAAGATACCCCTCATCCAAGGTAAGGAGCAACAGCTGCACTTTGCTGGAGCAGCCTTGAAGAGATACCCCATGCCCAAGATAAGAGAAACCCAAGTAAAACGGTAGGTGTTGAAAGAGGGCATCAGAAGGCAGACACACTAAAACCATACTCACAGAAAACTAGTCAATCTAATCACACTAGGACCACAGCCTTGTCTAACTCAATGAAACTAAGCCATGCCCGTGGGGCAACTCAAGACAGGCGGGTCATGGTGGAGAGATCTGACAGAATGTGGTCCACTGGAGAAGGGAATGGCAAACCACTTCAGTATTCTTGCCTTGAGAACCCCATGAACAGTATGAAAAGGCAAAATGATAGGATACTGAAAGAGGAACTCCCCAGGTCAGTAAGTGCCCAATATGCCACTGGAGATCAGTGGAGAAATAACTCCAGAAAGAATGAAGGGATGGAGCCAAAGCAAAAACAATACGCAGCTGTGGATGTTACTGGTGATAGAAGCAAGATCCGATGCCATTAAGAGCAATATTGCATAGGAACCTGGAATGTCAAGTCCATGCATCAAGGCAAATTGGAACTGGTCAAACAGGAGATGGCAAGAATGAATGTCAACATTCTAGGAATCAGCGAACTAAAATGGACTGGAATGGGTGAATTTAACTCAGATGACCATTATAACTACTACTGTGGGCAGGAATCCCTCAGAAGAAATGGAGTGGCCATCATGGTCAACAAAAGAGTCCAAAATGCAGTACTTGGATGCAATCTCAAAAATGACAGAATGACCTCTGTTTGTTTCCAAGGCAAACCATTTAAAATCACGATGATCCAAGCCTATGCCCCAACCAGTAATGCTGAAGAAGCTGAAGTTGAATGGTTCTATGAAGACCTAAAAGACTTTTTAGAACTAACACCCAAAAAAGGTGTCCTTTTCATTATAGGGGACTGGAATGCAAAAGTAGGAAGTCAAGAAACACCTGGACTAACAGGCAAATTTGGCCTTGGAATACAGAATGAAGCAGGGCAAAGACTAATAAAATTTTGCCAAGAAAATGCACTGGTCATAGCAAACACCCTCTTCCAACAACACAAGAGAAGACTCTACACATGGACATCACCAGATGGTCAATATTGAAATCAGATTGATTACACTCTTTGCAGCCAAAGATGGAGAAGCTCTATACAGTCAACAAAAACAAGATCAGGAGCTGACTGTGGCTCAGATCATGAACTCCTTATTGCCAAATTCAGACTTAAATTGAAGAAAGTAGGGAAAACCACTAGACCATTTAGATATGACCTAAATCAAATCCCTTATGATTATACAGTGGAAGTGAGAAATAGATTTAAGGTCCTAGATCTGATAGATAGAGTGTCTGATGAACTATGGAATGAGGTTCATGACATTGTACAGGAGACAGGGATCAAGACCATTCTCATGGAAAAGAAATGCAAAAAAGCAAAATGGCTCTCTGGGGAGGCCTTACATATAGCTGTGAAAAGAAGAGAAGTGAAAAGCAAAGGAGAAAAGGAAAGATATAAGCATCTGAATGCAGAGTTCCAAAGAATAGTAAGAAGAGATAAGAAAGCCTTCCTCAGCGATCAATGCAAGAAATAGAGGAGAACAACAGAATGGAAAAGACTAGAGATCTCTTCAAGAAAATTAGAGATACCAAGGGAACATTTCATGCAAAGATGGGCTCGATAAATGACAGAAATGTTATGGACCTGACAGAAGCAGAAGATATTAAGAAGAGGTGACAAGAATATACAGAAGAACTGTACAAAAAAAAGATCTTCATGACCCAGATAATCACGATGGGGTGATCACTGACCTAGAGCCAGACATCCTGGAATGTGAAGTCAAGTGGGCCTTAGAAAGCACCACTACAAACAAAGCTAGTGGAGGTGACGGAATTCCAGTTGAGTTATTTCAAATCCTTAAAGGTGATGCTGTGAAAGTGCTGCACTCAATTGGCCAGCAAATTTGGAAGACTCAGCAGTGGCCACAGGACTGGAAAAGATCAGTTTTCATTCTGATCCCAAAGAAAGGCAATGCCAAAGAATGCTCAAACTACTGCATAATTGCTTTCATCTCACATGCTAGTAAAGTCATGCTCAAAATTCTCCAAGCCAGGCTTCAGCAATATGTGAACCATGAATGTCCAGATGTTCAAGCTGGTTTTAGAAAAGGTGTAACACAAGCTGGAATCAAGATTTCCAGGAGAAATATTAATAACCTCAGATATGCAGATGACACCACCCTTATGGCAGAAAATGAAGAGGAACTAAAAAGCCTCTTGATGAGAGTGAAAGTGGAGAGTGAAAAAGTGGGCTTAAAGCTCAACATTCAGATAACGAAGATCATGGCATCTGTTCCCATCACCTCAAGGGAAATAGATGGGTAAAACAGTGGAAACAGTGTCAGACTTTATTTTGGGGGGCTCCAAAATCACTGCAGATGGTGACTGCAGCCATGAAATTAAAAGACGCTTACTCCTTGGAAGGAAAGTTATGACCAACCTAGATAGCATATTCAAAAGCAGAGACATTACTTTGCCAACAAAGGGCCATCTAGTCAAGGCTATTATTTTTCCTGTGTTCATGTATGGATGTGAGATGTGGACTGTGAAGGAGGCTGAGCACTGAAAAATTGATACTTTTGAACTGTGGTGTTGGAGAAGACTCTTGAGAGTTCCTTGGACTGCAAGGAGATCCAACCAGTCCATTCTGAAGGAGATCAGCCCTGGGATTACTTTGGAAGGAATGATGCTAAAGCTGAAACTCCAGTACTTTGGCCACCTCATGCGAAGAGTTGACTCATTGGAAAAGACTCTGATGCTGGGAGGGATTGGGGGCAGGAGGAGAAGGGGACGACAGAGGATGAGATGGCTGGATGGCATCACTGACTCGATGGACTTGAGTCTGGATGAACTCCGGGAGTTGGTGATGGACAGGAGGCCTGGAGTGCTGCGATTCATGGGGTCGCAAAGAGTCGGACACGACTGAGCAACTGAATTGAACTGAACTGAGGTTGGTCATCATACCTTTCCTTCCAAGGAGTAAGCATCTTTTACTTTCATGGCTGCAATCACCATCTGCAGTGATTTTGGAGCCCAGAAAAATAAAGTCAGCCACTGTTTCTACGGTTTCACCCATCTATTTGCCATGAAGTGATAGGACCAGATGCCATGATTTTCGTTTTCTGAAGGTTGAGCTTTAAGCCAACTTTTTCACTCTCCATTTTCACTTTAATCAACAGGCTCTTTAGTTCTTCTTCACTTTCTGCCATAAGGGTGGTGTCATCTGCATATCTGAGGTTATTGATATTTCTCCTGGCAATCTTGATTCCAGCTTGTGTTTCTTCCAGTCCAGCGTTTCTCATGATGTACTCTGCATATAAGTTAAATAAGCAGGGTGACAAAATACAGCCTTGACGTACTCCTCCTATTTGGAAACAGTCTGTTGTTCCATGTCCAGTTCTAACTGTTGCTTCCTGACCTGCATACAGATTTCTCAAGAGGCAGGTCAGGTGGTCTGGTATTCCCATCTCTTTCAGAATTTTCCACAGTTTATTGTGATCCACACAGTTAAAGGCTTTGGCATAGTCAATAAAGCAGAAATAGATGTTTGTCTGGAACTCTCTTGCTTTTTCCATGATCCAGCAGATGTTGGCAATTTGATCTCTGCTTCCTCTGCCTTTTCTAAAACCAGCTTGAACATCTGGACATTCATGGTTCACATATTGCTGAAGCCTTGCTTGGGGAATTTTGAGCATGAGATGAGTGCAGTAGTGCGGTAGTTTGAGCATTCTTTCCTATTACCTTCCTTTGGGATTGGAATGAAAACTGACCTTTTCCAGTCCTGTGACCACTGTTGAGTTTTCCAAATTTGCTGGCATATTGAGTGCAGCACTTTTACAGCGTCATCTTTTAGAATTTGAAATAACTCAACTGGAATTCCATTATCTCCACTAGCTTTGTTTGTAGTGATGCTTTCTAAGGCCCATGTGACTTCATATTCCAGGATGTCTGGCTCTAGGTGAGTGTGAGTGATTACACCTTTGTGATTATCTGTGTCATGAAGGTCTTTTTTGTACAGTTCTTCTGTATATTCTTGCCATGTCTTCTTAATATCTTCTGCTTCTGTTAGGTCCGTACCATTTCTATCCTTTATTGAGCCCATCTTTGCATGAAATGTTCCTTTGGTATCCCTAATTTTCTTGAAAAGATCTCTAGTCTTTCCCATTCTATTGTTTTCCTCTATTTCTTTGCATTGATCACTGAGGAAGGCTTCCTTATCTCTCTTTTCTATTCTTTGGAACAAATACTGTGCTTCAGTAAAGGTGGTATATAATTGACACTACTGAAAATTGTGTAAATGCTTCTCAAAAGATAAAAGACAAGAGAATAAAAATGGGTGAGAGTTTGTGAAACAAAGATAATGAATAGTTACTCTATAAATAAATTAGCAACAAGGATATATTGTATAACACAGGGAAATACAGCCATTAGTTTGTAACCACTTCAAATGTAGTGTAATCTATATTGATTACAAAAAGTATTGGTTTTTAAATAAAAATATTACAAAAATATTTATTCATTATTTTGTATACCTGAAACAAATGTAATATTGTAAACCAACAGCACTTCAATAAAATAAAATACTCTATAATATTGGAAGCTTGATTTTCTGCTGAGATATTTAGGAGAAAGAGTAATGTGTGGCAGTAATTGGAAATGAATCTAGCAGATAATTTTAAAACAACTTCCATATGAAATGGAAAAAGAAATAGGCTAGAGATAAGCAAAAGATTATCAAGCTTAGGTATGTCAAGGGGAGACAGAAAAATGATATGGAAAGAGCTTAACCAGTGAAGTTCATCTAACAAATGTCCATATCAAAGTTCTGAAAATTATTAGCTTTGAGACCATGGGAAATTATATACCTTCTTAGTGCCTCAGTCTTCACATGAAAAACATTAACATTTCCAATGTTATTTCTAGGAACCTGATGCAAATGAATTTACTTTTGAGTGAACTTCAAGGTGAAACATGATGTGTGTGTTGCACTAAGGAAACTGTTTACTTTTTCCGTATACTGATTTTCTTTAAGATTAGACTTATTTTGACAGAATGGGGTCTACTTCACAAGCCAAGCATCTTTGACATTGAAACAAAAAGATATATAATCACATATATTTATTTATAAATAGTTCTCTGTAAGATATAAAAGTCGGATGAATTTGTAGCTATCATTGTTTCTGTTGCTGCTGTTTTTACTTGGTTTTACCTCTTTCCTGAAAACTGTCAATTAAAGGCAATGTGACTGTAGGAGTGTCATTTAATCAGGTTGAGAATACTTTCACAGGGATGGTGTAGATGAAATGAAAGATAGAAAAGCATATAACTTTAACTGAAACATATATTATCATTAAATGCTTATTCAGACCTTCCAGTATTAAAATTGATATGCCTGTGTGTCTGAAAATAGAGGACAAATGCTTAGATGTGCCTTCTTAATTGAACTTTATACTATTGTTTCTATATAAGGTTTCCCTAAGCTTGGTAAGGGCTTACTCCTGATGGCTCAGCAGTAAAGCATCTGCCTGCCAACCAGGAGAAATGGCTTTGATCTCTGGGTCAGGAATGTTCCCCGGAGGAGGAAATGGCAGTCCATTCCAGTTTTCTTGCCTGGGAAATCTCATGGACAATGGAGCCTGGTGGGCTATAGTTCATGGTGTTGCACAAGACTCAGACACGACTTAGTGACTAAACAATGACAAGCGTAGAAAGCTACTCATATTATGATACTATTTGAATGTATGCAAGCAATCAGTCTTAAGAGCAAAAATGCTCTGAGCCCAAAAAAGTAACAGCCATGTAAGAACAAGAGACTTAAGTACCTCTGTAATATGCTTTCTGAGTGAGATTTTATCTAGCTAGTTTACACATGCCATAATAAACCTAGATTTTAAGGGTAACTATTTCACATTTCCCTCCATTTCTGTGTCTACAGTGGGAACATTCGTATGCTCAGCACCTAAAGTATTTTTATCATCTGATTTTGCATATGACCTTTTCACAATTTCAAGAATTTAAGGGATGCTATAATAAATGCTCATTATAAACTATAATGAGGAAAGGCTGGAATTTTGCTCTGCTCATTTTTTTGTGTCCATAAGTTAAACGACTTGCTTAAAAAAAAAAAAATCACTTTTCTCACGTTACCTTCCAACATAGGAACTTGGTATGCCACAGTGTTCTAGTATTTCTCTAATATTCTCAGAGAAATGTTAGCATGTCTCACTATGATTATATATTTTTTCTTTTCCCTTATATTTCTTTTGATTTTGTTTTAGCTATTTTTGTTTCTTTGTTGTTAAGGTGTCCAATGATTTATAATGTCCATCTTCTTTGTGAATTGTACCTTTTATCATTAAAAATATTCATCTTTGTTTCATTAAAAAAAGAAAAAAATGTATATTTAGCAGTTATAAAATATCTTAATAATGTTATAAATAATGTTATAAAATAGCTTAATAATGTTACTAAATTTAAGAAATGATAGATCCACCACATGCAATATTTTAAATGATATATATATATGTAAGTCTATACATATATATGTGTATGCAAATATGTACAGACACATGCAAGGAATCACATTTAGAATTCATAATGAATGAACACTAGAGTGGAATGTTTAATGTATTTCAATCTTTTTATGTAAAGACTTCTATTATATTTTATTATAATTTATTTAGATTAGTGAAAATTTGGTTTCTTATATTAAGTACATATTTTATATGAAGAAAATTATTGCACTGATATATGAGTGCATATATAGCACAGAATGAGGATTTTCTCATGCAATTCATTTCAAAATTTTTGAAAATAGATTGGAAAACACTGAAGAGAGTAAAGGTAAGGTTTTGTTTTTTTTTTTTAAACACTGTAACACTGAAAAAATACTTTCAAAGGTCATACACTTGAGACACAGTCTTACTGATACATTGAGATTTAATATGAAGATTATAGAATGCTCCCACTTTTCAATATCTTCCCACCACACAGAAGGACTTCTACATAATGTTCTAAAAATATCAATTAAAAGTCAGAAATTATCAGAAAAGATTAAAAATACACAGAATAATATTTTTGTATACAAGTGAAAATGACTTTAAATCATAAAGATGCCATGAGGCATAAAGTATAGGAGTATATAAAGATATTCATGCTAATAATAATCAAAAGAAAGCTAGAGTAACTATATTGAATTTCAGACAAAGCAGACTTCAGAACACAGCAAAAGGAAATTATTCGAGATTTTTAAAAAAGGAATTTACCAGACATAAAGAAGCAATCAACTCTCCAAGAAGATTTATTATCTTAAATATATATGTAAGGCAAAAATGGATAGAAATTAAAGGAGAAATAGAAAAAGCCATTCTCTTTATCGGATGCTTCAACATCTCTTTGTCAGTAGCTGATAGATAAAGGAGGAGAAAAATCAGTAAGACAGACATCTCTGAATGGCTCTATCAGTAACATTTCCTAATGAACATTTATAGAGTATTCCATCCAGAGGTAGTAGAAGAAACATTCTTCTCAAGGTGAAATGGGACAATTATCAAGACAGATCTTTTTCTGTGCTATAAACACACCTTAATAACATTTTAAAATCACACAAAATGTTCTCAGCTCATAACGGAATTAGAGTAGGAATCAGTAACAGAAACAAAACTGAAAAAAAAATTAAATGTTTAGAAATTAAACAACACTTTTTAAATGACACATGGATTTCAGGAGTTTCCAAATAAATTAAAATTATATTTTGAATTAAACAAAAATGAAAATGCAACTCTTTAGAATTTGAGAAATGCAGTGAAAATAGTGTGTAGAGGGAAATATATGGCCTTAAGTGTATATATCAGAAAAGAAAAGAGATCTAAAGTAAATAATCTAAGGCTCTATCATGGAGAACTGTGAAAATAACAATTTAAGTTTAAAATTCTTCAAATAAAATACAAAATTAAAACATATATGTATATATAAATACATACATATAAAATTAGAAAATATACCATATGTACGTATATGCATGCATGTATATACATACAGACCTACATATATACTTCCTCCCTCTGGAACATCCCTCCCCACTCCCATCCCTGTATTTAATTTTCTAATTCTTATTTCCACATATATATATATAAATTATGATTTATTTGCATTGTTGTACTGCAGAAACAAGCACAACATTGTAAAGCAATTATCCTCCAATTTAAAAAAAAAGAAAATTCAATAAAAACAAAGCCTGGTTCTTTGAAAAGATCAATAAAATTGGTAAAACTCCTACCAGTCTAACCAGGAAAAAAAAAAAAGTTGAGAAGACACAAATAAATAATGTATGCAATGAAAGAAAGGAGGTCATCATTATAGATCTACAGATCTCAACATGATAATAAATGAACACTGTGAACAAATCTATGCCCGCAAATTTGATAACTTAGTTAAAGTGGATTAATTCCTTAATGAAACAAACTCCAGAACGCATACAAAAAGAAATAAATAAACTAGATAATACTGAATCCATTAAATAAATTCATAATTAATAAACATCTAGCAAGAAATGTAATAGGCCTAAATTATGTCTCTGGGTAATTGTACCAAGCAGTTAAATAATAATAATTGTACACAATATTTTCCAGAAAATACACTGAGAAGTAATAATAGTAATAATTCATTTTATGAGATCAACAGTACCCCAATATCAAAACCAGAAATGACTGTAAAAAAAGGGAAAATAAAGACTACTATATTTTAAATGTAATTGGATTTGGTATGCTATTAATTATAGAGAATTTTTATCTCTTTCATTTCTTTTAATGACCTTTCTGGTTTTGATATTCACGTGATATATGCATATGAAAACAAATATGATTCATTCAAAGTTGAGGCTATTTAACCATCATATCAGTTCCCCAGTGGCTCAGTGGTAAAGGATCTACCAGCAATGCAAAAACTTCGGGTTTGATCCCTGAATCAGGAAGATCCCCTAGAAAAGGGAATGACAACCCACTCCAGTATTCTTGCCTAGAGAATCCTATGGACAGAGGAGCCTGATGGGCTACAGTCCATGAGGTTGCAAAAGAGTTGGACATGACTTAGCAATTAAATAACAATGTTCAGTTCAGTTCAGTTCCTCCGTCCTGTCTGACTCTTTGCCACCCCATGGACTGCAGCACGCCAGGCTTCCCTATCACCAACTCCCGGAGTTTACCCAAACTCATGTCCATTGAGTCAGTGATGCCATCCAACCATCTCATCCTCTGTCGTCCCCTTCTCTCCTGCCTTCAATCTTTCCCACGATCAGGGTCTTTTCAAATGAGTCAGCTCTTCACATCCGGTGGCCAAAGTATTGGAGTTTCAGCTTCAAAATCTGTCCTCCCAGTGAACACTCAGGATTGATCTACTTCAGGATGGACTGGTTGGATCTCCTTGCAATCCAAGGGACTCTCAAGAGTCTTCTCCAACACCACAGTTCAAAAGCATCAATTTTTTGGTGCTCAGCTTTCTTGATAGTCCAACGCTCACATCCATACATGACTACTGAAAAAAACTATAGCCTTGACTAGATGGACCTTTGTTGGCAACATAATGTCTCTGCTTTTTAATATGCTGTCTAGGTTGGTCATAACTTTCCTTCTAAGGAGTAGGCGTCTTTTAATTTCATGGCTGCAGTCACCATCTGCAGTGATTTTGGAGCCCAAAAAAATAAAGTCAGCAAACATATCATTAGGATAACAAAGAAAAATCATTTGATTGTAACATTTAACAGAAAATATTGACAAAATTTAACAGCCATTCATAACTTTAAAGATCTCAGTAAACTAGAAATAAAAAGAAACATTCATACTTGATTTAACAAATTTAAATATATATAATTTATATTTAATATATATTTAATATATTTAAATATATTTAATATATATAATTTATATATATATATATATATATAGAGAGAGAGAGAGAGAGAGAGAGAGAGGATGCAGAAGGACAGTTCCAAACCCAAATAACAACACAAATACTTAACTCTGACAGATTAAGAAATACACTCGTATCCAGTGAATTTGAAGCCAATGAGTTGGCCAGGTATATGTATTCAGAAAGTAGCAAGTGTATATAAGTAAAACTTCCTCATCTTACTTAAAGAGCAAACATATAAATAGAGATTTAACGATTCACTGAATAATATTTGTACAAGGATGAAAAACAAGATTATAACAGGAGATCTTCCAATGTTGACAAAAAGAAATGAGAACAGATGGGAAGACCCTACAGGGTTATTTATGTAGACTGTGTGAGAAGCATTAAAAGAAGAAACAAAAAGTGAATGAGTTGAAAGGCGGAGGTAAAAATTGAAAGTGAGATATGATATGCTTAACCCTAGAGATATTTTGAAAAGGGAAAGGAAGGATCATTGGGGTTTTCAGTTACAAATTTGCAAGGGAACCTCAAGCAAGTGTAGTAGGAACACAGAACAGACCTCAGATTGTTAAAAGGTCAGTTATATGTGAGTGAGGTGAAAATTGGGTATACCACATCTCATGGGATAAGGGCTGAAATGCACATATCATAGTTTTACTAGGGTCCTTTGCCAAGTAAACAAGTTCCTTCACGTGTCTCAGCCTAGTTTATTCCTGTGCAAAAAAATAAATAAATATATATATATATATATATAAAACAATAATGCAATTCATAAAAGATTGTGAGCATTAAATTTTTGTAGTATATTTTTGCAAAGTATATATGCAGTGATGACCACCTCTTTATTAATATTATTGCTGTCTCATTTTTTAAAACATTGACAGAGCAGAAGAGGAGAAAAGGAGAATTACTGATTTTCTCAGGTAATTTTCAGTGATGACATACTGGAGTTTTCAATCATGGCAAATATCATGGTCAGTGAATGATGGACTGGGAGAGGTATAAGTTGAATTTAAAAGTTGGAGATTTAAGTGATGGTTAGAACTAAAGTGGGCTTCCCTGATGGCTCAGGGGTAAAGAGTCTCCCTGCCAATGCAGGAGATGCAAGTTTGATCCCTGGGTCAGGAAGATCCTCTGGAGAAGAAAATGGCAACCCACTGCAGTATTCTTGCCTGGAAAATCACATAGACAGAGGAGTCTGGTGGGTTACAGCCCACAGGGTTGCAAGAGTCAGTCACAACTTAGTGACTAAACAACAACAACAAAAACAAGAACTAAAGTATATTTATACACATAGGAAAGGAAAATAGAAAAAATTGGATTGAAAATTCAAGAAAGTTAAGGTCAGGATAATATATATATGTGTATATGTGTATATATGTATATATAAATATATATATGTATGCATATATATGTACACATGTAAATACATTGTTAATATGAATATTTAAAAGAAAGCGAAAACTGATGTCATATCAGATACACTGATTCTTAATAATATAGAGTTCAGTACTTTCATGTATAATTGATTTCTTAATTGTATCGTGGGCAACTGCTGTGTCTTAACATCCTGGTTATTGAGTAATATTGATTACTCAATAATAATAATTATTGAGTAATATTGATTTCAAATTCAAAGACATTTAAGTTTTTTTTCATTTTCTTAAGAAAATACAATATTATTTTGTAGTATGACCAGGAATTCCCAGGATTTTGTGTTAATAACACTTGCCATTGTGATGTAACATGTAATGGTGTAGAATGTGGAATATAGTGAGGAGAAGCCCAGAATGGAAATTGAAAATAAATGTACTTAAACTCTTCACAATTGAAAGCCTTTGCCATCTATTCATTTATTATTTATTGCTTCTGCGCAAGTTGTTTGAACACACTATTTTCCATTTATTCATCTTAAAGTTGGGCAATAAAAGCAAACAAACAAAAAAAACACATTAAATTCCTCATGAAGTTTAACTCCTTTTTGAGAAATTTAATCACTGACTGATAGCTGTGAAAATCCACTATGCTACTAAATATAAGGGACTTGAATAAAAGGATTAAGAGGCAATCAAAAACATACTGCAAATTGCAATTATCATTTAATTATATATATATGTGCATGTGTGTGTATACTGTTTTATAGCAATAGTTACAAGGGAAAAAATACTCAGATTCTTGGAAAAATAATTCCAAGTTGTAATTGTGTACTTAGCTAAACTGTACATTAGATGAGAGTCTTCCTTGGTGGCTCACACAATAAAGAATCTGCCTGCAGCACAGGAGACACTAGTTCGATCCTGGGTCAGGAAGATCCCCTGGAGAAGGGAATGGCTGGCTGGTGGTGGTGGTTTAGTTGCTAAGTTGTGTCCAACTCTTTGGGTTCCCACAGACTGCGTGGAAACCCAAAGAGTTGGACATAACTGAGTGACTAACACTTTCACTTTCTTTTTTTTCATACAAAAGAGTCAACAGAAATTCTCAAACATGGAGAGAGATTTACAAAATTATCTACTCTCACTCTTTTTCTCTTAGGAGCTAAACTGATGTAGTGTGCTGACATTTTATTAGTTCTTTTCAGATCCCTCAATACTTGGAAATTGCCTCAAATATAGTGCTAGCATATTTGCTTTTGTTTTTTAAAATTCTTATTTTGTTTTATTTCAATTTTTTTTTCATGGCCACTCTGCACAGCTTGTGGGGATCTTAGTTCCCCAGCCAGGGACTGAACCCCAGACACAATGATAACACAACATCCTAACCACTGAACTACCATGGAATATCCAGGAATTCTCATTTTAATACAACAGTTACCAAAACTTGTCCAGTGAATTTCATTATTATTTTTATAATTTTATTTATTTATTTTTGGCTGTGCTGGGTCTTTGTTTTTGCACAGGTTCTTGTCTAGTTGAAGTTGGAATGCTCGGACTTCTCATTGTGTTGGCTTCCCTTGTTGCAGAGTACAGGCTCTAGGGTGTGCGGGCTTCAGCAGTCATGGCTCCCAGGCTCTAGAGCACAGGTTCAGTAGTTGTAGAGCATAAAGGTTTAGTTGCTCCATGGCATGTGGGATTTTCCCAGACCAGAGATTGAACTCGTGTCTCCTGAATTGGCAGCATATTCATCACTGAGCCACCAGGGAAGTCCTGTCCAAGGACTTTTAAAATGTCCTCCTCTTAAAGACAAGGAATAACATACCCTTTCTAATCTTTTCTTCGAAACACTAGTTCTTCCTCTTTGGCTCAAGATTAGGGTTATATTTTAACATTTCTTTCTATGAACACCTCTGCCATTCCATCTTGATGAAGAATTTTAACAGCTGTTACTTAAGAAGTTTATATGGCAAAACCAATACAATACTGTAAAGTTAAAAAATAAAAACTAAAAAAAAAAAAAAAGAAGTAGTTGTCTAGCTCTTCTACCATGGAACATGGTGAGTCCATGTACAACCAATCATACCCATAATTCAAAGAAGCTTGTCACTTATGTTTTAAAGATTTCTATGATTCTCATAGTTTTATGTAATAAATAGGTAAACTATTTAATGTATTTCATGTAAATGCAACTAGAACTTAAGAGTTAAGAAATTTCAGAGGAATGTAAATAACACCAAGAGCAACAAATTCATTTTGCCAAAGAGGATAGATCACAGGAAGTTTAAGGTTCTGACCCCAAATGACTTTTACAGTTAGTGATAGAATTGGTACAAAATAAAATTTAAATTTTTTTCTAGTGAATCATACCACTGTTTCACTCATGTGTGGATCTAATACTTCTTTGACCACAAAGATTACATTTTTCAAAATATGTAAGTAACATACATATATTACATAGAATATGTACGCATATACTTCTGTAAAGGCAAACATGCAATGTAATTATAAAGTTATGCATAATTATTGCCAACCCCTTGCCATGTAAATTTTAAGCACTTTTATATTGTTTAACTCCTGAATGAAGGCCATTTACTGCGATATTATAAATAAAAATGAATCTCCAGATATTTACAAGTATTGAAATATTAGGCCCAGTGCTTTCAGTAGTGTGAATGATGTACCATAATATTCCTAATTTACGAGCACCAAAAGACCTCTGCTCACCTTGTCACATTTGCAGTTTCCCATTGTACATGAACTTATTTCCTTTCGTGATTTTTATTTTTTTCCTTTTTTCACTTTAATTTGTATGTCTCTTTGTTGTAAATCAAATATGTTTTTTTATTTTTTTTCCTGTTAACATCTGTATGGTTCTTATGGGCTAAATGCATCCCCATAAAATTCATATTTTGATGTCCTAACCAACACTGATTTGATGGATGTGAGTCTGAGTGAACTCTGGGAGATAGTGATGGACAGGGAGGCCTGGCATGCTGCGATTCATGGGGTCGCAAAGAGTCGGACATGACTGAGTGACTGAACTGAACTGAACTGAACCATCAGTACCTTAGAATATGACTATATTTGGAGAAAGGACCTTTAATGAGTTAACGAAGATTTAAAAAAAGAAGTCATGTGAGTGGGCTCAGTGTGACTGCTGTTCTTAGAGAAGAGAAATGAGCCCGGGTGGGGGTTGGGTGGGGGGGACAAAAAATGCAGTGAAATGAAGAAAAGACAACTATGGAAAAGCCAAGGAAAGAGACCCTGGGAAGAAAACTCTACAGACACCTTGAGCTTAGGCTTCTAACTTCCAGAACTGCAGGGAAAACGTTGTTCAAGTCACCTAGTCTGCATTGCTTTGTCATGGCAGCCCTGACAAATGAATTCAGTGATTTAGCAAACATAAAAGATAGAGATACTGAGAAAAGGTATTATTTTCTTATTCATTTGGTACAAGTAAGACCCACCAATTTCATGTGCTTGCTTAGTATCTCAGTCACGTGCCTTGAAACGACCTACTTCCCCTGTCTTCTCTGTGTCATCATTGCTTCTGACATATAAATACACGCAGAGGCAGTCAGATTCTCTAGCAAGGTGCAACAAGCATTCATTGTTGACAAGAATCAGCTGGAAGTGATTTGCATAGTAACCTTCTTCAAAGGACCTTGCATCATGGCATAGCCAGTCATGTTGCTGGGGCAGACCCAGAAGCTGACATATTTTTTTCCTTCAGAATAGTTACGGAATCACCAGCTTGGGGCAGACCCAGAAGTTGACATATTTTTTTCCTTCAAAACAGTTATGGAATCACCAGCTTTTTAAAAAAATTACATGAACACTTCCCAAAGCAAAGTATATTGCAAATTATCACACTCCATCAAGACTGAATACAGTTCCCTGCGATGAGACAAAGGTATAGCCATCAAAGTGGGGAAGAACCATTGATCTTGATAAGGAAGGCAAGCAGAGTCTGCAGTTATGAGACACCAAAAGAACAGCGGGAAATGCAGATTCAGATGGCCAAATTGGCACAACATAACTATCAGATATTTATTTCTGAAGCAAGCATTTAATAATGAATAGGACTGAATACAATCTGCCTACATGACTTCTATTTCTATCCATTTTCCCCATATGTGAATGTTTCCTTTCACACTTTGCAATACAAATACGTATAAATATTTCAGAAACGCAGCTGGATATAGATGATGTCTTCAGAAAGGGTTCATAAGTAACTTTTATTTTTCCTATATATTGTTTTAATATTTCAGTAGTCACTTGTATAGTTATAATATTAAGAAAATATATTCTTACTTTATAGGTAGTTACCTGTTTTGTTAAGGGCCTTTCTAGATATTGTGAAGTTCACTTAAAAGTGATGTATCAGTATATGAGTGCAGCTTACTTGTCTGCTTATAAAATCTAGTATTTCTGAGAAACTTCATCAAACTAAAAAGTAAGTTGTTTTCTACAAAGGAGAGTCATGATATTGTTTATATTAGAATTGCAGATAATAGGGTAAAGAAGTAACTCTGAGCTCCAATAGAATGATGTTCCAAATTGAAATTCATGTTAATAAAATAAATAAATCAACTGCCAGATCTTGCATTAATGTACATTTAGGTGTTATATTTGGTTTGAATTTTTCAAAGTTCCTGATGTTTCATTTGTTTGGTAATTATTAATATATTTAGAAATTCTATAAATCCATTCTGCATTATTTGATAAATGTTTTATCTTCCTGGCTCATCAAAGAATCACTAGCTTGTAAGAAACTCTGAGAAACTGTATATAAATTTCTCTTCCCTTGTTTAAATCAATGAAATTTTCCCCAAAAATGTTTCATAATAACACAACTTAAATTTTTGGTATGACTGAAGACTGCAGTGATCTGAAGATTTGTTAAAACCAACCTTTCACGCATTGGCACAAAATTAAAACAAAACAATTATTTATTTTCATCTGAATTTCAGCCTGAGGCTTCTTTTATAAAGAGTTTTTTTTTTTTAATTTTCTTTTTAAAAATTTTATTTCTTTGGAAAACAATTAACATTTTCATGAACACTTTTAATAGGAACTAATATTAAGATCAAACATTGCTTTTAAAGTTTGGGACTTACATATTGACTTTGTTATTATCGCATTTATTTCAATTTTCTGAAAGGGTAGGAAAAAACAAATATATATTGGCATACATTTAAAAAAAGAAAAAAGAGCAGTTTAATTATAAGAAGATGGAGTTCAGAAAGTTTTCTTCTTCTTTCCTTAAAAGGAATGAGAAGTCGGCATGTTGCTATTGCTCCTTGACATAAAGACAGTGTCTTTGTTTTATGTCCTCTATGTCTGAATCCTGCAATGCCATCACAGCAGAGAGTAGTCTACACTGCTTTAAATGATAAGAGTTTCAATAGGCACTTTAGTGGAATTAAGAAAAATCTAACACTCTTCCACCGTGATGCCACATAGCTATCTTCGTTCTAGGTTGTCACGTCAGTAAATTGTATTGAATAGGCCTGAGCTTGTCTCAGTGTGTTTCCAAAAGAACAAAACAAAACCAAGCAAGTACACACTAGAGGATTTATCTTGTGTTGGCAGAAAAAACCAAAACTGACAATATGATAAATATAGCAACTTGTTAGAAACCAGATAATCAAAGGAATCTTGTCCTAGAAAGCCCTGTGTGTATGTGTGTGTGTTTATGTGTGTGTATGTGTGTGCGTGTGTGTGTGTGTGTACGCGTGCATGTGCACGTGCGTGATTTCTATTTATGTTCCTTTCCCTTAAATTTCTTCTGTTGGCTGTGTTTTAACCTTTGCCTCTCCTCTAAGTGACTTTATCAGGGTTATAACTCTCTTCTTCTCCAAACATGTCTGCCAAGACTTTAAAGCGGGGTCCCCAGTCTGTCAGGTAGTTGTAGTCCTGGTCTGCTTCTGTGGTCAGAGACTCTATGGAGCTAAGAGAGTCGGCTACTGATCCGCTGCCTTCATAGGCGTATGTTGCCAGTGAATCATATGGTGGGGCTGTGGGGTCCACATCATTTTCTTGTAGCCTTTGATTAATGAAATCCCTTATGTCTGTGTTATCTTCCACTGGTGGTCTCTGACGAGGTAAACAGAGAGAGTCTGGTTTTATATCCCTGCGAATTTTGTTATCTTCTATCACTTTTGGGTTTCTCAGAGCACCAATGTCGAAAGCCTGGGTGTCCTCCTCCCCACCTCCTTCATCATCATAATGGATAACGTTGTCTCTGATGTCTTCCTTAGAGGTCATCAAGGTGTCTTTCTTCTTCTGCCTTCTCAGAGCTACATACAGCACAACTATGGCTAGAACAAGACAAAAATGGCAAAGTGAGACTATGTCTGCTCATCTCTCCATAAGAAATTAAATTGATCAGGGCTGGCTGAGTTTTTTAATGACATCCTGTTATTTTCAAAGTACACATATTGTAATCTGTATGGATCCTACCTATGCTGATTTTCATTGTTTAAATTCAGTTTCAGTTTTAAATTGTAACTAAAGTGAAAATATTGCAAAACTCACAAATTCTAATAATGGTAGCCTTATATTTGACATATGTTTAAATATCTCAGTGTCAGGCAATTTTTTACAAAATTAAAAAAAGCAGAGAAAGGCAAATAATTCAACATAATTTATATGCTGAATTTTTAAAAAATGGTATAAATAGACCTATTTACAAAATAGAAATAGAGTCACAGATGTAGGAAACAAACTTTTGGTTACCAAGGGAGAAAGGCAGAAGAGAGAAATTGGGAGATGAAATTGACATATACACACTACTATATATAAAATAGATAATTAATAAGAACCTATGATGTGGCACAGGGGACTGTAGGCAATATCTTGTAATGATCTATATGGGAAAAGAACCTAAAAACAAGTGGATATATGTATATGAATGCCACTTCACTTTTCTATATACTGAAACTAACATAGCACTGTAAATCAACTATACTCTAATAAAAAATTAATTTAAAAAAGAAAAAAATAAAGAAAAGAATGGTTTGTCCAATCATACATAGAATTGTATAGCTTGAAGTAATAAAACTTGGGTCTTCCTTGGTACCTCATCTAGTAAAGAATCAGCCTGCAATTCAAGAGATACCAGTTCGAATCCTGGATCAGGAAGATCTCCTGGAGAAGGGATAGGCTACCCACTCCTGCATTCTTGGGCATCCTTGATGGCTCAGACAGTAAAGAATCTGCCTGCAATGCAGGAGACTCAGGTTCGATCCCTGGGTTGGGAAGATCCCCTAAAGGAGGGCATGGCAACCCACTCCAGTTTTCTTACCTTGAGAATCCCCATGGACAGAGGAGCCTGGCGTGCTACAGTCCATGGGGTCGCAAAGAGTCAGATTCAATGAATGACTAAGCACACACAATAAAACTTGGGGGGCTTCCCGGTGGCTCTAGTGGAAGAGAACCTGCCTGCCAATGCAGGAGACATAAGAGACCCAATTTCAATCCATGGGTTGGGAAGATCCCATAGAGGAGGGCATGGCAACCCTCTCCAGTATTTTTGGCTAGAGAACTCCATGGACAGAAGAGCCTGGATGGCTACAGTCTATAGGGTGGCAAAGAGTTGGACGTGACTGAAGTGATTTAGCACACAGTAAAACTTGAATTTTGTTGCCCATAACTGACACTTAGATATTATTCATATCTAGATTTACATTGTGTTAACATTGCTTTATTTCTAATGAAATAAATACAAATCACAGAAAATTCACTTTTAAAAGCATTAAACAAGAGAAAAAGAGAAAGAATATACAGTATAAGAGTCAGCTTTCCAAATTATGTCAAGCAAGGCCACAAATTATTTAAATTCTGTGTCTTACCATATTAAGATATTCTCCAAACTAAATGCCTAGTAATCAACTGGCCTTCTTTAAACAAGATCATACTTTAAAATACTTAATTTATAGACTCTTATCATTGAATATCTCTTTTTTTCCCCATCAACTTATGGTCATCATTGTTTCAATATATATATTTTTTATGAGTGAATAAACAGATTCACACCATTAAGTCAGTGCTCAATTTTGCCTGGAATAATTCTCCCCTCTCCTCCATAGCAGTGGCAATAGATTTAAAGCCAAATGTGTTTAACACAACAGTGTTTGGAAGGAAGATCTTGTCACAGGATTAGAAAGTAGGAGACTACATGATGATTAAAGCAAGTTTATTCCCTTTTCTTCCAAAATTAAGGAGGAAGATAGAGGAGATAAAGGTAGAGCTTCTGTACAATGGGTTTTGAAGAGATGTTCAACACTTTTCACTTCTGGGCTTTATGAAGATCTCAGAACTGAAAACACTATGGTTTATTCATCCAAAGTGTATGTGAGAGAGTTTAAATCTCATAGAGAGACCAGCATATGTATAAAATGGCTTTAGAGTTGCCATGACTAAAAAAGACACTGATTAGATGTGCTTGAGAGTCAAATAGAAGTTACCGGGCACCACAAGATTCTCATGCTTTCACTCACCCTAGGAAATATATAAAATGGCTAAGAATAAGATGATCTAAAGGGATCTGAGATTGGCTACAGAGATCAAATAGATGGATTTGTAAGCAGACCCCATGGCAAGACTGAGTGTCAACATTCATAGCTGTGTACCAGCAATTCACACCTAGCTGCGAGGTGGACACTTGCTAAATACTTAGCATGTGTGTGCTAAGTTGCCTCAGTCATGTACAACTCTTCCATGGACTTTAGCCCACCAGCCTCCTCTGTTTATGGGATTTTTCAGGCAAGAATACTGGAGTGGGTTGCCATGCCCTCCTCCAGGAGACCTTCCTGATCAAGGAATCAAAACCGGGCTTCCTCATTGCAGGTGGATTTTTTACCGTCCAAGCCACATATCCTAGTAAGTACTTTAAATTTTTATTTTCTATCCCAGAGATAAAGGTATGTATGTACATTTGTCAGAATATTTTGGTTAAATAATACACATGCATGGATATAAGCTGATTCCACAGAGCCCAACTGTACCTCTGTTGCAATATTCATTTAAAGGAATGACTGGAAAAATAAAAATTTAAAAAAATCTCTTTTTTTGTGTGAATCCAGTAGAGGATGAATAAATGAAACAGAGTCAGCTGAACAAAGTTGATGGAAGAGGGAAGCCCCTGAAGTAGGTTTTCATTCTCACAGAGATGTTACAGAATACATTTTCTTCAATCCTTTCCCTTTGCTGTGCTTCTCGGTATTTTAGTGTATTCTGTTCTGTCCTAGTGGGAATGGTGAGAGTTTTGATGTAAGGAGATCTGAGAAAAGTGGAATAAGAATTGCTTCTGGCCCACACTTTAGACAGAAAAAAAACAAATTCAGAGGTGTCTTTACTTCTTTCCTGGGCTTTCTCTTTTCTTTAATTCTTTATTGAACCAGTATTGGACAACTACTCTTTGTCTAGTGTCATTTTAAAGATTCTACAATACAACAATTACCAGGATGTAAAAACATGAATTTAAAACTGCTGCTGCAAATGGGATAGAAAAGTTCATTGCACCGAGTGCCACAAACTGTTTGTTCATACTTGAAAATTCCCTAGGGCTTGAACATACTTTTGGTGATATTTATTTCTATTGGTATATTTCCATGTGGTAGGAAGTAGAAAATTAATAAAACTATAATTCAGTATAGATAGTCTTCCTTTTTTCTATATGCAGCAACTCAATGAATAAACACTGATTTACATAGTAAAATGAGGAGAGAGATACACAGACAAGGGAGAGAAAGAGAATACGTGATTAATATTGAAACCAACCTAAGAGTATAACAATGCAAAGAAGGATTGCAATCAAAGCCCCAGTGCTAAGTCCTACAGGTAGAAAAATTGCTTCCACGTTACAAGACAGGATGGTACCATCAGAGTCACATCGACAGACTCGAATAGTCATTGTGTTTGTGCTGCTCTGGACAGGATAACTGCTGTCTTCTATTACTATGGGGAGGAAATACAACTCTTGCTGCCTGCGGCTGTATCCATTTCTTCGGGTTTCAATTCCAGCTGTGTTGTCTACAAAACATAACACGTATGGTAAGATGGTTACTATGAGTATCACTTCAAATCTTCAAGTTGGTATCTGTTAAATGGTAGGAAACTCTTGAGTCAGTAAAATACATCCATATTTCAATTCTTTCTTTTATCATTATGAAAGCTGCCAAAATGTAATCAGATGTAATCAAAGAAAATCCTTTGGAAAAGAAGAAACATTAATCTTGTCTGCCGTAAGAATTAAATTTTCTATTGAGAAAGAATAGAAAATTGTTTACAAGACAAGAAATATGTTGTATCAAAACACTTTTTTTTTCTGATGTCAAAATCTCAGAGAAAACAATCCTCAGTGTATGCTTTCTTACATGATTAGGAGAACAAAGATTATAAAGGATGAATCAGTATATAATATTACCTAAGAATGTAGTCTTTAAAATATGACACATATCAATATACTATTTCTGATTTTTTACTTTTCCCAACTCTATATCCTCGCTACATATATGTAAATATGTGTGAATATATGTATACATTTTCACTTTTCTAAAACAGCATAAGAAACATGGAAAAGAAAAGAAAATGTGTTAAATCATCAAGATTCATTAAAATTTGTAAGGAGTTTGAATCATAATAACCATCAATTGCCAGATAAAGAAATGTGATATATATGTATATATATAGATAGATAGATAGATAGATATACATTTTTACACACACAATGGAATATTATTCAGTCATAAAATGGAAGGGAATCCTGCCTTTTATGACAACATGGATGAATCTGGAGGGTATTATGCTAATGAAATAGACAATACAGAGAAAGACAAATACTGCATGATAAAACTTACATGGGGAATCTAAGGAAAAAAAGAAAAGTAGAACACGTAGAAATATAAAGTAGAAAAATAGTTGCCAGAGACTAGAAGTGGGGAGAAATGGGATAAAGTTGGTAAGAGGCTTAAAAACTCTCAGTTATAAGATGAATAAAGTCTGAAGATCTATATTATAGTACAATGACTGTAGTTGATAACACTGTACTGTATTAATGAAATTTGCTAAAAGAGTAGAACTTAAATGCTCTCATAAAATAAAGGCGAAAAAGCGTCTATCCATTTAAACCAAAAAACCTTCCAATTACCCTTAAAATATAACAAGATAAAATGAGGATATGGTAAATGGCATGAGTGGCAAATATACGTTTAGATCATGAGAATATACTATATCATGAGGCAAAGATGATCTGATTTATGTTATTATGAGTAACCAAATATAGATTCTCCAGCAAATATAAAATGGTGGAAAACAGTCAATACTTTGGTTCCTGAATTATATGACTGTCTACTTAGTTGCCCAAGCCAATGGTCTCAAGTCTTACTAGTTTTATTCCTCATCATTTTTACATGGAGTCTAGGAGATCTAGCATCAAGCTTATGTACTCTATCTCCCAAGTCACTAACCCCCATCCTCACAGCCATGCCTCTAATTCAAGACACTTTCATCCATTTTATGCAATAGTATCAATATAGACTTGTCTTCGTCTATTGTTTTCTACACTGGATCCATTCTGATCTGCTAAAATGCTCTTGTGTAAACCTTTCAAAGACTTCTCAAGTCATTGGGTTTAAGTTACAAACTCTTTAAATGGCTTATAGACAGGTTAACTAAAGTCAGAACAGCTGATCAGTTTCCAGCCTTAATGTATTTAATCCAGTGTCCTTTGTATTTTTGTAGTGATTTTAATAACAGCAGATGTAATAATATTAGTAACAGTAAAAAGGAAAAAAATAATTAGTAACAGTGATGGTTGTAGCAGTGAAAACTTGTATTATTTTCACTAAAAAGCCTGCACCATACCATGTGTCATACAAATAAAACAATTATTTGTATGCATGAGCAGTGCATGTAAAAAAATGATATATTTAAAAGATGAAAAGTAATTTCCCGGACAGTATATTAGTTGTCTGACTCATTAAGGGATCACCCCCATTATAAATGGAAGTAACTTGCCTCATTAGATATAGTCTATATAGGTTATTAAACACTGACTTTACTGTTAGTCATAAATTTTGTATTTCTCGTATATAGATTTCTATATTTTAAGAAGCTGAGTACTTTTAGGAAGAGCATTGATTTATACCTTTGTGTTCTTTTACAAAGTTGCCTGATAAAAGCTAAATTTTTATGTGGTTAAACTTACTTCTGAAGTCACGAACTGTAAAATTTGGTTTGATGGCAGCTTCAGGTGATAATTTAAAGGAGAATTGCTGTCCAGCAGGTGAAAGATCTCGGTCTGCAGCACTGACTATCTGAATTATCTGAAACAAAGTTGAGATCAGACCTGAAATCAGTCATTGATTTCAAAGGGAACTCTACATGCCAGGCTAATACATATATTTAATGAAACACGCAAGGAAACAAAAATGACATTTTTAGAATTTATATCATTGGGCCAATCATTTACAAATACTTTTATAAACAGTAAAGTATTTAGAATTAATAGTGGCAGGTACAATTACAGGGTATGGAATAATTGTAAATCGATGCCCACATAACTAAAAAGAATAACAATGTTGAAAATTCTCACTAATAATCAAAATAAATTAAAATGTACTTGCTTGCATTTTAAATTAGACAAAGTAAATGCTTTCTAGCCTAAATATGAAAATACTTACTGGAAACAAAATCTCTGGTTATTTAAAAGTCCTTTCAAGGAAAAAAATTAGTATCATTATGTTTGTGAGAATGAGTTTTATCTTCATAAATAAGTAAAATGGTGAGAAAGAAGCAGAAGCTGTACATCTGTTTTTGTTGTTATGTTCCCCCCACCCCACCAGTGGGTGAGAATATAAATTATGTTTTCTTGGAGGTTTTTTTTTTTTTTTAAGAAGTAATCGTGGCCAACTTCATTTCAAAAATTTTCCTAAATTGCTCCCGAAAGTGGTATATCTAAACAGGTAAAATTCTAATACTTCAGTGAGATGCCCTTAGGAATTTGGTGATTAACTTTCAAGAGCCAAGCTATGAAAATGATAATTCACTATATAAATAAACAAATAGAAAAGGCTTTGAGGTATTTATTTATTAATGTATGCAATGTCGTTGCATCAGGAAGAAATTGCAGGACAAGCGTGCAGAAGAGGAAGGCAGTATGTTGCTCAGGTGACACATTCTTAGACTAAATTTGAATTTGTCAGAGGAAGGACTTAAATAATCCTGTGCACTTAGATTGATGCCACTAAACATGAGAGTTATTTGCCCCTATTTGTTTTTATTCCATGGTTAAAACTCAGACTTATGACTGTTATCTGCCTTCTATATAGCTGTGTGTTTTGTTGGGCACAAACAGGACCACACACAAGTACACAACATATATACTGGGATTTCAAGTTCAGTACTAGGTAATTGTTAATTTGATCATGGGATCTCTAAAGATAATCTCAGTTGCCTATTTTACTGTGGGGGTTTCCAGGTGAGTAAAGTGGGCTTCTCTAGTAACACAGATGGTAAAGCATCCACCTGCAGTGCAGGAGACACGGGTTTGATCTCCGGGTAGGGAAGATTTCCTGGAGAAGGAAATGACAACCCACTCCAGTATTCTTGCCTGGGAAATCCCGTGAACAGAGTAGCCTAGTAGGCTACAGTCCATGAGGTTGCAAAGAGTCAGATATGGGCATGTCTTAGCAACTAAACAGCAACAAGTGTTACTGTGATTCAGCCACACAGGATCTATTTAGCCTTTAGAAGTATCATGGATTCAACACCAAAGGCCAAGTTGTGGAATACGGCAATTTAGTCAAATAATTACCACGCATACCCCGTAAAGCTTCAATTTTCCTCAAATAAAACTATTTACTCAGATCACTATATCTCATCCATAAAATTTCTTTAAATTATTTGGGAATTAATTTGCAAGTTTTGTTTTGCCTTTGCTATCAACTAACATAATTATTTTTTTATAATAAATCAACATCAAAATTTATGAAGAAAACAACTTCACAACAAAAAAATCTTTTAAAATAGCATACAGAGGTGACCTTTTTGGTATAAACTGGCAATGATCTGGAATTGACACTTGGGAGTTATTGCCCTAAGGAACTACTTGGTCCAATACTGCATTGATTCATCATATAAATCACTATTGACTTATGTAGAATCATCTTTTCTCTTCTTTTGATAGGTAGAAACAGGCACAGAGATAGATAGGTAAGGCATATATACATACATACATGTATATTAAGTTATTATATAATCCAAAAAAGATAGTTCCTATGCATAGTTTCTAGACCCTTAGGATGGCTGGGGTAAAAAGCAGAAAATGCTCATATACTGTATATCTCATATTTCAGGGTTATATTTCATTTGTAAATGTGGGCCAAAAGGGCTTCCCTGGTGGCTCAGTTGGTAAAGAATCCATCTGCACTGTGGGAGACCTGGGTTCCATCCCTGGGTTGGGAAGATCCCCTAGAGTAGGGCATGGCAACCCACTCTAGCATTTTTGCCCAGAGAATTCCCATGGACACAGGAGCCTGACAGGCTGCAGTCCATGGGATTGCAAAGAGCTGGGCACAACTGAGTGACTAAGCACAGTGGCCCAAAAGAATACAAAATGCTTGACTATAATTATTAGGAAAAAGAGCTTTCAGGGATTCCACAGATTTCTTACCACTTTGTCTGAGTATACGAAAATAAAGTTATCTCTAATAACTTCTACTATTCCCAATTTTTTAATTTATTCGAGAAACATAGAAACATTAGAGTTCTATTTCCAAAAGTCTCTCAATTGGTGCATTACATGATTCTGATTGCCATGATATAATCAATGTCCCACATTACCTAAAAATAAAGGACTAGCTTTGAGGGGCAGGTGGAATGCTCTGGAAAATAGTCAATACTTCTAAGTTGTCAAATTTTGATAAACTTCTTTTAACTTTTTGTCTGTGTGCTCAGTCGCTCAGTTGTTTCAAACTCTTTTGCCACCCCATGGATCATAGACCCCATGGACCAAACTTCCCTGTCCATGGGGTTTTCCAGGCAAGAATACTGGAGTGGGTTGCCATTTGCTACTCCAGGAAATCTTCCCAACCCAAGTATCTAACCCATGTCTCTTTTGTCTCTTACATTGGCAGTTGGATTCTTTACTTCTGTATCACCTGGGAAGCCTCTTATAACTTTGCAAATAATGAAATCCAGCAAAAAATTTGCCGTCATTTAAAGGGATAAAACATTAACTTTATATATATATATATATGTCTTTTTAAAGTTAAAGGTGCAAATTTATCACTTTGGAACATATGATTAAATAAGTCATCCTGTAATAAAGTTAATGAAATTAATGTGTTAGTTGCTCAGTCATACCCAACTCTTTATGACCACATGGACTGTAGCCCATCAGGTTCCTCAGTTCATGGAATTCTCCAGGCAAGAATACTGGAGTGAGTTGCCATTCCCTTCTCCAGAGGATCTTCTCGACCCAGGAATTGAACCCAAGTCTGCAGTGAAGGCACATTCTTTACCATCTGAACTACCAGGGAATTGTCTCCAAATTATCAAAAGAGGTAATAGAGCAACACAATGCCCTAGAAGTTTCTGTACTGATGGGAACACTCTGCATGTACACTGATAAAAATGGTAGCCACTTGGAAACTAGAATTAGCAAATACAATCTAAATATATAACTAATAAGGACCTATTGTTTTTTTTTCTAATTTTATTTTATTTTTAAACTATTGTTATAGCACAGGGAACTCTATATTCTGTAATAACCAAGATGGGAAAAGAGTCTGAAAAAGAATGGATATGCATCTATGTATAACTGATTCAATTTTCAGTACACCTGAAACTAAATACTGAAAACCAACTATACTCCAATAAAAGTATTTTTAAAAAATTGTAGCGACTCATCTCATACAGCTACCAGGCACTAGGAATAAACAAGTGTGAATGATAACTTTTAAAATGTATTTAATATTAATCAAATATATATAAGGCTAGTGAACATCACGACTAGAGCCATGCGAGAAATATTCTATGAAGCAGTAGAAGACACTCAAATGGGAGCAAGTACTAGATATTAAAGGACATTTTTAATAAAGATATAGTTTCAAATATTAAGATATTTCCTCAGGTAATAATTAAACTTCAAATTTACTTAAATTAGTAGTTAAATAGTTATTATATATAAAAGAAATTAAAATAGACATCAAACCAAAGCATATAGATGGATTTTTCTTTCAGAACCTAGGTGCACATTATTGGATTAATTGTATTCTTATTGCATAACACACTCTTACCATCTGCTCATGCCTGGTTCCTATTGTTAATCATATTACATCATATCATATCATATCTCCATTCATTCATTTACGAAAGTGAAAGGGTTAGTTGCTCAGTCGTGTCCTATCTTTGCAACCCCATGAACTGTTGCTCCTTTGCCTATGGAATTCCAGAGGTAAGATTACTAGAGTGGGTAGTCATTCCCTTCTCCAGGGAATCTTCCTGACCCATGGATCGAACCCAGGTCTCTTTCACTGCAGGCAGATTTTTAACCATCTGAGCCACCAGGGAAGTCCTTTATAATAGTGTTTATAGAAAAGCTGGCTACTCACCATTACCTACATAAACGCTAGGATTTTGACAGCAACTTTCATTCACCATGTGGTCCTTCCTCATATGCTCTCCCCACTAGAACCTCCCTCCAGAGTAATACTTAGTAAGAAAATGTAATCCAGATATTTTGAATAACCCAGGTGTTCTATTCAAGGCCACCAGAGAAAGTTTTCCATTCTTCATAGGCTTAAGAGTATCTATGCTCCCCTTCATAAAAGCATGTGAACAAAGTAAGGAACATCATAGAAGACTATAGTCTAAAGTTTTTTGCTTACTGGACTTGCAGGCACAAGTGTTTTGGAAATTTCATAGTCTATAGAAAATAGCAGAATATGCAATCCTAGAACTGTTAGTTATACAGAATATATTCACTAGGCCATCATTTTTATCCCATGTGGTAATAATTCCACATGCAACACATGCCATTAATTCAAAAGAATATACTACCATTTATGGTTTATTTTATGAAGACATGTGATCCATGTCTATATGCATGCATGGTCTCATAACCTAAAACACATGCATATAGCAGGTTTTATAAAATCTTAAATAACAACATTGATAAGATACCTGTCCTGGTTTGGCATTTTCACACACAGCTGTCTCATATGGCACAGATATTTCTGGAGGAAATTCATTGACATCTAGGACATTAATTAATATGTTGACTCTGCTGGTTAATAATGGGTTACCTGTTTGAAACATACAAGGAGAAAAGATGATTACAAAATCTGATCCATCATTGTTTTTATAGTGAATATCATTAACATTTAAAAATCAGCATTCATATGGAATCCAGATGACCTTTCCTTTATGGGAAACTGAGGCATTGTGTCATGTATAAATGATAAAAAGATGAATATGGGCACTCTCCTTGTCTCACTGTCAGAGAACTAGCAGTGCACTACATAAGAATTTATCCCTGAAAATCATCCCCAAAGTTAAGGACAACCATTTAGCTCATGTTTCATCAAAAGTGCAGCCATCAAACCAGAGTTAACAAGACCAATCTTCACTAAACAGTTATATTTTTCATTGACTAAAACATATGCTTTTATATGTATGTCTATGACTTTATTCAGTAGTATCATCTACATATTTAAATAACTTTCTCAAACTGATCCCCCCTAAAAAGATGATAAATTACAAGGAATATGAAGGAGAGATGATTTTTTTATAGATGAAAATTAAAATAAACTTAGGGAAGTAGAAATAAGAGATTATGGACAGTTAGGATGCACCCTAAAACTATTTGCTGATGATGAGAAAGGACAAAGTAAACAGCATTTCCTTCCTACTGTGTCTAAAAATATTGTTTTGAAAAACTGTCTCTGTCAATATCACATCACGAGTTTTAGTCCCAACCTGCAGTATGGTACCAACTTCTCTGTCCTTTGCTGAAGAAGACCAGGCATAATTCAACAAATAAGGTATAACATAATGGATATGTTTCAATTTATTTATTTTATCTAATGAAACTTTACAGATGGATAAAGTGCCCCAGGTTATTGAAGTATCTTGTCCAAAGTCACACATCTAGAGGAATGGGGAGTTAATATCCAAACTCAGGACTATGGACATCCAAATATTATGTTCACTCCACTTTGTGTTAGATTCTTCATCTGCAATGCCACTGAAGATTCACAGTATTGGCATTGTTTTAGATCTCTGTCTGGATGCTTTTAAAGAATGCATATAAATCTTACCACATGATGGATTCTGACAACCCTACAATATTCTGTTATGCTAAAACTGATTTAAAAAAATAAAAAGCATTGTCAGCAGTAGCTTAAGAAATGCTCACATATTCATATATGACAAAGTGAAATCCATTGTCATATACCAGTTCAGGCTCAGATAACATAAAAGCAGGAGAAATGGAATGTTTAATAAGTTACTGTGAGGATGGGACAAGATTCCTCTCCCAATTATATTTACAATACTGACTTGTGTTTATAATGTATAAACATGTTATTAATTTAAACTGATTTTTACCCATGAGAAGATCTGTTTTGGTAGTTTTAAATATTTATCCTCCTGAAACATAGATTTTACATCTGTCCCAATGAGTAATGTGTCTCAAAATATAATCACTATTGTAATATCTTATTATTAAAAGTGTTTCTCAAAGCTGAGTTTTTGGTATTTTAGCTAAAGCCAAATAATTTGTTGTGTGAAATTTTCCTGTGCACTATAACACTTTTAGAACCACTATATAATAAATGTGACTAGGCGTCACTGTGGCAATTAAAATGTGTGTTAGTCATGTTCGATTTTGTGACCCCATGGATTCTATAACCTGCCAGGCTCCTCTGACCATGGAATTCTCCAGGCAAGAATACTGGAGTGGGTTGCCATGCCCTCCTCCAGGGGATCTTCCTGATCCAGGGATCAAACCCTGGTCTCCTGCATTGCAGGCAGATTCCTTACCATCTGAGCCAACACAGAAGTCCCTAACATAACAGTAGATGCTGGGCTTTATAACATGCACAGTAAAGGAAAACTGAAGAGATACAGTTGCTAGTTGTACTCATTCTTGGGACAGGAGGGTAGAAGTAGAGGAGACTTTTTTGGCCTTTCATGGAAAGGATGCAGAGTAGAAACAACCACAAACCCTTTGAGTACTTCCTTAAAAGGTGCAGAGAGGAAGGTTTCCCTGAGTGGATTTGAACCCCCCAACCTTTTGGTTAGCAACTAAATGCTCCAACAGACTGTGCCACAGAGGTACGTGCAATTACAAAATAAATGCCCAAATAAGAACAGAGGAAAAACTGTAACAACATCAAAGATGGGTTATTCATACTGTCCAAAATGAGTTATGGGTTTATAGTTTTCAATATATAACTCTTCTATTGTATATTTGTAAAACTTCTTACGATTAAAGGTTTAAAAATGTCACCTTCTATTTGTAAATCTGGTTAGGTAAGCAGCAACATTTCTCTTTGACAACTACTGTATTCATGTAAGAATTGACCTTTTCACAAGGGAATATTTTTATTAGAGTAATATAGAAATTTTTTTGATTTATGTATGTAATTCACTAAATGGTATGGTAAAGTAATGACATTTCTTTTCTGACTCATCTCATCTTTGAAACAACAATGATGACATTTCTTTAAACTTGATTTGGCGTAAACATTATTATCCAAAACCCTTCCATATTAGAAACTGGTTATCAATGAGCAATTATAAAGTCAATTCAAATATGAACTTAGTAAATATTAAATACTCAAAACCTTACACAATTAATTGCTGTGTTCCCAGTAGTCAAGCCATTCAAACTCCCATTATCATTGATTCATATTGCTTATATTGAATAACCAACTTATTAATAGTTTTGTGGTCAATTAAGATAATAATTAACTCATTCTATTTTGTCCCTCAGGCCTTCAAGAATGTTTTCCTAAATCTTTCTTTATTCTTCATGATATCTTGATCAAATCCGATAACTTTTTGAGCCAATTTGAATTAGAACTGTCTTAACATTTTAAAGTGCAACTTAAACCAAGAAAAAAAGATTAAGGCCAAATTATAAAAATCGAGAATAAAGGAGAAGTGAAATACCATAAGTGAAATTCATATTATAAAATAATATTTTAAATTTATTCCAAAAGTTCAGTCAACATAGATAAACTGGACAAATTCCTAGAAAGACATATATTGTCACATATGTGCGTGCTAAGTCACTTCAGTCATGTTTGACTCTGACACCTTATGCACTGTAGCCCTCCAGGCTCCTCTGTCCTTGATATTCTCCAGGCAAGAATACTGGAGTGAGTTTCCATGCCCTCCTCCAGGGAATCTTCCCGACCCAGGAATTAAACCCACATCTCTTATGTCTTCTCCATTGCCTGGCAAGTTCTTTGTCACTAGCCTCAAAATGAACTAGAAAATCTTAATAGATCTAAGGCAAGTGGGAAAAATTAAGCATTAATAAAAAATCTCCAAACCAAGAAAAAGTCATGGCCACAAGGCTTCACTGGGAAAGTCTAGAACTATTTATAGACTGCTGCTGCTGCTGCTGCTGCTGCTAAGTCGCTTCAGTCATGTCCGACTCTGTGCGATCCTATAGACAGCAGCCCACTAGGCTCCTCTGTCCCTGGGATTCTCCAGGCAAGAATACTAGAGTGGGTTGCCATTTCCTTCTCCAATGCATGAAAGTGAAAGTGAAGTTCCTTAGTCGAGCCTGACTCTTAGCGACCCCATGGACTGCAGCCTACCAGGCTCCACTGTCCATGAGATTTTCCAGCCAAGAGTACTGGAGTGGGTTGCCATTGCCTTCGCCAATTTATAACAATAACAAACACCCTCTTCCAACAACACAAGACTCTATACATGGACATCACCAGATGGTCAACACTGAAATCAGATTGATTATATTCTTTGCAGCCAAAGATGGAGAAGCTCTATACAGTCAGCAAAAACAAGACCGGGAGCTAACTGTGGTTCAGACCATGAACTCCTTATTGCCAAATTCAGACTTAAATTGAAGAAAGTAGGGAAAACCACTAGACCATTCAGGAATGACCTAAATCAAATCCCTTATGGTTATACAGTGGAAGTGAGAAATAGATTTAAGGGCCTAGATCTGATAGATAGAGTGCCTGATGAACTATGGAATGAGGTTCATGACATTGTACAGGAGACAGGGATCAAGACCATTCCCACATAAAAGAAATGCAAAAAAGCAAACTGGCTGTCTGGGGAGGCCTTACAAATAGCTGTGCAAAGAAGAGAAGAGAAAAGCAAAGGAGAAAAGGAAAGATATAAACATCTGAATGCAGAGTTCCAAAGAATAGCAAGAAGAGATAAGAAAGCCTTCTTCAGTGATCAATGCAAAGAAATAGAGGAAAACAACAGAATGGGAGAGACTAGGGATCTCTTCAAGAAAATCACAGATACCAAAGGAACATTTCATGCAAAGATGGGCTCGATAAAAGACAGAAATGGTATGGACCTAACAGAAGCAGAAGATATTAAGAAGAGATGGCAAGAATACACAGAAGAACTGTACAAAAAAGATCTTCACGACCCAGATAATCACAAGGGTGTGATCACTCACCTAGAACCAGACATCCTGGAATGTGAAGTCAAGTGGGCCTTAGAGAGCATCACTACGAACAAAGCTAGTGGAGGTGATGGAATTCCAGTTGAGCTATTCCAAATCCTGAAAGATGATGCTATGAAAGTGCTGCACTCAATATGCCAGCAAATTTGGAAAACTCAGCAGTAGCCACAGGACTGGAAAAGGTCAGTTTTCATTCCAATCCCAAGGAAAGGCAACTCCAAAGAATGCTCAAACTACTGCACAATTGCACTCATCTCACAAGCTAGTAAAGTAATGCTCAAAATTCTCCAAGCCAGGTTTCAGCAATATGTGAACCGTGAACTTCCTGATGTTCAAGCTGGTACAATGTCATGAACCTCATTCCATAGTTCATCAGGCACTCTATCTATCAGATCTAGGCCCTTAAATCTATTTCTCACTTCCACTGTATAATCATAAGGGATTTAAGTTCCAGAAAATCATCTATTTCTGCTTTATTGACTATGCCAAAGCCTTTGACTGTGTGGATCACAATAAACTGTGGAAAATTCTGAAAGAGATGGGAATACCAGACACTTGATCTGCCTCTTAAGAAATTTGTATGCAGGTCAGGAAGCAACAGTTAGAACTGAACACGGAACAACAGACTGGTTCCAAATAGGAAAAGGAGTTCGTCAAGGCTGTATATTGTCACCCTGTTTATTTAACTTATATGCAGAGTACATCATGAGAAACGCTGGACTGGAAGAAACACAAACTGGAATCAAGATTGCCAGGAGAAATATCAATAACCTCAGATATGCAGATGACACCACCCTTATGGCAGAAAGTGAAGAGGAACTCAAAAGCCTCTTGATGAAAGTGAAAGTGGAGAGCGAAAAAGTTGGCTTAAAGCTCAACATTCAGAAAACGAAGAGCATGGCATCCGGTCCCACCACTTCATGGGAAATAGATGGGGAAACAGTGGAAACAGTGTCAGACTTTATTTTTCTGGGCTCCAAAATCACTACAGATGGTGACTGCAGCCATGAAATTAAAAGACGCTTACTCCTTGGAAGGAAAGTTATGACCAGCCTAGATAGCATATTCAAAAGCAGAGACATTACTTTGCTCACAAAGGTTCGTCTAGTCAAGGCTATGGTTTTTCCTGTGGTCATGTATGGATGTGAGAGTTGGACTGTGAAGAAGGCTGAGCACCGAAGAATTGATGGGTTTGAACTGGGGTGTTGGAGAAGACTCTTGAGAGTCCCTTGGACTGCAAGGAGGTCCAACCAGTCCTTTCTGAAGGAGATCAGCCCTGGGATTTCTTTGGAAGGAATGATGCTAAAGCTGAAACTCCAGTACTTTGGCCACCTCATGCGAAGAGTTGACTCATTGGAAAAGACTCTGATGCTGGGAGGGATTGGGGGCAGGAGGAGAAGGGGACGACAGAGGATGAGATGGCTGGATGGCATCGCTGACTCGATGGACATGAGTCTCAGTGAACTCCGGGAGTTGGTGATGAACAGAGAGGCCTGGCGTGCTGCGATTCATGGGGTCGTTAAGAGTCAGACACGACTGAGCAACTGATCTGATCTGATCTCCAATGTATAGACTACATAATATCAATTCTTCATACACTCCTTCAGAAAATAGAGGAGAAAACACTTTCCAGTTTATTCTTTGTACCAAAAGTCAATCAAAAATATCCGGGGAAAAAAAAAAGCATGGATTAACCTCATAAACACAGATACAAAAAATTGCTTAAAAATATATTAGCAGTCAAATCCAGAAGTATATTATAAAGCTAATATATAATGACCAAATATCATTTATCCTAGGGATGTAAGGTTAGTTTAACATCTAATAGTATTATAATCACGGAGAAGGCAATGGCACCCCACTCCAGGAATCTTGCCTATAAAATCCCATGGGTGGAGGAGCCTGGTAGGCTGTAGTCCATGGGGTCACTAAGAGTCGGTCATGCCTGAGCGACTTCACTTTCACTTTTCACTTTCATGCATTGGAGAAGTAAATGGCAACCCACTCCAGTGTTCTTGCCTGGAGAATCCCAGGGATGGGGGAGCCTGGTGGGCTGCGGTCTATGGGGTCGCACAGAGTCGGACACGACTGAAGTGACTTAGCAGCAGTATTATAATCAATGTGATATATCATATTAATAGAAGAAAGCATTGCATAAGCATTTTGATAGACTCAGCATTAGCATTTGACAAAATCTCATCCATTCATGATTAAAAAAAAAGAAAAAGGCCCTCAATGAATAATGAATAGAAGGCAACATTTAAAGAAGCCCATAGCCAGCAGTATATTCAATGGTGAGAGACCACATATTTTCTTTCTAATATTGAGCTTATGGCAAGAGTGTATGTTCTTACCACATATTAACCTTTGCACTTGAGGATTTATTTAGTGCAACCAAGTAAAAATAAAATTAGGGTTCAGGATGGGGAACACATATACACCCGTGGTGGATGCATGTTGATGTATGGCAAAACCAATACAATATTGTAAATTAAAAAAGAAATAAATAAATAAATAATAAAGAACATACAAAAAAATTTTTTTAATTTAAAAGTATTCAGATTGAAAATAAAAAAAAAATTTATCAAAAAATGTCAAGACCCTGTAGGTTGGAAACCCTAAAATATCCACAAAGAAAGTTATAGGTATAATCAGGGGAGTACATCAAGAACAAAATTTAAAATGGCTATTGTATATCTAATATACTAGAAAAAAAAAACAGAAAAAAAAGAACTGACAAAAAATTCAAGTCACAATAGAGTCAAAGATAGTAAAATATTGAGGAATAAATTTATCAAAATAAAGGTAGGAATTATAAACAGAAATTGACAAATCATTTCTCAGAGAAATAAAAGGGATTCCTGATAGAAAGGACTGCTGGTAGAAATATAAAGCTGTAAAGTCACTTTAGAAAATAGGTTGGAACTTTCTTTAAACACTGACATGTGAAGTAAGATTCTCTCAGTTGTGACTCTTTGTGACCCCCATGGTCTATACCGTCCATGGAATTCTCCAGGCCAGAATACTAGAGTGGGTAGCCTTTCCCTTCACCAGGGGATCTTCCCAACCCAGGCATCGAACCCAGGTCTCCCGCATTGCAGGTGGATTCTTTACCATCTGAGCCACAAAGGAAGCTCAAGAATTAAACACTGAATGTGAATTTATAAGCCAACAATTCCACTACCAGATGTCTACCTAAGAGAATGAAAGGAACATCCACAGAAAACCTGTATGCATATGTTCATGGAGGTATTATGCATACGGCCCCAAACTGGGAACAATTCAAATGTCTATCTTTTGGTGAATAGATTAACAGTAGCCTATCCATACTATAAAATTATATAATAAAAACAGGAAACAAAACAGTTATATGTGCTTAAACAACATGAATGAACCTCCAACATTTATGCTTTATTGATAAGACTAACAGCACTTACTGTTTTTGTTTTAGTCTCTAAGTTGTGTCCAACTGTTTTGCAACATGATGGACTATAGCCCTTCAGGTTCCTCTGTTCATGGAATTTTCCAGGCAAGAGTCCTGGAGTGGGTTGTTATTTCCTTCTCCAGGGGATCTTTCTGACCCAGGGATTGAACGGGCATCTCCTGCATTGGTGGCAGTTTCTTTACCACTGAGCATCTGGGGAAGATCAATACCACTCCTTGAAATTGTGAATCACTCAGTCATGTCTAACTCTTTGTGACCCTATGATCTGTAGTCTGCCAGGGTCCTCTGTCCATAGGATTTTCCAGGCAAGAATCCTGGAGGGGGTTGCCATGCTCTTCTCCATGGGGTGGGAACCTTCCTGATGCAGAGATAGAACCCAGGTTTCCTGCATTGCAGGCAGATTCATTACCATCTGGACCACCAGGGATTCCCCTCTTACTTGGAGCTTATTTAGCTGCAGAAAGCAAAAAGTTTCAGAGACTTTGGGCTTCTGACACATAAGAGCTTCCCAGAGATTCCAGCTCTCAGCTGTCAAGTCTTCTAAACTTCCTGGGGGCAGATATTAAGACATACCCTTTTAGAATTCATTAAGGGCTTCCCTGGTAGCTCAGATGGGTAAAGACTTTATCTGCCTGCAAATCAGGAGACCTGCGTTTGATCCCTGAGTTAGGAAGACCCCCTGGAGAAGGAAATGGCAACCCACTCCAATATTAATGCCTGAAGAATTCCATGGACAGAGAAGCCTGACAGGCCACAGTTCATGGGGTGGCAAAAAGGCGGACACTTCTAGGAGACTTTCACGTTTTAAAATTCCTGACCCCAAAATGTTCTATCATGATCTATTATGCAGCCATAGGTGACCAATTCCAATGATAAGAAATATCAAAAGGCATATTAAAAGGAAATAAGCTTTTCAACTAGGGTTACTAGGCCTAGGGTTACTAGGCCACTGCAGGGCACAGTGGCCATGGTGTTGGAAATGGTATTCATTTCCAGAAGTCTTGTAGGAGCTTTCCTCCAGAGTGTTGTTTTTGGGTGGGGGGAGCTCCCACTTGGTCCCAGGTCTGCAGACACATCAAGCAAGGCTTCTGCTTCCATGGAGTTGGATGCAGTTATCAGTTTCCACACTCACCAGGCCTCCTGGAGTGGATTCACCATCCTTCAGAGCCATATTTCACTCTGTCCTGACTCACAGGGGCTCTAAGCCCACCAACTTTAGTCAGGCTGGGTGAGCCCCTGCTGGGATATGGAGCCTGGCCTGGGTGATTGGCCAGCAAGGCTAAGGAAGTTGGTGAGAGTTTCTGAAGGTCTCTTTCCCCATCATCTGCTGTGGGAGATCACAGCTACTCTCAGGACTCTCAGGTCAAGTCAGCGTCTGGCGTCACTTCAAAACCCAGACTTTGAGAGCAAGCAGGACAGTAGAGGCATCATATGTGACATCAGTATGGACAAGGTGTGGTCAAGCCAGAGGCCACGCAGATCATCAACTTCCTGTCCATCTATACACTCGCCTACTTCTTGGGGTGCTGGTGTCTATAGCAGGCAACCTGTCAGGTCTTCCCTCTGAATTTCATTATGCCTGTTCCCAGCGTCTGATACATTCCAGCTACATCACACCCCACATATTCTATGTGAACACAGAGGCTGAGAAGGAGCAACTCATCAGGAAATCCAAGGCCCAGATCAGCAGGACGGGATGCCAACAAAGCTTGTTTTGTTGGGGTATTGGTTAGTCACTATGTCTGACTCTTTGTGACCACCAGGCTCCTCTGTCCATGGGATTTTCCAAGGCAAGAACACTGGAGTGGGTTGCCATGTCCTCCTCCAGGGGATCTTCCTGACCCAGGGATTGAACTCACATCTCAAGCTACTCACAAATTATTCATTAATTGTGTATATATTCAAGTGTTCTAGAGGGTATGGTAAGCCATATATATCAAAGATGTATAAGATAAAGTCCTGGCTACTAAGAAGTTCACATCTGAGAGGATCCCTATGCAAATAGGTGAAATACAATATAGTTCATAATGCCAATAAAGTAACATTGACAATGCAAAAATATTTTCAATGTAAAAATACTATTTTTGAATTCCAATTTTGATAGGTGAAGTTAAAACTTTTCTGTACATATCTAAAATATCATTTTATTCAAATTTCGACCTTTAGGTGACAAGCTTATTATGTAGTTTTAATTTCCAGAGAAAAATCAGATGCTAATTAAGGAAACAAAAGCCTGACACAGTTGTGTATGTGATTCTGATAGAGCAGTTTTACTGGTTTAAACTACTCCTAAGTTAGCTTGATTACAGTAGGGTACTCATAAGCAGTTGAAAACTTACAATAAAATATAAATTATCACAACAAATTTGGATTCTATTTTATTTACACATCATACAATTGTGAGAAAATTGGTATTATTTCTAAACTAAATGCATGAGTATATTGGCATTAATAATTATTATCATCATGTATACAACACATTGGAGGCTTTATGAAATGGTTGAATATTTATAAGTAATTTATTAAATTATGTATTATTTGTCTGTATTACACATACTACAGAAATGTTGTCAATACTGGTATAAATCAAAGTTACTTTCTTCGAGAATACAAAATATTGATAGTTTCATATGCTGCTTAGGGAAAAAGGAAAATGTTAAATGGTAGATAAACTACCTAGACTCATAAATGTAAAGTAAGGCTCTCATGGAGAGTAAAAGAAAGGCAATTAGAGGAAAAAAGCTATAGCTTCAAGCCAGAACTGAAACCAATGGTTTTATTCAGCCTTCAAACGTCAACTCGACTCTCTGAGTAAGTACATGTCTTCATAGCAGTACATGTCTTCATAGCAACATTAAGCTGCTTTATTTCCCAAATCCATGTTAATATTTAAAACACTAGAGAATTTGGCATTTGGTTTCAACATCAGTATCCATCCAGTGACCTGGGTATTATTTTTAAGGTGGAGATTTCTTGGCAATAATCCCAGAAATTCTGATTCAGTATGTCTTGAACAGGGTCCAGGAACACTCTAACAGTTGACTCTGATGCAGGTGAGAGTTGAGAAGTTGAAGAACAGTTGTAGAAATGAAAGGGCCAACCTGCACATTTACTCTCAATAAACGTACGCATGACGTCAACACTCACAACAAAAGACTAACCAAATTAGAAAGAAATGTCTCCTGCTCAAACACTGCAGAGAATCCAGTCACCCCTGTTGCTTGATTCTTGTGACATAAACCTCAGTTGATACACTATAACCCATACAGTGCTGATTTATAGGAAATGCGGGGACCTTGGGGAATTTGGAGAAGTGAAATATGCCTCTCCGGATATATGCTGAGCTAGAAACATAGTTTTGATGGAAACAGAAAATAGTATGGACTCAAAACACACCTAAAAACTTCTCAGTTTCTCTATGTGCATTTAAGGCTCTGTTTGACAAGGCCTCTGACTTTCTTTTCTTTCTTTTTCTAAAAAATGGAGATATTAATAATTGACATATGGTGGTGGTAGTTTAGTTACTAAGTCATGTCTCTGTGACCCAATGGACTGTAGCCTGCCAGGCTCCTTTTTCCATGGAATTCTCCAGCAAGAATACTGGAAAGGATTGCCCTTTCCTTCTCTGGGGGATCTTCCTGACCCAGCAATTAAACCCACATCTCCAGCTTGGCAGGAAGATTCTTTGAGCCACCTGGGAAGCCCATAAATGGCATATAACATTATATTAATTTAGTTGTACAACACAATGATCTGATATTTGTATTGATTTTGAAATGGTTGCTTAAAGCAAAAGCACAGGTGTGCATAATGATGAATGTGATCAAAACATACAGACTTCCAGTTATAAATAAATCAGTCCTAGGGATGGAATGCACAGCATGGTGACTGCAGCTGACAATAGAATACTCTATATGATAAAGTCTTTCAGAGAGGAGAGCTCAGGCTTCCTTTCTGAATGTATTTTCTTTACCCTCCTGTCCACACTCTGGACACCCACTGTACTACCCTACTTGTAATTTTTTATCCAAACATGAGATTTGATACCATTCTGTCTTTGCTAAAGATGTTTTCTCCACCTAGAACTCCCTCCTCTCCACCTTTTTCATATCTTCTCCATCTTTTAAAGACTTAGCTCAAATGATAATTCCTATGATGTGACATACTATGCTTATGCTTTTAAGTTTTTTATTTTAAAAAAATAAAACATTATTTTTAATAATACAAATAATTAAATAATTATTTTTTCTTACAGCACTTTGTATTTTGCTTGTATTCTTAATGAATTCAACCAGATCATTGTCTTTCTCACAAAATTTTCAGGCCTAGTGATTAAGTAATGGGGTTCCCAAGTGGCACTAATGGTAAAGAACCCATCTGCCAACGCAGAAAACTTAGAGATGTGAGCTCAATCCCTGGGTCAGGAAGATCCCCTGAAGGAGGAAATGGCAACCCACTCCAGTATTCTTGCCTGGATAATCACATGGACAGAGGAACCTGGTAGACTAAAGTCCATAGGTGTGGCAAAGAGTCGGACACAATTGAAGTGACTTAGCAGCAGTGATTAATACAGCCTCTAAACTCTCTTCACTTTTAGAGACACTTGTCTTTGTGTGTGTGTGCTTAGTCACTCAGTCATGTCTGACTCTGCAACCCCATGGACTGTAGCCCGCCAGGCTCCTCTGTCCATGGGGATTCTCCAAGACAGAATACTGCAGTGGGTTGCCATGTCTTTCTCCAGGGGATCTTCCCAACCAAGGGATCAAATTCAGGTCTCCCGCACTGCAGGTGGATTCTTTACCAACTGAGCCACAAGACTTGTTTAGTTGCTGATAAAACATGTATGGTAGGCAACCTTCTAAAATGGGTCCCAAGGATCCCCACTTCTTGGTACCCACATAAGTTGTGTGTGTGCTAAGTGACTTCAGTCATGTCCGACTCTGTGTGACCCTATGGACTGTCGCCTGTCAGACTCCTCAGTCCATGGGATTCTCCAGGCAAGAATACTGGAATGGGCTGCCATGCCCTCCTCCAAAGAATCTCTAAAACCCAGGGATCAAACCCACATCTTTTAGGTCTCATACATTAGCAAGTGAGTTCTTTGCTGCTAGCACCACCAGGGAGGCCCACCCATATAAGTTACCTCCATGTAATTTTCTGTCCTTAAGTGTGGTCTGGATCTAATGATTTGCTTCTATTTAATATGCATGTGTTAGTCATTCAGTCGTGTCCAACTCTTTGTGACCCCATGTACACAGGGTCCTCTGTCCATGGGATTCTCCAGGCAAGAATACTGGAGTAGGTAGCATTCCCTTCTCCCTTGGATCTTCCCGACCCAGGGATCAAACCCTAGCTTCCTGCTTTGCTGAGGCAAAAGTGATAGCACTGATAAGAAACGGCATGGCATCACTTTTGCAAGGGAGTAGAACTCTATTTGAAGAAGACAAAATCCATGGAGTCATCTGACTCCTCCACCTCCTCCTTCTTCCTCTCTCTTTTCTCTGCTGATACCTGGGCTGAAGCATCAGCAGGAGTTTCAGAGTCACCCTCTGGAGGCAGATGTGCTGGCCAGCTCGTTAATACCCTGGACAGTGACTGATATCTTCAGTGTTGTTTTCCTTTTGGCTCACTGGTGACCTTGTTGAGCCAGGTCATCATCTACCTCATTGGTCCTTGTTCTGTCCAGGATCTTCTTTATATCTTTGGCACTGGAAAAGGCACTGCCATTAAAGGCAGTGAGCAGGTAGGAGGTGGCATAGTATAGGTAGACAGGATTTTCTAAATATAGGGAAATTATCACAATGAAATCATTAGGAACTGCTGTAGGGTTTTTTTGAGTGTAATCTAGTGATGAATACTTATTGGATAGAGATCGAAATCTACCCGCTTACAACACGGCCACACACATACCATTGCATATATATTTCCCTAGTCTCATATTTTGAGACTTTGTAGATCAGGCAGGGAAGTATCTGCCTGCAATGTGAGTGTCCCAGGTTCAATCCCTGGATGGGGAAAATCCCCTAGAGAAGGGAATGACTGCCCATTCTAGTATTCTCACCTGAAGAATGCCATGGACAGAGGAACCTGGTGGATTACAGTCCATGGGATCGCAGAATCAGACATGATTGAAGGACTAACAATTTCACATTCACATATTATTTTTAAAATGCAAATTAACTATAGAACTCTAATAGGTAAGTAATCTAATGAGCTTAAATATAGATGGATAGATAGATAATAGATCGATGCTGAGATATAACACTAATTTCAATTCAATTATTTGTACAATGCAAATGTACATATAATTACTATGTTGTTTTTCAGTTGCTAAGTCATGTCCAACTCTACGACCATATGGACTGCAGACCACCAGGCTCCTCTGTTCATTTAATTTTTCAGGCAAAAATACTGGAGTGGGTTGCCATTTCCTCCTCCAGGGGATCTTCCTGGTCCAGGAGTCGAACCTGTATCTTATTATGTTTCCTGCATTGGCAAGTGGATTCTTTACCATCAGTGCCACCAGGGAAGCCCTGGCTCCAGTCTTGTTTTGGTTAGTCATTCACTGTGTGATAAATGGAATATATCTTAGCTTACAGTTTCTTCACTCTTGCAATGTGGATAGCAATAAATTGAGTAAGCATATATAAAGTTACTATAATACTTTGGTTTACTAGCTTAAAACATTTCTTACAATTTTTATAGAGAAATTAGGTACTTTTTCTCATTTGGCCTGAGAACACTATCCCATGTCTATTTGGCACACGGGCAGAAGGAAACCCTTTAAAATTTTTTATCAAAAAAGTTTCTTTTGTTTAAATTTTTTATTTCTTAATGACCTGTTTGGTCAGTATAAATCTTTTGCAACTTTCCCCTGAAGGCTATCTGGGAATACATTTAAGTCCATTGAATTCAGCGTAAGTTGCATAGTTTTAACTAAATTAATTTGGGGGATCAACTTCTAACTATTCCCAAACTCTCCTTAGGAACAGACTTCAATCTTAGTTTTAACCCACAATGAATAATGCTTTGAATGTAAATAATGTTCTATAGAAGTTTATAAAAAATTAGATGAAATTTTGTTGAGCCTATTACAGATAATAATCTCAGGCTGATTTTTCTCTACTGAAGATGACATTATTTGCATTATGTTGAAGTAAGAGACATTAATGCAAAGTAGTTCTAATGCTAAATAACCTTAAAAATTAATTACCTTACAGTTTAATCCCAGCTTATAATGGTGCACTTACATACAACATATTCCCAAAGTATAGCACTTAGTAAGTCTACCACTGATTTCCGATCTGTTCCACAATGAATGGGAACAATGTATCACCATCTGGATAACTAACACAATCAAGAAAAGAAGAATCGTCTCTGGTATCATCCATTTATTTTATAATTTTGTAACTTTTCTAAGGCTTTAATGTAGTTATTTATAATTATCTTTGTATAGTAATATATGTGATAGTCAATACTTACCCCCCCCAAAAAAAACACAAAAAATTAGAAACATTTGCTGTTGAAAGTTTCTGATAATTTGAATGAAGTGAATTTTTGAGACTTCCACTTTTTTTTTCAATTTGCAAGATTAGTATCATAAAAACAGCAAATCAGTAATGCATTAAAGAATTATTAGGGGTCTAATAAAATTATTTGGACCGCCAACTGTTGTAACACTGATTAATGATTGCTTTTTAATTAATTGGAAGTTGTTCAATCAGTGTACCATTTCATTTCATCTGAGAGTTTTTATAGAAGGGTCAAGGCCAAAGCATATGCTAGTACAATCTGCAATAAGGTACATTTACACAATTTTTTTCCACTTGGCAGGGCAAATGTGGGCTATTTATTTCATAGTCATTCACCATGACAATAATTTCCTGCTCAGGCTGGCTAGTTTGAGCAGAGAAAGCAACCTTATATATTAAAATTTAAATAAAGTTGACTTTTAAACTCTGTGAGTGCAAATAAAACTCACAATAACCTATTCTTATTGCAGAATCATTAATTACCACATGGTATGTGCTTAGCCTCTTTCTTTTCCATGGAGATGTAAGGTGCATAGCTTTTGTCTCACCAGACTTCTTTGAAGATGCTAAATTCCTCATAGTAGTCTTTGAATAGACAGACAGTGGAGTGGATAGAAGTAGATAATTTAGAAATATTAGCCAGCCGCCCTCTTATAAGGTGTGCATATGTATGGGTTGTGAGTGTAAGTCCCAGTTCGGCATGTGTCCCGGTGAGTGCCAACATAACTGATGAGACTCCATACTGTGGGGTTTCCTAAGTTGCATTTAGGTAAAAACTACATAGGATGTGACTGCAGCCATAAAATTAAAAGATGCTTGCTCCTTGGAAGAAAAGCTGTGACCAACCTAGACAGCACATTAAAAAGCAGAGACGTTACTTTGCAAACAAAGGTCCATCTAGTCAAGACTATGGTTTTTTCCAGTAGTCATGTATGGATGTGAGAGTTGGATCATAAAGAAAGCTGGGCACCAAAGAATTGATGCTTTTGAACTGTGATATTGGAGAAGACTCTTAAGATTCCCCTGGACTGCAAGATCAAACCAGTCGATCCTAAAGAAGATCGGTCTTGAATATTCATTGGAAGAACTGATGCTGAACCTGAAACTCCAAAACTTTGGTCACCTGATGCAAAGAGCTTACTCCTTAGAAAGACCTTGATGCTGTGAAAGACTGAAGGTAGAAGGAGAAGGTGACAACAGAGAATGATATGGTTTCATGGCATCATAAACTCAATGGGCATGAGTTTGAGCAAGCTCTGGGACTTGGCGATGGACAGGAAAGCATGGAGTGCTGCAGTCCATGGGGTTGCAAAGAGCTGGACATGACTGAGCTGAACTAACCTGACATAGAAGGTAGAGATTGGAGTGGAGTCAGTGTGTGCTCTAATTATACTGATAATTAACAAAATATGGCCTGAAAATAGCACAATATTGTTAATCAACTATGCTCCAACATAAAATAATTTTTTAAAAAATCTGGTTTTCTAAGTTTGAAAAATGACAAATTTAGGAACAATGATGCTTGCATTGTAAAGTGCATACTCCTCTTATATTCTCCAAATGGTCAAAGCCCAGGCTCTGACCTGCTACTACAGGTGCCCTCACACCAGATGATGGTTTTTGGTGGATTTCGTACCCCATGGGGAGAAGGAGAACTTTTAGAGCTACAGTACAGTTGAGTGAAGAACTAGAGGCAGACTTTCATCTTGAGTTAGGGTACTGGATCTAATATCTGCCTTTAAAAAAATACACATTTTCCATGTGTATTAACAGAAAGGTTAGGTGACACAGAATAGTTTTAATGAAAACTATTTTATTATAGACATTATGTCTTAAATAATAGAAATTATTTGAATAGGCTACTTCTGGTCAGTTATCACCTAATACATCCAAATCATCAGAGTGAATATAATGTAGTTCATAGAGGTCTTCTACCCCATAACTTAGATATCTCATTTTCACTCTATTTGTCAAAGATCTAAGAAAACTAAAGTTTATTTCCTAACTATTTTATGGTTAAACTGCCATCAGTATTATGGATAAAGGAAATAATTCAGAGTTAAAATAATTGAAAGTGTGAAAAAGATGATGAATAACATATGTAACAATAATAGGAGGTGATATGGGAAGGAAGAAAGATACCTAGCAGGAGAGTGAAAGTGAAGTCGCTCAGTCCTGTCTGACTTTTTGCGGCCCCATGGACTGTAGCCCACCTGGCTCCTCCATCCATAGAATTTTCCAGGCAAGAGTACTGGAATGGGTAGCCATTTCCTTCTCCAGGGGATCTTCCTGACCCGGGGATTAAACCCAGATCTCCTGCATTGCGGGCAGACGCTTTATTGTCTGAGCCACCAGGGAAGCGCCCATGTGGCTGGAAGTTCAGTTACTTCAGTTCAGTTGCTCAGTCATGTCCGAATCTTTGCGACCGCATGAATGGGAGCACGCCAGGCCTCCCTGTCCATCACCAACTCCCAGAGTTCACTCAGACTCATGTCCATCGAGTCAGTGATGCCATCTAGCCATCTCATCCTCTATCATCCCCTTCTCCTCCTGCCCTCATTCCCTCCCAGCATCAGAGTCTTTTCCAATGAGTCAACGCTTTGCATGAGATGGCCAAAGAACTGAAGTTTCAGCTTTAGCATCATTCCTTCCAAAGAACACCCAGGGCTGATCTCCTTTAGAATGGACTGGTTGGATCTCCTTGCAATCCAAGGGATTCTCAGGAGTCTTCTCCAACACCACAGTTCAAAAGCATCAAATCTTCAGCACTCTGCTTTCTTCACAGTCCAACTCTCACATCCATACATGACCACTGGAAAAACCATAGCCTTGCCTAGATGGACCTTTGTTGGCAAAGTAATGTCTCTGCTTTTCAATATGCTATCTAGGTTGGTCATAACTTTCCTTCCAAGGAGTAAGCATATTTTAATTTCATGCTGCAGTCACCATCTGCAATGATTTTGGAGCCCCAAAAAATAAAGTCAGCCACTGTTTCCACTGTTTCCCCATCTATTTCCCATGAAGTGATGGGACCAGATGCCATGATCTTCGTTTTCTGAATGTTGAGCTTTAAGCCAACTTTTTCACTCTCCTCTTTCACTTTCATCAAGAGGCTTTTTAGTTCCTCTTCACTTTCTGCCATGAAGCTAGTGTCATCTGCATATCTGAGGTTATTGATATTTCTCCCGGCAAACTTGATTCCAGCTTGTGCTTCTGCTAAATATGCAGTGTAACAGTATACAGCCTTGATGTACTCCTTTTCCTATTTGGAACCAGTCTGTTGTTCCATGTCCAGTTCTAACTGTTGCTTCCTGACCTGCATATAGGTTTCTCAAGAGGCAGGTCAGGTGGTCTGGTATTCCCATCTCTTTAAGAATTTTCCACAGTTTATTGTGATCCACACAATCAAAGGCTTTGGAATAGTCAATAAAGCAGAAGTAGATGTTTTTCTGGAACTCTCTTGCTTTTTTGATGAACCAGCGGATGTTGGTAATTTGATCTCTGGTTCCTCTGCCTTTTCTAAAAGCATCTTGAACATCTGAAGTTCACAGTTCACTTATTGCTGAAGCCTGGCTTGGAGAATTTTGAGCATTACTTTACTAGCGTGTGAGATGAGTGCGACTTCACTTTCACTTTTCACTTTGCACTGGAGAAGGAAATGGCAACCCACTCCAGTGCTCTTGCCTGGAGAATCCCAGGGACGGCGGAGCCTGGTGGGCTGCTGTCTATGGGGTCGCACAGAGTTGGACGTGACTGAAGTGACATAGCAGCAGCAGCAGAGATGAGTGCAATTGTGTGGTAGTTTGAGCATTCTTTGGCATTGCCTTTCTCTGGGACTGGAATGAAAACTCAGTCCTGTGGCCACTGCTGAGCTTTCCAAATTTGCTGGCATATTGAGTGCAGCACTTTCACAGCATCATCTTTCAGGATTTGGAATAGCTCAACTGGAATTCCATCACCTCCTCTAGTTTTGTTCATAATGATGCTTTCTAAGGACCACTTGACTTCACATTCCAGGATGTATGGCTCTAGGTGAATGATCACACCATCGTGATTATCTTGGTCATGAAGATCTTTTTTGTACAGTTCTTCTGTGTATTCTTGCCATCTCTTCTTAATATCTTCTGCTTCTGTTAGGTCCATACCATTTCTGTCCTTTATCGAGCCCATCTTTGCATGAAATGTTCCTTTGGTATCTCTGATTTTCTTGAAGAGATCCCTAGTCTTTCCCATTCTGTTGTTTTCCTCTATTTCTTTGCATTGATCGCTAAGGTAGGCTTTCTTATATCTTCTTGCTATTCTTTAGAACTGTGCATTCAGATGCTTATATCTTTCCTTTCCTCCTTTGCTTTTCGCTTCTCTTCTTTTCACAGCTATTTGTAAGGCCTGCCCAGACAGCCATTTTGCTTTTTTGCATTTCTTTTCCTTGGGCATGGTCTTGATCCCTGTCTCCTGTACAATGTCACGAACCTCAGTCCATAGTTCATCAGGCATTCTATCTATCAGATCTAGGCCCTTAAATCTATTTCTCACTTCCACTGTATAATCATAAGGAATTTGATATTTGACAGCAGGAAAGGAAACTTTAAATCAGAAAAGCATTTAAAGAGAATGGGCAAGGCTAACATTCCATACTGTTCTCCGGATAGTGTGTCTATTCAGGCAGCTGACTGGATTATCTACTCTGAGAGGCTAACTGAGCAAGGAAGGCAGATTTGAAAGGAGACAGCAGAACAGAGAAAGCATACAGTAGAGGAGCAGCCTTCAGTGTGCCTGTTTAGCATGGCAGGGATGTGTGCGTTTCCTCGGGATCCAGTGGACACAATAGAAAGCTGGAATTGAGAAACCATGCTGTGAACTCTCCCAAGAAAACCATCTGTGGCACAAGGGGCCTTGGACCTGAAATTAAGAAGCTGTAGGGTCTACCACTGGGTGCTCATAACAAGTTCATGGACAGATGGGATGCTCAGAACGCCAACACCAAATAACTCAAAAATTACATGAAGAGAGTTAGTATTTGGGCATTCCACTTAGCCAGTCTGCTTTAATCCTAGAAGTAGTGGCAAAAAGGGGAGTGCTCTCTCATCAACCGGGGGTATATGAGAGAGATTTATGTGAAATAATAACATTTGCAGCAACATGGATGGATCTAGAGATTATTAAGCTAAATGAAGTAAAGCCAAAGATAAATATATGATATCACTTTTATGTGGAATCTAAGAAAATAATAAAAGCAAATTCATTTGCAAAACAGAAATAAACTCACAGACTTAGAAAACAAACTTATGGTTAGCAAAGGGGAAAATCAGAGAAGGGATAAGTTAGGAGTTTGGTATTAACATACCAACTAGAATAACTAGAATATATAAAATGGGCTTCCCCAGTGGTTCAGTCGTAAAGAACCAGGCTGCCAACCCAGGTTTGATCCCTGGGTCAGAAAGATCTCCTGGAAAAGAAAATAGCAGCCTACTCCAGCATTCTTGCCTGGGAAATCCTGTGGACAGAAGAGCCTGGTGGGCTACAGTCCATGAAGCTTCAAACAGTCGGACACAACTGAATGTGACTAACTGAGTGAGACTGTTACTTTCCTATCTATACCCACTGAGTTGAGACTGATCAAAAACCTCTCAATAGACATGTTTGGTTAGCTCCTCCCTGCACTGAAAGGTGACATTAGCTGCCAGAACATTGTACCAGATGCACAGAAGGAAATAGGAAAGCAATATACAAGATACTTGGGATTTCCTCAAATCTTTCAATAGACCTTATGCAGAAGAACTGTTATGATGCACTTCCATTATAGACAACTATGTTGATAGCCAATGTCTTCACTCCTAGCCTGATCTGTTGCCTTAGGAAGCTTGTTACCTTGGTAATATCCTCCATTGTCCAGCCAAACACACATGACCTACCATCACTCTCAGTCTAGAGGATTCTGGACCAAGCAGAAGCCAACACAAGGATTGCCTAACAATCCTATAGATTCCAAATGACTCGTTGAAGAATTGTACTTCAAAGTCCTGTATATTCCACAATGGTGTTCATAAAAACATATATGCTAATGAAAGAAGAGAGAAAGAAGAAGGGCGACTTCATAAATGGTCTCTTAAGGACTTCACTCGGAGGGCCAGTGGTTAAGACTCTGTGTATCCAGGGGGCACAGGTTCAATCCCTAGAATGGAGATCCCATATGCTACATGACACAGTAAAAATAAATAAATAAATAAAATCATGCTCTCTTTAACTTCAAAAGCTATTTCAGAACAGGTGATTTTATGTGATGATGATTCCCTCCTGCCTGGCCTATGAAACTCTGCATAATATATACAGGGGTGCAATGTGGAAAGACATTGGAACTATGGCCGATTTTTAAGGTTATAAGGTGGAAAGAAGTGAGCTCACACCATGAAAAGCACTGCTAGATATTCCTGCCGTCTTGCAAACAAAGTGCAGTGGCAGCTGTCACAATTTTTCTGGACTTAGGCTATGAGGAAAAGGAGCAGGTTTCTGAGTTTCCCCAGGAGACCACTCAGCTGTCAGTCCAAAACTGAAAAACAGCTCAGCAGGGACTCGTTTAAGAGTGTGAAATTCAAAGAACTGCAGTATAACATTGATTCCATCCATGCCATACTTACTAACTTTACTCGCAATTATGGAGAAATTATACTGCGCGGTGCTTTCTCTGTCTAGTAAGTCATTAGTGGCGATGGTTCCTTCAGTCGCATCTATTGTAAAGTAGCTGTCCCCATCACTCTTCCAATCTATGAGGTACCTGTGTACAAAAAGAGGAGATGCAAATGTGCAATGATTACACATTCATCATAATGGCAGTCAGGCTAACTTGACACAGTTCCTTATTTTTCTCCCTGTAGCCATTACCCACCTTTTGCAATAAAGAAGAGTGTAAGTGACAGCTTCTTTATTGCAAAGTCAGTAAGCTCAAGGGGAAGCTGGGAATAATGAAAGATTTAGTACTCCTGCTGTTCATATTATTTTAGGGTCTTGACACCTTGAAAGCTCAGCAGAGACTAAAATTCTAAAGCTGACCATGGGTTTCCTTAACCTGCTGAATATTAAAACTTTTTCAAGCAGTAAAAGATTCCTTAATGGTGGCTGTGGGAAGAGCTGGGGGTGGGGTAGGCATCTGGAAACAGCTACAAAGAACTTAGGTCAGTACAGAGGTAGCATCTTTGTTTCCAAGGACAGAAAAAAAAAATCATGTTAGGGAAACTAAGGGGAAATTTTTAAACTGGCAGGTGCTATAATTGCACAGAAATATTTTCCTCAAACACACAAAAAATGACAATGGTTGTTTTATTACTCTTAAGTATCAGAACAAGTTTCTTATAAAAAGTGACCTTGGCTGTACTGTCTCTTTACGTTCTTTATTAGCCAAACTCCTTGATAGTAAATGATCTGCTTTCTTTATGTGAAACAGTCGGAATAAGAAATCCAAGAATATGAATTTTTTAAAAAAATATGCATTTGTATAAATCTTTATGTAGCAGTGAACATATAGAGTGATATATGTAAAATTATTTTAAAGATATATTTTCAAACATCATATTAACAGACATTTTGAACTCTTTCCATGTGCCAGGTATTGTTCTAAACATTCATCACCATTTTTGTGATTAGAGAATCAAAGTGAGGTCCTTACAAACAGTGGCTGAAGACAGATGACATCATTGTAGTCAGCCCCTCTAAATCCCCGGTCATCAGGAAATGTTAATTAAGGCTTGTGTTTCAAAATAGCAAGTTTTAATCTTGACAAACAGGTTATTTAAAATCAGGACAGTGTGCATAACATTTTAGAACTAGGTCAAAACTAGTTCGTCTTTATAGGTGGAGATTTATAACTTGTCAGTATTCATTAGTAACTGATAGGATCAGAGTAGGAACCAAGCTTTTTATCTGCCTTTGACATTTCCATTGTTGATTTCTGAAATGCACTGATGCTTTATGAGTTCAGCTTGGCATCCTGTCTCATAGAAATGATCTCAAAAATTATAAATGAACTTAAAAGCCAGAGACTACAGCATATAATGAGCTTCATTCTTTCTATTGCAAGATGCCCTTTTTGGAACAAAAAAGCATCTTCTCACAGTACCCATTTTTAGCACCTTTATTCAACTTGGTAACATGCCTAATTTGAGGCAGATTATTACTGAACTTCCTTGGTGACCATAGCATTTCTGAAGAATTACTGGTGTAGACTAACAGTGGCTGGTGTTTAATGGTAGAATTCACTAAATATTTGCTGAGTGCCCACTATGCTGCAGACATTGTAGTAAGGTTGAAGCACAAAGGAAATTATAAAGTATAATGCTCACTAATAATGAGTCTAGTTGGAGGAATGTATATAAAGAGGATTATTATGTTTGATAGAAGGACAGAAAAGACAAGACACAAGTACAAAGAAGATCCCTGGTTCAACACCTGTTGGTTCAGGCAAACCTTCCTGCACACGATGTTTGACTGGCACTAGAAGGCTATAAGGAGAAGGCAATGGCACCCCACTCGGGTACTCCTGCCTGGAGAATCCCATGGATGGAGGAGCCTGGAAGGCTGCAGTCCATGGGGTAGCTGAGGGTCGGACATGACTGAATGAATTTACTTTCACTTTTCACTTTCATGCATTGGAGAAGGAAATGGCAATCCACTCCAGTGCTCTTGCCTGGAGAATCCCAGGGACGGGGGAGCCTGGTGGGCTGCCGTCTATGGGGTCACACAGAGTCGGACACGACTGAAGTGACTAGCGGCAGCAGCAGCAGAAGGCTATAAAGGAATTATTTATGAGAAGAGAGAGGCACACAAAGTAAGGAGAGGAGGAAAAATATTTTAGGAACATCAACAGCAGCAGCAAAACCATAGACTGCAAAACCAAGCCCACCAGGTTCCTCTGTCCTTGGAATTCTGCAAGCAAGAATACTGGAGTGGGTAGCCCTTTCCTTCTCTAAGGGATCTTCCTGAGCCAGGGATCGAACCCAGGTCTCCTGAATTGCAAGCAGATTCTTTACTATCTGAGACACCAGGAAGCCCCCTTTCACTTTCAGAAGGCTATAAAGGAATTATTTATGAGAAGAATGAGGCAGACAAAGGAAGAGGAAAGGTATTTTAGGAACATGAACACCAGTAGGAAAATCATAGTGATTTTGTGGGAAACTATAAGCTGTTAGGAATTTCAGTAAAATATTTGAAAGGAATAATAACCTGAAAAAAAGATAAGCTATTTAGGTCAAGGAGGATAATGTAAATTATATTAAGGAGATAAAACATGATCTTATAGTTAATGAACAATTCAAAGGGTATAATTAGGGTATGGGATAACTGTTAATCACTTTTAAGGCAGAGGGTGAATGTATTTGAAGGGGACAAGACTGTAAGCATTTCCCGTAAACCAGAATCTTTCCAACAGACAAAGAGAGTCACTAGAGCTGGGAAGAGATTTAATTCAATGGGTTGTGAGTGGTTGAAATAACTAGGGCTATGCAGGCTGGGCTTCCCAGGTGGTGCTAGTGGTAAAGAATCTGCCTGCTAATGCAGGAGACATGAGAGATGTGGGTTCGATCCCTGGGCCCGGGAAGACCCCCTAGAGGTGGGCATGGCAACCCTCTCCAGTATTCTTGCCTGGAGAATCCCATAGACAGAGGAGACTGGTGGGTTACCATCCTTGGGGTTGCAAAGAGTGAAACACGACTGAAATGATTTAGAACACATTCACATGCAGGCTGAAGGAAAGAAGACCCGAAACATGCTGGTGTCCTTTACTTTGACTAGGATACTCATGTGAAGTGGGTATCAGATTTACTTGTCATTTCAGTGTGATGGAGCTAGGACAGGAAAATGGAATCTATAGAAATTATTATCTTGGATAAATAGATGAAGACTTTGATGTCAGAGCTGCACAAGGTCATAATGGGTTTCCTCAGAAAACCATAAGCACCAAGAGTAATCAAATATTGATGTCAAAATATTCATGTTTGGTGCAGATATGGTAGAGCATTAAATCTAAGCATGACTGGAAAGCCTGAATATAACTTGCAGTGCTGAATTTATACTACTAATATCCATACATAATGGATGGAATTCCCATACACTTTTCATGGATGGAATATTTTTTAAATTATTGTTTCCTGTGATCGTTCTGTTCTGATCTTAACAAACATATTTTGCTCTGAGCACTACAATAAAGTCTCACTTTTCAAACATATGCTTCCTTTTTTCCTAAGCCCTATTTTAAATAATAGCTTTATCCACATACTATTGGAGAAGAGAATGGCATCCCATTCCAGCATTGTTGTCTGGAGAATTTCATGAACAGAAGAGCCTGGTGGGCTGCAGCCCATGGAGTTACAAAGAGTCAGACATGACAGAGAGACTAGCACTTCACATAATATACAATTTCCCAATTTAAACTGAACAATTCAATCATTTTCATATATGCAAGTTGTGGTATAGATGGTAAGTTTTAAGATGTTTTCAACTTATTAACTCATTTTTTTTTCATTTAATTCATTACTTGGGGTAAGCTCCAATTATCTGGAAACTTCAGTTCTATAGATTGAAGATTGTGAAGGTGTGGTGTTTCTAGATTTCTCCTCTGCTACTTCCTTTTGCATTAAGCGCATATTATTCCAATGGAATAGTAATTTTTTTATTAAATAATAATGTTATACTCTGCTGCTGCTAAGTCACTTCAGTCAGGTCCGACTCTGTGCGACCCATAGACGACAGCCCACCAGGCTCCCCCGTCCCTGGGATTCTCCAGGCAAGAACACTGGAGTGGACTGCCATTTCCTTCTCCAATGCATGAAAGTGAAAAGTGAAAGTGAAGTTGCTCAGTCGTGTCCTACTCCCAGCGACCCTATGGACTGCAGCCCACCAGGCTCCTCCATCCAAGGGATTTTCCAGGCTATATTTTTAGTTATTTTCTTTTTATCTGCTTCAGGTTTGACTGTATACTGCTTAACGTAGAATGAAATTTATGCTAACTTAATTCTAATGAAATATAGAAATTTTACTCCTATGTAGCCATGTGCTATTATATATATGAAAAGTGAAAGTGAAGTCACTCAGTCCTGTCCAATTCTTTGCGACCCATGGACTGTAGCCTGCCAGGCTCCTCCATCTATGGGATTTTCCAGGCAAGAATACTGGAATGGGTTGCCATTTCCTTCTCCAGGGGATCTTCCTGACCAAGGGACTGAACCCAGGTCTCCCATATTTTGGGTGGATTCTTTATCAGCTGAGCCACAAGGGAAGCCCCTACACACATATACATATATATTAACATATTTTTTTCCTTGTGGTGTCTCAGTGGTAAAGAACCCACCTGTCATTGAGGAGACACAAGTTTGACCCCTGGGTCTGGAAGATCCCCTGGAAAAGGAAATGGCAACCCACTCCAGTATTCTTGCCTGGCAAATATCATGGACAGAGGAACCTAGCAGGTTACCATCCATGGAGTCACAAGAGAGTCAGACACGACTTAGAAACTAAACAACAACAATCTATAGTATATTGATACTGCAAAAAAAGTAGTAAAACATTTTTATAATTAGTAATTTTATAATCTTATGTCTATTAAAGCTGGAAAATAAAGGGAAGCAAATATTTTGGGAAGAGCTAAAGAATTGATGCTTTTGAACTGTGTTGTTGGAGAAGACTCTTGAGAGTCCCTTGGACTGCAAGGAGATCCAACCAGTCTATTATGAAGGAGATCAGCCCTGGGATTTCTTTGGAGGGAATGATGCTAAAGCTGAAACTCCAGTACTTTGGCCACCTGATGTGAAGAGCTGACTCATTGGAAAAGCCTCTGATGCTGGGAGGGATTGGGGGCAGGAGAAGGGGATGACAGAGGATGAGATGGTGGATGGCATCACTGACTTGATGGACATGAGTTTGACTGAACTCCGGGAGTTGATGATGGACAGGGAAGCCTGGAGTACTGCAATTCATGGGGTAGCAAAGAGTCGGACATGACTGAGCGACTGAACTGAACTGAACTACAAGTTGTCTAGTCGTACAGACTCTTTTACCCTGGGAAATTCTCTAACTTCTACAAGTCCTGGATGGAGGCAGGATGGTCTTCTCATTTCATTCTCATTTCGACTCTCCAGGAATGAAACAAACAACATTAAGTGAGATTGACTAGACTCCAAATTTTCAGCCTGCCTGGGAGAGGACTTCTCCCTGTAAGTGAGGTTGAGTGAAGGAAGCAAGCAGCCAATGGCTCAACTAGGAATTTCACTCCTGAGAACTCAGAGGTGTAGATTGGAAACACTGGCATTCTGCCCCTCCCAGCAAGACGATATATCCCATGATTGAGAGCTGAGGACAGAGGAGCCATCTTTTCTCAACCATTCTGTCCAGGGTCCAAAGAGAATTCTCTATGCGGCTTAGCTGGTAGATGAGTGTGAAAGTGAGAGAGCAGGTACTGGGTCAAGTTCCATAGCCTCTTTCTGTTCTAAAGTTTTACTCGATCTTCTTGAGTAAATGTTTCGTCATTTTCTATATGCTTTTAGTAAATTTTCCAAAGAGAGCAAATGGTTTTTAGTAAGCTTTAACAAATAATTTTTACCATTTATGCTTGATTCACTGGAAGAACTTCTCATACTGCCATTCCTTAAATAGAATCTCCATTAGTTTCAGGAATTCCTTTCTTCTTTTCTCATTTACTCCAGTTAAACTGCATGATATTATTTCGAGCTCTTCTGTATTTAAACCATTGTAGAACTATGCAATGAATAGGTCCTTCTTTGCTGTCCTTAACATTCAATTGTTTTGCAGATTTTGGCAAACATAAGACAGATTATACACATTTTGTGCCTGTGTTTGTCTCTCTTACTCAAGGCCCTCTAAATTACTTGTGGCCCCTTTATTTCTGTGTTGCCAAGGATCTGAGGTGTTATCTGCACATAGCATCTGCAACTTAAACCCTACCTGGAATTAATGCACAGATCCTACTACCTATAGAATAGTTAAATATTTCTACTTCAAGGAAATGTCTTACTTAGGACAATCCACTATTTCAGGTTTGCTGAGTGAGGACTTAACTCAGTACTAGTACTGAGTGTCCTTGGTCCCAGAAAAAAAATGGAAAAACTGATCAGCTTACTTCTAGTTAACACTTATAATTTATAAAGCTGATTTAGACAGAATATGTGTACAGTGAATAACTATAGACTCACAGGTCATTTTTTAAATATAATTTTTACAAATATTTTATTTGTTTGTTTTGGTTCTTCTGGGTCTCTGCTGCTGCATGGGCTTTTCTCTAGCTGGGGAGAGTGGGAACTACTCTCTAGATGTGGTGCATGGGCTTCTCTTCTCCGTTTGGTGGCTTCCCTGGTTGCAGAGCATGAGCTCAGCGTTTCTGGGCTCTAGAGCACACGTTCAACAATTGTAGCCCACAGACTTAGTTGTATTGTTGCATGTAGGATCTTCCCAGACTAGGAATCAAACCCATGTCTCCTACAATGGCAGGTAGATTCTTTACCACTGTGCTGGAATCCCCACAGGTCATTTTTAACTATAGTTTTAACTTTTTCCGGTAATGAGTTTAAAAATTCAAGAACTTAAATATTGCATCCATAAAATATGTGCCTATCTCTGTTGATACATACACATATATACATATATGTATATATATCAAACCAAAATTCAATATATTGGAAAGTGAACAGGTAAATTCCATTTTTTAGTTATTTCAGTCTAACACTGAGATAAAGTTTGTATTCCATAAATTAGCCGCCACTGAGAGGCAAAGAAATATGTATAGAATGAAGAACATGAACTTTTTGGAGAGATAACTAGGGAAATATACCAGTTCCTTCACTTACCTTGTGCAACTATATTAGGAATCTTTCTCCCTATTATCTGTTCTCCTTGTCTCTTACAAAATTTGGAAAATAATACCGATCTAGCCATGTAAGGGAAAGTGTGGTACAGATGAAATGAAATAAGATATATGTATCCAGTTATAGAATCATACATGTGGGATGTTTACACGCATGTACATGTGTGTGTATCTATCCTTTCCTCCCACTCTCTTTCCCCATTATCCATTATTTTGTATTATTTTTCATTTAAAAACAATATGCTTTGTTGTAGCACCAAATTGTAACATACATATCTTTCAATTTTAAAACGTCTGAGGGTCTTCCCTTGAAATCCAGTGGTTAAGATTTCACCCTCCCAATTCAGGGGATTCTGATTGGATTCCCTCATCAGGCAACTAGAGTTAGATCCTGCGTGCCACAACTAAGACCCATTGCAGCAAAAAAAAAAAAAAAAACCTTCCTGAAATACAAACCCCCAACAAACCCTAGAAGCACAAACCACTGGAACAATGTCAGGCTTTATTTCTTACAATAGTGCTTTTTCTTGGTCCTCATTCACTGTTTTCTGGCATCTAGTTTTTATCTCCATCATCTTGTGAAGTTGGTACCCTTTTTGTTTCTATGTTATCCTCTCAGAAAGCTTGGTGGTGGGTTAGTTGCTAAGAAATGTCTGGCTGGCTCTTGGAACACCATGGACTGTAGCCCTCCAGGCTCTTCTGTCCATGGGATTTCCCAGGAAGGCATACTGGAATGATTGCCATTCCCTTCTCCAGGGGATCTTCTCACTCCAGGGATCAAACCTGAGTCTCTGGCATTGCAGGCAGATACTTTACCAACTGAGCCATCAGGGAAGCTTCAGAAAGCTTACTGCCTTCTGAATATTTTCTACTTAGTGAAATATCTTCAGCATCCTCCTGGAACTGGTCAAACTCTTAATACTAGGTCCTGGCATTTTCCTAAGGTCCTATCTTAGTGTGACTGGCTAATCTCTATGCCTGACTGAATAATAAACTTGAGACAATGACCATTTTCTATTGTGATATTTTGCCCAGTATAACACTTAGGGGATATTGGTAAGAACTGATCATCAGTGAACTGACAATGAAAACATTCCTACATTTCCTGGATATTTTCAGAGAAGACATAACCCAGTTCTAAAATGCCTTTGATCAGTTTCTGGAAAACACCATCCCAGTGTGAGCCATCAGTAGTTTACTTTGCTACAGCCACATCCAATCTAAGGGTAGATTGATATCTTAATTGCAACTAATCACAACAGTATAATATGAAATATCTAGCTTGGCCCAGCTCACCAGTTTAAATGAGTAAAACCTTCAGATACTGTGTGTTTGACTAATCTTATACTTATTAAGTGAGAAGATTATATTCAAATGAAAAGGTATTTATGATCTAGATGATATAAATCTGTAGTTCCTAGTATGCATGGTGACTGTTGCTAAGAAATTTGTTTTAATAATTGAATGGAAATCAAAAATTAATGCATTAACTTAATCTGCACAAACCACTGGACAGAGAGAAATTTTATTATTTTTTTGTAAATGAGTTTTCAGAAATGTCTCAAAGTTTTGTTCTCTTCATTAGGTATGCATTTCCCTTAAAGTTATTTCTTTTAATTTGCCTAATAACTTTCTCACAGTTAATGGAAAAGCTAACTTTGACCCTGTCCTAATTCTCAAACACATTTTATACAAAAGTACTTGATGACACAGAGTTATGTTAAAAGTATTACATTTCATTCTTTAAGCAATAAAATGTAGAAGTAATGGCTCAAGTCCAGATAGGAAATATTATTTTGTTAAATTACTAAAAATAGATCAAAATGTTTTCACTATTCTCTTATGTTTGTTTACCTTTTAAAAATTATGTCTGGTTGCAGATAACTAAATGAAAATAAATTCAGTTCAATTTATTTCCATAAACATCTTACAGAGAACTTAGGCCACACGCAACACTTAGAATGTAATTGCTTCATCAACATCACAATTACATTGTTTCGTGGGAATCCCTATATGTTTCTCTCAAACTTTCAAACTTTGTTAAATAGTAGTTCTAATTTCCTGCTAGTTTTTTTTTTCTTTTCTAACCCTCCTCTTCATTCTTAGTTTCCTCTCAGCAGAATTAAGTCATATATCAGTTAAGATAGATCCCCTTGTTTATTTGAAATGTCTGATGAAAAGATAAACACATTATCAAATTATTAAATTAATAAAGGCACAGTTCGTCTACCTTTAAATTCCATCTTGAGACATGTAATAAGTGGAAAATAGGTCTCTAATGATAAAGGAATATACCCTAATCTACATAGTATTGAGATCATAGCTGTTATACATTTTTATTTTCTTCAATGTAGCTTAAGCTCTCCTCATTATGGGGATTTTTTTTTTTTTTAGTCATTTTTTAATAGTCACACATGGTTTTCTGCCTGTGTATGGCCTTACATAACTAGATGTCAACTCTCCTCTGCCCCCAAGGCTTTAAACCTGGTTTTTTATTTATTCTGCAGGAACCTCAAAGCAGCTTCCTCTAGTGGAAACAAAATTAAGTTTAGGCAAATATTGATTAAATATGGGTTCTACACTTAAGAACTTAGATAGCAAACATGTAGTAAAAGTTTTTTTCAGTATTAAAAATATGAACAGTAATACCTGGCTAAGTGAGTAAATTATGTGATCATACCTTTGCTCATGGTCTTCCCATGAAGCCTTGCCAAAACCCTCTAGAAAATATTTGTTGCTTCCTTAAAAAAATTGGGGGGCTTCCCTGATGGCTCAACAGGTAAAGAATCTACCTGCAATGCAGGAGACACAGGAGATATGGGTTTGATCCCTGGATCAGGGAGATCCCTTGGAGGAGGAAATGACAACCCACTCCAGTATTCTTGCCTAGAGAATCCCATGGACAGAGGAGCCTGGCTGGCTATAGTCGAAAGGGTTGCAAAGAGCTGGACATGACTGAGAGACTGAGCAGCAGTATTACAAAATTCTATATTCTTACTTCTTTTATCTTATTTACATATTTGAATTTTTGTTAACAGTCTTTCTCAAATGAGAAGGATAAAATAATTATATTTTATTTTAGTGATTATACAGAAAGTTTGTTTAGAGTAGGGCTGAATTTATTGTTCCATCCATAATATCTTGTACTTGCATGTATGCATTGAATTATTTTATAAAGATATCTGACTGTTCCTCTTAATAATAACCTGATCACATTTCAAGCATGGAAATATGTTTTATACCTTTGAGTATACAGACATACTTATTCTGAAGTCTTTTTATGTAGCCATATCACAACTATTCCCTTGAACTGAATCAAATGCCTGTTGTTGCAAATCAAGTTGGATCTATTTACTCTCACTGAACACCGTGGCCAATGTCTCTGAAGAAAGATGTCATTATAACTAGAGTCATTTACCATTTGCTATACAAATATGGGCATCACATTTGAAAAAAAGCTTTTATTTTCTGTTTTTTTTTTCTTTCTGATAACTGATCTTCCATTTCTTCTTTGTGATTTGTCAACTGTTTAGCTCCTTTTCTCTGAAATTTACTCACATTCTCTTAACTCAAAAATAATTTTGGACAGCTTATGAACTGGATTCTGACTATTATAATTTTCATGGTGAAAGATTTATATCAGTTTAGGATATATTTGAAGTAACAATCTTTAAAAAAAATCAAAAATATAAAAATTCTAAATAACTGATTTTTTAAAAAGTTATTCTCTAAAAGTATGTAAATTATAGAGAGGAGGGAAAGAGCTATGAAATTTACACTTACATAGAGCACTCAACCCTTTGAGAGAAAGCAAAGAAACTGAAACTCTAGCAGACAAAATGCAAACTGCAAACTTTAGGTAAGTAATAAAGAACATAGACTTAGGGACTTCACTAGCCATTCAGTGGTTAAGAATCAGCAATTCCAATGTGGGGGCATGGGTTCAATCCCTGGTAAGGGAATTAAGATCCCACATTCCATGTGGTGTGACCAAAAACAAAGAAAATACAACAACAAGACAAAAAACATAGACTTGGACATTGCTTCACTCTGAGGAGGTACGTGAAGCACATAAAGATAGCTTCAAGACATTCACCATCATAATTATTATCTGGACATTCAGCCATCATATCATTACAAAAATGCAAAATTCATTTTAAAATAAAAGCAAATACATCATTGGATACCAAGACCCAATCCTTATAAAATTAGAGCTATAAATCAGTATCATAAATCCACTGAATTTTGTCAATAAATTCTTAGCTATATCTAAATCTTTAAGAACTTTGTAGTTGTCTAGAAAAATAAGAGATACTGAACCACAAGTAATAACCATTTTTTCCATATGTACAAGAATGTCAGCAAAAGAACTGTATTTTTTTTAATTTTATATTTCTAGCCTGACCAATGTCAATGTTCATGTACCTGAATACAACACTTTTCAGGTTTAAGTAAAGTTATTGTAAGTTTTAAACAAGGTGAACCTATGTAAAGTGTTTAGAATGCTTGCAGGCATATAATAAGGTCCATGGTTATCACATATTAAAGAATCAAATATTGTACATTTTTTACTGACAAGTTTTGGCATTCTATTTTAACAAGTTACTGAAAATTATTAAATTTTACTTGTATTCCCCCAAATTCTGGAATTACAAAGCAATGCAAAAAACTAGATAAATGCCTCAATAAATCTTTATTAGCAGAACAATTAGAATCTAGCTAACAGACTGGTTCCAAGTAGGAAAAGGAGTACATCAAGGCTGTATATTGTCACCCTGCTTATTTAACTTATATGCAGAGTACATTATGAGAAACGCTGGGCTGGAAGAAGCACAAGCTGGAATCAAGATTGCCGGGTGGAATATCAATAACCTCACATATGCAGATGACACCATCCTTACGGCAGAAAGTGAAAAGGAACTAAAAAGCCTCTTGATGAAAGTGAAAGAGGAGAGTGAAAAAGTTTGCTTAAAGCTCAACATTCAGAAAGCAAAGATCATGGCATCTGGTCCTATCACTTCAAGGCAAATAGATGGGGAAACAGTGGAAACAGTGTCAGACTATTTTTGGGGGCCTCAAAATCACTGCAGATGGTGATTGCAGCCATGAAATTAAAAGACGTTTACTCTTTGGAAGGAAAATTATGACCAACCTAGATAGCATATTAAAAAGCAGAGATATTACTTTGCCAACAAAAATCCGTCTGGTCAAGGCTATGGTTTTTCCAGTGGTCATGTATGGATGAGAGAATTGAACTGTGAAGAAAGCTGAGCGCCAAAGAATTGATGCTTTTGAACTGTGGTGCTGGATAAGACTCTTGCAAGTCCCTTGGACTACAAAGAGATCCAACCAGGCCATCCTAAAAGAGACCAGTCCTAGGTGTTCATTGGAAGCACTGATGCTGAGGCTGAAACTCCAATACTTTGGTCACCTCATGCAAAGAGTTGACTCATTGGGAAAGACCCTGATGCTGGGAGGGATTGGGGGCAGGAGTAGAAGGGGACAACAGAGGATCAGATGGCTGGATGGCATCACTGACTCAATGCACATGAATTTGGGTGAACTCTGGGTGTTGGCGATGGACATGGAGGCCTGGCGTGCTCCGATTCATGGGGTCACAAAGAGTTGGACACAACTGAGTGAACTGAACTGAACTGAATTATGTTCATATTAGTCACTCAGTCATGTCCAACTCTTTGTTACCTCATAGACTGTAGCCCAGCAGGCTGTTCTGTCCATGGAATTCTCCAGGCAAGAATACTGGAGGGGGTTAATCTTCTTCAGGAGATCTTCCCAAACCAGGGATCAAACCTGGGTCTCCTGCATTGCAGGAAGATTCTTTACCATCTGAACCATAAGGAGGTCCTTCCCATTTTACTGAAGTCATAATTGAGTTTTCCTGGGCCTCAGATTCTCTTGCTATAAAATAATCACTGTGATGCTTAAAAAATTCTGGCCAAAGAATAAGCTATGATGACATCACTATTTGCTGTTAGCTAATTGCCACTGAGTATGACTAAAATCATGGCATCCAGTCCCATCACTTCATGGTGAATAGAAGTGGGGATCCTGGGCTCCAAAATTACTGCGAATGATGACTGTAGCCATAAAATTAAAAAACAAAAAACAAACAAACAAACAAAAAAAAAACTTGCTTCTTGGAAAGAAAGCTGAGACAAACCTAGATGGTGTATTGAAAAGCAGAGACATGACTGCTGACACAGGTCCATATAGTCAAAGCTATGGTTTTTCCAGTAGTCATATAGGGATGTGACAGTTCGATGATAAAGAAGGCTGAGCACCAAAGAATTGATGTTTTTGAATTGTGGTGTTGGAGAAGACTCTTGAGAGTCCCTTGGAGTGCAAGGAAATCAAACCAGTCAACCCTAAAGGAAATCAACTCTGAATATTCATTGGAAGGACGGATGCTGACACGGAATCTCCAATACTATGGCCACCTGGTACAAAGAGCTGACTCACTGGAAAAGACCCTGATATTGGGAAAGATTGAAGGCAAATGGAGAAGGGACTGGCAAAGGATGAAAGAGTTAGGTAGCATCACTGACTCAATGGATGAGTTTGAGCAAACTCTGGGAGATAGTGAAGGACAGGGAAGCCTGGTGTGCTGCATCCATGGAGTGGCAAAGAGTTAGACAGGATCTAAGGACTGAACAACAAGAAGAAGACAAAGAACAGAAATGTAAAGGAAACAATAGCTAGAAATTAAGCTCATGGCAAGAGGGGACAGGACATGGATTATTTGTGAGGGCATTACACCTAACTGAACCTTTCTTCTAAAGTTGTGTAGTCCTGGTTAATGCCATTGCTTTCTGGCTCTTGCTATGCTCAGTGATGATGAAGTAATAATATTAATAAAATACTCAGTGATGTGGAATACCCTAGTCTTAATGCCAGGCACAATAATCCTATGAAAAGGGTAATGCAAACCAGTAAAGCAAAGGAAAACAAACAGAACATACCTACACATGCCAAGTAATTTGTCGTTTTGATGTTATTTTTTTATAACCTTTTTACTATCATTTTTGTGTGAGCAAACATGTTTTAGGCTTAGAAGTGATTCATACTCCACATTCCTCAACTGACTTGATTCAAGTCTACTGTTTCCTCCAAGGACATGAAAGTAAGACAACTTTTATGTTGATTCTAAACCACCTCTATCTTTTGACAACTCCTCATGGGGATCAATTAGATCCATCTGTGTCTGCAGCTTCAGTGAATCAGGCTGTCACCCATTAGAAATAAGACTAAGGATGCTCCCTTATTTCAAAGTAGCACTTGTCAAAGTAGCTTCTGTGACATGAAAAACAAAGAAGATAGGCTTGTAACTGGAGAATTTCTCTACAGTGTAGCCTTCCTTTATTCCACACACTTGTATCTAATTATTTCCTTTTGCTTAGAAGTTTGTAATTCTCACCTTTACCGTTACAGGGTGATATTTTTTAGTTACAAATGCTCTGATTTTTTTAAGTATTTCATTAAAATAATATTTTATTCTTATCTTGACCCTATCATGCTATGATCAGTATTCAAAAATAGAACATATAGCAAATTAAATAACTTACCATGTCCCCTAAGATATCATGTCCCATTATATGCCACAATTCTCATCTATTGAAGTGTAGAGAGTTTAAATCCATATTTATTTACATGTTTTACTGCTTTCTTTATAACCTTCAGTATTTCTTCCATTCTGTTTATATTCTTGAAATTACCTGTAAATCTACTCAGCAGGCATTTTCTACTTTCACAATGACTGGCAGCACACACAGGGTGTTCAGGAACAAGACTGATGAATGATGACAGATTAATGTATAACAACTACTAACGCAGATTCTTGAGGATGCCCCTGTGAACACTGATAATAAACAGACTTTTTTGGACTTTAACTGAAGTGAACCATGCAATAATTTGAGCATTGATAACAAGTTGAACCCAATGAGGAAATAAGCCAGGATTCAACCTGATAGGTAAGGGTGCTAAATAATGGCACTTTTTCTTCCCTTTCTCAAGACAAATGTGCTTTTAGAATTCTCTCTTGATCACAGAGGTACTTCAAGAAGGAAGGCATCCATGTCACATTAAGGGATAGATTTGACACATACAAAGAGCAGAGCTTCCATGCTTTCAGGCCATTGCCTGAGAATTTTTTCTATGCTATGAATGTGTTGCGGCTACTGCTGAAAGGTTGATCCTTTTTTTTTTTTTAATCACTAATTACCCCATGACTTAAAATCTTGTATGTATCTATGTATTTTTCCAATGCAACAGAGTACTGTTTTGCTTTAAAAGTCTGTTTAATATATTCTTTGGTTTTGATTTTGTATACTAAGCTTCACCCCTTTAAAGTTAGAAGATTCAGAACAAACCCCATTTTTTTCTCTGTCTCTTTTTTAGTTTGCATCTGGTAATCCCAAACTCCCGATCCTTCCCTTCCTTACCACACCTGCCTTTGGCGACCACAATGTCTGTGAGTCTGTTTCTGTTTTGTAGATACGTGTTCTTTTTTTTTTTAATTTTCTTGTATTCCCCACCCCTCCTGCCCTTTTTGTAGGTGCATCACCACATGGCACAGATTAAGTATCCAGAAGAAGCAAAGCTGAATCAGAACAAATTTCAGAATATCTTACAGAATCAATTTATAAGTGAGGAACAAGGAATACTACCATGTTTGAGCAATATAAGTGGCATGTATGGGTGGGGGAAGAGTGAGTGTTTTCTTTCACTTTCTTATACTTTCTTACACTTTCTTACAATTGTCTTACTGATTGCTTTGTCGGACTCACTACTCAACAGCCGTATGCCAATAAGGAGCTCCTTGCCAAGTTTGGACTTTGACCAACTCCACAATGCATCTTACCTTAAATATGACTGAAATTGTGCTTCTATCAGGAGATACAATTGCCACATTAAAAAAATAAACTGCAAATTACGAATGGTTGAACAATCTTTTTGCAAACACCAAATTTGGGTAGGGGACAGAGATTTTAGAATAATTGAAAAATGTATTTTATATATGACTAATATTTCAGGCACTGTGAATGTATCTTAATATCGTTATTTGTGAGACTCATCCTTTTAGGCTGACTACTAAATCCCTTTTGTGGATAAAAAATTGAGGTTGATCAGCTTGAGTGACAAGTCCGATATCCAGTCACTACTAAACCCCCTTACAGGGATTGCTATCAGATGTTTTTGCTCAGACCCTATGAAGTGAAAATTGCTCATTCGTGGCCGACTCTTTGTGATCCCATGGACTATACAGTCCATGCAATTCTCCAGGCCAGAATACTGAAGTGGGTAGCCGTTCCCTTCTCCAGAGGATCTTCCCAACCCAGGGATTGAACCCAGGTCTCCCACATTGCAGGTGGATTCTTTACCAGCTGGGCTATCAAGGAAGCCCGATGACTCTTCCTTTATTCTACTTACCATGAAAAGTCATTACAGTTTCAAGCATTGCATTCTATAACTAAATCATTCATTCAAGCATGGTGAAAGTCTTCTTTTCCTTTTCCTTCTGACACATAGAACAGAAAGCACTGCTTTTCCTTACCTAACGGCACTGCTGCCCACGTCCAGGTCTTGTGCAGTGACAGCACCAATGATGGTTCCTACGGGAGTGTCTTCATAAACCTCCATGGTGTAGAGCGGCTTGCTGAACACCGGCGGCTCGTCCACGTCCAGCACACTGATCTTCACCGTGGCAGTGTCCTTGAAAGGGCCCGCGGAGTGAAACCGGTGGTCCAGGTGAACGTTGGAGGCCTCTACTTTAAAAGTGTAAGCTTTCTTTGTTTCAAAATCTAATGGCTATAGGGAGGACAAAACAAAAGTGAGAGATACTTTCACATAGGATGTGGCCAGGATGACCAACCTTGCTGCAGAGTAACTTGCAAGTTAGTAGCAAATTGTAATTTTCCTTTAAAGATCAGTGGGTAAGGGAAGTACAAGTTAAACATTTTAAGAAAAAAAGCTACCACTTGTAAATTTGCCTGGGTTGGACTGTGAAGAAAGCTGAGCGCTGAAGAATTGATGCTTTTGAACTGTGGAGAAAACTTTTGAGAGTCCCTTGGACTGCAAGGAGATCCAACCAGTCCATTCTGAAAGAGATCAGTCCTGGGTGTTCTTTGGAAGGAATGATGCTAAAGCTGAAACTCTAGTACTTTGGCCACCTCGTGGGAAGAGTTGACCCTGGAAAAGACTCTGATGCTGGGAGGGATTGGGAGCAGGGGAAGAAGGGGACAACAGAGGATGAGATGGCTGGATGGCATCACTGACTCGATGGACATGAATCTGAGTGAACTCCGGGAGTGGGTGATAGACAGGGAGGCCTGGCGTGCTGTGATTCATGGGGTCGCAAAGAGTCGGACACAACTGAGCGACTGAACTGACTGAACTGAACTTGTAAAGATAATCAGTTGCATACATTAAAATGACATATGCACACGCATAATGCTAGGAAGGGCTTATTCCTTTCCTGTAACTAGTTACAGGAAAGGAGAAGGTGATGGCACCCCGCTCCAGTACTCTTGCCTGGAAAATCCCATGGACAGAGGAGCCTGGTAGGCTGCAGTCCATGGGGTCGCTAAGAGTCAGACACGACAAAGCGACTTCACTTTCACTTTTTACTTTCATGCATTGGAGAAGGAAATGGCAACCCACTCCAGTGTTCTTGTCTGGAGAATCCCAGGGACGCGGGAGCCTGGTGGGCTGCCTTCTATGGGGTCGCACAGAGTCCGACACGACTGAAGCCACTTAGCAGCAACTAGTTACAATAGCAGATCAAGTATCTATGAAGTATTTTCTGTTCTTATCCAATCCTGACATCTGGTGGATCTAAGCAGTAATTACAAATACCACAAAATTGAAATTAATGCCTTTTTCTCCCCCCCATTTCAGCTGAGAATTTGGCGTAGCAAAATGTATTTTGTTGTTGGATGATTTTTATTATTTTTACGATAATACCCTTTTCTATTAAATACTTTTGAATATCTAAGTGTTTTTGCTGTAAAAGGTCTATGTGTGTTGCTGAGGTCTGTTTCTAAGTCCTGTCTGTGTCTTTGTGACCCCATGGACTACAGCACGCCAGGCTTCCCTGTCCTTCACTATCTCCCAGAGTTAGCTCAAACTCATGTGCATTGAGTTGGTTATGCTATCCAACCATCTCATCCCCTATTGTCCTCTTCTCCTTGTGCCTTCAGTCTTTCCCAGCAGCAAGGTCTAGTTTTGGCCTTTGTGCTGTCAGCTTTATACATATAATTGGTAGGTACTATAATGCATTATCAGGGTATTTGACCAAGCACTGAGGCTTTGAGCATATATAATTAAAGAACAACATTAGACAGAATATTTGGATGTAATTTGTCCCTGGAGTCATTGATCCTTGATTTTTCCCTTTGCTTACATTTACACTTTTTCTGAATATTAGTTTTATGTTCTCAATAACTAGAAATATTACATTATAGAAATATGCTGCTGCTGCACTGCTTAATTAAAATGAAAACTTTAAGGTCACTGGCTCTGACTTCTAATCACCTATGACAAACTAAGAAAACATGAAATTAACATGAATATAATTAATTAACGCGGTGATTTTCTGGGACCTTTAGAAGTTTCTGCTTTCTCCATTAATTCCCTCTAGTATGACTCCAATGTTGCGTTGACATGTCCCTTTTGGGCCTTAGTACACCTGGGGGAAATAGCGTGGGTACCTTTCACTCTTTTAAGAACAAGATTGCTCTTTTATGCATTTCCTGAGAAGAAGGGAAAAGAAAAGGAAGAAAAATTGCTATGAAATAAAAAAATCACAAATTAATCAAGTTTATTATAGCAAACGGTAACACTTCTCAAACTTGAAATAAAGTCTCTTTTACAGTAATTTTCACTCAGGGGGAATCTATCTTTATTTTCCCTGTAATTATTCCCTTTACTTCATTTAATTTTGTCCAATTTTTACTCATATATTTATTTGCCTTGGATTCAATGCTTTATTTTAGTTTTTATATTTTCATTTATTCAGCTCATAAGTTTTTACATATAGTACTGATTTTCTTCAACTTCCATCTCCTTCTTTCTAAGACTTTTCATTTGTCTTAAAACTAATATAAATATAAGTAGAGTTATTGCATAATATTCTATGGTTGATATTGTGGCTATTGGTTACACAGATAGAAACACAGTATCTCAATAAAGAGATGATCCCATGATGCTACTGGTTTGATCAGCCTACAGCTTAAAGTACTGTGTTTTGTTAAAGGAATTGGGCTCAAGAAAAGACAACCGATTGCCAGAATAGGATAGCAAATATCATTCAAACCAAAAACACAAAACTGTTACAATTACTGAGAATTTTTACCTGGAATGAAGAAGATCAAGACCAAAAAAAAAAAAAAAAAAGGACAAAGCTTTTCAAATATTGAAGGGCTCTCATGTTGAACATCAGTTTGGTATACTTTGTAAGTCTTCCAATGGGGAGGTAACAATAATTTAGTTTACTAAATATGTCAATTTTAAGTTAAAAAGGAAGAAGTTTCTAACAAATGAAACCATGAAAAATTAAATTAACATTAAAAGATATTGATTGCCTACAATCAATAAGACCTTGAAAACATTCCAGGAGGACAGAAGAGACCAAGATAATAAGGTTTTCCATCTTGCTTACTGACTGAGTTGTTTGTAGAAGTACTAAGTCTCCCATTTTTTGATGTATTCAAGGGGAATTGGATGCCAAAGAGATATCTGAGTTATGTGTAATTTATAAGCTGTACAAACTTATAAAATATAGCTTGTTTTTGCAAACTCCAAATGCTCCATAAATGTTAAACAATATAATTTTTATCATAGTTATCCGTAACTTCTGGTGTAAGACAATTTTGACTTCGTCTTTGGTCCGTTTGTGTAGAAAGCTATTTGATCTGCCTTGGCTGTCACTTACACCCTTCTCTGTACCAGAATTAACTCCCTTAAAATGAAAAAGTTGGTACCAGCTATTCTTCCTTTCTCTCTCTACTTCTCCTAGATATTGGAAGGCTTCTGATTGTAGGATTAGGCAAATTATTTCTTGACAACATCTCAATTTTATTTACCTACTTAACAAACATGCCACTGTTATGGACTTGCTGCTGATGGACTTGTCTCCCCACTTTGAAAGTCATTTCAAGTCCAGAAATGAAGGGAAAATTAAAAAAAAAAAAAAAAAACTTTTTTTTCTCAATTTCATTTTAGGAGATCAGACATAATTTCTGTCTTTTAAGAACTCCTGACCTGTCACTGCAGGCAAATATTTAGTGGTTGTGGAGATAAAGAGTGAGATGAAATAAACTTTCTGTACATACAGATATTCTTTTATGACTGAAAACTTACATCCTGCAGTGATCAAATAACTGAAGAAAATTGTAGGAGAAATGTCACAGTAATATCTTAGATGGCCTTACTTCTTCATGATCCTGGCCCTTAGGTAATGCCATTTTATAAAACTGGATAACTCAGAAAGAGAGGGGAAAAAAAAATCAATACCAGTCTTTCTTTAGTTGACTTTATCCAGCTGATCTGACAGGCTGTCTTCCACTTTTTGTGGCTGCAGGGTAAGATGGGGTGGTGCTGAGGAATGAATTTCATCTAACTTTGCAATCAACAAAAGTCTTATTATTTGAAATAAGTATAGAAAAAAACAGAATTTTTTGTTATTGTTAGGAAATGAATCATATTCTATAACAGAAATCCATTATGATGAAGTTAATTTAGTTCTGCCACATTAAATAGAAAATTTTGTGGTACTGCTTGGGGCACATTTAATTTATGAACCTTTCTAGAAAAGTAAGGAAATGATTGAAGAGAATTCAGTTGAGTAGCTCCTTCTCCTAGGGATGTTTCAATGAAGGGAGGTTAGCAAAGCCAGAGTTTTCAAGAGGTAATTCACATTGTAGGGAGTAGTATGGTAAGAAAACAACTGTGGAGAAATGAAATAAGATAGTATATAAAGGGAGAAATTAATCAAGATATTATCTTTTGCTTCTATCTTTTTATCCACTTTCTCTGCTTTTACTTTGCTGAGGTCCAGGTCATGTAAAGCTACATAAAATATTAAGTGCCAAATGATTTTCTCATTTCAAAGAGGGAAGAACAATTTTTGTCATAAAATACAAGAGAATAATTCCTTGGGTTCTTCCAGGCCTTGTCACTTTTCCAGAAAATGTTGAGCAAAAATGGGTAGCTAGAGTTATATTTTGAGGAATCTGAGAAGCAGCTTTGGTAGACCAAATTCCAGCCTCTCCCGAAGATTCTTGCCCCCAGGACAATATAATCTCTTGTATAATTTTATGCCCTTGAGTGTGTGAGGGCTCTCTGAACTGAAATCATGGAATGCAGTATTATACTATGAATTTGCTAAGTTTTATGGAAAAATAAATAATGCAAATATAATCAAGGTCTTCAATCACTTAACATTGAGTTAATTACAAGGGAAATTTTTATTTAAAGGGGCTGATGTAATCATGTGAGGTTTAGCAGAAGCTACTAATTGCTCCTGACCTTGAAGAAGTACATTTGTGATGTAAGAGCCTACCTGCCTGGGGTGCATATGGTAACTGAGACTGGACCTTGACCAACAGCCTGAAAAGTAAGTAGGGCCAGCAGTCGTAAAGCCATAAAGAAATGACTTCTGCCCAAACTAGTACACTTAGGGAGAAAAAAAACCAAAAAACAAAAAAAACTCTAAGCCTCAGATCAGTTGTATCCCTGGTCTACACCTTGATTTCAGCCTGGAAGACCCTAAGCATAAGACTCAGTTATACTCTACTCTGACCCACAATAGCTTGTGCTTTCATCACTCTTTACTTTCTACTCTTCTATATAGCTTCTATATAGTCAAGGCTATGGTTTTTCCAGTAGTCATGTATGGATGTGAGAGTTGGACTATAAAGAAAACTGAGCACTGAAGAATTGACGCTTTTGAACTGCGGTGTTGGAGAAGACTCTTGAGAGTCCCTTTGACTGAAAGGAGATCCAACCAGTCCATCCTAAAGGAAATCAGTCCTGAATGTTCATTGGAAGAACTTATGTTGAAGTTGAAACTCCAATAATTTGGCCACCTGATGCAAAGAACTGACTCAATTTGAAAAGACCCTGATGCTGGGAAAGATTGAAGGCAAGAGGAGAAGGGGATGACAGAGGATGAAATGGTTGGATGGCATGACCGACTCAATGGACATGAGTTTGAGTAAACCCGGGGAGTTGATGATGGACGGGGAGGCCCGGCATGCTGCAGCCCATGGGGTCACAAAGAGTCGGACATGACTGAGCAACTGAACTGAACTGATATAGCTTCAGTTTTTATGATGAACACATATATCTTTCACCATAATAGTAGAGTCCTCCCTCTGAACAAAATGCATCCTTTAGAAACAATTCTTTTCTTTTAATCATATTATAGATCTTAATGGTTAATGGAAAGAAAATTCTCAGTGAACTCAAATAACTGAAGGCTGTTACGTATCTGAAAAAGAAGATGCTTTTCAAGCAGGCAACTAGAAAACAGATTTATACTAGACTGAACAAGGTTAAAAAGACACTAGGAACAAGCTCTTGTAAAATAGGTTTATGACACCAATGTGTGTGTATGTATGTGCTAAGTCACTTCAGTCATGTCAGACTCTTTGCAACCCTATGGGCCATACCCCACCAACTCCTCTATCCATGTGGATCCTCCAGGCAAGAATACTCGAGTGGGTTGCTATGCCCTCCTCCAGTAGGTCTTCCTGACCCAGGGATCAAACCCACGTCTCTTATGTCTCCTGCATCTGCAGGCAGGTTCTTTACCACTAGAGCCACTTGGGAAGCCATTATAATACCAGTCTGAACTCTCTGACTTTCAGATCAAGCATCATTTTTTAGGGAAAGTCAAGTTCCCTGATTAATTAAATAGTTTTGATAATTACAGCAATCAATTCATTTATTTGTTCCTAGCACTTTCTTATTCTACAAGAAATCACTCTAAAACTCTACCAGTACTCAAGTTACATATTAAATCATCCATAGGTGATGTCTGTACCTACTTCTTTAATTGATTTATTCAAATTAATTTAAATCTACATAATTTGAATCAAATATTTGATTAGATTTTATTACTGTAGGAACTGAGGATCTCTTGGTTCGTGAGTTAAATTAAATCCTTTTATTTTTTTTTTTTTATAGAAGAGGGGTAGACAGAACAAATAATAAATAAATAATTCTTTTCAGTTAGTGGTAAGATTTATGAGGAAAACAGTTCTAATGGGACAGAAAAACAGCTGGGGAGACATTACATAGAGCAGATAGGGTGCACTTGTCTGAGGATGTAATGTTGGAAGAGGGATGCGAAGAACCAGGTATGAGGAAATCATAACCTTAGAGAGGAAATTAAGGGCAGTATTACTGTATATTTTATTCCTCTTTTCCACACATATTGCTTGAATATCCAACTGTGTGGGCTTCCCTTGTGGCTCAGTGGTAAAGAATCTGCCTGCAATGCAGGAGATGCAGGAGGTGTTGGTTCAGTCCCTGGATCTGGAAAGTCCCCTGGAGAAGCACATGGCAACCCACTCCAGTATTCTTCCCTGGAGAATCCCATGGACAGAGAAGCCTGTGAGTCTCCAGTCCATGGGTCACACAGTTGGACATGACTGAAGCGACTGAGCACATGCACACACACATCCTACAATGTGCTAGATATCATGATAGATGTTGGAAATGGACAAAAATCCCCCATGGAGTTCACTCTCTTCTGGGATTTGATGGACAACAGTAAGATAAATAAGCAAACTGTAGCATCCAAAGTGACCATAAGTGCTATGGAAAAATCCAAAATTTGAAAGACATGTGTATAGTGTATCAGGGATTATATGAGGAAGAGTATGTGTGTGTGTATACATGAGAGAGAGCTATGGGAGGGCCTGGTATCATCTACACTGAGGAAGAAATTCAACGCAGTGTTTCACACAAAAAAATAGCCAAACGTTATTTTGTTTGACTTTTAAAAGTGGTCACATTTTCAGATGAGAATGTTCCTTTAGTAAGAGGGAAAAACAATGAAATCTGGCCATTTTTAAAACAGATTTTCATTTTAATAAATTTAAACAATATTTCAGTTCTAAAATTAAAAAAAAAAAGAACAACTCTGAAAGAACAGTAAAATTACAGGACAAAAAGTGTCTGTCAAAAAAATATTAAACTGAAGGAATATACACTTAATACAATGTATCTCTATAAACATTGTTACAGTACTAGTCATTAGAAATGAATTTCATTTTGCTATGGGCAAGTTATCAAGGATTTTGTGCAGGACTGCAAATTTTTGATAATGTATTAAGAGTCATAGCATCATATCTAAGCCTATATTTCAGTGACAATAATTTTTGGAACAAATTCACTAAGAAAAAATATAATACAAAAGAGAATTAGAAGAACATCTAGTGTTTTATCTGAGGGCTTATGGTGATATTTTCCCTAAGAAAGAGAAGATTTCATCAACTGTTATAAATGTCTAAGCAAAATATGCATTTTATAGGCATATGCAGTATAAATCATGACCATCTGGAGGGACAATTATATTTTTCACTTCTTGTATGACCACTGTCACATTCTACTTCCAACTTATATTGTTCTTCACAATAGTTAAAACTATGTGCTTTAAAGCATATACTATAAATTGACTGCAACTTGTGTAGTCTTGAAGTTACTTTTCTCCAATGAGTTTCATATTTCCTATTTGCATAATCAGTGAAACAATATATTTCTAAATATCTTAAAAATATGTTGAACTCTGCATGGTATGTGAGGATTAAGAACAATATTGCATCTGAAATTAAAGCAATAAACCAACATGAGACATTTTTTTAAACAGAAATTTAAAAACCCTACATATTTCAAGCATTTCCTTTATCATGGTGACACAGATATAGTAATGGCAAAATGTCTTTAGGGGATTAAACTATAGTAGAAAGATCAGATGCATTTAAAATTTGAGCCATCATAAAGTCTCATATGTGCTTGGCCAGAAATGGTAACTTTTGGGGAAAAGAGTAAGGTGGTATCAGTTTTGCCTGGGGGACACAAGGAAGTCTTTGGTGAGAGACATGGGTGAGATCCACGTTAAAAAACAGGAAAAAATGAACAGAAATGCTCAGGAAGGGTGCTACCTTCTATGTAGATGGAAAAATAGCACAGCAGCTTCAGTAGAAATTGCAATGAGTTTGGTGTGGTTGGCATGTAGTGAGTGAATGTGTGCATATATGTGTGTGTGTATGCAGGGGATGGTAATAGAAAACATGCTATCTGTTCTTTATCGTGATGGAACCCAGAAACACACGAAGGGCAAGAGTGAAATTCACTCACAAAGGAAATGGATGAACATTAGGTTTATGGCTCAGAGAATAGCCTTTGTAATAGAAGAAAGAAGCAAGGATGGTTGTAAGTCAACCCATGAGGAGGAAATTTTAATTCAGGTTTGGGAGGGGATCAGTGGGTGGGCGTCCCATGCTATTCGGTAAGGGGAATTCAGGGTAATAGAAGTGGCATAAAAATAAGCCTAGATTTCTGCTTTAAGGAACTGGAGAGGAAGTAGGGTGTTATCCAGGAAAGAGAAAATGGGAGCAGGCACGCTACTGTTGGGAGAAGTAAAGGAATTCATCTTTAGACACTTTGAGCGTGAGAAGACTATCACACACAGACGTTAGAAATGTTTACAAGGCAGAAAACAGTCTTCATTGGTTATGTTAACTTGGGGGAGGGTTAAGAGTTGAGACTGGGCAAGTTAGGTGAAAGAAAGTGAAAGTAAAAGTCGCTGATTTGCTTCGGACTCTTTGTGACCCCATGGTCTATACTGCCCATGGAATTCTCCAGGCCAGAATACTGGAGTGGGTAGCCTATCCCTTCTCCAGGGGATCTTACCAACACAGGAATTGAACTGGGGTATCCTGCATTGCAGGCAGATTCTTTACCAACTGAGCTATCAGGAAAGTTAGGTGAGATTCTTAAAAACAGAAAACCCTAAAGACTCCACCAGAAAATTACTAGAACTAATCAATGACTATAGTAAAGTTGCAGGATATAAAATCAACACACAGAAATCCCTTGCATTCCTATACACTAATAATGAGAAAACAGAAAGAGAAATTAAGGAAACAATTCCATTCACCATTGCAACAGAAAGAATAAAATACTTAGGAATATATCTACCTAAAGAAACTAAAGACCTATATATAGAAAACTATAAAACACTGGTGAAAGAAATCAAAGAGGACACTAATAGATGGAGAAATATACCATGTTCATGGATTGGAAGAATTAATACAGTGAAAATGAGTATACTACCCAAAGCACTTTATAGATTCAATGCAATCCCTATCAAGCTACCAACAGTATTCTTCACAGAGCTAGAACAAATAATTTCACAATTTGTATGGAAATACAAAAAACCTCGAATAGCCAAAGAGATCTTGAGAAAGAAGAATGGAACTGGAGGAATCAACCTACCGGACTTCAGGCTCTACTACAAAGCCACAGTTATCAAGACAGTATGGTACTGGCACAAAGACAGAAATATAGATCAATGGGACAAAATAGAAAGCCCAGAGATAAATCCACGCACATATGGACACCTTATCTTTGACAAAGGAGGCAAGAATATACAATGGATTAAAGACAATCTCTTTAACAAGTGGTGCTGGGAAATCTGGTCAACTGCTTGTAAAAGAATGAAACTAGAATACTTTCTAACACCATACACAAAAATAAACTCAAAATGGATTAAAGATCTAAACATAAGACCAGAAACTATAAAACTCCTAGAGGAGAACATAGGCAAAACACTCTCTGACATACATCATAGCAGGATCCTCTATGACCCACCTCCCAGAATATTGGAAATAAAAGCAAAAATAAACAAATGGGACCTAATTAACCTTAAAAGCTTCTGCACATCAAAGGAAACTATTAGCAAGGTGAAAAGACAGCCTTCAGAATGGGAGAAAATAATAGCAAATGAAGCAACTGACAAACAACTAATCTCAAAAATATACAAGCAACTCCTACAGCTCAACTCCAGAAAAATAAATGACCCAATCAAAAAATGGGCCAAAGAACTGAATAGACATATCTCCAAAGAAGACATATGGATGGCTAACAAACACATGAAAAGATGCTCAACATCACTCATTATCAGAGAAATGCAAATCAAAACCACTATGAGGTACCATTTCACACCAGTCAGAATGGCTGCAATCCAAAAGTCTACAAGTAATAAATGCTGGAGAGGGTGTGGAGAAAAGGGAACCCTCTTACACTGTTGGTGGGAATGCAAACTAGTACAGCCACTATGGAGAACAGTGTGGAGATTCCTTAAAAAACTGGAAATAGAACTGCCTTATGATACAGCAATCCCACTGCTGGGCATACACACTGAGGAAACCAGAAGGGAAAGAGACACGTGTACCCCAATGTTCATCGCAGCACTGTTTATAATAGCCAGGGCATGGAAGCAACCTAGATGTCCATCAGCAGATGAATGGATAAGAAAGCAGTGGTACATATACACAATGGAGTATTACTCAGCCATTAAAAAGAATACATTTGAATCAGTTCTAATGAGGTGGATGAAACTGGAGCCTATTATACAGAGTGAAGTAAGCCAGAAGGAAAAACACCAATACAGTATACTAACGCATATATATGGAATTTAGAAAGATGGTAACAATAACCCTGTGTACGAGACAGCAAAAGAGACACTGATGTATAGAACAGTCTTATAGACTCTGCGGGAGAGGGAGAGGGTGGGAAGATTTGGGAGAATGGCATTGAAACATGTAAAATATCATGTACGAAACGAGATACCAGTCCAGGTTCAATGCACGATACTGGATGCTTGGAGCTGGTGCACTGGACGACCCAGGGGGAGAGTATGGGGAGGGAGGAAGGAGGAGGGTTCAGGATGGGGAGCATGTGTATACCTGTGGTGGATTCATTTTGATATTTGACAAAACTAATACAATTATGTAAAGTTTAAAAATAAAATAAAATTAAAAATTAGAATAACTGTCAAAAAAATTTAAAAAAAAACAGAAAATAACAAATACAAAAATAATATATTTACAGAAACAAAGAACACCTTGTATTTTTCTCTGAAATTTTCATGTTTGGCAAAAAACAATAAATCGAGGTGTATGCTTGGCTATGTACAACAGTTGAGTGCCCGCCCAGTCGTGTTGGACTGTCTGTGACCCCATGAACTGTATGTAGCCTGCCAGACTCCTCTGTCCATGGAATTTTCCAAGCAAGAATACTGGAGTGGGTTGCCATTTCTTTCTACCCAGGGATAAAACCCGGTTTTCCTGTGTCTTCTGCTTTGTAGGCGGATTCTTTACCGCTGTGCCACCCGGGAAGCCCAATCTAGTATTCCTAATTGTTCTTTTTTTCTGTTTTTCTAAGAGTTTTTCCAAAATCAACCACGTGGTGGTGCTGTGCTACCAAATCATTTGATGTCAATTCACTCCCTTGCCACTGAAGCCAGCAAAAAGGAGTTTAGTGACAACAGGGCATAAGTAAAACGTCCAGTGGAATCAGTAGAGAGTTTAGCCTATTTATTTAAAACTCTGAGAAAGAATAAAATACTTTATCTCTTACGTTTTTAAGGAAAAACTAAATAATTCTCCTGTGGATTTACTGTGATCACATTTACGGTTATTTGAAATGAAATATTATTATTATGTAATTGCAAAATAGTAAGGATTTATTTTTTAGTTCCAAAGAAGTTTTACTTATTTTAAAATAAATAGGAAATTACTTTACCATTCTTTATTTTAAATAGATGCTATCATTACTTATGTAAAAATAGTACAGAGCTGTTTTAGAAATTAGTCAAATTATTAAAATTGCTCTTTTGCACAATATAAGTATTCATCTCAGTATTTAACTGCCTAAATCTCTTAAACAGTAACAAGAAAACCACAGTGTGCATGTACATAAATATGTAGTTTCAGTTCTTGAGTATTTATAACTCATGTTAACTTTACATTTATATTTATATCCAGTAAATATATATTTATTCTCACTTACGGGCTTCTCAGGTGGTGCTAGTGGTAAAGAACCCAGCTGCCAGTACAGGAGGCATAAGAGACTTGAGTTCTATCCCTGGATAGGAAAGATCCCCTAGAGGAGGGCATGGCAGCCCTCTCCAGAATTTTTGCCTGGAGAATCCCTTGGACAGGCATGCTATGGTTCATAGGGTCACACAGAGTCATACACAACTGAAGCAACTTAGCATGCACATTCTCACTTATCCAGTAAGATATAAAAACTGTGGACTAAAAACATATATTTAATTTAGCTTTTCTTCTAAGAATGAAGTGGCTGAATTTAAAATGACTTTTTCTCTCATTTTAAATGCAACCCATGGCCTAATTATTAGATGTGACCCCAAAAAAATTTAAGTTATATTATCCTGACTTTGTTATTGTTTCTATTGTTATAATACTTAGCCATATATAGGGCACGTTTTATTTATTAATACTTTCCTTAGTGCAATAGGACATAAGTATAAAATAAGAATAGTTTCTTTAAAAAAAAAAAAAAAGCAGTGTCTTGTGCCTTGGAGAGATATATAAAGTTGCATAATGTTATTCTGAATTCAGAATGACACAGTGAAATGGCATTGTCACAGTGCTCATAAACTGAACCCAAGTTGAGGTTTAAAAAATAAAAATGCCTTTTTCATTCTGAGAAGCTCATGTAAACTTGACCATCATTTTTAATCCACTTATACCTTCCATGCATGGAGAAAGAGGAGAGAGGGAAAAATAGTAAAAGGAAACTGGATAAAGATTTTGGAAATGCAATTATAACAAGAATGTGTGTTTTAGAGCATTTTAAGCATTTTAATTTATTCTTTAGTGAGATAAAAAAGAAAACCACTCCAAAAACAAAAACCAGATGATATTTAAAAACAGATATATTCAAATGGAGAATATGTATTTTTAGACTTTTCATATGCATGTAATATACTCAAGAATATAATTTCTATATGAATTTGATTTCATATCAAAAATTTTCATTGCAATTCTATACTGAGCTATTGAGAGAAAAGTTTCCAAAAGTAATTTTAAGGTCATTATGGAACCTAAACACTGCTGTTGATATTTACATACATATTTATTATTGTACATCTACTTTTCCTGGGACTGAATAAGTTGAAGATACAATTTTCTGAGAACTCTATGTATATATCCATAAATAGTCTTTTAATAAAGCTTTCCCTAAAAAAAAATCTATTTAAAGAACTATAGGCCAAACTAGAAAAGATGCTTAACATCACTAATCACCAGGGAAATGTTAACAGCATAATGAGATACCACCTCATATATACTAGATTGGTTATTATCAAAAAGACAAAAAAAATAGTGTTGGAGAGAATATGAGGAAAAAAGAGTCTTTGTACACTATTGGTGCAAATATAAATTGGTGTAGCCATTATGGAAACCAGTATGTAGGTTGCTCACAAAGTGGGCTTCCCTGGTGCTCAGATGGTAAAGCGTCTGCCTGCAATGCGGGAGACCTGGGTTCAATCCCTGGATTGGGAAGATCCCCTGGAGAAGGAAATGGCAAGCCACTCCAGTACTCTTGCCTGGAAAATTCCATGGATGGAGGAGCCTGGTGGACTATGATCCATGGGGTCACAAAGAGTCGGGCACTAACTTAAAAAGACATATGCAAACTCATTTTCACTGCAGCATTATTTTGTTACTGTTATTTAGTTGCTAAGTCACGCCCAACACTTTACGACCCCATGGACTGGTGGACTGCCGTCTATGGGGTTGCACAGAGTCGGACAGGACTGAAGAGACTTAGCAGCAGCAGCAGCAGGCTCCTCTGTCCTCCACTATCTCCTGGAGCTTGCTTAGGCCTTCCCCGGTGGCTCAATGGTAAAGAACCTGCCTGCCAGTGCAGAAGGAGTGGGTTCAATTCCTGGGTTGGGAAGATCCCATGGAGAAGAAAATAGACACCCCACTTCAGCATTCTTGCCTGGGAAATCCCTTGGACAGAGGAGCCTGGAGAGTTGCAGTCCATGGGGTTACAAAAGAGTCAGACATGATTTAGTGACTAAACAAAAACAGACATCATTATTGACAATAACAAAAATATGGAAGCATCTCAAATGCCCACTGAGAAGTGAACGGATAAAGAAAACATGGTATATACAGCCTTCCCTTGGTATCCACAGGGCATTGACTCCAAGACCCCTTGGAGATACCAAAATCCAAGGATGCTCAGATCCCTTATATAAAATGATAGTATTTGCATATAACCTTTGCATATTTTCTGTACACTGTAAATATTTTTATATCACTTATAATATCTAATATAAGTAAATGCTATGTAAATAGTTGCCTGTATGCAGCAACTTCAAGTTTTGTCTTTCACAATTTTATATGGAACTTGTCCCCCAAATACTTTGGCAGTTGATTGAATTATTGGATATGAAATCTGCAGTTACAGAGATACAGAATAAAATGTTACTCTTTATGACAACATGGAAGAACTTTGAGGGCATTATGTTAATTTAAGTGAAATAAGTCAAAGAAAGACAAATATCATATAATTTCATTTATCTATGAAATCGAAAACAAACAAACAAGCTCATAAGATACAGAGAACTGATTGGTGTTGCCAGAAGTAGAGGTTGGGTAGTGGGTGAAATGGGTGGTGTGGGGTGTGGCTCGTGTGCCCAGTCGTATCCGACTCTTTGCAATCCCATGGACAGTAGGCTGCCAGGCACCTCTGTTCATGGGATTTCCCAGACAAGAATACTGGAGGGGGTTGCCATTTCTTCTTCCAGGGGATCTTCCCAACCCAGGGATTGAACCCATATCTCCTACATTTCTTGCATTGGTAGGCAGATTCTTCACCACTGAGCCACCTGGGAAGACCCCAGTGAAATGGATAAAGGGAGTCAAAACATTTTTTCTCTTTCTCACATTTACATATTTCTTAATGCCCCTCCCTGACAAAAGACAAACTACATATCCTGAGATAATGACATATTTCTAATATTTTGAATTTTACTCTTCTTCTATACAAATCAAGTTAACTAGAGGGCTTCCCATCATATTATACCTTCTTGTCTTCTCCCTCCTGGTTAATTTTTCTGTTTACTTACCACATCATAGCACCCTCAAGCCCAGCTTTATCCTTTCTCATTTCTTCCATTCACCTGTAGCAGAGCTTGCCCATGTCAGAATTCATCCACCCTGAGGTCTAGGCTTATGAACAAGTGTATGTTAGATATTGATATTCTCTTAAAAGTAGTAAATAGGGCGAGGCCAAACCTGGTATACTTAGTGTTTACTTCTATTATCTTATTTTTAAATTAACCTTTTCATCTAAGCTGATAACAATAACAAATTAAAACAAAATTAAACTCTGGTAAGAATTTTTTAATGACTTAAGCGAATTAATAGGCCTAGTTGTTTCAACATAAAATATGCATGTGTGTGTGAGTGCTAAGTTCCTTCAGTAGTGTCTGACTCTTTGCGACCCTATTGTTGCCCTCCTCTGTCCATCATGTTCTCCAGGCAAGAATACTGGAGTGGGTTTCCATGCCCTCCTCCAGGGGATCTTCCAGGGATCGAACCAGCATCTCTTATATCTGGTGCATTGGCAGGCACATTCTTTACCCCTAGCACCACTTGGGAAGTCCAACATAAAATATATATCTGTTGAATCACAAAATAAAAGTTGGGAATGAATCTTTCCTAGTTACCCAGATATTTTTTTAATTTAAAATATTCCTAATTGAAAGGAAATTAAGATGTCTCTCATTTCCTTTGTGTTGTTTAATTTTTATTGGGTAATCTACTATTCAAAAACATGTCCACGTACCTTTTTCAATTTGATAACTCCTTCTTGCGTGTCCTCATCTGTGACGATGTCAAACAAATTTCCCCCATCTCCTGGAACAATATTGTATTCAATTTCTGCATTTGGTCCAAAATCAGGATCCACTGCTCTTATTCTTCCAATAGCTGAGCCAACAGGAGAAGATTCGGGAACTTTCAGATGGAAAATGCCTGATGAGATATATTTATATTTTTTGTTTACAGTGAAGTTAGTCAAATATATAAGATTACTTGGCTTGAAAATACAGTCTACAGAAAATAAACCAACTGTAAGACATAATAGTGCAAAACCAAAAGGCAGTTTGTTCTCCAGTTAAAGGTTATAATTAGGAGTAGTATTTTCACTTTTCATTTCAAAGGATTTTGTTGTAGAATTTCAATCATTAAAAACAGAAAGTGTTGAAATTACTATGAACAAGTATTTTACATACTAACACCATCTAATACTTGCACCTAGTATCAAATGTGAAGGTGAAGATATCCATGAAATAAATTGGTACTAATGTGAAAGAATCCAGGACATAAGACATAGATTAGAAACATGCCTCCATGGGATTCTCCAGGCAAGAGGACTGGAGTGGGTTGCCATTTCCTTCTCCAGGGGATCTTCCTGACCCAGGGATCAAACCCAGGTCTCCTGCATTCCAGGCAGACGCTTTAACCTCTGAGCCACCAGGGAAGCCCAATGTAAAAGAATCCAGGATATAAGACATAGATTAAAAAGATGTATAGAGAGATGATAGATGAATAGATAGATGAGCACACAGAAAATAGAAGAAAAATATTTAGATACTTAGAAAAACAAGGTTTTGTATCCTGATGTTTATTAAAAAATAAAATATTTATCTTAATATTTATATTATCCTAATATTTATGTATCCTATATTTATAAAATATATAATATAAATATAATAAAATGAAATATTTACTCAATGAGTATACTCACTAAACTAAAAATGACCTTGAAATAAGTATATGAGTATATATGTATTAAATATATGTACATATATTTAATCTATAATGGATTTATGTATATTGTGCTATAGTCTAATATTAAACTTTTACTTAATCAATTTTTCCTGCATTTCCTTCTAGGTATTTTTACACACTTTTAAAATCAGGACATAATTTTCTCTCTCTCAATATTTTTTTTTTTTTTAATTCCCTCCAATTTTATTTTATTTTTAAACTTTACATAATTGTATTAGTTTTGCCAAATATCAAAATGAATCCGCCACAGGTATACATGATATTTTATCTTTAAAGAAAAAAGTAAAATGCTTGCTTTGTGCCACCAGGGGGAGCACCAACATTACTATAAATTTGATACTGAGTCAAGCCTAAAGAAAAAGCTCTACAAAAATTACAACAGAATCAAAAAATTATAATATCCCACAAAATTAAAACATACGTTGTTTACAAGAATTTGAAAAATTTTATAAGGCATGAGATGAAGAAAAAGATGTAGGCTATTGTATTGATGCTATGCTTGCTATGCTGTCGCTTCAGTCGTATCCGACTCTTGTGCGACCCCATAGACGGCAGCCCACCAGGCTCCCCCATCCCTGGGATTTTATTGATATCTCACCAATAAAAATATGAATTGATTAAACAGTAGTCTGTTTAAGTCAAAATAAGGAAAGAAAGAAAACAGGAGGAAAATCAAAACTAAACACAAAAATACAAAGTTTCAATATATAATGACTTTGATTAAAACTTCTATTAGTTGATTTTGGATTGTAATTTCCTATAAGTAAAGCAACCAGGAAAATTAATTTGATTTGCACTTCTAGTTACATTTATAGCAATTAAATTAGGAAGTAAATATGTTTTTGGATAGTGAGGTTCATTCAACATGCTATATTACATTATTACAATCATTTCCTTTAAGAGATATAAGAAAATATAATAAATCACATTAGGGAGATTCTGCCAAATAATTTATTCTTTACTCCCAACTGTTTGTATGGGTTTTATTGTTCTTTCACAATCAGCTTCAAAATTTTATAAATGAATTAGCCCTAGTAGCTCTTAAATTTTGCCATCTCCCTTTCTACCACTCCCCCAAAAAGATTTATACCATTTGCCCTTATTTATATTAGCCTTGCTGCTAAGTCATTTCAGTCATGTCCAACTCTGTGCGACCCCATAGACGGCCTCCTACCAGGCTCCCCCGTCCCTGGGATTCTCCAGGCAAGAACACTGGAGTGGTTTGCCATTTCCTTCTCCAATGCATGAAAGTGAAAAGTGAAAATGAAGTTGCTCAGTCGTGTCCGACTCTGAGAGACTTCATGGACTGCAGTCTACCAGGCTCCTCCATCCATGGGATTTTCCAGGCAAGAGTACTGGAGTGGGGTGCCATTGCCTTCTCCGATATTAGCCTTATTTATATCCATTTAATGGACATTGCCTCAATGGGACATATATTTAGTCTCAAGAGAGTTAAATATTCACCTAAATCTTTCATTTGCATGTAATAGAAAATATACAGTGGTATAAAATTCTTGTTTAATCAGTTAATTTAATAGTTAACTGACTGTATGTTGTTGTAATTATTTAGTTGCTAAGTTGTAGCTGATTCTTTGTGACTCCATGGACTGCAGCATACCAGGCTTCCTTGTCCTTCACTATCTCACTGAGTTTGCTCAAATTTATGTCCATTGAGTCAGTGACTTTATCCAACCATCTGATCCTCTGCCAGCCCCCTCTCCTTTGGCCTTCAATCTTTCCCAGCATGAGGGCCTTCTCCAGTGAGTCATCTCTTTGTATCAGGGGGCCAAAGTATTGGAGTATCAGCTGAAGTCCTTCCAATGAACATTCAGGGTTGATTTCCTTTAAGATTGACTGGTTTGATCTCCTTGCAGCTCAGGGGACTTTCAAGAGTCTTCTCCAGCACCACAATTCAAAAGCGTCAAAAGTGGCTTAGTTGTAAAGAATCTGCCTGCCAATGCAGGAGGCACAGGAGACATGGGTTCTATCCTTGGGTCGGGAAGATGCCCTGGAGGAGAAAATGAAAAAGCATTCTTGCCTGAGAAATCTTCTAGACAGAGAAGCTTGGTGGGCTATACGCCATGGGGTCACAAAGAATTGAACACGACTGAGCACACAGGCTTTCCAGGTGGTGCTAGTGATAAAGAACCTGCCTGACAAAGAAGGAGACATAAGAGACGTGGGTTCAATCCCTGGGCTGGGAAGATCCCCTGGAGAAGGAAACGGCAACCCACTCCAGTGTTCTTGCCTGGAGAATCCCATGGACAGAGGAGGCTGGGGGCTACAGTCCATGGGGTCTCAAAGAATCAGACATGAGTGAAACCACTTAGCACACACATGAGCATGCACGCACTAACAATAGAGCGGCCTTCAAAAGAGATATGAGAAACCTCTCTAAAAGAGAAAAGGTTATATAAATAAATAAATAGACATAGACCATATAAGAACACTTCAAGTGGCAATAATGGAGCATTATGACCAACCTAGATAGCATATTCAAAAGCAGAGACATTACTTTGCCAACAAAGGTCCGTCTAATCAAGGCTATGGTTTTTCCTGTGGTCATGTATGGATGTGAGAGTTGGACTGTGAAGAAAGCTGAGCACCAAAGAATTGATGCTTTTGAACTGTGGTGTTGGAGAAGACTCTTGAGAGTCCTTTGGACTGCTAGGAGATCCAACCAGTTCCTTCTGAAGGAGATCTGCCCTGGGATTTCTTTGGAAGGAATGATGCTAAAGCTGAAACTCCAGTACTTTGGCCACCTCATGTGAAGAGTTGACTCATTGGAAAAGGCTCTGATGCTGGGAGGGATTGGGGGCAGGAGCAGAAGGGGACGACAGAGGATGAGATGGCTGGATGGCATCACTAACTCGATGTATGTGAGTCTCAGTGAACTCCGGGAGTTGGTGATGGACAGGGAGGCCTGGCTTGCTGCGATTCATGGCGTCGCAAAGAGTTGGACACGACTGAATGACTGAACTGAACTGAACTGAGGTAGACATTATAATATAATTTGGGTTGAAAAACTCATATTTGTCTATCAAACCAGCAATTTTTCACAGACTATAATTATGATTCATTAGGTTTCATTCCTTAAACTCTTAATAGAGAGGTTAGCCTTTAGAGTTGCTCAATGTTTGTGGTCTTAAAGTAGAGTTTGAATTTGAGGTAACGAGAACAAAGAAAAAGAATAAAATCATAGGTAACATTTTATATAATGTTCACCTACAGAAAAGGTAAAGACAGATATCAAGGGAAATTTGTATGAGTTCAAATAGCCATGATTATATAATCAGAACATGATGCAGTTTTTTCAACCTAGTTTCTTTGGAGCATAAGTGTCTCACAATAACCATATTAAACTCTGACCCTATTGAAGCTCTCCTGAGATGTAAGCAAGCATACAGATGCCTGAATTCCTGTTTAACGCAGCAAGAAAGCATGTGACACAGTTATTAAAGTTGTACTAAACTTCTCAGCCACAAACTCCAAATAAAAATGAAAAGGCAAAGCACATGTGAGATATTATTCCTTTTATTCTTTTTTTCTTAATGCCTATGGTTTATCAGAAACGTGTCTGCATTCTTTGCATCTCACTGTGCGCTTGTGATATTGAATAGAAGAAATACCAAAAACCTTGAATCTATGGTGTTATCTGTCATGGTCTACTCTCATGGTACATCAATAAGTGTTAGAAAGTTCTTGAGGTTTTCCAAAGAGAGTGTTGGAGGTATAGGTTGAAAAATAAATGCTGCTTTAACAGGGTGTTTAGTTAAGAAACAAGACTTTGTGTGCTCAGTCAATCCTTCTTGTCTCTCTGTTTGCAACCCCAGGGACTGTAGCCCACCAGGTTCCTCTGTCCGGGGGATTTCCCAGGCAAGAATACTGGAGTGGGTTGCCATTTCCTTTTCTGGGGGATTTTCCTGACCCAAAGATGGAACCCGCGTCTCCTGTGTCTCCTGCATTGGCAGGTGGTAGTCAAGTGTAAGTGAAAGTGAAGTCGCTAAGTCGTGTCCGACTCTTTGCGACCCGTGGACTGTAGCCCACCAAACTCCTCCATCCATGGGATTCTCCAGTCAAGAATACTGGAGTGGGTTGCCAAGTGTAGTGGATTTCAAATTAAAAACATGAACAGCTGTACATGGCGGTGATAGTGATGCATCATTGGAGCAAAGGGAGTATTGAATGAAATCTTTAGGAAAATATGTGTCTAACTTATAATCTTGGAATATTTCTTACTCTATCTTATCTATTTAAGGAAAGCAAATAAGTTACATGTTAGGTGTTTAGGTTTGCTTCTCATTTGAATATTTAAAAATAAAAATAATAGAATCAAAAAATCAAGGAAAATAATCTAGTCTGGAATCATCACTTAGGGATTATGATTCGTGAGGGCAAAATATTTAGCCAGAATTGAGACCATTCAATGTTAGAAAAAAAGTTGAAACTCAGGAAGGTTATCTAAAGGACATCAGATAATACAGAGCATAGATGAAAAAGTTCTCCTTTTCAAGACAATATGCTGAGATACGAGTTCTACGTTTTATAAAAGAACGTTTTATGAAGCTAATAACAATAAATGTGAAGATAGCTATTATTTGTATTATGCTATCAATATATGTTAAGTAGCAGCTTTAAAAAAAAAACTGTCAGCATACAGTAAGCCTGCAAAACTCATAATTATCTAATGGCATTGGAAAATCTGTGATTAAAATGAAATACTATCCCTGTCCACAAAAGATCTACTCAATAACATTCCATTAACATGCCCTACCCAAATTAATATATAATAGAAGTAAAACAGTGGTTTCCCATTTATATCATTTTTGTACAATGAGGTTTTAGTGTACATAAAACAAACACATACAGAGCACTGAATTTTCTGTTGTTTACATAAGAGGTATACATATTAGTAAGGTGGAAGATGCATTCATTAAGACAAGCATTTCTCAGTAGAACATCACAGTTGGTAATAAAGCCTGCAGAATACGGAACAAGTCAAAAAAACTGTGCCTTAGTCTTGTCAGATTGCTTACACTCTGTCATTTTATTTTCAATGACTTGACATTTTATCGCTTCTAGAAACTCAACAGCAATAAAGCTAGGGTCATTCAGATTAATTCAAAGCTGAAGTAAATCTTCAACTGTGCCAAACTTGGATGGCTTTTGATGTACTATGTAATTACACTGCCATCATTTTCTGGGCATCCTACATTTGACGCATATGAAACATCTTAATGGCTCTACCTGTCCAACACAGAGTAAGATATAAAACAGGTGACAAGAAATGATTCACAGTGTCAATACTAATATATACTTACATATTTATCAATATGAATGCTATGTTTAACTATTAGAACTAACAAATGAATTCAGTGAAGATGTAGGATCCCAAATTAATTTGCAGAAATATGTTGCATTTCAATACACTAGTAATGAAATATGGAAGAAAAATTAAGGAAACAATTCCCTGTTCAGTTCCATAAAGAATAAAATACCTATAAATAAATATAACCAAGGAGGTGAAAACCTCTACTCTGAAAAATAAAAGACATTGATAAAACTACAATCTAAAGATTTAATGCAATCCTAAAAAAATACAAATAATATGTTTCACAGAACTGGAAAAAAAATCTTAAAATTTGTATGAAACCCCAAAAACCATTAATAGCCAAAGAAATCTTGAGAAAAAAGAGTAAAGCTAGAAGTAGCGTGCTCCCTAATTTCAAGCTATAGTACAAAATCAGTCATAAAAAAGAATGAAATCTTGCCATTTGTTGCAATGTGGATGGATTTAGAGGGCATTACGCTAAGTAAAATACAAAAATACAGAAAAGGACAAATATCATATGATCTCACTTACATTTGATATTTGAGAAACAAAACTTGACCTGCATTGTTGTATGGCAGAAACCAACACAACATCATAAGGATTTTTTTTTTAATATTTTTAAAAACTGACAAAACAAAAACAGACTCAGAGATAAGGAGAATGGGGCCTCCCAGGCAGCACAGCGGTAAAGAATCCACCTGCCAATACAGGAGACAAGAGACGTGGGTTCAATCCCTGGGTCGGGAAGATCCTCTGGAGGAGGGAATGGCAACCCACTCCAGTATTCTTGCCTGGAGAAGCCCATGGACAGAGGAGCCTGGAGGGCTACAGTCCATAGGATTGCAAAGAGTCAGACGTGACTGAGAGACTGAGCATGCACACATACGCACACAGACACAGAGAACAAACAATGGGTGATTTCCAGAGGGGAGGGAAGTGTAGGAGATGGGCAAAATAGGTAAAGGGAACTAAGAGGTGTATATACTTGCAGTTATGAAATAATCACAGTGTTACATGGTACAAAGTAATGAATGTCATCAATGGTATTGTAATAGCTTTCTATGGGCATAGATGGTCATTAGATCTACCGTACTGATCTTTTAGTGATGAACTTAAATGTCCAATCACTATGTTGTACACCTGAAACTAACATGATATGGTATATCAACTATGTGTCAATTTTTAAATTATTGATACTTGCTACAAAATGGATTAACTTTTAAACATGTTATTTTAAGTAAAACATATGATATAAAGGATTAACTATTGTATGAATTCATTATATGGAGTATACAGATAGGCAAATCTATAAAGTAAAGTAGATAAAATTATGCCTGGGAGTTGGGGACGCAAAGGAGAGGGATGGGGGACCTATTCTAATGGGCATGCAGTTTCATTGAGGATGATAAAAATAGTCTATAATTAGATCACAGTGATGGTTACACAACTGTGTATGTATAATAAAAAGCACTGAATTGTATACTTTAAAAAAAAAAGTAAAAAAAATTTAAAGTTTTAAAAAAATAAAATTTAGAAAATAAGTGTGTATTATTATAAAACTGTTGATTCAGTGATTGAAGTCAAACATTAGTGATCTGTATATATGATTTCCCACCTAATTACAAAGAAGTAAAATGTTGCTTTATAAACATTTTAGTGTTTTAATTACTTGAGTGTGTCTCTGTGTGTTAGTAGCTCCATCATGTTTGACTCTTTGTGACCCAATGCACTGTAGCCACAGTCGCCTCTGTCCATGGAATTCTGCAGGCAAGAATACTGGACATGACTGAACGACTAACACACACACACATCCTGGAGTGGTTTGCCATTCCCTTTTCCAGGGATCTTCGCAATCCAGGGATCAAACCCAGGTCTCCTCCCTTGCAGGCAGATTCTTTACCATCTGAACCACAAGAGAAGTCCTATGCACACAAAATGATCTTTCTTTATCTATAGAAAATGAAAAGGAAATGAAAGCAAACATCATATCGCATATGATGTTTTCTCATATTTTACAGAAAAGATAATATCATATGGAGGATAGATCAGCTTCCTGAACTTTCAGACTATGACACATCATATTACCAATAGTCTAAAAAAGTACAATGTGTAAGATGCAATAAAACCCTTTTCCTTTGTCTCCCACTGTTCCTATAGAGTTTCTTCATTTGCCTTTTCTGCTCATCTTTAAATAGGCAGTCCTATGTTGACTTTAATTACCAAAATCTGAATTTGGAAATCAGACATTTCTAGTATATCATATTTATTAATGTTCTCATCCTTAAGCAAAATGAAGACTTATCTCGTCTGCCACTCCACCTCCAAGCCAAACTGGACCAGGGCAGATGGGGCTTCAGTTTAGAAGTGGACATCTTTACAGGGTTTCCCTCTGTCTTATCATTTACCAGTAAAACTCCCATCCTGGCTTACTTCAACACAACATCACTGAATACAGATTTGAGAGGAGATGTGCATAAGTGACAGTGAGGATGTGGTAGAGCCAGCTCCACCATACAGATGAAGAAATTGAGGTACAAACATGTAGCTACTTACAGTCAGTAAGTTGAACCAATCAAGTGTTATCTCTGCTCTAAACTACAGCCCCTTATTTGGTCTGACTATTTCACTTTACTTGTTTTTTCTGCCTTAGTGTCAGTCAAGTGGAGGCAATTGTTGAGTTATCAAATAACCCCTTTACAAATACAAATAATTCAAGTTCTTCTTAATTTCAGCTGTATTGATGAATACAGACTCCAATTAAGGGTGGATTGATTCTGTTGGATAGACTTGGGCAACGTTTCTCTTTTCAGTGTTTATAAAATAAATATCAATGAAGATGTAGAGAAGAGAGAATTAAGGGATGTAAGAGGTTTCCAGGAAAGGGATGTGACTCTAAAGATAAAATGTCTTCTGCACCCAAGAAAGGAAGGATATTTATCACATCTCTTTCTATCCTTCCAATTCTCTCTTTCTTTTTACATAGCTCCAACATTTCAAGTACAATTTTTTTATATTTAATACCATAGTTCTACTGATTTGTATGGAGAAGGCAATGGCACCCCAATCCAGTACTCTTGCCTGGAAAATCCCATGGGCGGAGGAGCCTGGTAGGCTGCAGTCCATGGGGTCGCTAGGAGTCGGACAGGACTGAGCAACTTCACTTTCACTTTTCACTTTTATGCATTGGAGAAGGAAATGGCAACCCACTCCAGTGTTCTTGCCTGGAGAATCCCAGGGACGGGGGAGCCTGGTGGGCTGTCATCTCTGGGGTCGCACAGAGTCGGACATGACTGAAGCGACTTAGCAGCAACTGATTTGTAGATTCAGTACACATGTGGCTACATTTCCGAGCAAAACAAATTGCTTTTTATAATATTATTCTTTTTCAAGACTTTATAGTGAAAATTTCAACAAAAAAATTCCAAATGAATTATGAAACAAAAACCCATTTATATTACTTAATAATTGTCAGGAGATTTCCTGGTAGCTGGGGGTTTCCCTGGTGGGTCAGTGGTAAAGAATCTGTCTGCCAACGTAGGAGATGTGGGTTCGATCCCTGAGTTGAGAAGATCTCCTGCAGAAGGAAATTGCAACCCACTCCAGTAATCTTGCCAGGGAAATTCGATGGACAGAGGAGCCTGGCAGGCTATAGTCCATGGGGTTGCAAAAAAGTCAGATAAAACTTAGCAACTAAAAAGTAACAACAATGATTGTCAGAAAAACAACTGTTCCTGATTTTAAAATATATATATATGTATTAATATATGTGATTTATATAACCACTCCTCCCATTACATAATAGTAAGCATGATGGAGAGCTTGGCAGGAGCACACACCATTTCAAGTGCATCAATAACCTTCCACTGTACATTCATTTTCTGGAGTACATTTACTATTCCCTTAAAACCTCCATTAAATGTGTAAAACTATCTTTCATCCTTGTCTATTTAATTTCTGATTTACCTAACAAAACACAATAGGTGAATAATTCTCATTGATATTTTCCAATAATTTCACAAAAATAGGCCACATCAAAGATTTTACTATAAATTATAAATATATTCAGCATCTTACAAATTAGGGTCTTGAAAAATGTTTGAAATTCAAATTCACCTGGGAATACTTATTTAGCCAAAAGTTTGACTTTTCAAAGATTTTTTGAAATATTCTGATGCTTAGTCTAGAATAGTGATATTTGTTAATAGTCACTTCCCATATGATATTTTAGTTTCTTTTAAGCAAAACTAATTTTTTCAATAGCAACAAGTTCATTGATCTACAAATTTTATTTCTGAATATTCATCACATATTAATGCATTATGTGCACATGCAGTAGTTTAAATTTTCTGTAATTGTCTATATTTTATTAGTTGACTAGTCCATATCTCTTCCCTATTTTGTTACTTATATCTAAAATGTTTCACTTGCCTACTACTCCTCATTGCCCTTTGCATAAATTCTATTTTTCATTCTTTCAAGGACAGCGTCAAGTCATTTTTGATGAAACTTGTTCTTGTGTCTTTGCATTTCCATTTTTTTCACAGCTCTTTAAATTATGCATTATGTTTTTCCAGTGTTTTAGCATATTTTGGTACACATTTGCTGTTCCACTGATTAACTCTTATTAGATATTTCAGAGATAGCATTGAGAATCTTTCCTTCAACATCCTCTCAGATATACTCTCTAATGATTTGGGTGCCCATCTTACACATTTGTATATCACTTTATGCGTAAGTCCATCATTTACTTTACTTCAAGTAGTATAATTGTCCATTAATTTAATCTTCCTATTATACACAGAGATGCTTGAGGGAAGAGATTAATTTTTTATCTCCTATATATAGTACAAAAATGAGATAGCCATTTATTCCTCAATAAAACTAGCAATCCATGAAACATTATTCACTAAAGGACACAATTTATTGTGTCCAATATTTGGTAATAAAATGTTTCTTATGTACAAAATATTTTGTTTTTATGACTTTTAGTATTGTTTATACATGTTTAACTCATAAATATTGTAGAAGTCCAATGTCTTTGCCTATTTATGCTTAGACTAATAGTAAGGCAAATATGAAATATATTTAAATTGTGAAGTAAATGGAAATTTAGGATGCTTTCATAACTGTGATTAAAAATGTACACCATTGTCAGAAATATGTTTAAATGTTTGAGGTAATAATTTCTAAAGTTCTCCTTATACTTTCGTCATCCCCCTTCCTGAACTTATACTCAAAATTAAAGATTTATATCCTCTTTATTCTGATTAAATTCATCCATGCCTCAAGTTTCCTTTATCACTTCTATCTTTATGTCAGAAAAGCTTTTTTCTTTTTTTTGACTTTGATTTTTCTTTGAAACATTCTGTATTTTCATCTATTTTTTCTTGATTTTCACTAATTTCAGCATATCAACAGAAAAACTATCCCTTAGTTTAAATAATTTCTTTGCCAGCTCTTTATTTTACTTATCTCTGAATCCAGCAGATCACAAAGCCCTTCCTGTCCTGCTACTTCCGATCTCTCAGTTCTGCATCTGTCTATTCCAAACAGCTCCCCTAGGTCTGTGCCACATCTTCTCTCTGCTTCAGTGTTTTCCAAATTATTGTTCTAACTTATTGATTTATGACATTGCCACTCTAATCAAAAGCACACACATATATACATAAATATATGTGTCTGTTTCAGGCTCATGGCACTCTGCAACCAACCTTCTCTCTTTCAGTCTGTTAAATTTTTAACTACACACACATTTCTTCTTAAATTCTATATCCTTCATAAATATTTTGTAACAATTCTAGCTTGATCAAATAGTTGTATCCTCCTTATATGAATAATTATTCTTATCATATTACAATTTTGGAATTTTATAGTGGTTGTTATTTATTTACACATATAGATATTTGTCTTATAGAGTGCACTGTAGGGTGAGAAGAATAAAGAGAGTAGTATTCAATTCACATCTCTTAAGAATCAAGAACAAGTATCATACATACACATATTTGATTATATAAAAGTGGCAGGAATTTTTGACAATGCAATTTTCAAAGGCTACAGTAATAATAAAATAAACTTAAAGCATTTTAAGACAACTGGGGAAATGACATTAACAATCAGAGCATATATTCTTTACTCTGAGTAAAACTTTGATAGTGTTAATATTATTGTTATAATTGCCATCTCAGTGACATCACTTGCTATCCATCTCATATGCTCAGCTTCTCTGAGAATCTGCTAATAGGGCAATGGAGCAACCAGGTTCCAATCTTCTATACCTTGCAACACTGGGAACAGGACCAAGTAGATCATAAAAAAGTGTCAGCACTATTTTAAAAAGATTCATATACTCATCCACAAAGCACAATATGATATTCACAGGGGCAATAATAAGAAAGGAGAGAGGTGGTTTTAAAGTTCTGTTGTTTTTCATTTAGTTACATCTGCTTATACAGACTACTGAAATTCAGTAGACCTGTCTCACTAGAGAATTGGGAGTGCAAAGTTTTTCACTGAGCTTGCATTCAGATTGTATTCACTTTGATAAAATTTGAATTCAGCCTTAAAGCATCAGTATCTGACATGCATAAACTCTTTGGAAGATGTCTAAGCAAGATATAAAAATGTATATGAGTGCTTAATTGTTAAAAAAAAAAAACTTTCAAAATACTTAATTTAAAATGACCGTAGTTTAGTATGCAGTCTCTACCCATATAGGTGGAATTTTATAGGAATAGAATTTTGTGCAAATTAAAAAATTCTCATGAGATGCAAAATAATTAACTTATTACCTCTAGTTAATGAATAATGAAAAAGCCATCTCAGAGAATCAACACTTGCCCCTTCATCACAGTAAACTGGTGGATTTCAAATTGTGCCCTGCAGAGTACCTATACCAGAGTCTATTGGAATGCTTATTTACAATTCAGATTTCTGGGTCTAAGCTCTGTCAACTGAAGCACTGCTTTTATCCCTACAACATAGGATCCCAAAGGATTCCTAAGGCAAACATGATTTGAGAACCACTGGGAGGCCACTGGTGAGTAAGTTCCAGATTATCAATTGTATGTCTTATCTTCAGGAGATAGTTATTTCTTATTTGTTTTTATTGAAATAGACAAAGACCCATTTGGGAATTAAACTGAAAGCATTTATTCCACTTAGTGAAAAGCTGGTTTTATAATGTGTCTTGGCTTATTTTTCAAGAATAGAAATAGAATCATCAACTATTATGACCCATGCCTACATTCTGTGTGAGAACTGAAAAATTATTGAGTATAAACTCTTTGTGTACTTTTTTAATCCCTAAAATTTATAATTTTTAATGCTTTTTTAGGGCTTCCCAGTTGGCACTAGTGGTAAAGAATCATCCTGCCAATGCAGGCGATGTAAGAGACCCTGGTCTAATCCCTGAGTTGGGAAGATCCCTGCAGGAGGGCACGACAACCACACTCCAGTATTCTTGCCTTGAGACTACCATAGACAGAGGAGGAGTCTGGTGGGCTATGGTCCATGGGGTCACAAAGAGTTGGACATGACTGAAGCAGCTTAGCGTGCAGGCACACAATGCTTTTTAAACATTTCCTCCTAAAATGAAGAGAATATCTAATTGTCAAATATCATAGATACATATAATATTAAAGATCAACTTATATAATTTTTTTGTCTTAGTCATGTCTTTGGGAGGTATTGAGCAGCTGAGCACACACACACACACACACACACACACACACACCGTAAAAGCCACAGATTAGAATAAATTGTCAGAGAATGCTAGAAAAATCCTATATGTTTGAAATTTCTTAAATAAAATTTTAACTATGGGAATTAAACTGTGTATTAAAGTTGATGTTAAATTGGCACTAATATTAAATTTGAGAAACATACACAAACATGAGTTTATATCATTAACCCCTTCACATATTATTTTTTTCTTACCACTTAAAACCAACACCCAGTTCCAATTAAGGAAAGCCTTAACTTGCATTTGATCTAAACTGTTAAATTTGCATACAACTGATCTATGCCACTCTTCCAATCTAAAATATTTGAGTGAAGTTGAAGTAGGCTTTCTCACTTAAATAGTAGTAGAACTTACATAAGACCAATTATTTTAGTCATGTTTCTTCTGGTATTTCATTCAGAGTAATTGCTACCATCTCTTTTGAATTCTTTCACCTAAAATAACATATTGGAGACAGCGATAAGAACAGAAATACCACCTTTGCCTCAGAGGCATCTTTAGAATCATGCTGGGGTTTTTAACAGTTTATTTGTGCTTGACCAGCAGGTAGGAAGCAAGCCCTTGGCCAGAGTCTCCAGATAAACTAAGAGGTAAGATTTGTACATATTTCATTCCCTAACAGGCCCCGAAGGAGACTGTGAAAAGAACTGAAGTGATTCTCAGCATGTACATATTAAGCTGCTTCAGTCCCATCTGACTCTGAGACCCCATGGACTGTAGCCCACCAGGCTCCTCTATCCATGGGATTCTCCAGGCCAGAATACTGGAGTGGGTTGCTATGCCTTCCTCCAGGGCACATAATTACATATTCAGCTGTATCCTGGGTGCTCAAAATTCAGGAAGTATTTTTTCCTATGATGTTATTTAAATAAATATATAAATCTATATTTTAAAATTTCAAATTGCCTATTAAAATCAAATATAAAATATATAAATATGCAAATATATCTAAAATAAATTTAAATCTTGAGTATGTATCTTTAGTGGGTGATCTCAGTCATCCTCGTAACAATAAAACTTTGGGCACCTGGGAGAATGTGAAAGTACATTTTCGAAGGCTAGATCTGAGTAGTGGTTTTTAGTTCTTTATTCAGAATAACTTATTACATGGTTTTACCAAGAAAATTTCAGTGTCAAAATTCACCATTTTCCATTTACCAAATGGTGAACAAAGAGAATACGACTTTGTAACCCCTCTGGGTGTAACTGGGTTCATACTGATTCTAATAAAAATCTTCATTAATTACATATTATAATGACTACTTCCTTAAACATAAACAAAATACTATAAACTTTAAACTATTAAAAGAGCCTATCTCAACCTGGATGCCAAAAATTAATGATAGAATAAAATGAAGAGATATGTTTTAATTAAACAGATCAATATTTTTCAATAAGTAAAAATATTTTTATCACCATTTACTTAATAATTCAATAATTAATCTGGGCATCTTGTCACCTTTCTATATCATACATTTACAATTTAAGAAAAAATATATATTTGAATATAAGTATGTATATATTTGGGCTTCCCTGGTGACTCAGACAGTAAAGAATCTGCTTGCAATGCAAAAGACACAAATCTGATCCCTGGGTCAGGAAGATCCCCTGGAGAAGGGAATGGCTACCCACGCCAGTATTCTTGCCTGGAGAATTCCATGGACAAAGTAGCCTGGCGGGTTACAGTCCATGGGGTTGCAAAGAATCAGACACAGCTGAATGACTAACAGTTTCACTTTCATGTGTATATTTATGCATAAGTCTGTAGTTTTTGATAGTTTGTGCAAAAAAGATCAGATATTGCTCATTGTGCAGTAGGAATTTTGGCTGATGCATTTAATTCTTTAATTTTAGATTGTTTTTATATTAACTGAAGGGCAATAACATTGTTCTCTGAGGTGAATTTTAATATTTGTAAATGTTTTATTTGTTAAATTAACAAATGGTAACATGGATACAATGATATATTTTATAAAGTAACTAATGTACTAATATTGACATAATTGAATCAAAATTCCTATAATGAGAAACAGTCAATATAAACAAATATGTTAGTTATTAGATGAAAACAGACCTATTTTTATTTGTTTATTTTTTGGCCACACCACACCAAACCACTTATGGGATCTTAGTTTCCTGACCAGGGATTGAACTTGGGCCACCACAGGGAAATCACTGAGTCCTAACCAGTGGGTTGCCAGGGAATTTTCCAAAAAAACAGACTTACTTTAAAATATTGCTTATGACTAAGAAATTGTCTTCAAACAAACAATAATGACCTATGTTCTACATTCAAATTTGTTTACTGTACAAACAGTTCTTACATGCTTATACTGGAAAAAAAAAAGCAAACTTCTTTACATTTCCTATAAATTACCTCTTTTCATCTAAAATATGAAGGGCTTTATTTCACCTAAGTTGCTTTCTTATTCATTACAAAATTATTATTACAGAAGAGATAAGTGAGAGAAGTATTTTGCCTAATGTGAATTAACCACACCACTTAATTGATTTGATCTCATAGTGTATAATTTAGATAAGCTTGTTAGACGGTTTTGTCATTTAGAATTCAAGTAATGGAAACAACCAGTGTTTTGCTGGTAGCTTGTTTTGACGGATGGAGATCCTCTACGGATGTACTTGATTATAGTAGATGGAAGTTATATGACTATATGTAAAAGATTTTATACAGAAAACTTTTAATCTTCATTTGACTGCTGGTAGAGCTCTTTTCACATACTGGCATTATTTCTATTTCTAAAACAGTATTCCCTCCTTTTTTTGTGAACAATACTCAATATTATCTTATAGAGTAATATAAGGGACTTATGGTGCAAAACACGGATATCAAAGGTAAATTGCCTTTTAAGAGGGAAAATGATAAAAAGTTAGAGTTTGAAGTCCCTTCATAAGATGAGGTCTTCAGTTCTCCTACCAAGGGGTTGTGTGATCTTGGACAAGTTTCTTAACTTTTAATAATAATACAACCTTGCTATTTTATGTCTAAAATTGAGAAACTACTAGACAGTCATTGTAATTGGAATACATATGCAAATCACTTTGCATAATGCATGACACATGGTAACTTATTAGTAAATATCATTGTCACCATCATCAAATTAAATTGGTAGGAAATTTTAATGCCTCAGGAACCATCTATTTTGCAACAATAAAACAGTAAACTATTTACAGTTGCATCATACAAATGGCTATGCCATTTAAATTTATTTTCATTTCTAACAGATTTATAGAAGGAAATGGATGGAAATGGGTGCTTAACACTGTTACACATGCATATGTACACACACAAAGTCAAAACAAATTATGATTAGTAAATTTTAAGAAATAATCTTGTGCATTCTTAAGCAACAATAAAATGTAGCTCCATGAAGTTTATCTGAAGGAGAAACTTTTTCCAGCATAAATGATTAATAGATAAGAACAAATATAGCTGGTTATGGGAAATTCTCTTTTTAAGTTACAATATGTATGAAATATATGCTGTCTTGACTTTTATATTCAAAAGGTTAGTATTTCAGTTTGTCATTTTATGTAATATTTTCAGTTTAATTGATCCATGTAAAACTACTCAGGCACAAAGAGCATTGTCTTCTATAGAGGTGGTTTTTCTGTTTTTAAATGTATTCTGTATTTTCCTCTGAAGGATGTAATTCAAAATGACAGTACATTAAAAAAGAGCTTGATACAAGTCATGTAAAGTTTCAAGGGGATTAATATTTTATTCATGCAAAATGTGAAAAACCCTCTTCTTTCTCATGATTTAAAAATATCTCTCACCCTATTATATTTTCAGGCTATAGTTCAAATGTGCATGTAACACTTGCATACTTGAAGAAAGAAAATAATTAGATCACAGTGATCCGTTTGATATATTTATTCTACCCTTTCATTTCTGTTTACAGTGACAATTCAACATATGTCATGTGACTTTTTGCAGATGTGTCTTAAAAGTATGGTTTTAGAGTTTCAGGTAAAAGAAAATAATAGATTTTCATTTTCATATTATGTTGCATTGGAAGAAATTTGAACTGCAAAGTCAGAAAAAAGTTTGCCAGTTTTGATGATCTTGGGCAAGTTAATCTCTCTAAGCCTCAGTTTTCTTAACAGCAAAACATGGAATATAAAGACCTCAAAGTATTTCCAAAGAAAATGATAAAGTTCCTGACACAGCGTGTAAATGCTCTAAAAGTTCAAATACCCTTACCTCCCAATCCGTCTTTCTGGGTCTCATCTAGTTACTCTTAGACCTACAGATTCAACTTTGAATAAATTCCAAACAGGCCTGCTGCTTTATCCAGATTCTTTTCCCTAGCAAAGACCTGGAGTTGATTTTCCTGTTGCCCTGGGACCTGAGTGCACCATCTTGGTTCCCTGCCTATACTCTAGTTTCTCTCCCACTGAGACATTTTCATTTCCTTGTTGTATGTCAGTCTATTTGTCTGATAGCTGCACAAACTTTTGTGAACTACCCTTCATTCATATTCAGAAGCTGTTTCTTTCCAATGGTTGAGTTTTGTACTCGTGAAAAACTTTACCATCATCCTTGTGAATAAGAGTATTGACACCACCTAAGATCATTTCTGTTGTCTCCTGTACCCTAGACTGAACCTATTTTATATGCACAAAATCCAAAACAGGATTTTAAATCACAATACCACTTTTTATGTAAAAGTATACTAATCTTTCAAATTAGTCTCCTCAATTAGCTATTACAAATTACCACAAATACATAGTAAAAATGTTAAAAATCGGTATTTTTCAGGTGGGAGTATGTTCTTTGTTAATGCCATATGATAGAGAATCAAATACTTTATTTTTTCCATTTACGTATTTATTTATACTTTTTCTGTTTCCCTTAAGAGAAGAGAAAGAGAAAGGGATGCTCTAGGGCTCTGTTTTTAGTCATAACATATTATTTGCTAGCTATTTGTCATATACATCCCATTTGCTAAAGTAGGGAGATTTCTAATTGCCAGTCTTATAACATTTGTTCAGTACACTGACTTTCTGATCACTAACTAAACATATTTTCACAAAAAATATGTTGGTAGTTTTAAGAAAAAAATGACCAAGTATTAAAGTATGTAAAACCATACAGCTAAAGGAATAAAATATCCATTTAGCTAAATGTCCTCAGTGTTATATACTTTGGTAGATAAACTCACTTGGAATTAGATGAGGAAAATCATTTTGCTTTGTTTTATAAAACTTTTCATGCAAAATAGTGACTTTATCACGTTCCTTATAGAAACAATGATAGAAATATTCACTTTCTGTATTCTAAGTTCTAGGAATACTGAACTACAATCCTAGAAAAGTACCAAAAATCAAACAGGTACTTATTGGTGTTAAATGTAATACTGCAAAGGAAAACTAGATATAACACAAGTGAGAGGTATTCATTTTCAACAAGAAACATAGAATTACAGAGAAGAGATAAGTGTGAATTATTCTATTATCATAGAAACTGTAGCAATTTTCACCTACTGCAAACTTAAATAAAATGCAACCAAAGTAATGAAATAGCATCACTATATCATATGATATCTCTAGGGAATTATACAGAAACAATTTAACATAATATAATTGATAAAGTGAAGACAGAAAATTTTATGTTAGTTATATGATATAAGAAATAGTACAGTGGGATGTGCATCATAAGTCAAATTATACATCAATTTTCATATTTGTATTACTTTTTCAATTAGTAAGAAATCATACAAGATCCCAATCTACTATGAATATTTCATTTTCATATGAATTGATAACATAAGTTGTATAATTATTGACTCATTTATGTTATTTTATATTAAAATCACACTATGTATGACTCTTATGGAAAAATGTAATTCTGAGGACATTTAATTTTTAGCTTCTGCTTCCTAAAGAACAAAAGTGTCTGGAAAATCATTACAAGTCCTGTAAAATTCAGTGAAATGTAAGACATTTTTTAAAAAGCTGTACTGATTTAGACTTAACAGGAAAGAACATACTTTTGGGGAATCGAGGTGGATTGTCATTGACATCCGTGAGGGTGATGTTGACTATTGTCGTTCCGGCTAACCCTCCCAGTTGTCCGCCCATATCCTTGGCTTGGATGAGAACTTGGTATTGTTCTTTGACTTCCCTGTCCATGTTTGGCAAAGCTGTTCTAATAACACCTTAAGGGGAAAAAAATAGAAAACAAATATCACAAATGTTCAGTTTTCCAAAATAGTCCACAAGAAAATGATTCTATATAAATTCTTTAGCAAAGACATGCTAACAAAATTTATGTGTTTTTTAAATTGATTTAGTTTAATTGGAGGCTAATTACTTTACAATATTGTAGTGGTTTTTGCCATACATTGACATGGATCAGCCACAAGTGCGTGTGTCCCCCCCATCCTGAATCCCCCTCCCACGTCCCTTCTTACGTGCCCTGCTTCATTTTTTGAACTTGCACTGGTCATCTATTTTACATATGGTAATATACATGTTTCAATGATATTCTCTGAAATCATCCCACCTTCACCTTTGCCCACATACTCCAAAAGCCTGTTGTTTACATCTGTGTCTCTTTTGCTGCTCTGCATATAGGATCATCATTACGATCTTTCTAAGTTCCAAATATATGCATTAATATACTGAATTGGTGTTTCTCTTTCTGACTTACTTCACTCTGTATAATAGACTCCAGTTTCATCCACATCATTAGAATTGACTCAAACACATTCATGTTTTTAGCTGAGTAATATTCCATTGTATATATGTACCACAACTTCCTTATCCATTCATCTGCTGATGGGCATCTAGGTTGCTTCCATGTCCTGGCTATTGTAAACAGTGCTGCAATGAACACTGGGGTACATGTGTCTCTCAATTCTGGTTTCCTCGGTGTGTATGCCCATCAGTGGGATTGCTGGGCCATATGACAGTTCTATTTCTAGTTTTTTTAAGGAATCTGCACACTGTTCTCCACTGTACCAGTTTGCATTCCCACCAGCAGTGTAAGAGGGTTCCCTTTTCTCCACACCCTCTCCAGCATTTATTGTTTGTAGACTTTTTGATGGTAGCCATTCTGACCAGCATGAAATGATACCTCATTATGGTATTGATTTGCATTCTCTACTAATGAACGATGTTGAGCATATTTTCATGTGTTTATTAGTCACCTATATGTCTTCTTTGGAGAAATGTCTGTTTAGTTCTTTGACCCATTTTTTTATTGGGTTGTATGTTTTTCTGGTATTGCGTTGCATAAGCTGCTTGCATATTTTGGAATTTAATTCTTTGTCAGTGGTTTCATTTGCTTTATTCCCCTCCCCCCACCATTAAATTATATGTGGTTTTAAAAGTGAAACACCCACAATGTCCAATAGTTTGGATGTAATTTAATGATTGTGGTAATAGCCATTTACTGACATTTGTGCAGCATTGTGGAATATGGTTAAGGATCTCACTAAGTCAGCCCCAGTTAGACATAATTTACACAGAATCATCTTACCTTTAAAAAATAAATTGTTAAAAATGTATATTTTATATGTACATGCTCAGTCACTAAGTCGTGTCCAATTCTTTGCAACCCCATGGACTATAGCCTGCCAGACTCCTCTGTCCATGGGATTTTCTAGGCAAGGATACTGGAGCTTGTTGCCATTTCCTAAGTGGATACAGTGAGCAGATTTCTAAAAAATGCCACATTCTTCTTCATTCTTATTTTTTTAGGATACATATATTAACTTTTTTAAACACTTGAAATATTTTATTTGTATATTTTATTTTGTTTCTCAGGATTCCTGACATTAATTTTAGTCACAGAATTTTTTTTTTTAACTTAGATTTCATTAAGCTTTGCCATTGTAGGGAGTTTTGTTTCTTTTATCACCAAGTTACTCCAGCCTCTAATGGAGTGCTTATCATGCAGAGAAAAACTCGATAAGATTGTGTTGACCATCTAACTAGTGGAATGACTAGCTGAATAAAGGAAGGAATCTATAAATAATTTATAATCATGAATCATTTGATATATATGGATATTTATATAGCCTACTCATTTTCTGCCCTTATGTCCAAGTGTAGAACTCTGTTTATATGTTTTCATAGTGAAAAAACTAAAACCTTCTGGGTTTATTAAATGAATTTTATAACAAACACTAATATATACCCAATAATTTTAAGGGGGGATTGCGGATAATTTGTCTTAAATGCATGTGTGTTTAGTATTGCTATTTCTTAAATAATAAAGCTTATATGAATAATAAATTTAAGTTGTCAACACAAAATATAGAATCCAAATCATAAACTGAATACATATCCCTAATTCTTCTGTACTTATCTAATGCTGTTCTTTTGCTAATTTAGATTTAACTACAATCTGAGTGTTCTTCTAGCCCTTGGCAGGAAAAAGTTGCAAAAAAAGGCAAATTCCATTTTTGCTCCTGCTGTTTCATTTATGCTCTGCTATTCACTTACTATTATTTCAATCTGTTTGTCCATTCTTCAGCTTGGATTTCTGATGTTTCATTTCCAATGGTCTTAACTAAGATCCTTCATCTCTACATCTTGGCTTGGTCCTGCAAGCCTTTAAGCTATATGACTTCTGTCTGCCTTGCAATACTTATATTTTCTAAATAACTGCCTGACTTTAATTCACATTCATGCTATAGTTTCCTCTTGATGATAAGCTTTGTGTTTAGTCAATTTGTTTCAAGTAAGAACATACGTATATTTTTAAATTTTTCTCACGTCATTTCTAGTATGACAATTTCCAATATCACAATGGACTTCCCTTCCCTAGTCGCTCAATGGTAAAGAATCCAACTGCCAATGCAGGAGACACAGATTTGATCCCTGGGTTAGGAAGATTCCTAGGAGAAAGAAATAGCAACCCACTCCAGTATTCTTGCCTAGAGATATCCATGGACAGAGAAGCCTGGCAGGCTACAGTCCATGGGGTTGCAAAGAGTGGGACATGACTTAGTGACTAAGCAAAAACAACAATAAATACTCCATATAAACTCCACAGTAATGATACCACATATTGTAATTAATTTAAGAATAAAAAATTAATTTAAATAATAAATAAATAAATTCATTAATTTATAATCAATCCCTACTTTTTAGGCACATGTACATTGAATCCTAGTATGAGTGTCTTGTACCTGATGAACTTTCCAACATACACAATCACGATAATTAGGGTAATAGCAAGAATGAAAAAATTGATTTATTTCTGCCGATATAAATGGAAATACATGGTTGAGTGTTATACCCTTAAATTTATATATTAAATAATATTAGCCTATCAGGGGATATATTCCCCCTTTACAATCACCCTCCTGTTGTATTCAAGCCTCTCAATTTTGGTGAATCTGGGTGTATTTCATAAAATTGGGTTAGATAAAATTGGATTTGATAACTCTGATGTTATCAAAATTGATGCTTTTGAATTGTGGTGTTGGAGAAGACTCTTGAGAGTCCCTTGGACTGCAAGGAGATTAAACCAAATCCTCAAGGAAATCAGTCCTGAATATTCATTGGAAGGACTGATGCTGAAGCTGAAACTCCAATACTTGGGCCACCTGATGCGAAGAATTGACTCATTTGAAAAGACCCTGATGCTGGGAAATACTGAAGGCAAGAGAAGAAGGAGAGAACAGAGGATGAGAGGGTTGGATGTCATCACTGACTTGACGGACATGAGTTTGAGCAAGCTCTGGGAGTTTGTAATGGACAGGGAAGCCTGGCGTGCTGCAGTTCATGGGGTCGCAAAGAGTCGGACATGACTGAGTGGCTGAACTGACTGACTGACTCTGATGTCAACTTTTTGAGGTGAAAATAATGTTCTACTATATTTGAAAAAATCATAAAATATTGGGTATTTGGTTTGATCTGAGTTATTTCTTGAAGTGGCTGTTGAACTATAGGATTTAAACATGGGACCATAGAGTTAGTAAACACCTTTACTAAAATATACATTTCATTCAGGCACTGTTACTAGATTTAAGGGTACAGTGGCAAACATGTTTCCATCTGCTTCTCCAAATTTGTATACTTTTCTAGACTTCTTTCTCCTCTCTGGCTTCTGGTTGCCTTAGCCAATATGCAAGATTGGTTAGTAGACAGATGATGAATTTGGGCTTTTCTTTCCATAAATTCCCCACATTCCACACTCTCTCCTGCCATGGTTTGCCTGTCTCTATCCCCATCCCCTCATTTCTCTACTCCAGTGTGGAAACTGAAGCCCCTTCTTATGTCTTCTCCAGATACTGCCTTATCTTTTATGGTTTCCTTACAATCTGCTCACACGTCCCATAAAGAGTCCTTTTATTAAACTAATTTCAAATTGCCCAACTGGGTATCATCTTTTTTCATCTGGGAAAATAATTGATAGAGTCTCTTACAAGGTCCCTTCATGAATTGTGCATTTAATGGGTATGTGTTCCTGTGGAGTGGTGCAAAGCCCATAAAGAAGCTATTAAATGATTAAGCTAATTTCAGATGATGATTGGTGTTATGAGGAAAGTGAACGCAAGTGCTTTTGAAGGTAGTATCAAAAATGTCCTCTGTGAGGAAAGAGTTTAGAGCTGCAATTCTAGAGAAATGGAAGAGGTAGACTTAGAAAGAACATAGGGAGGAGTATCCTAGTGATGAAAAGGAGAGCATTACTTACTCAAAGCTTACAAGAAAAGCACTTGGAGGTCAATGTGACTGCAGCATACCACTGTTGAGAGAGATGGTATAAAATAAGACCACAGATAGGGAGATAAATGAGATAATAGTTTTCAAAGATAAATAAACCCTCTGGGAAAGCATCTTGAAAATCAACAAGTAGGACTACATTAAACTAAAAAGCTTCTGCATAGCAAAAGGAGTAATCAACAAAAATGAAAAGGCAGTCTATGGTATGGGAAAAGCTGCCTGTAAACCATATATCTGATAAGGACTTAATACCCATAATAGAAAAGAACTTATGCAACTCATTAACAAACAAACCAAAAATCTAGTTTAAAAAATGCACAAAGAAACTGAATAGAAATTTTTCCATAGAAGTAATACAAGTGTCCAATAGTTACATGAAAAGGTGCTTGACATCAGTATTCATCAGGGAAATGTACAATTATCAAAACCACAATGAGACATAACCTTAGGATTTTAGAATGGCTGTTAACAATAAGTCAAGAAGAAGAAATAACAAGTATTGGCAATAATGTTGAGTAAAGAGGACCCTGTGCACTGTTGGTAGGGATGTAGCATCCAGTTCCATCACTTTGTTGCATATAGATGGGGGAAAAGTGGAAATAGTGACATATTTTATTTTATTTTATTGGGCTTCAAAATGACTGTGGATAGTGACTTCAGCCACAAAATTAAAAGACACTTGCTCCTTGGAAGAAAAGCTATAACAAACCTAGACAGTGTATTAGAAAGCAGAGACATCAGTTTGCCCACAAAGGTCCGTCTAGTTAAAGCTATGGTTTTTCCAGTAGTCATGTATGGATGTGAGAGTTGGACCTTAAAGAAGCCTGAGCACCGAAGACTTGATGCTTTTGAACTGTGGTGTTAGAGAAGACTCTTGAGAGTCCCTTGGACAGCATGACACTCAAACCAGTCAGTCCTAAAGGAAATCAATCCTGAATATTCACTGGAAGGATTGATGCTAAAGCTGAAACTCTAATACTTGGCCACCTGATGTGAAGAGCCAACTTATTGGAAAAGACCCTGATGCTGGAAAAGATTAAGGGCAAGAGGAGAAGGCGGTGACAGAGGATGAGATGGCTGGATGGAATCACTTGCTCAATGGACATGATTATGAGCAATTTCTGGAAAACAGAGGAACTAAAAAGCCTCTTGATGAAAGTGAAAGTGGAAAGCAAAGAAGTTGGCTTAAAGCTCAACATTCAGAAAACGAAGATCATGACATCCAGTCCCATCACTTCATGGGAAATAGATGGGGAAACAGTGGAAACAGTGTCAGACTTTATCTTTTGGGGGCTCCAAAATCACTGCAGATGGTGACTGCAGCCATGAAATAAAAAGACGCTTACTCCTTGGAAGGAAAGTTATGACCAACCTAGATAGCATATTGAAAAGCAGAGATATTACTTTGCCAACAAAGGTCCGTCTAGTCAAGGCTATGGTTTTTCCTGTGGTCATGTATGGATGTGAGAGTTGGACTGTGAAGAAGGCTGAGCACCGAAGAATTGATGCTTTTGAACTGTGGTGTTGGAGAAGACTCTTGAGAGTCCCTTGGACTGCAAGGAGATCCAACCAGTCTATTATGAAGGAGATCAGCCCTGGGATTTCTTTGGAGGGAATGATGCTAAAGCTGAAACTCCAGTACTTTGGCCACCTCATGTGAAGAGTTAACTCATTGGAAAAGACTCTGATGCTGGGAGGGATTGGGGGCAGGAAGAGAAGGGGACGACAGAGGATGAGATGGCTGGATGGCATGACTGACTCGATGGATGTGAGTCTGGGCGAACTCCGAGAGTTGGCGATGGACAGGGAGGCCTGGCATGCTGCGATTCATGGGGTCGCAAAGAGTCGGACACAACTGAGCGACTGAACTGAACTGAACTGAACAGTCCATAGGGTCACAGAGTTATACATGACTTAGCAACTAAGGAACAAGAACAACACTAGGAAATAGTATGGAGTTTCCTTAAAAAAAATTTTTTTTAAATAGAGCTACTATATGTTCAACAATTCTTCACATCTAAGTATATATTAAGAGGAAGTGAAAATAAAATCTCTCACCCCATGTTCATTGCTGTATTATCCATAATAGCCAAGATATGAAAACAACAGCAGTGTCCATCAACAGATCACTGAATAAATAAGATGTGATAAAATGGAATATAATTCAATAATTCAGTTATGAGAATGAAAAAGAAAATCCTGCCATTTGCAACAACATAGGAGAAACTTACATTATGTTATGTGAAATTAGTCAGACAGAGAAAGATAAATATGCTACAATATAATTTATACCTAGACTCTAAAAAGCTAAACTTACAGAAACAGAGAGTAGGACAGTGGTTACCAAGGGCTGTGAGGTGAAGGAAATTGGGAGATTCTGGTCAAATGGCACAAGCTTACAGTTATAAAATGGATAAGTTCTTGGAATATAATATATATCATGGTGCTTTCAGTTAGTATTACTACATCATATACTGAACACTTGCTAAGATAGCTCTTACAAATTCTCATCACATAAAGAAAATGGTAACTTGTGACATGATGGAGGTGTGGCTAACACAATGGTGGTGATCATTTTCCAATATACAAATGTATCAAATCAATACATTGTAGACCTAATATTTACACAACATTATATGCTAATTCAGTTCATTTCAGTCGCTCATTCATGTCCGACTCTTTGTGACCCCGTGAACCACAGCATGCCAGGCCTCCCTGTCCATCACCAACTCCTGGAGTCCTCAGATAGATTATGTGGATTGATGGATGCATAAATAGATATAGATAGATAAAAAAGACAGAATGAACAATAGATGAAAGGCTGCATTCTCCATTCTCTGGGGATTAGAGTCCAGAGGAGACCTGGATCACCACTCTGTTCTTAAAAGTGCAGCCGGGGAGGCGTTCCTAAGATGGCAGAGGAATAGGATGGAGAGATCACTTTCTCCCCCACAAATTCATCAAAAGAACATTTGAACGCTGAGAAAATTCCACAAAACAACTTCTGAATGTCAGCAGAGGACATCAGGCACCCAGAAAAGCAGCCCATTGTCTTAAAAAGGAAGTAGGAAAAAATATAAAAGATAAAAAGAGAGACAAAAGAGGTAGAGACGGAGCTCCATCCCCAGAGGGGAGTCTTAAAAAAGAGAGAAGTTTCCAAACACCAGGAAACGCTCTCACTGCCCAGTCTGTGGCGAGCCTTGGAACCACAGAGGGCAACATAACCAGGAGGAAAAATAAATAAATAATTAAAACCCACAGATTATGTGCCCAACAGTAACTCCCCCAGCCAAGAAGCAGCGCAGATGCCTGCATTCACCACTAGCAAGTCTGGGCTGGGCAGAGAGGCAAGGGCTGCATTGCTTACTTAGAGTAAGGACTGGGCCTCAATGCCCCAAGGGCAATCTGAGGGAACTAACATGGTTTAGCAAACCAGACTGTTGGATAACTACCACCCAAAAAGCCCTATCTAAGACACAGCCAGGCCCACTCACAGTACAAAGGACTGACTAGAGCTACTTGAAAAGCCCTAACCTAAGGCACCGTCAGGCCAGCTCACAGAACAAAAGACTGAGGAGAGCTAGCTGGCTACAGATCACCCATCCCCCTCCAGTGACAGGCAGGCGAAGGCAGCCAGAGCCGGAAGGGGGCAATCGTGGCCCCAGAGAGGCATCATCTACCAAACTGCAAGCAGGCTTTGTTGCTAACCAAGACTTCTTGGGATTCTGGACAGTCAACATTTGCCTGAGAAGGTGCGCCGGTTGTACACCAAGAAAACCGAGCTGCAGGGATGGGGGAAGTGATAAGTTGCAGCGACCATGCTCGCCAAACACCTGGTCACCTGAGCTGCTCGGACCTGGGAAGAGCACAAAATGCAGGCCCACCCAAGTCTGTGCTTCTGAGGACTACCTGAATATCTGAACCTGAGAGGCTTAGACCTGGGAAGTGCATACAACCCAGGCCCTGCCTCAGACAGTTCCCAGCAGAACAACCTAGAGCCTAAGCAGTGTAAACAGGGAAAGCACACACGCCGTGAGCAGGGGCAAACCAGTGTGGCTGAGACACTGCTGGTACATGCCAGTGTTATTTGTTTGCAGCTTCCCTCCCTCCCCAAAGCACAACTGAACAAGTGAGCCGAAAAAAGTGTCCATCACCGCCCCCTTGTGCCAGGGAGGAAATTAGATACTGAAGAGACCAGCAAACAGAAGAAGCTAAAACAGAGGGACCCTCCTTGGAAGTGACAGGTGCAATACATTAAAACCCTGTAGATAGTACTGACTACATAGGAAGGGGCCTACAGATTTTGAGAAATATAAGCCGCATCAAGGAACTATCCAAAAATGAACTGATACCACACTGCCCACAACAACACCAGAGAAAGTCCTAGATATATTTTTACTATTTTTACTATCATTCTTTAAATTAAATGTTTTTTTTTTTATTTTTAAGTCCTCTGTTACTCCTTTTTCATTTTTATAACCTACTATTACTTTGCAAAAAAAAAAAAAAAAGAGAGATCCTATTTTTTAAAGCAAACTTCATATATATATATATTATAATCATTTTTATTTTCTCTTTTTCTTTAATAATATAATTTTGAAATCCAACCTCTAGATTTTTAATCTTTGCTTTTTGGTATTTAGTATCAATTTTGTACCTTTAAGAAACCAATCTTCAAATCTTCAGTACCCATTTTTACTTGGGAGTGAGATTACTGGCTTGACTACTCTCCCCCCCCCCGCCCCGCCCCCCTTTGGCCTCTCCTTTTTCTCCACCAGGTCGCTCCTATCTCCTCCCTCCCCCTTCTCTTCTCTACACATATCTTCTTCTCTGTAAATCTCTTTGTGTGTTCCGGACGGTGGATAACACTTAGGGAACTGATTACTGGCTGGATCTGTCGCTCCTTTTGATTCCCCCCCTTTATCCTCCTGGCCACCTCTGTCTCCTTCCTCTCTCTTCTCTTCCCTGTATAACTCCATAAACATCTCTGAGCAGTCCAGACTGTGGAGCACACATAAGGAAGTGATCACTGGCTAGCTTGCTCTCTCCTCTTTTGATTCCACCTCGTCTCATCCTAGTCACTTCTATCTCCCTCCTCCTCCTTCTCTTCTCCATGTAACTCTGTGAACCTCTCTGGGTGTCCCTCACTGTGGAGAAACTTTTCATCTTTAACCTAGATGTTTTATCAACGGTGCTGTATAGATGGAGAAGTCTTGAGGCTACTGTAAAAATAAGACTGAAAACCAGAAGCAGGAGACTTAAGTCCAAATCCTGAGAACACCAGAGAACTCCTGACTCCAGGGAACATTAATCGACAGGAGCTCATCAAACGCCTCCATACCTACACTGAAACCAAGCACCACCCAAGAGCCAACAAGTTCCAGAGCAAGATATACCACACAAATTCTCCAGCAACACAGGAACATAGCCCTGACCTTCAATATACAGGCTGCTCAAAGTCACTCCAAACCCACTGACATCTCATAACTCATTACTGGACACTTCATTGCACTCCAGAGAGAAAAAATCTAGCCCCACACACTAGAACATGGACACAAGCTTCCCTAACCAGGAAACCTTGATAAGCCACCCATACAACCCCACCCACAGCAAGGAAACTCCACAATAAAGAGAACTCCACAAACTGCCAGAATACAGAAAGGACACCCCAAACACAGAAATAGAAACAAGATGAAGAGACAGAGGCATACCCAGCAGGTAAAGGAACAGGATAAATCCCCATCAAACTAAACAAATGAGGAAGAGATAGAGAATCTACCTGATAAAGAATTACAAATAATGATAGTGAAAATGATCCAAAATCTTGAAAACAAAATGGAATCACAGATAAATAGCCTGGAGACAAGGGTTGAGAAGATCCAAGAAAGGTTTAATAAGGACCTAGAAGAAATAAAAAAGACTCAATATATAATGAATAATGCAATAAATGATATCAAAAAACACTCTGGAGGGAAAAAAATACTAGAATAACAGAGGCAGAAGATAGGATTAGTGAGGTAGAAGATATAATGGTAGAAACAAATGAATCAGAGAGGAAAAAAGAAAAACGAATTAAAAGAAATGAGGACAATCTCAGAGACCTCTGGACAATGTTAAACACCCCAACATTCGAATCAAAGGAGTCCCAGAAGAAGAAGACAAAAAGAAAGACCATGAGAAAATACTTGAGATAATAGTTGAAAACTTCCCTAAAATGGGGAAGGAAATTATCACCCAAGTCCAAGAAATTCAGAGAGTCCCAAATAGGATAAACCCAAGGCGAAACATCCCAAGACACATATTAATCAAATTAACAAAGATCAAACACAAAGAACAAATATTAAAAGCAGCAAGGGAAAAACAACAAATAATACCCAAGGGGATTCCCATAAGGATAACAGCTGATCTTTCAATAGAAACTCTTCAGACCAGGAGGGAATGGCAAGACATACTTCAAGTGATGAAAGAAAATAACCTACAGCCCAGATTACTGTACCCAGCAAGGATCTCATTCAAATACGAAGGAGAAATAAAAAGCTTTACAGACAAGCAAAAGCTGAGAGAATTCAGCACCACCAAACCAACTCCCCAACAAATGCTAAAGGATCTTCTCTAGATAAGAAACACAAAAAGGGTGTATAAACTCAAACCCAAAACAATAAAGTAAATGGCAACAGGATCATACTTATCAATAATTACCTTAAACATAAATGGGTTGAATGCCCCAACCAAAAGACAAAGACTGTATGAATGGATACAAAAACAAGACCCCTATATATGTTGTCTACAAGAGACTCACCTCAAAACAAGGGACACATACGGACTGAAAGTAAAGGGCTGGAAAAAGACACTCCACACAAATACAGACCAAAAGAAAGCAAGAGTAGCAATACTCATATCAGATAAAATAGAGTTTAAAACAAAGGCTGTGGAAAGAGACAAAGAAGGATACTACATAATGATCAAAGGATCAATCCAAGAAGAAGATGAAACAATTATAAATATATATGCATGTGACATAGGAGCACTGTAATATGTAAGACAAATGCTAACAAGTATGAAAGGGGAAATTAACAATAACACAATAATACTGGGAGACTTTAATACCCCACTCATACCTATGGATAGATCAACTAAACAGAAAATTAACTAGGAAACACAAACTTTAAATGCTACAATAGACCAGTTAGACCTAATTCATATCTATAGGACATTTCACCCCAAAACAATGAATTTCACGTTTTTCTCAAGAGCACACAGAACCTTCTCTAGGACAGATCACATCCAGGGACATAAATCTAGCCTTGGTAAATTCAAAAAAATTGAAATCATTCCAAGCATCTTTTCTGACCACAATGCAGTAAGATTAGATCTCAATTAAAGGAGAAAAACTATTAAAAATTCCAACATATGGAGGCTGAACATCATGCTGCTGAATAACCAACAAATCACAGAAGAAATCAAAAAAGAAATTAAAATATGCATAGAAACAAATGAAATGAAAACACAACAACCCAAAACCTGTGGGACACTGTAAAAGCAGTGCTAAGGGGAAGGTTTATAGCAATACAGGCATACCTCAAGAAACAAGAAAAAAGTCAAATAAATAACCTAACTCTACACCTAAAGCAACTAGACAAGGAAGAAATGAAGAACCCCAGGGTTAGTAGAAGGAAAGAAATCTTAAAAATTAGGGCAGAAATAAATGCAAAAGAAACAAAAGAGACCATAGCAAAAATCAACGAACTCAAAAGCTGTTCTTTGAGAGGATCAATAAAATTGACAAACCATTAGCCAGACTCATCAAGAAACAAAGGGAGAAAAATCAAATCAGTAAAATTAGAAATGAAAATGGAGAGATCACAAAAGACAATCACAGAAATACAAAGGATCATAAGAGACTATTATCAGCAATTGTATGCCAATAAAATGGACAACATGGAATAAGTGGACAAATTATTACAAAAGTACAACTTTCCAAAACCAAACCAGGAAGAAATAGAAAATCTTAACAGACCCATCAAAAGCACGGAAATTGAAACTGTAATCAAAAATCTTCCAGCAAACAAAAGCCCAGGTCCAGACGGCTTCATAGCTGAATTCTACCAAAAATTTAGAGAAGAGCTAACACCTATCCTACCCAAACTCTTACAGAAAATTGCACAGAAGGTAAACTTCCAAACTCATTCTATGAGGCCACCATCACCCTAATACCAAAACCTGATAAAGATGCCACAAAAAAAAGAAAACTACAGGCCAATATCACTGATGAACATAGATGCAAAAATCCTTAATAAAATTCTAGCAATCAGAATCCAACAACATATTAAAAAATCATACATCATGACCAAGTGAACTTTATCCCAGGGATGCAAAGATTCTTCAATATCCACAAATCAATCAATGTAATACACCACATTAACAAATTAAAAAATAAAAGCCGTATGATTATCTCAATAGATGCAGAGAAAGCCTTTGACAAAATTCAACATCCATTTATGATTAAAAAAACTCTCCAGAAAGCAGGAATAGGAGGAACATACCTCAACATAATAAAAGCTATATATGACAAACCCACAGCAAACATTATCCTCAATGGTGAAAAATTGAAAGCATTTCCCCTAAAGTCAGGAACAAGACAAGGGTGCCCACTTTTGCCACTACTATTCAACATAGTTTTGGAAGTTTTGACCATAGCAATCAGAGAATAAAAAGAAATAAAAGGAATCCAGATCGGAAAAGAAGTAAAACTCTCACTGTTTGCAGACGACATGGTCCTCTATATAGAAAACCCTAAAGACTCCATCAGAAAATTACTAGAGCTAATCAGTGAATATAGTAAAGTTGCAGGATATAAAATCAACACACAGAAATCCCTTGCATTACTATACATTAATAATGAGAAAATCGAAAGAGAAATTAAGGAAGCAATTCCACTCACCATTGCAATGAAAAGAATAAAATACTTAGGAATATATCTACCTAAAGAAACAAAAGACCTACATATAGAAAACTATAAAAACTGGTGAAAGAAATCAAAGAGGAAACTAATAGATGGAGAAATAGATCATGTTCATGGATCAGAAGAATCAATATAGTGAAAATGAGTATACTACCCAAAGCAATCTATAGATTCAGTGCAATCCCTATCAAGCTACCAATGGTATTTTTCACAGAGCTAGAACAAATAATTTCACAATTTTTTATGGAAATACAAAAAACATCAAATAGCCAAAGCAATCTTGAGAAAGAAGAATGGAACTGAAAGAATCAAGCTGCCTAACTTCAGGCTCTACTACAAAGCCACAGTCTTCAAGACTGTATGGTACTGGCACAAAGACAGAAATATAGATCAATGGAACAAAATAGAAAGCCCAGAGATAAATCCATGCACCTATGGAAACCTTATCTTTGACAAAGGAGGCAAGAATATATACTGGAGAAAAGACAATCTCTTTAACAAGTGGTGCTGGGAAAACTGGTCAACCACTTGTAAAAGAATGAAACTAGAACATTTTCAAACACCATACACAAAAATAAATGCAAAATGGATTAAAGATCTAAACTTAAGACCAGAAACTATAAAACTCCTAGAGGAAAACATAGGTAAAACACTCTCTGACATAAATCACAACAGGATCCTCTATGACCCACCTCCCAGAATATTGGAAATAAAAGCAAAAATAAACAAATGGGACCTAATTAAAATAGAAAACTTCTGCACAACAACAACAACAACAAAAAAACTATAAGCAAGGTGAAAAGACAGCCTTCAGAATGGGAGACAATAATAGCAAATGAAGCAACTGACAAACAACTAATCTCAAAAATATACAAGCAACTCCTCCAGCTCAATTCCAGAAAAATAAATGACCCAATCAAAAAATGGGCCAAAGAACTAAAAAGACATTTCTCCAAAGAAGACATACCGATGGCTAACAAACACATGAAAAGATGCTCAAATTAAATCATTATCAGAGAAATGCAAATCACAATCACAATGAGGTACCATTTCACACCAGTCAGAATGGCTGCTGTCCAAAAGTCTACAAACAATAAATACCGGAGAGGGTGTGGAGAAAAGGGAACCCTCTTACACTGTTGGTGGGAATGCAAACTAGTACAGCCACTATGGAGAACAGTGTGGAGATTCCTTAAAAAACTGGAAATAGAACTGCCATACATCCCAGCAATCCCACTGCTAGGCATACACACCGAGGAAATCAGAATTGAAGGGACACGTGTATCCCAATGTTCATCGTAGCACTGTTTATAATAGCCAGGACATGGAAGCAACCTAGATGTCCATCAGCAGACCAATGGATAAGAAAGCTGTGGTACATATACACAGTGGAGTATTCAGTTCAGTTCAGTCACTCAGTCGTGTCTGACTCTGTGACCCTATGAATCGCAGCATGCCAGGCCTCCCTGTTCATCACCAACTCCCGGAGTTCACTCAGACTCACGTCCATCAAGTCAGTGATGCCACCCAGCCATCTCATCCTCTGTCGTCCCCTTCTCCTCCTGCCCCTAATCCCTCCCAGCATCAGAGTCTTTTCCAATGAGTCAACTCTTCACATGAGGTGGCCAAAGTGCTGGAGTTTCAGCTTTAGCATCATTCCTTCCAAAGAACACCCAGAACTGATCTCCTTTAGGATGAACCGGTTGGATCTCATTGCAGTCCAAGGAACTCTCAAGAGTCTTCTCCAACACCACAGTTCAAAAGCATCAATTCTTCGGCGCTCAGCTTTCTTCACAGTCCAACTCTCACATCCATATATGACTACTGGAAAAACCATAGCCTTGACTAGACGGACCTTTGTTGGCAAAGTAATGTCTCTGCTTTTCAATATGCTATCTAGGTTGGTCATAACTTTCCTTCCAAGGAATAAGTGTCTTTTAATTTCATGGCTGAAACCACTATCTGCAGTGAGTTTGGAGCCCACAAAAATAAAGTCTGACACTGTATTCACTGTTTCCCAATCTATTTCCCATGAAGTGATGGGACCAGATGCCATGATCTTAGTTTTCTGAATATTGAGCTTTAAGCCAACTTTTTCACTCTCCTCTTTCACTTTCATCAAGAGACTTTTTAGTTCCTCTTCACTTTCTGACATAAGGGTGGTGTCATCTGCATATCTGAGGTTATTGATATTTCTCCTGGCAATCTTGATTCCAGCTTGTGTTTCTTCCAGCCCAGCGTTTCTCATGATGTACTCTGCATATAAGTTAAATAAGCAGGGTGACAATACACAGCCTTGACGTACTCCTTTTCCTCTTTGGAACCAGTCTGTTTTTCCATGTCCAGTTCTAACTGTTGCTTCCTGACCTGCATATAGATTTCTCAAGAGGCAAGTCAGGTGTCTGGTATTACTCAGCCATTAAAAAGAAGACATTTGAATCAGGTCTAATGAGGTGGATGAAACTGGAGCCTATTATACAGAGTGAAGTAAGCCAAAAAGAAAAACACCAATACAGTTTACTAACACATATATATGGAATTTAGAAAGATGGTAATGATAACCCTGTATGTGAGACAGCAAAAAAGACACAGATGTATAGAACAGTCTTATGGACTCTGTGGGAGAGGGTGAGAGTGGGATGATTTGGGAGAATGTCATTGAAACATGTATAATATCACATGTGAAAGGAAACACAGGTCTAGGTTCGATGCATGATACAGGATGCTCGGGGCTGGTGCACTGGGATTACCCAGAGGGATGGTATGGGGAGGGAGATGGGAGGGGGTTCAGGATGGGGAACACGTGTACACGCATGGTGGATTCATGTTGATGTATGGCAAAATCAATAAAAAATTGTAAAGTAATTAGCCTCCAATTAAAATAAACAAATTTAATTAAAATAAAATAAAAAACCTAAGATCATGGCAAAAAAAAAAAAAAAAAAGCTGCCAGGAAGGTGAGGTCTGAGTGTGAAGGAGTGTGAAGTGTAGAACCCTTCCTACAGGAGATGCTCAGAGACAGTGCAGGTCACTCAGATTGAAGATCTCAGATAATCTTCACTTTCTCACTTAACTCTCTGATCTTATCTTTTACAACTCCCTCTTTTGTTCAGAAGAGCTTACAACATCCTTTCCCTCTGGTGGAAATTTCTTTCCAAGATGAATAGGGCTTCCCAGGTAACTTCAGTTCAGTTCAGTTCAGACAGTCGTGTCTGACTCTTTGCGACCCCATGAACTGCAGCACGCCAGGCCTCCCTGTCCATCACCAACTCCCGGAGTTCACTCAAACTCATGTGCATCAAGTCAGTGATGCTATCCAACCATCTCATCCTCTGTCGTCCCCTTCTCCTGCCCTCAATCTTTCCACCATCAGGGTCTTTTCAAATGAGTCAGCGCTTCGCATCACGGGGCCAAAGTATTCGAGTTTCAGCTTCTACATCAGTCCTACCAATGAACACCCAGGATTCATCCCCCTTAGGATGGACTCATTGGATCTCCTTGCAGTCCAAGGGATGCCCAAAAATGTTCTCCAACACCACAGTTCAAAAGCATCAATTCTTCTGCACTCCGCTTTCTTTATAGTCCAACTCTCACATCCATACGTCACTACTGGAAAAAACATAGCCTTGACTACACGGACATTTGTTGACAAAGTAGTCTCTGCTTTTTAATATGCTGTCTAGGTTGGTCATAACTCTCCTTCCAAGGAGTAAGCATCTTTTAATTTCATGGCTGCAGTCACCATCTGCAGTGATTTTGGAGCCCAGTAAAATAAAGTCACCCACTGTTTCCACTGTTTCCCCATCTATTTCCCAAGAAGTGATGGGACCAGATGACATGATCTTTGTTTTCTGAATGTTGAGCTTTAAGCCAACTTTTTCACTCTCCTCTTTCACTTTCATCAAGAGGCTCTTTAGTTCTTCATTTTCTGCCATAAAGGTGGTGTCATCTGCATATCTGAGGTTATTGATATTTTTTCCTGGCAATCTTGATTCCAGCTTGTGCTTCCTCCATCCTAGTGTTTCTCATGATGCAGTCTGCATATAAGTTAAATAAGCAGGGTGAATATGTACAGCCCTGATGTACTCCTTTTCCTATTTGGAACCAGTCTGTTGTTCCATGTCCAGTTCTAACTCTTGCTTCCTGAACTGCATACGGGTTTCTCAAGAGGCAGGTCAGGTGGTCTGGTATTCCCATCTCTTTCAGAATTTCCCACAGTTTATTGTGATCCACACAGTCAAAGGCTTTGGCATAGTCAATAAGCAGAAATAGATGTTTTTCTGGAACTCTCTTGCTTTCTCTATGATCCAGCGGATTATAGCAAGTTGATCTCTAGTTCCTGTGCCTTTTGTAAAACCAGCTTGAACATACAATATAATGGGAAAGACTAGAGGTCTCTTCAAGAAAATTAGAAATATCAAGGGAACATTTCATGCAAAGATGGGCTCAATAAAGGACAGAAATGGTATAGACCTAACAGAAGCTGAAGATATTAAGAAGAGGTGGCAAGAATACACAGAAGAACTATACAAAAAAGATCTTCATGACCTAGATAATTTACGATGGTGTGATCATTCACCTAGAGCCAGACTTCGTGGAATGTGAAGCCAAGTGGGCCTTAGGAAGCATCACTATGAATAAAGCTAATGGAGGTGATGGAATTCCAGTTGAGCTATTTCAAATCTTAAAAGATGATGCTGTGAAAGTGCTGCACTCCATATGCCAGCAAATTTGGCAAACTCAGCAGTGGCCACAGGACTGGAAAAGGTCAGTTTTTATTCTAATCCCAAAGAAAGGCAATGCCAAAGAATGCTCAAGTACCACACAATTGCACTCATCTCACACACTGGTAAAGTAATGCTCAAAATTCTCCAAGCCAGGCTTCAGCAATATGTGAATCATGAACTTCCAGATGTTCAAGCTGGTTTTAGAAAAGGCAGAAGAACCAGAGATCAAATTATGAACATCTGCTGGATCATCAAATAAACAATAGAGTTCCAGATAAACATCTGTTTCTGCTTTATTGACCAGGTACCTTAGTGGTAAAGAATCTCCCTGTCAATGCAGGAGACACAGGTTTGAGTTCTGGGTCCGGGAGATCCCCTGGAGAAGGAAATGGCAACACGCTCCAGTATTCTTGCCTGGGAAATCCCATGGACAGAGGAGCCTGGCAGGCTACAGTCCAGGGGGTTGCAAAAGTGCTGGGTTCAACTTGGTAACTAAACAACAAACCATGAAGTAGCTATTCTACTTTTTTCATATCTGTCATCAAAGTCATCTTCAGAGGACTGTATTGGTCATTCTATCCAAAATTCTACACTGAATTAGTTTTCTATTGCTTCTGCAATGAATTTTTTTAAAAGCTAGCTTATTCTTCAACTTTATTATAAATGTCGTGTCCATGACCACACAGATAAGGTGTATAATTAAAAAAAAATGTTGCCAATAATGTATTTTGAGGATAAGAAGAGTTATCAGCTTATATTGAGGAGAAAATTTGAAGTTTGTATGGTCCAACTTTGCATCTATAACATGCCTTAACTATTCTTTAAGATTTAGAAGTCACTTCCCAAAAAGTTTTTTTTTTTTTTTTTTTTTTTTTCCGCAAGGAAATTTCCCCTCTCATCAGCCTATATCTAGTGCCCAGGAGTCACACTATGTATCATAGAATTGTATCCTAGGAAACCCAAATGTAATTTTCTGAGGACATGATGACCTCCTTCAGATAGATGGGGATCTATTTGAGGATCGACTTGATTCATCTCAGAATCCTGGCACACAGAACCTGCTAGGCCATTGGTTATAGATAAATATGTATCAAGGAATTAATACTAAAATCCAGCACCTTATCACTCATTACCTGCTTTAACACTTCCAGTAATGTGAAGTTCACCATCTCTTGAGGTGTTTGTGCCTCTTATTTATGGACAAGTATTAACATCTTTTTTTGTTGTTGTTAATGAAACCAAAATCCTTTTTCCTGTAATGCCTGCCAGCCACTGATAGTCCTTTTACTCTTGTGCAGCACAGAATACAGCTAGTTCCTCTTCTATACAACAGCTCCACAACTTCCTAAAGACATACCCCTGGAGTATTTTCCTTTCAAGGCCAAACAGTATTATTTCTATCTGCTGATTTGTGCATTCCATGGTTTCTAAAATAGGGCAAATAGAGTTCACACAGAGTTCTCATAAAGTGTGACAAGGCAGAATACAAGGAAACCATTGTCTGCAGTATATTTTTAATCATGTGATTTACTGTACATATGCAAATTATTACAAAACAGGTAACAGCATATGCTGGTTAATCTTAATAATTGTCTATTTCCAATTTCACTCTTGTAAAAAAAAAAAAAATCTGTTTTTCACAAGCACTGACTGAAATGTCTGAATCCTGTAAGACTTTTCTCTGATTTAAAATCAAAGGCATGTTCAAGTCATGAAACAGTGTAAATATGTATATTGTAGTTTATATAAAGAATTAATTCAAAATAAAGTCTGACACATGCTTTAATTTTAGTATGGGGCTTTAAAACACTAATGCATTTTTTAAGACTGAAAAACATAAATATCAGTCAGGGTGGAGGAGGATTTATTTAGGAAGTAGGCTTAAAGAGAATAATCTCTCAACAAAATGTGCAAATGGAACTGAAAGAGGAAAAGTCTTGAGAAAGTGTCAGTTCTCTCAGTATTTTATCAAATTTCCCAAACAGAAGCAAGGACAGAAACACAGAGCATGAAATCTTTGGATAGTGGGTATAAGAAAACAGAAAATAACTCAGGCTTGCAACCCCATTCTCACTCAGTTGTTTTCATGTGGTTTCTCAAAATGCACATTAAATACATAGCAAAGTCTTACAAAGACACTTTCTGACAGTGCACATAAACAAAAAGACATTGATAACAAATTCCTAAAGATGGCTGGTGGTGATGTTTACACAGTGTGAACATTCATAATGTCACTGAATAGTACACTTAAATGGTTAAAATAGTAAATTTTCTGTTAATGTATATGTTACCATGATAAACAATTTAAAGTTGATGAATTTTAGAATATGTTGAGCTAAAATAGTCTTATAATGCTTTCTCAGGTAGACCTGAGATTATTTAGAAAAATCAACATTTCACCACATGATACACAAAATAGCAATATCTAGTTATCCAACTCAGACTAGATTTTGAAATCATTTAGAGAAAAATTCAAATACTTCAGAAGAATTATAAATGCAAATTGTCATGAGATCAATTATTTATAATAACATTTGTTTTCCTAAATAAAATAATTTATCCATACTATGGAAACATTTAACCTGTCAAATTCATGCATCAAATAAAATATTACAATGCCTCTCATTTACTGTTTTATAGATTATACATATTTTTCTAATATATAATAAATATTAAGCCTATAGTGTATATAATATAAAAGTGTATCAATATGACAAATATTTTAGTGTTTAATATATGCTAAATATAACAAGGATCAATATTATTTGATGTTTATAAATCCATATACCTTTTAGATTTTTAAAAATATTTAATAATCATTTGAGGTATATACATGAATGCATGCAAATGTTAATCACAGTGAACAATCTCTTAGGTAAGCCATGCTGCTGCTACTGCTGCTAAGTCGCTTCAGTCGTGTCCAACTCTGTGCGACCCCATAGAAAGCAGCCCACCAGGCTTCCACGTCCCTGGGATTTTCCAGGCAAGAACACTAGAGTGGGTTGCCATTTCCTTCTCCAATGCATGAAAGTGAAAAGTGAAAGTGAAGTCGCTCAGTCATGTCCGACTCTTAGCGACCCCATGGACTGCAGCCTACCAGGCTCCTCTGTCCACGGGATTTTCCAGGCAAAAGTACTGGAGTCGGATAAGCCATAGAATTACCAAATTAGCCAATTTTAAAAAGAACTATCATTTGGGGACTTATTTCATAGAATGCATCAATTTATATCATTTATAAATAAACTGGCCTTATTTGTATATTGGATAGAGATGCAAAGGATGTTTGTCAAGCAGCAATATCAATGAGAATGTAAAACTTTTATCATTCCAAATGAATAGTAAATGATTATATTTATCTGTTCATAAATATTTAGGTACCAGAATTTTTGATGAGGCTCTTTACTTAGAAATTATTTTAAACAGTTTTCTATAGTCAAATGTGTAAATTTTTAGATAGTATTAGTTTTTCATGCATTTTATTACACAACAGCAAAAGGAATCATAAAAGGAAGCTATATGGCTGGAACAAATGGAGGCTATTTCTGAGAAATTGCAATTACCCTTGATTTTTGATTTATTCTGATCTACCACAAGGTGATAAATTTGACAAAAAGTCTCCTTAATGGTTTCTGTGCATGAAGAACTAGTTATCATTCTATTAATGAAGTGCTTCACCATCCACCCTTTTCCTGTCTAGTGGTCTGGGGCATTGTTAGTATCAAGCCTTCTGTCTCCAGTGAAAATCAATGCTTCAAAAAATCTATTCCATAGTTCACGCCAGAATTGTTTCACCTTCAGTTCTAAATAAAAGGCCTCATATAAAAATATAAATACACAATTAGAAAAGCCTTGTGATGAATATATATATATATATACTCTTCTGTAAAATGATGCTTTCAGAAGACATTAGAATTTATCTAAATTTGATATTGAACAAGTCAAGAGGAGGCAACTATTTGATTCATATAATTGTCTGTTCAGTATTAATTTGATCAGAGCAATTATACTCTGCACCCATGATTTATGCTTCAATTCATCTTCATATTTTGTGTTTTTTTCATGGGATATTACCTCCATCTATAGTTATTTTGCCAATATTAAATATTTAATTTTTCTCCTGCCACATTTATTCTGAGTATATAAACTCATCTTCTCTATAATCATACAACTCAGTAAGTTTAGCCTAATACTAAAAACTTTCCTTCTCACCATGTCTATACACCTTCCTTTCTTTATCTCTCATGCTCTCTGTCTGTGAGAAGTGCTTCTCAAAGGTTGAAGTGATCTAAGAGACATGATGTTCTTAATTCTATTTCTGTTAGATTTTTCCAAACATAATTGTATCAGAAAAAAATAACCCATAATGTTTCAATCTCAAAAAAGGATAGATAGTATCTTTGATAATCTCATTATTTGTCTATACATTTGACGTATTGTACAAACCTTCTTAATTCCTATGGAGCATCATAACATCATAAACAACTTTCTTAAACTTTTTATCAGCAATTTTTCCTTTTTTTTCTACAAATATACAAACTTTCCAAAGGTAAACAACAATAAACACCACAAAGTTTCCTCAGTACCTATACTGAAAATATTTCTTCTTTGAAAACTGGAATTTCAACAGTTTGACTTAAAAATGAGACTGAATTAAAAAACACAGAGCAGAAAAAATAGTGATCTTGGGGTTTCAAGTTTGGCAGCCCTCTCCTTTCCCCTAGTAGAAGCATAAATCTATATTTATCCAAAGTCACCATCCATAACCCTTGATAAAGAGAATAGAAATTTCATAATCTTGAGTTGATTTGGCCCCCAAATTGAATATAATTGAACTCAACCAATAAAAAATGAAATAAAAAAAGCTATTTTAGCTAGAAGAAGCAAACAAACAAAAAATATTCCTAGCCTTTTGAAAATTTAAAGTAAATTAAGAGAGAATTCCTAACAAATTTGGACTTGGCATATATGTGTAAAAAGATTTATTTTTATATCAGTTTCTATCTGAAGGAAATAGCTCTGTAGCAGCAAGGTAAGATCTGATCTTCTTTGCTTGATAGTCAGCACACTGAATCTTTATTGAGGTGTTAGAAGAGGCAAGTTCCCATGCCAAGATTTAATTAAAGTTTAAATATTTGAAAGGGCAGTGATAATGTTGTCTCTAATAAAAATTTTACCTGTCTTGGGATCAATAGAGAAATAAGGTTGTCCCTGAAGAATGCTGTAAACGACTCTGGCACTGTTTCCATAGGTTGGGTCATCAGCATCCGTGGCCTTGACTTGGAGAACATATGCACCTGGAAAATAAGACAATATGACTCTAGCAACTTTGTTGTAGAGAGCTCAAGGGTATGTCTTTTATCATCTGGACTCCTTTTTCCTTTGGACTTTGGCATTCTTTTAATCTGTGAGTGTAAGAAGACACTGAGAGTAACTCAACTATTATAACCAAAATGTTGAGCAACAATATTAGCTATTACTGGAAATGAGGAGTATGTCAAGGCTGTATATTGTCACCCTACTTATTTAACTTATATGCAGAGTACATCATGAGAAACGCTGGGATGGAGGAAGCACAAGCTGGAATCAAGATTGCCAGGAAATATATCAATAACCTCAGATATGCAGATGACACCACCCTTATGGCAGAAAGTGAAGAAGAACTAAAGAGCCTTCTCTTAGTGAAAGAGGAGAGTGAAAAAGTTGGCTTAAAGCTTAACATTCAGAAAATAAAGATCATGGCATCTGGTCCCATCACTTCATGGGAAATAGATGGGGAAACAGGGGAAACAGTGGTTGACTTTATTTTTCTGGGCTTCAAAATCACTGCAGATGGTGATTGCAGCCATGAAATTAAAAGACGCTTACTCCTTGAAAGGAAAGTTATGACCAACCTAGACAGCATATTAAAAAGCAGAGACAGTACTTTGCCAACAAAGGTCCGACCATTCAAGGCTATGGTTTTTCCAGTGGTCATGTATGGATGTGAGAGTTGGACTATAAAGAAAGCTGAGTGCAGAAGAATTGATGCTTTTGAACTGTGGTGTTGGAGAAGACCCTTGAGAGTCCCTTGGACCTCAAGGAGCTCCAACCAGTCCATCCTAAAGGAGATCAGTCCTGAGTGTTCATTGGAAGGACTGATGTTAAAGCTGAAACTCCAATACTTTGGCCACCTGATGAGAAGAGCTGACTCATTGGAAAAGACCCTGATGCTGGGAAAGATTGAGAGCAGGAGGAGAAGGGGACAACAGAGGATGAGATGGTTGGATGGCATCACCGACTTGATGGACATGGGTTTGGGTGGACTCCAGGAGTTGGTGATGGACAGGGAGGCCTGGTCTGCTGTGGTTCATTGGGTCACAAAGAGTCGGACATGACTGAGCAACTGAACTGAACTCAGTGCAAATAATAACTCTTTTAAATAGGTATCATTTCCAGTAGTGCCATCACAGACCTGAAAGTCACTGCAGTAGCTTTATTGATTTGTACACCAAAGAAAACATGACTATGCTTACATTAGCTCATCTGCTTACTGTAGGTGTTTAATTGCATGATTAGGATATCAAAGAAGAACTAAAAGGTTTAAGGCTTCTTGAACTTTAGAGGGTATAAGTAATTTGCAATTGCAATTTAAAAATCAACATTTACACACTTGTTTAGGAAGCCTTTAATTAGGAGAGAATATTTGAGAAAGTGAGGAACCAGAAATAATTGCAATAGTATCTAGAGAAGCACCTTTATGCCTCAAGGTTTAATTACTCTAAGTGATCGCTGATACTGGGAAACTTTAAGAAAATCTAACGCCAAAGAATGATTGTAATTCAATTGCCCAAAGAAAGGCAATGCCAAAGAATGCTCAAACTACTGCACAATTGCATTCATCTCACATGCTAGTAAAGTAATGCTCAAAAATCTCCAAGCCAGGCTTCAACAATATGTGAACTGTGAACTTCCAGATGTTTAAGTGGGATTTAGAAAAGGCAGAAGAACCATAGATCAAATTGCCAACATCCACTGGATCATCAAAAAAGCAAGAGAGTTCCAGAAAAAACATCTATTTCTGCTTTATTGACTATGCCAAAGTCTTTGACTGTGTGTATCAAAATGAACTCTGGAAAATTCTGAGAGATGGGAATACCAGACCACCTGACCTGCCTTTTAAGAAACATGTATGCAGGTCAGGAAGCAACAGTTAGAACTGGACCTGGAACAACAGACTGGGTCCAAATAGGGAAAAGAGTACTTCAAGGCTATATATTGTCACCCTGCCTATTAAATTTATATGCAGATTGCATCATGAGAAACACTGGGCTGGATGAAGCACAAGCTGGAATCAAGATTGCCAAGAAAAATATCAATAGCAGAAAGCAAAGAGGAACTAAAGATCATATTGATGAAAGTGAAAGAGGAGAGTTAAAAAGCTGGCTTAAAGCTCAACATTCAGAAAACTAAGATCATGAAATCTGGTCCCATCACTTCATGACAAATAGATGGGGAAACAGTGGAAACAGTGACAGACCTTATTTTCATGGGCTCAAAAATCACTGCAGATGGTGACTGCAGCCATGAAATTAAAAGATGCTTTGCTCCTTGGAAGAAAATTTATGACCAAGCTAGACATCAGTTAAAAAGCAGAGACATTTCTTTGCCAACAAAGGTCCCTCTAGTCAAAGCTATGGTTTTTCCAGTGGTCATGTATGGATGTGAGAGTTGGACTATAAAGAAAGTGGAGCGCCGAAGAATTGATGCTTTTGAACTGTGGTGTTGCAGAAGACTCTTGAGATTCCCTTGGACCTCAAGGAGAGCCAAACAATCCATACTAAAGGAAGTCAGTCTTAAATACTCATTGGAAGGACTGATGCTGAAGATGAAACTCCAATACTCTGATTACCTGATGCAAATAATTGACTCATTTGAAAAGAACCTAATGCTGGGAAAGATTGAAGGTGACAGGAGAATTGGATGACAGTGGATGAGATGGTTAGATAGCATCACTGACTCAATGGACATGAGTTTGAGCAAATCTGGGAGTTGGTGATGGACATGGAAGCCTAGTGTGTGGCAGTCAATGGGGTCACAAAGCATCAGACACAACTGAACTGAACTAAATTGAAGAGAAGTTTATGGGAGTTTTAGTAATTTTGCTTCATATATTCATAGTCACAGTTAAATCCTTCTCTGAGAACTAAGTGGGCATCTCTACTTAATGTCCATTCAGTTCAATGTTACTATTTAGAATTGAAAATAAAGTAAAATCAAAATTATCAAACGTGGTGTTAATAAAATAATATGTTGCTGATGAGGAAGGAAATATCTCTTGAGCATAAAAAGAGTGATATATACATCCAGAGTTATACAGTGTACTTTTTATACAGTGGACAGAGTTACACAGCACTTTTCCTCTCTTAGTGACACTCAGTGTAACTGTCAGTTTGGAGACTGCAAGATTGCTTCATTTACTCATTCAGGCTTTTCCTTTAAGACAGTGAGAACCAGAAACAAACTCAGTCTTAAGTGTTTGCTCTAAAAGCTAAGATAATGAGCCATCTCTTCACCTCCTGTTTTGGTTATATGAAGTGTTAGAATGCTAAAAAATAAGAATAAGAATAAGAAATAATACTCCGTGGACATGTGTGCTTGTGGTTAGTTGCTCAGTCATGTTGGACTCTTTGCGACCTTGTGGACTGTAGCAATGCCAAATGTCTTAAGATATTTTGGTGAATTCTAGTTGTATCAACAGATGAAGCATATGTGTTATTACAACAGCCTTTCGCAGGAAAGGAAACTACTAGAAGGAAAGTAGGCAAATATTTCTAAGCTTTAAAGAATGAGAACTATTGTTCTTCATCATCCATCATCTTTATCACCAACAACAATATCTGCCTCATCATTAATAATTTTTTGACAACTAAGTATTGATAGGTAGGCATTGGCATCTTGTATTAAAGCTTATCAAAAATATGTCCTTCATAATGCTGTAGGAATGAACAGTTGCAAGAGTAAATTCCCTTCCCTCTTCTGAATAGAGATTCTTTTCCTCAGAAAAATCAGTCATCTGGATCTCCATTATCGTTTAATGACATAGTGCTATATAGGTAAAGCATACACATACTAAATAATGACCAGTTCTAGATATAAATATTATAATTCTAGGCATAAATACATGCATTTAGTTTGAATAAAAAATATTAAATCTTCTAGAAAATATGTAGTAACAAATTTAATAAACTTTTACCTAACAGTCACCATATACCCAATGCAGAATTCAAGGACAAATAAGATAGTATCTTCCCTTTTACATTTCTGTTGTTAATATTAACATGAATATTCACTAAGTATGTAGACAAATATATGCCAAATATATACTAAATTCTTTACGTTAACAATTTTAACCTCAAATATTAAAGGAGTTAAGAAGTATTCGCATAAGTTATAGAAGCACCAAATTCAATTCCATTTTGCCCACCTCAAAAGGATCACTGAATAGCAAGAATAATGACACTTGTTTCATCAGCGCTATCGCTCAGAGTACTGAAAAATGATTATCCCCTCAATTTCAATAGAGCTTAAGTCTGGCTTAGTGAAAAGGCAGTTTCTGATGTAAGTTATTCAAGAATTCTTAGAGCTACCTCTATGTTTACAAGACAATTAAGCAGCATTGTATCAGCTTCTTTTGCTGACTGCTCCATGACTTTCACTAAACTAATGCAAAGGAAGACTTGATACTCCCTTCATTAAGGAGACACAACTAATTATCTGGAGTACATACTTCTCCAAATACTACCTTGGTCAGTGCTTGAATAGCATCTCAGTTTCTGACACTAACAAAACACTAAATACTCAAGAGGTAGCAAGTGGTTGGGGGCCTGCTTAGTGTGAAACAAGGAAACAATATGATCAATGACATCCACAAAAACTGGAGTCATCTTCTTGTATGTAGCCATCATCTTAGAGTTTATTCTCCCATCACTCAAATGTAACCACCCTAAATGTTGAGGCTCAGAGAGTTTTAGTTATCTCTTCTCCCTAAGTTCTATTCAGTGATCATGTTGTGGGTTCTGGAACCTAGCGTAAGCAAATCAGCATTTTTTTCATAACACAGCTATACTTCTTAAGCTTACTTCTGTTTGCTCATGTAAAATGTGATAGTCACACTGTATTTAATTTTCTTAAAGATAGTATTTTCAAGGGAGATACATTTTAGAAATAATCTGATACAATGTCTACATTTCACAAATAATTAATTTAAGCCCTATGATATCAAAACCATTCTTGTTGATACTAAAAGTCATTCTCATACAAAATGGTAGAAAGGTAGAAGTAGAACTGAGCCCTACTATCTCATGATTTCAGCCTGAGTGGGAATGGATCTGTTGATTCATTCACTTCTTCTTTCAATCAAGAAATGCTCAGGGATCCATACCATGTACCAAGTACTACTCTCATAAAAAATAATACATTACATAATTATTTATTCTATCAAACACCACTTCCAGCATGACAGGTCTATGCTTCTGTGTTCAGTCCTCAGGTCAGTTTAGTTTAGTCACTCAGTCGTGTCCAACTCTTTGCGACCCCATGAATCCCAGCACACCAGGCCTCCCTGTCCATCACCAACTCCCAGAGCTCACTGAGACTCACGTCCATCGAGTCAGTGATGCCATCCAGCCATCTCATCCTCTGTCGTCCCCTTCTCCTCCTGCTCCCAATCCCTCCCAGCATCAGAGTCTTTTCCAATGAGTCAACGCTTTGCATGAGGTGGCCAAAATACTGGAGTTTCAGCTTCAGCATCATTCCCTCCAAATAAATCCCAGGGCTGATCTCCTTCAGAAAGGACTGGTTGGATCTCCTTGCAATCCAAGGGACTCTCAAGAGTCTTCTCCAACACCACAGTTCAAAAGCATCAATTCTTTGGCGCTCAGCCTTCTTCACAGTCCAACTCTCACATCCATACATGACCACTGGAAAAACCATAGCCTTGACTAGATGGACTTTTGTTGGCAAAGTAATGTCTCTGCTTTTGAATATGCTATCAAGGTTGGTCATAACTTTCCTTCCAAGGAGTAAGCGTCTTTTTATTTCATGGCTGCAGTCACCATCTTCAGTGATTTTGGAGCCCACAAAAATAAAATCTGACACTGTTTCCCCCCAGCTTTAACTCTTTGCGAGCCCATGGACTGTACCTCTCTAGGCTCTTGTGTCCATGGGATTTTACAGGCAAGAATACTAGAGTGGGTTGCTGATTCCTACTCCAGGGGATCTTCCTGATCCAGGGATTAAACCCTCATCCCCTATGTCTCTTGCTTTGCAGGCAGGTTGTTTACCCCCTGAGACACTTGGGAAGACAGATTTATACTCTACGTAGTTTGCCTTTTTTTTTTTTTTGCATTTGGGATAGTAAATAAACAAATTTTCTAGAGATACCTTGAAAATGTAAGTGGATTATATTGAATTTATGACTTCTTGTTTAATTTCCCATATATATAACGTCATTCTAAAAATTGAATATATTCTTTGCTTTTAGTCACCCTGCCACTATCTGGTTTGAATCTTCACTCTCAAGTCACAAGGCTCCAGAACATTCTAATTGCTTCCCCTTCCAACTCCTATTACACAGGAGAATCACTTTCCCATAACACAAGATTGATCAAGTTACTTTCATTCATTAAAAAGAAAAAGTTTTGATTGAAAAAAAGAAAAGAAAAACTTTTAATGGATTTCTATTCCCAATGAAAGACAATTATCTAAATTCATTGACATGCTATGAATAGCATGACATGAATGGGTTTCACTCTCCCTCCCAGATTAACTTCCAATTTGGGACCCTTGCAGTGATTATACATACTTATTTACTGTTTATTCGAGACATTTTCACCCATGTTCTTGCTCAAGTGACCTTGCTGCCTGGAAGATATTGGTTTCCACCATCTGGAGCTATCCCACACACTATTGATGTCCCAAATCTACTGTCTCTTCTGTGAGTCTGTGTTTTTCTGCTCCCAAGCAGAGATAATTTGTCCACTCCTCTGTACTTCCAGTAGCCTTAGTATATTTTGATTTTTAAAACTCTACACATCATGTGTTCTTTTCATGGACCACATAGTTTTTTACATCAGCAGCCCCTCCATATTCATTTTTTGTACATCTACTGTCGGTCATGAATTACATCCTAAATAAATGTTTATTGGTGAATGCTTATCATATCAGAGAAGGCAATGGCACCCCACTCCAGTAGTCTTGCCTGGAAAATCCCATGGACAGAGGAGCCTGGTGGGCTGCAGTCCATGGGGTCGCTACAAGTCGGACAAGACTGAGCAACTTCACTTTCACTTTTCACTTTCATGCATTGGAGGAGGAAATGGCAACCCACTCCAGAATTCTTGCCTGGAGAATCCCAGGGACAGGGAAGCCTGGTGGGCTGCCATCTATGGGGTCACACAGAATCAGACATGACTGAAGCGACTTAGCAGCAGCAGCAGCAGCAGTAGTAGCTTATCATATTCATATGTACAAAAAAGACAAAAATAAAACGCATAACACTCTAAGTGGCCAACCTGGCAGCTAGTTACGACCTTCAGGCAGTCAGTTCAGTCGCTCAGTCGTGTCCGACTCTTTGCGACCCCATGAATCACAGCACGCCAGGCCTCCCTGTCCATTACCAACTCCCGGAGTTCACTCAGACTCACGTCCATCGAGTCAGTGATGCCATCCAGCCATCTCATCCTCTGTAGTCCCCTTCTCCTCCTGCCCCCAATCCCTCCCAGCATCAGAGTCTTTTCTAATGAGAGTCTCTTTTAACACTAAATTGGGAGTTTAACTTGTATTGAATTTCTAACGCACATCACTGTTCTCATTTAAGAAAGCAGAACCCAAAATGAGTGATGTTGCATTGAAAAAGATCACATAAGTAAGGTTTAGCCACAAATTGGAACACAGACCTGAGGAAAGTCAATATACGTTTATTCACTGAATAATGTTAACCCTCTCACCGATGCATAAACAGGAAAGGAAATAACCGTGCAATGCAGTGTATCATTTTATCTTTATCATTTTATCATTTGTTTGCCCTTTGTATACACTACATTATAATCAAGAAATAATAGAGTTTAAAAGGTACATAATGACAAATATAATACACTTTCTTTTCAAATAGAATTGGAAAATAAATGTACATTTTATCATATAAATAAGACACTAAACAGCAGAGAGAGCTTCAGAACCAAGTCAGATAGAGGGAGCAAATGAGGGCATGTACACATGGGACTTTTTTAAGGGAATAAAATACTATATGACATTGAACCTTGAGTTCTGCTAAAGCAGACTTTAATTATACCGTAAAATTAAACATAAATGCATAGCGGTTGAGCCTAGTCTTTAAAGGAACTGGGTACTTTTCAATTTTACATTATATTTATCTGAGCTGCTAGTGAATACTTGGCTCTTAGATTCCTTGGGCGGATTCTCTTCCTCTGCTGCTGTACTGCCCTCCTGCTCAGTCATGTCTGACTCTTTGTGATCCCACGGACTGCAGCCCATCAGGCTCCTCTGTCCATAGGATTCTCTTCCTATATTTGCCCCTTAAAGTTGTAAATGGCTTCTCTGCTGCCTTTATTTTCAACCAGGGCTGCATATAAGACATTTGTAAGGGTTATTAAGAACACCCACTTCCTGGGCCCTCATCAGAAAGTCTGATTTAATTGTTCCTGGGTGGGCCAGATATCAGACATAATTAAAAATCTCTGTAGATGTGTCCGATGAGTAACCATCACTAAGAAGTACCATTACACACATATTGCTGAGGATATTGGTTTAATTAGAAGAGATGGCACAGCTTGCCATTGAACTTAGCACTTTTGCCTCTGAAATCTTAACGCCTAAGTTTGAATCCTAGATGTACCACTAACAAAGTGTGTGACCTCAAGCAAATCACTTAACTTCTCTGTTTTAGTTTCTGCATATGCAAAAAAGTGAAAAAAGAGTACTCATTTTATAGAAGTATTAAATGAGCTAATGTTTATAGAGAAAAGAGTTTTCCATATAGTATGTGCAATTTAAAATAAACACATACATAAGTAAAATAAATACATACTTTTTGTTCTCCTGCATCACATAGAGGGTCACAACACCCAGATATATAACTGATATGATTCCTGTCTCCAAATCCATACTTTAATATTTGAATATTATTTGAATATTGAATACTAATCTAGATTTTATGTCCCATATGTTAGAAAAATGTGACTTTGAGATGTGTGTTTAAGATGTATTAAAATGCAAAAAGTAGACTATGACGATATTGGGCCACTTTATTAGAGACACATGAATGATGAATTTGCATACTTATTAAACCTGCTTGAAGTAATCACAATTTTTAAGGATCAGAAAATATATATGCCATAAAAATACTCCAGAGTAGAAGTTATGCTCCCTTGAACTGTACTTTGAGGATCAGAGAAGGTGATTTGTTTTTTTCCTGCCTCCAACTTCAACATTGCTCAGCCTGGCTTCAAAGTATCCCCTGGCACATGTAATGCTGTGACATCAGCTTGTGATTTGTCATTCAGTCCAATATGTCCAAAAACACTCTAAGGTTATAAAACTCTCCTTCCAGATATGTCCTAAATATTTTAGACTATACATATTTACACCTTGTGATCCAAATGTATTTTGATGGATAAGTGAATCCATTTTTATGAGCACTTTATCTCTCTGTTGTGTGCCAAGAATTCTACATGAGGAACACTAACACAAATTCTAATGTGTGCTCCCAGGAACACATACTGGATGAACTTTGACATCTAGTGATGTGCAATGCTGTCTCCTTTGTACAAGTACAAAGTGTACACTACAATTAGTGTAATTTAGATATTATTTTCACAGAAGTCATTGTTGGGAAATTCCTTAGAAATAATGATAAAAATATTTCCAAGGTAGTGCAGTGGTAAATGAACCTGCCTGCCAATGCAGGAGATGAAAGAGACTTGGGTTTGATCCATGGGTCTGGAAGATCCTCTCACGGAGGAAATGGCAACCCACTCCAGTATTCTTGCCTGGAAAATCCCATGGACAAAGAAGCCTGGTGGGCTACAGTCCATGGGGCCCCAAAGAGTCAGAATGACTCAGCGACTGAGCAACCATGATAAAATATGAGTTTGGAATTCATTCACTCAGTGGCTCCCAGCTGTAATTCAGGAAGATCTGTATTTTGGCTGCATAGCCAAATACATAAAGAAATCACTTCTAATCCAAATGTACTTAGCCAAGGTATTGCTGCTGCTGCTGCTGCTAAGTTGCTTCAGCTGTGTCCAACTCTGTGAGACCCCATAGATGGCAGGCCACCAGGCTCCCCGTCCCTGGGATTCTCCAGGCAAGAACACTGGAGTGGGTTGCCATTTCCTTCTCCGAGCCAAGGTATTAAGGACCAGTTAATTAGAGTTTATTTAAAAGACATTCAACACACCTGAAATTATTTGTTTTTATTTGATTGGATGATTCTGCCATAGTAAGAGCTTCCCAGGTGGTGCCAGTGGTAAAGAACCTGCCTGCCAACGCAGGAGATGTAAGAGATACGGGTTCAATCCCGGGGTCAGAGAGATCCACTGGAGGAAAAAATGGCAACTCACTCCAGTATTCTTGCCTGGAGAATCCCATGGACAGGATAGCCTGGGGGCTACTGTCCATAAGGTCTCAAAGAGTCAGACACGACAGAATTGACTTGACATGCACACACGCATGTCATTAAGTATAAGAGAAACCTATCTATCTACCCACCTAATATCTATATCTATCTTCCTATCCATTTATCACTTCATCTAGTTTTAGTAAAAAGAAAATTACAAGCTGTCTATGTATGTATGTACGTGTGTATGTGTGTGTGTATACACCAGAAGCCAAAAGTACTGTATCCTAGAACAAGTTCTGTAATTAAATAGATGATAAATGATCTTTTGCAAATCTTTTCAACTCTGTAAGGATAATAGTGTAATTTTAGTGGATAATGCAGTAATCCCCTCCAAAAAAGTTAATCCCCCTAATTGTAGGAACTGTGCATACTATGTTCATGTATCACTATCTCTTTAACTCTTCAACGTTTGTTAGAAGGAACTTGACTCCCATGGGGGCATTTGATTCCATTCTAAACTTCCTGGCTAATAATTATTGGTTAAGGAATGTAAATATAATCTATTTCAAGCCAATAAAACCAGAGGAGATATTTGATGGGACCTTCTAGGGAATGCTCTCTTTTTCTTTTTCTCTGGACTCTGGTGTGCAGCATCTTGGGGGAAACATGACTTGAGATAGTCACATACAAGAGGTCAAACACACTTGAGAATCCCAGGGAAGGTAATGAGGAGTCTTGATTCCCCCTGCCTGAAGCTCAACCTCTAAGCATTTTGATGATTTGAGACCACACAGCCCTTTTTGTATGAGATTTTATACTTGAAGATAGGTGGAGGGTTTTCTATTACTTTCAATTTAACAAAATTTTGGCAAGTCACTTAAACACTCTAAACCTCTGTTATTTCAAATAACAAAGTGAGTGAAAGTGAAGTCTCTCAGTCGTGTCCGACTCTTTGAGAGCCTGTGGACATGGACGGTAGCCTACCAGGCTCCTCCGTCCATAGAGTTTTCCAGGCAAGAATACTGGAGTGGGTTGCCATTTCAAATAACAAGTGGGAATGTAAATAGTACAGCTCTCCTGTAACTCACTTATGCATTAATGTAGTGGTGCCCAACCTTTTTGGCTCCGGGAACTACTTCTGTGGAAGACAGTTTTTACACAGACAATGGCAGGTGGGGGGGTGGTGGTTTGGGGATGATCATCATAAAGCACAACCTAGTTCCCTGGAATGTGGTTCACAGTGTTTCATAGTAGGGTTCACGCTCCTATGAAGATCTCATGCCTCCAGTGATCTGACAGAAGGTGGAGCTCGGGCAGCAATATGAGTGATGGAGAGCAGCTGTAAATACATATGAAGCTTTGCTCACTCACCTGACAATCATCTCCTGCTGTGCAGCCCGAATTCCTAACAGGTACCAGTCTGTCTGAGGCCCAGGAGTTTGGACTCCTGCATCAACACACATAAATTGTGTTGTGTAATAATTGGCACACAAGGTGCCCACATCAAAATGGTTGCTAAAATTCTTCAACTTTATAATGATGGGCTAAGATTTTCTTATTTCCTTCCAATTTCAGTAATTTGTTTGACTAATGGAAACATAATGCAGACTTGCCTTTTTTTATAATAGTTTTTCCATTGCTACAGATTGGTCTTTTGGTTCCAAGATTTTGACTATACCTTGACTCTGTCCAAATCCTTTGATGTTATGTTATGAATTACTATACAGCCTGAACACTTTTAAGACCATTCATAGTCTGATATTCATCTCTTTTTTCCCATTCTAAACCTTAACTCCGCAATTTTCTAAATCTTCCCTCCAGGAAATATGTTTTATCCACTTTTCAACAAAAATGAAAGCTCTGCCAATTTGATTTTGGGTAACAACTCTGAACCTCTCATCCAATAATTGGAAATAGATATCTGAATTTCATAAAGAGTTTGCAAAGTATACATTAAGCAATATATGTATATCACTTCCTCTGGTTTCTTCCACTATTGCCCATTGCTGAGAGTAATAGAGACCAATTCATTCATTGTACACTTGCATAGGATGGTTCCACTGATTCCTTCCTTTAGTTGAAATCCTGCTTTCTTCTGAGCTTAGTATGGCTCATTAGCACATTTTAGGCCCACATTTTGGGAAGCTGCCTTCCTTCAGCTTTCCAATACCGTTTCTGAGTAATTGATCTTTTCTACTACCAGTAAAAGGGGCTCCTCATGTTTACCTGATTTCTTTAGGGATATTTCGGAGAAGGCAATGGCACCCCACTCCAGTACTCTTGCCTGGAAAATCCCATGGACAGAGGAGCCTGGTAGGCTATAGATCATGCGGTTGCTAAGAGTCGGACATGACTGAGCGACTTCACTTTCACTTTTCACTTCCCTGCATTGGAGAAGGAAATGGCAACCCACTCCAGTGTTCTTGCCTGGAGAATCCCAGGGACGGGGGAGCCTGGTGGGCTGCCGTCTACAGGATTGCACAGAGTCAGACACGACTTAAGTGACTTAGCAGCAGCAGCAGTTAGAGATATTTATCTGATTGATGCACATCTCTTTGCTCAGGTTGCCTCCAACTATGGTTGGTTTCCTTAGTGTCATTTATTCTTGGCTCTCTCCTTTCTTCCTTGATCACAATTTCTTAGTTTTCTCTATGCACCCTTTGCCTTTCCCTGCCCTTAAAAGAGTCATGTATCCCAGGCTTCTCTTTCTCACCATATGCCTAAATCTAAAATATTAATCATATTTTCCCCTAGATTTTAGTGACTGGACTATCATTTAGATTTTCCAGTTGCTTAAGTTAAAAAATTTCCAGTTGGCTTGGCCAAGATACACCGAATTTTTTAGTTGCAGTCTAAACATTTTTAAAAATCTTTTTTTTTTTTTTTACTTCCAGTCTGGTATATTTTATTTGACTAAAATTTGCTAAAATATGTGTGTCTTTTTCATTCTGACACTAATTTTCTTCAAAATTCTACTGCTTTTTTGGATTCCCTGGTGGTCCAATGGTTAAGAACTTCCCTGCCAGTGCAGGAGACATAGGTTTGATCCCTGGGCCAGGAGGATTCCACACGCCAAGGGGCAACTAAGCCCATGTGCCATAACTACTGAAGCCCATGCACCTAGAGTCCAGGCTCCACAAGAAGAGAAGTCACTGCAATGAGAAGCCAAACTAGACTGGCCCCTGCTTGCCACAATTAGAGAAAGCCCCCACATAGCAATGGAGACCCAATCCAGCCAAAATAAATAAAATTTAAAAAGAAATCACTGCTTCTTACCTGGATTATGGCCTTATAATATTTAATAATCACTCAATTATCTGTCATAACCACCTATATTTCACCCTGTGTACTTAAAACCATATTCGTCCTTCAAAAAATCAAATTTGATTTTGTCTTCAGCATCATCTCTAATGCCCTTTGTGACTTTGCCTCTACCTACATTTCCAGGTTTATCTCTTGCGACTCTCTCTACTTCATGTTGCCTCGGTACAATATTACTTCTCTAAGACATGGTACTATTTCATATCCTGCTGTTTATAGATTGGGTTTTGATTATCAGAAAAGTCTCATTTCACCCAGGTGAACTTTAGCCTACATTGAAAACTGGACCCAATAACTCCTCTTCCAGAAATTCATTTCCATATGTTCACAGAGCATCAGGTCATGTCTCTCATGCTACCACTAGGCAGCAAGCATGCCCTACCTTAAAGACTGCTTACAGTTCTTTTTTTAACTCAGTACTTACTGTGGAGCTTGGTACATAATAGGTACATAATAAATTTCTCTTGAATATGTTAATAAAAAATAAATGAGTTTCTCTTAGAATTAATCTTGATCGGCCCATGTTAGCAGTTTCCAGTGAAGCCTTTGTTCTGTCTCTTGACTCAGGTCCAAAACCCAAGGTCCCCTCATCTCAGCCTTTGCAGCAGTGATGCTGTTTTGCTGTCTGTTACAGATACCAAATGAGCAGCTTCAAATCAAAAGTGACGTGAGAACTCTTAATGCAAGTGGCAAAAGAACACAAGAAATCAATCAGTAGCCTGTTAGTGATCTCGACGTATCAGGCCCTGCTCACTCTATCAACGAGTATATGACTCTACTCCCAGTTTCAAAGAAGAGGATGAACTTTTGTAAAAGCAAGGACTCTGCTGAGGTCAATAACTATGGAAATTTCATTATAAGAAAGTCCAGAACTAGTTCTCTCAGTTTACATAACCTGGAATTCAGTGATCTTAATTATTGATTATTTCACAACTCAAAGACAAGATGATGCCGTTTTCAAAAGTGCTCACAGATAGATTTGTCCACTGATGGAAAGCATGTTCAGCTATGAAGTAGCATTGATTTTTGGCATTATTGCTTAAATAATCTTAGCTAATAGAGAAAGCTGTGTTATTTTTGTACAAGTGCTATGATTTCATATTAAGGTTTTGTTCCTTTTATGTTGCTGTGGTTAAATCTTACAGTGATTTAGGATGAGGTTTAGTTGCTAAAGAAATAAAAGACTTCCATGTGTCAGCTGGTGTTCTGTGATGACCTAGAGGAGTGGGAAGGAGGGAAGGGTGGAGAGAGAGTGGTTCAGAGGGAAGGAACACATGTATACTTATGGCTGATTCACAATATTGTAAATCAATTGTCCTCCAATCAAACATAATTTTTTAAAAATATGCTATAAAAGGAAATAAAAAACTTAAACACAGTACAGTTGACCCTTGAACAACACAACTTTGAACTGCATGTGTGTGTGTGTGTGTGTGTGTGTGTGTGCACGCCTGCGCATGCTTAGTTGTTCAGTCATGTCCTACTCTTTGCGACCCCATGGACTGTAGTCTGCCAGGCTCCTCTGTCCACAGGATTCTCCCGGTCAGAATAATGGAGTGGGTTTGCCATGCCCTCCACCAGGGTATCTTCCTGACCCAGGAATTGAACCAGGATCTCCTTGTGGCTCTGCTGGTAAAGAATCCACCTTCAATGCAGGAGGCCTGGGTTCAACCCCTGGGTTGGGAAGTTCCCCTGGAGAAGGGAAAGGCTACTCACTCCAGTATTCTGGCCAGGAGAATTCCATGAACTGTATAGCCCGTGGGGTAGAACAGAGTCAGACATGACTGAGTGACTTTCACTTTCACTCCTTCATTGCAGGAGCATTCTTTACCAGCTGAGCTACCCAGGAGCTGTATGAGTCTACTTATACACAATTTTTTTCAATAGTAAACACTATTATAAGTTACCACAGGATCCGAGGTTGGTATCCATGGGACTTAGAATTGGATAAGGAGAAAACCATGAATATGAAGAACCAACTATAAATTAAACCCAGGTTTTAAATTTCAAAGAGGTTAGCAGCCCCTAGCCCCTATGTTGGAGAAGGCAATGGCAACCCACTCCAGTACTCTTGCCTGGAAAATCCTATGGATGGAGGAGCCTGGTAGGCTGCAGTCCATGGGGTTGCTAAGAGTGGGACACGACTGAGTGATTTCCATTTCACTTTTCACGTTTATGCATTGGAGAAGGAAATAGCAACCCACTCCAGTGTTCTAGCCTGGAGAATCCCAGGGATGGGGGAGCTTGGTGGGCTGCTGTCTACAGGATTGCACAGAGTCAGACACGACTTAAGTGACTTAGCAGCAGCAGCTCCTTTGTTATTTTGGGGGGCTCCAAAATCACTGCAGTGGTGACTGGAGCCATGAAATTAAAAGACGCTTACTTCTTGGAAGAAAAGTTATGACCAACCTAGATATTCAAAAGCAGAGACATTACTTTGCCAACAAAGGTTCATCTAGTCAAGGCCATGTTTTTTCCAGTGGTCATGTATGGATGTGAGAGTTGGACTGTGAAGAAGGCTGAGTGCCGAAGAATTGATGCTTTTGAACTGTGGTGTTGGAGAGGACTCTTGAGAGTCCCTTGGACTGCAAGGAGGTCCAACCAGGCCATTCTAAAGGAGATCAGCCCTGCGTGTTCTTTGGAAGGAATGATGCTGAAGCTGAAACTCCAGTACTTTAGCCACCTAATGCGAAGAGTTGACTCATTGCAAAAGACTCTAATGCTGGGAGGGATTGAGGGCAGGAGAAAAAGGGGACAACAGAGGATGAGATGGATGAATGGCATCACCCACTCAATTGACGTGAGTTTGAGTGAACTCCGGGAGTTGGTGATGGACAGGGAGGCCTGGCGTGCTGCAATTCATGGGGTCGAAAAGAGTCAGACATGACTGAGCTACTGAACTGAACTGACCCCCTATGTTGTTCAATGGCAAGCTGCATTTGTTCTGCTATATCCACTGTAATCCAATTCATCAGATAGAAACATCCTGCAGCTAAACAAAATTCAAACTTTACTATATTTCATAGGACTTCTATTCCAAATTCTCTCGATGAACAAATAACAATGGACAATACAAATCACTTGATCTCAGTTTATTCATCTATGTAATGGAAGGTTTGGAATAGATGTCTATAGATTCCAGGATACAAACACATGTTGTAATTCTAGACCAAAAAATAAAACCAAAAAACTGATTAAATTGATAGTCAATGAGATTAAACTGTGATGGGTCTATCAACTTTATTTCACCTAAGTTTATATCAAATAAGTTTCTCTCCTGAGAATGGAACCTAAGATTTTAATTTGAAAAGTTATATTTCTCTTTCTCATGGTGATGTATGTTTTCATTTAGAAAAAAAATCTTCAGAAGTTAGACATGAGTTTTAAAACTCACCAAAATAGAAAAATAACATATGCATTATCACTGCTTTATAGAATAATGATCTGCTTGTTAACCACTTTGAACTTTTCAGAGTAATACATAGAAAGATAAAAAAAAAATTTTATCACTAAACCATAATTTTAATGCATACTATATGGAACATTGAACTTAAGTTATTAGCTTCACAGTGTGTTCTGATAACTTGGAGGCATTCCTGTTACTTAAATTGATACAATTTGATGTTACCTTACAATACATGCTTGATGACAAAACTATAACTTTGCCATTATTTCCAAATAAAAGCTATATCTCTTAATTTACTTATAATTTTATTATTTTTTGTGAGATTTCTATTATGTTAAATTATTCCTTTGGAATATTTGGTGAAAATATTACTATATGGAGTTGTTCATATATAGTATATTTTTAAAAAGCTTTCAAGTTGTAAGCCAGCCATAAAATATATGGCAGATTAAAAGATAAAAAGGGATTAAAAGTCTAAGAGAAAGTGAGTTATAGCTATATGGGGTTACTCATGAATTTATTTTATGATCTAGCTGAGGAGACAGAAAAGAGACCAAATGAAAAGTGGGCAGACAGCATGAGACGGTGCTCCAGAAGGACAAGAATATTCAGAATATTATAGTCATGAATTTGACTCATATTTGATTTAAAAGGTAGATTGAAAACTTGGTGAAGGGCAATTTTGCTTGGTACAATTACAAATTATGGGTTCCTGGTATTATAAAAGAAGTTGTGAGAAGATAAATTTCAGGAAGGGGTTTGATGTCCTTGCTTGGAAAGATTTAGCAGCTGGCCAGAAAGTCCACTGGCAAACCACAGTTCTTAATGCATGAAGGGGTGAGATTCAGATCCAAGTTCTCCTCTTCCTCCTTTAGAACACTAAGCCTGGTGCCAAACTCAGTAGAAGTTTACATGCCTTTGAAGGTTTGGATAGCAGTTATGTCCACTCTCTAAATCTACCTAACTGAGGAGTGATGAGTCAAAGGAAAGTATATATCTTGCTGCTGTGGTCTCTCCCTTATTGTCTTGTCTATAGGTATTGACAGGTTCCCCCCCTCCACCCCCGCCCCGCCACTGGAGTCAGGCCCAGGAGCATGGGTTTTTTGTAATCTGTGACTTTAGGTCTGGGTTTGTCTATTTATTAGGCTCATTCTCCAGTTGGGTTGTTCTACATATATTGCTTTTTGTTTTATTTTGTCTCTTTTGCCCTTATTTTTCTTGATTCCCAGGAATCCACTTCCTGTAAAATCCAAGTAATAGAATGCAGGGTCCTAGTAGACCCCATTTTTAGAACTTTCCATCTAAGAGAGAAAGCTTCAACATCTCACAACCTCTGTTTCTCTCAAATATGCTCTAGGGAAAAAACATTTTTTTCCACCAGTTTTTCTTTTATTGAGCAATCAGTTAGATAACCATTTTTGTGGCAGCTAATACTACACTAGATACTGAGAATATAAGAAATTTTAAAAAGCAAAATCAAAAGAAAACCTTATTCTTAAAAAATAGTTTAAAAAAATAGTTTTCAAAGACCTTAAGCTTACTTTATATGATTTCTTTTATGGAACTTAGAAAATTATACTCATCTGCAGCTCCCTCTTCTTTCTGAGAAAAAAGGTTCAAGTACAACAAATATATATTGGACAGGCACAGTGCAGCAAATACTGACCAAAATATTTTATGTGCTTATTTCACTTAAGGCTTGAAACCATCCTACCTCCAATAATTAACTCCATTTTTACAAATGAGAAAATACTGCTTGGGCTTCCCTGATGGCTTATATAGTAAAGAATCTGCCTGTAAAGTGAGAGATATGGATTCAATCCCTGGGTCAGGAAGATCCCCTGGTGAAGGGCATGGCAACCCACTCTGATATTCTTGCCTGAAAAATACCATGGTCAGAGAAGTCTGGCAGGCTACAGTACCTGGGGTTGCAAAAAGTCGAACATGACTGAGTGACTAGGCACAAAGTACTGGTTTCTCCTTAGAAGAAAAGCTATGACAAACCTAGTGAGCATACTAAAAAGCAGAGACATTACTTTTCCAACAGAGGTCCACATAGTCAAAGTTATGGTTTTTCCAGTAGTCATGTATGGATGTGAGAGTTGGACCATAAAGAAGGCTGAGCACTGAAGAATTGATGCTTTGGAACTGTGGTGTCGGAGAAGACTCTTGAGATCCCCTTGGGCAGCATGGAGATCAAACCATTAATCCTAAAGGAAATCAACCCTGAATATTCATTGAAAGGACTGATGCTGAAGCTGAAGCTCTAGTACTTTGGCCACGTGATGCAAAGAACCAACTCACTGGAAAAGACTGAAGCTGAGAGAGATTGAGGGCAGGAGGAGAAGGGGGTGACAGAGGATGAAATATTTGCATGGCATCATTGACTCAATGAACATGAGTTTGAGCAAACTCTGGGAGAGTGTGAAGGGCAGAGATGCCTGATGTGCGGCAGTCCATAGGCTCGCAAAAAATTCGGACATATTGAGTGACTGAACAACTTAAAAGTACTCTTGGTATTCTGTGGAGCTGGGAAAACTTTGGCTGTTGACAAAGACTTTGCCCTTAGCCACTCCCCTGCATCACCTCCAGGACACAGGAATGTTGTAAAGTGACTGAGCTTTTCCATTTTCCTTGGCTTTACTTGATACAACTTTCTTTTCTAATCTGGAATTGAGATATTAGCAATACATTACTTGTTTTAATGTTTGTACTTTTCTAAGATATTTTAAATTCAAGAAGTGTGATATCTTCAGCTTTGTTATTCTTTCTTAAGATTGCTTTGGCTATACTGATTTATTTATTTGCAGTTCTAAATGAATTTTAGAATTGTTTTTGTCTATTTCTGTAAAAACTACTATTGGGATTTTGATAAAAATTACAGTGAATCTGTAAATCACTTTGGGTAGTATGGCTAGTTTAACAATATTAAATATTCCATTCCTTGAACGTGGATGTCTTTTCATTTATCGGCCTCTACTTCTTTCATCAATGTTTTATAGTTTTCAAGATACAAGTCTTTTATCTACATTGTTATTACCAAGTATTTTACTCTTTTTGATAATATTGTAAATGCAATTATTTTCTTAATTTCTTTTTTTTATAGTTTGCTGTTAGTGATAGAAATGAAACTAATTTTTGTATATTGATTTTGTTTCCTGCTGTTTTACTGAATTCGCTCATTAAGTTTAATAATTTTGAGGGACATCTTTAGGGTTCTCTACAAACAAAATTATGCCATCTGAAAACAGAAATGATTTTACTTTTCCCTTTCAGCTTTGAATGTCTTTTTTTCCCTTCTTTTTGTTTTCCCTTTCTTCTTTTCCTTTTTGTTCAGGCTAGAATTTCTAATACGATGTTGAATAGAATTTTTCAAAAGTGGATATCATTGCCTTCATCCCAATCTTAAAAAAAAAAAGCTTTCAGTTTTTCACCATTGAGTATGATGTTAGCTATAAGCTTCATTCTTTAATTTCAAAAATAACAGTATAGGTCACTGGAAGAGAAAAGAGAGCCCAGAAATAAATCTATGCATATAAGGTCAACTGGTCTATGATAAGGGATACAAGAATACACAATGGAAAAAGGACAATCTCTTCAACAAATGATATTGGGGAAACTGGATATTCACAGGAAAATAAAATAAAATTGGACTCAACTTATTACATACACAATAATTAATTCAAAATGGATTAAAGGCTTAAGTGTTAAAACTTGAAACTGTAATAAAAATATAGGGAAAATCTTCATGACATAAGTGTAAGCAAAGGTTTTTTGAATATGACCCTAAAAACACAAGCAATGGAAGGAAAAATAGACAAATGAGACAATATTAAGCAAGAAATCTTCTGTACAGGAAAGTAAACAATTGACAGAGTGAAAAGGCAACCTACAGAATAGAAAAAAAAAAATTGCAAACTATATATGGGATAAAAGGTTATTATCCAACATACTTAAAAAAAAAAAAAACCTCTTACAACTCAACAGCACACACAAAAAAGAAAATAGGCCAACAGGCAATTTGATGTTAAAAATGGGCAAAGGATTTGAACAGACATTTTTCCAAAGAGTACATACAAATGTCCAAGAGTTATACGAAAAGATACTCAATATCATTTATCAACTTGGACATGAAAATCAGAACCAAAATGAGATAATGACTTCATACCTATTAGAATGGTGATTACTTTTTTTTTTTTTTAAGTGTAGGTAGTTGATGATGTGGAGAAATTGTAATCCTTATCCCTTGTTCATGTTTGTGGGAATGCAATATGATGGAAATGTAAAATGATGCTATAGAAATACCATGGAAATTTCTCAAAACAATAAAAACAGAACTACTACATTATAGACCAAGGCCACTTTGGGGTATACATCCAAAAGAACTGAAATTGAGTTCTCAAAGGGATATCCACACTTCCATGTTCACTGTAGCATTATTCACAATAGGAAAGATATAGAAACAACTTAAATGTCCGTTGACAGATGACTGGATGAAGGAAACATGAAATATACACACAACGAAATATTATTCAGACTTTAAAAAAAGAAAATCTTTACATATTCAACACCACTGAGGAATCTGGAGAACATTATATACTAAGTGAAATAAGACAGGCACAGGACAAATACTGCATGATTCCACTTATGTGAGGTACAAAAATAGTCAAACTGAAAAACAGAGTAGTATATTGGTTGCCAGTAGTGATGTATGGATGTGAGAGTTGGACTATAAAGAAAGCTGAGCAGAAGAATTGATGGTTTTGAACTGTGGTGTTGGAGAAGACTCTTGAGAGTCCCTTGGACTGCAAGGAGATCCAACCAATCCATCCTAAAGGAAACCAGTCCTGGGTGTTCATTGGAAGGACTGATGTTGAAGTTGAAGCTTCAGTACTTTGGCCCACTGATGTGAAGAGCTGACCCATTTGAAAAGATCCTGATGCTGGGAAAGATTGAGGGCAGGAGGAGAAGGGGACGACAGAGGATGAGATGGCTGGATGGCATCACTGACTCAATGGACATGAGTTTGGGTAAACTCCGGGAGTTGGTAACGGACGGGGAGGCCTGGTGTGCTGCAATTCATGGGGTCGCAAAGAGTCAGACAGGACTGAGCGAATGAACTGAACTGAACTGATATTGGTTGCCAGGGGCTGGGGGAAGGGAGAATGGGGTGTTGCTGTCCAACAATTTACAAAGTTTCAGTTTTACCAGAGAACTTCTAGAGAACTGCTGTACCATATTCTGCCTATAGTTACTATCCACTTAAAATTGTTGTGTTCTCATTATAATAAAATAAAAAAGATTATATTATACTTTTTAAAATTCAAGTAGTCAATAGTCTATTTTGTTAAACTTAGCATTATTTTTTAAGTTTCAGTCTGTCTGATATTAACCCACTCCAGTGTTCTTGCCTGGAGAATCCCATGGACAGAGGAGCCTGGTGGGCTACAGTCCATGGAGTTGCAAAGAGTCAGACATGACTGAATGAGTAACACTTCCACTTCCACTAATGGATCTGTAAATATGAAGAAAATACAAATTTCAAAGAACTGAAGGCTAAGTTCACAAGAACTAAGGTAGCTACACACTGGGTCTCCTGTGTCTCCTGCTTTGGTGGCTCAGATGGTAAAGAATCTGCCTGCAGTGCAAGAAGCCCTGATTCAATCCCTAAGTTGGAAAGATCCCCTGGAGAAAGGAATGACTACTCACTCCAGTAGTCTTGCCTGGAGAATTCTACGGACAGACAAGTCTGGTGGGCTATGTTCTACAGAGTCCCAAAGAAATGGACTAGACTGAGTAACACTTTTTCAAGAATAAGTAGGAAAAAAAAAAAAAAGAATAAATAGGAGATATGTCCATTGAGGCTTAGATTTATTTATTTTAATCTTATTATTTAAAAGTCTAGTACCATTGAATCCCATGTGTTCACGTTCAGGAAAACTAGAAATTAATCTTGTATATAAGCCTTGATTATAGATGCAGTTTGATACTTCACGATTTATTGATTTGAAAACTGAAGATGAATAGTAGTTGTCTTACTGAAACTGAAAATAGATTACAAAGCAACATTTGTAAGATTATAGCAAACAATATCACCAATATTTAATTAAGAAGCAATGTCTGGATTTCAGCATTACATTTTTAGTACCAGACAGTTATTTTCAGTGGATTTTTTTTGTTCATGTCATTATTATTTAGACACTGATACATTATGCTGATTCTTCCATTACTGGAAATCACATTTTATCAGTATTTATTCTTAAGTCAAGATGTTTGTATTATCCATGCAATTTGCTCTGGAAAGAAGTGAAAGTCACTCAGTCGTGTGTGACTCTTTGCAACCCCACGGACTGTATAGTCCTGAAATTCTCCAAGCCAGTATACTGGAGTGGGTAGCCATTCCCTTCTCCAGGGGATCTTTCCAACTCAGGGATCAAACCTAGGTCTCCCGCATTGCTGGCAGATTCTTTACCAGCTGAGCCACAAGGGAAGCCCGAGAATACTGGAGGGGGTAGCTTAACCCTTCTCAAGCAGACCTTCCCCACCCAGGAATCGAACTGGGATCTCATTCATTGCAGGTGATTCTTTACCAACTGAGCTATCAGGGGAAGCCCTGCATTTACAGAGGCATATACAAAGATCATGTGGAGCAATTTTGGAAAAAATAAAAATCATGCATTATTATGATTACTTTATCAACGTTTTCAATTAATTTTTTAATCAAGAAGTCATAAGTCATTTGAACCAGAAATAGATGGCCTGCATTGCTTTCACATTTTGGCAGGTCTTTCCATTATACTTCAACTACTATACTGAATTGCTAACCTTTCTATAGAGCTATATATTTGACAATATTTTGTTTTCATTAAAATATAGTGAAGTTGCTCAGTCATGTCTGATGCTTTGTGACCCCGTGGACTGTAGCCTACCAGGCTCCTCAATCCTTGGAACTTTTCAGGCGAGAGTACTGGAGTGGTTTGCCGTTTTCTTCTCCAGGGGATCTTTTTGACCCAGGAATCGAACCCAGGTCTCCTGCATTGCAGGCAGATGCTTTACCGTCTGAGCCGCCAGGGAAGCCCTTATTTAAATATAGTTTCACCTAATTTTTGCAACTACCCTATAAGGTAACAATAATTATAATGAGCTTTGTTCTAAGCACTTCTCTTATATTAGTGCATTTAATCCGCACAACAATACTGTGAGAAAGAAACTATCATCTGCTTTTTACAGGTGATGAAACTAAGGCAACAAGAGTTTATGTCATTTGCCCATCAGATCAGATCAGATCAGTCGCTCAGTCGTATCCGACTCTGTGACCCCATGAACTGCAGCATGCCAGGCCTCCCCATCCATCACCAACTCCTGCAGTTCACTCAGATGCATGTACATCGAGTCAGTGATGCCATCCAGCCATCTCATCCTCTGTCATCCCCTTCTCCTCCTGCCCCCAATCCCTTCCAGCATCAGGGTCTTTTCCAATGAGTCAACTCTTCTCATGAGGTGGCCACAGTACTGGAGTTTCAGTTTTAGCATCATTCCTTCCAAAGAAATCCCAGGGCTAATCTCCTTCAGAATGGACTGGTTGGATCTCCTTGCAGTCCAAGGGACTCTCAACAGTCTTCTCCAACACCACAGTTCAAAAGCATCAATTCTTTGGCACTCAGCCTTCTTCACAGTCCAACTCTTACATCCGTACACGACCACAGGAAAAACCATAGCCTTGACTAGACAGGCCTTTGTTGGCAAAGTAATGTCTCTGCTTTTCAATATGCTATCTAGGTTGGTCATAACTTTCCTTCCAAGGAGTAAGCATGTTTTAATTTCATGGCTGCAGTCACCATCTGTAGTGATTTTGGAGCCCAGAAAAATAGTCTGATACTGTTTTCACTGTTTCCCCATCTATTTCCCATGAAGTGATGGGACTGGATGCCATGATCTTCATTTTTCTGAATGTTGAGCTTTAAGCCAACTTTTTCACTCTCCACTTTCACTTTCATCAAGAGGCTTTTTAGTTCCTCTTCACTTTCTGCCATAAGGGTGGTGTCATCTGCATATCTGACGTTATTGATATTTCTCCCCGCAGGTGAACACATTTAGAGCTAGCTCATGATTCAGTCTGTCTGATTCCTCAGCTGCTGTTTGAATACCCTGTTAGGTCTCATCAAAACAGTTATATGCAGATGAATTGGTATGGTTAGCTAGAAACATAATGATTAGTTTCAGAATGGTTCACTCTTGTAACAGAAGATTCATGCAAGCTCCCCAATATATGTTCAGACACAATTGTGGGTAGCAAATTTGAACCCATGGCCTAGATATAATTTCATGTTTCATCACTCTGAATTACAGTTGCATCTCAATATGTCTTGTGCATTGATTTATATGGCTGCCCCTGGTCGCTCAGTGGTAAAGAGTCCACCTGTCAAGCAGGAGACATGGGTTCAATCTCTGAATCTAGAAGATTCCCTGACGGAGGAAGTCGCAACCCACTCTAGTATTCTTGCCTAGGAAATCCCATGGACAAAGGATCCTGGCCAATACAGTCCATGGGGCTGCAAGAATCAAACACGACTGAGCAATTGCACAGTCACAGCAATTAATTTAAATGTGTAAATTATAAACATAGCTTAGTTTACCAAAAAATAACTTAATATGGCTAAAAGTAATAATCCCTAGCCCGTTTGTTACATTTTCTTTATATGAATGATCAGCCCTGGGATTTCTTTGGAAGGAATTATGCTAAAGCTGAAACTCCAGTACTTTGGCCACCTCATGCGAATAGTTGACTCATTGGAAAAGACTCTGATGCTGGGAGGGATTGGGGGCAGGAGGAGAAGGGGACGACAGAGGATGAGATGGCTGGATGGCATCACTGACTCGATGGACGTGAGTCTGAGTGAACTCGGGGAGTTGGTGATGGACAGGGAGGCCTGGCGTGCTGCGATTCATGGGGTCGCAAAGAGTCGGACACGACTGAGCAACTGATCTGATCTGATCTGAAATGTATTTTTTCTTTACACTATTTTCCTTTACTACACCATCAGGACTTTCCAAATATCTCAAAGTTGCATCAGTATCAGTATGTTATTAAATTCTTATTTTGTTAATTGATTCTTCCCACCATCTTCCCATCCACCTGCTTGACCCGATGGATAGCTCTGAAGTCTCCATGTCATGTTTAACTCTTTCTTAGATTAGTGCCTTATTTTTGGAGAAGGAGATTCTAGTATGACTTTCAAACATATATTGGGAATGTTTATTGTACATATACTTCCTTGAATTTAACTTTGAAGTATATGTGACTATTTACATTGGTCATTCTTGGTTGGAAATCACCTTTCTTTATAACACAAAATCCATTGCTTCATTAACTCCTTAACATCCATCCTGTTTTCATGCTGCTCCTAAGAAAGACTAATGGAATTCTAATTATCCACTTAAAGTGAATTATTTGCTCATTCTCTTATTTTTGTTTTCATTTTTGTGTCTGCATGTATGTTTCATTTCCTCTTTTGAAATTTTGGGATTTTCTCTTAATCATTGTCATTCTAATATTTTTGTCTCTTTTTCTTATTCATTATTCGGGGTGTTCAAATGGGTGAAAAATTTCAACTTCCTGCTCATATCTGTAGATTGTATACCTCTTTATATACTATTTCTTTCATAATTGTCTAAATTTCTCTATCTTATCTTTCTAGAACTGTTATTCTTAGATCCTCTGCATTGATGATTTTCCATATTTCTTTCTCACATTAAAAAAATAGATGTTTTGCTGTATTTCCTTGGACAATATCTCAGTTTTTTTCATTAAGTGTGTCTCCAAATAACTTATAAGACAAAATCTTCTTTCTTCTGCTTTTAAGAGTTTTGTGTTGCAGTTTTCTTAAAATGTATGTTGATCTTTGATTCTGGCTCATCTTTGAAGATGGAACAGTATAATCATTTTGACGGCTCTCTGTGTGTGGTCAGAATATATTTATTTAGGGCAGAGCCTTCTAATCCATGCACCAGGGGCTAACAGTGTGCTATAAAGGTATGAAAGTTTAGCCTGGATTTGCCTCTACCCATGAAGCAGCAAGACACAAGTATGTGGTCACCTTTGCCATGGAGCCAATGATTTCCTCCAATGTTCAGTGGAAATGTTCTTGTTATCTATATTTGTTTTCACATGGAAATATTTTATTAATATCAGTATTTATGTAATAAAATGTGATAGGAAAAGGGTGTGTGTGTGCTAAGTTATTTCAGTGGTGTCTGGACTCTGTGTGACCATACTTATTGTAGTCCACCAGGCTCCTTTGTGCATGGGATTCTCCAGGCAAGAATACTGGAGTGGGTTGCCATGCCCTCCTCCTGGGGATCTTCCCAACCCAGAGGCCAAACCCACTTCTCTTATTTCTCTTGCATGGCAGGCAGTTTCTTTACCACTAGCACCTCTTGGAAAGCTCATTTAAATCTTAAGCAACAAATATTAATACCACTGAAACATTTAGGTTTTCATAATTAGTCATACAAAGTAACTGATGAAATAAAGGATGTTCTATGTCTATGTTCATGTATGTAAGTTTTTAAAGAAATCTATCCACCTATGTGTCTATCCATGTATCCATCCATCTATAATTCACGAAATATCCTAACATCTCTAAGATCTGTTTTCTTATCCTAAAAATATTAATAATTAAAAGCATGTATCTCCAGAAGTTATCTTCAATTAAAAATGAAAATCTAAGGAAGAGAGAAGCTAAGATGTCTTTCAGTGCTCATACATCAAATAACAGGAAAGCTGAGTTATTATTTATTTATATTTTAAATATAGACTTTTTTACTCAATCACTGGAGATTCTGGGATCCATATTATATTTTTAGATCCATTTTATATCTCCCTATTACATTTTCGATGATTTAGGAACTTGATGTACCCCCCAAAAATAGTGACGTTTATTCCATTTTATGTATGTTATATTCTCTGACTTTAAGAAGTTTGCAATCAAAGTGTAAGATTCACAAAGCAGTTAGAACAATAGACCAGAAAGAACATAACTTTATGACAATCATAAGTTTATGATTGTCATAAACTTTATGAAAAATAGTTTGAAGAGATTGATCTACATCTTTAGAGTAGTTGAGAGAAATGTTTGTGGTGCATACGTGACTGAACTTTGAGTCTGAATAATGGGTTTAGAGGAAAAAAGTATTGGAAGGAAGCTATCCAAGTGATAAAAGTGGTGTAAAAGAATACCAGAAAGCAAAAATGAGCATGCCCCTCAAATCCACAAGGTAATTGTTCAGCAATAGGATGAGCTGTATTATGAAGAAAAAATGAAAACAAAATGAGTAAGGTCAGAATGTGGGCTATAATCTCCCTCAAGGCCCTCATCAACACATTTAACAAAAGTTTCTTGGGAGCGCCCCATAACCCTCAAACTGTTCACGGTACTTTTGTTCATGTTAAAGACAAAATAGCTTTTAAGATTTGCAGAAGGCAATGTTAAAAGGATTTCTTCTATCACATTACAAAATATTTAGCTATCAACAATGAAATTTTCTAACTACTTAGAATATTATTATCACAAAGTTGTTGTTCAGTTGCTAAGTTATGTCTGACTCTTTGTGACAGCATGGATTGCAGCATACCAGGTTTCCCTGTCCTTCACTATCTCCCAGAGTTTGCTCAAACTCATGTCCATTGTGTTGGTGATGCCATCCAACTATCATATCATCTCATTAAGAATTTCAACTATTTTATTTCTCTATTTTTTTAATTCCTGATTTACTGGCTCTAGACAACCAGCATTTAAGAAATAGGCAGGCCAATTATTAAAAAGATGGCTGACAGACCATCACCTTTCTCTGTGTGATTATCAGTGATAACACGAGACACTGCTGGTATTTGAAAGATCTTCAACTGGCCTCCTGTGATATTCATCAAGTTATCCCCATTGTGCTCTCTGGAGACTCTGAGGATCTGTAGCTTACATGTGAGTGTGTGAAGTGAAAGTTCTCAGTCACGTCCAAATCTGTGTGACCCCATGGACTATACAGTCCATAGAATTCTCCAGGCCAGAATACTGGAATGGGTAGCCTTTCCTTTCTCCAGGGGATCTTCCCAACCCAGGGATGGAACCCAGGTCTCCCGCATTGCAGGTGGATTCTTTACCAGCTGAGCCACAAAGGAAGCCCATAGCTCACATGATGACCTTCACACATTGGAAGCTAGCTGTCATGTTGCTCCATATTGCTTCTACTTTTCTTCCAGCTGAATACTCTACACCATCCAGTTATTTCTTATAGAGCATGGCTTTTCACTGTGTCCTTCTTGTTTTTCTTCTCCTGGTCTCTCCAGAACTGCTAATTGTCATTCTTGGCACTCAGAAATGAATTTTTGAGCTGTAGAAAAATCAGTACCAGGCTCCCCTGGTGGTTTATGATTAAAAAAAAAAAAAATCTGCCTGCCAATACAGGAGATACAGGTTTGACCCCTGACCCAGGAAGATCCCACATGTCACAGAGCAACTAATGAGCCTGTACTCTAGAGCCCGGGTACTGCAACTACTAAAACCCACACACCCTAGAGTCTGTGTTCTGCAACAAGAGAAGCCACAGCAAGGAGAAGTCTGAGCACCACAAATAGAGAGTAGCCCCTGCTTGCTGCAACCAGAGAAAAGCCAAAGAAGACCAGCACAACAAAAAATAAATAAATGCATAAAATTATATTAAAAAAAAAAAAGAAAAGTCAGTGCTTAGCTGTGTGAGACTGTAGTTTGTATTAATTTAATCAGAACATGCATTAACTATATTAGGTAACTAATTGTATTGTTGGGTACAGGAACTAGGAATAAAATTTAGCTTGGCTCCATGCTGGGAGTAGATGGCATAAGCCGGAACTGCTATGAATTCAGTCTTTCTTCTTTTAGCCCCAGGTTATCTTTCAACTATTTTCTATTAGCATTAAATCATTTAATTGAGCACTCCCTCTACATAAAATGCCTGAGGGTGCAAGATTAAAAAAAAAAAACCAGATACATTCAAGAGAGTCTTATAAGAGGTCTAGATTAGCCAAGTTTAGGAAATGTCAACCCACTCCAGTATTATTGCCTGAAAAATTCCACAGACTGAGCAGCCTGGCAGGCTACAGTGCAAGGGGTCACAAAGAGTCAGGACTGAGCGACTGAGCACGCATGCACAGGGCCATAATGTACAGGCAAATATTTGGTTACAATATATGCAAAGCTTAAGTTCTAAACTGATGTTAACCTATTTGCATAGAGGATCTGAAAAAGAGAGGACCTGCTTTCCTTTCTTTTTTCTGCTATAATTTAGTTTAATGTAAATTCAGATTATTAAATATTTATTTCTTTAAATGAAACATGGAGAGTTCTTTGCGTTCAAGCTTTAAGGAGCTAGTTATTAGTTAATTGAGAACACCTGATGGTTAGCTCAACGCTAACATAATTTACGAACACCAGGAGACAGCACTTCCATTTAGAAAATAATGTACATTGTTTTATCTAAATACAGAACACATCTTTATAGAAATTAAATTCAGCTATAATGCCAATAGCTAGGAGCCATTTCTGATAATACTTTAAGTTTTATTGTCATTTCCCCACAGATTTAAGTGAATTGATAAATACTAAAACTGTGGTATGTGTTTGCTAAGTTGCTTCAGTTGTGTCCAACTCTGTGCAACCCCATGGAATATAGCCTGCCTTACTCCTCTGTCCTTGAGATTCTCCAGGCAAGAATACTAGAGTGAGGTGCCGTTTCCTTCTCCAGGGAATCTTCCCAACATGAGGGATGGAACCCACATCTCTTACGTCTCCTGAGTTGCCAGGAAGGTTCTTTACCACTAGAGCCACCTGGGAAACCCATATACTACTCATAATATATTATGATCTACTTTTTTAAATTTAATAATATATAGTGCAAACCATTTGGTTTTTAAATATCACTGACATACTATTAATAAATATACAGTATTTCATCAAATTAGTTATCTCACTATTTTTAAAAAACTAATCCATCATTAACGTCATCTAGTTTATTTCTTGCTTTTACCATTATAAGGGCACAATGTACATCCTTGCATATATAAATGAGTGCATATTGGAGAATTAATTTATTCTTAAATAAGTATTTAAAATAGAAAAGAATATCTCATTATATCCATGTATCTTATCCATATCTGATCTAATAAGAAATGGAATATATTTAAGATGCTACTCGTGTATTTAAAAAAAAAAAAAGATGCTACTCATGTATTTAATTAGGAAGATCAACATGCCTCATTGTATGTAATATTTTTCATAAGTATTTTATATTTTTTAATGATTAAAATTTTTATAAATGATTTTTTATAAAACCATTATTTTTCACTTTGTTATTAAAGAACTATTTGAAATAAAGATTTTATTAAAAAATAGTATTATATCAACAAAAGTACTTAATTTTAAAAAAGTACTACTTTCTGAACCCCAAAGTGTATAGGAGACATTTTTCTTTAAGCAGTAATGTAACTGAGTTTAACAAAGTGGGCATGGGGAGGTCTGGCTTCTGGCTCACAGCAGAGGAGCATTGCAATTTCATCAGGAGGCCCCGAGGCTCTGAGCATATTCCCCTCCCTGTCACAGCAGGTTTTAGCAAAGCTGTAGTTGCTGCACCTCTAACCAGACAGGTCAACATCACGTTTCTGGGGCTTATCTTTAGAAAGAAAAATATTACCAGTAATATGCTGTGAAGCCAAACTCTTGAAGCTACTTTTACACAGTCAAGTGAAACAAAATATTTTACCCAAAGAAGCCTCTTCCTTGTCTAGGTATTCAACATGTGTGCAGCCTTGATAACACACATCATCACTGTTGAATGTTGAACAAAATCAGGAAGGAATATTTTTCTGCTCTTTTGCATTCAAGACATCGCAAAATACACATTTTTTTTTTCAGTTTTATCCTTCTGATGTAAGAAGTAACCAAATCCACAAATGTAATACCACTGGTTTTCTAGACAGATGATGAAAAACAGCTGCCTTTGCCTAAAATCCCTTTTTGTGCTGGCATTGGAAGCCAGAGTAACTTTTCTGAGCATATCAGTTATCACCAACTGGCAAGATTTGACTTTTGTGGGTCATGGAATGCAGTAAAGTATCAGGTATAGTCTGAGACACTTCCTTTTATAATACAAACTATATTTGATCAGCAAAACATAAATCTCAGAGCTTCCTTCTATGTTTCAGGAAATATAGAAAGGGAGTTTAAATGATTGATGCTTAAATTAATCAATTCCAGACATAATGTCCTATTTTTAGCTTTGTTAAATTATGGTAAGCCCTCTCACTTTGTGTGTGGGGGGGAGGGTATTGTGTGCACTTATTTCTATTTTAAAATCTAAACAACTGTTTTGCTCTAGCTGTTAAAATGTACTTCCCTCACTAATCTCCCCATGTCAGGCACATTACCCAGCACAGCACTCACCACAAATATTTAATTAATCATTACTTAAATGACTCTGAATAACTATTCGTGAGTGAAACTTTTGAATATATGTGCAAAGTCAATTATTTGGTATAATTGTTAATGGCAAATAAGAGTAAAAAGACCTGCATTCTTACCTTCAAATAATCATTTGGTTAAGTAAGGATTTCAGTTGGTGTATTTCTCATGTGCTCTGGCTATTCTGATGTACACTGGACATCAAACTCAGTGGAGAAGGATAAAAAATTAATATGTGTTTTTAGTATGTTTTATATTCATTCATTTGCATTTTCATATTGTTAAATATGAGTGTGTTCCACACCTACTTTGTTGTTTAGTCACTCAGTTGTGTCTCTCCCTGTGACTCTATGGACTGAAGCATGCCAGGTTTCTCTGTCCTTCATTATCTCCCAGAGTTTGCTCAAACTCATATCCGTGGAGTCTATGATGACATCCAACTATCTCATCCTCTGTCATTGCCTTCTCCTCATGCCCTCAACCTTTCCCAGCATCAGAATCTTTTCCAATGGGATGGCTTTTCATGTCAGGTAACCAAAGTACTGGAGCTTCAGATCCACACCCATTAAAGCACAGTTATAGAGATAAAAGTTCCTCAATATATGTAGATTGAGCAACAGAGATGCCCATAAAGTACAAGACTGTTTGTGATCCCTTACATATTTAAAAAGTAGAATAGCTCAATCAAGTCTGTTTTATAAGACTATATTAAAAGTACAAGGATATTGTCAAGTATACTTTGTGATGTAAATATCCACATTTATAAAAAATGTATAAATAGAAAATTTAAAGTAAAAAATTAAATTTAATACAGTTTTATACAAAATAAACATACCAAAATTTTTAAAAAAGCAAGTTGAAGAGAGAAAAATCTAACTTTTTACACTTGGCATAAGTGTTGTCAGAGTTATCCAAATGAGGTAAATGTTATGTCTTCATAGAATGTAGACTGGAATTTCAATCAGTGATGACATTAAGCCCAAACATAAGCTGTCAATATACCCAAAACACCTTCCTAAAAGAATAGCCCACCATGTGATATATATAAGTTGCTTACATATATTATAATTGCGAAGCATTATTGTATATAATTACATACATATACTGCAATTTTAATCTGCCCAACATTAAAGAACATCTTTATGCCACCAACATTTCTTACATAGGCAAATATGAGGGCACATAAGTGATACGACTAGTGAGACAAACACAGTTAAATTAATATGCATTTGCCTCCTTTTCTGGGGCTCCTTTTCATAATAAATAACACTCTGCAAGCCCTCTCCACAGGCTAAATGATGATCAGAAGTCAAACTTTGGATTAAGTCATCTATTATATATTTGGAGGTGGCCAAAGTAGCTGAATTTATCTCTGCATGGGACAGTAAAAGTTTTCTTCAAGGAAATCGATATGGTCTACAGTTTCTATGGCTGCAGTTTCTATTTTTACTTAATTCTTCTCGCTAAATGTGCCTTATCAATTATTTTGAAACCAGGCAAGAGTGTGTGGCTAGATCAAATCAAAGCTTCCAAAGAAGGGAGGAAGGAAGGAAGGACCAAAGAGTAAACTAGGGGAAAACTCTAAATTTATTCTTAATTGATGGCTACTAATTTGAGTTCTTTTGGACTTGTTCCAACTCTGTGATGGGAAATTTAGTTGACACTAAGACAGTTTTAAATACATATAATTACTTTGACTTCAGATTATTAAAATTATATTTAAATTGTTACAATTTTCATCAAAGAGTAAGAAAGGGTATAAACTGAACTCTGGTTTGAGAATAAAAAATGTAAGTTTTAAGATGAGTACTGTGTTGATTTTAGTATTAAATCCATTTGTTTCCATTTAATAATAAAAAAACAATGATTGATAAATAGCTTCTGGGTTTAGTCATATAGATATTTGGTGAGGCTCAGAGTGATGTGGTTATCAATCACAGTGATAAGCTGTCTTGTTGGTTTAGCATGATTTTTCCTGAAATGAAACAATATCCCCTTAGAGAATCCTATAGCTGTAGAGGGATGCCATTTTAGGATGGCAGTGGGAATAAGTGGCACATTTATTGTTGTCACTTTTCTCACGTTTCCCAATCATATGCAGACAGATACTTAGATCCAGAAATTAATTTGGATTGAGAAAGAAATAAACCTTCCTCTTCTTTCTAAATTTATTCATCAGAGGATTAAAAGTCATACATTCTTCCTGTGACAGAAACTCGTGTCAGATATTTTAAATGTTTATTTTATGTAAATATATGAACATCAGTAAATATATTTAAAAATAATGTTTGTATGAAAGTAAATTTATCTACAATGGGAAATCTTTTGAGAACTCTGGTAGGAAATGGTTCTCAAGGAGCTGATCTATGGCTCTTCTGATCCTCAAAGAAACAGGGATGCTGCTTGAAGTGATGTTAGAAAAAGCAAAAGCATATTCTTCTGTTTTCTTCCTTACAAAAGCTGGTTGATCTAATAAATGTACTTAAACAACAACATAATTTATAAGATAATTATATCCCCAAATATATTAATATGATGTAGAGCGATGCTCAGAAAGAGTAAACAAACAATCGTTAATGGTTCCCACAGAATTGGTCTTACTCTGCATACAAGGATTTAGTAGAGCAAAGCTGCCTTCCTTTGATGGCTGTATCCTATTCTCTACCACTTACCAGCCATTTCACAATATTCTCCTGCATCGTGCCCTTGTCCCTAGCTTTTGAACATTCATATCTACAAGTTGATATTTCATCAGAACACTTTCAATCATTACCTTTCAAGTAATTGTGACACTGGAAGTTTGAAAGGATCATTCTAATGGGTGTTTTGTAGGAACTGTTAGTCTAAGTTGTGGCTGAGGACAGAAGATAGGATTCAGGAATTACACTAATAGCATCTGAAAAAAAATAGCCAGAATCAAAGGAAAATTCAACAGAGTGGGAGAAGAGAACAAATTTAGGTCCAGAAAGGCACAAAGAACTCAGAAATGGGCACATCAAAGAAAGGGCAAATTCAGATACACCTCTTCATGAGCACAGACTCACCTAGAGAAATATTTGGGCTCCTTCTTTCTTGCTAAATAGTGCTGTTCACATTTATCAGCTGTATATAGCTGTCAACTTGGTCAAACTCTGGGACATGGTGAGGGACAAGGAGGCCTGGCGTGCTACAGTCCATGGAGTCACAAAGAGTTGGACATGACTGGGCAAATAAACAATAACTCTCAATAGCTGTATCAAAAATGTCTTTGACTATGTGCAGTACTAAACAATTATGCTTTTTTGAGCTATTCAACTTTTCAAAAAATCCCAAGTATTTTTGTAATTTTAATTCATATTAACTATAAAATATACATATGTAGAGTCATGGTAATATTGTTTTAATATTACTAAAGATTTTTAAAGATATTTAATATTACTATGATTTTTTCTCTGTGTCATTAGCCAGAATTGAGGAATAAAGGTTTTACTTCTTAGAAGCAGATTCAAGTTTCATACACACTGCTATATAAAAAATAAATGACTAATGAGAACTTTCTGTACAGCACAGGGAACTCTATTCAAAACTCTGTAATGACATATATGGGGAAAGAATCTAAAAAAGAGTGTGTGTATGTATTTGTATTAATGAATATGTGTGTGTGTGCTAAGTCTCTTTATTCATGTCCGACTCTGGGCAACCGTATGGACTATAGCCTGCCAGGCTCCTCTGTCCATGTGATTCTCCAGGCAAGAATACGGGTTGCTGTGCCCTCCTCCACTGGATCTTCCAGATGCAGGGATCGAACCTGTGTCTTTTTATGTCTCCTGCATTGGCAGGCAGTTCTTTACCATTAGCACTATTTGGGAAGCCCATATGTACTAATAACCTGACTCAATTGCTGTATAACCAAAACTAACACAACACTGTAAATCAACTATACTCCAATAAAACTTTTTAAAATATTTATAATCTTCTCATTCAAGAAATCATTTATTTAATACTTGTGAAAGGGGCTGCTGAAGGTGCTGGCACATGGAAATGATTGGGGGAAACAGACCTAAAGCAAAATATAATAGGTGTTTATTAAGTGTAGAAATATACTTAAACACACACATACAACCTCCCCACCTCGCCACACACCACACACTGAAATAAACATGCAATTTGGAAAAGGAAGTAATCCTTTCTTTTTCACCCGTAAATGTTCATAATTTTATCCAAATCATATAAAAAATGCTACTTTTTTTAAAATTTAGAATGTATTTGAAATTTCCAAAGTCTTTTTTTTGTTTGTTTTGACTAAGCTTTAAAACCGAGATAGAGTTGTTTTCCTTATTATCTGTATCACTTTAGAACATACAAAGGAATCTGCATTTGTCTCTCTTTCTGAATGACTTGTGACTATTTTTGATTCCTCCAAAAGCTCCCATATGAAAGAATGATGGCATAGAACATAGGTGGTTGGTAACATCTGCTCAAGTTAATTTAAGTGTGAGGTAAAATGAATCTATATAGAAAATATACTGAGAAAGGTCTGGTTTTCAGACAATTATTACTTATTAACCTGATATTTTATCACTAATTAGTTGGCTTTTTAATTTCATTTATTTTTTTTTATAAAAGGGGAGGATAAAAGATAATGTAGGCATTGACATATATACACTGCTGCTAAGTCACTTCAGTCGTGTCCGACTCTGTGCGACCCTATAGATGGCAGCCCACCAGGCTCCCCCGTCCCTGGGATTCTCCAGGCAAGAACACTGGAGTGGGTTGCCATTTCCTTCTCCAATGCATGAAAGTGAAAAGTGCAAGTGAGTTCGCTCAGTCGTGTCTGACTCTTAGCGACCCCATGGACTGCAGCCTATCAGGCTCCTCCGCCCATGGGATTTTCCAGGCAAGAGTACTGGAGTGGGGTGCCATTGCCTTCTCCAATATATATACTACCATGGATAAAATAAAGAGCTAGTGGGAAGTTGCCCTATAATTCTGAGAGCTCAGCTCAGTGCTTGGTGATGACCTAGATGGGGAGAGGGAGGCTTGAGAAGAAGGGTATATATGTATTCTTATAGCCGATCCATGTTGTTGTACAGTAGAAACCAGCACAACAAAGCAATTATCCTCCAATTGGAAGTGTTAGTCACTCAGTTGTGTCTGACTCTTTGTAACCCAATGGACTATAGCCCACAAGACTCCTCTATCCATGGGGATTCTCCAGGCAAGAACACTGGAGTGGAACAAAATAGAAAGCCCACAGATAAATCCATGCACCTATGGACACCTTATCTTTGCCAAAGGAAGCAAGAATATACAATGGATTAAAGACATCTCTTTAACAAGTGGTGCTGGGAAAATTGGTCAACCACTTGTGAAAGAATGAAATTATAACACTTTCTAACACCATACACAAAAATAAACTCAAAATGGATTAAAGATCTAAATGTAAAATGAGAAACTATAAAACTCCTAGAGGAAAACATAGGCAAAATACTCTCTGACGTAAATCACAGCAGTATCTTCTATGATCCCCCCTCCCAGAGTGATGAAAATAAAAGCAAAAATAAACAAATGGGACCTAATTAAACTTAAAAGCTTTTGCACAAAAAAGGAAACTATAAGCAAGGTGAAAAGACAGCTTTCAGAATGGAAGAAAATAATAGCAAATGAAGCAACTGACAAAGAATTAATCTCAAAAATATATAAGCAGCTCCTACAGCTCAATTCCAGAAAAATAAATGACCCAATCAAAAAATGGGCCAAAGAACTAAACAGACATTTCTGCAAAGACGGCATACAGATGGCTAACAAACACATGAAAAGATGCTCAACGTCACTCATAATCAGAGAAATGGAAATGAAAACCACAATGAGGTATCATCTCACACTGGTCAGAATGGCTGCTATCAAAAAGTCTACAAACAATAAATACTGGAGAGGGTGTGGAGAAAAGGGAACCCTCTTACACTGTTGGTGGGAATGCAAACTAGTGCAGCCACTATGGAGAACAGTGTGGAGATTCCTTAAAAAACTGGAAATAGAACTGCCTTATGACCCAGCAATCCCACTGCTGGGCATACACACCGAGGAAACCAGAATTGAAAGAGACACGTGTATCACAATGTTCATCTCAGCACTGTTTATAATAGCCAGGACATGGAAGCAACCTAGATGTCCATCAGCAAATGAATGGATAAGAAAGCTGTGGTAGATATGCACAATGGAATATTACTCCATTATTAAAAAGAATACATTTGAATCAGTTTTAATGATGTGGATGAAACTGGAGCCTGTTATACATAGTGAAGTAAGTCAGAAAGAAAAACACCAATACAGTATATTAACACATATATGTGGAATTTATAAAGAAGGTAACAATGACCCTTTATGCGAGATAGCAAAAGAGACACAGATGTAAAGAACAGGCTTTTGGACTCTGTGGGAGAAGGCGAGGGTGGGATGATTTGAAAGACTAGTATTGAAACATGTATATTATCATATGTGAAATAGATCATCAGTCCAAGTTCAATGCATGAGACAGAGTGCTCAGGGCTGGTGCACTGGGATGGCCCTGAGGGATGGGATGGGGAGGGAGGAGGGAGGGGGGTTTAGGATGGGGAACACATGTACACCCATGGCTGATTCATGTCAATGTATGGCAAAAACCACTACAATATTGTAAAGTAATTAGCCTCCAATTAAAATTAATTAATTAAAATAAAAGGATACTGGAGTGGGTAGCCATGACCTTCTCTAAGGGATCTTCCCACCCCAGAGATTGAACCCAGGTCTTCTACATTGGAGGCAAATTCTTTACCATCTGAGCTAACAGGGAATCCTCCAATTAAAAAAAAAAAATTTTAAGATACTAGACACATACACATAAACACACACACAACACACACACACACACACACACACAGAGATAATGTAGGTAACAGAATAGAGCTAAAGAGAGGAAATATATTTGCATTGAGTTTCCAAGGACTTTCTGCAGGACATGGAATAAACCTCTACCATCCACCTTCCACAGCCTGCTCCTCAAACAAACCTTCTGTAGGAATACTAATGAAATTAACATTTGTGGTCCAAACCCAAAATGTAACAGGGAAGACCAGTATGGTTTTTCATGTGGGGGAAAAAAAAAAAAGCCAAAAATGAGTAGGCTTCTCCTAGAGCTGAGTAGAGAGGCTCTGAATCCATGTGTTTTATTAATGCATGGAGCCTTCTTGACAGAGCATATGACAGAGGGCTCATCCTCCCATTAAAAAGACCTACTGTTCCAGAACCAAACTTCAGTCCATTAGGGAAGCAGGTTTTTTCCCTCTAGGCTACAAACATGGGAAACTGCATCACTCTGTTAGCTAGGCTGCTGCTCTTTCTTTCTGTCCTCAGGGGCCAGCTGAGCTGCTGACAACAGATAGCTTCTTGGCATTAAAAGTGTGTCAGAGCACAGAGGGTTCTCTGCTTCCCACCCACAGCCACTGAAGAAAGGGCACCCTTTCCTACCTTCTGAAAGAGGCTCAAGTCCGGCCAAGCGGGCAAACATAAATCCCCAGTATTGAATGTAAAGGTAGACTGTGGGAAAACTTCCTTCAGAAGATTGTGCATGACGGTAAAGATAGTAAGACACCCCATGAATGAAGTAACAGAGCGTAGGTGCCCACTCCTGTACTGGACAGGATCCCTCGCACCTTACGTCCATTCAACAGTGTGTGGTCCTTGGCTGCAACCCGAGTTCCAGGAAAAATTGAATCGGGCTAAACAACTTCCTTCCCTTGGGAGTTACCAGATGCTTTTAAGGGAAAGCAGATTGACTTTCCTTTAATTTTCAATTTATTTATTTTTAATTGGAGGAAAATAGCTTTACATTATTGTGTTGGTTTCTGCCATACATCAACATGAACCAACTGTAGGCATACATGTGTTCCCTCCCTCTTGAACCACTCTCCCACTTCCCACCCCATCCCACTCCTCTAGGTGGTCAAAGAGCACCAGATTTGAATTTCCTGTGTCATTTAGCAAATTCCCACTGGGTACCTATTTCACATATAGTAATGTATATGTTTCAATACTCCTCCTCCTATTTGTACCACCCTCTCCTTCCCCTTCTGTATCCAAAAGTCTGTTCTTTGGGTTTGCATCCCCATTGCTGCCCTGAAGATAGATTCTTCAGTACCATCTTTCTAGATTCCATTTGTTGTTGTCCATTTGCTAAGGCATGTTGACTCTTTGCAACTCCATGGACTGCAGCAAGCCAGGCTTTCCTGTCCTTTACTGTTTCACAAGTTTGCTCAAAGTCATGTCTTTTGAGTTGCTGATGCCATCCAACAATCTCATCCTCTGTCATCCCCTTCTCCTGCCTTCAAAATATATGTATTAATATATGACATTCGCTTTTCTCTTTCTGACTTACTTCACTCTGTATAATAGGCTCTAGGTTCATCCAACTCATTAGAAGTCATTCAAATGTGTTCCTTTTTATGGCTGAGTATTATTCCACAATATATGTGTATCACCTTTATCCATTCACCTGTTGGTGGACATCTAGGTTGTTTCCATGTCCTAGCTATTGTAAAGAGTGCTGCAATGAGCATTGAGGGACATGTATCTTTTTAAATTATGGTTTTCTCAGAGAATACAGGCATGTCATTTTCAATGTCTCCATCAATTAACGGTCACAGATTTTCTTTACAAAACTGGCTGAGAGAAAGTTTCAGTATCAATCTATGAATTAAATTTCATTGGTCAAAAATATTTGCTGAATGTGACATAGGACATCTATAAGCTTCTGGCATCCTCATAGCAGATGATTACATGATTTTGCTTGTATTTTGGTAACAACAATAATGAAATCTCCAAAATGAAACTTTATGTTACTGAAAAGAAATAAAGCATAGAATATATGCTATGCTAAATGAAAATTTGTTGACAAAGATGATCTGAAGTTTTTACAACAGCTATTATTCACCTATCTTATATACTTTGAAGTTCCAGAACTATCCAAAAAACAAATGGACAGAACTGTGAATTTTTCTTTTATGCTGTATTTGAGCTAACTCTAAAACAATCATATAAATGTGCATATAGTACATGTTAGTTATGTGTACATATGTTTGCAACAAAATTAGTTTTATATGAAGATTTCTCAAATATTCCTGATATAATTTATGAGATTAGAACCTCAGAGCTATATTACAGATCTATATTACAAAATATAGATCAGAGCTATTTTTAAATATAATACTAAAAATAGCTCTCCAAATTTCATCATTTGCTGGGTATCAGAATGCTTCTTCATTTATGACATTAATCAAATACTTCCATAAAAACACTGAAATTTAAATACTTATATACCATAATTAAATTAGAGAAGGTAACATTTTAAAATGTTAAGAAAATTGTGTGGGTTATATGACACTTAATGTTTATAATAGCTTTGGTATTTTTATTAAAGTCATCATAAAATTGACATGTTCCCTCTTAATGACAGGTATGACCTTATGTAGTAAAAGAACTGTTGAATATTCAACAACTGCTTATATCATCAGAATTAATCAAAAGGTTTGGTTTATTTGGAGAAGAAATTATAAGAGAAATGCATACTAGTGGCCATGAAATGTAGATTAAAATTCTTAAGAAACCTTTGAGAAGAGAGAATTTAAATTTTATGAAAGAAACTTTTATAAGCAAACAATAACATCGAGTTGAATGAAGATAAGTAGTCAAGAAAAATGAGGTGTGGGTGTGATCACCATATACTTTGAATTTTATCATGGGAACTCAAAATTAGAAAAGAATCTATAATGGAAAAAGCACTCCTCAGTGGTGAATACTCCTCCAAAACTCTCTTTTAGCCAATTCCTCACTATTTGTCTTGTCTTCCAGGGAAATTTCACTTCGCAGTTCCCAAATATAGTCTTTCTACCTCTATGATTTAATTCATATTCTTCTTTCCACCTGGGGGTTCTTCCTGCCTACAATTTTTATATTTGCTGTAAATATACTCATCCTTGAAATCTAGTATCATAACCACCATGAATTTGTCCATGACCTTTCTAGCTAGAATTAATTTTCTACTCCCCTGTGCTTCCACAAAACTCTCTACTTATATTAAAGTATTTATTGCATGCCACCTCACATTACAGATCTTTGTCTAACCAGCTAGCTTCATTCCCAGTTTGTAGATTTCTGGGAGGCAAGGGCAAGTTTGAAGGCATCTCTCACAATAACTAGAGAACCTTGTATAGTGTTTCCTTAGAAAATAAATACTTTGTCGAATGTCATAAAAGGAGTTTATGGATATAGCCAGTCAAGACCCTAAATAGCTTGCTCTGGCTTCCTCAATGTCTCAGTGGGTAAAAAACTCACCTGCAATGCAGGAGACACAGGAGATGCAGCTTCGATCCCTGAGTTGGGAAGATTCACCCTCTCCCCCAGAGGAAGGCATGGCAAGCCACTCCAGTATTTTTGCCTGGAAAATTTCATAGACAGAGGAGCCTGGTGGGCTACAGTCTATGGGGTCTCAAGAATCAGACCCGCCTGAGTGACTAAGCATGCACGAAGTAACTAGGCTAGAGTTATAAGCTTTCAAGTTTGTTGTGTTTGGAAAAATCAAAGACAAGCATTCTTTAGGAGAAAAAGAAAAGTCTCAAAATTTGAATTCATTTAAAATTCAAAAGGTCCCAAGTATTAGAGAACTTCCAGTGGCAGAACAATGAGTTTTCAGAGACATTTAGGGCACAGTATCCCAGTAGACCTGTAGGTTGTTGTTTACTCGCTAAGTCGTGTCAAACTCTCTGTGACCCCAAGGACTGTAGTCCGCCAGGCTCCTCTGTCCATAGCATACTCCAGGTGAGAATATTGGAGTGCATTACTATTTCCTCCTCCAGGGGATCTTCTCGACCCAGGAATTGTACCTGCATCTCCTGTGTCCAGGCAGATTCTTTACTCACCCCTGAGCCACCAGGGAAGCCCCGCAAAGGGCTATAGAACATCATTTATATCATGGTATATTAGCTTTATTAATGTTATTACACTCACCATTTATTACAGTAAAACTACACTGATGCATTAAAAACTGGCAGTGAAAGGGGAGTTATATACAGTAACAAACAAATGTTGGACATTCAGCAGGAAGTGTCATGATATTGCTATTTATTCACTCTGGGTGATCACTTCTAATTTGGACTTTGAACAGAAAGCAAATATTTCAAAAAAACAGACTCAAGTGCCACCTCCTCTGATGCTCAGCACCATTACAGCACAACCCAGGAATATTCTGAAGAACCCGCAGAGTTAACACAGTAGAAAAGCCACACTGTTGCTAAACACTCACAGATGCAAAGGGCTGTGGCATCACACAGTCATCTTTAAAACCTGTGCCTAAATAAAGATGAGAAATCCTTGAGAGAACAAATGAGCATCACAGATTCATAGCACTTGTCACATTACAAACAAAGGCTCACGCTGTTCTTTCTCACCAGCATTCCTGCATGCAAAATCTCTGGCACAGAGCAATTGCTTGGCAAATATTTGTGGAATAATATAAATGAATTTAAAAGTTTAATCTAGACTCAGCCAAAGAAGAGATTACTTTTGCTTCTTCAAGATTTTCTCCAAATCTGTAGTAAGGTGGTTCATGTTCTAGTACACATTGCAAGGTTTTCACTGCAAAATGTAGGTTGAATCATTTCAACAAAACATTTGGGTCTTCTAAAATCCAATAGTAAAGAACAAAATGTTTTTATGCAGTCTGTGAGGTGCTCAGAACTGTTATTGTTCAGTCACTCAGTCGTGTCTGACTCTTTGCGACCACATGGACAACAGCACACCCGGCTTCCCTGTACTTAACTATCTCCTAGAGTTTACTTAAATTCATGGCCATTGAGTTGATAATGCCATCCAACCATCTCATTCTCTGTCACCCACCTCTCTTCCTGCCCGCAATCTTTCCCAGCATGGGGTGCGAGTTGGCTGTTCTCATCAGGTGGCCAAAGTATTAGAGTTTCAGGTTCATCATCATCACTGAAGTTAGGTACCATATTAATTAATAGAGTTGTGATTCCAATTCCAACAGTGGGCAAAACAGGAGAAAATGCACCTTTTATAATTATGTCTAATTATGACTTATTTCTACTTGGTAGGATCTATACTACCTGTGGTAAAAACCTATGAAAATCTTCAATCCTTCTAAATCTAGCTAAATAGCTTCTGATTTAAAATTTTTCAAATATCCTTTCTTGTTGGAAACTCAGAACTATTCTAGCTCTGTGACATGGTTTCCCAACTGAATTTAAAAGTGATATCTCAGTATTGTTTGATTTATATCTCTGAAACTACTGCTTCGGTGCTTTCCAATTTTTGCCTACATTATAAAATTTCTTCTTGGCCTATCAAATTTTTTCAAATGACCACCATTGTATCTCTCTGGATGCTATCTTTGTCTAGTCTCTAATCTCACTTCAACCGTCCACCACTACATTGATTTTTTTGGCATCTCTGAGTTTCCAAGAAATCAGGAGTTTTCCTGACTTGGTCTGTTTGCACCTAATCCAGACTTGGCAAACAATACCTCAGCCCCTCAGTCTTCTATAGCTATGGTGATTTTTCTAAACTCCAGTTGTTCAATTATTTTCTTGACAATTTTTGCTCTATCTGCATATCGCTTGCACTATTGAATGGAGAGCAGACACTGTCTGAGAAAATAGAAGATCAGCAGTTCTGGGGAAAGGAGGGGTGAACACAAAACAGAGGAGGAGGAAGGAGAACAAGACGATTAAGGAAGAGCCCACAGGCAGTGGATGCTGGCGATCTAGAGAGCAGTCACCCCAGATTGGAGTGGCTAGAGAAGACTGAGGAAGACTGCCCCAAGACTGTAAGTGAAGGAAAGAGCTAATGTTCTGGGACATGACTGACAACACTGGAAGGGGAGGTTGAGGATACACATAGAGGAGAAAGTACACAGGGACTCCCCACCTCCAAAATAACCATAAAGTTCACAAGTATATTAACTAAAGGGAAATCAAGGAAATATTTATTTGCATAGCATAAAAATGTATGCTTTAATTGTCACTAAAGTTCTACCTTTTGCAGCAAAATGTGGATAGAAAAAAGTTCAAAAATACTTACAGGGAGCATTGGTGAGCACAGAAAGTTGGTTGAGGCAAAGGAGAAAGACAGCAGAGAACTTTGTAGGGAATTATTTCAACTTAGAGCATTTTGGAACCATTTACTTCAAAGTATATGCTTCAAAACTCACTGAAAATATACAAGTGATAAAAAATGTGTAAACAAAATAATTTTTGAATGAGATGAGTGGATAATTTTATACCATTGTGACCATATCCTAATTTTATTAGAGACTTTTTTCCATAGAGTACTGACCAGGCAGTCTCCTGGGCACTGAAAAGAAAGCAATGAATAAAATAAACAACAACTACTGACTTTCCACATTATCTTTTCTTCACTGGTAGGTTGGAAAATGACTGTACGAAGTCAAATTTACTTTATGATTTTCTAACTTCAGGTTTGAGAACTTTTACAACTGCCTATATGCCCAGCCTGGAGGAGGGCATGGCAACCCACTCCAGTACTCTTGCCTGGAGAATCCCATGGACAGAGGAGCCTGTTGGGCTACAGTCCATGGGGTTGCAAAGAGTCTACATGACTGAAGCAACTTAGCAGGTAAGCAAGCATGATGGCTAGGCTCTGGTCACCACTTGGATTCCTCTTCCTATCATTCTCCAAATCTCCCCATTCAGTTAAAAGATCACTTCTCCCAGTCTTTGCCTCTTCTGTTTTCCTGGGCTAGAAAGTTCTGGCCTAAATCCCAATTGGCTCATTCATTCCAGTCTGGAGTCAGATGCCATCTCATAAGAGAGTCCTCCTTGATCAGGATCTTTAAAATATTACCTCACAAGAAACTTAAACAAAAATAAATAAGCTACATCAAATTAAAAACCTTCTACACAGCAAAAGCAGCATTCAACAAAATGGAAAGGAATCTTAAGAATGGGAGAACTATATTTTCAACTATATATTTTCAAGATATATATTTTCAAACTATATATGTTTGGTAGGTTAATATACAAAATAAATAAGTAATGCATACTGTGCTGTGTGCTTAGTCACTTAGCCATGTCCCACTCTTTGCAATCCCATGGACTGTAGGCCACCAGACTCCTCTATCCGTGGGGATTCTCCAGGCAAGAATGCTGGCGTGGTTTGCCATGCCCTCTTCCAGGAGATCTTCCCAACACAGGGATTGAACCTAGGTTTCCCGCATTGCAGGCAGATTCTTTACCATCTGAGCCACCAATGAAGCCCATGACTCATATTTTAAGCAAAAATAACAATCATAATAATAATCCAATGAAATCATGGGCCAATGAACTGAAATATACTTTTCCAAAGAAGTTATAGAAATGGCCAATAGGTATATAAAAAGATGCTTGATATCACTAATCATCAAGGAAAAACAAATTGAAACTTTAATGAGGTATCACTTCATATCCATTTGAATCACTGTCATCAAAAAGGCAAGAAGTAACAAGTGTTGGTGAGAATGCGGTGAAGAAAAGGGAACCCTCCTGCATTGTTGGTGGGAATGTAAACTGATGCAGCCATAAAGGAAAATGGTATGGAGATTCCTAAAAAAAAAACTAAAAATAGAACTATCATGATCCAGCAATTCCTTTTTGGGGTATATAATGTGTGTGTGTGTGTGTGTGTGTGTGTGTGTGTGTGTGTATAAAGTCAAATGTTATTCAGTTATAGAAAGAAGGACATCCTGCCATTTTGCAACAGCATGGATGGAATTAATGGGCATTATGCTAAATGAAATAACCCAGATAGAGTAAGACAAATACTATAGAGTATTGCTTATCTATAAAATCTTAAAAAGTTGAACTCATAGAAACAGAATAAAGGGGCTGGGAGGTGTAGAAATTGGGGAGATGTTGACCAAAGGGTACAATTGAATAATTTCTGGGCTCTGATGTATATAGCATGGGAGTCCAGTTAATAATAATGTATTATATGCTTGAAAGTATTATATAAATTATGTAAAAAGTATATTTTATATAATATGTATATATATATATATATATATATATATACATATTATATATACATGAAAGTGCAGGCTTCCCCGATAGCTCAGACAGTAAAGATTCTGCCTGCAGCGTGGTAGACCTGGGTTTCATCCCTGGGTCGGGAAGATCCCCTGAAGAAGGGTATGGCTACCCACTCCAGTATTCTTGCTGGAAAATCCCATGGACAGGGAGAGGAGCCTGGCAGGCTACAGTCCATAGGATCACAAAGAGTCAGACATGACTGATTGACTAACACTATATACTTGAAAGTTGCTGAGAGAGTAAATCTTAAATGATTTCACCATAAAAATGAGATAACTGTGGTAATGGATATGTTAGCTAATTTTATAGTGCTAACCATCACATTGTACACCTTAAGTTTACACATTATATATCAATTATATTTTAATATGGTCAGAAAAAAAGTCAAAATACCTTCCAGTCCTACTCCTTTTCCTTTTTCCTTTCCTAGCTTTATTTTTATTTCCTTCATTTATAACCACCTAACCTTACATGCATTTATTTATCTTTTTTGATCAGTGTTTCCCTGATTGCAGTTAAGACATATGAGAGCATTTTTATATGCTTGTCTCTTTTTAAATTCATGGTGTCTAAAATACTGACTGGTAAGTATTAGATTCTCAATATTAAATTTTGAAAGAAAATAGGAAGTACATACTGGTGATAGTCAGACAGACAGAAATGAAACTAAAATAAATTTTGATAATATGATACTATATGCAGACATTTACAAGGTCATTTTAGCTTCTAACATTTAATATTCAAATACTTTTTAAAGATTAGTATTTTAGGCAGTCTTAAAAAATAGAATTTATATTCAAAAGTAGATTAATTTCTTGAAATAGAATATTTTTCAGATGTAGATATAATTGCATGAAAGCGGTCAAGTCAGCTTTCTTCATAAGTCTGGCCATTTCTGTTAATGTTCCTGCCACATGGATTCACAGAGCATACTTTTGTTTTTATATATTTAGCAAAAGCTGAAGTTTGTGAAGTTCTATGTCCAACATAATGGGGTTTTGACATGTACTTTAGAACATAGCAACACCTTATTAGTTACAGAATAATAAATAGGTGCTGAAATGAGAGAAACAGACAGCAGTGAAGTTCTTCCCATCACCTCACTCTCCAGGGAAAGAGAGGTGTTAAGAGGTGCTGAATAATAATCACAGATGAGTCACTTTCTGATTCTGTTGTCTTGCATGATTTACAGAGCATAAACCCTTAGGCTGGTCTTTGCTTTCTCCCTCAACCCCCAATAGGAGATATTCATTTTTATTGTGTTTCTTAAGTCGCAGAGTTTAGGCAACTGATATGAACTCTGGGACCTGACACTGTTTTAGTTCCGGGGTGAGCCTCATATTTTCCTTAGACAACTGATGCAACACTTTTTACAACAATCAGGTTTCCCCTGAAATCCCTACCTTCTCCAGCTGCTCCCTGGCATCATTCCCAAAAATGAAATAAGAAATGATGGTTTGGGCTAGACAGAGCCCAGCTCCTGTGAAACCCAGCAGGGAATGTGATAAGCTGGCTATTACAAAAGACAGCCTCAGTGTTGTGGAGAGAAAACCTACTTCAGGACTGTTTTTGACTCAGCAGACTGATTACATGAATTCTAACTTTGCCTCACCCTGTACTAGAAAATCTCTAGTGCCACAAATCTACACATAGCCACCAGTTAGAAAATGATAGCATGAATGAAAAGTTAAAAACAAGAGGGAGTGTAAAGTTCAATTGAAAACCTGTCTGCTAAAGATCTCTTGTCTGGGGCATGGGCAGGGGTGGGGTGGGGGTGGGGGGGGGGGCGGTACTGGAAGAGGAGGCAGAGAAAGATACAGCAGCACAAAGCCACTGACCCAGATAGGAAAAGAAAGGAAAGAGAGGCATGATTTTCCGACTAATCCTGAGAGCACCGGGTGAGGTTTCAGCAGAGTCTGTATGTGAAACTGCAAAGCAAGCACATGAAATGTAATTTGCTCCTGTGTTGGCAAAGGGAGGGGGCTGCAGGTGGGCACAGGGATAATCTGTATCAGGCAATGTAAGCTTGATGGAAATAGCTTCTAAAAGCATGTGATTGCTGTAACCAATTTAAAGTTGGAAGTGAAATATGATTACTCCATATCTGGGAGTTTCTACCCCAGCTCTAGCCCAGGTGGTAATCAAAGAAGACAGCCTTGCATCCTCCCTTACCCAAATCTTAAGGACTACCCAAGGTCTCTAAGGCAGGCTATTTGGTTGAAATGAGATCCAAGATAAAATTTCTGGTGTTCTTGGCATGGAATTTTATTTTCACATTTCTGTAGCCAACTCTAGTGTCTGTCTTCTTCTAGAAAATGGAACATTATCTGCCCAGACAGATTCTACCCAAATACTTTATGTACCCAGAATAATATCACCCCTTCACCAAGTCTTTATGTTCTGTGTTATAAAATTGGTATAAAAATGAGCTCGGATCAAGTGAGTTTGTATGTATTGTAAGCTCAGAAGACAGCCCTGTGTGTTGTAGCTGCTCCAGTAAAGTGAAAAATGTAAGTATTACCTATCCCCTCCCTTGACTTGAGAAGATTGATTATTTCTTTGTGTTTGTCAGTGATGGCCCTGGAGGCTTTGTGTTAAGTGAAAGGACTGATACAAATCTGCAAAACTTAAAGGGTTCTCTTTGGTTATTTCCTAAGAGATAGTTGAATAGAATAAAGTCATAGCATGGAGAAACAGGAAAAGAGGAGGTAGATTAGTGTGCCTGTCAGAGCAATGGAGAATTAGCAGAAATCATATTTAAAGGGCTTCCCTCGTGCCTCAGGCAGTAAAGAATCTCCCTGCAAAGCAGGGGACCCAGGTTTGATCCCTGGATTGGGAAGATCCCCTAGAGAAGGGAATGGCTACCCACTCCAGGATTTTTGCCGGGAGAATTACATGGACAGAGGAGCCGGATAGGCTACATTCCATGGGGGTCGCAAAGAGCTGGACATGACTGAGCTACCAACACTTTCACTTCATGTTGAAAGGACATTCTCAGGAAGTTTTGTGACAACAATCATAACAGCTATTGTCATAATAAAATGCTGTGTAGCAAACAGGTCAACATTCATTTGCAAACTATAATAAGCCATTATTCTCATGTTCATAGTCCTGCTCATTTAAACTGAGTTTTCCTAGTGGCTGTGCTTCAAACTATGTGTCCAGCTATGCTTGACTGCCCATGTGGGTTGTTGGGCTGAGGTCTTATAACTGAGTCTTTCTTCTGGGACACAACTTAACGTTATAAACAGATATCTGGCAGAAGCTCTCTTCTTGGCATTTATTGCGCATTAACAAAACAAAACAAAAGCTTGTGAATGATTATGTTAGTTAACTGCTCCTGTCATGCCTCTGAATAAACAAAGAGATCAAAGTCAATCACATCACCAAGCCCTAAATCAAGAAGCAGAGAAGCACCTTCTGCCTACAATAAGAGGACAGACAAAATCCCATAACAAAGGGCATGAATACAAGAATGGAAGCTGATCTTCCAAACAGTGTTACTCTGACCTCTTTATTTATCATCAGTAAATCCCCAGAAAAGACTATGATCCTTCAATGCTTTCAAAATCAGACAGTGCGAGTAACCTGGTTGTTTTCTTGCTTCATATGACACTTGGGAGATCTTCTCCAAGTTAGGAACAGCGGATAAGTGAGGGTGGTCAAAAAAGAGCACAATTATTTGTGCTTTACTAGGATTTCTCTGAAGCAGTAGTTTCCAGGAGTTCAGTGCTGGAAAATTATCTTTCTTCCTTTGCTTTCTCTGAGTTCCCTTCTTGAAACCAATGGACCACATCAAAACAATAAAGAATATCTATTTTTCAATAATCTGGGCTACACCTGTTTGGACATCACTACCCAACTTTTTTTTTTTTTATTTTATTTTATTTTTAAACTTTACATAATTGTATTAGTTTTGCCAAATATCAAAATGAATCCACCACAGGAACACATGTATACTACCCAACTTTTTAAAGAAACCTTTATGTCATTATTCCGGTATCTTCAGCCCAGTGATTCTGGGATGTGTCATAACTCCAATAAGATTATTCATAACATTGAAAATTTTATCCAAACCACTGTGATTGTATGATGCTTGTGCTTGTGTTTAACCCATTTATTTCATGTCCCATAGAATATATACCAGGCTGGGGACTACCCAAAACCCTGACTAAGGAGCACACAAGTCAATCTGAAATGTCTCCAGGAAAGCAGAAGACAATTTTGTAAACTTTATGTTTGTCTCACAATTTTTCACTGTCCAGGAGTGAGCAGAATAATGAGTTGTCATACATTGAAATTAAAATCCAGAAGAATGTATTTAGTTACAATAAAACACTGGTTCCTATACTTTGAGATTTCTCAAGCCAGTATCATTTCATCATTTTCCTACAACAATGACTGTTGGGGGCCAAAGTGAGGCACTCTGCCCGTGGCAAAGGTCATGAGGAAGGAGGCTCGACATACGCAAAGGCGGGATCGAGCCTCAGGAGTCCCCCTGGAAATCCTCGAGCATCTACCCCCATAACCAGAGCCTGCCTACTTTACTACTTTGTGCTCATCTACACCTCTGACTTTATGGGGGGCTGTCCCCCACCACCTCTTTCGGAGAAGGTGTTAACTTAGAGCTCCAGTTAATAGTAATTCCTGGGCGTGACAAGAGTGTTTTAACCTACAAACTCCTCTGAAGGTTCTCTAGCCTGCCTGACAGGCTTGTCCGGCCACATGTGATTGCTCACAGCCTCCCAACCATGAGAGGCACGAGATGCTTTAAACCTTCTAAAAACAGGTTCCTTAGAAAAGTTAGAAAACTATTAGTATAAGTATAATGGGCTGATTAGAAATTGTATTGGTGAAGGGTTTTTCATTTGTTGAGCCAATGTTTGTTGCTAAGTCTCCATATCCCCTGCCCTTACACACATTAATGAATATATAGAAGAAATAAGTATTAACCTTTGATATTAATCACATTAGACCTTAGGCTAAATTCTTTCCTTAACTAAAACCCACTATACCCTCACCCTATAGGAATGTAACTTTATTTGGGTGGTGTCTGTTTTAAGAATAATCACCCCTGGAGAAATAAGTGTCCTGGTTGATTGACCACTGTCACAAGGAGAGGGTCATAAATTGTCAGCAGGCCCCCCTGGCCAGAAGATGATGTAACATCCCTAAGACCTCTGTATACATTTGTATGAAGCACCTGACTTTGATAAAAGTCAGGACTGCTGACCCCACGTGACTTTTGCATAACATCTCAGTATATAAAAGTATACCATGGAAAATAAAGAATTGGGATCAGTTTCTCGAAATACTGGTCTCCCCATGTTGCTCTCTCTCTCACTCTGGCTGAGTCTCCATCTGGAACGCGGAACCCGCCATGCTTACTAGTTATGCCTGGGCTTCTAAGATCCGACCGGGGAGGCCTCAGTGTCTCCTCTCCTTCAGGAGAACGGAAGGACGCCTGTGGCCTACGTAAGTGGTGCAAGCTTCTTGTCTTTAAGTTTTATTGGTCTCCCGCGTAAACCAAGCTACTCAGCCTCTTTTCCCCACTGAATTTTCCTACTGAGCTATCCTCATTCTATTACTCTTTACATCTTTAATATATAATTGAAACTATTGTATCCTGATCCTCACCGACGCCATCCCCGCTTCGAATACCCTGGATCAGCGGGGGCTGGACCCGGGCAAATGACAATAACAATACCAATAAAACTTGGGGTCTATAAATCATTACCCATATTTTATTTTAATGACTATGGGCAGTCAACAAAGCCATAGGAACATTTAAGAATTATATGACAAATTATAGGTTCATTTCCCTAGAGATAAGCAAAAAAAAAAAAAAAGACAATCTCAGAATAAAGATAATTTAGCTGAAGGGAAAAAAAAATAAAACATGGCTTTCTCCTGATATGTTCTCATTTTGTTACTCCCTGGTGATAACATCATTGCACGCTGGAACCTAGGAATCATTACCTTAAACATCTCTTCTTTCACCCATTTCAAGATGTACTTGATTGGTTGTGAAATTTCAAATGCTATGGGGATTCAACTGGGAGATCTCTGGTCACAGAGAGAAAATAGCTATTATTCGATACAAAACTAGATTGTTCCAGTTTTGAAAAATCTAAGCTTCTCAGCTATTTTACTATCTACAGAACTATGTTTAGCAGCTATTCCCCACTTAACACCCAGGCTACCACTTATCTAAATGAGTTACCATGTGGAAAATGTGTACGTATTTGCAGACACAGCATCCAAATGCATTATTCAGAACTCTTCCGGCTGCCAGTGATAGAAAGTCATCTCACACTACCTTAAGGGGGAAATGGGCTTTATTGACTCTCATAACCTAGGAGTCAGGAGTGCTCTGGCTTCCAGCACATCAGATCCAGAGATTCCAAGGATGTTGTTGGAACTCACGCTTTTCATCTCGGGGCTCTGTTTTCCTCTGCAGTGTCTCTTGTTTCAGACACAGTGACAACAAGGCTGCCTGTGGCTTCAGGTTCACTTTTATTTTTTTTTTTTTTCCCTCTCAGTCATATCAGGAGGAAGAAAATGTTCCTTTCTTAACAGAGTGCTCTAACATAAGCCCTGGAGTGGGAATTCCTGGCTGGCATGGCGTCCTTGAACTTACAGCCCAATTGGCCAAATCTCTTTTATCTCTGGAGCTGCTGCTGCTAACTATGGTGCATATGCATCAATATATAATTTGTTCTTTTTCTTTTTTTCTTTTACCAAAAGAAGAGGGAGAAGATGCTGAGACACTGGAGAGAATAAAACTGGGCAGATTCCACTACTCTGAGAAACCTCATTACATAAACCCTCCAGTGAGGCTTACCTACACCAAAGTCATCTCTTCTGTGCTTAATGGAAAGGTGCTCAATAGGTCCTTCAAGGGGCCTCAGTAACTTGGATTCCAAAGGGTGAAGAAACCAGAGGACTCAACAGCACAAACTGATTAGCAACTTCTGTCTCGGAAACCAAAATGCCCTCGAGGAATATTTCTCAAAAACTTTCATCTCTTTCATGCAACAACCTAATAATAAGTTTTACAATGTTTAAAAGATTCTGCAAAGTTGATTTATAATAAATGAACGTAGCACATATGTTGTTTTCTTGGCCCTGAGCAAGTATTCAATTTACTTTTTAAAAAAAGACCGCAGATAGACATAGTGACTATTTCTCTCCATAGATGTCATTTCATTATTTACCTTAACATAAAAACTGCGAGCTCTTCATTAAAGTCAGGACCGAAATTCTAGGATATAGAAGTATCACATCACTATACATCCTGTAAAAATAAAATCCTCTTCTAGGTATAAACTAGAAGTCTTACTCAATGTTTAATACTTAATCAGTTCAGTTCAGTCACTCAGTCGTGTCTGACTCTTTGCGACCCCATGAATCGCGGCACACTAGGCCTCCCTGTCCATCACCAACTCCCAGAGTTCAGCCAAACTCATGTGCATCCAGTCAGTGATGCCATCCAGCCATCTTATCCTCTGTCATCCCCTTCTCTTCCTGCCCCCAATCCCTCCCAACATCAGGGTCTTTTACAATGAGTCAGCTCTTCACATGAAGTGGCCAAAGTATTGGAGAGTTTCAGCCTCAGCATCAGTCCCTCCAATGAACACCCAGGACTGGTCTCCTTTAGGATGGACTGGTTGGATCTCCTTGCAGTCCAATGGACTCTCAAGACTCTTTTCCAACACCGCAGTTCAAAAGCATCAATTCTTCAGTGCTCAGCTTTCTTCACAGTCTAAATATCACATCCATACGTGACTATTGGAAAAACCATAGCCTTGACTAGATGGACCTTTGTTGGCAAAGTAATGTCTCTGCTTTTCAATATGCTATCTAGGTTGGTCATAACTTTCCTTCCAAGGAGTAAGCATCTTTTAATTTCACGGCTGCAATCACCATCTGCAGTGATTTTGGAGCCCAAAAAAATAAAGTCTGACACTGTTTCCCCTGTTTCCCCATCTATCTGCCATGAAGGGATGGGACCGGATGCCATGATCTTCGTTTTCTGAATGTTGAGTTGTAAGACAACCTCTTCACCTTCATCAAGAGGCTTTTTAGTTCCTCTTCACTTTCTGCCATAAGGGTGGTGTCATCTGCATATCTGAGGTTATTGATATTTCTCCGGGCAATCTTGATTCCAGCTTGTGCTTCTTCCAGCCCAGTGTTTCTCATGATGTACTCTGCATATAAGTTAAATAAGCAGAGTGACAATATACAGCCTTGACGTACTCCTTTTCCTATTTGGAACCAGTCTGTTGTTCCGTGTCCAGATCTAACTGTTGCTTCCTGACCTGCATATAGGTTTCTCAAGAAGCAGATCAGGTGGTCTGGTATTCTCATCTCTTTCAGAATTTCCCACAGTTTATTGTGATGCACACAGTCAAAGGCTTTGGCATAGTCAATAAAGCAAAAATAGATGTTTTTCTGGAACTCTCTTGCTTTTTTGATGACCCAGCAGATGTTGGCAATTTGATCTCTGGTTCCTCTGCCTTTTCTAAAACCAGTTTGAACATCAGGAAGTTCACAGTTCACGTTTAGCATACCTCTAATTATTTACCTCTAGATGATTTTTGCCTAAGATTTAGTTGGATTGCTAAAAGAAGGACTGCTACATGAAATGATGCTACAATATTATCATTAACATTTTTTATAATTGTTAAAAAATGGCCATATACATGGTATATTAGGAGACAAAGAATAGTTAAACATGCCTGAAACCATCCAAAACTTGTGCTCTGTATGTTGGAGAGGTTCCTCATGAAAATTAATAAAATATAATTTAAAATTGTAAACTAAAGATGCAAAAAATTTAACTTTTGATATAGTGCATTCAAACTACATGGAAAACATTCCTCTACACTTGTATTTCTCGAGCATACACATTAATTCTTTTGTTCTTTGGAACACAGTCACTCCTCAGTCTAAAAAATAAGTAAATATATTTTATATAAAATGCTATGTAATTATTCAAATATCAATTCTCATATGTAGCACACTCAGTTTTTATTTTATTTTCAAACTTAATTCATCCTCAAAAAAATTGTAATTTCTTTTTTCATTTGGGAAAGTTGCTAACTTCTGTGACTATATTAAATTTGTTTGGAATACAAGTTATATTATGTGCATTGAGTTATTTCAAATACCCCAACTGCAAAATCTATTAACTAACAAAACACTAAGACTTATAAAAAATGAATTAGTTTGGACCATCTTTGTATAATTCTTATTGTGTAAGTCAGAGGATATCAAGAGAGGCAGAGATTATTCCCAAAAATATTTTAAAAAGAAAATTATCAGCTGGTAGACATTCCCAGACAAAATTAAGAATCATGGTGTGTAATTTTGAGATGTTCAGTTTTGATACTTTTTGATCTTAGTAAATATAGATAAAGTAAATGTGATATTTAAAACCAGGGACATAATATGGTTTTTGACTGAAAACTAAATGAGACATGGAAAGGAAATGGATTGGAAAACTGTTAAGAATCCTCTTTTTTTCCTCTGCAGGGACTTACGTAACTCTTAATTCCACCCATCAGTTCTGCATTCAGTCAGGTCACTTCAACAAACATTTACCCCACAGGATTTTAAATAGAACTCCTGCTTCTCCAGAGTTTTGATAGAAGTTCCAAGGCTAAGAATGTTGCTTTTGTTTAGATGTTAAGTCGTGGCCGCTGTATGAGACCCCATGGACTGCAGTCCACCAGGCTCCTCTGTCCATGGAATTTTCAGGCAAGAATACTGGAGTGGGTTGCTATTTCCTTCTCCAAATGCTGAGAATAAAAGGTGTTAATTTCTTCACACCTGTAAAGTTCTGCAGCATCTATGGAAGGTTGACCCAGAGGGTGATCCAAAGCCAGCCTGCCTCAAGTGGACCATTAGCCACTCCCCAGGTTATCTAAAGACAAATCATTCTTGTTGGGGGAAGGGGGTCAATAGGAAGGGTGTCTTTAGAGCAGCTTTGTCAACCTTGACCATACAGTAGAATAACAAAGATGCTCAGACTACACCTGGAACAGTACTTCCCAATCTCTGGGGATGGAATACAGTGTTGAAGGCTCCGAGGTGACTGAAGTGTGCAGCCAGATTAGACAGACAATCTATGCAGGGTTCTAGCTTTTTTCCTCCTTTCCTTGTGGTGCTCAAACCAAACCAAACAAAGAGTTATGGGGAGTCTGGGGAGGCTTGACTAGTGTACTGGGGACCTTGGGGCTCAGAGGGATCACTTGATATGCACCTAAAAATTTTAAAGGAGGAAGGACCAAGGGGTTCAGTGTGAAGGAGAGTGAAGGAGGAGAATGGTGGTAAACAAAACTCTACTTTCCTAACCTCGAGGTAGAGGCACTGCACCACGGGAGCCAGATGTGGGCGTTCTGAAATAGAAGTATTCAAAAAAAAAAAAAAGAAGAAGTATTCTTGAGTAGTTTTGAAAGGAGTTTCATTTAAGAAGAATGTCTAAAGACTACAAAAACCCCAGAGAGAGAGAGACGGTTTAAGTGAAACCAGTAAAAGCAAATGCTAACAAAATGAAGCATTGCCTGGACCACAGAATAGAGTCATTCTCCCCTGCGTGGTACCTTCCAGCAACCACAGAAGTATTCCACAAAGAGGCATTCTCTGAACTTTAAGTTAGAGAGCATCAATCAAGATGACAGTTATACTCTTCTGTAAAACCTTGCCTTTTACTGGCCCAACTTCAGAGGGACCAGATATGGTAGTCAGTGAGTAGAGGGGAGGAAGGATGTTGGTCGGGGCAAGGAGGAGGGAAGAAGCTACTGATATTCCTCCTACTTCCCCAAACCAGGTTCCCATTAAGCCTCATCTGAGAGCAAAGGGAAGATTTGAATCAAATGAAAATGATATTTGACAACTTGACTTTTTTGAGGAACCACAGATTGGACACATTTGATATTCAAGTTTTAATCCAGAGACAAGAAGAATATTTCAATGGATCTTGTTTGAAGGTGGTGAAGGAGAGAAAATAAATCTGTTCTATAATTATGGTCTTCTCAAATACAGCTCATTCAATAAACATGTAACTTATTTTAAGTTCCTAATTGCCAGACACTGTGCTAAGTATATAGGTGACAAAGATAATTACATTTTTGTGGGTGTATGGCTTCTGGAGCACACAACACTGAATTCCTTGTAGAGAGAACACTTACATAATCATCCTTGTTACAGTTGATGTGTTATGATTACATTAGACATAATAGTAGTATTTTTCTCAGGGCCTAGTATAACCCATACCTGGTCACATAAATGTTCAAGCATATCTGTTGAATAGATAGATGAATAAAAAGTTATCTTGCCCATGTAAATTAAGATTAGGGGCTTCCCTGGTGGTCCAGTGGTTGGGACTCAGTTCTTCCTACGCATTTGGTATAGGTTCAATCCCTGATTGGGAAACTAAGATCTCACATGCCTCATGGTATGGCCAAAAACTAAATAGATGAATAAATAAATTCATTTAAAATTAAGGTTGTATTCACTGGCACTGTGGAGACAATCACTTTTCTATTATAATGTAGTACAGCACATACTTTATAGTTCAAATTTATGTATTTTTGCTAATTAAAAGAACCAAAGTCTTGTCTTCTCCCAAGAGCTCCACCCTGGTCTTTACTTTTGTTTTTCCCCTTCTAATCTATATTGCTACTTTTCACCCTTAAACACACACAGATACACACACAAATGGTTACAAATAGAAGTAAAATTAAAATTTCAAAAAATGAACAATTCATTTATGGTAGCCCCGAAAGAATTCACACTGTGGGAAGACTAGCTCGGGTGGCAAGGTGAGGTGTAACGTGTCTTTTCTACTCTTGATGTTTCCTGGAGCATTGCACTGGCTTCATACCCCATATAGTAAGTCCCCTACAAATGAATGAGTTCTCTTCCAAGGGTGCATTCGTTAAGTCCAATTTGTTCCTAAGTCCAACAAAGTTAGCCTAGGTACCCAACTAACACAATCAGCTATATAGTACTGTGCCATGATGGGCTTATCATACTTTGCACACAAATCATACCTCAAAAGCAAACACAAAAAGTAAAGAGAACATCTTTAATTTTATAGTACGGTACCTTGAAAAGTCGGAGAAGGCAATGGCACCCCACTCCAGTACTCTTGCCTGGAAAATCCATGGACGGAGGAGCCTGGTATGTTGCAGTCCATGGGGTTGCTAAGAGTCGGACACAACTGAGCGACTTCACTTTCACTTTTTACTTTCATGCATTGGAGAAGGAAATGGCAACCCACTCCAGTGTTCTTTCATGGAGAATCCCAGTGACAGAGGAGCCTAATGGGCTGCTGTCTATGGGGTCGCACAGAGTCGGACACAACTGAAGTGACTTAGCAGCAGCAGCAGCAACCTTGAAAAGTACAATAGCTGGCATAGAGGACCTGGCATCAAGTGAACAGGCAAGAAGAGTTACTGACTGGAGAAAGAAGAGGAGGTGGGAGATGGTAGACCTGAAGGATGATCAGCAATAGGAGAGGACAAGCTGCAGTTTCACTCATGTCTGATGCTGATGGCACAGGCTCTGATTCCTTGCTGGAACTGGATGTACCTCTGCATCTTTGAAAGTTCCCAAGCTGAAGGTTCCTATGTAGGGGACTTACTGTATCTTAATTCAGTCCTCTACCCCAGGGAAAGGGAGGAAATTTTCGGCCCCTCCGATTGATCTATTCTGGACAGGAGGAGGAGAAATAATGGCAGGGCTGTGACCCAGCCTCCCACTGTTAATGATTAAATCCCTCTAAATCTAGAATCTCTTATTTGAAAACCTCCTTCTCTGTAGAATAATCAACACTCTCCTATATACGTCTTACTAGAAATGGATGTGTCTCTTTGTCTCCAAATTCTCCCCTTCTGTATCTGTTCATAGCTATCTTAAAACTCACATCATGAGGGGGATTATTCATTGTGTCCTTTTCAAAAATCCATGTAATAGCCTTTGCCTTTTTCCTCATTTAACAGATCAGATCTTAGCAGTTTAATTCCTGATTTTTTTCCCTCATATTTACCTTCTTCTCTATGTGTTTATGTGCAAAGGGATGAAGCTTGACAGCATAGGATTTCAGTATATTATAAACCATGTGGGGGCTTTCCTGGTGTTCCAGTGGCAAAGAATCTGCCTGCGAAACTGGAGAGGCAGGAGACTCAGGTTTAATCCATGGGTCAAGAAGATCTTCTGGAGAAGGAAACAGCAACCCACTCCAGTATTCTTGCTGGGAAAATTGCATGGGCAGAGGAGCCTGGTGGACTACAGTCCATAGAGTTGCAAAGAGTCGAACACGACTGAGTGACTAACACACATACACACACACACACACACACACACACACACACACACCCCACACATACCCCTTTCATTTTTATTTTCTTTTTACATCACAGTTTGTCCCTTAGTCATTATGAAAGAATGAGAGTCTACATAAGTTTGAGTGCCCTTGAAATACAGAGGATAATATGTAAGCTTGATTTTAACATTTTGTTTCTGATTTATCTGAAAATTAATTCAGACTTTTAGAAAGAATCCTAAGGCTTATTCCGATGAGGTTAGTAAAGCTCTTAAAAGTGGTTTTGCTAAGATACTGTCCTTAGTTTTTCTGACTCACTAAGGAATAAAGATAAATTATTTAGGATTTTAATTTTTTATTCTGCAAAAATTAATTTATACATGCAAAACTCATTTGTTCTTGAACTATTTCTCCGTCAAGAAATACATATATAATGGCTTTTATAAGGCCTTAATAATATCATTAATATTAGATTGAACAAAGAAATTGGACATTGAAATAGTATTTAATAGAATTGTATTCAGTATTTTTATTATAACTTCTTGAACTTAGCTCTAAGTTATTTTTAATATATTTGTGTCTCACAGGAAGGAAAATAAAAGCAAATGGATTGGGTAAATATAAAAATAGATTGATGTTTTAGCTTAGACTGTTTTGTTGAAATATAATACATTAAGGGTTTAAGAAAAAAAGGTGATTGTGCTTTTACAATAGAAGTAATGGTTCATACTTAGTTTCTCATTCTATTCATTACTTTCTTGCAACCAAACATTGTCAAAGCAGGGCACTCTTTCTTCTTCTGTGTATAATCCAGATCTACTTCATCAGCTCTTCTGGTTGAATAAACAAATCTCCTAAAATATGCACAAGTCATTCTGGAAGTCCTTAAGTTTACCCCTTCTCTCTTTGATGGACAGCCAAGGCTTCTGAATATGTGGACATGGCATCAAGTACCTATTGTTTCTAAACAGAGATATGCTATTAGGATCACTGCTATTTCATTTCATAAGGAAGAAAAAAATGGAAAGCCACCATTTAGATTTTTGTTGTTGTTCGACCACTAAGTCATTATGACTCTTTGGGACCCCATGGACTGCAGCATGCCAGGCTCTTCTGTCCTCCACTATCTCCCAGAGTGCTCAGATTCATATCCATTGAGTTGATGATGCTGTCTAACCATCACATCCCCTGCCATTCCCTTCTCCTTTTGCCCTCAATCTTTCCCAGCATCAGGGTCTTTCCAATGAATTGGCTCTTCGCATCAGGTGCCCAAAGTATGGGAGCTTCAGCTTCAGTTCTTCCAATGAATATTCAGGGTTGATTTCCTCTAGGATTGTCTGGTTTGATCTCCTTACAGTCCAGGGGACTCTCAAGAGCCTTCTCCAGAACCACAATTCGAAAGTATAATTTTTTGTGCTCAACCTTCTTTATGGTCCAACTCTTACATCTGTACATGACTACTGGAAAAACCACTTAGATAAGCTCAATAAATGTGTTACAGGTCAACCACTGTAACAAATGCCAGGACTCAAATTAAGAAATGGAAGAATAAAAGCCCAAATTAAAAAATGCATAAATGTTTGAATTTGCTTTGCATATTATCACTTTTTTTTTTTTGCAACTACTATTTAGAACCTGTGTGTCAGCTTAAAAATCGTATCTAATAGTTTGATGTGCTATTGTTAGAAACATTTTATTTATATTGTATATATGGTGAAGTTGATTTTGGGAGAAATTACATAATTTCCCAAAGTTTAGAGCCAAAATAAAACTGAAATATAGATTCATGTAATTACACAACTCACATGAACATTCTCCCAATGATGAAAAACAGCCCTCAAAGTAAGTCAGTTATTTAAAAAATATGATGCAAGATGAAAAATGATATGTTTTAAGACATTTAGAAGTTGCAATTTAGGAGCAAGATTATATCTGTTTGATATTTAATTTTACTATGTATTCTGTTACAGATTCTCATTATAGTAATATTTTCATCATTGACACATGAGTCAATACAGTGATCTTCATCTCAGAAAAATAGATTGTTTTCCTTTTTCACTGCTAAACAGGCTAGAATGTGCTTTGGCTAAAAGTTTTATTTGAAAGCTACTGCAGCTCTGAAGTGAATATTATGAATATTATATAAAAAAAAGTAATTAGTCTTTCTTTTGCTATTTCAAGATGTTTCTGTTATATACTTAGTACTTCCTAGATTTCTCAAAGATGGTTACTTTTATACCTGTAAGCTGAAAATACTTCCAGACACTGTTCACTTTAGTTCAAGTCCCTCTTTGTGACCCCATGGACTGCAGCACACCAGGCTTCCCTGTCTATCACCAACTCCTGAAGCTTGCTCAAACTCATGTCCATCGAGTTGGTGATGCCATCCAACTGTCTTATCCTCTGTCGTCCCCTTCTCCTATTATTCAGACACTGAGTATTAACTGTTAAAATACCTTTTTTTTTTTTTTGCTCTGTTAAAAACCTAGTAAATCTATTTACTTTTCAAGGAATAGTTAGACTTTATAATAGGCAAGATTGATTATTGAGTAACTTCTCAATGAAATGCTGGGGACTTCAGTGGTTATATGATCTTATGGGGTGAAGACTTTGTGTTTGACTAGGCTATTTAAATAACTCCATAGAAATAGAAGTTAACTTAGACAAAATAGATATTTATGGAAATATTTCTTGTCTATAGAAAACAAATTACCAATGGCTGCTGGAATGCAATTGCTTATTGCCCTGTGGATAACCCAGATTTCTAATTCATTTCAACATTACTCTTCTTCATATGCATTTATGCTTCTTTGATTTCTTCTTTATACCAGTTATAATATCTTACTGGTTCTCTCTTCAATAATGAGGTAAACAAAATCTTTAACACTTGCTCAATTTAGCCCTGAGTGAAAGTTATAAATTTGTTTTTTATTGAAAATATTCCCTTAATATCTTTAAAATGCATTTTCATATATAGTATATTGATGTACAATGTTATTTAAAAGAGACCCTCAGTTGTCATTTTCTTTTAAAATACACACAAAATTACCATTTAGAAGACTATTATTTCACTGTTAATCACCACATACTGGAAAACTTACTTTATTTGTTTCCTACACGCATTTGGCCTCCTCTGGTGGCTTAGACAGTAAAGAATCTGCCTGCAATGCAGGAGATCTGTGTTCGATCCCTGGGTTGGGAAGATTCCCTAGAGAAGTGAATAACTACCCACTCCAGTATTTTTACCTGAACAATTCCATGGACAGAGGAGCCTGGTGGGCTACAGTGCATGAGGTCACAGAGTCAAACACAACTGAGAGACTAACACACACACATATACACACATGCATTTAAATGTGTTTGGATTGAAGTAATTTCAATTTCTTAGCTAGATACTGAAATAAGTTTATCTTATTTTAAGGCATGCCTTGTATCTAAAAATCTATTTTCTTAATAAAATATTTGAAAATATCTTAGTATAAATTATCATATTGTCACATCTTAATTTAGGTAGAAATTTCATGACATCCCCAATTAGGTTTTATTTTATCGTTTAAATTCTAGTCATTTTATCTTTGGGTATTAGTATCTTTATCATATACCCTATATATTTCTCAGTTTTACAGACAGAAATGCTTTTAATATAGATAATTGGAAACTAAAAATTTTTAACTTATGCCTATTGCTCTTTTTAAATCTGAAAGTCCAATAAAATACCATTAAGTCATTATGATAATTACTACAAAGATATGATTGATAGCAAATGTATTAAAACAAATTTTTAGTTACACAGTTTTATTCTACTGAAAGAAAAACGTTCTATCCTATTGAAAATATAAAGCCCAAACTATTCACAAATAAAATTTTAAAAAATGATGTCACCTGGTTAAAGTTTCTTTATATTCAAGTATAGGGAAGAATCTATTTTAAGGCTTAATTATCCGCACAGTACCATCTTATACAGCTTAGCTATTTCTCCACATTCAATTTCCCTTGCTATGGTTTGTACTGAAATGTTTGATCACGTTTACTTAGAACACATATTGGTTTACAAAATATTTCTTACCAAACTAAAAGATTCAAGTGGAATTTTAATTACCAAACGCAAAAATGCTAAGTTTAGTCGTAGAATTATTATTTAATTTTTTTCAGGATGACAATTTAAAATGTCTTAAATTGCACACAGAAACAATGTGTGCAATAATAATATTAATAATGTTTCAATTCCATTCAAAATTTGCCATTATCTCATAAACTACCTGTTTTCACACTTTCTTCATGCAAATTCGTCTTAATTTCTATTAAGCAAAACTGTCGCGTTTATACAGATTCAGATCAGATCAGTCGCTCAGTCGTGTCCGACTCTTTGCAACCCCATGAATCGCAGCACGCCAGGCCTCCCTGTCCATCACCAACTCCTGGAGTTCACTGAGACTCACATCCATCGAGTCAGTGATGCCATCCAGCCATCTCATCCTCTGTCATCCCCTTCTCCTCCTGCCCCCAATCCCTCCCAGCATCAGAGTCTTTTCCAATGAGTCAACTCTTCGCATGAGGTGGCCAAAGTACTGGAGTTTCAGCTTTAGCATCATTCCTTCCAAAGAAACAATTGACTCTCATATTTCCAGGCGCCCTCAGCTTTAGTCATTTGCATTATTTATTGTCACCACTAGATGTCACTACGCTCTTCGCAAAAGCTAGTGTAGCTAGATTCTCGGAGAAACAGAATAGTAAACACGTAATTTATTAAATCTAAAAGTCAACATTATCTGTGAGGAATCATTTGGATGCATTAAAATTTTAATTAACATTATATTTACTATTTAAATATCATTATAAGCCTGTGACATGAGGATCAAGCATTCACATTCTCATTGTCAGTTAGCATTTTAGGAATGATATTCCTTCACTTAAGAAACCAAAGATGTCTGTTATCTACCACATGTTGATGCTCCCAATGATAATATTAGAATAAATATCCTCATACCAATTTTATAAGAATTAAATGAGCAAATATTGGACACACTTTATTCATTTTACTTGATTTCTCATTTCCCTTTTAGTAATATTAGGATGTATATTATTTTAAACATATAATTACAGACACTGATATCATTCAGTGTTAAAAGCTTTGGAATATTGTACATAAGACATTTATTTTTGTTCTTTCATCCATTCATTCAATAAATATTGATTGAGACCAATATTCTTGTCCAAGAATTTAAGTGAAATGTATAATGCAAAATCAGATAGATGTTCCAGCCCTGGTGGAATCTAGCTGTTTATCAATGACAACCAATGGAAAGATTTTGACTGAAAAAAAGAAGCTTGCCTCTAAAGTCAGATATCTTAGTTCCTTCAGAAGATTATAGAAGTTTGAGAAGAAGTCTTACTTTTAGAAACTCTGAAACTACCATCAACAATATTCAAAGTTGAGGTACCTGTGACTTGGGATAAGAAGGCAGCCATAAAATTAAAAGGCACTTGCTCCTTGGAAGAAAAGCTGTGACCAACCTAGACAGCATGTTAGAAAGCAGAGACATTACTTTACCAACAAAGATCCATCTAGTCAAAGCTATGGTTTTTCCAGTAGTCATGTGTGGATGTGAGAGTTGGACCATAAAGAAAGCTGAGCACTGAAAAACTGATACTTTAGGACTGTGGTGTTGGAGAAGACTTGAGAGTCCCTTGGACAGCAAGGAGATCAAACCAGTCTATCCTAAAGGACATCAGTCCTGAATATTCATTGGAAGGACAGATGCTGAAGCTGAAGCTCCCATAGTTTGGCCACCTGATGGGAAGAACTGACTCATTAGAAAAGACCCTGATTCTGGGAAAGATTGAAGGCAGGAGGAGTAGGAGACAACAGAGGATGAGATGGTTGGACGGCATTACTGATTCAATGGACATGAGTTTGGGCAAACTCAGAGAGATGGAGGAGGACAGGGAAACCTGGTGTGCTGCAGTCCATGGGGTCACAGAGTTGGACACAACTGAGCGACTGAACAACAACAAGGCATTCAGAGAATGTGTGGCATTTTAAGTTGGTATAGACACAAGTTTGAAGTTGTGGTGTATTCACTCCTGTAATTTTATTTCATTTTTATGAGCCTCCAACAATCCAACAACATGCAGGAGAGTGACTGGAAAAAGTAGGAATAGTAGTGAGTCAAGGAAAGAGAATCATGAATGTGTAGATAGTCAAATTGGCTTCAGCAAAGGAAAACCTCCTCTGCAGCAGCTGCTTGCAAATTGCAGATTTTTCCTAATTCTACATCTGCTGCTCACATTTTAGGAAGCAGTTACATATAGAAAAACCTTTTTCGCTAAAACATTAAAATTGTCATCTCTCTTCTGTGTCTGTCCTTGAGGGACATAAAGTTGATCAACAGCATTTGTAGAGGACTTGATTCTTGGGAAACGTGAGAAATAAAGAAAAAAAATTAAAGAGATATAAAGCAGTATTGAAGAAGGAAATGGCAACTCACTGCAGTATTCTAGCCTGGGAAGACCCATGGACAGAGGAGCCTGGTGGCCTACAGTCCACTGGGTGGCAAAGAGTCAGACACATTTTAATGACTAAACCACAACTATAAGGCTGCATACTCCACGTTTCAGCAGCACATAAATTATACAGCTTTAGTGTCCTATTCTAAATTCTCTTATAAACCTTAACATCATAAGGAAGATACATTTACATAAGGTTAGCATTATCCACGGAGAAGGCAATGGCACCCCACGCCAGTACTCTTGCCTTGAAAATCCCATGGACGGAGGAGCCTGGTGGGCTGCAGTCCATGGGGTCGCTAAGAGTCGGACACGACTGAATCGACTTAGCAGCAGCAGCAGCAGCATTATCCATATACAGATCTTGTTCAGCTTACCCTAGGATTATGTCCCCATAAACACATAGTCAAAAATGCATTTGATTCACCTAACATCATAGCTTAGCCCAGCCTACCTTAAATGTGCTCAGAACCCTTATATGGGCAAAATCATCTAACACAAAGCCTATATTATGATAAGTGTCACTTCAGTTCAGTCAAGTTCAGTTCAGTCACTCAGTTGTGTCTTACTCTTTGCAGCCCCATGAATTGCAGCACGCCAGGCCTCCCTGTCCATCACCAACTCCCAGAGTTCGCTCAAACTCACATCCATCGAGTCAGTGATGCCATCCAGCCATCTCATCCTCTGTCGTCCCCTTCTCCTCCTGCCCCCATTCCCTCCCAGCATCAGGGTCTTTTCCAATGAGTCAACTCTTCGCATGAGGTGGCCAAAGTATTGGAGTTTCAGCTTTAGCATCAGTCCTTCCAACGAACACCCAGGACTGATCTCCTTTAGGATGGACTGGTTGGACCTCCTTGCAGTCCAAGGGACTCACTTCAGTCGTGTCCAACTCTGTGATCCTGTGGACTGTAGCCTGCTAGGCTATTCTGTCCAAGGGATTCTCCAGGCAAAAATACTGGAGTGGGTAGACAATCCCTTCTCCAAGGCATCTTCCGGACCCAGGGATCCAACCAGGCTCTACCTACATTGCAGGTGAATTCTTATCATCGGAGCCATCAGGGAAGCCTGGAATATCTCATATAATTGATTAAATACTGTACTGAGAGTGAACAGCAGAATGACTGTCTAGGCTCTGCTCTGTATCACAACAGAGCATCTTACTGCATATGATAAAAATTCAAATTACAGTTTTTACTGAATGAGTAGAACTTCTGCACCATCATAAGGTTAAAAAAAAATGAAACAAAACACATTGTCAGTTGAACCATTGTAAGTCGGGAGCATCTGTACTGTGATAATGTCAAGATAAGTTTAGCCAGGATGATTCTGCCTCTCTTCCATCTGGTCTTGAAACTGATCTGTTTACTTCATTCCTACAGGAAAGTGGATGCGCTCTTTTTGAAGTTAACTTATTTCCCCTTAAAACAGTTTTCTTCTCCGGCTTCCTTTCTTTGCTCCTGAGGAATGCTGTTGTTTCCAACCAAAACTGTGTGAGGCCAGAAGCAAGTTACAGACTCTGCTGTTAGAGCAGCCTCTGAGAGTCACAGCGAAGTGCAGTGGGGTCAGTCCAATCATGAGATGAAAAGGCAAGACAGTCCTTTCTGTTCTCTCATACCTCAGTAATGCTGCGTCCTTTCTCTTATAGATATGATGCAGGGGAGAAGACTCCGCCACGACAAATTTCCCTCTGTGCAGCATGAACTGAAGTTTTGCTACAGGAGCATTTCTGCTGGCCTCAACATGAACAAAATTCATCTCAGAACCTTTGAAGCCATCAGGGAAAAAAAAGGAAGCCTATCCAAAGCTTTTCCTTGTGTAAAGCTGCTGGTTTTCTTTTTGATTTGCCATTCGCTGATTTTAAAATGCCCGCTTCTCTGCATTTTCACAGACTCCCTAACTCATTGGCAAAGTCTCAAATTGTTTCTAAACCGGCAGAGAGAAATGCAACACACACACAAAAATGAGAAACCTTGTTTTTAAGATTTTCAGGTGAACTCTAACTCTCAAAGTATAATTTTCTTCCCAGAAGTGCTGAATTATGGGTCACCAAATCTACGTCTGCTCATCTAAAAAGCTATTGAATATGCAGAAGGATGAACTGAACCTTTTTTTCAACATGTGGTTAAAGAGTTCTTGAAAATGTCCAAGTTTCAATTCTCTTATGTAGAAATTCTTCAGGTAAAGGCAGAAGATATGACATTATTAGGCAACATATTTCAAATTTAATGCCATCACCTACAAGACTCATTCAGCTTTAGATAAGTGGAGAGATATACAGGCTACAAAAAAAAAAAAAAAAAAAAGTGAAAATGCTGTTTCTTTTTTTTTCCTAATTTTATTTTATTTTTAAACTTTACATAATTGTATTAGTTTTGACAAATATCAAAATGAATCCGCCACAGGTATACATGTGTTCCCCATCCCGAACCCTCCTCCCTCCTCCCTCCCCATACCATCCCTCTGGGTCGTCCCAGTGCACCAGCCCCAAGCATCCAGCATTGTGCATTGAACCTGGACTGGCAACTCGTTTCCTACATGATATTTTACATATTTCATTGCCATTCTCCCAAATCTTCCCACCCTCTCCCTCTCCCACAGAGACCATAAGACTGTTCTATACATCAGTGTCTCTTTTGCTGTCTCGTACACAGGGTTATTGTTACCATCTTTCTAAATTCCATATATATGCGTTAGTATACTGTATTTATGTTTTTCCTTCTGGCTTACTTCACTCTGTATAATAGGCTCCAGTTTCATCCACCTCATTAGAACTGATTCAAATGTATTCCTTTTAATGGCTGAGTAATACTCCATTGTGTATATGTACCACAGCTTTCCCATCCATTCATCTGCTGATGGACATCTAGGTTGCTTCCATGTCTTGGCTATTATAAACAGTGCTGTGATGAACATTGGGGTACACATGTCTCTTTCCCTTCTGGTTTCCTCAGTGTGTATGCCCAGCAGTGGGGTTGCTGGATCATAAGGCAGTTCTATTTCCAGTTTTTTAAGGAATCTCCACACTGTTCTCCATAGTGGCTGTACTAGTTTGCATTCCCACCAACAGTGTAAGAGGGTTCCCTTTTCTCCACACCCTCTCCAGCATTTATTATTTGCAGACTTTTGGATCGCAGCCATTCTGACTGGTGTGAAATGGTACCTCATAGTGGTTTTGATTTGAATTTCTCTGATAATGAGTGATGTTGAGCATCTTTTCATGTGTTTGTTAGCCATCTGTATGTCTTCTTTGGAGAAATGTCTATTTAGTTCTTTGGCCCAATCAATAAATGGGCCAAAGAACTAAAATGCTGTTTCTATACCCTTTATTCAGATGCTGAAAACTACTTGCAATCCACTCTACTTCCATCTTTATATTTTTTTATCCATTTATTTGCTTCCAGAAAGCATAAAGGACAGAAAGAATTGTATGTCTTCTCCTATCAAAATCCCTTTGTAGCATATTTTTCTCTATCAATTCAAGTCTATTAATTATCCCTCTTAACACTTTCTTATATCAAAATTGTCTTTTCCTATCAGTTCAGTTCAGTTCAGTTGCTCAATCATGTCCGACTCTTTGCGACCCCATGAATCGCAACACGCCAGGCCTCCCTGTCCATCAACCATTTCCCGGAGTTCACTCAAACTCACGTCCATTGAGTCGGTGATTCCATCCAGCCATCTCATCCCCTGTCGTCCCCTTTTCCTCCTGCCCGCAATCCCTCCCAGCATCAGAGTCTTTTCCAATGAGTCAACTCTTTGCATGAGATGGCCAAAGTACCGAAGTTTCAGCTTTAGCATCATTCCTTCCAAAGAACACCCAGGGCTATCTCCTTTAGAATGGACTGGTTGGATCTCCTTGCAGTCCAAGGGACTCTAAGAATCTTCTCCAGCACCACAGTTCAAAAAGCATCAATTCTTCAGCACTCAGCTTTCTTCACAGTCCAACTCTCACATCCATACATGATTACTGGAAAAACCATAGCCTTCACTAAATGGACCTTTGTTGACAAAGTAATGTCTCTGCTTTTCAATATGCTATCTAGGTTGGTCATAACTTTTCTTCCAAGGAGTAAGCATCTTTTAATTTCATGGCTTCAGTCACCATCAGCGGTGATTTTGGAGCCCAAAAAAATAAAGTCTGACACTGTTTCCACTGTTTCCCCATCTATTTCCCATGGAGTGATGGGACCAGATGCCATGATCTTCGTTTTCTGAATTTTGAGCTGTAGTACAGCTAAATTATGGAATAATCAGTAAGTTAGAGAATTAGGGGAGTGGAAGAGACATTTCAAATAGTCTAATTCAAGCAGATCTCACATTTCTATCCAAATGCAAGGATATCTTGTCTATGACCTTTAAGAAACTGTCTCCAGAATATAGGTGAACACATTAACAATCTTCTCACTCCCTCCCCCTTTCTGTAGATATAGATATATGCAGACATAGATATATAGATATAGATAAGATATATAGATAAATCACTTATATATCACCAGTATGTAATTAACTTTTATTAAAACCCTCCCAATGTTAGTTATTAAATGCACTGAACTGAGACATCACCCCAAATTATTCCACCATCACCCCCTCAGCTCTGTCTACCTCCAGGAGTAGCTTTCCTTTAGTCTTCCTCACACTTATGCTCAGTCATGTCCAACTCTTTGAAACCCCCTAGACTGTGGCCTTCCAGACTCCTTTGTCCATGGAGTGGGTTGCCATTTCCTTCTCCAGGGTATCTTCCTATCTTGGGGATTGAACTCTTGTCTCCTGCTCAGCAGAGAAGCCCTCTGTTCTTCCTGGTAGGTCTTGTTTTGTCTCCTAGAGCAAAGCTAAATACCTTCAAACTCTTCACATCCCTGAGGATAACTTTTATTTTCCCTTATGCTCCCTATGTCTTTTATTAGCTAGATTGCTTCTATTTTCTTTAATAATTCTGTATGAAATATACGGCAATCCTTCTAGAATATCCAAACAGATAAATCTTTTGCTTTTTAACACTTGATGATTTTACTATTGCTTCCCTGGTGGCTCAGCAGTAAAATCCACCTGCAAATATTTGTATCCAGTATTCTTGCCTGGGAAATCCTATGGACAGAGGAGACTGGTGGGCTACAGTTCATGAGCCCACAAGGGTCAGCCATCATTTAGCGACTAAACACACACACACACACGTACACACACACACACGTACACACACACACATGCACACGCACACAAGGACATGGGCTGGAGCCTGTCGGGCTTCTCTGCCCATGGGATTGAGCCTGACATGATTTAGTGACTAAATAACAAGTTTACTATTAATTTGTTTCTATAAGTTTGGGGTACTGCTTCAAAAAAAGATCTTGTAAGTCCTATGGATTTTGATACATTTTTACCATCACAAAGTTTTTTGTTTGTTTGTTTTATTTTGTTTCTATGAAACAATTTGTAAGTCTTGGGTAATGTTTTAGGTCAGTATTTTTTTTTAAATGATGGGTATGGGTGAGTGTAAATTCCTTTTCTACAGAATTAATGACATGGCTGACTGTTGGAACATGCAGATATGCTACAAGCAGTTATGATATATTGGATATGTACTGTATTCATAGTGGAGGAAGTGAAGAGCTTTGAATTGCCAGAGAAGAATTAGCCTATATTCTTCTTCCTCCCTGTATTAACTCACATTTCCCATTTAAAGAAATCAATGCTCAATCTATAATAACTCCACTAATGCCATTGCTGGGCTCCCCTGGAGAAGGGAATGGCAACCCATTCTGGTACTCTTGCCTGGAAAATTCCATGGACAGAGGAGCCTGGTGAGTCCCAGGTCATGGGATCACAAAGAGTTGGACATGACTGAGCAGCTAAAGGTTCAAATAAGAAAACTAAAAGGTACAACTGCAATCACTCTATGCTTTGCTCCTGTGAGCTGGGGGAGAAACAGGAAGACAGTAAGAAGAAATAAAATAGAGGATGTTGTGTTCAAGTGCTGCTGCTGCTGCTAAGTTGCTTCAGTCGTGTCTGACTCTGTGTGACCCCAGAGACGGCAGCCTACCAGGCTCCCGCATCCCTGGGATTCTCCAGGCAAGAACACCGGAGTGGGTTGCCATTTCCTTCTCCAATGCATGAAAGTGAAAAGTCAAAGTGAAGTTGCTCAGTCATGTCTGACTCATAGCGACCCCATGGACTGCAGCCCACCAGGCTCCTCCGTCCATGGTATTCTCCAGGCATGAGTACGGGAGTGGGGTGCCATTGCTAACTGGTCATTTACTACCTGCAACACTTGCTAGCTTCTCATTTCAGTTCCGTTAGTTACTCAGTCGCGTCCAGCTCTTTGCAACTGCATGGACTGCAGCACGCCAGGCCTCCCTGTCCATCACCAACTCCCGGAGCCTACTCAAACTCATGTCCATTGCTTCAGTGATGCCATCCAACCATCTCGTCTGTCTTTCCCTTCTCCTCCTGCCTTCAATCTTTCCCAACATCAGGGTCTTTTCCAATGAGTTAGTTCTTCACATTAGGTAGCCAAAATATTGTTAGCGTCTACCAAGTCTCAAAACTTGAACTGGTAGTGACAACTTTCATTGTTTGATTTGTCCCTCTGTTGTCCTTAACCTAGATTCTCTCTCTCTCATGTGCTTATTTCTCAAAGCTGGAAGATAGCTCCCTTTAAGTCATATTATTATTGGACAATGCAAGGACTTTATGGTCTTCTTTTATGTGACAAGTTTGAGGCTGATGTGAAAATTTTGCTTTGAATACTAACCACTCATGATTATTCAAATATAGTCACCTTTCACATAGATTTTACGGACATTGTCTCTTCTCTGAGCTTTTCAGTCGATGCTACAAATAACAATATTATTTAAAACTTCTTACTCACTAGGTCACAGTTTACTAAAGGTTTTCTCTGGCTGAGATAATCAATTAGAACTATCATATAAAATAGTGCACACAAATGTAAATCTTCCTAAGGAATTTGACATGTTTAATTTAATCAATAATCTGGTTATCCCTTTTCCTGGTAAACAACAAGCACAACCAAGAGAGAAAAGTTAAAAACCAAGAAGAAACCTAGGTTACAGCATGACTGCAGCCTAAAGTTTGGACATTAAATCCTGAATGTTCCTGAAGCCACATTCACATTGTTTCAGTGTTCCTGTCCTTGCAAATCACAATGTATTTTACAGCATTTTTCTTTCCAAAAAGAAGACAAATGAAAAAAAAATTCATGAATATATGCAAGAGTGGCTCTAAAGAAAACTGCCTCTCAAGTCTTTTCTAAAACATTTGACTAAATAGATGCTTTATCATTTAAGTGAATAAGAGAAAATGAGATAAGCCTCTAATTACAGTTGACAGTGACACTCTAGTATGATATGACTTGTGTCTCTAGTATTGATATGAATGCCTCTGAGCATGACTCCTGAATTCTATCTGTAAGCATTTCCCCATCAAAACCCATGGAATTCTCTTTTGACAATGTGCCATGTATGATTATAACCTAAAAGCAATATGTTACATTTTAATAGAAGCTACTCTCACCACGTTAAGTGATACTGTCAATTATAAGAAATTGTTCCATGAATTTATTCATTGGAACCAATTTGGTTCTCCTTTGATTAGCCTTTTCTGTTCACATCCCTTCAGCTACATTTAGATGTAAGAACTAGAACTACAAGCATCAGTTTGGTCACCTCTATGCAATCATGGATTTTTTTTTTATATTACTGGGCATTATTTCTCAATATTTCATGTTTAATTAATAAGGGTAAGTGTACAGAGTGTGTGCTGTGACTGTAGTGAAAACAGGTCAGGAAACACGTCCAGAACAATTGAAAGGAGACTGTCAAGTGCTACTGACTTTCTAGTCCATTTTCTTGGATGTGAATTATGACTCCAATAATATACTTTTGGTGGGAAAAAAAAACAGTTTCTGGCCTCTTGGGGGGAGGATCTGAAGAGGTTTTAAATTATATTTTGTCATGAAAATACACATCTTGTCATCTTTCTTTAGATGTTAGTGTCTTTCATCTCGCTTGAAAGTTCAGATTGATCGGTAAGCTTTTTCTGAAAAAAAAAAAAAATCATATGTCAGGCACTTTGATGTGTTGTGCATATTTTTGTTCTGGAATCTCAGGAAGCTCAGACCATAGCTGAGAAATGCAAATTGAATTTTCCTTCCTACTCACTGACCTTGGAATGGTGTTAGATTGCCCCAGGAATTAGACTGCCCTACTTGCTACTGCTCTAGGCAACTCAATGACATAATTGTTGATCTGGCTTAATTCTGCAATTAAGGTTTGTGCAGACAAGAAAAACTTCCTCATCTCCTCACCTTTGGTGGCTACTTCTAGAAGGAACTTCGATGTGTTGACCAGAACCGAGGAAAAGCTAGTCCAGTTTTAAACCACACTGTCTCTGTTGCTCTGTCTCTGTCTCATTCTCTCTCTTTCTCTATGTGATTTTTCATAGGTACCTTAATCTTTTAGGCGAGGGCATTCTAACCACTAACTAACTATAATCTGTGAATGTGCCAGCCTTATGACTTGGGAGGTAGGTTGAATAAACTTTTGAAGACAGGACTAACAAAAAGCGTTTTATTAATTCCCAACAATTAAATAAGCCAGCTGATGCTCTAAAGCATGATTTGATATTGCTGGTACCATGGGAAAGGGGAAGGAAGGAAACGGCTTGCTTGTGCTTGCAGGATGTCCTTGAACAAGCAAAAGTGAATGAAAATAATGTCAGTGGAGGGGGTGGTCTTCACCCAGAGTGGCAGAAGTGAAAGCTACGTGTATGTGCAGAGATGTGTGGGCAGTGCTAGAGTAATGCAAAGAGAGTCTCTTCCGACTGCTTATAATTTCTCAGTAAAAATTGAACCAGGATGTCAGCTGAGAGAGAATGGAGAAATTATTGGAGGCTTGTGGAAACAGCATAACAAATTAGGAAGAGTCTCTAGGCTAGTCACCGACTAAACAAACAAGGGGAATTTCGTGGGACAGCTGAGCGGCACGTGCGGCCAACTGGAGTTTGTAGTCATGGCAGACAGTTTGTCGTGGCTGTATTATATATCCTCCAGACACGTTACATTGTTATTATGATAGGTATGGAGCAAACACAGAGGTGGATTTAACCAAGTCAGGGCAAAAAACCTTGAAGTTGTATTCAAGACAATACAATTGTGATTGATGATAATATGGTTGATTGTGATAATAACAATCAACCATAACATTTAAGATGGGCAAGAAAGAATGGAATGTCATGGATGTGAGAGATTAAATATAAAGTGATATTAAAAATAAATGAATAATAGTCTTCAGTGAGGTGGTAACTTTCTAGAATGGCATTATTAGAAGGAAAGAATGGGAAAGATTGTGATTAGGGATTGACATGCTTGAAGCTGAAGTTATGGAGACCACAGTTATTGAAAATGCCAACGATGATAAAACTTGACTATAACCATGAGAGTGAGAGGCTGAAGTAGTTAAATGTCAAGTCATTGTGTGTATGTGTGTGTGTGTGTGTGTGTGTGTGTGTGTAGTTGGGTGGTATGTGTGTGAGAGACAGAGAGAAAGAAAGTTAAGGAAACAAGAAAATGAGGCTAGAGATTTAGAATAATCATTTCTCAGCTTTCAGTTTAGTTCAGTTCAGTCACTCAGTTGTGTCTGACTCTTTGCAACTCCATGGACTGCACCACGCCAGGCCTTCCTGTCCATCACCAACTCCCAGAGTTTACTCAAACTCATGTCCATTGAGTCAGTGATGCCATCCAACCATCTCATCCTCTGTCATTCCCTTTGCCTCCTGCCTTCAATCTTTCCCAGCATCAGGGTCTTTTTAAATGAGTCAGTTCTTCACATTAGGTGGCCAAAGTACTGCAGTTTCAGCTTCAGAATCAATTTTTCCAATGAATATTCAGGACTGGTTTCCCGTAGTATGGACTGATTGGATCTCCATGCTATCCAAGGGACTCTTAAGAGTCTTCTCCAACACCACAGTTCAAAAGTATCAATTCTTTGGGGCTCAGCTTGCTTTATAGTCCAACTCTCACATCCATACACGATTACTGGAAAAACCGTAGCTTTGACTAGATGGACCTTTGCTGGCAAAGTAATGTCTCTGCTTTTAAATATGCTATCCAGGTTGGTCATAACTTTTCTTCCAAGGAGCAAGCATCTTTTAATTTCATGGCTGCCGTCATCATCTGCAGTGATCTGGGAGCCCCCAAAAATAAAGTTTCTCACTGTTTCCACGTTTCCCCATCTATCTGCCATGAAGTAATGGGACCAGATGCCATGATCTTAGTTTTCTGAATGTTGAGTTTTAAGCCAAACTTTTCACTCTCCTCTTTCACTTTCATCAAGAGGCTCTTTAGTTCTTCTTCATTTTCTGCCACAAGTGTGGTGTCATCTGCATATCTGAGGTTATTGATATTTCTCCCGGCAATCTTGATTCCAGCTTTTGCTTCATCCAGCCCAGCATTTCTCATGATGTACTCTGCCTATAAGTTAAATAACACAATATACTGCCTTGACATACTCCTTTTCCTATTTGGAACCAGTCTGTTGTTCCATGTCCAGTTCTAACTATTGCCTCTTGACCTGCATAAAGATTTCTCAGAAGGCAAGTCAGATGGTCTGGTATTCCACCTCTTTAAGAATTTTCCAGTTTGTTGTAATCCACACAGTCAAAGGCTTTGGCATAGTCAATAAAGCAGAGGTAGATGCTTTTCTGGAACTCTCTTGCTTTTTCAATGATCCAACAGATGTTGTCAATTTGATCTCCAGTCCATCTGCCTTTTCTAAATCCAGCTTGAACATCTGGAAGTTCGTGGTTCACATACAGCTGAAGCCTGGCTTCGAGAATTTGGAGCATTACTTTGCTAGTATGTGAAATGAGTGGAATTGTGCAGTAGTTTGGGCATTTTTTAGCATTGCCTTTCTTTGGGATTGGAATGAAAACTGACCTTTTCCAGTCCAGTGGCCACTGATGAGATTTCCAATTTTGCTGGCATATTGTGTGTAGCACTTTTACAGCATCATCTTTCAGGATTTGAAATAGCTCAACTGGAATTCCATCACCTCTTGACTTCTCATTCCAGGATGTCTGGCTTTAGGTGAGTGATCACACCCTTGTGATTATCTGGGTCATGAAGATCTTTTTTTTTTTTTTTTAAATCTTCCAATTTTATTTTATTTTTAAACTTTACATAATTGTATTAGTTTTGCCAAATATCAAAATGAATCCGCCACAGGTATACATGTGTTCCCCATCCCGAACCCTCCTCCCTCCTCCCTCCCCATACCATCCCTCTGGGCCGTCCCAGTGCACCAGCCCCAAGCATCCAGCATCATGCATCGAACCTGGACTGGCAACTCGTTTCCTACATGATATTTTACATGTTTCATTGCCATTCTCCCAAATCTTCCCACCTTATGTACAGTTCTTCTGTGTATTCTTGCCACCTCTTCTTAATATCTTCTGCTTCTCTTAGGTCCATACCATTTCTGTCCTTTATTGTGCCCATCTTTGCATGAAATATTCCCTTGGTATCTCTAATTTTCTTGAAGTGATTTCTAGTCTTTCCCATTGTATCGTTTTCCTCTATTTCTTTGCACTGATCACTGAGGAAGGCTTTCTTATCTCTCCATGCTATTCTTTGGAACTCTGCATTCAAATGGGTATAGCTTTCCTTTTCTCCTTTGCCTTTCATGTCTCTTCTTTTCATAGCTATTTGTAAGGCCTCCTCAGACAACCTTTTTGCCTTTTTGGATTTCTTTTTCTTGGGGATCATCTTGATCACTGCCTCCTCTATAATGTCAGAAACCCCAGCTTTATGACTATTGAAATTGCCAAGACTTATGATGAGGATAGTACTGGAGAGAGACTAACAGTGGGTTAGCTGCATTTTTACAATCATAGGGAAAATGCTTGTTGGGTTCATAAATGGAAATAAGAAGGATGGAAAGCTCATTTTCACCTCCAGAGTTCTCAGGACAAAGCTGGGGAAGAAAAATCATCCAATGCTCATCAAAAATTTGGGGAGAAGAAATGTTCTTAGGAAAGACACCAGTGTCATTCAGAGCAAGAAGGTTAAGGGAATAAGAGATTGGGCTTTTTTAACTTATAACAGAAGTTTGCTTATAACAGATTGCATGCTGCAAAGAGTACTTTGGACACATAGCAAGAGTTGGAGAGGGATGGGGGACAGAAAGAGAAGCAAGTGTGTCCTGAGTTGGGGGACGAATGGGAGATGGAGGTGAGGGGGCAGTGCAGTGCCAAAAGGGGATGAGAGTTTATTTTCCATTTGTGTCTTTCACCTTTAAAATATATGTTCATGTTTTTGTTAGGTTTACCAAGAACTTTTTCTGATATCACATATACTAATTCTTAATTGCGTATTTACTTTTGGCATCCTTCATTCATTGCTAACAATCTGGTTAATGCCATTGGATATTTTATCTTTTTAATGTACATCTTTTGGATAATTTAGAAAATGGCAAAATCTGCACTCTGTCTTGCATTTTTGGATGATTTTTAACATTATTATATAAATTATTCCTTCAATTTTTGTGTTGCTTATCTCAAAGCAGACACATTTTTCTTGGTTCTGAAGTCATTCTTGATTTTCCTCCTTCATTCTGTGCTCACCCATAAATTATAGTATGGATTATATTAGACAAGTCAGAATTCACTCTCCTTGCACAGATTTTTCAGGATGGATGGAACAAATAAGGAGATTTATGGCAATGGGAGGATGCCTACAGAATGAAGGAGAAATGGGAAGCCACAGGGGTATCAAAATTGGGCTGTAGGGAGCTTTTCAACATCTTCATTTCCCATGTAATATATAACATATGAAATCAGGTGGTTGTCTTTGTGGTTATAAAATGGGAAAATGTTCTCTCTGGTAAACAAAACAAAATGTAGTTTTCAGTTCAGTTCAGTCACTCAGTCCAACTCTTTGCGACCCCATGGACTGCAGCACACAAGTCATCCCTGTCCATCACCATCTCCCAGAGCTTGATCAAACTCATGTCCATAGAGTAGTTTTAACTTGTGACAAATGATTCTCCATATATTTTTTCTCTTTCCTGGTCATAAGTCTTTTAGGATATATGGAGATAAAATATTTTCCATTTCAGAATGTAGTGAATGGTAATTAGGTGCAAAATATGTGATTGAGAAAAAGTATATACACGATAAGTATTACTGATTAACACACAATCTTATTCTCCAACTAGCCAGAAAGCAAATAGCTTATTAATGAGAACTCAAAGGGTTGGGGTGATGAGAAAGTGAGACAGAGATTTGTTAGAGTTCGCTAATGATTTCAAGGCATTACATCCTTTTATTCTTTTATATATTTTTTTCTCATTAAGTCCCTCATTGATTCCTATTTTTTTCATTCTCTTCTTTTCTCTACTGTTTCCCCTACCTGGGCTTAACTGGAGGAATGAAAGATTTAAAGTAAGTATTTTTCTTGTGGTGGATATTCCAATCCAAACACATATCACTTTTGTAATCAGAACTAATAAATACTGAATTTTCAAACTAATAAAATATATTTGAAAGATAGGAAAGTGAAACAATTTCAGGCCATTATGATTTGTTATCTGGATACATCCTCATGAGCCAATATGACTGATGATACTGCCTTCATGTATCCCTTAGCCCGAACTACTGTCTGAAATTCTGCCGAGAATCATTAAGTTTGAATACCAAATAGTTTTCCTGAGGACAATACAATGCAAGTTGTTGCTATTTTGGTGTTAGTTAATAACATCAGCAATCTTGTTGGATAGTGACATAGGAAGCATGGGTTAGATTTAGTAGAAATAGCATTTCGGATTACTGTTTTACTGGATGGAGTGGGGGGAAGGAAAACAGACTTCAGTGAGTGCTTCTGTTTGGCGCAAGAAAAGTGACCTTGAAAGGGATTGAATAATAATTCTGAGTGGGAAGGGTAGTTCACAGCTGAAGGGTTTGACTCTGATGCCAGCATGCTGGCACTGCTACTTGCTAGCTATGTTTGTGGAGGAACAGTTCTTAAGTCTCATTTTCTCCAACTTAAAATATAGAGAGTGATTACCTTTTTTGAAAGTTATTTTGCAGGATGGAATGACAGTGATCCTATATCCTGGTTTACCAGGGAAACTGCAGATTTGCAGCTATTTCCCATCATCTCATCTAGTTGACACTTGTCCTAGATCAAAATATCCAAGATTGGAAGATTCATTATAAAACTGTCCTGAATATAAGCTACATACTGTCAACTCTTTGTACACACTCAGTGAATGCTGGTCATCATTATTAGAATAATAACTCACAGTTATTTGTAGCATTATTGTTGAATACCACTGGAAATTCTTCCATTCTAAATTTATTCTCTGTAAACCAAAAATTTAGTATAGTATAAGTACTACATGAAATTCTTATGATTAATGAAATAATGTGTGAATTAATGGTAAGAAGAACACAAAGTTATTGATAATTGTGATTTTAATAGTTAATAACTTTATTTTTATTATGAAAAACTCAAACTATATCTTAATTAAGACTGAATCAGACTAGTGGATTATTGAATCACATTCCATAAGCAATGGTCTAAAATAGATTTTAAAGGATTTTGGTATAGCATGGAGCACCAAGGACAATTAATTTGCTCCAGAAGATCTTACACTGTAAGTGTGCTAATTAAACACACTTACAGTGTGTTTAATTTTACCAGTTAAAATTCTTGGTAGTAATTTTAATTCACAGACATATTTTCTATGACAGAACTTTTAGCTGGATCATTCAGAAATCCAAATGTCTCACTACATGCATAGACCCTACATTTTTCCTGCTAGAACAGGATATCTTATTAGTATTCCAGAGCATATGATCCAACGATTTACAGTATTCAAAAGCCTGTGAAGACTGTGAGAATATTGAAAGTTGTGAGAGGAAAAAAAAAAAGCTAAGAAAAGAATAAAACGAGCATTTCCTTCACACTTGTTCCCAGCTGGGACTACAGCTGCTTGATTCATACCATCTGGGGGTGTCTAATTAGAAACTACCTAGAATAGGCTTTTAAAGAAGTAATTTGAAAATAAAGTTAACATCAGCAGCAGTTCACATCCCAGAGGGCTAGGAGTTAAGGTTGCATGAACTTATGGATCAACGAACAAAAGAAATATTCACTAATCGCTGCACTTGTACAGTATTAATCCTGAATAAAGCGAAATGCCACTTGTTTCTTCAGTGCATAATGAAAGTTAGTTGGTCAGTAGTTCCCAACTATGTGCAACAGCGTAGACTGTAGCCCGCTAGACTCCTCTGCCCTTGGGATTTTCCAGGCAAGAATACTGATATGGGTAGCCATGTCCTCCTCCAGGAGCTCTTCCAGAACCAGGGATTGACCCAGGTCTCCTGCATGAATTGCAGGCAGATTCTTTACTATCTGAGCCACCAGGGAAGCCAAACACCAGCTGGCATTTAGGCTAGTAAATAAAATAAGCAAAAAAGAAGCTATTCAGATGAGACTCTTGCACAAACTCCTTGTTACATTGTGGTTTAAATTGTTTTCCAGTTTTAAAGTCATCTTTTTCTTCCTTTTTATTTTTAATTGGAGGAAAATTGCTTTACAATATCATGTTAGTTTCTGCCATACTTCAACATGCATCAGCCAAATATAATAGTGTCATTTCAAAACAAGTTGCTATTAATATTAGGTTACAAAATAATTTGACCAATGATGGTCAGAATTCTAGCCTCAAAAATTGTCTTGGTCTACTAAGAATAGCCTTAAGGAGAAATAAAATTTAAAATTTCCTGTTTTATCAATTTAATAAAAAAAGTATTTACCAGTCACAATAATTTAGACATCAAGGTGTCATAGAAATTTTCCAAATCAAAATAATGCTCTAATAGCACAAATAACCAACATTTGAAATGCACATCCAGAGGCTGATGAAAAAAAATAAATAACACTTCATTTTGGAGTCGCTGCCTTTTTACTAGTTGTATTGATGTCAATTCTCTATCACCAGGTTGAGTTTCACAAAAGAACACTAGTATACTGTATACAAATGATACAATATGGGAACACAAAAATAAGTCATTTTGCTTTGATCATAATAAGATAATTGTTTTTATTTGAAGTATTGAGAATTAAGAATATCTTATATTCTTCTCAAATATAATTTACATCATCAAAATTACATTAGCACAGAGGAACTTATATTGATGCATAATAAAAATGGTGTAGATACTTCCAAACCTAGAAAAATTTAGTCTTAATAATGTTTCATTAATTAGTCAAATTGGTAACAAACTGTTCCATTGTCTCCATTTTCTCCCCTAAGACAGAAATAACAATTCCATCTCCAGAAAAAGAGACACTTTTGCATGTTTAGGTGAGTATATTATCACTATTAATACCAAAATTATAATCAGTTTTTGAGTAAAAAATATTCAGCTCTCTCAAAGGAACTGTGACATAATAACATTTGAAAAATCTAGAAATTGTGGTTTCTGGTTGCATGTTTTCACTGCATCATCTGCTATGCAAAAAACAATTGTATATTGTTCCAAATAAAAAGTAAAAGAGAAAGACTATTAAATGTTGCAATACTGGACAAAGTCACACACAAGTTCTTATCAAATATAAGCATTCTCTCCTATCATTTCACTTTTTTTTTCTATTTCTTTTTGAATCTCAGATTAATAATGTGGCTTAAAAACCTATGCAACAAGACTCATAATTTTGTATCATTCATTATATGTAATATATTGCCAGCACATTTTTTGACTTTATGTAAAAAAATGAAAAATGTACATTCAAGATTAGGGGACCATCATCAGTATTCATTAGGTAGAGTATCTAATGTAAACAAATGGAAGATATTCTCTTGACATACATAAGTTTAATATGTAGATCATAATTACCAAGACAATTTAAAACTGAAATAGATGAAACAGCATAGTGTGTATATCCTGTTTATAATTATTATTTGAATGCACCTTATTTGTACTATTAATTTTATTACTTTGAGCATCAATTATTTGTATTTTTATATGCCAGAATTAAATATGAGACCAATAACCTGTGTAATCTCCTGAGCCTTACGTTTTACTAAAATGAAAACCACATTGGGGTTCAAAGACAGAGTTGTCACTGGGAACAGGGCAGAACATTGGTGACATTTTTTAGTATTCCAAAATACACCTCAAGTGAATCGAGCTGATAACAAATAACACTTTTAAATAATTAAGGTAAGGTTAATTGGGCATATCAAAAATCTCGTAAAGTGGGAGGAGGGTTGTTTAAGAACAGCTGAAAAATGAATTATATAATCCACAACATTTAATACCTTGGGGGGATCCCCTTTTGACTAGAGATTGTATTAATGAAACAAGCAACAGACTAGTACCAGTAGTACTAGTAACAGAAACATGAGGATAAACAGGAGGTTGCTCTATACATATAAATTAAATGGTAGGAGATACTGACATAAGAATAGGACATGATAATGGACTCAAGCATAGACATATAGAAGAGAAGTTTATATATAGCAGTCATTGGATAAAGGAGGTGGGGGAATAATAGTAAAGCAGAATAATTCATTACACATTTATTCATTGAACTCAAACATGGCAGTGTACTGCCATGAGAAACTTTTGTAATCAGATGGAAGATAAAACTAACAGAAAGCATGAAGCAGTCACTAAATCTTTTTACTATCTGTGGATTCGAGGCACAGCCATGAGATTTATTTGACAAAAGGATTGCTACAGCAAATTGTATCATGGGGTGTTTTTCACTGGAAAACATTATTTCAGTTCAACTTTTTCAAGTTCAGTTCTTACCAACTTAGAGTTTCATATTAGAGTAATAACACATACAGACACATGCAAACACACACACACACTTCACCAAAATTATACATAATCATCAAAATGATATGCATTTTAACTGGTACATTTCACAGAGTAACTTGGTCATATTAGTCATAGAGGATTACTTTTGTCAGAAAGTGTAATATCTATTAAAAGATGCTCTCATCTTATAAAGATTATTCAGCTATTTGGAGGAGGAACAAGAGGTAATCTTCTCATTTGATCTGTATCTCTCAGAGTTCAAGCTGGGAGAAAATAAATAATTTCTATCATATAAGAAAATTTTAGTAATTATTGTTTAAATTATTTTAATTAATAATACACAATATCACCTTAATACAGGTTACTACTGTTAACAAATACAGGGTTTGCCTGAGTATAGTTTGCTTCTCAAGAATTTACCTCATGTTTAGCCACACTGCTATTCAGAGTGTGCTCTATATTTAGACAGAGCTGATGTATTAGGTTGATTGATATAAAATGTTTTCATCAAATATTAAACAATATCAGTTCCTTTGAAAGGTAATCAAGATGCATTTAACCTACATGGTTAAATTCATAAATTCTCAGGACAACAATAATGGTCAATAAATACAGTCCAAAGAAACAAATTCTACCCTGTATTTACTTCTCAATATCTTCTTTGAACATGACAACTGCTAACATTTGCTGAGTCTCAATTTCTTCCTTTGGATAGTCTGTAACCAGTCAATTATTCATTCATATTTTTCAGAAAACTCCATCAATTATCTTTTCTCTGCCATAGTTATACAGATTCTATTTATAACAGTGGACAAATGTGAAGATTTAAGTAATATATGATAGTTATTTGTACACCATAAGTTCCAAGTAAGTGTGAAATTATTTTATTATAAATTAAAACTAACTAAAAATGTGAACATATCGTAGTGGTGTAAAGTGGTAGTCACACAGTCGTGTCTGACTCTTTGTGACCCCATGGACTGAAGCCCGCCAGGCTCTTCTGTCCATTGCATTCTCCAGGCAAGAATACTGAGGTGGGTTGCCATTCCCTTCTCCAGAACATATTTACGATCATAAAAGAAAAATGAGAACAAAGTATTCATCCAGAGCTCAACTAATGCCCCATTTAACCACACAGCAGATTACTCAAATTAAAAAAAAAAGTGCATAGTCTTAGAGAAATCTTTCCAAAACACACTATTGCTGCATAAGCAAAGATATGAAATAAGCTTCCATTAAAAATAAGAAAAGGAGACACGTACATATTTATGCACAAAAAGACACAATATGTGTGTATGTGTGCCTCTATACAAATGAGCATATTCGTGGTTTCTGGGGTTGGGATGGGTTGGAGAGAGAAAAAAAAAAGTATCTTCCTCTTTTTCCACCCATTCTTCCTATTCTCCAATTTACTTCTCCTCCCCCTGATTTTTCTCCTTCTTTTCCTCCTTCACTTCTGCCTCTTCCAATTATGTTTAGATAGTTTACCATATATTGTTTTAAATTAAATGCTACAGTATTTCTTAGTGATGGGATCATGAGATAATTTTATATACTTGTTTTCACTTTCTATAATGTTCCACATTTAAAATATGATATGTTTTAAACAATTCTTATTCACTTCAGTCATGGTTACACAGACATTAGCAACCTTTTAAGATTTACAAATCTGCAAAGGTAAAGAAGGGGGAAAATTTCTTGATCAAACTAATGTATTTCTATAAATGAAATGTTAATATTGCTCCCCTTGACTTTTTTTCTCATGTTTCTAAATTAATTGAGAAGAAATGTTTAACAGTCATAAGTCTGTCTTCCACTTCCTAGGTCCTTTCATTCATTCATTCATCTAATTTCTTATCATATACTTATTTGTTTAATAGACATATTAAACATATATCTTGCCTCAGCCAATGTGCTATGTGATAAACAAACAAAAATGAATATAGAGTTTATGTTCTTAAGATGCTTAAAGGATGCGACCACTTAAACTAAAATATCTACAAAGGCTAATAAGTTCCATAGTAAAGATATGATAGTTGCAAAGGGATGAAAAAGGAAAAGTAAGTTATGTAAAATCTGCTTTATGTTGACGTCAATCTTAGCAAAGAGGAAAACTGCTATAGAGTTCCGAAGAAATTATAGTAATCAACTTGTATAGATAAGAAATGAATCATTTTAGCAAAGAAAATTAAATCATAGCCATGTAGGATTTAAGCAGTCTGGGAGAGGACGTCAGCAAGATGGTGGTACGGGAGTTTCCAGGGCTCCCGGAGCTCAAGGGTAATGATGAAAATGCACAACAGGGCAGGGTAATAGAACAGTAGAAGTTCTGTGAGTCAAATGATGACGGTCTTATATGATGGGAAAAGGAGTTTTACTCTGAAAATGAGAAGTGTTTTTTCAAGCAGGAAATTATCGGTTCAAAATTTGATGTCAGTAACTTTAGCTATGGCTAACTACACTTTTCCTCCAATTTTACTCTCCCCCCTCTTACTCTCTATTTCTTCTCACAAGTCTCTTCTCATCATCCCAGAAAGTAGACCTCTTCTTTTCTTTCTTTTCTCTACTTCTTTCGCTTCTTCCACCAGATTTAAATGGGGAGAAAATGAGTGGGTAAATATTCTTAGAAAATTTCATTGCTTTTTAAATGTATACCTGGTTGAAAATGTACATTCACTTCAATCTAACTATTACACTTTCAGGTGAATTCAGAAATACTTTTGTTTTTCACTTCAGTTCAGTTCAGTCGCTCAGTCATGTCCAACTCTTCGTGACCCCATGGACTGCAGCACACCAGGCCTCCCTGTCCATCACCAACTCCCAGAGTTTACCCAAACTCATGTCCATTGAGTCGGTGATACCATCCAACCATCTCATCCTCTGTTGTCCCCTTCTCCTCCCACCTTCAGTCTTTCCCAGCATGAGGGTCTTTTCAAGTGAGTCAGCTCTTCTCATGAGGTGGCCAAAGTATTGGAGTTTCAGCTTCAGCATCAGTACTTCCAATGAACGCCCAGGACTGATTTCCCTTAGGATGGACTGGTTGGATCTCCTTAGAGTCCAAGGGACTCTCAAAACTTTTCTCCAAAACCACAGTTCAAAATCATCATTCTTTGGCACTCAGCTTTCTTTACAGTCCAACTCTCACATCTATACATGACCACTGGAAAAGCTATGGCCTTGACTAGATGGACCTTTGTAGGCAAAGTAATGTCTCTGCTTTTTAATATGCTGTCTAGGTTGGTCATAACTTTCCTTCCAAAGAGTAAGCATCTTTTTATTTCACAGCTGCAGTCACCATCTGCAGTGATTTTGGAGCCCCCCAAAATAAAGTCTCTCACTGTTTCCACTTTTTCCCCATCTATTTGCCATGAAGTGATCGGACTACATGCCATGATCTTAGTTTACTGAATGTTGAGCTTTAATACAACTTTTTCACTCTCCTCTTCTACTCTCATCAAGAGTCTCTTTAGTTCTTTGCTTTCTGCCATAAGGGTGGTGTCATCTGCATATCTGAGGTTATTGATATTTCTCCCAGAAATCTTGATTCCAACTTGTGCTTCTTCCAGCCCAGCGTTTCTCATGATGTACTCTGCATATAAGTTGAATAAGCAGGGTGACAATATACAGCCTTGGTGTACTCCTTTTCCTTTTTGGAACCAGTCTGTTGTTCCATGTTCAGTTCTAACTGTTGCTTCTTGACCTGCATACAGATTTCTCAAGAGACAGATCAGGTGGTCTGGTATTCCCATCTCTTTCAGAATTTTCCAATTTGTTCTTACATGGACCCAAAGGTGTATGTTGAAAACTGTTCACTGAAACACTATTCATAATCATGAAACCTAGAGGCAAATTATTTTTTGCTATCCCACCTGGGATAGGCTTTCCACGTGGCTCAGAGGTTAAGAATCCACCTACAATGCAGGAGACCTGGGTTCAATCCCTGGGTTGCGAAGATACCCTGGAGAAGGGAATGGCTACCCACTCCAGTATTTTTGCCTGGAGAATTCCATGGACAGAGTAGCCTGGCAGGCCCCAGTTTATGGGGTTGCAGAGTCAGACACTGCTAAGCAACTTTGCATTTTTTTTTTGTTATAGAAAAATTTGCAGGCCTTTAAAAATGAGTTAGCTGCACAGGTACTGACAATGAAAAAAACATTGTGCAAATAATGCATACACCTTATTAAAAGCTGTATTAAAATGATAAATGATATATATACAATCAAACTATATTTTGTACAAGTGTAAAATTATAGAAAAAGAATCTTTGAATATATAGTACAGGAAGAATAGGAAAAATTCGCCACGCTTTGTATTTTTATATAAATGTTTGACTCTCCTTAAACATAAATGATAATCATATTTTTAAAATGCCAAGAAACCAATATACACAAATATATGATTAGGGCTTAATAGAAACTTCCACAAAATATATATTTCTACAGAGTTTCATATACAGTAGAGTCACAATAAAATTTAACATATTTCCTAGTCTTTTATTCAATAAAATACTTAGTTTTATTTTTCTTCTCATTGTTTCCTTCTTAAAAATAAGGCATTTTGCATTTATCATGAAAGAAAATCAATTTTAGATCATTAGGAGTTACTTCATAATAGTGCACCTTAGGGACAGGGAAGCCTGGAGTGTTGCAGTCCATGAGGACACAAAAAGTTGGGTATGACTTAGGAGTGAACAACAAAAATGGACTTCAATTACTAAAATGCTCAAAGTAAGTTGTATAAAAATATGCACTAGTCACCACATAGATAACCATATTTAAGGCAAAAATTGCATGGGTGCTTTTAACTCTGAAAGCTTGAATATCTATTCTCTATTTAATTTAAAGAACTTTGAAATTTTATTTAGTTTTTAGTTTGCCTTAACAGTTTTTACTTAATGAGGTTGCATTTCTCCTTTTTCCTAATGATTTAAAATATCTAAGATTTAAAAAAAAAAATTAAAATATGTATATAACATAAAATACTGAAAAAATTTCATTATGTACACATGCTAAATAAAAATATATCATCTATCTAAGCTTATAATGTAAATTACAGTATTGTCTATAAACTATCCATAAGCCTGTGTTTGTAATTGAAATCTGTTGTGTTAGTGAAAGAGTCACAGACTTCACAGTTATGGATTTTCCTTCACTTCCAAATGAATTAAAGTTCTGAAATGAACTTTAGTACTCTTATTTTAATAGTCACTGCTGCCTGCAAGCTAGCTGCAGGTCATTTTAGTTACCAGAAGCAACAGTAATTTACAATATCATTCTATGACTATTTGTAGGTAAAATTTTGTAGGCAGCTGACTCCAGCCAAAGGCTAGCTTTAGGATAGCAACATAATCCCTAAGAAAAAAATGTGAAATAACCCAGCCATCTAAGCATCAAAAGGAAATGCACCTTGCCTGACAGTATTTGGAACAAGAAATAGTTTCTGAAGTTTGTTCGACATTTATGAAAATTTATAAATTAAGATAATGAGTCATTTAAACATCACATACTTAATACATTCATTTTTCATTATATGAAAATTTCTTTTTTTAAAATGTTGAGTCCAGATGTTTCCCGTTATGAATAATTTGTCAATTTGTGCCAGAAACTAAACTTAAAAAATGTGACTGATCATTCCCATTAAGAAATGAGACTCGAAGTCTGCTTCACTAAATCAAGCTTAAATTAGTGAGTGTGTACTTAGAGGTAGTTGAAATCTAAAGATTCTTTGTGTTAAAAGCTTTTAAATTATATTTTTGGCAAATTGGCTGGTACTCTTTGACTTGAAAGTAAGAGAGACATGAAGAGACAAAGCACACAGTGGAAAGTCTCTACAAGAGAATAAAAGATGTACCATTATTCTCCAGTTTCAATATGGAGAATGGTGTGGCTGATTTCATTTCTAATCTAGCTTCCCTATGGTTTAGAAGAGTATTTTATTTTCAAAATTTAAAAGTGAAGATTGTCTACTGTGGTAGACAGAACAGTGGCTCTTGGAAGTGTTCATATCCCTACCACTGGAACCCGTTACTATATTACCTAATATGGCAAAAGGGGCATTGAAGATGTAACTATCCAAGGATCCTGGGATAGGAAGAGGAATCTGGGTTAGCTGAGTGGGGCCAATGTAAACACAGGGGTCTTTATGTGAATAAAGAAAAGAGTTAGAGTGACAGAGATGAGCAATCTTGAAGAAGGGGCTGAGGTGGTGTGATTCTAAAATGAAGAAATGGGCCATAAACAAGGAATGCAGGTGGTCTCTATAAGGGAGAAAAGGCAAAGAAATTAATTCTCTTCTAGAACCTCCGGAAGCAATGCAGCTCTTGATTTTAACCCAAAAGTTCCTGTTGGACTTTTTACTTTGAGTACTATAATAAATTTTTATTGTTTAAACACACTAAGTTTTGGCAGTATGTTAAATGGCAAGTATAAGAGACTAATAAGAAGCTAATACAGTTGAACATATAGTTTTAAAAAAATAGGTAATCCAGATCTAGATTTTCTGAACCTCTGCCTAGGTTCTTATATTTTTAACTTCATATAATTAGTGTTCTATCAATTTTCTTATATTTTAACTTTATAGTAAGAAACATTTGAGACTATACGTATCCAGTTCAGTCGCTCAGTCGTGTCCAACTCTTTGTGACACCATTGACTGCAGCATGCCAGGCTTCCCTGTCCATCACCAACTCCCAGAGTTTACTCAAACTCATGTCCACTGAGTCAGTGATGTCATCCAACCATCTCATCCTCTGTCATCTCCTTCTCCTCTTGCCTTCAATCTTTCCCAGCATCAGGGTCTTTTCAAATAAGTCAGCTCTTCTCATCAGGTGGCCAAAGTATTGGAGTTTCAGCTTCAGCATCAGTCCTTCCAATGAACATTCAGGACTGATTTCCTTTAGGATGGACTGGTTGGATCTCCTTGCAGTTCAAGGGACTCTCAAGGGTGTTCTCCAAAACCACAGTTCAAAAGCATCAATTCTTCAGCACTCAGCTTTCTTTATAGTCCAACTCTCACAGCCATAATGACTACATGATGAATACTATATGTATCCATATAAATGTAAATAATAATGTACAATGTGTATATATGTGCACACATATACATATGCATATTTTCAAAACTTTAAAACCTTTTACATCCTAATACTAGCAATATACTTTCATTTTCTTTGGAATACTAAGTACAGTCTAATTTTGTGAGTTGCTTCACAAGGCTGAAAAAAAAACAATGGTAATGGCAATATCAAATCCCAATATTTAATCCCCAAATAGTGTCAAAGCCCCAGACAACTCTGCAGTAAGCTGTTATTGACTGCATGCATGCTAAGCCGCTTCAGTCATGTCCAGCTCTTTGCAACCCTATGGACTGTAGCCCACCAGACTCCTCTGTCCACAGGATTCTCCAAGCAAGAATACTGGAGTGGGTTACCATGCCCTCCTCCAGAGGATCTTCCTGACCCAGGGATTGAACCCATGTGTCCTGAGTCTCCTGCTTTGGCAGGTGGGTTCTTTACCACTAGTGCCACCTGAGAAGCCCTGATATTGACTAGTGTGAACAATATATCTGCAGGGCAGAGAGAATCCATACACTTCTATATGTAAATACATTTTTTTTTCTATTTAGAGTTAGTTTTTTAAAAGCTTCCAGTAAAAAAATCAGGTAGGTATTTTTACATGGTATTTATTCTTGCATGTAACAAATTGCTGACATATATTTTCATTTCAAGGCTAACTTTAATTTTCCAGAGAGTAATTGTGAATGTGTGGTACTTCTCTATATTATTGGTGGACAGAAATTAAAATATAAAGCTATGTTTTAATCAATCAAAGTTTTGACTTAACCAAAACACTCTAACTAATGCCAGTACAGGAAAGGATCATTTGGGGATGTACACTTGCTTTATAATTACCGGCTGGCATTCTACATTACTATTACTCTTTTTACCATTTGATTCACTAGTGTAGCAACTCAAGAATGGACTGTGCTATATTTGTAAAGAACAGACACTGTTAAAGAAATGGAAAATGGGATCCAATATTGCAAGTACTGCTGTATAAAATGATTAGAATTTGATATTGAACACCAGGAATTATTTTTTAACCACTACATGATTAGGTTGATAGTTTTCTAGAGAGGAATTTCATCCACAAATCAACAGGGTCAGTTACATAATTTGAAGGTCCAGTACAAATTTAAAATGTGGGACACCTTGTTCAAAATTATCAAAAACTTCATGATCGTGACAGCAAAGAATTTTACCAAAGTGGGCCTTTCTAGCACAGGGCTCTGTGCAAAGGCATGGATCAAAAGCTCATAAATCCAACCCTGAAAATACTTTAGTTATAAAGCATAAAAGTTTAAGGCTATGGCCCATATCCATTTTTGATTCATAACTGTATATCTGTATCTATATATCTGTCTTAATTTGTTGTTGTTCAGTCACTCAGTCATGCCCGACTCTTTGCAACCCCATGGACTGCAGCATGCCAGGCTTCCCTGTCCATCACCAACTCCTAGAGCTTGCTCAAACTCCAGTCCATCGAGTTGGTGATGCCATCCAACCATTGCATCCTCTGTCATCCCCTTCTCCTCCTGCCTTCAATATTTTCCAGCATCAGGGTCTTTTCCAATGAGTCAGTTCTTCGCATCATGTGACCAGAATATTGGAGCTTCAGCTTCAGCATCAGTCCTTCTAATGAATATTCCGGATTGGTTTCCTTTAGGATTGATGGGTTTGATGTCCTTACAGTCCAAGGGACTCTCAAGAGTCTTCAACACCACAGTTCAAAAGCATCAGTTCTTCGGCATTCAGTCTTACTTATGGCCCAAGTCTCACATCCATACATGACTACTGGAAAATCCATAGGTTTGAACATTGAGACGTTTGTCAGCCAAGTGATGTCTCTGATTTTTAATACCCTGTCTAGGTTTGTAATACCTTTACTTCCAATGAGCAAGCATCTTAATTTCATCACTGCAGTCACCATCTGCAGTGATTTTGGAGCCTCCAAAAATAAAGTCTGCCACTGTTTCCCCATCTATTTCCCATGAAGTGATGGGACCAGATGCCATGATCTTAGTTTTCTGAATGTTGAGTTTTAAGCCTGCTTTTTCTCTTTCCTCTTTTGCCTTCATCAAGAGGCTCTTTAGTGCCTCTTCGCATTCTATCATAAGGGTGGCATCAATTGTGTATCTGAGGTTATTGATATTTCTGTCGGCAATCTTGATTCCAGCTTGTGCTTCATCCAGCATGGCATTTTGCATGATGTACTCAGCATTTAAGTTAAATAAGCAGGGTGACAATATGTAAACTTAAGGTACTTCTTTTGCAATTTGGAACCAGTCCATTTTTCCATGTCTGGTTCCATCTGTTGCTTCTTGACCTGCATACAGGTTTCTCAGGAAGCAGGTAAGGTGATCTGGTATTCCCATCTCTTGAAGAATTTTCCAGTTTGTTGTGATCCGCCCAAAGATTTTAGCATAGTCAATGAAGCAGAAGTAGAGGTTTCTTTGGAATTCTCTATCATTTTCTATGACCCAACAGATGTTGGCAATTTGCCTTCCCTGTTTCCTCTGATTTCTAATGTCAATATTAATGGCTAAATCTATATACAACCTCAGAGTCACTGAGAGATCTTTAAAAATTTTCTAGTCCAATATTGTCTTTTTGGAAATTAGAAAACTGAACCTCACAGCATTTTAACTATATTAGTAGTTGAGATTAGAAATAAAAATAACATCCTTCAAAACATATTTTAGGCATTTTTCTTAACTGCCACTTTAGGGCTCCTTCTACCATGTCAAAACCTCCCTGCTCCATATAACTAGGAAATTGAACTGCATACTTCTGTTCTAATTCACTGTGCAAAATAGCCTTTGAATAGACTATTTTATACTGTATTCAACAGAATAAAGAATGCTGATGGCAGAGTTTAACAATTTTCAGGGACAGAGTAAATAATGATTGTTATATAATAATATATAAATAGAAGAATTATATAATTTATTGTTTAAACTGGAGCATTTTGTTAGTTAACAAGGGCACTATTAATAACTATGTGGAGACAACAATGAACATAGTACTGTCTTGAGTAGAACTGGATTTATGTCACTTTACATGTAGAGAAAGCTAACATCTAAAGAAATTTAACAACTTACCAGGCATTGTCCTAAGGGCTTTGCTTGCATTCAGTTCTTGTTTCATCAGCACCTCCTTATGTGCTCTCAACACTCTCATTTTAAACATAAGAAAATTGAGGGACTTCTCTGGTGATCCAGTGGTTAAGAATCTCCCTTACAATGCAGGGGACACATGTTTGATCCCCAGTTGGGGAGCTAAGATCCCATATTCCACAGTGCAACTGAGCCTGTGTGCCATGATTACTGAGCCCGCACTCTCCAGAGCCTGTGTCCCACAACTAGAAAGTCCATGCATCACAATGAAAGATTCCACATGACTCAGCCAAGAACCCACATGCCACAGCTATGATCTGAAACAGTCAAATAAATAATTATTAAGAAAATAAAATTGAGACATGATGGGTCTCAAGACAAGATTTTACATATGGATAAATATATTCATACTCTATGAAGCTGAGACTCAAACCCTGCCCTGGAGTCCACAACATGAACTAAGTATGCAATGCTATAGTCATATAATCCATGGTCATGCTGCTGCTGCTGCTGCTAAGTCGATTCAGTCATGTCCAACTCTGTACGACCCCATAGACGGCAGCCCACCAGGCTCCCCCGTCCCTGGGATTCTCCAGGCAAGAACACTGGAGTGGGTTGCCATTTCCTTCTCCAATGCATGAAAGTGAAAAGTGAAAGTGAAGTCGCTCAGTCATATCCGACTCTTAGCGACCCCATGGCCTGCAGCCTACCAGGCTCCTCTGTCTGTGGGATTTTCCAGGCAAGAGTACTCAAGTGGGTTGCCATTGCCTTCTCCCATCCATGGTCATAGCAGCCTGGATTATTGAGCCATGAAGACAAGTATGGTAAAAGAACTTGTGATCAAAAAAAGAAGAAAGAAAGAACTTGTGAAAGAATCTCCAGTGATCAGACCATAGCCTATCTCAATCCTTACTCTTTGGAAGCCAACAACCTGATATGAATCAAAACCCACTTCCCTTTCCCTGATATCAGTGAGGTGTATCAGGGAACTGACCTTATATTCCACCCTAGAATCAATAACTGTGTGTGACTCAGTGCCCCAGTTTCACCAGGAAGTTGACAGTAGAGGGAGGGGATAACTGAACTGCCACCTCACCAATCCCCAGGGGACAGTTACCCCACTTTGGGTAGAGCAATGCTGTGGGGCCCAACAAGAAGCTGGTTATGAATACTCATCTAGCCATCATGCTAAAAAATCAATAGAGTTTTGTCTGCAAAAAATTTCAGAATCTCATAATAAGAATACCCAGGATGCAATACACAATAACTTGTCATACAAAGAACTAGGAAAAGGATGACCTGAATGAAAGAGAATCAATAGATACCAACAACAGTAAAATAAACTGGAATCCATCAATCCATCCAAGAGACTGGAATCATCTGACAAGAATTTTACAGTGGCCATTGTACAAATATTTAATAAGTAATTATGCATTCTCTTGAAACAAAAAAAAGTAAAAAATTCTAATGAAGATTTGGAAGTTACAAAAATAACCAAATGGAAATGATAGAAGTGAAAAATATGACAAGGAAACAATACACTCAGTGAATGGGCACAATAGTAAAGTGAAGACAGAGGAGAGAATTGATGAATTTAAAGACATACAAATATAATTTATTTGGTCTAGACATCAAATAAAGGTGACTGGAAAACAAACAAACAGAATCTCAGAGACCTATAAGATGATAATAAAAGAGATAATGTTCACTATCATCAGAGTCCCAGAAGAAAAAAGATAGTGTAGGATGAAAAAAATATTCAAAAAAATATGACTGAATTTGTTGAAAGGTGTAAAACTAAATATTCAAAAAGCAGAGCAAATCCTGAGTAGGATAAACCTAAAGAAATTCATGTCAAGACCTATCATGCTTGAATTTCTGAAAGCAAATGACAAATAAAAATCTTGAAAGCAGAGAAAAATTGTACATTTTATAGAATCATAATTAAATGATAGTAGATTTGTCATGTGAGACCATAGAAGCCAGAAGAAAGTGGACAAGATTTGTTAAGTACTGAAAGAAAAAACTGAACTGTTAATTCTATATTCAGTGACATGCTTTAGGGATAGAAAGAAAATAAAGATATTGTGAAATAAAGGAAAACTAAGAGAATAAGATAATTACATTTAAAAAGTAGAATTAAAATTGGACCTACATCAAAATAAGGTTTCTGTACTTCACTCAAAGTAGTAAAACATCAATTATACCAATCTGTGGTAAGTTATATATGCATATTATTTTAACTAGAGCAACTAAGGAAACAAAACAAGATTGTATACTCCAAAACATTAATGATGGAATCTTAAGGTATTCATATAACCCACGGGAAGGCAAAAAAAGAAAAATAGGAATCAGTTGCTTAGTAAACAGAAAACAAATTAAAAATGGAAACAAGCTAGATGAAAGTGAAAGAGGAGAGTGAAAAAGTTGGCTTAAAGCTCAACATTCAGAAAACGAAGATCATGGCATCTGGTCCCATCACTTCATGGGAAATAGATGGGGAAACAGTGTAAGATTTTATTTTTCTGGGCTCCAATGGCAGATGGTTGGATAGGCATTCACAACAAAATCTCAAGGCTATGGAGTGGTCACTTGAGAGTTGGACTGGGGAGACAGATGGCTGGATGGCATCACCAACTCAATGGACATGAGTTTGGGTGAACTCCAGGAGTTGGTGATGGACAGGGAGGCCTGGCCTGCTGCAATTCATGGGGTCGCAAAGAGTCGGACACCACTGAGCAACTGAACTGAACTGAACTGAACAAGCTATAAAATATTAATCATCAATTTAAATGTAAATGTTCTATATAAAACAAGTCCAAAAATATGCTCTGTACATGAAACTTCAAATACAACATAAATAAATTGAAACTCAACATTTAAAAAACTGAGATTGTGTCATTCAGTCCCATCAGTTCAGTTCAGTTCAGTTCAGTGGCTCAGCTGGGTCCAACTCTTTGTGACCTCATGAATCTCAGCATGCCAGGCCTCCCTGTCCATCACCAACTCCCAGAGTTCACTCAGACTCACGTCCATCGAGTCAGTGATGCCATCCAGCCATCTCATCCTCTGTCATCACCTTCTCCTCCTGTCCCCAATCCCTTTCAGCATCAGAGTCTTTTCCAATGAGTCAACTCTTCCCATGAGGTGGCCAAAATACTGGAGTTTCAGCTTTAGCATCATTCCTTCCAAAGAAATCCCAGGGCTGATCTCCTTTAGAATGGACTGCTTGGATCTCCTTGCAGTCAAAGGGACTCTCAAGTGTCTTCTCCAACACCACAGTTCAAAAAGCATCAGTTCTTGGGTACTCAGCTTTCTTCACAGTCCAACTCTCACATCCACACCTGCCCACTGGAAAAACCATAGCCTTGACTAGATGGACCTTTGTTGGCAAAGTAATGTCTCTGCTTTTCAATATGCTATCTAGGTTGGTCATAACTTTCCTCCCAAGGAGTAAGGGTCTTTTAATTTCATAGCTGCAGTCACTGTCTGCAGTGATTTTGAAGCCCCAAAAATAAAGTCTGGCACTGTTTCCGCTGTTTCCCCATCTATTTCCCATGAAGTGATGGGACCAGATGCCATGATCTTCATTTTCTGAATGTTGAGTTGTAAGACAACTTCTTCACCCTCTCTTTCACCTTCATCAAGAGGTTTTTAGTTCCTCTTCACTTTCTGCCATAAGGGTGGTGTCATCTGCATATGTGAGGTTATTGATATTTCTCCTGGCAATCTTGATTCCAGCTTGTGCTTCTTCCAGCCCAGTGTTTCTCATGATGTACTCTGCATATAAGTTAAATAAGCAGGGTGACAATATACAGCTTGCTTATTTAATGTTATTGACATACTCCTTTTCCTATTTGGAACCAGTCTGTTGTTCCATGTCCAGTTCCAACTGTTTCTTCCTGACCTGCATACAAGTTTCTCAAGAGGCAGATCAGGTGGTCTGGTATTCCCATCTCTTTCAGAATTTCCCACAGTTTATTGTGATCCACACAGTCAAAGGCTTTGGCATAGTCAATAAAGCAGAAATAGATGTTTTTCTGGAACTCTCTTGCTTTTTTGATGATCCAGCGGATGTTGGCAATTTGGTCTCTGGTTCCTCTGGCCTTTCTAAAACCAGCTAGAACATCTGGAAGTTCATGGTTCACGTATTGCTGAAGCCTGGCTTGGAGAATTTTGAGCATTACTTTACTAGCGTGTGAGATGAGTGCAATTGTGTGGTAGTTTGAACATTCTTTGGCATTGCCTTTCTTTGGGATTGGAATGAAAACTGACCTTTCCAGTCCTGTGGCCACTGCTGAGTTTTCCAAATTTGCTGGCATATTGAGTGCAGCACTTTCACAGCATCATCTTTCAGGATTTGAAATAGATCAACTGGAATTCTATCACCTACACTAGCTTTGTTCATAGTGATGCTTTCTAAGGCCCACTTGACTTCACATTCCAGGATATCTGGCTCTAGGTGAGTGATCACACCATCGTGATTATCTGGGTCATGAAGATCTTTTGTGTACAGTTCTTCTGTGTATTCTTGCCACCTCTTCTTAGTATCTTCTGCTTCTGTTAGGTCCATACAATTTCTGTCCTTTATGGAGCCCATGTTTGCATGAAATGTTCCCTTGGTATCTCTAATTTTCTTGAAGAGATCTCTAGTCTTTCCCATTTGTTGTCAGTCCCATCACTTCATGGCAAATAGATGGGAAAACAGTGAGAGACTTTTCTCTTGGGCTCCAAAATCACTGCAGATGGTGACTGCAGCCATTAAATTAAAAGATGCTTGCTCCTTGGAAGAAAAACTATGACCAACCCAGACAACATATTACTTTACCAACAAAAGTCCGCCTAGTCATATCTATGGTTTTTCCAATAGTCGTGTATGGATGGGAGAGTTGGGCCATAAAGAAATCTAAGGACTGAATAATCAATGCTTTTAAACTGTGGAGTTGGAGAAGACTCTTGAGAGTTCCTTGGACTGCAAGGAGATCAAACCAATATATCCTAAAGGAAATCAATCCTGAATGTTCACTGAAAAGACTGATGCTGAGGCTGAAGCTCCAATACTCTGGTCACATGATTTGAAGAACTGAGTCATTGGAAACGACCCTAATGTTGGCAAAGATTAAAGGCAGGAGGAGAAGGGGATGACAGAGGATGAGATGGTGGGATGGCATCACTAACTGGATGGACATGAGCATGTGCAAGCTCTGGGGGTTGGTGATGGATAGGGAAGCCTGGCGTGCTGCAGTCAATGGGGTCGCAAAGTGTCAGACATGACTGAGCTACTGAACTGACTAAAGTTGAAAGTAAAAATATAGATTAAAATATATCAGGTAAATATTAAGCTAAAATATGTGGACAATACTCGTGATACCAAATCAGCAACATACATTTTTAAAAAGTAAAATATTATTTCTAAATAATTTACAATGCCTTTTCATTCACAAATATAATGTTTTCAACATGCTAAAATAAGTATCATTAAACCTAGATACAGACACAATTATTTCTTAAAGTGTATTAATATTTATTAACTTCCCTCTTTCTTCCTAAAATGACTTCATAATTCCCCTTTCTAATTCTCCTTTACTTGATGAAACAGAATTAAAATATATTCACATGCAAAATAAAAACAAACAAAAACATAATAGCTAATATTCTATCCTAAAAGAAATTCCTTTTGAAACAGGTATCCTTGGTAATAAAAGAAAGTACTTCACTTCACTGTCCTAATTATGCAAGTTGAAGTTCTTAAGCTCTCTTGCCAAAGAGGAAGATGAAACTTTCCTACAGAGGGAGTAGACCAGTTGCTCAAGCCAACCCTACTCCACCTCAAATAAAGTTTGAAAACCTTTTGTAGTGGACTGATTTATTCTCTTTCAAGTTGAGTTGATAAAAGTCTCCATATGATATATCTCAGACCAGAGTTATGGGGGGAAAAGCAAAACTTCTAATCAAATAGACACCAATGACATAAATTAATAGCAGTAGAATAGTATAACTTCCATCCACTATGTTGGCATGGGTGGAAAAAAACATTCTAAGGTGTGTAACATAAGCTTTACCCTTGTCCTCCTTTTAGCAGCATATCATTTAATCAGGATATATAGATAATACTATTGAGCACATAAATATAATTTTTTATAAATTATCGATAATTGTTTTCATTGCTATAATTTTGGTTCTGGTATATTGACTGCAAATAAATATCTTCTTAACTACACAGATAAGCTAATTTAAAACATTTAGAACTCTCTTTGCTTGTTTGTTTACTGGGACTCTTCCTCATCCTGTTCTTGAAGTTAAAAATGAGATGCTGCATATTTCTTCTGTGTGTGCTTGAGTTTGTATGCTTTACTTCCCCATCTTCATCCTTTCAGAGTACTGTACGTGCACGTGTTCTTTAAATTAATGTGTAATCATTTACAACTGAGGACTAGGAACTGATAGCTTATTCTGTTGCAGGAGATGAGACAGATTTCCAGGGCCTGGAGTAGGTTCTTGCTTAATACTCAAAAATGAATTATTGGGGAGACACTTGTGCTGGCAAAGCAAGAAGCTTTTATTGGGAAGGAGTGCCCAAGCAGAGAGCAGCAGGGTAAGGGAACCTAGGAGAACCGCTCTGCTACAGGGCTCCCAATCTCAGGACATTGTTGGCAATGGGATTAGTTTCCTGGTTGTCTATGGCCAATCATTCTGAATTAGAGTCCTTCCTGATGGTGTGTTCATCACTCAACCAAGATGAATTTCAGTGAGAAGGATTCTGGGAGGTTGTTGGGACATACAGAGTGGCATCCAAACTTCTTCCAGCTGTGAGTTTCAATTTAGCTTGTTAGTTCTGCATTTCTTACCAGAATTTCCTGTTGCCTACCCGGCCAGGGTAGGCAGTTTCTGTCAGCGGTTTCCCTAGCAACTCTTCCTTACCACACTGGGGAGAAATGTGCATGGCTCCCCAGTTACCAAGTCGGTGTAACTTTATTAGTAAATTAAATGATCTTTAAAAAAAAAAATGCCCACAAGCTAAAATTCAAAACTAAGATTGCATTCTGAAGCTTTGTGTATTGCTTATAACTATCAGAGCAACTTCCTGCTTTATTATTGTGAAACAAGAGAAATTTTATAATACTACTGGAGGAAAAACTGATACACAGTATCTCTGAAAAAAAGGAGACCAGTTATTAATTTAATTGATGTTTGGCTTGTCTCGGTAGATTTATTCTCTAGGAACACTTTGGCTGTGATTGTGAGCTGAGTTTTAACCTCTATTAAATTCAGACAGGAGAATAGCAGGAATTCATGAGATAGAGGAATGTTGTATAAGTGACAAGGTTTGATTTGTTTGGAGGAAGTACTTGCCCCAGAAGATGACGATGCAATTGATATTATTGAGTAAAGTGGTTCTACTGTGTGTTCCCTCGTAACAGTTTCATCCAAGAATTTTAGTTGCAGAGGCACCACTGAGAGAGCTAATTATTCAGTTCTATGATTTTCAGGTATTAAGTTAGATTTTTATAAGATGATTTATTTAAGCCACACATAGCTTATGTATCCCCATTTTATAATGAGAAGATGGAAAAATAGTGACAAATCACTTGGCTGTGGTCCTTCAGGTGGACATTAGTCAAACTAGTATTGTCTTCATCTAATAATCTCTTTCCACATAAGAGGTTCCAAAAATGACTTATAAAGTTAATTAGGAAAAGAAAACTGACTCAACATATAAAATATACTCCATATATGAATAGACAAATGAATTTCTCAGGTGGCTCAGTGATAAAGAATCTACCTGCCAAGCAGAAGATGCGTGTTCAATCACTAGGTTGGGAAAAACCCCTGGAGAAGGAAATGGTAGCCCATTCCAGTATTCTTGCTTGGAAAATCCCATGGACAGAGGTACCTGGCAAGTTATAGTCCATGGGGTCACAAAAGGGTTGGACATCACTTAGCGACTAAATTACCATCATGAATAGCCAAAGATTTCAGTTTTCAGTAATGCATAGATAAGTTATTTGAACTACACCTTTCACTGAAAACGGTCCAAAATACCACTTAAACATCTTTTGCACATCATTGAGAGTTTTGTTGTTGTCGTTCAGTCACTCAGTTGTGTCCGACTCCTTGAGACCCCATGGACTGCAGCATGCCAGGCTTCCCTGTCCCTCACCATCTCCTGGAAATCGCTCAAACTCATGTCCATCGAATTGATGATGCCACCTAACCATCTCATCCTCTGTCTTCCCCTTTTCCTCTTGCCTTCAGTCTTTCCCAGCATCAAGTTCTTTTGGTAATTTAGTCAGTTCGCATCAGGAGGCCAAAGTATTGGAGCTTCAACTTCAGCATCAGTCCTTCCAATGAATATCTAGGACTGATTTCCTTAAGGATAGACTGGCTTGATCTCCTTGCAGTACAAAGGACTCGCAAGAGTTGTCTCCAACACCACAGTTCAGAAGCATTAGTTCTTCAGCATTCAGCCTTTTTTTATGGTCCAGTTCTCACATCTATACATGACCACTGGAAAAACCATAGCTTTGACTATACGGACCTTTGTTGGCAAAGTAATGTCTCTGCTTTTTAATACCCTGTCTCGGTTTGTCATAGTTTTTCTTCCAAGGAGCAAGCGTCTTTTAATTTCATGGCTGCAGTCACCATCTGCAGTGATTTTGGAGCCCAAGAAAATAAAGAGTTATGGGGAGGGAGGTGGGAGAGGGGTTCAGGATTGGGAACACGTGTATACCCATGGTGGATTCATGTTGATGTATGGCAAAACCAATACAATATTGTAAAGTAATTAGCCTTCAATTAAAATAAATAAGTTTAAATTTAAAAAAATAAAATAAAATGTAGAAAAAGAAAATAAAGAGTTTTATAAGATTTTAAAGCGTTATCAGCTCAAATTTAAAAAGAAAAGAGGAATCCAGAGATGTGAGGCTATTCTTTTTCCATCAATACATTTCTATCCCTACAAAAATACGGATTTATTTGACAGTCTCAGGGTGAAGGAAAAAGAAACAAAAGCCTAAGTCTGACATATGTTGAGAATTGTATCAAGAAGTGCTCCTCAAATAGGTTAATAACTCCAAAGCCTACACCTCAGAGATAGATGAACCCCCACATAAATCTGTTTTCCTTCAAAAAGGTTGTGTTGGGATCCTAACAGCCTATACTTTAGGATAAGAACTTACTAGGAAATAGGATTGTTACAGAGGTAACCAATATAAAATGGGATAATTTACCTGGTAGTTCAGATGGTAAAGAATCTGCCTGTAATGGAGGAGACTCAGGTTTGACCCCCTAGGTCGGGAAGATCCCCTGGAGAAGGGACTGGCTATCAACTCCAGTATTCTTGCCTGGGAAATCCCATGGGCAGAGGAGCCTGGCAGGCTAAACTCCAAAGGTTGCAAAGAGTTAGACATGATTGAGCAACTAACTTCACTTCAGAATCCTATTCCAAGATAGCTGGTGTCTTTATAGAAAGGGACGTTTGGATATAGTGCAAGCAGGAAGAATACTACATGACCATGAAGACGGCCACATACCAGCCAAAGAGAGAGGCCTGGTACAGTTCCAGCATCACAACCTTCGGAAGGAATGAACACCTTGATTTGAGACTTCTAGTCCCTAGAAATGCCAGACAATATTTTTCTGTTGTTTGAGCCACCAGTTTTTAGTAGTTGGTTATAGTAGCCTTAGCAAACTAATATGTGTTTAGTATATTTGCATTTAGTCACTGATGTATGAGTGTGCTCCACTGTGTCTGACTCTTTTGTTGACCCCATGGACTGCAACCTGCCAGGCTCCTGTCCATGGAATTTTTCAAGCATGAATATTGGAATGGGCTGCCATGTCCTTCTCCAGGAGATCTTCCCAACTCGAATTAAACCCACATCTCTTGCTTCTCTTACATTTTCACGTGTTTTCTTTACCACTAGTGCTACCTGGGAAGCCCAGTCATTGACATAGCTGTATTTAAATATACCATATTGTCATTTGTTTACTATTTAAGGGTTTTTGTTTATTTTCAGTTATTTTAATTTTCTTAACTTTTCCAGTCTTACCTCAGATTAAATGAATATTTTTAATTATTCTGTTTATTTACACTATTGGTTGTTTTAACCTTTTTGTGTATGTTGTTTGTTTGAGCTTCTTGGACCTAAAATTTGAAATTTTTAATAAAAATTTGATGAACATTCACAATTATTTATTCAAACACAATTTTCTCCTTCATTTTGTCTCTTATTCTTCTTGGATTCTAATTCTAGATATATTTGATGGCTTGATATTGTCTTATGTCAATCTCTGATTTATCTCAGTCATTTTCCTCTTTTATTTTAAGAGTGTATAATTTCAAAGACCTTGATTGTCATTTGTCTTTTTTCTGATACCTGTAATCTGCTACTGAGCCCTGCCAATGAATGGTTAATGAAGTATACCAAACTTTCTATTTCTGGAGTGTCCATTATTTGTTGTTGGTGTTGTCCTATCATCATGACAATGTTTTCCATTAGTCTTAAAATATGTTTATATTTTTTGTTTAGATATGTTTATGTATGATTTTAAAACCAGAGTCATCATGATGTTTATAAGTTTAGACTGATTTTTCCTTGAACACCGATCAGATTTTTCAGCTTCTTTATATGACTTGTATTTGTTTTTATGTATGGGGAAAATTTTAATAATACACTGTAGAAAATCTGGATGCTCTTATATAGGGTCTTAAGATAATTCTTTGAGGCCAATTAAATTACTGGCAGATACTTTTGATCTGTCAGGCCTAGTTTAATTATTTAAAAAAAGTCTCTTCCAGGTTTTGCTTTTAGACGGAGGACACGGCCTTTACTGAAGGAAATGACTTGTGCTTTTAATGTATAGGCTTTCTGGGGCCTCGCATAAACATATGAGATATCCAGTGAAATCTTCCCTCTGTGGCTAGTCTGTCCCTTCAACATCTCCCCACCCTGAGTCACAATGGGTATCTCAGCCCCAAATCTGCCTCCCGCAGGACTTAGAAGCTAATGCTGTGTATGCATGGAGCAGCCCTCGGTGAAAATGCCTCCTAAATTCCTCCTCTGACTTTTCAGTGCTTCTCTGTGCTGCTCCTTACTTTCTACACAAATTCCTGCCACTTCAGCAATTCTCAAATTGCAGTAACTTCAGCAGCTCCAAGCTATAACCCATCTCTGGACATTCTTTTTAGAATCCCATTCCTTGTGCCATAGCAGGAAAAGTGCCTCTCATCAAAGATTCCAGCTAAATGTGGGGCTTGATTCATGGGAATCTCTCAAGCATGACAAGTGTGTACTATGGCACACATATTAAAGGACTGCTGCCTCATGGACCTTGTCCAATTTTATCATTGTTTATGGTGAAACAATGATAAAAGCATCCCTGATACCTCAGTTGGTAAAGAATCCGCCTGCAAATCAGGAGACCTGGGTTCAACCCCTGGGCTGGGAAGATCCCCTGGAAAGGGAAAGGCTACCCACTCCAATATTTTGGCCTGGAGAATTCCATGGATTGTATAGTCCATTGGGTCACAAAGAGTCGGACATGACTGAGCGACTTTCACTTTCACTTTATGGTGAAAACATACTGGAGGAATAAATGACAACCCAATCCAATATTTTTGCTGGGATAATCCCATGGACAGAGGAGCCTGGCAGGTTATGTTCCTAGGGTTCCAAAGGGTCAGACACAACTGAGCATGCAGTTGAAAAAAAAGCCTAATATCAATAATTCCACTGTGGCCAAACCCAGAAGTCCCTAGAGAGATTATATCCTACAGAAATGCCTTATTTTTTTGGTCTGCTATGAACCACTTCCCAGCTTCCAATAGTTATATTTGCTAAGTATTATATTGTGTATTTCAATGGTATTTTGAAACAAAGGAGAAATAAATGTGTTTGCTCAGTCCACTGTCATGAACTTGAACCCCTACGACATTACTTTTAACATCCACTAGGCATATTTTTGCACAGTGTTTTATTATATTTTATACCTATCATATTTCATTTCTTATGTTTTGAGTCTCTATTCAAATATTTTGGATGAATGGTATTTCATAAAAAAATATGTGTTCTCAGAAGGAGATGTTTTTAGTAATGTCCTTCTTATGTGATTTACTAGGAACAACTTCAAGGATGAAAATAGGAAAATAAAAAATGTCATTGAAGACTCTTCTCCAAATCTAAAAATCCCAAAAAAGAAAAAGCTGCTGAAGGAAAAAATAAATTACTAGCATTTTATTAAAATTCTTATACAGTGTAGTTTTTCTTTCCTTTTTATTTATTTCTTTACAAATGGTATATATTTCAATCCTTATATTTACTGGCAAAAACATTTACAAAAAGGAAACACTGTTCTAAACATTACCCCACATGTTATCAAATTTGAATCCAGATCTGCAGTACTCCAGGGTCTATTTTGTTTTCCCTCTAATATTCTGACTTTCTAGAACCATGACCTTTCTTGCTAGTGTTCTGCAAACACTCTTTCAACTTTGCTGTTGTCAGTCATACTGGTCCTTTTTAAGATACTTTTCACCAGCATTCTTAAGAAATAAATATATGGACCCAAAAATAATCTTTACATGTTTTCCTTTTTCTGCTATTAACAAAACAATAGTCTTTTTATTTCAGAAAGACACACAAAACTATTTAATTCTGAAAGCTCTCCCTGGTTGAGAAACAGTAGACCTGCTTCTGTTACTGGGAATTAACATATGAAGATAGTGTTCTTAGTAACTGCATAAGGAGTTTTGTTACTTTTCAAGAAGCACATAAATTATAGCTTAAAAAGCAGAATAGAAATTCTATATATTATTTTTAAACAAATTTTTGTACAAAGCTAAGACTTTGTACAAAACTAAAAAAATTATTGTTTTATAATCCCATTGATATTTATGATGTTTGGAACTCTTTGTTAGTTTAAATATATAACATTTTTTTGAAGCAATAAAGGATAAAGAATATAGGCAGTAAAATTTACCTGACCTTATTAAATTCTAGAACATCCACTCTGGCTAACTGAACAGAAATGAGAATAATGAAAGAGAACTCAGTTAAAAATGAACATATTTGATAATAGAAATATAAACATAATCATATGAGCTGCTTTTAATTGCTGCTGCTGCTGCTGCTAAGTCGCTTCAGTCGTGTCCAACTCTGTGAGACCCCATAGATGGCAGCCCACCAGGCTCCGCTGTCCCTGGGATTTTTCAGGCAAGAATACTGGAGTGGGTTGCCATTTCCTTCTCCAATGCATGAAAGTGAAAAGTGAAACTGAAGTCGCTTTTAATTGAGGTCTTAGCTAATTAGGAACTTAATATTAGTTACCAAAATATCACTTCTATGAAGATGACTTTTTTCAGAAATGGTAATGGTTATTTTTAAAAAGATTTTAAAATGGAAATTGTTTCCATTTAAAAATGGAAAATATTTTCTTATAGTGAAGTTCCTACTAAATTCTCATGATATCAATATTTTTAGAATAAATCATTTTACTGCCAAACAGCATATACTTGATTAAAGAAAGGGAAAACGTGAAGAAAAACTCATGAAACAAAAGCTCTCAGTAGTCAGGCTACCACCAATTGCTTTCTTGTCTAATTTGAATTATGTAGCAGCTAATCATAGTTTGACACTGTCTTACCATCAAAGTATTTCATGAAATTATCCCATTACAATGTTTTTCTCAGAGGCAAAATTAACATGGATGACAGTTTAATTGACATGTTTCCTTTTTTTCTAGTGCCATTGCCAATTAAACAAGTTATACAAGATTTTGATATTCACTTTTGTTCATTATTTATACAATTATAGTCTCTGATTTGTTTTGTTTTCTTTTCTTTTTCAACTTTCAGCTTCTTAGTCAGAAATGAAAATAGTGCCAACCTTGGTAAATGCATTAACCTTATTTTCTGATGTAGTTTTCTCTAACATTTATTGGGTAGTAGTTGTTAATACGGGCCACTGTTTTCAAATTTGGCTTTGGTAATTTTCAATTTTCCTTTCACCATGCATATGTGAGGCAAAGAACTTAAGAATCCTGAGAAATCATACGGGGAAAGAATGTTTTAAGTGAATCTAGAGTTTCTCTTTTTTCAAACTTCTTAATCTCAGTTTCAATGTTTTTTAATTTAAAAATATGGTTGCATAATTGAAATAGAATTATTTTGTAGGAAAATAAAAAATATTTTATCATGAACTTTTAATACTTTAATGGGCTTCCCTGGCTCAGTGGTAAAGAATCTGCCTGCAATGCAGGAATTACAGTGTGTTCAATCCCTGGATGGGAAAGGTTCCCTGGAGGCAGAAATGGCACCCCACTCCAGTATTCTTACCTGGAAAATCCCACAGACTGAGGGGACTGGAGGACTACAGTCCAAAGGGTTGCAAAGAGTCAGAAACATGACTGGCACATTCTCTCTTAATACTTTAATAAATTCAAAACATTCCCTTCAGCACCAACTAAATGATAGTTGCTCAGCTGTGTCTGACTCTTTGTGATCCCATGGACAGTACTCCACCAGACTCCTCTGCCAATGTGATTCTCCAGGCAAGAATACTGGAGTGGGTTACCATTCTCTTTTCCAAGGGATCTTCCTTACCTAGGGATCAAATGTGGGTCTCCTGCCTTGCAGGCAGATTTTTTACTAAGTGACTGAGGTTTTGGATACCAATGAAATGGGAGCATACGATTTCAAGCCACATGCAACTTGTTATTGTAAGACTTCTTCCTGCCTTTCATTTACCCTCTCATCTTGCCATTTCTTTTTCTTTCTTTTCTTTTTTTTCAGGAAGTTTTTCACTCTCTGTCTTCATGCATCTGTTCAAAATGTTGACTTTACCTTAACCTTCTCTCTGATACTGAATCCAACATCATGGTTCAACAAACTTTTCCTGTAAAGGATTAGGCTGCATACAGTGCAGGCTTTGCAGGCCTTTTGGTCTCTGCGGCCAACAATTCCACTGTAGTGTGAACACAGACACGGATAACACACAAATAGACAGATGCGATTGCATCCCAATGAGAACAGGTGATGTGCCAGACTCAGCCCTCAGGGTGTAGTTCACTGTTCCTACACTAGACCTTTGGAATAAAAGCTTTCTGAAGGTATGGGTTTTATCTATTTACCTCACTGTTCTAATCACAATTCCTAAGTGTCTTGTATATAATAGGTTTCCTAGAAATATTTGAATCTGTTAAATATCACAAAGCAGAAAACTTTTAGCAAAATACAATATTATGATTTGGAAAACACTTGGATTCTGTGCAAATCAAAGCTTTTCCAAGTAATTATGTGGCTTGATGATGAATTGCTCTGTCTGGAATAATAGAGCAGTTTCACATTTTCAATTGAATCAGTGTCACTCTTGATTTTATTGTGAATTTGGTCAAAATAAACAGATTTTCTGGGCTAATTCCTGAAGAGACTTTTATATAGTGATGTGCTCTTTACTGTGTTTGAATTGCATGCTGTTGTCACACTGAGTTATTTCCAGACGTAGATTTCCAGTCTTTTATCATGTTTGGGTTAGTGATCTGATTAACTCAATAGTCTTGCCATTCTGCCTGTCTTTTTAGTCTGTTCTTTTGATGGCATATTTTCACCTCATTCAATGGGTATAATCTATCAGTGTTCGGTTGCTTGAAGTTATTTTCCTTAATACCAAACTTTTTACTCATCTTCATACCTCAACACTTTGCACAATGGTAAGCAGAAACAAAAATTATTTCAGAAAATGGAGCTAACATCTATGTGGAATACCCAAGCAATTGAACCCCAGAGAACTCTGTTGCCAACAGGGTTTTATATTGGTGTAACTGCTCTCTCCGGAGAAAGCGATGGCACCCCACTCCAGTACTCTTGCCTAGAAAATCCCATGGATGGAGGAGCCTGGTGGGCTGCAGTCCATGGGGTCGCTAAGAGTCAGGCACGACTGAGCGACTTCACTTTCACTTTTAATTTTCATGCATTGGAGAAGGAAATGGCAACCCACTCTAGTGTTCTTGCCTGGAGAATCCCAGGGACGGGGCAGCCTAGTGGGCTGCTGTCTATGGGGTCACACAGAGTCGGACATGACTGAAGCGAATTAGCAGCAGCAGCAGCAACTGCTCTCTCATGATCACTTATCATAAAGCAAAAGACAGTTGGGCCAGGTAGGCTCTTCCCTGCCTTTGTGTACAAAAAAAAAGTAGAATTGAGCAAATAAGAAGAGAAAAAACACAAACCAAAAAACCAATATCACAGCTGGAAGGCAACTTTAAAGAAAAATGATGTTCATCGCTATCCTGCCAGAAGCTGGCAAAGTAGTTTTTATAAAACATATTTTATGTTTACAACCACTTGGAGGCTGGGAAAAGAGTAATACTTCGAAAATATGTTTAATGTTTTGAACCACTCAGTGGCCAAGAAGCAGCTTCTGCTAACATGTATTTAATGCTTAGAGTCATTTGGTGGTTAGGGGGGAAAAAAAGTACTTCTTGTTAATTTTTAACATCTACGGCTGATCAGTGGCTGCTAAAGCAGCGATCAATTCAGGACTGTTTATTTTTCAGGCCACACTGTGCTGCTACTAAAACAATTCACATGCTTCTTTCAAGGCCACCCAAACATTGTCCATTGTGTTACCTTTGCAACTGTACCGCTAATTAAAAAAAAAAAGAAATCAAACACAGGGATAAAATGCTCCAGGAACATACAGTCATAACATCAGATGTCCCTGAAAATGGTTCTGCCACGCTGTGTGCTGTAGACACTTCACCACTGACACCAGAGGGATAAACAGGCCTTGTTCAGTGTCATCAGATGTGTAAAACCCACTTAACACATTGCAAGGCAAGAGTGTCATCTGATAATTGGTGTTTCTTACAAATCAACAGCTTGTCTCCACACATTAACGGAAAAGAGCACTCTACACCAGAGTAAATGTAAATTGGGATAGAGAGTCTATTGGGTTCTTATATAGACTTTGCACAGTTTGAACAAAAGACAATAGTAAATATTGAGCTCGTGTGTCACAGGGAGGGACTACATAGCAGAAGGGGGTAAGATCACTAGCTGAGACCTCTACAAGTTAGGCATTCCCCTGCTAGTTTTCTAAGAATGATCATCACATTATTAACAGAATCTTCCCCCATTTATTGACTGCATTTTTTTTACCCAGGCATTGGAATCAGTGCTAAACATACATTTTCTCCTTTACTGTTTGCAGTACACCTCTGGGAATAGGGTATTTTTATTCTTCATTTGTAGGAAAGGACATCAAATCAAAATGAGGACAAATAATCTATGCAATCCTCACAACGGGGAAACGGTAGACAGGGATGTGGACACTTAACAAGTTCACTGCCCACCTATTGTGTGGCTAGAATACACTAGAGCAGAGTTCTGTCCTCTGTCTCTCTGTAGAAATCTCTTTTCATTGACTATGACTAGAAAAGATCTATTCCAATATGGAAAATAATGTTTTAAAAAATCAGCATATTTCAGCTTCTGATCTTATTAGCTATTTCCTAGGTCAGCTTTTGGAGAAGGCAACAGCACCCCACTCCAGTACTCTTGCCTGGAAAATCCCATAGACGGAGGAGCCTGGTAGGCTGCAGGCCATGGGGTCGCTAAGAGTCAGACACAACTAAACAACTTCACTTTCACTTTCATGCATTGGAGAAGAAAATGGCAACCCACTCCAGTGTTCTTGCCTGGAGAATCCCAGGGACAGGGGAGCCTGGTGGGCTGCCGTCTATGGGGCCGCACAGAGTCAGACACAACGGAAGCGACTTAGCAGCAGCAGCAGCAGGTCAGCTTTGGCCTCTCATATCATAACTCTTGGTGGCTCAGAAAATAAACAATCTGCCTGCAATGTAGATCGAACCCAAGGTTTGATCCCTGGGTCAGGAAGATCCCCTGGAGAAGGGAATGGCAACCCACTCCAATATTTTTGCCTGGAGAATCCTAGGGTCACAAAGAGTCGGACATGGCTGAGTGACTTTCACTCACTCATAACAAATTATGAATTAAATGCAAAACAAATGAAGGGTCCCTGATTTAGATGTTGTTAACACATTTGGATATACAACTTAGAGGTAAGCAGCTCTTATAAGCACCCTAAATCCCTTTAAGAATCAGAAAAAGCCATTTCCTCTTTACTCATCTTCTAGAATAATTCAGTCCTAAAGCCTTTTGTGTTGGCAGAGATATGCAGTTGGGGAGGGGATACAGCAACCAGATCAAGGTACCTGAGCCAGATCTGAGTGAAGGAGCTGTCCATAAAGAAGGGCTAGCAAGGGGTATCAGGGATCGATTAGCATGAGTAAGGCATCCATGTGTGGGAAATATGGCCTGTGTGGGGCTTCAGAGCCCTAATGAGGTGAACAAAACCTCCACCCACAGTGGAGGAGACAAGATGATAGAAAGAATGAAGATCTTCGAAGCTGGAGTCACAGAGCACTTGCAAGGTGTCTTCAGGGATCATGACAATTAGAGACTGGGCTGATCAAACAAGAAAATGTATTAAGGATAGAACAGCCAGATTTCTCACTCTTCTAAAAGAGAGTTATAAAATATAAAAGGATTAAAAACAAACAAACCTGGAATAAATGGTGGCATTAGATTGGAGTTGAAGGTACTAGATCATAATCATGGTTTTCAACATTTGTACAGTGATGGAGAAATAAATATTTTGTAGCTCAGCTAGTAAAGAATCTGCCTGTGATGCAGAAGACCCCAGTTAGACTCTGGGGTTGTGAAAATTCCCTGGAGGGGAGCATGGCAACCTACTCCAGTATTCTTGCCTAGATAATTCCCATGGACAGAGGAGCTTGACAGGCTACAGTCCATGGCGTCACAAAGAGTCGGACCTGACTGAGTGACTAAGCACAGCACAACATGTACATGTGCATAGATTTACTGTTTAGCTGTGCCCACTGAAAGCAACTGAGAATTATAATATTCTAATAAGAAAGAGCACATAGAAACCATATTTTTGCTTCTAAATATTATTCTCCATAAGGGTGAGAATAGAACTTCTTGAAAAAATAGCTTTCTTCTTGACTAAGGCAGGAAACATGCAAAACAAGTCCCAAACATATTTTTGAGCCAGAAGGTAAGGAAGTATTCAACTAATTAAGGATGATATTAAAAGCACATAGAATTTAGCTTAGTGAAGATTTCATTGACCACATCTAAAAAATTTCAATGTTAAATAGATACCAATAGATTAGAATCAATTTAATAAAATTAGGAATCTTGAGACCACAGAGATATAAATTTCTAGATGGATACTTTGAAAATATGATGATGACTAGGTTATTTGTCCAGTTTTAAAATTCCTCTTAACAAAATATGTAATAATTACAGGAAAGATAGAGCAATTTTACAGTGGAATCAGCATCTAATATAGACAACCTCTATATACAGCTCAGTTACATCTTCCTTCAATATTCACATCTTTATCTAATCCCATTTCCTTGAGTGTAGAATGAGCTTATCAAATTGATTCTTAAAAAGTACATAGAATATGGCAGAAATAATAGGAGATCAGACCTCCCATGTGACACAGCAGTAAAGATTCCACCTGCAATGTAGGAGATGCAAGAGACACAGGTTCAGTCCCTGGGTTGGGAAGAGCCCCTGGAGAAGGAAATGGCAGCCCACTCCAGTATTCTTGCTTGGAAAATTCCATGGACAGAGGAGTCTGTCTGACCATAGTTCCTGGGGTCGCACAGAGTCAGAAACGACTTAGCACACACACACAGTAGGACATCAATTCCAAGATAACAGCCACATGAGGGCCTTAGTAATGCTTTTTCCTGACAGGAGAATCTTCAGAGGAGACCATATTCCTGATAACTAGCTTGACACGAAATCCACAAGAGACTTTGCAACAGAGATACTCAGCCAAATCCACGCCCCAGACAAGAGATAATACATGTTTGTAGTTTTATAGTTTTGAGTCTCTAAACCATTGGGTAATTTGTTACACAATAGTGCTGCTGCTGCTGCTAAGTCGCTTCAGTCGTGTCTGACTCTGTGTGACCCCATAGACGGCAGCCCACCAGGCTCCCCGTCCCTGGGATTCTCCAGGCAAGAACACTGAAGTGGGTTGCCATTTCCTTCTCCAATGCATGAAAGTAAAAGTGAAAGTGAAGTCGCTCAGTCGTGTCCAACTCTTAGCGACCCCATGGACTGCAGCCTACCAGGCTCCTCCATCCATGGGATTTCCCAGGCAAGAGTACTGGAGTGGGGTGCCATTGTAGTAGATAATACCAATTTCATTCCTGGCAGTGAGGTGCTGCATAACAAATACTTAAAATGTGGAAATGCTTGTGTAGTCAGGCAGTGGGCTTTGAGGAGAATGTGTCAGTACAAAGTGCCTTGAACACATGGTTTATTGAATCATCATTCCCTTGCAAGGTAAGTGAGGAAGCTGTAAATGAGGGCTCGCAAGAAAGTAAGAACTTTTTACTGGGAACTAGAGGAAGAAGGATCATTGTTATGCAGTGGCAGAAATTTAGCAAAACTGTTGCTTGCATTTATTTGGACAATAGAAAATACATTTAGTGACTTTTAAACAAAAACCTATCCAGGTCTTGCTGCTTTTGAATGTTCTTGGTCTTTCCACATGGCAAATGACACTAAAAGTAAGAGGTGACTTCCATGCAAAGCTTAAATCCAGGACATTGACCTGGAGCATTTTACTATATAAGACATTATGGAGACAATTGATGAAGCTTTAATAGAGTCTAAAGATTAGATTGTAATAATACATTAAAGTTAATTTCCTTATTTTGGTAAATGTATTTTTGTTGTGTAAGGAGAATGTGTTTATTTGTAGAAAACAGCAAAATTCTTTCTCCAGTTTCCTAACAATGACTATGCTTATGGGGCACAGATGAAATCAGTGATAGTTTCCCTGTTCATTCTATCCCACTTGAGCTTCTCTATGTGCTCATGGCTGGCACATATGATAAAATGTTGCTTTATCATTTTATGTTTGTCTGTTTGTGACACTTCTGTGAAAGCAAGGAAGTATGGAGATTTATGCTTTGAAATAATAATAATGGTATAATAAATTATGTAAATAAATAATGGTATAATAAAACATTACATTTTAATTATAGTCAGAGTCTTCACTATTTCTTTCTTGGAGCTGGAGTATGACCATGTAGAAAATATTCTCTGATTAAAAACCTACCAACCGAGGCTTAAGCAGTACATGAACCATGAATTTCCAAATGTTCAACCTGGATTTAGAAAAGGCAGAGGAACAAGAAATTAAACTGCCAATAGCTGTTAGATCAGAGACAAAGCAAGAGACTTCCAGAAAAACATCTACTTCTGCTTTATTGACTATGCCAAACCCTTTGTGTGAATCACAACAAACTGTGGAAAACTCAAGAGACGGGAATACCTGACCACTGTACTTGCCTCTTGAGAAATCTGTATGCAGGTCAAGAAGCAACAATTAGAACTAGACATGAAACAATGAACTGGTTCCAAATTGGGAAAGAAGTACATCAAGGCTGTATATTGTCACCCTGCTTATTTAACTTAGACGCAGAGAACGTCATGCGAAATGCAGGGCTAGATGAAGCATAAGCTGGAATCAAAATTTCCAGGACAAATATTAATAACCTCAGATATACAGATGATACCACCCTTGGGAGAAAGAGAGAGGAACTAAAGAGTCTCCTGATTAAAGTGAAAGAGGAGAGTGAAAAAGCTGGCTTAAAACTCAACATTCAGAAAACTAAGATCATGACATCATGACATCCCATCACTTCATGGTAAATATATGGGAAAACAATGGAAACAGTGACAGACTTTATTTTGGGGGGCTCCAAAATCACTGTAGATGGTGACTGCAGCCATGAAATTAAAAGATGTTTGCTCCTTGGAAGAAAAGCAATGACCAACCAAGACAGCATATTAAAATGCAGAGATGTTACTTTGCCAACAAAGGTCCATCTAGTCAAATCTACGGTTTTTCAAGTAGTCATGTATGGATGTGAGAGTTGGACCAGAAAGAAGGCTGAACACTGAAGAACTGATTCTTTTGAACTGTGGTGTGGGAGAAGACTCCTGAGAGTCCCTTGGATTGCAAGGAGATCAAACCAGTCAATTTTAAAGAAAATCAGTCCTGAATATTCATTGGAAGGACTGATGCTAATGTTGAAACTTCAAAACTTTGGTCACCTGATGCAAAGTATTGACTTCCTGAAAAGCCCCTGATGCTGGGAAAAATTGAAGGAAGGAGGAGAAGGGGAAGACAGAAGATGAGATGGTTGGATGGCATCACCAACTCAATAGACATGAGTTTGAGCAAGCTCTGGGAGTTGATGATGGACAGGTTAGCCTGGCTTGCTGCAGTCCATGGGGTTGCAAAAGTCAGACAGGACTGAGCGACTGAACTGACTGAACTGAATAACCTACCAAAAACTCCACCAACATTTTCATCCTGGAATTTATCCCCAACCTCATGTGAAACAGAATGCAACTCATTAAAAAAAAAAAAAATCCAAGAGGGTGCATGTTATTTATTTTTTTGAAGCCAACAGTGTAATTCCTTGTGATGTATACTACTTTACTTAATTCTTTCTAAACATTTTTTAAACTCAGTGAATAAGAGATACTTATTCCTCTGATTTTTTTTTCTGATGCATGGAACACATCCTCTAATTATAAAATAATATAGTAATATAATATTAATACCAAAGTCTTTACAAGCACAGCTGAGATTAAAAACTAATTTAAAGCTTCCAAAGAAATTTTAGAAACCACTAACCATAGAAAAAGGATATAATTGATTGCACTAACTTTGTTATAAAGAACCCAGGAGTCATTCCTATTTTCTGATCCATAAGAGTTTTCATAGAAAAATAAAGATGAAATAGTAAATGATACTGCATGTAATTATCATAATGGTTAAGGAAAACAGGAAATGCAAACCTCCGTTAGTTCACTTGGCCCCTAACTATTGCTCAGAAAATGGCAGGTCTTACTTCATCAATTGTGATTTACAATTAACATCTATAACATGTGCCATAGGGACCTGGTTATGAATATCCCAGTCAGTGGCTTAAAAATGGCTGAGCTCAGGCTGAAGAAGAAAATACAGGTATAAATATGGATTTAAATATCTTAAACCTGTCAGCATTCCAGGAAAAGTAACTGAAACTGCACACCTTACTAAGGCAAAATCATCAGATATTAAAGAGGGCTGCTGCTGCTGCTGCTGCTAAGTCGCTTCAGTCGTTTCCGACTCTGTGCGACCCCATAGACAGCAGCCCAGCAGGCTCCCCCATCCCTGGGATTCTCCAGGCAAGAACACTGGAGTGGGTTGCCATTTCCTTCTCCAATGCATGAAAGTGAACAGTGAAAGTGAAGTCGCTCAGTCATGTCCGACTCTTAGCGACCCCATGGACTGTAGCCTACCAGGCTCCTCCGTCCATGGGATTAAAGAGGGCACATTAATGTAATTCATTGTTACTCCAATGATCTTACAGAATTAAGAGCACATTCATAACATCCAGAGTTGTCTCCAAGGAAAAACTTTGAGTTGGGGAATATCTGGATCATAAAGTAATTTCCTTAGGTCAGAGTAAAGGCAATTTATCTGTGAATATTACTTCCATAGCATATTAGATATAGCACAAGTTAGTGACAAAGTGACCTTTCTCTTAAACAGTTAATAGATTCACTATAATTTTCTTCAACTTTGGGGAACTAAATATGTTCCATAGTCTTAGAAGTCTTAAATACCAATTTCCCTCAAAAATTTCTACCATCCTGCTCACCACTATCCTCCCTTTGTAGAGTTATGAGTTTTATAATTTTCACATTTGTTAATTTTGATTCCAGGTTTAATCATTCATCATATTTTCAGATGTAAAATCCATTATTGCTAAATTGGCATTTTCCTAATAGATTTTTTTTTCTTGACCTTTTATATCACAACTAAGCTATCTTTTTGTTGTCCAATCTTTCAGTCGTTTTCTACTCTTTGTGACTCTTGTAGCCCTCCAGGTTCCTCTGTCCATGGGGTTTTCCAGGCAAGAATACTAGAGTGGATCACCATGCCCTCCTCCAGGGGATCTGCCCAACCCAGGGATCAAACCCATGTCTCCTATATTGGCAGGTGAGTTCTTTACCTCTGAGCCACTAGGGAAGCCAAAATGAATGTTAATTTAACTTGAATATTTTTTTACTATCTGTTGAGAAAAATAAAAAATTATATTGAGAGACAGAAGAGTAAGCCAAAGTTCCCTGATTAAAGAAATTTGAAATCTGCTTGCTCCTATGTATGGAAGTGGAACAGATTAGGCTGAATGGAGAAGGAATGATATTACCTCTCATTGATACAATTTATTTAGATATGTATTTTCTAAATTGGCTGTGACTTTTAGTAAAAATGAAATAGGAGCATTCTTGATTGTTGGGGAAAGGTAGTTGTTTCCCAGAGAACACCTCAAGCGTGGATATGCAAAGCCAACTATGAGATTTTCCACAATAGCTACATTGTCCAATACACCATAGTCAGTTCTATCTGGTTTGGACTGTATATTATTTTAATAGTCCAGGGGAAATGACACAGAGCCAGGGATTTCCTAAAAGGGATGTAGCAAAAGAAAACAGAGAGAGAAAAAAAAAAAAATGGGCCAATTAGAGCAGTAAGCCATTTCCGGATGCTAAGGAGGGTATGCTTGGGAATGGAGTTCAGGTGCTCTAGGGAGATAACTGTGATGTTAGGATGCAGCTGTTTTTTTTGGTCAAGTTAAAGTTGAAACAACTCTCACAAAACTAACCAGGTCTTCTCTTAATAGGTGTATTTTGGTTATATGTATATGTAGGTTTCTGGGAGACGGCAAAAGTAGTGCCTGATAGTTTTTCAATTTCTAATATTTAATATGTAAATGGTGTTTACACTTGTTAGTATTTATCTGAAAATGGCATATTATGTAAACACAATCCAAGAATACCTGGGTGAACTCATAGCATATGATACAGTTTCATATTAAAAAAAATACTCCTCTGTTATTAAAAAAAAAACTATATTTTAAAAGGAGGGTGCATTGAAAATAAGTTTAGGTATTTATAGAAGTCTCTTGAATAGCCAGTGAAAATTTTTGGCTATTATGTTATATGGCAAAGCATTTTAAAGAACCTGTTCTTCCATGGATCTTTCTGATAATTCATGGTGGCACAGCACACTCTGTCTCACCCCAGACCTGGACCACTCCAAACCTGGGCCACTCAGTTCTCCTACTCACCTACCCTTCGCTTGAATTTCCAGATTTATTTCTCTCTTCAGGCATTAGCTGAAAATTCTTTATATAAAGAATTTTTATAAATCTTTATATAAAGGTTCAGCTCTTCAGCCCTATTCTTTCTCCTAATTGGCATAACAAAAGACCTAATGGATTATTTAATAAGACAGAATTTTCTAATATTGCAGAGGGATGTGTCTGTTTGCTTTAAGGATGCTGTTTCAGTACTAAAGAGTAACTAACGGTCATGAAATCACGTAAATACTTCCAGTTTACATGAAGTAAGCACCAGGTTAAAGTACGTATGTACTGGATTTCATTGTCTTCTTAAAAGCCATACTTTGTCTTAAAGTACTATCTTCATTTTTGTCCCCCCACCCTTCATTTTTCTACTTGTACTTATCTTCAAAGTGCAAGTTTATAAACAGCTGTCCATATTTTCAGGCACTATTTTCTAATAAGACATTTCCCAAACTGTATTTTTAAATCTCTAGGAATCATAGCATAGCATAAAAGAAGCATTTCAAAAAAACGTAGCCCTGAGTATGCACACAAAAGTTTAAAATCAAAGTGAACTCCTCTGAGCTGATTTCTTAGGTCAAGGAGAGAAAATGGTCTTTGAATGCCTGATAAGGTCACAGACACAATTTCCAGTGCATTTATGGTAAATCCATGTGACAACTCCTACAGCCAGAAACCTGCGTCTGCCCTCAGGGTACCCTGTACAATCTTCTTTGCATGTCTGGGATGGTTGAGGGGGCAGCAGGAGCCCTCTGAGAAATGTAAGACTTAGGAAATATTAGCAGTGGCTCACATAGAGCATTTCCAGTTGAAACCAGAAGTGATGAGGAACTTTATCTTACAAATGTGCTAGAAACCAGAAGTTACTATGAAATAAATTCAGGGACTGGTTGTGGTGACTTTGCAATAAAAGTTATAATTAAAAATTGTCATTAACGCTGGAATCCTTAACTCATTGGCCCTAAAATACATATTATAGGACTTTGTGAATTTTGGTTGTTGTTGTTCAATTGCTAAGTCATGTCTCATGAACTGGAACACACCAGGCTTCCCTGTCCTTCACTATCTCCCGAGTTTCCTCAAACTGTGCTCAAATAGTGTCTATTGAATCAGCGATGCCATCCTTTGGGAATTTAGGTAGTAAAATTTATATTATATTTAAATTGTTAAGAATTATGATGATACTATAGCCTAACTGTAAATTTATTCTAGTAATGGCTGTATAATGATACTTGCCTCTGGGTTTGATGGAATAACTGCTATGGGTTATTATAGACACAATACCTGTTATTCAAAGTCTCTCTGGATAGCTCCAAAGCATGAAACACATCCCTTTATGAACTCCTTCCAGATGAAATACATGTTTTGGACAATTTATTTTGGGCCAAGAATTACTATTTGGTATTTGGTGTTACCTCCAGAACTGTGTAGGAGTCTGAATTTGTAATGGCAATCACTTTCAGTACAAAGTGAGTTATGTCCTTAAAATAAAATGGCATTCTATGAATTCAGGGAAATATAAAGATTGTAAAATAGTGAAGAAATGTTATATGTTCTAGATATTTATGTATCTATTCAAGCATTTAGAATGGAGCAAGACAAGAAAAAAGTAGAAAAAAATGTTGAAAAAGTAAATGAAATTAGTTGTATCCTACATAGTGCAAGAATAATCTCCTGGGTTACAAGTAAGATATTTCCATCAACCTGCAGAAAAATACATGTTGAAAAGGCCTCATCGTAGCATCTGACAGAATTTTTATTTGCTTACTCACCCACAGGAGACATTTCTGGAACACTAGCAATGTAAGGTCCATCCAAAAACTTCGGCTCATTATCATTAATATCCTGCACTTTGATGATGAATTCTGATTCAGGCTCCAGGGGCTTCCTGGTTTCTATGTCCACAGCCTGAGCACGAAGGGTGTAGAAAGGTTTTTCCTCTCTATCCAGGCTCCTTATGGCATGAATGTCCCCTGTAGTTTCATCAATGGTAAAAACGGTGCCAGCGCCATCTCCCGAGAGGGTGTATTTTACAGTGCCCTCTCCTTTATCTAAGTCAGAATGGAGCTTTAGGGAGAGAGAGACAGAGAGAAACACAATTAAAGGGATGGTCACATGTTAAAAAGTCATACTTGCAGTATAATTTTTTATTAGAAAAGTTAAACCAAAATCTTACGGCTCTTTTTTCCCTTTTATTTCACTAATGTTTTTTTTACAAATATTTTTAACACAAAAATGTGAAAAATGTATGGGGAGCGCCTACATATACTATATATCTCAGAGATTCCACTGTTTCCCTTTCAGTCTTACTATACAGGACTTTTGATTTATCACATAGGTAGATCACACATCTATCCTTTCATTAACTCTCCTGTCAATCTATCTTATTTCTCCACACATTACAGAGATCAGAAGTATAGCCTCAAATCCATCAACATGTATAAATATAATGATTTTGAACATTTACTTCTTTCACATACTTTGGGGGATGAAATTTCATAAAATGAAATGCACAACTCTTAAGCATACTTATTGCTTCATTTTAAATGACTGTTGTATTAAAATAAATTAGCTGATATATATTAAATCAGTCCATAGTGTCACAAAGAATCGGGCATGACTGAGCATGCACATGCATGCACACATTTTAATCAAAAACCTTCCAAATACCCTGAAGATTGAAGTCGATAATGTGCATCCAGTGAGAGAGATAGTAAAAACAAAACAAAACTCAGAAAACACTATCTTTTCATTTGAAAGGAGAGGACAGTTTTGGCGTACCAGGTCGATTTTAGATATGAATGATGGAGTATCTCATTTTAACAGACTGACTCTCAGTGAGTTATTCAATCTTACTCAGCCAGATGATGGGTAGAATAACTGATTATTCCTTCAGATTCACAAATATTTAGCTATAATCTGTACTATATATTTGAAGTTTCGAATTTCTGCTAATTTCTTTTGAAATTCAGCACATGTCTAATTGACTGTAATACAATATGGAATGAGAAACATAGAAATATAATAGAGGAGAAGACCATTAAGAAGAGAAGTTATTATTGTGTTTATTGTGTATTATTGTATTGTAAATCAGTGTTTTTCAAACTGGAGTCCAAGATTTAACATAAGATGACCCTGATGCTGGGAAAGATTGAAGGCAAAAGGAGAAGAGGGCAGCAGAAGATGAGATGGTGACTGACTCAGTGGACACGAACTTGAGCAAACTCCAGGAAATAGTGGAGTATAGGGAAGCCTGGCATGCAGCAGTCCATGGGGGCCACAAAAAGTCAGACACAACTGAAGCAGCTGGGCATGTATGCAAATATATAAATGTTTCATTATACACAATCTCTAAGAATATGTATAAGTGAAAGTCACTCAGTTGTGTTCGACTGTTTGACACTCCATGGACTATACAGTCCATGGAATTCTCCAGGCCAGAATACTGGAGTGGGTAGCCTTTCCTTTCTCCTGGGGATCTTCCCATACCAGGGATCAAACCCAGGTCTCCCTCATTGAAGGCGGATTCTTCACCAGCTGAACCACAAGAGAATTGCCAAGAATATGTATACTCATATATATAATGTGAATAATATACATTCATATTCTAGTTAAATTTAAAAGGATGCCTATTTTTATAAATAATATTAATTTTCATCCAGATACTGATCTGAAATGTTTTAAAATATGTTTTATCTGATTTCAATGTTCAAATTTTTGGATTTAAAAGCTCATTCCAGTCAACAGAGTAACCAAAGAAAATATGTTGAACTTCTAGTGAAACTGAAACCATTTGCGCCATATTTGAGAAGGCAATGGCAACCCACTCCAGTACTCTTGCCTGGGAAATCCCATGGACGGAGAAGCCTTGTAGGCTACAGTCTATGGGGTCTCGAAGAGTCAGACACGACTGAGCGACTTCACTTTCACGCACTGGAGGAGGAAATGGCAACCCACTCCAGTACTCTTGCCTGGAGAATCCCAGGGACGAGCAGCTTGGTGGGCTGCCATCTGTGGGGTCACACTGACGTGACTTAGCAGCAGCAGCAGCATGCAAGTATAACTCTCTTGCAAAATTTTGGATAAAGATGAGTTTTGTTTTTCTTAATGTTTCAACACAGCCTAAAAGTTTTGAAAATATTTTAAAGCATATAATAATCCTTTGCAAATAAGCATTGTGTGTATTCAGTTCAGTTCAGTCACTCAGTCGTGTCCGACTCTTTGCGACCCCATGAACTGCAACACGCCAGGCCTCCCTGTCCATCACCATCTCCTGGAGTTCACTCAAATTCACGTCCATCGAGTCAGTGATGCCATCCAGCCATCTCATCCTCTGTCGTCCCCTTCTCCTCCTGCCCTCAATCCCTCCCAGCATCAGAGTCTTTTCCAATGAGTCAACTCTTCGCATGAGGTGGCCAAAGTACTGGAGTTTCAGCTTTAGCATCATTCCTTCCAAAGAACATCCAGGGCTGCTCTCCTTTAGAATGGACTGGTTGGATCTCCTTGCAGTCCAAGGGACTCTCAAGAGTCTTCTCCAACACCACAGTTCAAAAGCATCAATACTTCAGCACTCAGCTTTCTTCACAGTCCAACTCTCACATCCATACATGACCACTGGAAAAACCATAGCCTTGACTAGACAGACCTTTGTTGGCAAAGTAATGTCTCTGCTTTTCAATATGCTTTCTAGGTTGGTCATAACTTTTCTTCTAAGGAGTAAGCGTCTTTTAATTTCATGGCTGCAGTCACCATCTGCAGTGATTTTGGAGCTCAAAAAAATAAAGTCTGGCACTGTTTCCACTGTTTCCCCATCTATTTGCCATGAAGTGTGGGACCAGATGCCATGATCTTCGTTTTCTGAATGTAGAGCTTTAAGCCAACTTTTTCACTCTCCTCTTTCACTTTCATCAATTGTGTGTATTAGTAATATTAAAAAAAAAATCACTCAACCTTATTACATCTTTGCTCTTAAACTCAACATCTTCCTTTAGATTCAGTAAAATAACATCATCCTTAATATTAATGTCATATAAAATGAACATATAAACTGTTCATTTTGTGAATTTGTATTTATTTCAAATGGCTCTGAAGTACACTTGCATAAGCAAAGAATTTATACTGGGTGAATGCTATAACTTAAACGATCAGAAAACTATAAAGGAGCACCGCATTTTTTTTTTCCTTAAAAGTTTCTGTATATTTTACTCAAGTCTAAGGAAAATTGCTAAAAATGACAGGAAGAAGTGTTTTTTCCTCCTAATTTTTTATAAACTGCTATGAAGCATAGGAAGTTTCAAGCGTAAAATCAAGCTGTAGAGAAATGTTCTTTGAACTTAGGAATTTCAAATTACAAATTTCACCCATACTATTAAAGATTTTCAACACAGTGAGCATTACTTTTGCTTTCAAATTTATCTGAAAATATGAGACAGGCAAAAGCAATGACTTTATAAACTGGATCCATTTTGCCAATGGCCCCAAAGAATATCTGCTAATTTTGTGGGAACCAAGTGAAAATTCTAAGTAGGTTTTTACAATGTGATCCAAATAGAGTTACCAAAAATATCTTCATTTAGCCAAAATCAGAACTGTTTTCTTTTCAAACTGACATAAGACCAAAAAAGCAAATGTGTTTTCAGTTCATGGATCCAAGATCCAAATTAAATTCAATTGCTGCTACTCCTTACACATCTATCTTTTCCTCCTAATTTAAGTTGGGTTCTGCAGAGATTAAAGCTTCAGAAGAAATGTATGAAAAGATGTTGAAACTTAAACTGAAAAAAAGATTGATGAAGGTAAAATTCTCTAGAGGATTAGAATGGTTATAGCAGTTTATTACATGATAATACCTTAAAGAAGATCACTTGTAGTATCTGGCATTGACAGGCAATGTTTAAAATTATTTATTCAGTATTGATTGAGGCCACTATATGCATAACTAGCTAAAAGTATAGGTATTTTTGCAACATTAGTTCTAATGTTTGGAGAAGGCAATGGCACCCCACTCCAGTGCTCTTGCCTGGAAAATCCCATGGACGAAAGAGCCCGGAAGGCTGCAGTCCATGGGGTTGCTGAGGGTCGGACATGACTTCACTTTCACTTTCATGCATTGGAGAAGGAAATGGCAACCCACTCCAGTGTTCTTGCCTGGAGAATCCCAGGGACGGGGAGCCTGGTGGGCTGCCGTCTATGGGGTCGCACAGAGTTGGACATGACTGAAGTGACTTCAAAGCAGTTCTAATGTTAAATGATGTTGGCTTGATGTTGGGTATCTTTGAATTTTTTTTTTTTGTATTACATATAAAATAATTTGAGTAGAGAATGTTTAAGCTAACATGAAATCTCCACCATCCTCTTACCTAGAGATAACTATCACTTTATACCCTTTCCATTATATATATACATATTCTTCTATAAATATATATGAAAGTTTCTATATATATATATATTTATATATGATTTATGTGCTGCTGTACTGTGCAGTCTCTTCAGTCATGTCCAACTCTTTGTGACCCTAATGACCATAGAATGCAAGGCTCCTCTGTCCATGTAATTCTCCAAGCAAGAATACTGAAGAATGCCCTCCTCCAGGGTATCTTCCTGACCCAAAGATCGAACTCATGTGTCTTGAGTCTCTTGCATTGGCAGGCAGGTTCTTTACCACTAGTGACAACTGGGAAGCCTGTAATTTTATATGTATATATAATATCCTCTTATTATAAATACATATAAACTTGATATAAAAATGAGAAATTGGTCAACATTTTCCATTACCATAATCATTTCCAGTGTAATTTTAAATTCTTCAGAATTACTTTTTAATACCTGCATTATATTTTTTAAAAGAAGTTGAGTGATTCAGTGGCTTTTGCTCATCCTTTCATAAGTATGTGATGACAATGTGTGTGTTGTCCTGTTTAATTCCATAATAAACAGGCAAATATAAACAGAAGGGTAATTATCCAGACCAAAAATGTGATGTTTTTTATGAATCAAAAGTTTTTGAATCTTGAATGATTCCAGAACTTGATCTCCATAGATAAATTTGATTTCTTAAACATTTTAGCAATACAATTCAGGCTCAGTTTACATTATGAAGCTACTTCTTTGTCTTAATTTTATTTAGCAGGAGAGAGGATTACAGAAGAGTTCACTTATTGAGTTTCATCTTTTGGGTTGTGTAACTGTGAACAATCACAGATGCCATTTTACAGAGGAGCTTTAAGCTTCATGTATAGCAAGCTAATAACTCGACAAGGATAAAATTATTTTCCTTTATAACAATTTAAAAATAACAGCAAGAAATGTTTCTTATTCCAATTGTTTTGCTTTAAAAGCTGTTTCTGAGTAGGTGCTGACTATATTTACTGACTGAAGCGGCCAACTCCAGTAATATCATCTTTTAGTATTGACACTTAAAATAAAATTTCTGCCAGAAACAGAGTTCCATAAATGGTGTATATAGAAATATGCACTGTCCAGGCAGTTGTTTTGTGGAAGTGGTGTTGTTATTTTCTCATGTTTTCCAAGTCATCTCAGATGGAGCGTGAAAATGAGATGCCAAGAGAGGCTTAAAAAAGATACTGAGGACTAGCTTCAGAATGTGAGCAAATCTGAATTCCAGTGCCTAAAAGTTTTGAGAAAGCCAGCTTAAAGTTAAATGTTTACTAGCATCTCCCTGATTATATTTTAGAAACTGATGCACCAAAAAAAAAAATTTATTCTTATTTTCTCTGAGTTTAAAAGTGCACATAATATCACTACAACCAGCAGTTATTTTATTTCCATTTGCTATTTCCCAGGATAAGCAGTGGTCACCAGGCATGAGAAGGGTATAGAGTACGTTGGGCAGAAAAATGTATAATTTTGACAAATTTTTTTACTGGAAAGTTAAAAATTTGTTGTTGTTGTTCAATTGTTAACTCATGCCTGACTCTTTGTGACCCTATTGACACAAGCAGGTCAGGCATCCCTATCCTTCAGTATCTCCTGGAATTTACTCAATCTCATGACCACTGAGTCAGTGAAGCCATCCAACCATCTCATCCTCAGTCATCCTCTTCTCCTCCTGCCCTCACTCCTTCCTAGCATCAGGATCTTTTCCAATGAATCGGTTCTTTGCATCCAGTGGCCAAAGTGTTGGAGCTTCAGCTTCAGCATCAGTCCTTTCAGTGAATATTCAGGGTTGATTTCGTTTAGGACTAACTGATTTGGTCTCCTTGCTGTCCAAGAGACTCTCAAGAGCCTTCTTCAGCATCACAATTTGAAAGAAATATTTGACTTGGTGTAAATACCTGCAAACTACCTTACTATGTGTTTATGGATAGTATGGTATTATGGGTATTAATCTAACCTGCTTTTTAGATTATATTGTAAACAATTTGCTTTTTCAATAAGTATGAATTTATTACATCTATTTATGTTAATCACAAGTATTTTAATCAAAAAAATACATTGAAATGGCTAAAATCAGAGTATGGAAGTGTTTATAATATACCGTTTTTACACTCCTTTTCTCTGTCTTTCTCATCAGGGAAATCTGTATCTATTGTCTAACAGAAACCAACAGACATCAGTAACACTGATGTCTGATTGATATATCCATTGCAAGTAAAGAGCTTGTTTTTTCTCCCCCTTATATTTTCTTCTAAAATGTTTGCAACCTTATTTTCATTTTGAAATTCTAATAATTTAGAACATTGTCTCCAAGTATGAGTTTATGTGTGCTTGTGTTTTGAATAGTGGTCTAGATATGAGTTGATACATTTATGATTCTTTCATTGGGTTGGGCACTTAGCAAATTCTTTCAATTCAAAAACTATTTTCCTTCAGCACTGAGAAATTTCCTTCTATGGTTATTTCCATAATTAAGTTCTATCCTCTGTCTTTTCTATTGTTTATCTAGAATTCATTCATTCAATGTTAGACCTCATGCACCTTCTATAAATAGTATACTCTTTCTACAGTTATTCATTCCTATATATTTTGGTCTATTATATGAAAAAATTAAAACTTATCTTAAAATTATGTATTATTTTCTATATTTTCAAAGTCAGTAAACATGTCCCCATGTGTGCATACATGCACACATAACACAGACATATTAATTTCCAAGATTTTTTTCATTTACTATGAATGTCCCCACTTAATAGAATCATGCTTGTTTTGTGTACACTGGGGATGCCTGAAACTTTTTGAGAACTCTAATTTGTACGTATATGTGCATGCGTGTGTGTGTGTGTGTGTGTGTGTTCCCTAAACTTTCTGTTGCTTCAGGATCACTTTTTGTTTTTGGAATTTGAGGCTTTATTTTTCATGTCACTGGCTTTCCTCAAATGTTTGATGACTCTCCCTCATCAGTTCATATTTAAGAGTTTTGAAATTGCAGGATGAATTTATTGATTACAGTTTTGTCCTAGGTTGAATAGACAATGGAGTTCTATCAGTAGCCTAATTCTTTTCAGATTTTCTTTAGAAGAACTTCTTAAAAAAAAAAAATCTTTATTGTTTACATATGACTCATTTATGTCTGGATTCCATGCATTATCATGCAAGTGGGAGGAATTCTGTACACAGACTATCAGTTAATCTCCATATTTTATCATCCTTTTCTCTTAATCGTTAGCATTTTTTAGTTTTTTTCAGAATTGTTCCTCCTTAGTTGGATCCCTCTCAATACAAATGCTTGTAAGTAGCTTTGAATTTATTTGACCAGTCACCAATCCTTCATCCACTTACTGGTTTATAGAAATTGGCTATACTGCCTGATGCCCTGCATACCACCTCGATCAAGATTATAGCCGTCATCACCCAGTCATATTCAATTTTCTCCTCTTATGACTCCAAATATAGTTCTTTAGTTTTTTAACATTGATTCAAGCAAGATTCAAGCATTGCATTTGAATTTTGTCTTTATTTTCTTTAAGTTTAAAACAACCATGCCTATTAATATTATGTTCTTGTTATTATCTTCTTTAAAAAACTAGGCTCTCATTTTAAATGTGTCTGCCAGAACAAGAAACTTCCTGATGTGTCTTTAAATCTTTACTATTCTGTCTTAGACTATCTCTTCTTCAGTTTTTAAGTATATATGAGTCAATATGGTGCCATACCAGTGTGTGTATGTGGTGTTAAGCTGCTTCAGTCGTGTCCACTGTGTGTGACCCTGTGGACTGTAGCCGGCCATGTTCCCCTGTTCGTGGGATTCCCTAGGCAAGGATATTGGAGTAAGTTGCCATTATGCCCTACTTAATATTGAGATCCTTGTAACACAAATTACAGACGTCTTCCACCAGCCATCTTCATAAACACATTCAGTCTAAGAAAAAAACTTCCCAGTATAGGATGTGCCTCAGTAAATTTTGGTGTAATAGCAGCATGTAAGTGGTCATATTTATTTTCAGTTTGAAAATCTATGATTATGAAGGCTGTAGAATGACTTAGTACTATGGTTCAGCAGTCCGTGCATGAGATAGGAGATAATATTATTTACATACAGGATTCATTCTGGTAAATGGGCCAAAATGAATATAAGAAAATTTTATGTGAGTTTCTTTGGCTGAAATAATCTTATTATGTATAAAGCAAACTACTTTTGCTACATTTTCCTTGGTGAACATAAAAGACTTAGTGTGCTCTGTTTTGTAGTTGCTCAGTTCTCAGGACCTTACAGTGGTCATTGTAAGAACTACAAAGTGATTAGATTATGTTCAAGGAATAGTTTATTGATGAAAGACCAGACACAAAGATGATCTATAACCCTGCCAGAATAATGACACAATGCAAAAATTCTGTCTTTTAGAAGCCACAGAATGCCTAAGAATATTTGGCATTCTATTCCATTCTGCCCCCTAAGGGGACTCATTTGTTCTTCCTAGCTTGACTGTTGTCATTTGAGCAAGGGGAATGCCACTTTACAAGGCTGGGAATTCCCTTTAACAGCCCAATGTGAGTTCAGAACTCCCCTGACTGGGTTACAGACCCAAAGCTATTTATCATCTGGAAATATTTCACCTTCTATTTAAGAGAGTAGAAATTCATTTCAAAAAGGCCCACACCTCCCCCGAGATAAGCCACAGACAAGCAAAGAAGAACAAAGACTATTTACAATGCTTGGGAACAATAAAAACTGATGTGCTTGGATATATTACACATCCCATTAAAGAAAAAACATACTCTTCACCGGATGTTCTCTTTCATCTTTCTTTTTCTCCTTGAAGACTGCATGTGTGGCTACATGTGAGGAGCATCCTAACTAATTTTTTAGAGTGTCATATTTTACAACTTTAGCTGTTACAGATTACTTTATATCATTTGAGAGTGTCACAATGTATTAATAGGTACTTCTGTAAAAGTTTGAGAGGTCATTGGAATGGTGCCTGGATTTAGGAGGAAAAATATGCGTAGACAAGGTCAAAATAATTTCTTTCCTACAATTCCAAAGCTGTAAAACATTTTTCACAAGGTCAGATTTTTGGTTAAAAAAAAAAAATCTTAAACAATAAACTAGCAATAAACTAGTCATTAAATTGTCAGAAACAGAATCTCTCTTTGCAGTAACATTGTATTTTATGTATGATTTCAAATAAGGTTATTTTTCAGAATGCTAGATAAATTTGTATGATTTATTCTAAATGTAAAGTAAATGCCAGAAATAATGCGGAAAGTAATGCCAATAAAATGGATTATTAGTAATCAAGATACAGTATTATAACTAGAGGTAATTTATTACCATTTTGTCTGTGTGTTACTACTTTTATTATTTGCCTTTACTGAATAGCAAGCACTATGTTGTATATTTTATAAGCTTTATTTAATTCTCAAAATGATCAGTGATATGCTAAAATTAGAAATTTGAGAGATAAAATTTTTAAACTAAATTCTAGTAGTTTAACATGTTTAAACATTTTCAACAGCTATATGTTCTATCCTAAATTCTTAGTAAGTGTATCTAATAACTCTAATAAAGCAAGCAGACCGAAATACTAACTCTAATATAAATCATGGAATGATCTAAAATCTATGATTATGAGCACCAAAATTTAGGTTTAGAGTCCTAAATCCATTTATCCTTACCTGGACATTACTGTGTAACTTAATACATGTCTTTGGACTTCAGAATCCTCATATGTAAAATGTGGATTTTAACATTTATATCATAAATTTGGGGAATACTGTAGACAATTTGACTTCATATTGTCCATTTTCCTTCATTTATCTCCATTTATATCCAAATGAGCCCAGGATAGCAATATTTGTTTTCATTTGTATCAATTTATGCTCATATGTGCTAATTGGATCCAAAATAGTGGGAAAAAATGCTATCAGGCTTCTACTTTTAGCTAGACAATTTTTAGTGCTTTTATATACTTTCTATATTTAATGCTCAGAACAACCCTACAGATACAACTCTATTAACATCATACAATAGACCAGTTAGACCTAACTGATATCTATAGGACATTTCATCCCAAAACAATGAATTTCACCTTTTTCTCAAGCGCACATGAAAACTTCTCCAGGATAGACACATCCTCGGCCATATCTAGCCTCAGTAAATTCAAAAAAATTGAAATCATTCCAACCATCTTTTCTGACCACAATGCAGTAAGATTAGATCCCAATTACAGGAGAAAAACTATTAAAAATTCAAACATATGGAGGCTGAACAGCACGCTGCTCAATAACCAACAAATCACAGAAGAAATCAAAAAGGAAATCAAAATTTGGATAGAAACGAATGAAAATGAAAACACAACAACCCAAAACCTGTGGGACACTGTAAAAGCAGTCCTAAGGAGAAAGTTCATAGCAATACAGGCATAACTCAAAAAATAAGAAAAAAGCCAAATAAATAACCTAAATCTACACCTAAAACAACTAGACAAGGAAGAAATGAAGAACCCCAGGGTTAGTAGAAGGAAAGAAATCTTAAAAATTAGGGCAGAAATAAATGCAAAAGAAACAAGAGACCATAGCAAAAATCAATAAAGCCAAAAGCTGGTTCTTTGAAAGGATCAATAAAATTGACAAACCATTAGCCAGACTCATCAAGAAACAAAGGGAGAAAAATCAAATCAATAAAATTAGAAATGAAAATGGAGAGATCACAACAGACAACACAGATATACAAAGGATCATAAGAGACTATCAGCAATTATATGCCAATAAAATGGACAACGTGGAAGAAATGGACAAATTCTTAGAAAAGTACGACTTTCCAAAACTCAACCAGGAAGAAATAGAAAATCTTAACAGACCCATCACAAGCACAGAAATTGAAACTGTAATCAGAAATATTCCAGCAAACAAAACCCCAGGTCCAGATGGCTTCATAGCTGAATTCTACCAAAAATTTAGAGAAGAGCTAACACCTATCCTGCTCAAACTCTTCCAGAAAATTGCAGAGGAAGGTAAACTTCCAAACTCATTCTATGAGGCCACTATCACCCTAATACGAAAACCTGACAAGGATGCCACAAAAAAAGAAAACTACAGGCCAATATCACTGATGAACATAGATGCAAAAATCCTTAACAAAATTCTAGCAATCAGAATCCAACAACACATTAAAAAGATCATACACCATTGACCAAGTGGGCTTTATCCCAGAGATGCAAGGATCCTTCAATATCTGCAAATCAATCAATGTAATACACCATATTAACAAATTGAAAAATAAAAACCATATGATTATCTCAATAGATGCAGAGAAAGCCTTTGACAAAATTCAACACCCATTTATGATAAAAACTCTCCAGAAAGCAGGAATAGAAGGAACATACCTCAACATAATAAAAGCTATATATGACAAACCCACAGCAAACTTTATCCTCAATGGTGAAAAATTGAAAGCATTTCCCCTAAAGTCAGGAATAGGACAAGGCTGCCCACTCTCACCAGTACTATTCAACATAGTTTTGGAAGTTTTAGCCACAGCAAACAGAGCAGAAAAAGAAATAAAAGGAATCCAAATTGGAAAAGAAGAAGTACAACTCTCACTGTTTGCAGATGACATGATCCTCTACATAGAAAACATTAAAGACTCCACCAGAAAATTACTAAAACTAATCAATGAATATAGTAAAGTTGAAGGATATAAAATCAACATACAGAAATCCCTTGCATTCCTATAAACTAATAATGAGAAAATAGAGAAATTAAGGAAACAATTCCATTCACCATTGCAACGAAAAGAATAAAATACTTAGGAATATATCTACCTAAAGAAACTAAAGACCTATATATAGAAAACTATAAAACACTGGTGAAAGAAATCAAAGAGGACACTAATAGATGGAGAAATATACCATGTTCATGGATTAGAAGAATCAATATAGTTAAAATGAGTATACTACCCAAAGCAATTTATAGATTCAATGCAATCCCTATCAAGCTACCAACGGTATTCTTCACAGAGCTAGAACAAACAATTTCACTCGAATAGCCAAAGCAATCTTGAGAAAGAAGACTGGGACTGGAGGAATCAACCTGCCTGACTTCAGGCTCTACTACAAAGCCACAGTCATCAAGACGGTATGGTACTGGCACAAAGACAGAAATATAGATCAATGGAACAAAATAGAAAGCCCAGAGATAAATCCATGCACCTATGGACACCTTATCTTTGACAAAGGAGGCAAGAATATATAATGGATTAAAGACAATCTCTTTAACAAGTGGTGCTGGGAAAACTGGTCAACCACTTGTAAAAGAATGAAACTAGAACACTTTCAAACACCATACACAAAAATAAACTCAAAATGGATTAAAGATCTAAATGTAAGACCAGAAACTATAAAACTCCTAGAGGAGAACATAGGCAAAACACTTTCCGACATACATCACAGCAGGATCCTCTATGACCCACCTCCCAGAGTGATGAAAATAAAAGTAAATATAAACAAATGGAACCTAATTAAACTTAAAAGCTTCTGCACAACAAAGGAAACTATAAGCAAGGTGAAAAGACAGCCTTCAGAAGGGGAGAAAATAATAGCAAATGAAGCAACTGACAAACAACTAATCTCAAAAATATACAAGCAACTCCTCCAGCTCAATTCCAGAAAAATAAATGACCCAATCAAAAAATGGGCCAAAGAACTAAAAAGACATTTCTCCAAAGAAGACATACAGATGGCTAACAAACACATGAAAAGATGCTCAACATCACTCATTATCAGAGAAATGCAAATCAAAACCACTATGAGGTACCATTTCACGCCAGTCAGAATGGCTGCAATCCAAAAGTCTACAAGCAATCAATGCTGGAGAGGGTGTGAAGGAAAGGGAACCGTCTTACTTTGTTGGTGGGAATGCAAACTAGTACAGCCACTATGGAGAACAGTGTGGAGATTCCTTAAAAAACTGGAAATAGAACTGCCTTATGACCCAGCAATCCCACTGCTGGGCATACACACTGAGGAAACCAGAATTGAAAGAGACACGTGTATCCCAATGTTCATTGCAGCACTATTTATAATAGCCAGGACATGGAAGCAACCTAGATGTCCATCAGCAGATGAATGGATAAGAAAGCTGTGGTACATATACACAATGGAGTATTACTCAGCTATTAAAAAGAATACATTTGAATCAGTTCTAATGAGGTGGATGAAACTGTAGCCTATTATACAGAGTGAAGTAAGCCAGAAAGAAAAACACCAATACAGTATCTGCTACTGCTAAGTCACTTCTGTCGTGTCCAACTCTGTGCGACCCCATAGACAGTAGCCCACCAGGTTCAGCCGTCCCTGGGATTCTCCAGGCAAGAACACTGGAGTGGGTTGCCGTTTCCTTCTCCAATGCATGAAAGTGAAAAGTGAAAGTGAAGTCGCTCAGTGGTGTCTGACTCTTAGTGATCCCATGGACTGCCGTGCACCTGGCTCCTCCATCCATGGGATTTTCCAGGCAAGAGTACTGGAGTGGGGTGCCATTGCCTTCTCCGCCAATACAGTATACTAATGCATATATATGGAATTTAGAAAGCTGGTAACAATAACCCTGTATACGAGACAGCAAAAGAGACACTGATGTATAGAACAGTCTTGTGGACTCTGTGGGATAGGGAGAGGGTGGGATGATTTGGGAGAATGGCATATGAAATGAGTCGCCAGTCCAGGTTCAATGTATGACACTGGATACCTGGGGCTGGTGCACTGGGACGACCCAGAGGGATGGTACGGGGAGGGAGGAGGGAGGAGGTTTCAGGATGGGGAACACGTGTATACCTGTGGCGGATTCATGTTGATATATGGCAAAACCAATATAAAGTTAAAAAATAAAATAAAAAAAAATCAAAACATCATCATCATTTTGTAGATACAGAAATTGAGGCACAGAGAGGCTGTTTCCTCAGGACACACATAGAAATATACAAAGATGAGATTCCAATCAGGTAGCCTACATAAATGCATGTCACTAGCACTTAAACCAAATGTTTCCTTTCAATTTGGAAATTATAATGTAATTTTCATTAATTTTCAAAATCATCTCTCTTGAGAGGAAGCACACATATATACATTGAATCTTTGGTCAGATAATTGGCTTAGCCACAGATGGAAGTTACCTAAGTCTTAGCTTTGTGAAATCAGTTGGAAGAACATCAGTTGTATTATTATGGATGCATTAACGAGAATGGTTTTATTCAAAAATGCTTTGGACTGCCGACTAGTGATTGCACTACACACTAGAGAATGTCACTTAGCATTTTTTCTCAACAACACAGGAGTCCAGAGTCCAGTAGGGAACAACATGAGCCATAATAACAAAGATATCCATTCAAAACATGGTTTCTACAGTTGTGGGCCTCTCAAATAACAATTTTCTATAGAAACTTTTGATAAGCATATACCATATAATTTAAAAATGTTATATCTGTGCTTTATTAAAATACAAAGTGATATTACATTTATAGTTAGAAAGCATCATCTAAGTAATATGCTGTGTCAATTACAGATTTGGAACAATTAATAGTCAGTTAGAAAGAGGTGAAAATCTCTTGGACAGAAGAGTCTGGCAGGCTAAAGATCATGGGATTACAAAAGAGTCAGACACAACTTAACCCCTAAACAGCAGAACTGAACAATATTTATGTTGAGGAGAATATAACTTACTTTTATATCAATTAAAATTATTTTTTTGAAGATTTTGCACATGTTTACACTATAATTTGCTTTGAAACATATAAAAATCCACTATCTTAAAAACAAACTCGAGTAACTACTTCATTAAAGAAACGGTCATTAACATGTGTGGTCATTTCATCAATGTACTAATTACAATGTACTAATAACCATACAGATAAACATGTGAATGTGCTTCAGAATGTTTAGACATGTGTACATGTTATATGTGAGAGAAAAAAGAGGAAGAGTTGGTATTTATACATTTTCGAGTGTTCACACATGCATATTTTTATAAAATGAATAAAGGTCAAGTAGATATACATACTATAAATCAATGCTCTAAGAACTCAATCTGAAATTACATTATCTGCTTTCATTTTTTCAAGGGTGGTTTGAAGGTGACCCATTTTCTGTAGCATGCATTACTGTGGGGATTGCTTTATGTATTAAAGCACAAAGCCATCTCACTGAAGTCTTTTATTTCCTTTCCTCACTTTACAGTAACTTCTTTAAGTGGATTTTGAAAGTATAATATCACCAATGCAGAAAAAATAAATCCAAATACTTAAACAGGTTGCTTTCTTTTTATCATGAGTCAAGCTGTTTTATGTCAAATTAACTGCTAAGAATTCATCTTTCTCAGTCTTTATCCTATAACAGTGTCATAAATACTATCTTATTTGCATGATAATGTACACATTAATATTATTTTTCCCAAAGGTATAAAAATGAATAATCTTAAAGCTAAATATCAGTGTGTTAGAGATAAATGGAAACATTTCTATTCTATGTAAGGAAGCCAGTAAGTTGTATCTTGTTTCTAAGTACAGGTTAGCATGTTTTGTTTTTTTTTTTTTTAAGCTCTCATTGTAAACACATTAAGTAAAGAATCATTCTCAAGGTTCACTTACTTCCCATAGGCCTAATAGGATTCCCTAGAAATCTCCAGAGATAATAGATCCACTTTAACTCTAACTTTAAAATGAAAAAGAAAAGAATAAAAATAAAAGAAAAATGAACACAGCTTTCATAGATGCTAAGACCTCAGTTTTGACTGCTTTTAGCAAATATATAATATTGGATACCTGAGTGAAATAAATTGATTTCAGACTGTTGCATTTTTAAGGGTCATTTTTTTTAAAACAAGGAATTCAAGATTATAAAGGCAGACGCTTAATTTGACATTGATTGAGACCTTAAATGGTGAATAAATCTCTCAAAGTTTGATTGCTTTTCAGAAGAAACTGAATTGCTTTGTGATTAAAATTCCTCAATAATTCATAGAGTCGATGGAATCATGCGTATGTATGTGTGTTTGTAGCACTTTTTCCTAAACCTGACATATGAATACCATAGAATGTATATCTGCATTATTTCCAAAATTACAAAAATATATATATATATTACTGGTCTCCTTTCACTGCTTGTTACAATATTTTTCTCTTGATATATCATTGAAGGAATTCCCTGGTGGTCCCGTGGTTAGGACTCTGAACTTTCATGCCTGGGACCATGGGTTTGATCGTTGATCTGGGGACTAAAATTCCCACAAGCTGTGCAATGTGGCCCAAAAAAAAAGTCATAATTCATTGAATGCTTATTAAAGTAAGTTATACAGAATTTCTGAGATTAATCGAGGTCTGATCATATACGTCACTGTATTATTATTTTAGATCATATAAACTTGCACATACTCAATACAAAATTGAATCCAAATCAAGGCTTAATTCTCAGTTATGATTGAACTCCAACATATATGATGTGATCAGCAGAATTCTACTTTAATGCCAAGATTTCTCTCCCCTTAGTATACAGAATCTGCAAAATTCCCAACACTGAGAAGACTGTAGATTTAACCCTTCAGGTTACTTTATGTTGGTTAAGCCTGATCTAATCACATGCAATTTCTGAAAGCAGGAGGGTTTTTCCTAGATGTAGAAAAAGGAAGTCAGAGATACATGACTTAGCTGGTGTGTAATAAAATGAATATTCATGCTGAAAGTTACTAATACTTTCAGAGGGAGTTGAAGACAGTTCCCACATTGTGGCATTGTGAAGGGGACCTCAGTTCTACGAAAGCAAGGAAATACATACTACCATCAGTCTGAATGAGCTTGAAAGATGACTTTCCCCAATTCTCAAGAGAAAATAACAGTACTGCTGAGACCTTGGGTTCAGTCTTTTGAGACCCTGAGCAGAAAATCCTGTGACATTGTTCTGGATTTCTACCTGAAGAACTTTGAGTTAATAAACAGGTATTGTCTTAAGCTGCAATTGTGGGAATTTGTTATGCAGCAAGAGAAAATTGATATATGTACGTAATTATAGAAATAAAATATTATTGTTATTTCATTTTTAAAATGTAAGTTATGATTTCAACACAATTTTGATTTCTTGGTTATGTGCTCCAATTTTCTAACACATTATTTAATTTGCTAATTTGTTTAATTTTTACTACTAATATCTTTACTATTTTTACTGAATTCATCTGCTCCTTCTTTTGTACAAATTATCCTGCACCAATCCACTGGGTGAGTCTAATGACATTGTCAAGTACTGCATTTTGTCCCTTTAACCATTCAGTGTCCTGGAGAAGGAAATGTCAAGCCACTCCAGTGTTCTTGACTGGAAAATCCCAAGGAAGAGAAGCCTGGTGGGCTACAGTTCATGGGGTCGCAACCAGTTGGACATGATGAAGTGACTGAACACTGAGCACAACCATTTGGTGGGAAGAGATCTTAGGTCTGGTCAATGTTGATAAGTATCTGCCTTTCAATTCAAATCCACTTGACTATCAAGATAGTCCTCACCTTACCCTGCATGCTAGACAACAAAACAGAGACACCTTGAAAACAGAAGAAAACGAAAGCCACTGCAAAGCAGACTGAGATTAGAGAAATAAGGAAAAAAAGGGGGGAGTCATGATAATGCCATGTCAATTCCAGTAATTATTCAGACTTTCCACATAGAATGAACCTATAAATCTCCACTCTGAATTTGTTCTTGCCAGTTATTAAAAGAATCTTGTCTAAATGACCACAAAACACAACCATTCCCCCTTTATTTTTCAATGCAATAAGCACCTATTGAATACTGACTGTAATCCACAGACCTGGGGACAAACCCATCAGCAATTACCCAAAGATCATCATGGGTACAGAGAAGGCAATGGCACCCCACTCCAGTACTCTTGCCTGGAAAATCCCATGAACGGAGGAGCCTGGTAGGCTGCAGTCCATGGGGTTGCTAAGAGTCGGACACGGCTAAGTGAATTCACTTTCATTTATCACTTTCATGCATTGGAGAAGGAAATGGCAACCCACCCCAGTGTTCTTGCCTGGAGAATCCCAGGGACGGGGGAGCCTGGTGGGCTGCAGTCTATGGGGTCGCACAGAGTCAGACACGACAAGCAATTTAGCAGCAGCAGCAGAAACATGGGTAAAGGATCTGTTGTTCTACATCAAAGTCATTAAAAAAAAAAAAAAAAAGCTCAAAAGATTTTACTGTTGTTAATTCTTCATCCTTTACACAATTTAAAACAACTATTTCTTGTGTGTGTTAGTCGCTCAGTCATTTCCAACTCTTTGAGACTCCATGGACTGTATCCCACCAGGCTCCTGTTTCCATGGGATTTCCCAGGCAAGAATACTGGAGTGAGCAGCCATCCCCTTCTCTAGGAGGTCTTCCTGACCCAGTAATAGAACCAGGGTGCCTTGCCTTATATGCAGATTCTTTATAGTCTGAGCTACCAGAGAAGCCCATTTCTTATATTAGATCAGAATAAAATGTCTGCCACTCTTAAGTTTGGAATGAGGGAAACCTAGTTAGTTGATCTGATGTGTGATGAGCTTGGGATTGACAGCAAAGCTGCCATAATGTAAGTCATCGTGTGAAGTCAGATGAAATGTGCTATTTCATTATTTGCAGACACTTACTTGGTGGCAAAGGCCTCTGTTCCTGCCATTCAAACAATGACCATTAATTAAAGCTAATTAAACTGATTCAAATGCTTAGATTCACTAATTTTCTCTTATTCTTACAAGTATTCTCCAAGTCAGCTATTCTAAACATTTATTTTTAATATGAGATTTTTAAAAAACAAAATAGCAGCTACCTCACTATGCAGAATATGTTGAATGAGACAGGGTCAGGCTCCAGTTTCCTCTCAGTTCCCTTCCCCTATCCAGAATCATGATACACTCTGGAAAACTCATCACAATGCATAGAACACATGAAATTCTCTGCTTGAAACTTTATGGTGTCACAGTGTACTCCAGGCCAATCCCTCACCATTGTGGGACAGGAAACATTTTGTGTTGAAGATAATGTTTCTTTAATTCCAAGTTTTGATTCTGTCCGTATAAAATATGAATAATGATGTATTTTAGTTTAAGATGGGCTTAATTCCTTGCCTTATAGAACATTGAGCCCTTTGCTTCTATGATCCTTCAGTGTTTGCAGATTTGACAAATTTGCCACCATTTTTATATCCTGAAGCCTTCTCTGAGAACTCATATCTGTTGGTTTTGAGTACACACTTGCTGCTAATGATGCTTAAAATTTACTGGCCCTGTTCATAGGGAGGAGAATAAGAATGCATTTGAGCAGTCAGCTCAGATATATCAATATATATCAGCTCATATGCAAAAAATGTAAAGGCATTCTACTTGTTTAAACTGCATCTTTAATATTCAAGAACTATTTCTACATGACTCTTGAACTCACCAGTCCAGATTGCTGCATAATTTCTTGATTAGAGAAACTAACCACCTGGCTGTTTCCCAGTTACTTTGATTATACACAACTCAAACTAAGTGATACTAGAGATCAGCTATTCCAAATTTAGTGTAACTGAAGTTGGTAAAGAAGGACATATAGCTTTAAAAACACACACACACACACACAGTTTAATGGCTCTGTCACAGCATTAAATCAGGCCTTTAGAACTGGAAAGAACCTTAGAGAACATTGTTTCAATTACTTTACTTCACAGTTGAGGAAATTGAAAATCAGAAAGGCTAAGTGATTTCCTCAGTATCATAGAGTTTAGTTAATTACAGAAATCAGAATAGAATCTGGGTTACCCAGCTCTCTGCCCAGAGTTGTTTCCATTACACCCAGTGAAATTATCTGCCACTATTTTAGGGCTAGATGACTCATGAAAGCAGCCTCATAATAATTAATAAATCAAAATACCATGTGCCTATAAAATTTAACACACAAGTAAAAGAGTCTAGCTTCCTGATAGTTTAAGATATGTGTGTGTGTGCTCAGTTGTGCCTGAATCTTTCAGACCCCATGGACTGTAGCCTGCCAGGTTTCTTCATCCATGGGATTTTTCCAGACAAGAATATTGGAGTAGATTGCCATTTCTTACTCCAGGGGATCTTCCCCACACGGTGATCAATACTGAGTCTCTTGCATCTCCTGCATTGGCAGGTGAATTATAAATGACATTAAATGTACTTCATTCTAATTTCATATATATTTTCATATATAAATTTGTAAAATTTCATATATAAACATGTTAGTGAATTCATATGAAGAAATAGTCAGTAAAAAAAAATATCAGGGACTGAGACTACATCAACACTGGGATTAGAAAGAATCACATCAATTTCAAGCTTCATTGGCAACATGAGTAAAATAACATGAAATCAAATTAGTAGACACAATCATCATTATCAGACTTGTGTATGTGTGTAGAGAACAATATAAATAAAATGAAATGGGATCTTTTTATTATTAATAATTACACTAAAATTTTATATTTGAATAATTTATATAAATATACTAATTATTTTATAAATATTGTCTTCTTTGGCATCATTAATAATCTTGTTCTCCTTTGCTGTGAGAATGAGGAGCCTGAGGGTTGGGATATTAACATAATTGTTCAATATATTGCAGCTCCACAGTTGAGAGGCTGAAAACAAAACTCACTTATCCTGACTTAGCCTAACTTTATTTTTAATTTTACTGTAACCTTTTTTGGAAGTTTTTCAACAACAACAACAAAACCATCCCCCCCTCCCCAAATTTAAACCTATTTTAAAGACCTATAATTTGTAGTCATGAAGAGGTAGTTAACAGTGAATATTTTCTGTACTTCACACTACTTATCACACATTATATATTGTGGAACATAAAATGTTATGAAATTGTAGTTACATGCTTGAAATGGACGTTAAATCTCTTCATTTCCTATGTCACAAGTGAGAGCTGTAAACTTGAAAAATTAAAGCTACAATATAATTTATCTTACCCAGAAATAGTCTAATATACATTATACATTTTTGAAGTAAATAATGATGGATACTACTAAAAATGATATTTCTCCATGGAAAACTGTATGATAAATAACTAGAAATGCCATGAAATAACTGGAATTATGTCCCCTGAATATAGAAAGAAGACTCTCAGCTCCTTACTTTTCCTTACTTTTCCACACAATAAATAGTTGTGCATATTTAGTTCAATGCTTCTTTTTTCATGGGATAAGAATCTTTTTCTTTCTCATAACAGATATGAAAATGTCAAATAATACATGTATTTTAATAGCTGTTTATTTTATTCCCTGAAAAGAGATAAACCAAAAAAATCTTTTTATTCCAATGCTAACAGACTACATATATCTACAGGGATTTCCCTGGTGGTCCAGTGGTTAACACCATGCTTCCAGAACAGGGGTGCAAGGTGTAACTCTTAGTCAAGCAACAAAGATCCCACATGCTGTGGCAAAAAAAAAAAAAAAAACAAAAACCTCAATATCTACAGTGATTTCATGCCTTGCAATATTGTTTTCAATTTAGGGTTGAGAATTTTAAATGCTATTACATAATATAAAGTGATGTGAGGTCTGTTGATATATTTCTTTAACAGGAAAAGTTGTATGTAATTTTTTTTTTTTAAGACTGCTTTTGTTTTTGAATTTTTTCAATCTGGTAAACTGAGGTCATGATGTAAAACAAAGAATTCTATGTGAAAGATATAAACAAAAAATTCAGTATAGAGGTATAAATTCTCCCTTCTCATTACTTTCTTCTTAGTTCCCTATATAACTGTTAATTTTCATCCTCAGTGATGCTATGCAGTTAATTATAATAACCACCATCTACATATACAGCAAAAAAAAAAAAAAAAAAAAACATTTAGTCATATAGCAGCAACAGCAGTCAATAAATGGAAAAATAAAAACTACAAAGTATCTTTTTTTAAATTAAATTTGGAGTACAAAATGAAGCAGGGCAAAGGCTAAGAGAACTGTACAAAAAATATACAAAAGACTGAGTTTTCTGCCAAGACTCTTCCAACAACACAAGGGATGACTCTACACATGGACATCATCAGATGGTCAATACAGAAATCAGATTGACTATGTTTTTTCCAGATGAATATGGAGAAGCTCTATACAGTCAACAAAAACAAGACTGGGAGCTGACTGTATCTCAGATCATGAACTCCTGATTGCAAAATTCAGACTTAAATTGAAGAAAGAAAGGAAAACAACTAGGCTATTCAAGTATGACCTAAATCAAATCTCCTATGGTTATACAAGTTGCCAACATCCACTGAATCATCGAAAAAGCAAGAGAGTTCCAGAAAAACATCTATTTCTGCTTTATTGATTATGCCAAAGCCTCTGACTGTGTGGATCACAATAAACTGTGGAAAATTCTGAAAGAAATGGGAATACCAGACCACCTGGTCTGCCTCTTGAGAAGCTTATATGCAGGTTAGGAAGAAACAGCTAGAACTGGACATGGAACAACAGACTTGTTCCAAATAGGAAAAGGAGTACACCAAGGCTGTATATTGTCACCCTGCTTATTTAACGTACATGCAGAATACATCATGAAAAACACTGGGCTGGAAGAAGCACAAGCTGGAATCAAGATTGCCGGGAGAAATATCAATAACCTCAGATATGCAGATAACACTATCCTTATGGCAGAAAGTGAAGAGGAACTAAAAAGCCTCTTGATGAAAGTAAAAGAGGAGAGTGAAAAAGTTGGCTTAAAGCTCAACGTTCAAAAAACTAAGATCAAGGCATCTGGTCCCATCACTTCATGGGAAATAGATAGGGAAACAGTGGAAACAGTGTCAGACTTTATTGATTTTGGACTCCAAAATCACTGCAGATGGTGACTGCAGCCATGAAATTAAAAGATGCTTACTCCTTGGAAGTAAGCACCAATTTAGATAGCATATTAAAAAGCAGAGACAATATTTTGCCAACAAAGGTCCATCTAGTCAAGGCTATGGTTTTTCCAGTGGTCACGTATGGATGTGAGAGTTGAATTGTAAAGAAAGCTGAGCATCGAAGAATTGATGCTTTTGAACTGTGGTGCTGGAGAAGACGCTTGAGAGTCCCTTGGACTGCAAGGAGGTCCAACCAGTCCATCCTAAAGGAGATCAGTCCTGGGTGTTCATTGGAAGGACTGATGCTGAAGCTGAAACTCTAATACTTTGGCCACCTCATGTGAAGAGTTGCCTCATTGGAAAAGACCCTGATGCTGGGAGGGATTGGCGGCAGGAGGAGAAGGGGACTACAGAGGATGAGATAGTTGGATGGCATCATGACTTGATGGACATGAGTTTGGGTAAACTCTGGGAGTTGGTGATGGACAGGGAGGCCTGGTGTGCTGAGATTCATGAGGTTGCAAAGAGTTGGACACGACTGAGTGACTGAACTGAACTGATGTTTATACAGTGAAAGTGACAAATAGGTTCAAGGGATTAGATCTGATAGACAGAGTGCCTGAAGAACAATGGATGCAGGTTCGTGACATTGTACAGGATTCACTGATTAAGACCATTGCCAAGAAAAAGAAATGCAAAAAGGCTAGATGTTTGTCTGGGGCAGCCTTACAAACAGCTGAGAGATGAAAAGAAGTGAAAGGCAAAGAAGAAAGGGAAATATATACCCATCTGAAGGCAGAATTCCAAAAAATAGCAAGGAGAGATAAGAAAGCATTCCTTAGTGATCAATGCAAAGAAATAGAGGAAAACAAAATGGGCAAGACTAGAAATCTCTTCGGGAAAATTAAAGATACCAAGGTAACATTTAATGTAAAGATGAGCACAACAAAGGACAGAAATTGTATGGATCTAACAGAAGCAGAAGATATTAAGATGAGGTGGCAAGAATACACAGAAGAACTATACAAAAAAAGATTTTCATGACTCAGATAACCACAGTGGTGTGATCACTCACCTAGAACCAGACATCTTGGAGTGTGAAATCAAGTGGGCATTTGGAAGTATTGCTACAAACAAAGCTAGTGGAGGTGATGGAATTCCAAATGAGCTATTTCAAGTCCTAAAAGACGATGTTGTGAAAGTGTTGCATTCAATATGCCAGAAAATGTGGAAAACTCAGTCGTGGCCACAGGACTAGAAAAGGTCAGTTTTCATTTCAATCCCAAAGAAAGGCAGTGCCAAAGAATGTTCAAGCTACAACACAATTGCACTCATCTCAGATGGTAGCAAAGTAATACTCAAACTTCTCCAAGCCAAGCTTCAACAGTACATGAACTGAGAACTTCCAGATGTTAAAGCTGGATTTAGAAAAGGCAAAGGAACCAGAGGTCAAATTACCAACATCTGTTGCATCATAGAAAAAGCAAGAGAATTCCAGAAAAACATCTACAACAGTTTCATTGACTACACTAAAGCATTTGACAGTGGGGATAGCAACAAACTGTGGAAAATTCTTAAAAAGATGGGAATACCAGACCACTTTATCTGCCTCCTTGTGGACCCTGTATGCATGTCAAGAATCAAAAGTTAGAACTGGACATGGAACAATGGACTGGTTCAAAATTGGGAAAGGAGTACGTCAAGGCTGTACATTTTCATTCTGCTTATTTAACTTAAATGTAGAGTACATCATGAGAAATGCTGGGTTGGATGAATCATAAATTGGCATCAAGATTGCTGAAAGAATATTAAAAATTTCATATATGCAGATGACAATACCCTTATGGCAGAAAGTGAAGAGGAACTAAACAGCCTCTTGAAGGTGAAAGAGGAGAGTAAAAAAGCTGACTTAAAACTCAGCATTCAGAAAACTAAAATCATGGCATCCAGTCCCATGACTTCACTGAAAATAGATGGAAAAACAACGGAAACAGTGACAGGCTTTATTTTCTTGCACTCCAAAATCATTGCTGAGAGTGACTGCAGCCATGAAATTAAAAGATGCTTGCTCCTTGGAAGAAAAGCTATGACCAACCTAGACAGTATATTAAAAAGCAGAGACATTATTTTGTGACAAAGGTCCATCTAGTCAAAGCTGTGGTTTTTCCAGTAATCATGTATGGATGTGAGAGTTGGACCATAAGGAAGGCTCAGCACTGAAGAACTGATGTTATTAAATGGTGATGTTGGAGAAGACTCTTGAGAGTCCCTTGGACTGCAAGGAAATCAAACCAGTCAATCCTTAAGAAAATCAATTCTAAATATTCATTGGAAGGACTGATGCTGAAGCTGAACCTCCAGTAATTTAGCCACCCGATGCAAAGAACCAAGTCATTGGAAATGATCCTGATGCTGGGAAAAGTTGAAGGCTGGCGAGAAGGGGACAATAGAGTATGACATGGCTGGACAGCAATACCAACTCAATGGACATGTGTTTGAGCTAGCTCTGGGAGAGGGTGAGGGACAGGGAAGCCTGGCATGCTACAGTTCATGAGTTAGCAAAGAGTCACACATGTCTTAATGACTGAACAACAACAACACAAGGTATCTTTTAAAATTAAATCTGGAGTCAATTTAAGCTTTGAGAATAAATATATATATATATATATATATATATATATATATATATATATACACACGTGTGTGTGTGCCCACGCGTGTTGTGCTGTGCTCTGCTCTGCTCTGCTTTGTCGCTCAATCATGTCAGACTCTTTGTGAGCCCATGGACTGTAACCCCCTAGGCTCCTCTGTCCATGGGGATTCTCCAAACAAGAATACTGGATTGGGTTAGCATGCCCTCCTCCAGGGGATCTTCCCAACCCAGGGATCGTACCCAGGTCTCTCTCATTGCAGGCAGCTTCTTTACCATCTAAGTCATCAGGGAAGCCCAGGAATTCTGGAGTGGGTAGCCTATCTCCTCTCCAGGGGAACTTCCCAACCCAGGAATTAAACCGGGGTCTCTGGCATTGCAGGCGGATTCTTTACCAACTGATCTACCCAGGAAGCCCCAAATATGTGTGTGTGTGTGGCTTCCTGGGTATGTAAGGGTACTCAGGGTATATATATACACATACACACACAGACACATTCATACACTCCAATGATAATGCAATTCTAGATCCTCCTCCATCAATCATATGCAGTTTTCACTATCAGCACCAACATTAACTTTTTCTTTTGTATTAAATCTCAAGCTGATTTTCATGTAGTACATAGGATGCAAATCATTTCCTGCCTAAAATAAGAGCTAATAATTCTGTGTCATTAATAACTGCAACATTGGCATACATTAAATATTTTTAAAGTATTTCTCCAAAATATAAGAAATGACCTCACTTATTAGTTTCAATTTTCCGGGTAAAAAATCACTGATATTTAGTCTTTGCAAAATATTTCCAGGTTCAGCATTTCAAAAAGAACAGTAGTAAAATGTTTCTTACATAAAAGAAAATGTAAACATAAGGACAATCTATTCTCTTGTGGTACTGGAATGAGATTTTTGGCAAACCACTGCTGGTCTTCTGAGAAGTTAATCCACCCTTTAGTACCCTTATTGTTGTTGTTGAGTGGCTAAGTTGTGCCCAACTCTTTTGTGACCCCATGGACTGTAGCCTGTCAGACTTCTCGGTCCGTGGGATTTTCCCAGCAAGAACACGAGGATCTTCCCAACCCAGGGATCAAACTCCCGGTCTCTGGCTTGGAAGGTGGATTCTTTACCAGTGAGCCACCAAGGAAACCCCCTTTTGTACATTATCCAGCCCAGTATTCTCTGCCTTTTCTTGTTCTTTTCCTTATTATGGGAGGTTGAAAGATTCCTTCCTTCAAAACAGGACATATATAAGGAGAGAAAAATCTGATTTTCACTACAATTCATCTAAAACATCGCTCTAAAGCACCTCACACAGTCGATTGAATACTGAAACACTCTTGCAGAGGGGCTTAAGGGTCCTCCACATCTCTTCAAGGCACTTAGTTTTGAAGTGCTTCTCCCATTTACACTCACAATAAGACACGCTTGCAAGGAATCCTTTATTAAAGCAGAAGCGGTCATTGATTTCTTTCTTTTTTTATTTTATTTACTTTTTACAAACTAATTTCTATTTACTATGCTTTCTTAGCTGAGATTCATCAGTTCTTCAGATATCCATTAATGTCAACATATTGTTCCACCACAAGAAAATTGTTCAAATAACCTCTAGATGCTTTTCTTGTCACATACTTTCATCCTGGTGTTAAAAATGAAGCATGGACATTTAAAAGGCAGACTTGAGACAGTCTCTTCTAACATTTCCAATGCATCTAATATTGTTTAGAGCAAATAAAAATTGACTTTTTTTTCCATTCAGGATACAAACCCACTGAACTATCCCTTCAGGTTTGATGTTCCATCAGTTAACACTACACTATTTTCACAAGAAATATGATTTGATCAGAGAAGAACTGCAGCAGCCTGAAACATATATTCCCAGAACGTGTTTCTAAGAGTCCTGCAGCCATTAAATGCCTTCCATAATGTCTGTGATAAATCTTACTATTAGTGAACAGTATCAGTTAAAGGCATCTCTTTGGAACTGCTAGTCTAACCTACAGGTGCACATTTTCTATGGAATTTTCCAGTCATAAATGTGGATAGGTCAATCTATCAGTGTTTTTCTTAAAGCAGTAAACTCAACAATAGTGTAAAGGCTTCCTTTTTAATTTAGTTTGTTATTTATTTGCTATTTTAGGTAGTTATAATGTAGAATAGCATTTAAAAGCATGGACTTTGGTACTTAATTGCCTGCGTTTGGTGCTATGACCTTGAGCAAAATATTAATTTCTTTTGTGTAAATGGGAATAATAGTGGCAATGTGATGATTAAATAAGATAGTAAAAGTAAAGTGTTCATTACAGTATAAAATGTAAGCACTTTCATAAGTGTTACCATTCCTTCCAACCCTTTGTGTCTACATTCTTGATTCCAGTTTTGTTGGAGTCAGTCTGTTTTTTGTTGTTATTCCTGAGGTTTAATCATGGTTAAACTCTTGTCTTCTGCCGCTTCTTTTGCCTAATGATCTTCTGTTCTTTTATTCTATTTGATAGGCCAAGCCAACATCTATCTGTACTCTATAAAAGACTCTTGGAATACTGAGACTGCAGTCTGTCTGAGATCACATTATTTCTGCAAAACAAAATAGATCAAGGCAATTGTTTAAGTGCCAGAGAGAACTGGAAAATTAGACCCAGGCACCTACTTTACCTGCTTAACCTAGGCCAACAGCAAGGGGCTGGACTAAACCTCTTGATTCCTCAGAATCAATAGCAACACAGAATTGGTCCATCTCTGTGACTATTTCCAGGTATAATGTGACATAATTATTACTGATTTATTCCCTAATTATAATGTGAGAGCTATTATTGCAGCAACCAGAAGGATGCTTACATCTCTGCCATGGAGTGAAAGCAACGATTATTACATTCAAGCTTCAAGTGATGGCTAGAATACTACAAAAAAGGTTTTACCTGCCATCCATATCAATATAGTGAATATCCAACTTGTTTTTGTATATTGTTCAGCTATAAAAGTATATTTACACTCTGTCAAATATTTGTTCAACTTAAATCAAAGCCTGCAGTAGTTCATAAAATTAATAAATTGATCAATTTCCTTTGTTTATTTAACATTATCATTATAAATAAGTAATCAAGAAAATTCACAATTTTCCTTTTTCCTTTTTCTGAATATTTTATTCAGTCACTGAAAATCTTTAACTTGAATTTCAATTTTTTTTTTTTTTCCCAGCACTGAGAAGCTTATGGTATCTTAGTTCCCTGACCATGGATTAAACCTGTGCCTCCTAAAGTGGAAGCCCAGAGTCCTAACCACTGGACCACCAAGAAATGTCCAATTACATGAATTTTGAAAACCAAAAACAAAGTCAAATAATTGTGTATCTATGATGCAAAATAATGTGCTCATTCTAAAATGTCTCCCATTGTATAAATTTAAAAAATAATAATACGCAAGACAAAATTGAATAACCTGCCTAATCCCACACAGCTAGATAATGAGTAAAAATGTAGGTGACTGACTCCACACTCTGCATTTTCCACCTTTAATTGTGGCAGCTTTCAGTAAATATTTACTCCAGAGCATTAAATCACAAAAGACAGTGAGATCTGCTAGCTTTGATTCTACTGAAGTACTTGAACTTTTATTTTTAACAATCTCTATCTTTGTTAGCCTTTTGGGACCTACTTGAAAAGTCTATACTGAATATGGCAGTCATTGCTTGAGGCCTACCCAATATCCATTACCTCTTTCTTCTTATTAATAGAATATTTCCATATTAATAAAATCTATTATCGATGAGCTGTATCTTGAATAGCATTAAGCCTAATTAAAATGTTTACCTCCCCAAAATACCTTGGAGACAAGGTAGACATTGGATTCCATTTGACTAATAATATAAACATGGAAGAAACTTTTAAAACTGGATAGATTTCATCTGGTATGTACTTTTTGCTGATTTTCTTTCAGCTCTTCCATTTTTTTCCTTCATCTTTTCCATGTCTTGCTGACATAATGGCTAGACACTCAGAAGCCACTTTATGGGGATAGAGAAGAAAGAAAGTTTAAGGTGATGGATTGGAAAATTAAAAGGCCATTTTTGATGTTATCTTGGAGTTGCTGTACCAAACTCAGGGTATCTATCTCTGGACTTCTTTCACGCAAGAAAAATAAATCTCAACTTGTTGAAGAGATTACAGTTGGATTTCTTTTCTATCTAACTGAATCCAATTCTGACTTAGTGGATGTTTTTCTTCATGCAATAGTATTTCAGTTTGTAAAAATTACTTACAGTTTGTAGTAATAATCACATATATGTAAAATGCATATATAAAGAGCATCTTAAACTCATTCAAATATTCAACTGTTAAATATTACATAACAAATAGACTAAATGACTTTGATTGAGCCATTTTATGTTGTATTTTTCCTAAATAAATGCCTTATGCAAAGAAAATGAGCCACAAACTCTCTAATGATTAGTGAACCAACTATCTTGTAAAGAATTTTAAAGACAAGGAAATTTAAGGGTAAATGTCTTTATTGAAAACACAAACTATCCTCTCTGCTGCAAATCAGATAAAAGTTCTACATACTAATTTGAAGAAACTTGTTTTGAGCTTTATGTTTTAGTAATACTATTTTCATTGTTTAAGTGTATTTTCTAACAAAAGAAAAGATATATTTTGAACCAATAATCTGTCTTTATCGGGTTTCTTCTCCATATCTTTTTGCAATGTCATTAAAATATAATGAATCCAATTACAAATTGTCTATTTTTAAAGTGTTTTCACTTCTGTAAATATGTTTCAGCAAAAGTAATTTTTTAAGAAGAATTCAAATATGGTGACTTTTTAGGGATGGATAGGCAATTCTTTTAATATAGAATATTATGTACAATTTGGTCATAGCATTTCACATATCTCCATTAGCCTGGAGACACATCATGAAGGAAAGTATCTCATTAGCCAGTAGATACAAGATTTAGTGTGCACAGCAATATTGAAAAAAGTCAGTATTATGAATATTTTATAAAGTTCAGATTTCCTGATTAAAGTATGATTCTCTGAAAAGTAGATGCATATCAAAGTACTTGCTTATTAATTAACTTAAGAAAAAAATTGGAATGCATTTATAACTGATAGGTACCTGATTGACCTTGTTTTGAATGCTACAAACTGTATTTTTAAAAGTGATATAATATAGTTGAAAAAATATTAAAAAAAAAGAATCTTTGATTTAGAGTATTTATGGCTAAAAAGTTAATATTTTCATTTTAATGATACTTGTTTGGGAACTATATGTGTATTAAGAGATCTTATGTCCAGTCAGAGAATAGAATTTGCATCTATTATTTCCTTCAGGATAATGCATGTATATAGTGCTGTGTGCTCGGTTGCTATAGAACAGTCTTATGGACTCTGTGGGAGAGGGAGAGGGTGGGAAGATTTGGGAGAATGGCATTGAAACATGTAAAATATCATGTAAGAAACAAGTTGCCAGTCCAGGTTCGATGCACGATACTGGATGCTTGGGGCTAGTGCACTGGGACGACCCAGAGGGATGGTATGGGGAGGGAGGAGGGAGGAGGGTTCAGGATGGGGAACACATGTATACCTGTGGTGGATTCATTTTGATATTTGGCAAAACTAATACAATTATGTAAAGTTTAAAAATAAAATAAAATTAGAAAAAAAAAAAAAGAACTGCAATCTCCACATTTTCTCCAAGTATTCATGTGAATTCTGTTTAAGTTGAGAGAATAGGGGTTTATTTAATTAGAATTAGTAAACACAGTCAGATTTCAAAGTTAATTAAGATATAATTATTTATCTTGCATTGCTGTTCCTTTATCAAAGTGACTGAAACAATCTTAAAAACCAATCATTAACACTTGAAGTAGATATTATGTTTATAAGCCTAGTTATCAAGAAGCTAACAATTGCATTTAACCTTGGGTCTATTATATAAGGAAAATCAAGGAGAAAATGTCAGAATAAACATTGTTACTGGATTCAAGTTTTGAAATAACTTCAATTGCACACACAATGGGCTGTCCTTCTGAACACTAAAGGACATTGAATAATATCACTGTTACATCAGAAGGGTTCACACAGTTACCCACAAAGTGGATCACTAACATACCTACATTAAGTAAAAGCTACAACATGGAAAGTAAGTGTGAAAATGATTAAAAAAAAGAAGCAATTTGAAGACTAAATTATAGAATCAGTACTTGACTTAAAATTATTTTCTAACCACCTCAAAATTAGGGCAGTAAGTCTAGGATATAGTAATTTTAGTTCTTCCCTTCCAAGCAAAGAAATAGAAATTTACCTTAGGTGCAAATGTTATATGAGAATGCATTTTGGATTATCTTATTTCTAATAAAATAGTTTAGGGACTTCCCTGGTAGTCCAGTGGTTAGGACTTCATATTTCTGCTGGAGGGGGCATTGTTTTGATCCCTGATTGGGGAATTAAAATGCCACATGGCTCAAAGTGCAGCAGAAGAGGACAGGGGAGTTTACCCCTACAGAATTCTATAAGATCAGTTTGATTTATTCTTAACAAATATATCTGCATAGTTTAATACAAGATATTATAAATAACACATTAACATAGTTATGGCTTCTCTATTTTGTTTAGTAGTTACTCAGAACAGAATTGAGAACAATGAATTGGCTGTCTCATCCATTTGCCTTCAGTGTATGGTCCTAATCCATCTATAGACCCTCAGATGGCTTCCACATCTCGCCTATTGTAAACATTGCTGCAATATACATAGGGGTGCATATATCTTTTCACATTAGTGCTTTTGTTTTTTTTAGAAAAATACCCAAAACTGGAATTGCTGAATTATATGGTGGAATTTTTGGAATATTCCAAAACTGGAATTATATGGTGTTTTTATTATTTTGAAGAAATTAAAATCTGTTTTTCAAAGTGGCTGTACCAATTTGCATCCCCATCAAAAATGCATGATTATTCTCTTTTTGTCACATCTTCACCACTCCTTGTTATTTGTTGTCTTTTTGATAAATATTCTGACAGGTGTGAGGTGATATCTCATTGAGGCTTTGATTTGCATTTCCCTGATGATAGTGATGTTGAGCATTTTTTCATGTGTCTTTTGGTCATATGTATGTCTTCTTAAGGTTTCTTAGAAAGCACTTCCCAATATTCACCTTGATTGTACATCGTGGGTAAATAAAAGCTAATTTTTTAATTTACTTTTATAAATAAATAAATGGGTCAGTAGTTCAAAAGAAAGAAAAAAAATGATTTAAACTTATGCTAAAACAAATTCAAGAACTATAATATTTAGTTTCTTTTTGAAGCATATATTTAAAACATATTCTGTATTAAAACATTTTTGGTTCAGAATTATCTTTTTTTCCTTCTCGTCATCTTAGATCCTTGAATTAGCTATTTATTTCTGGAAATGGGAGTGATTTAACTAAGGAGAAACAGGGTAGCCCAATTTTGGGGAAAAAAAAAAAGCAAATTTTATATTTAATTTATTATGTTTTTTATCAGTGTTATGAGATCCACAAGCATTCTTATTAAATCCCCAGTCCGATCTTTTCTTTTTTCCTCCAGTGCAGTCATCTATTCGTTTCTTCTCTCTGTTCATTATCAAGCTGAGAACATACCATCCTGAATTTTCACAGGACAGTTGTCAAAAGTCAATTCATCTGTCACTCATTGTATAGTAACTGTCAAAACTGATGGTGAAGGCAAATCTCTGTGCATATGATCCACAAACTGAGCTAGGCTGGAAGAAGTCAGGGACTGTTGCACATTGTCGGCAACGTAAATAGCTCTTATTTCACTAAAGAAAGTTCAGTCCTTGCAATGCCGTTTAGGTCCTTCTGTTTTCTGACCCGCACAGTCCATTCCCACTGTCTCCTTAACCTCTGCTGCCTTCCCTCTCCTGTTACTCACTGGGCTATGTGCACACGGACTCTCCAGTCTCCTTGCCTAGACTGCTGTTCCAAGATATCCACGTGGCTAATTCGTACTTTGTCTTTCTGATATCATCATTCACATATCACCCAAGAGCCTTATGTTAAATTGCAACCTACTCTTTCTTGAACCATGCTTGATCTTCTGAAGCCTGATCAGCTTGTTTTTTTTTAACATTGATGATTTTTTTTTAATGAACTGTGTAATCTCTTCTACGTGACAGTCAATGTTTCTTTATCAACCTGCTAGACCTTCCTCTCCCATAGAACAGGAGAAATTGTCTGTTTTTACACCCAAATGTACTCAGAGGAGAAAGGGATGACAGAGGATGAGATGGTTAGATGGCATCACTGAGTCAATGGACTTGAATTTGAGCAAACCCCAGGAAATAGAGGACAGCAAAGCCTGCTGTGCTACAGTCAATTGTAAAGAGTTGTAAGGGATTTTAGGATTGTAAAGAGATTGTAAGGGATTGTAAAGAGTTGGATACAACTTAGAGACTGAACAAAAACATACTCAGATCCCCAGAATGGTGCCTTACTCACTTAATTATTCAATAAATACTTTTTGAATTAATGAATAATTTTCTAATGATCATTCCAATTTTTTTTGTAAATTACCTGAAATTGCACATCTACTCAACTTACTCTCCTGCTCTCTGAAATGGTAATATCAAACCTATTCACTGCACTGACAACCTCCAGCCCTGCCCCTTCACCTGAGCAGCTTGATAAAGTTATCCATATGATCAGATTGACTTAACGTAATGGAAAAATTCTCAGTCCTCTTTTACTTGTCTTTAATACTATTTACCATTTTCTCCTTGAAGTAATATTTCTTTGATTTCAAAGACACTACTCCGATTGGATTTTCCTTCTACCCTTCTGACACTCTCACCAGTTTTCTTTTCAGGCTTATACTCCTTTCCCCACCTACTGGATTCTCCATCTGTGTTTCTCTGTTTCAGGCCACCTTCTCTCCTTAATCAAAGTCCTATATCAGGTAATATCATTTACTTTCTAGGTTTTAATTCTTATTAAGACACTCAAGCAGCACTCTCATCTAAACTTCTGCTTCTAAGTTTCATACTGTTGAATACATATATCCCTCATAATTTAAATATGATGTTGCTGTTCACTTGCCAAGTCGTGTCCCACTCTTAGCAATCCCATGGACTGCAGCACATCAGGCTTCTCTGTCACTCACCATCTCCCAGAGTTTGCCCAAGTTCACGTCCAATTGAATTGGTGATGCCATTCAACAATTTTGTCCTCTGTCATCCCCTTCTCCTCCTGCCTTCAATCTTTCCCTGCATCAGGGTCTTCTCCAGTGAGTCAGCTCTTCACATCAGGTGGCCAAAATATTGGAAGTTCAGCCTCAGCATCAATCCTTCCAAAGAGTATTCAGGGTTGATTTCCTTTAAGATTGCTGTGATAACACACAAATATTAACCCACGTGTCTCAAGGCTTTGGTTGTTGCTGCGTTGTGCTTACTCGCTTAGTCATTTGCTCTTTGCAACCCTGTGAACTGTAGCTCATCAGGTTCCTCTGTCCATGGAATTTGCCAGGCAAGAATACCAGAGTGGGTTGCCATTTGCTACTCCAGGGATTCTTCCAGACCCAGGGTTCAAACCTGCATCTCTTGAGTCTTCTGCATTGGTAGGAATCTTCATACCCCTGAAACTTCCCTTTAACAGGCCTCATGCACTGAGTGTCAGTGGGAGGGAGTCAGCATTTGAACACAAATCAGTCTGCCACCCTCTCCCCTGTTATACTCCAGTTGCTTGCTTCCAAAAGAAAAGCAAACTTTTGTTTCCCCAACCGGACCTCTCGAGAATTGGCTTTTTTTTTTTAACCTTTTATTATATATTGGAGTGCAGTTGATTAACAATGGTATGTTAGTTCCAGGTGTATATCAAAGTGATTCGGTTATACATATACATGTACCTATTCTTTTTTTCAAATTCTTTTCTTGATTAAGTTGTTACAGAATATTGAGCAGAATTCCCTGTGTTATACAGCAGGTCCTTGTTGGGTGTCCACATTAAACATAGTAGTGTGTACATGTTAATCCCATGATCAGCAAGCAGCTAGACCCCACTTTGGGTAACGGAAGGACACAGGGTGTATGTTTGCTAACTATGTGGTGGGAGTAATAGCATCTACCTTATGGGACTGTTGTGAAGATGAAATGAGTTACTCACCAAAGCTATCAGGACTTGGCCTGACAGGTAATGTGCAAGTATTTTAAACTGTATTTTTCTTGTTAAAACTCACAAGTTTCACAACCACTTTAGCTTTGACTATGTGTTTTGCTTTTTTTGTGACTTGCTTATGGTGACTTGTCTCTTGGTGTGATATGCAATATTTGTGTTGTGAGTTCATTTCCTTGGAATTTATCTGAAGAAAGATTTAAGACCTGAATTTGAGAAACATTCCTTAACAGGTTGTTTGGGATTTGCATTTCCTGGGTCTCTGGGATCATTTCCAACCTGACATCATTTTTAAACTACACATTTGACTTCAAGCTTTTTCTGAGGCCACTACCAGTGCAAAGGAAAGCTCATGGATAAGAATTCTCTAGAGAGACTTCCTTCTCTTGCCACACAGAGCAAGTTTGCAGGATGCAGACCTCTATGACTTTAGCTAGAAGACTCCCCATCTGCCTGGCCAATGATTCATTCTTTAGAATTGCTCTGTGTCTTCCTACATCACCTTCTTACTTTCACAGATGTCAGACCTGCAGGACAATCTAAAGAATTTTCCTGTCTTCTTTTGCACCTTCTGATTGATCCTTCACATGACTTTTCCCCAAATATCTCTTGAACATGTGGTCACAAGTGGACTGGTCAGAACTGACACAAGTGGCCAGTGCTATTCTAGAACAAGCATCGTTCTCTAGAGCAACATTATTTGCTGATTCTCTCTCCCCAAGTTTTATCTTATATTAACATCAACTCTATGACAGACAGTGCAGTAAAAAAAAAAAATTGGTAATAATAATAATATTTTACTTTTAATGCTAGGCCTTCTAGGAGGAAGGTCTTAGTTTGCTATATTGCCAGAAGTGAAGATCAACCCTGTCTTTTCCTCATCAGTTTAAAATAAGAGGCACATTGGCCAAAAATATTAAATGCATTAGTGAAAAATGTGTATGATGAAGTCTTTCTTAAATATTTCCTTTTTATATTCATGAAACTCTTAATTTACCATGCTACTGGAGGGCATGTCAGTATTGGTATAACATTTTTCAGAATCTGATGATGCATAAATGTGACTACAGTGTAAGCTAATAAAAGTAACTGTAACAACCTAGAGGGGTGGGATGGAGAAGGCAATGGCACCCCACTCCAGTACTCTTGCCTGGAAAATCCCATGGACGGAGGAGCCTGGTAGGCTGCAGTCCATGTGGTCCTAAGAGTTGGATATGACTGAGCGTCTTCACTTTCACTTTTTACTTTCATGCATTGGAGAAGGAAATGGCAACCCACTCCAGTGTTCTTGCCTGGAGAATCCCAGGGACGGGGGATCCTGGTGGGCTGCCGTCTATGGGGTCGCACAGAGTCGGACATGACTGAAGCGACTAAGCAGACTAAGCAGAGGGGTGGGATGGGGTGGGAGCTGGGAGGGAGGCTCAAGAGGGAGGGGACATATGTATATGTATGTCTGATTCATGTTGATGTATGGCAGAAACCAACGCAGTGTTGTAAAGGAACTATCCTTTAATTAGATATTAAAAAAAAAAAAAGTAATTGTAAAATGTCTCCTCTTCTTTTCCATGGTTCCATGACAGGTTTCCCAGAAACATAAAGATCTTTATATTCTATGAGAAGTGTGGTTGTTATTTATGGTCATTAATCCCCATCCTTTTAACTGAATGCACCTTGGGTTTAACCAGAGTTGACTTAGGAAGGCATTTATTTTGGGTGAGTGCCTCACTTCACCCAAATCACAAGTGCTCTTTGCTTCATGGAACTCTATTGCTTTTGTTGCCTAGAACCAATTAAATCTTAGCTAATCTTTCGCTCTTTTAATTTTCCTCGATACTTTTCATAATGAAATGTGCAAATGACTAATGCAAGATTACACCCACTTTCTGATTTATCCACCTATGGATCAGGACACCAAATTGTCTCCAGCTTATTATAAATTTGCTTTTCTCAGTTATGGCCAATAACAAGATTTCTTTTGTTCTGGTTTAGCAATACACCCAGTTATCTCTATTATTTAACTAATTTACCCTTACGGTACTGTCTAAAGTATATGCCTATCGTTTAAAATTATATACATGTGTGTATGCATCCACTTCCCCCATAGCTTTGTATTATGCATCTCTTTGCTTCAGAATGTTGGGGCTTAATTTCTATTCCTTTGTGTATTAAAGGCTTTTGAGAGAAGTCTGCCATTGAGGAATCTTCAAAATTCCCTCTAGCAAAAGTGAATTGACCTCTGTTTCATAAATATGTCTTTTCAAGGCCCTGGATTAGTTTCAGTCATGTCTGACTCTTTGAGATCCCATGGACTGCAGCCTGCCAGGCTCCTCTGACCATGGGATTCTTCAAGCAAGAATACTGGAGTGGGTAGCCATGCTCCTTCTCTAGGGGATCTTCCCGACACAGGGATCGAACCTAGGTCTCCCTCATGCAGATAGATTCTTTACAGTCTAACCCACAAGGGAAGCCCAACTTTTAAGTATATGACTTGAAATTAAACTTCAATAAAGACTCACTGTACTCTAGTTCCTTTTCAGGGAAAATGACCATGTACATGCTCCCTTTCCATTTATATAGTAAAGATGGGCAACATTTAGAAAGGATGGCTGGAAGGGTAGTGGCCTGACATTTTCTCTGGATATTGGAAATTCTTTGTTGGATTAAGTCAGACCAGCATAGAGCCTTAATCCTCTACGACATAAGAATGAGACCTTACGAAAATGCTTTTACAAAGATGTAAAGAAAGAATATTACAAGAGCTTGCTCCTTAAAATTTATTAGATTATCTACTATAAAGTTATTGTCATTTTTTTAAAAAACTGTGTGGATATTATTGATGGCTACTATTTTTATTTGGGGCTTCTCCGGTAGCTCAGACAGTAAAGAATCTGCCTACAGTGAGGGAGACCGAGGCTCAGTCCCTGGGTCTAGAAGATCCCTATTTGGTACTCTTTTCACAAAAACTAATAAGATATATTATCTTATCTGGCTAAAAGGAAAAGTGTGTCATGGTAAAACAAAAAGATGTGTGTGTGTGTGTGTGTGTACAATTAACTTTTGGAAAATCTTATCATGCAACTGTGTCATAATTTCTGTATGTAGATGGAAAGCCAAGAGCCATATGAGCCCACCACTAGAAAACAATTTTTCCTGACATGGACTTTATAATCCTATGCTTTACAGAATTTTTTCTAATTTAATTTTCCCTCCATTCTAACATCCTCACTTAACTAATTTTATTTTATTCTTTAAATTATATATACTTTATATATATAAAATGTAATTATATATAATATTTTATATAATTAGACATATTAATCTTTCTTGAAAGCAGAAAAAAATATGGAAAATAGATTAATCCTCTATATACAACTTAAATATCATTCTTTCATATATCAAAGGGCATAGAGTATTTGAAATTTCACATATGCATAATGCACATTTGTTTATCAAATAAAGAAAACTAGAATTTGAAAGGTAAAGTCATTTCTTCTTTGTTTATTTTAAAATATTAGTAGTTTATAATCTTGCCTGGCTTTTATTTCAATAAAGTAATCCTCTATTACCATAGTACAGATTAATGTTTTAAAAATTAATTGCATTCAAAATTTACAAATAGATTTATATTATTAAAATGTACATTATATTTTTTAAAGTTATTTTACTTTTCAAAAATCAGTGTACACATCTAGAGTATCAAAAAATGCCTGCTGTCAGAACTTCGGAATACCAGCAAATGCCACCCTGAGTCTATAATGAAATGTAAATTTCCTTTTCCATTGTTTGTATTGTATTTTTAAACATCAAAAAAGAGAAAGAGAGATGAAAAGTTTTTAGCATTTCAATGCAACATAGTTTTTCAATAATTGAAAAAGTTGGTAGGCTAGAAAACATGCATTACTATAGTGACAAGGAGAATAAATGATTTGTGATGTGAAAGAGAAAAAAGATGAATTAATATATTTTGATTTCCAATTCACTTCTTCAAGCAGAATGAAAAAGTGCATCAGTGTCTCTCCAAATTAAGTTAGATTTCTTTCTAAGAGTCAAATTTGCTTGTCTTTTGGTTGATAGTTAGTTACAGGCAAAAATCTTTTACCCTAATGATTTACAGACCTGCTAAAATACCTAGGTGTAATTCCACTTAGAATCTTAATGAACTTTAGTAGTTGTTGTTGTTTAGTTGCTAAGTCATGTCTGACTGCAACCCCACAGACAGCAGAACCCCAGGCTCCCCTGTCCATGGGATTCTCCAGGCAAGAATCCTAGAGTGGGTTGCCATGCTCTCCTTCAGAGGATCTTCCTGATCCAGGATAAAACTCACGTGTCATTATGTTTCCTGCATTGATAGATTGGTTCTTTCCTTCTAGGGCCACCTGGGAAGACTGATTTGATGTATACTAACATACAAAATATATCTTCAATATTCCAAATGATTTTAAATATCTCAAATTTGTATAGGATATGTGTGCATATTCTGTAAAATTTCTGAGGAAGGAAGGTAGAACCTTCTCTTGATGGTACAGGTTAGGAATAATTGGCTCACTAGGGTAGAGCAGGACACACTTTTGCTTTGTATGGATGAACCAGTGTTAAATGTTAGTATGCAGCCAAGTCACCCTACTGGTAACAGAAACATAGAAAGATAAGAATTCCCTGTGTGAGAAAAGTTTAAATCTTCATAACATCATTCTTTTGCCTCCTAAGTTATCTGGCCTATGCCGTGGAATCACTTAACTCAAAAAAAAAAAAAAAAAAAAACAGTGGACACATTATAATCATTCTCAGATTCTTATAGTGCATCCCTAAAAGTCTGTCAATATTTAGCAGAAAAAATATGTATGAGGTCTGCACTTTAAAATATATGTATGCAGAATAAATCAAATTTTAAATATGCATATATGTGATCAAGTTGATGCCATAAGTACTATAAATATATACTCATTCATGAATATCATGGTGACTTTCCCCTGCTGCTGCTAAGTCACTTCAGTCGTGTCCGACTCTGTGTGACCCCATGGACTGCAGCCCACCAGGCTCCCCCGTCCCTGGGATTCTCCAGGCAAGAACACTGGAGTGAGTTGCCATTTCCTTCTACAATGCATGAAAGTGAAAAGTGAAGTTGCTCAGTCATGTCCGACCCTCAGCGACCCCATGGACTTCAGCCTTCCAGGCTCCTCCATCCATGGGACTTTCCAGGCAAGAATACTGGAGTGGGGTGCCATTGACTTTCCCCTATAAGTATACAAAGCAAAAATAATGGAATATTTCCCAAGGTGTTAGAGCAAGAAATAAAATTGAAACAATGTTGCCTCAACTTTTTGTTGTGATCATCTGTTAATTTTCTCACAGCTGATTTTATTTAATGAGGAGATGAGATTAGCTGACTTTGCAGTTAAAACATTATTGCAAAGAGAAAAGAGGACATCTTTAACACATTGTGTCTTTCCCATTTAAAAAAAATTTCAGGGAGTGTTTAGTATACCTTTCTATGTTGTATTTTTTTTGCTTCTGAAGTAATACTTTTAAATTTAAGAATACAATAGCTATCACAAAATAGAGATGTACATATTGTACTACTTCCTTTTAAAATTAGTGCTAACATAGCATGAGGGAAGTGTAATTCAACTAGAGAAATGAAAATTTACATTTTTTATCCCTGAAACTGAAAACTGATTCTCTGAAAATCATTTGCATTAATAAAATCTGTCAAAATGTGTTGAATATATGCAACATTTAGACAAATGTCACCATTATCTCTTGCTCAGACATGGTTTAAGGACCATGTTCATCATGTCCTTTATTATATCATCCATGCATATTAAGACTACAAATGACTTTCAGCTACTTAAATTCATAATCATGATATAATATCTGTGCCTTTATAGAGTCCCAGCATAATGTTGCATATATTCTTCTTTTCAACTGACTTTGTTCTTTCACAGTGAAGTGCTGTGACAGATAGTTCCACCAGAAATTTTTGAAGCAAATAATTGGTATAGTTTCTTGTAGCTTACAATATCACATTGAATGCTTATAGATGGTCACAAAAGGAAACCTGACAAACTCAGTTGAAATGGACACATTTCCTACCATATGCCTGTCATATGTAATTAGCTTTTTAAAGGTAAGTAGAACAAGGAATTTGCATAATGTCACCCTACTTGGTAGAAATCTATTATTATCTCATTATATAGGGCAATGTCAGTTATATAATATCCTGCTTAGAATTACATAAGGATAATTTGCTATTAAGTTATGGCTACAATAATAGCTAAACTAAATCAGGATAATTATGAATGCCATTTTTATTGTAGCTTTTTTACCTATTGTTTTTAAGAATGGGATAAACCTGCACAATCACAAAGCTAATTTACATTAGCTTTTATGCAGGTAGGGCTTCCCAGGTGGCTCAGTGGTAAAGAGTCTTCATAACAATGCAGGAGACTCCTGAGACCCAGTTTTGATCTCTGGATCTGGAAGGTCCCCTGGAGGAGGAAAGGGTAACCCACTCCAGTATTCTTGCCTGGAAAATCCCATGGACAGAGGACCCCAAAGGACTACAGTCCATTGGGCCTCAAAGAGTCAGATGCAGCTGAGCATGCATGTGCAGTATTTATGCAAATACACACTGATTACTGGGCTTCCCTGGTGGCTCAGATGACAAAGGATCTCCTTGCAATGCAGGAGACACTGGGTTCGAACCCTGGGTCAGGAAGATCCCTTGGAGAAGAAAATGGCTATCCACTCTAGTATTTATGCCTGGAGAATCCCATGGACATCAGAGCATAAAGGGCTATATTGTCCATGGGGTCCCAAAAAGTCATACAGGACTGAGCGACTAACACACAATGATTATCACATTCAATTTTATTGATGTTCTTACTAAAGAAATGATTTCTCAAGCTATTAAAGTGATAATAATTACACTTAGAATCACTCTAGTCATTAGGAGGGAATTAAGTGGAAAGCTTTGATAAGCTTCTGTGGAAGCCTTTTGTTTATTGAAGTATAGTTGACTTGCAATATTATATTCAGTTCAGTCACTTGGTTGTGTCCGACTCTTTGCGAGCCCATGAATCGTAGCACGTCAGGCCTCCCTGTCCATCACCAACTCCCGGAGTTCACTCAGATGAACGTCCATTGAGTCAGTGATGCCATCCAGCCATCTCATCCTCTGTTGTCCCCTTCTCCTCCTGCCCCCAATCCCTCCCAGTATCAGAGTCTTTTCCAGTGAGTCAACTCTTTGCATGAGGTGGCCAAAGTACTGGAGTTTCAGCTTTAGCATCAGTCCTTCCAAAGAAATCCCAGGGCTGCTCTCCTTCTGAATGGACTGGTTGGATCTCCTTGCAGTCCAAGGGACTCTCAAGAGTCTTCTCCAATACCACAGTTCAAAAGCATCAATTCTTCAGTGCTCAGCTTTCCTCACAGTCCAACTCTCACATCCATACATGATCACCAGAAAAACCACAGCCTTGACTAGATGGACCTTTGTTGGCAAAGTAATGTCTCTGCTTTTGAATATGCTATCTAGGTTGGTCATAACTTTCCTTCCAAGGAGTAAACGTCTTTTAATTTCATGGCTGCAGTCACCATCTGTAGTGATTTTGGAGCCCAGAAAAATAAAGTCTGCCACTGTTTCTACTGTTTCCCCATCTATTTCCCATGAAGTAATGGGACCAGATGCTATGATCTTCATTTTCTGAATGTTGAGTTTTAAGCCAACTTTTTCACTCTCCTCTTTCATCTTCATCAAGAGGCTTTTTAGTTCTTCTTCACTTTCTGCCATAAGGGTGGTGTCATCTGCATATCTGAGGTTATTGATATTTCTCCCGGCAATCTTGATTCCAGCTTGTGTTTCATCCAGCCCCGCATTTCTCATGATGTACTCTGCATATAAGTTAAATAAGCAGGGTGACAATATACAGCCTTGACATACTCCTTTTCCTATTTGGAACCAGTCTGTTGTTCCATGTCTAGTTCTAACTGTTGCTTCCTGACCTGCATACAAATTTCTCAAGAGGCAGGTCAGGTGGTCTGGTATTCCCATCTCTTTCAGAATTTTCCACAATTTATTGTGATCCACACAGTCAAAGGCTTTGGCATAGTCAGTAAAGCAGAAATATTAGTTTCAGGTATATAGCATTGTGATTTAGTGCTTTTACAGATTACACTTCATTGAAAGTTATTATACAATAATGGCTATCATGCCCAATGCCATATAGTCTATCCTGGGTGCTTATCTATTTTTTATATGGTAGTCTGTATTGTTTAATCTCATAACCTTAACCTTACCCTCTCTCTTCCCTCTTCCCTTAGGTAAGCACTAACCACTAGTTTGTTTTCTATATTTATGACTCTATTTCTGATGTACATATAATGTTTGTATTATTTTTTAGACTCCACATATAGGTGATATTATACAATGTTTGTTGTTCTCTGACATTTCACTAAGCATAATAACTAAACACAATATTCCCTAGGTTCATTCATGTTACTGCAAATGGCAGAATTTATAAGAAATGTTCCATTGTATGTGTGTGTGTATATATATATATATATATATATATATATATATTCCATTGTGTTTATATATAAAGTTATGTTTGTATATTTATATTTATTTATATATTATGTTGCATACATATATATAAAACACATCTTCTGTTTATCCATTCAGCTGTTAATGGGCATTTAGGTAGCTTTAGGTTGCTTTCATATCTTGGCTAGTGTAAATAGTGTTGCTCTGAACACTGGTTTCCATATATCTTCAAAATAGTTTTCATTTTTTCTGGATATATACCCAGGAGTGGGATTGCTGAATCATACAGTAGTTCTTCTCCAGCAGCACAGTGCTAGTGCTAGAGAATTCTCCTGAGAGTCCCTTGACTCTCTTCGGCAGGAAAATCAAACTATAGGAAATCAACCCTGAATACTCATTGGAAGAACTGATGCTGATGCTAAAGCTCCAATAGTTTGGCCACCTGATGTGAAGAGCTGACTCACTGAAAAAGACTCTGATGCTGGGAAAGATTGAAGGCAGAAGGGAATGACAGAGGATGAGAGGGTTGGATAGCATCATCGGCTTGATGGACATGAACTTGGGCAAACTCCAAGAGATGGTGAGGGACAGGGAGCCCTGGCTTACTGCAATCCATGGGGTTGCAAAGAAGTGGACAGGACTTAGCTACTGAACAAAAGCAACATAGTAGCTCTATTTTTAGTTTTTGTTTTGTTTTGTTTTTTTTTTTGAGAAATCTCCATGCTGTTTTCTATAGTGGCTGTGCTGAATGTCACTGTTTTGAGATTGCTGTACACTGGTACTTTGTGATCACTGAATATATGACAAAATGGAAGAAGCCATGATAGTTCTCTTGGATTGCAGCATGTGCTCTTTCTAGGTGGCTGGTAATAGTGGAGATGTCCTTGTTTAAAAGTGTAAACAAAATACTTTTGTGATACTTCCTAATCTGAACTGAGTGATTTCAGTCAGGTGCAATTAGGCTCATACAAGTCAAAATTTTGCAATTTTATCCTATCCCCCTTTATAGAAACATATATATGAGATGTTAAAAGTTCTCTTCAGTCTTCACCTGGGTCTCCTGCATTGCAGACACATTCTTTACCATCTGAGCCATCAGGGAAACCCAGGAATACCTTAGAAAGTGGAGTCGCTCAGTCATGTCCAACTCTTTGCAACCCCATGGTATGTAGCCTGCCAGGATCCTCCATGTATGGGATTTTCTAGGCAAGAATACTGGAGTGGGTTGCCATTTCCTTCTCCAAGGAATACCTTACACAATGATAATTGTATTTAACTAGTTCAACTTTAGTAATTTCTGCTTCTTTTTGAAGTAAACTTGTTTATGTATAGAGAACTCTGATTGATATAAGAAGTTTGCCAAAGAAATTAGTATTTTCCTTTAGTAACTAGACTTATGGAAACCACATTTATTGACTTTGCTTACTTTCAGTGCTAGATTCTTCTGTGCCAGCCCATTTCTGTTATAAGAAAACTGTCTCTGCCTGATCCAAAGGAAGAACCTAGCTTCTGTCTCCATGCTATGACTCACTGCAACAACTGAGCCTGATTGAATTAAGAGTGGACTCTTGGGTCAATAGGAGCTACAATATTAGCATAAACGAGAGTTACCTTACTAGGAAACTAGACTCCTTTTTATCCTCTCTCTCCTTTTTTACCCTGTAGCACCCCATTTTCTTTCTTTCTTTCTTTTTTTGCTTAAACCTTGACTAACAGATAACCCTAAAAGTTAAAAGCAACATGTCTAAGACAATAAGAAGAATTGTTCTGAGGAAAGCATTATACTAATGATCCAAAACAAGAAACTTCTGAAACTAGAAAATCCAATTGTTTCAACTGCAAATTTAGTAGCAGTTTAGGATGAAGAAACCACTACCTGGGCTGGACTGTAAGATCACATCCCCCATCTTCCCCTTGCTCTCTGAAAACTCCAATTCAGGTGTCTAGGGAGTTAGCTCATCTCCAGACACTCCTCACTGTGCATCAGCTGAATTAAGTGTTTAATCTCTATTTGAGAGATAATACCTTTTTTTTCAATATAGTTCTATTTTCTATGAATTTTGGACAAGCTCATAAAAAACTAATCTCAAGAAATGTCCTCCTATTAGATGGAGATGATTTAACTGTGGGGCCAATACTGTCATGACCTTAGAGAAGCAAATAAAGAAAAGGGTTAGGGAGAGGGAGAGAGAGAGTGAGTATGAGTAGACGAAGGGACATGTGGGCTTGTTGGATTTTTTTCAAGGAAGGTCTCTGTTTGCTTTGTCTTTTAACATAATTTAGTCCAGATTATCTACTTTATTTGCACATAAAGAAATTTTAGCTCAATTGGTAAAGAATCTGCCTGCAATGCAGGAGACCCCAGTTCAATTCCTGGGTCTGGAAGATCTGCTGGAGAAGAGATAGGCTACCCACTCCAGTATTCTTGGGCTTCCCTTGTGGCTCAGCTGGTAAAGAATCCTCCTGCAATGCAGGAGACCGAGGTTCAATCCCTGGGTTGGGAAGATCCCTGGAGAAGGCAAAGGCTACCTACTTCAGTATTCTGGGCTGGAGATTTCCATGGACTATACAGACCATGAGGTTGCAAAGAGTCGGACACGACTGAGTGACTTTCACACTCACTTAAAGAAATTATAGTGTAATTCTAATAAATATCTTTTTTTAAATTAAATTAGTTTGAAGTGCTTCAGTTTTTAAAACCAAAAGTCATTTAACAGACACATTTTGAAAAGACAAATAACCTTCTTCTTCCTTATTGTAAAGATCAATAAGTGCTTACCATAAAAAAAAAGGCTTATCTTAGCTCAATCCCCAAAACACCCACTATCACATATTTATTGTCTTATCATTTTAAAACACTTACTATTATTGAATCTTAACACAATCTGTAAGAAAGATTATGTTATCTCAGTTGTACTGATGAAGATTAACAGGGTAAATGTCACTTAAAACACAATATGAGCTCCATGATGACAGTGATTTCCCTTTTTGGTTCTCTGTGAACTGCACAATGTTGGCACACAGTATTATTTCTTGAATAAATGAATCAATAAATATTCAGGGATGTGCACAAATATCTAGAGACTAGAAACTAGATTATCTCTATTGAAGTGAGACTATGCTTTTAATTAGACCCTGGGTAAATAGGCAAGAAACTTTTTTTATGGTTGTTACATGGAAGTTATATTGTTTTAAAATATCTTCCATAAAACTAGTACTTTCTAGTGTTAGAATATCAGTGAATCCTTGATGCTATGCTATGCCAAGTCCCTCCAGTCGTGTCTGACTCTTTGTGACTGCTCTGACTGCAGCCCGCCAGGCTTCTCTTTCTATGGGATCCTCCAGGCAAGAATACTGGAGTGGGTTGCCATTTCCTTCTCCATGAATCCATGAAAACAGCTATCAGAATATGATCTACTGAAGACTAGGGAGACTGATAGTGTTAAATGCAGGAATATTTTGATGGACTAATAAAAACAGATATGTTTCAAATTTTCCTTATTGTAAAATTTGAATATTATTATGTATATAGCCTACCTTGTCCTGCCACCAGCCCTATTCTGTATGTTGATAAAAGACCAACTATACAATTAAAATTATATCTTGTACCAACTATATATTTAGGTGAGGGTATAGAAGTAAACAAATACATAAAGCATATACTTAGGAAATTTGAAGAGTGCATAGTAAGAAATATTTATGCTTAGTGTCAAAGTGTGGGTTCTTTGCCCATGGCTTTGGTTATTAGAACAGTATCATTTATTGAGCAGAGGAAATGATGCACAGCAATGCAGAAAATAATAATAATATTTACATAGGAACTTAGGATAGAAAGACTGAAATACTCTTTTGAGAGCACAAAATAGTTGGTTTTTTGTTTCTTTTTTTTTTTTCTGATGTGAGTTTTAGATATAAGGTTTACATTTGTGTGTACACATTTAGAGATATAAGATTAGTGAAATTAAATAAAAATACTATGGAATTACTACGGCATGAGAGGGTATGTTAGCCTGCTCAGGCTGCCATAACAAAATACCACAGGCTGAGTGGCATATACAACAAAAATTAATGTCACAGTTCTGGAGTTTCGAACACTTGAGACCAAGGCAGCAGCAGACTCAGTTCCTGGTAAGAGCTCTCCCTGGCTTTCAGATGGCTGGCTGCCTTCTTGCTGCGACTTCACATGGTCTTTCCTCAGTGTGTGTGCTAGGAGAGAGTCAGAGATCTCTTTCCATTCCTCTTATTATGGTCTCTTATCCTAGGGGATTAGGGCTGCACCCTTATGACTTCATTTAACCCAAATCACCTCCTAAAGGCCTGAGTTCCATCACACTACTGGATCAGTTTAGTTCAGTCACTCAGTTGTGTCCTACTCTTTGTGACCCCATGGACTGCAACACATCAGGCTTCCCTATCCATCACCAACTCCCAAAGCTTGCTGAAACTCACGTGCATCAAGTCAGTGATGCCATCCCACCATCTCACCTATTGTCATCTCCTGACTTCAATCTTTCCCAGCTTCAGGGTCTTTTCCAGTAAGTCAGTCCTTCGTATCAGGTGACCAAAGTATTGGAGCTTCAGGTTCAGCATTAGTCCTTCCAATGATTATTCTGGACTGATTTCCTTTACGATAGACTGGATTGATTGCCTGGCAGTCCAAGGGACTCTCAAGAGTCTTCTCCAATACCACAGTTCAAAAGCATCAATTCTTTAGTGTTCAGCTTTCTTGATGGTCTAACTCTCACATCCATACATGACTACTGGAAAAACCATAGCTTTCACTAGATGGACCTTTGTCAGCAAAGCAATGTCTCTGCTTTTTAATATGCTGTTGAGGTTGGTTGTAACTTTTCTCCCAAGGAGCAAACGTCTTTTAATTTCATGGCTGCAGTCACCATCTGCAGTGATTTTAGAGCCCAAGAAAATAAAGTTTGTCACTGTATCCATTGTTTCCCCATCTATTTGCCATGAAGTGATGGTACCAGATGCCATGATCTTAGTTTTCTGAATGTTGAGTTTTAAGCCAACTTTTTTATTCTCCTCTTTCATTTTCATGAGGAGACTCTTTAGTTCCTCTACACTTTCTTCCATAAGAGTGTTATATCTGCATCAGTTCAGTTTGGTTCAGTCGCGCAGTTGTGTCCAACTCTTTGCGACACCATGAGTCACAGCAAGCCAGGCCTCCCTGTCCATCACCAACTCCCAGAGTCTAATCAAACTCATGTTCAAGTTGATGATGCCATCCAGCCATCTCATCCTCTGTCGTCCCCTTCTCCTCCTGCCCCCAATCCCTCCCAGCAGCAGGGTCTTTTCCAATGAGTCAACTCTTTGCATAAGGTGGCCAAAGTACTGGAGTTTCAGCTTTAGCATCAGTCCTTCCAAAGAACACCCAGGACTGATGTCCTTTAGGATGGACTGGTTGGATCTCCTTGCAGTCCAAGGGACTCTCAAGAGTCTTCTCCAACACCACAGTTCAAAAGCATCAATTTTTAAGTGTTCAGCTTTCTTTACAGTCTAACTCTCACATCCATACATGACCACTGGAAAAACCATAGACTTGACTAGATGGACCTTTGTTGGCAAAGTAATGTCTCTGCTTTTGAATATGCTATCTAGGTTGGTCATAACTTTCCTTCAAAGGAGTAAGCCTCTTTTAATTTCATGGCTGCAGTCACCATCTGCAGTGATTTTGGAGTCCACAAAAATAAAGTCTGACACTGTTTCCACTGTTTACCCATCCATTTCCCATGAAGTGATGGGACCAGATGCCATGATCTTCGTTTTCTGAATGTTGAGCTTTAAGCCAACTTTTTCACTCTCCTTTTTCACTTTCATCAAGAGGCTTTTTAGTTCCTCTTCACTTTCTGCCATAAGAGTGGTGTCATCTGCATATCTGAGGTTATTGATATTTCTCCCAGCGATCTTGATTTCAGCTTATTCTTCATCCAGCCTGGAATTTCACATGATGTACTCTGCATGTAAGTTAAATAAGCAGGGTGACAATATGCAGCCTTGATGTACTTCTTTCCCAATTTGGAACCAGTCTATTGTTCCATGTCTGTTCTAACTGTTGCTTCTTGACATGCACACAAGATTTCTCAGAAGGCAGGAAAGGTGGTCTGGTATTCCCATCTCTTTAAGAATTTTCCACTGTTTGTTGTGATCCACACAGTCAAAGGCTTTGTCATAATCAAAAAAGTAGTAGATGTTTTTCTGGTACTCTCTTGCTTTTCCAACGATCCAACAGATTTTGGCAATTTGATCTCTGGTTCTTCTGCCTTTTCTAAATCCAACTTGAATGTCTGGAAGTTCTCAATTCACACACTACTGAAGCCTAGCTTGGAGAATGTTGATCATTACTATGCTAGCATGTGAGATGAATGCAATTATGTGGTAGTTTGAACATTCTCTGGCATTGCCTTTCTTTGGGATTGGTATGAAAACTGACCTTTTCGAGTCTTGTGGCCACTGCTGAATTTTCCAAATTTGCTGGGATATTGAGCATAGCACTTTCACTGCATAATCTTTTAGTATTTGAAATAGCTCAACTGGAATTCCATAACCTCCCCTAGCTTTGTTTATAGTGATGCTTCCTAAGGCTCACTTGACTTTGTATTCCAGGATCTCTGACTCTAGGTGAGTGATCACACTATTGTGGTGATCTGGGTCATTAGGATCTTCTGTGTATTTTTGTCACTTCTTCTTAATATCTACTGCTTCTGTTGGGTCCATACAGTTTCTGTCCTTTATTTTGCCCATCTTTGCATGAAATGTTCCCTTGATATCTCTCATTTTCTTGAAGAGATCTGGAGTCTTTCCCATTCTATTGTTTTCCTCTGTTTCTTTGCATTGATCTCTGAGGGAGGCTTCCTTATCTCTCCTTGTTATTCTTTGGAACTCTGCCTTCAGATGGGTATATCTTTCCTTTTCTCCTCTGCCTTTCACTGCTCTTCTTTTCTCAGCTATTTGTATGGTCTCCTCAGACAACCATTTTGCATTTTTCAGTTCTTTTTCTTGGGGATGGTCTTGATCACTGCTTCCTGTACAATGTCATGAACTTCCATTCATAGTTCTTCAGGCACTCTGACTATCATATCTAATCCCTTAAATGTATTCATCACTTCCATTGTATAATCCTGAGGGGTTTGATTTAGGTCATATCTGAATGATCTAGCAGTTTTCCCTATTCAATTTCAGTCTGAATTTGGCAATAAGGAGTTCATGCTCTGAGTCACAGTAAGCTCCTGGTCTTGTTTCTGCTGACTGTATAGAGCTTCTCCATCTTTGGCTGTAAAGCATATAAACAATCTGATTTTGGTTTTGACCATCTGGTGATGTCCATGTGTAGAGTCATGGCTTGTGTTGTTGGAAGTGGGTGTTTACTATAACCAGTGCATTCTCTTGGTGAAACTCTGTTAGCCTTCTACCTGCTTCATTTTGTACTCCAAGACCAAACTTTTATGTTACTCCAGGGATCTCTTGAATTCCTACTTTTGCATTCTAGTCCCCTATGATGAAAAGAACATCTTTTAATTTTTTTTTTCCCCTCTGGTGTTAATTCTAGAAGGTCTTGTAAGTCATCATAGAACCACTGAACCTCAGCTTCTTCAACACTAGTGATTGGTGCATAGGCTTGCATTACTGTGGCATTGAATGGTTTGGCTTGAAAACCAACAGAGATCTTTCTGTCATTTTTTGAGATTGCACCCAAGTACTGCATTTTGGACTCTTTTGTTGACTATGAGGGCTACTCCATGTCTTCTAAGGGGTTCCTGCACACAGTAATAGATATAATGGTCATGTGAATTAAATTTGCCTATTTGGGTCCATTTTAGATTATTGATTCCTACAATGTTGATGTTCACTCTTTCCATCTGTTGGACCACTTTCAATTTACCTTGGTTCATGGACCTAACATTCCAGGTTCCTATGCATTCTCTATCATTCTCTACAGCATCAGACTTTACTTCCATCACCAGTCACATCCACAACTGGGAGTTGTTTTTGCCTTGGCTCAGTCTCTTCATTCTTCCTGGAGTTATTTCTCCACTCTTCTCCAGTAGCATGACCTGGGAAGTTCATCTTTCAGTGTCATATCTTTTTGCCTTTTCATACTGTTCATACTAGAGGTTAGGACTTTTATATATGAATATTGGAGAACACAACACAGTCTACTGCTCAGGGGTTCTGTTAAATTCTTTATGTGAAATATTTATTTAAATAATCTTACAGTTTCCATATATGTGGTAGTTACTGTAATTATCCCTATTTTAAGTGTTGTTTTATTATAAGGGGCCAGGGGGATAGTATTTTTCTTTGGGAAAGAAGAGGGGAAATGGGAACTGTCAGAGGAAAATATACAAATCAATCAAAGTGGAAGCAAAGCAAGATGACCCAGTGAAGACTGCTTGAAAAATTGGAATTATATATATTGATATTACTTGATGTGCATTATTTGAAAATGGAACTTTAACAAAGCTTATAAGAACATTTGGCATAAAACTTTCATATACAGGTAGGAAAAGAGTTGACCACATATTCAGTACAGAGTTAGTAAAAGGAAACTGAAATATTTTACCTATTTTGCCTTCTTTTTTCCTATAACCCTCTTAGAACTGCTGATGCAGCCCTTAGAAGCCTGTCCTCAGCAGAGGCCACTGATGCAAAGCTCCTGAACTAATGGCCCAAAGAGCTGTCACCAAGGGTTTCTCAGTGATCCTTCTCAGGATAGCATTTTATCAAGAGAGCCATTCAAACCATGTCTAGGAAAAAATGTGAGGAAAAAGCAACAAAACACACAGGGGGATAGAAAATTAAAATGTCCCTCAAATTGAACATGGGTGAGTTAATAGTCTCAGATGAGTGACAAAATTTTATCAATTGTATTGACTTGATCAATCCTAAATGCAGTTAGACAGTTTAGTTCTGTCATTAGAGCAACTTGTTAGGACAGGCATGTGGCTATTCACTTCAGATATCCTAACATGAATGTAGTATCACTGTATCATAATATCTAGGAAATTGATAGAGGAAATGTTGGATTTGGCTATTTTGCTCTTTAAATAATCAGTAAATATTAAAGCCTATAGACTTTCTTTCTGCATCATAGTTCTTTTTGTCACACTACAGAACACTGATTTAAGCTAAAAGCCAAAGTCTAGAAGTCATGTTTGGTTCCCCCCCACCCCGCTTTTTTTTGATACCCCAAGGGTAAAATTATTACCAGTACGTACTGTGTAATTTGTATCCAAATAAAGCATGGACTTTATTCCCTTGTATTTAGCTCCATGCTCACCATAAACAAATACTCTATTATCTTACATCCAAAGTGCTACAGAATAATCCAACTTCCATTCTAACCAATCTTCCAACAATAATTTCAAACATCAAGCCTAAAAACTAAAAAAAAAAAAAAAAAAAGTAATCATATCATATCATCCCCTTCATTCAATCCAATGTATAGATTTCCGCTATAGATAGCATAGCATCCCAATTCCTTGGTATGCAAATCCATGCATGATCTATTTGACTTCTATAACTCTATCTTGTTCCATTCTCACTCATGCTTACCAGCCACCCTAGGCATTCACATCTTACCAAAATTGAGATGTTGTCTGACTCAGATCCTCTATGTATGCTTTTCTTCTTTGTAGAACTGCCTCCTTCACACTAGTGAACTCTCCAAAGGATGTACTTCCCTTGGATATTATTTATTTTGATACCCTGTTATTTCTTTTTCAATTCCAATTTACTTAATAAATCACATATAGAAGTGCTCAAAATATATAAATAAATAAGCAAACAGTTTGCTATTGGGGGGGTTGTAGTCCAATGATTAGGACAGATTCTCTAGCCTCATGAGACTTTTATCCTCTAAAGTATGCATAAAGAGCTTTCTACAAAGTTGCTGCTGCTAAGTCACTTCAGTCATGTCCGACTCTGTGTGACCCCATGCAGCCTACCAGGCTCCCCCGTCCCTGGGATTCTCCAGGCAAGAACACTGGAGTGGGTTGCCATTTCCTTCTCCAATGCATGAAAGCGAAAAGTGAAAGTGAAGTCGCTCAATCATGTCTGACTCTCAGCAACCCCATGGACTGCAGCATACCAGGCTCCTCCATCCATGGGATTTTCCAGGCAAGAGTACTGGAGTGGGGTGCCATTGCCTTCTCTGTCTACAAAGTTAGGTGAAACTAAACTCATACTACACATAAAGTAGACTGCTGTGGATGTAGAGGGGGACAACATATTCAATGTACCATGGAGAAAGAAAATGTTTTCAGGGGCATATTAAAAAAGGCTTGGGTAGTTTGTGCTAATAAATTAACTCATAAAAGGTTTAACACAACAAAGGTTAAGCTCACACCAAGTTGGTCATATCTTTGGAACATTCTAGGAAAGCATTCTTATATACAATAATTCCAGATAGAAATAGGATCTAATCTGGCTTTGTACTCTCAACACATGCATTTCAGGTTATTGATGCTGAGGAAGAAAGATGTGAAGAATTATTGGACAGTCCTTAAATGTATCACTTCCATTCATAGCTCCTTGGCCAGAAGTAGTCATGTGATCCCACAAAACTGCATAGGGCTTAGGAGTTGTGTGGTAATGTATAAGCGGTCCATGATCTTGGGCTTCCCTCATAGCTCAGTTGGTAAAGAGTCTGACTGCAATGCAGGAGACCTGGGCTCAATCCCTGGGTTGGGAAGATCCTCTGGAGAAGGAAATGACAACCCATTCTAATATTCTTGCATGGAGAATCCCATGGACAGAGGAGCTTGGCAGGCTACAGTCTATGGGGTTGCAAGAGTTGGACATGACTGAGTGACTAAGCGTGCACATGATCTGCAACAGTTCCAAATGCCATAGGGAGGTGATACTTTTGTGTCATGGTAAGGTAAATTTATTACCCAAATGGAGGGTCAGTGGTGACTGAGATTTTCGTGAATTGAAAAATATAATGTTACTGTCTTCAAAAATACACCATGCAATGGTGACAGATAAAGAAGAAACTATCCACTCTTGTTGCATAATACATTATAGTGTTTTGTTCCTTTTTCTTCCTGAATGTTTTACCTAATATATCACAATAATCCTTTAGGACTGCAATATAAAACTCCTTATGCTTCTTTGACTCCACTTTAGATAAAAAATGGCAAACAATAATCTTCAATTTAAGAAATAATTTGCATTTTCTCACTTAAAGGGACACTGAATGAATTTAAAAATACAGTGGAAATAAAGCTACTCATTTTCAACATTTTAAATACAGTAAACCCCCTACAAATGAACAAGTTCCCTTCTGAGAGAGTGCTTGTAAGTCCAATTTGTTCATTAGTCCAACAAAGTTAGTCTATATACACCACAAACACAATCAGCTATATAGTACTGTACTGTAATAGGTTTATGACACTTTTCACCAAATAATACATTTAAAAAGCACAAAAATAAAGAAAACATTTTTAATCTTACAGTAAAATAGTACAGTACACTGGCTGGCATACAGGGCCTGGCATCAAGTGAACAGACAAGAGAGTTACTGATTGGAGGAGGGAGAAGAGGTGGGAGGTGGTAGAGCTGAAGGACTAGGTCATCAGTGAAGGGAGATGGAGAGAAAACTGCAATTTCACTAACACTTGATGTCAGTGACACAGGTTCTAGTTCCTTGCTGGGTTCAATTCTATTTACACTTTTGAAAAAAAAGACCCCTGATGCCTGGATGGTAGCTGATAACATTCTGAACGGCTGCTGTAACTTTCATGTACCACTCTACATTCAGACTCTGTGCCTTAAAAACCAACAGTGCCTCCTCAAATGAAGAAAACCCCCTTTCCATTTCCTAGCACCATGAATCTCTTCAGTTCTTCAGTTACTTCTTCTTCCCCTTGTCTCTCTTAGGTCTTTCTCTGGGACTCCAGTTTCTGGTGCTTCTTAGCCTTAGGACTTGAACAAATACCTTTTGACGTCCTACTGTTCGCTAAGAGGAGGGGAATCAGTTTTGAGAAAGGTGGCCCAATCCCTTGCTTATCAGGACCTTCCATATGAAGAGAGATAACAATATATGAAGAGGAAGGAATCCCAGTGGAGAGAGAGGAGAGCAGAAGTTCAAGCTGCAGTGGGGAAACTAGGAAGGGCTCATGGCCTTGTCAAGGTGGATCAGAGGAGAACAATCAATGGCCTGAGAGTAGGGACAGTTTCTGAAAGTCTTTGTATTGCTAAAATAAATATTCCTACCCTATGTCAAGAGACTATACAAACAACTAACCCCCCCCCAAAAAAAAGGAAATGGGCAGGCCTTACAAACTATTATTTTATATTTTTTAATAACAAAGGAGATGTAATTTCATTCTAAGTATAAACATAGAAATTTTAGAAATGCATTTTCTTACCAAATGCACTGGAGTATCTGAATCCTGTGAAGGAAAATGTAGCTGTAGTTTATATGCTCCAGGAAATTTTCTTATGCTATGGTCTCAGCATTATAAAAGTGAAATAAGGGAGGTTGGAAATCAAGTCTATTGTTCCAGATGTGGTTTAGGCAGTCCATAGTTTTCTATTATCTCAACTTTGTCAGAATTGGCAAAGACAAAATCTTCTTCCAAAATATCACAGAATAGAGTTATTCATAGAGAAGCAGACACTATTCTCGCAGATGAGTCAATTATATAAAATCTCTTATTTCTGTGTCAGTTTGAGAAGAGATGGATTCTCTAAAAAGAGCAATTTGGATTTTCCCTGGATAGAAATATCTACTACGATGGTTATTTAAAAAAAAAAAAGAGAGAGAGAGAGAGAAAGAAAATGCTTCTGCAAGAATTCTAATTCAACAACAAGACCACCACTATTATTATTATTAAATATGGCTATTCTTCTGTAAGCAAAAATAACAAGGGGATAAAGGAAGAGGTAAAACACTGAAAAACACTCAAATTCAGATAAAAGAGACATTGCATATTGATAAGACAGCAAAAAAACACTGGCAACTGCTTATCCAGTATAACAGCTCAGTCATGCCCATGCTATTCCTTCTCACTGAACTTTGAAGGTTCCCTCTCTATCACTCACCACAGTTTGTAGTCAAAAGCATATGTGGTGGATTGCTTAATAACATTATCCTTACAGATATCTATGAATATAAGGAACAGGCATATTCTTCTACCTGCATGTATCATTTTAATTCCTCAGCATATATTTAAATAAAGCTATTGGAGGAAAGATTAGAAAAGTATTTCTTAAGTTAATAGAATTACAATTATTTCTCCAGAGTGAAAATGGCTCTTTTTTTTTTTTTTTGATATTGTAAGGGCAAATCATGTGATACATGGTATGTTTAAAAGCACCTGTGAAAAGAAAATCCCAGTCAAGGAACCATGTGGCACATGTCCTGGAGTAAAGATTCCAGGGCAAGGTGAAGATTTCTGCCCTTTCTGGCTTCATAGTACACTAAAGACCTTAATTTGTAAAGGATAATTTTCTAGCCCCCCGCCTTTTACACAGACAGGACATTATTCACAGACTGGCTAATATAAAGGAAGATTTATAGAAAATCAAATTTTCATAGTTGAAAAACACTTTAACTTGTGAGGAACCATTCAGGAGAAGATATAAGTCAATTGTCAATTTTCCAAATTAGTAACAAAAAGTATGTTGTCAAGAATAAAAAAAAGCAATTAAAATTATATTGGAGGCTAAAATATCACTCTCCATATAGTTAACTTTAATCATCTTAGACTTTTCAGTGTTTTTGATTAAGAAAATGAGACCAGATAGTTGATATAAATGTCCTGTATCTGCTCATATGTTATTACTCACTACTAGTACCCCAATCCATAGCTAGATGGCATTCTGCATGCTAAAAAAGATCAGGCTTAATTCCTAAGTGTCTGGGTCTTATGGAAAATTAGAATGACTTGGATTACAATGTTTTACTATCTTTCACACAAAGACCTACTCAACTAGCAGAGAAAAAGAGAAAGAACACATTATTAGTCATCAGCAAATCAAAGGGAAAGATTCAACTTATATACATATAAATTATTAGAAGCATTAACCTTGTGCAGGTCAGTTAATTTTTCTGGCCTTAGTCATATTATATGACATAATATTAACTCTTCTACCAACATCCAATCTTACAGAGAGCAGTAAAGAATATGAAGTATGCCAACATGCTGTGAAACTGTAAGGATCTACTTAATATTTATTGTTTTATTATTTAATACAATGAGAATGGCAAAGGTAATAAGGCTAAAATGTATGTAAAAACTCAATTGCCAACAGAAAATGAGAAAACTAGATAATCAACCATGAGTTGTTCTTGATTTGATCTCAGTTTAGAATTGAATATGATGAAGAAAAATAGGTGTTATTTATAGAAAGAATTAATGTTTCCTTTTACATTTCTCCCTCTCTCTCTCTCTCACACACACAGACAGACACACAACCCAGAAGATTCTAAACATATAGTCCTGATTTAACATTATGACAAAGTAAAATATTTCAAAAATTCTAAAAGGAAATTTGACCACTGTTTCAATTCTTCACTATGTTTATGACAGACCTTAAGCTATACAAATGCTAGCTGCCAGAATTCATTAGGATTATATGAGAATCCCATTTGAATCAACAGAGATCTATTGATCAATTCTGAGTATCCACCACTCCTATCAATTAAGGTTAAACTAGAAACAACTACATACTGTGGGAGAGAGGCAGCTGGCATTGACACATAACAGCCATTAACTGGCTTCTATTACCCATTTGTGAAAAAAAATAAATAAAAGTACCTTAGATCATATGATTGGTGCACTAAACTAATAATGGAAATGCTTTTTCCTCTGACTTACTGTTTATCAACTGATGCATGTGCTCTTGCAGGAGGAAAAGAAGTTTTTGAACATTGGCTGACTTGTCCACACTCCACCTATGGCTTATGATGATTGAATGCTCAAGATCAGGTAATGTGCTGGAGATGAAAGCAGTGGAAAATTACATATTGGTGTATCCGGGGACTACAAGCTAAAAATTACTGGACAAAAACAAAATGCATTCCCTAATATAGTAGGGAATAGTATGAAAACAACAATATGATAAGCCAATCCAAGGAAAGAACCTTGTCGAATCCAATGTCAAACAAAAATGGAATCTTTTTCAGAAAGCTATAGTTGGAAAACCTTTTCTGTAATGGATAGTCAGTCATTCATGGAAAGACACAGAAATGGAATTCTGTCATTGGGCTTACTTTAGAATTTTCCGTTTTTTTTTTTTTTTTTTAAGTGCCCATAGCTATTTTGGAATAATTACTACATTCAGAGCTTTAGAGCCATGACATTGTTAATGAACCTTATGTTCACAGGGCATATTTCTTTGTCATCCAGGAAAAGAAATTGTTACTAGCCTTTAGGGGCTGTAAAATTTAATCAAGCTCTAATTGATGTTTTAAGACCCCATATAATTTCCCTTAATCAAGATTTCATATGAAAATATTTTTAATAACAGAGGTTTCTAAGCTAGGATCTCCAAGCCAAAGACATGAAAGGACAGCTTTGAGAAAGCTTATGTCTTTGATTTAATGCAGTTATTTTTCTTAACCTAAGAGAATTTTGTTTGTGATTACTTAGAAAATGAATATTCATTTTGGGGAGTATGGGAAGAAATTTTGTATTTATTATTTGTAATCCTAACCTGTAATTTTTGTTAATGAAGTCTAAAACTGAGCTACGCCCGAGATCAGGGGCGGTGGCTGAGAGGAGCAACACCATGTCCAAGATCAGGAGGGGTGACATCATCCAAGGTAAGGAGCAGCAGCTGCACTTTGCTGGAGCAGCCATGAAGAGATACCCCATGCCCAAGGTAAGAGAAACCCAAGTAAGACAGTAGGTGTTGCAAGAGGCATCAGAGGGCAGACACACTTAAACCATAATCACAGAAAACTAGTCAATGTAATCACATGGACCATAGCCTTCTCTAACTCAGTGAAACTAAGCCATGCCATGTGGGGCCACCCAAGACAGGCAGGTCATGGTGGAGAGATCTGACAGAATGTGGTCCAATGGGGAAGGGAATGGCAAACCACTTCAGTATTCTTGCCTTGAGAACCCCATCAACAGTATGAAAAGGCAAAATGATAGGATACTGAAAGAGGAACTTCCCAGGTTGGTAGGTGCCCAATATGCTACTGCAGATCAGTGGAGAAATAACTCCAGAAAGAATGAAGGGACGGAGCCAAAGCAAAAAGAATACCCAGCTGTGGATGTGACTGGTGATAGAAGCAAGGTCCGATGCTGTAAAGAGCAATATTGCATAGGAACCTGGAATGTTAGGTCCATGAATCAAGGCAAATTGGAAGTGGTCATACAGGAGAGGGCAAGAGTGAATGTCAACATACTAGGAATCAGCGAACTAAAATGGACTGGAATGGGTGAATTTAACTCAGATGACCATTATATCTACTACTGTAGGCAAATATTCTTTAGAAGAAATGGAGTAGCCATCATGGTCAACAAAAGAGTTCGAAATGCAGTACTTGGATGCAATCTCAAAAAGGACAGAATGATCTCTGTTCGTTTCCAAGGCAAACCATTCAATATCACAGTAATCCAAGTCTATGCCCAAACCAGTAACGCTGAAGAAGCTGAAGTTGAACAGTTCTATGAAGACCTACAAGACCTTTTAGAACTAACATCCAAAAAAGATGTCCTTTTCATTATAGGGGAATGGAGTGCAAAAGTAGGAAGTCAAGAAACACCTGGCGCAACAGGCAAATTTGGCCTTGGAATATAGAATGAAGCAGGGCAAAGGCTGATAGAGTTTTGCCAAGAGAACACATTGGTTATAGCAAACACCCTCTTCCAACAACACAAGAGAAGACTCTACACATGGACATCACCAGATGGTCAACACCGAAATCAGATTGATTATATTCTTTGCAGCCAAAGATGGAGGAGCCCTATACAGTCAGCAAAAGCAAGACCAGGAGCTGACTGTGGCTCAGATCATGAGCTCCTTATTGCCAAATGAAGACTTAAATTGAAGAAAGTAGGGACAACCACTAGACCATTCAGGTATGACCTAAATCAAATCCCTTATGATTATACAGTGGAGGTGAGAAATAGATTTAAGGGACTAGATCTGATAGATAGAGTGCCTGATGAACTATGGAATGAGGTTTGTGACATTGTTCAGGAGACAAGGATCAAGAACATCCCCATGGAAAAGAAATGCAAAAAAGCAAATTGGCTGTCTGGGGAGGCCTTACAAATAGCTGTGAAAAGAAGAGAAGCAAAAAGCAAAGGAGAAAAGGAAAGATATAAACATCTGAATGCAGAGTTCCAAAGAATAGCAAGAAGAGATAAGAAAGCCTTCCTCTGCGATCAATGAAAAGAAATAGAGGAAAACAACAGAATGGGAAAGACTAGAGATCTTTCAAGAAAATTAGAGATACCAAGGGAATATTTCATGCAAAGATGGGCTCGATAAAGGACAGAGATGGTATGGACCTAACAGAAGCAGAAGGTATTAAGAAGAGGTGGCAAGTATACACAGAAGAACTGTACAAAAAAGATCTTCACGACTAAGATAAACACGATGGTGTGATCACTCACTTAGAGCCAGACGTCCTGGAACGTGAAGTCAAGTGGGTCTTAGAAAATAATCACTACGAACAAAGCTAGTGGAGGTTATGGAATTCCAGTAGAGTTATTTCAAATCCTAAAACATGATGTGGTGAAAGTGCTGCACTCAATATGTCTGGAAATTTGGAAAACTCAGCAGTGGCCACAGGACTGGAAAAGGTCAGTTTTCATTCCAATCCCAAACAAAGGCAGTGCCAAAGAATGCTCAAACTACCACACAATTGCACTCATCTCACATGCTAGTAAAGTAATGCTCAAAATTCTCCAAGCCAGGCTTCAGCAGTACATGAACTGTGAACTTCCAGATGTTCAAGCTGGTTTTAGAAAAGGCAGAGGAACCAGAGATCAAATTTCCAACATCCGCTGGATCATGGGAAAAGGAAGAGAGTTCCAGAAAAACATCTATTTCTGCTTTATTGACTATACCAAAGCCTTTGACTGTGTGGATCACAATAAAGTGTGAAAAATTCTGAAAGAGATGGGAGTACCAAACCACCTGACCTTCCTCTTGAGAAACCTATATCCAGGTCAGGAAGCAGCAGTTAGAACTGGACATAGAACAACAGACTGGTTCTAAATAGGAAAAGGAGTACTTCAAGGCTGTATATTGTCACCCTGCTTATTTAACTTATATACAGAGTACATCATGTGAAATGCTGGGCTGGAAGAAGTACAAGCTGGAATCAAGATTGCTGGGAGAAATATCAATAACCTCAAATATGCAGACAACACAAATATGGCAGAAAGTGAAGAGGAACTAAAGAGCCTCTTGATGAAAGTGAAATTGGAGAGTGAAAAAGTTGGCTTAAAGCTCAAAATTTAGAAAACGAAGATCATGGCATCCGGTCCCATCACTTCATGGGAAATAGATGGGGAAACAATGGAAATAGTGTCAGACTTTATCTTTGGGGCTCCAAAATCACTGCAGATGGTTACTGCAGCCATGAAATTAAAAGACGCTTATTCCTTGGAAGGAAAGTTATAACCAACCTTGATAGCATATTCAAAACCAGAAACATTACTTTGCCAACAAAGGTCCTTCTAGTCAAGGCTATGGTTTTTCCAGTGGTCATGTATGGATGTTAGAGTTGGACTGTGAAGAAAGCTGAGCACCAAAGAATTGATGCTTTTGAACTGTGGTGTTGGAGAAGACTCTTGAGAGTCCCTTGGACTGCAAGAAGATCCAACCAGTCCATTCTAAAGGAGATCAGTCCTGGGTGTTCTTTGGAAGGACTGATGCTAAAGCTGAAACTCCAATACTTTGGCCACCTCATGAGAAGAGTTGACTCACTGGAAAGACTCTGACACTGGGAGGGATTGGGGGCAGGAGAAGGGGATGACAGAGGATGAGATGGCTGGATGGCATCACTGACCAGATGGACATGAGTTTGAGTGAACTCTGGGAATTGGTTATGGACAGGAATGCCTGGTGTGCTGCAATTCATGGGGTTACAAAGAGGAGGACACTACTGAGTGACTGAACTGAACTGAACTGAAAATTGAGCATGGAGAAGACTGAATGCAGAAAGAACTGAATTTGGGAAGCAAGATATACAGTAAATCATTTATTATCCCAGACTAAAATATGAAAATGCCTGGAAACCATAAACTTGAAAATCAAAACCCAGTATAGAAGGCAATATTAAGGTCTCTCCCTTAGGTGTCCACATCCTAATCCAAAGGATTTGTAAATGTGTTATTTTACATAGCAAAAGGGATTTTGCAGATGTGATTAAATTATTTTGACATAAGGAAATTATCCTAGATTATCAGGGTAAACAGTGTAATCACAAGTTTTCTTAAGAGAGCCAAAGGAGATCTGACTATGAATATGTAGAACCAGAGTGATATAACCTGAGAAAAACTCTTGGACTACAGATGTCTTTGAAGACTGATGTGCATATGTATGAGAATTTGCTTCATAGACTCTTTGTGAGTCTATGGACTATAGCCTGCCAGGCTTCTCTGTCCACAGGATTCTCCAAGCAAGAATATTGGAGTGGGTTGCCAAACCTTCTCCAGGGGATCTTCCTGATCCAGGGATTGAACTCATATCTTTTGAATCTCCTACATTAGCAGATGGGTTCTTCACTACTAGTGACACCTGAAGTGAAGTAGCTGAGTTGTGTCCGACTCTTTGTGACCCTGTGGACTGTAGCCTACCAGGCTTCTCCCTCCATGGGATTCTCCAGGCAAGAATACTCGAGTGTGTTGCCATTTCTGAGAAGATTTGAAGAGGAATGGCAAAACTCCAAGCCAAGGAATATAGGCAGCCGCTAAAAGCTGGAAAACGAGGGGAGGAAGGACTTCCCTTTGGGACCTGTCCTTCGAGCATCTTAACTGAGACTCATGTCAGACTTCAGATCTACTAAACTGTAAGATTATATTCACATTATTCTAAGCCACTCAATTTCTGGCAATATGTTACAGCCATTATCGGAAACTAATACACTCAGCTAATTCACTAGTATTAGAAAGTAGCCTTGCCAATGGAAATATAACAGCATGCCCAAATGGAATTACAAGTATAAGCAATGTTGAGAAAATGATTGGCCATTAACTCATTCAAATAGAGCAGCTCTTCTGATTGAGTTGATAATCAAGCCAACAATCTGGACAATTATAAAAACAAATCATCATTTAAGTGGTTTGACAAGTTTTTACAACTAAACAAATTATTTAATAAAAGTGTTTACAGCCCCAGTGAAATTTAGCAATAGTTAATCAAAACTTGCCATAGTACATCAATTCTGATAAAATGGAAAGAGCCTTGAACCCTGAATCCAAAAGTTTTCAACCTCATCCTGACAGTAGCATAAAAATGCAGTAAGGTCATTTAATTATCTCAGTTCTTTTTAAAAAAACTATAATGTGGGAATATTACCATGAAGAATTAAAAGCTACTATATATGTGAAAAGAAGCCTGGTTGAAATGTCACCATAGAGGTAGCCATTTCCTTCTCCAGGGGACCTTCCCAACCCAGGGACTGAACCTGGGTTTCCCACATATGCTGACAGATTCTTTAGCATCTAAACCACCAGGGAAGCCAAATTCATTTCTCTAAGTCAAATCACAGGGCTACCCTGGTGGCTCAGTGGTAAAGAGCCACCAATACAAGAGAAGTGAAGTGAAGTGAAGTGAAGTTGCTCGGTCGTGTCCGACTCTTTGAGACCCCATGGACTGTAGCCTACCAGGGTCCTCCATCCCTGGGATTCTCCAGGCAGAAATACTGGAGCAGGTTGCCATTTCCTTCTCCAGGAGATCTTCCTAACCCAGGGATCGAACCTGGGTCTCCTGTATTGCAGGCAGACGCTTTACCACCTGAGCCACCAGCGAAGTCCAATACAAGAGAACCCATGTTCTATCCCTGGGTTGAGAAGTTGCCCTTGAGAAGGAAATGGAATCCACTCCAATATTCTTGCCTGGAAAATTCCATGGACAGAGGAGCCTGGTGAGCTACAGTCCATGCTGTTGTAAAAGAGTCAGACACCACTTAAAGACTAAAAAACAACATGAAGTCTAACCACAACTTCAAAGACCAGATAACACATTGAACTTCCAATTGGCCATCATGACAAATACAACATACCTAAAATTATTCTTATTCTTTCTTTCATATTTTAACAACTCAATACCTTTCTAGGATCTTCTCTTTATGGAAGGTAGACAGGATAATGTATGTGAAATGGTCACACTGAATGCCTCAGAGCTATGACTAGTGTAGTAAAGAATGTCATAGGGCATAATGGATATTTTGGCTTTGGTTTCATCCATATCATCTCCTTCCTCTGAGAAAAATTGTATTTGCCTCTCTATATAAATATCACTGTGTGAAAGTTACCAATGAAAATACCCTTGTTTTCAGGGGTAATCATGGGACACAGGCTGGATAAATCATTGTGTAGCACTTCTCCCTAGATGCACATTAACCATGCATTGAGCCTGGAAAATAATTCAGATTTGGCAAGAAAGAGTCTCTTTTCTCGCATCATAAGGCTGTAAGTATGAATATGTAATAAACTAATTAATTGTGGTTATTGTTTTCAACTTGTAGAGATTATATATTAAAAAAAAACATATACGTGTGGCGGATTCATTTTGATATTTGGCAAAACTAATACAATTTTGTAAAGTTTAAAAATAAAATAAAATTAAAAAAAAAAACACAGAAAAAGCAGAAGTTCAAAACTCAAAAAGAAATCAAAAGAGTACTAATGATGTTTGAATTGTTTTAGTACATTCTTAGTAGTTCATGATTTGGGCATAATTAATTCATTTTTGTTTGTTTGGGGTTTTGAGCTATATTTTGGGTATTTAACACTAAAAGCTGCTTCATATCACATGCATATGAAGATTATAATGGTGCTGATTATAATAGGAAATATGTTTTTTAGTCTAAAATCTAGTCATGGTTGATTTTTCCTGCTAAAAGAGAGTGAGAATTTGATCACAGAGGACAGCACAGGCTGAAAACAAAACAAAGCAAAATTAACTGCATAAGATATGAAAAGATAAAAGAACTGAAGAGAGGGAGGGAGGGAGAGAGAGAGAGAGAGAAAAGAGGGAGAAAGGTATAAGCAGAAAGGAGAGAGTGAGAGCATATGTTATTATACACAAGCCTTCAGGCTAACAGGGCCAAAAGCTAGTCCAAATTTTGCAGAGCATAGGAAACAAACAAATAAAAGCCTTTTAGAAAGTACTGATTAAAGTTTCAGAATTACTTTCATGCAGAATTACTAAGGACATTCTGCAAATAATAGTAAGGGAGCATGAAAAAAGGGAATGCCAGCCCAGCATAGAACTATGATACTGGTACTCTATGCAAGGATGAACATCTGTGTATCCAGGCAAAAGACAAATCTATTAATATTCCAAACAGAAACTATAATATTTTTCCATTATTTATGAGTTATATTATAAACTATACAATTTATAGTTTCTTGCTTTTATTTATGGTTGAGTTAACTCTTGAGTAATTTGCATACAATTCTCATTATAGAGTATGGATTCAATCATTGTCAAGAAATTCTCAGGTTGGTTTAGGAAATTTATGAATTAGAGATCCCTGGCTGGTATTGATACATATATATATGCTTTAGTTGATATATATATATGCTGGGAATTAGTGGTTCATATCTAGTATCAACACAAGTCTGGTGTCCAGAATTCAAACACTCTTAAAAATGATTTCTTTTGAAATTCTTTCATTTGATTGAGCTTTATGATACTGCACTGCTACACACCAAATCATATTAAGCAGTAATTCTGAGTTCTTCCCCTTATTACTTGCCCAAGTTCAACTGCATTTACTTTTCAAATACATCTTGAGAGGTTTTTTTTTTTTTTCCTCTCTCTATGCTAACTGCTATTTCTTTAGTTCCAAGCCCCAATGTGATGTCTGTACCAATCTCCCTATGGATTAACTTCTTCAAGTTCAGTGCATTTTCAATGTATTATACTTCTATGTTAACATCAGAAAGGTCTATCAGAATGAAAATGTGATAAACTCATTCCTTTGCTTTAAGCCCTCTAGAAAAAACAATTTTTTTTTTCTCTTTTCTACAGAACTCAAACCTAATGCCTTATCAGACCATTAATAGTCCTCATTGGATGGTGATTCATTTGGAACACTTTCACATAATTTCTTTTTCTTTCCAAATTCTTTATTTGTGCTTCTTTAGATTCTCTGAAGGCTTTGCAGGTGGCTCACTGGTGAAGAATCTGCCTGCCAATGCATGAGACACAAGAGATGAGGGTTTGATCCCTTGCCTGGGAAGATCCTCTTGAGTAGGAAATGGTAACCTTACTCCAGTGTTCTCGCCTGGAGAATCCCATGGACAGACAAGCCTGGCAGCTAGCTACAGTCCTCAGGGTCACAAAAAGTCAGACATAGCTGAGTGACTGAGCACACACACACGCAGTTGCTCTGAATATCTTAGAATTTCATCAAAGGTCTCATGCTGATGTCTGCATACATACTTTGCAGTGCAGCTTTCTTCTTCTTCTTCTTCTTTTTTTTTTTAACAGTATCTCCACTCGCTTCTTGTCCTTACAAGTTGCTTTAAATGCTGAGTTCCTATAACCAAAAATCAATGTCAGGTATTACCTACTAGATAAAATCTCTGTGGATTTTGTCCAATCTCTCTTTCCTGACCTAACTTTCCAGTCTCTGGAGCCCTCATCACCATAATGGGAGGGCTTCCCTTGTGGCTCAGATGATAAAGAATCTGCCTGTAATGCAGAAGATCTGGGTTTGATCCCTGGATGGGGAGAAGATCTGCTGGAGAAGAGAATGGCAATCTACTCCAGTATTCTTTCCTGGAGAATTCCACAGACAGAGGAGCCTGGCTGCAAAGAGTCCGATGTAACTGACACTTTCACCTTCACTCATTTCTATACCACATTTGTAACCTAGGTTTGCATAATCACTTTAACATTTTGTATGGGGACTTTCCTGGTGGTTCAATAGTTAAAACTTCACCTTCCAATGTAGGGGATGTGGGTTCACTCCCTGGTTGGGGAGCTAAGACACCACATGCCTTAAGGCCTAAATAAATAAATAAAACAGAAGCAATATTGTAACAAATTCAGTAAAGACTTTCAAAAGCAGTGCACATCAGAAACATCTACTTCTGCTTTATTGACTATGCCAAAGCCTTTCACAGTGTGGTTCACAGCAAACTGTGAAAAATTCTTCAAGAGATGGGAATACCAAACCACCTGACCTGAATCCTGAGAAATCTGTATGCAGGTCAAGAAGTAACAGTTAGAACTGGCATGGGGCAATGGACTGGTTCCAAATTGGGAAAGGAGTACATCAAGGATGTATATTGTCACCCTGTTTATTTAACTTATATGCAGAATATATTATGGGAAATGCCAGGCTGGATGAAGCACAAGCTAGAATCACGATTGCTGGGAGAAACATCAATAACCTCAGATATGCAGATGACACCACCCTTATAGCAGAAAGCGAAGAGGAACTAAAGAGCCTCTTGAAAGTGAAAGAGGAGAGTGAAAAAGTTGACTTAAAACTCAATATTCAGAAAGCTAAGATCATGGTATCCAGTCCCATCACTTCATAGCAAATAGATGGGGGAACAATGGAAAGAGTGCGATACTAGACTTTGTTTTGGGGCTCCAAAATCACTGCAGATGGTGACTGCAGCCATGAAATAAAAAGACACTTGCTCCTTAGAAGAAAAGCTATGACCAACCTACACAGCATATTAAAAAGCAGAGACATTACTTTGCTGACAAAGTTCCATGTTGTCAAGGCTATGGTCTTCCCAGTAGTCATGTATGGATGTGAGAGTTGGACTGTAAAGAAAGCTGAGCACCACAGAATTGATGCTTTTGAACTGTGGTGTTGGAGAAGACTCTTGAGAGTCCCTTGGACTGCAAGGAGATCCAACTAGACCATTCTAAAGCAAATCAGTCCTGAATATTCATTGGAAGGACTGATGCTGAAGCTGAATCTCAAATACTTTGGCCACCTGATGCAAAGAACTGACTCATGGAAAAGACCCTGATTCTGGGAAAAATTGAAGGCAGGAGGAGAAGGGGATGACAGAGGATGATTTGGTTGGATGGCATCACTGATTTGATGGACGTGTATTTGAGTATACTCTGGGAATTGGTGATATAAAGGAAAGCCTGGAGTGCTGCAGTCCATGGGGTTGCAAAGAATCAGAAACGACTGAGTAACTGAACTGAACTGCACATCAGAAAGATCTTTACAAATAAAATAAAAGGAAAACATTTGTATTATGGATTATAACCACAAATATATTTGAATGTGAGATCCATATGGCATGTCCCATGTCAAAAACAGCCTGAAACACAATAGAGAACCACAAAATCTTGCCTCATTGAACAAATTCAGTAAAATACAGGTATTAAATTTTCTAATAGAATGATCCATTTACCTGTTTTATTATACATCTCAGCAGTTAAACAGTTCTAAACAACAATTACATGTATTTTCTACTCACTATGTCAGTCCATCTGCTAACCAATTATCACCCTTTCAAGCTGCACACACCTGGAATTAATTTAGTCTTGGATTACTGTGACAATTGCAAACTCTTTTCTGTGGCATATTACAAGCAATTGAGGAAATTACAGTCTGTACTCAATACTTGGTGTTCTACAGAGAGTTTCTGAAAAAGCTGACAATTTGGAAACCAAAATTCTCTAGTGAGAGTTCAACCATGAGAACAGCAAGTATTGTGAGAATGTCATCTGCTCACTGGTCTTAAAAGTTACGTGTAAGTGGTGATCAAACAACCAATCAGGATTCTTGTTGAATCTAAGGCAATATTTCTGAAAGTGTGATCATTGGGACAGTAAAATCTGATTCAAGGGGGTTTTCTGTTAAAAATGCAGGTTCTCGTATCTTATTCAAGATCTACTCATAATCTGAGGAAGGAATCTGAGAGTTTCTTTTCAGAAATTCTTTTAAAATTTTTTTGGTAACAGTTACTTAAAATAATTGTGATAAATCCTAAATGACTCCTGCTTTTGGAAAAGTAGGGGCTATTAAAGCCCAACCACTGTTACACAGACATGCCTGACTTTTCTTGAATATAGATCCACTTAGTGATGGACTCTCCTACTGCCCCACTTAAGGTACTATTTGAATTCTCTAACTCTGAGATTGTTATATAGGAGGCACTTAATAAGTAAGAGCTATAATTACCATTTTGATTTATTATGACAGTGAATTCTAAGAGAAACTCATCTAAATTTCAAAAATTTCACTGTTGTCATTTTTAATAAAATATCTTTTTATTCTGTAAATAGTTATCCAATATCAGTATGTGTAATATAGTGTAATGGAGAAGGCAATGGCAACCCACTCCAGTACTCTTGCCTGGAAAATCCCATGGGCGGAGGAGCCTGGTGGGCTGCAGTCTATGGGGTCGAGAAGAGTTGGACATGACTGAGCGACTTCACTTTCACTCTTCACTTTCATGCCTTGGAGAAGGAAGTGGCAATCCACTCCAGTGTTCTTGCCTGGAGAATCCCAGGGACGGGGAAGCCTGGTGGGCTGCCGTCTATGGAGTCGCACAGAGTTGGACACGACTGAAGTGACTTAGCAGCATAGTGTAAAGAGTACAATCGGGAAGACGTAGATGATTTTACTGTAGCTTTTTGGTAGTTGTCAGACCAAATCAATATGGCTCATTTCAAAGAAGCAAGGGGTTTAACCTTGGTTGCTCTCCTCCACTTACAAGACTAGTGACCCAGCTACCTGACATTATTTCTCTAAATGTTGTTTTTGTCATAAAAATACACATGTGACAAGATATAAATTATTAAAGTAAAAGAGTTTGTAGTCTTTCTCTTCTGCTGTCTTCTAAAAATGATTCTAGCTTGGGTAACTTCAGTTATTTCTCCTCTCTCAATTCTTAAGTTTATCCCTGAGTAGGAAACAATTTGGACTTCCCTAAAGGCTCAGTTGTTAAAGTATCTGCCTGCAAAGCAGGAGACACAGGAGACAAAGTTTCAGTCCCTGGGTGGGGAAGATCCCCCGGAGGAGGGCATGGCAACCCACTCCAGAATTCTTGCCTGGAGAATCCTATGGACAGGGGAGCCTGGTGGGCTACAGTCCATGGCGTCACAAAGAGTCAGACTGACTGAAGCAACTTAGCATGCACACAGGAAAACATTTTTTTGGCATTTGTGTTGTCTACTTAGGTGAAAAAATTTGAGACAGTATGGTGGAAGAGAACAAGAACTGGAAAATGCTTTTCAGAGACTGGGAAGAGTGCAGTTTGAAATGAGATACATCGGGCTAAGTGCATGGGTGTTATGAGAGAGAAACTAATTCCCAACCCAGGGATAGGACTCAGGGATTGAACCCTGGTCTCCTGCATTGTAGGCAAATTCTTTACAGACTGAGCCACCAAGGAAGCTAATAAAACCTTAAAGAAATATTACTTGTGGATTATGGATTTCACTTATTGTCTCCAAGAACTGGTAGTATTCAAATATTTTTTGAATATTTTCTTTTAATTGCTGTGATTTAAACATGTGGGTACAACTTCATATGTTTTACATGTCCTTGGTTAAAAATATCAGAAGTTTTTAAAGGAAGTGATGTATTAAAAAGTCTTTAGCACTTTGCTCTGCACAGACAAAGCACAAATTGGAAAAAAAAAAAAAGAATCAACAATGCTATCTATTAAATTTTATCTTTATTTGATTTTTTTTTTCATCTCCCATAATTTTGTTTAAAGTATTTTTCTGCTACATTGTTCCCACAAAGTCTCACAATGATAAAGGAATAGGGGTTTTGTTGCTGTTTTATTTTAGAATTCATTGGTTTCACTTCAATAAGCATAACTGGCAACTTAAAACTATGTGTGATTATCTTCTTCTTTCAGCCGGTGTCTGTGAATATTTTCTTGGGAATTGTTCACCTATGACAGCTCACCCTGCCTCCTTCTAATCTCCCTTCTTTTCATGAAGCCACAGATCAGTTGTGTGGAGGCACAGACCTAAAATTTAATTTTGACTTTTTTGTACACACTGAGGCATTGTTTCTGGCTTGTCTGTTTCACCCCTTTGTTTTCTAATGAGACAAGAAAATAACACATTTTACTCATATTGTTTTGATTTGCAAGATTTGTTTTCCCCTAAGAATCAATAAATTATATTTGAAGCATGTTTTGACAAATGGTATATACATTTGTTGTTTTCCACATAACTTTCCCTGTTAAGCCTTATGAACTTTCTTCCTCAATTAAAATAAACTTTTACTATACCTGCTTAATTTGTCTTAAAGTTGATTAGAGTATGGGAATTGCTTTTAATTTATTTTTTCATGAAAGTAAGTAAAAAATAGGAACAAATTAACAGCTTATGTTTCAGCCAAGAGGCTATTAAAGGCAGAGTTCAAAACCTCTTAGGAATATGCCATTGCATACTTTGACATCTAACATTTATGTAGCATGAATATTTTGCACTTGTATTTTAAAATAGACACTTGAAGAATTTGTTTAATCTCTAATATCTTTACTTATTTAAGTTATGTTTTACAGGTTTTCACTTAAGGACACTGAGACTTTCTTAAAGAAAAAATCATCCCAGATAATTGAAGGAGAATATCTGAAGTAGCCCTCTGATTTGTCTAGAAATATCTGAAGTAGCACCTTACAAGTCTTACTGCTCCAAAGCTCTTCATTTCCATTGAAACATAAGCTCCCTTGTACGTTCTTACCTGATAATTGAGTAACTGCAAGGTCCTTCTTCAGGGACTGAATTAACATATGTCTTAAGTTATAGCCCATTCAACATCATGTCTTTATCTCCTTGAAAGTGACATCACGGAATGAATAATATGTGTGACACCAGTTGCCTTCTGAGAGTTTTTCGGCAACAGTCTCGTCTCATTTGGGAGCTTGCTCTACCCTCTGTTAACATGCTTCATGTGCCAGGGGGCATGTTAAACACTGTCAAATGCTATCCTGGCTGTGTGTGCACACCAGCATATGCTAGCCCCTCTGGTCAAGGAGGGCTTTTAGTCTTCCTTTGCACTTTAAACTATACTATATAACATAGGTTACCTCCCTTGTATCAGAGTGCCTACCATTCTGGCTTCACACATAAGAAGACCTATTTTTGGACTTTAGCTCCCCAATTTTATGAGCTACTTGTTATTTTTTTTTTTAATTGGAGTTCAATTTTGTGTCACTATCTGCTGTACAGCAAAAGTGAATCAACCATATGTGTACATTATATCCCCTCTTTTTTGGATTCTCTTCCCATTTAGGTCACCACAGAGGACCGAGTAGAGAGTCCTTTCTGCCATACAGCAGGTTCTCACCAGTTATCTATTTTATACATACCGGTGTATATATATGTCAATGCCAATCTCCCAATTCATCCCACTCCTCTCCTTCACCCACAGTGTCCATATGTTTGTTCTCTACATCTGTTATTTGTGAAAATTGACTGAACTTTGCTAAGACTCCACTTTCTCACCCTTAATATACAGAAAACAATAGTCCTCCCCTTTTGGGTGTGCTGAGAAAATGAATGAAATAATTCCTAAATACTCTTCACATAGGAATGATGAAGAAACAGTTCTTACAAGCACAATCTCCATTCTGTCATCTCCCCTCACAACTTCTTAATCTACTCAAATTCTATAAAAAATTATAAATATTCCTAGAGTTTGAGGAGTCATTGTGTTTTTAGCTATATTATCTCCCATCATAATGTTGGTAGATATCTGATGTAGTTTTGGTTTGTCTATATTTGATGCCAGAAATTTTTCAATTAGATATTTTCTAGTAAGTCTCTATTTTCTATGAAGAAGACTAGAAATAACCTGTGGACAAAACATTTTCTTAGTTCTTGGAATAATTAATATTTGGGATTTCCAGGTGGCTCAAATGGCAAAGAACCTGCCTGCAATGCCAGAGAACGGGTTGATCCCTGGGTCACCAAGGCCCCACTCCAGTATTCTTGCCTGGAGAATTCCATGCAGAGAGGAGTCTGGCAGACTACACTTCATGGGGTCACAGAGTCAGACACAACTGAGTGACTAATACTTTCACTTTCATATTTACTTATGTAAATATGTGATTCAGCATCTCCCCATCAATAAGAGGTCATTTTTCTACTAAGACATTTTGATCTGGTAAGGGTTTGTCCAAGTCCTAGCTAGTAATGTCTCTCAAATAAGATTTAAATTTTCTTCCATGTACCTATTTTATCTGAAAGTTTATTTAAAAGTAGAATAAATTTCTATTAGTTATATAAAGGCTATTAATGTGATTAAGCATGTTCAACACATGTAGAGACCCTAACTGTGGCACATATTCAGAAGAATAACAGGAAAAAGTCATCTTAGGAGCAACAAAAATTCTCTGTCAAAAACCAAAGCTTGGCCATGGGAGAATGTGTTACTTTGGGTCCAGGATGGCACTGTTTCTGGATACTCTGCCAATCAACTGCTAAGGGCATTCCTGGGGCAAAATCTCTGTATTCCTGTGTGTGATTTAATGGAGATATAACCATAGGGACATGGCCCTTGTGGCCTAGATAGTTTTCTAAGTGATGTACACACTATTATTGTGCAGTCACTCAGTCATTTCTGACTCTTTGCGACCCCATGGACTGCAGCACGCTTCCTTCCCTATCCTTCACCATCTTTTGGACCTTGCCCAAACTCATGTCCATGGAGTCGGTGATGCCATCCAACCATCTTGTCCTCTGTCATCCCCTTCTTCTCCTGCCTTCAATCTTTCCCGGAATCAGTCTTTCCCAAAGAGTCAGCACCTCGAGTCAGGCAGCCAAAGTACTGGAGCTTCAGCTTCAGCATCAGTCCTTCCAGTGAATATTCAGGATTGATTGTCTTTAGAATTGACTAAGGAGGCTGTATAATTTGTTATTCAGCCAGAACACTTTTGAAAGTAAAAATGGGTGCTATTAATAAATTTATCTCAAGAACAAGATGGCGGAGGAGTAGGTGGACATCAGGAAAACACCTTCAGACACAAGTGCGTGCAGAACTCCATCTGAGAGTGGATAGGAGTACCTGACCAGTGGGAAAGAATATATAGAACCACACAAAACGGGTAGGACTAAAGAACTAGGGGAAAAAACCAGGAGTGCTAGCAGGACTGGACCTGCCCTCAGTGGGTGGGGGAACTGAAGCAGGGGTCCGATCCTGACAAAGGGGCAAGTGTCTGAGTCAGAGGAGAAACATTTCAGGCTGAGAGTGAAATAGCTGATCTGCGGCAGCCTAAATGGAATGAGAATCAGACAGTCCTTGCCACAGCCATACATACCCCAGACAGGGGCACAGGTCCCCTGGAAGGCACAGCAGCTGGGAGCTGGAGTTTAGGGATTCTGGAGCAATCCCAGGGCGAGAGCTGCTGTTGACTGCACAGAGACAGATTGAGGGGATATGAGGGAGGAGATTGTGGTTGGAAGTGCCTGTGGAGGAAAGCTGGGGAGCCATGGAAGCAAGACAATACTGCTGAGTCATGCCATCATGATGAAGGTGGAGCCATCACCATAGCCTCTCTCATCCCAATCACCAGCATCAGCAGCTGAACAATAGAGAGGCTGGCCCATCAAACACCTGACACATTGAACTACAGAGTAGGACCCCAGCCAGGGGGACCCTGATGCTTGGAACAACAGAGAAGGACCCTAGGCAAGGGAGCCCTCTAAGTGCCTGAATGCCCGGAGCTATGGAGGAAGAGAAGGAAATGGCAACCCACTCTAGTATTCTTGCCTAGAGAATTCCATGGACAGAGCAGTCTGGTGGGCTGCTGTCCATGGGGTCACACAGAGTTGGACACAACTGATGAGACTTAGCATGCATGCATGCATTGGAGAAGGAAATGGCAACCCACTCCAGTATTCTTGACTGGAGGATCCCAGGGACAGAGGAGCCTGGTGGGTTGTCATCTATGGGTTCGCATAGAGTCAGACACAACTGATGTGACTTAGTAGCCTCAGCATGGAGGAAGACTAGCCAAAGAGACCTTCTGATCACCAAATAAAAGAGGTTCAAAAAAAGACTCTGATAGGGCCATAACTTCTCCAGTGGAGGCAGTCCATGTCCCTGCACACTTGGCGCCACCAAGGTCCCTGCAAACCAAGCAGCTGTGTCACCTTCATGCTCAACTCTCACTGGGGCAGAGCTGCCACGGGCATAAAAAGTCTTGCATCTATGCACACAGGGTCACTTCAGTCATGTCTGACTCTTTGCAGCCCTGTAGACTGTGGCCTGCCAGGCTTCTCTGTCAGGGACAGGGTTCTCCAGGCAAGAATACTAGTGCGTATTGGCTGATACTGGTTGCTATAGCCATCTAGAGCACCATATTTACTGCTGCCCTAGCTGCCAATTCCCCTGAGTACCTGGTGCTGCCAGAAACCCTGTGACCCAAGCAGCTGCACCACCTCCACACCTGGCCCTCACAGGGGCAAACCCAAGTCCTCCAGGGCAGTCTCAGGAGCAATCTCAAGTGGACGACCCACATGTAGAGGTGGAAATAAAACCACAATTGAAACCCAGGGGCAGTGAGGCTAAAGAAGAAGAGCCAAAATCTTCCCACCAGCTATACAAGCTGCAGATCAAATCCACATGACCAACTAGGCAGACTCTGTCTATGGAACATATAAAAGGTCACTGAGAGCCCCTACAAAAGAAAATTCACTAGTTCTGATAACTGCGGACATGGGAGTCAAGAACACACAGGAATAGGACCAGATTAGAATCTGAGCTGCCCCCACAGGAGGTCCAGAGATGAGCACAGTGTTGCAGGGCATCCCAGGGAGGTGAGGTGGACTGTGACCCCCAGGGAGGGAAAGGACTCTGACAGCAGTGATTCAAGGAAAACATTTATTATTCTTATGTTTTGACTTGTTTGGTAGAATCTTTTGGATTTTTTTTTCTTTTTTCCTTTTTTCTCCCCCTCTGCTGTAGTTGTTGATTTTATTGGCACTATGAAATCTAATTAAGCTTTGAGCTTTTTTTTCCTCACTCACATTTTTTTTTAAATTGTTGTTTGTCATAAATCTCTGTGTTGGGCTTTTGCAGTTCTGTGGTGTTTTCCTTTCTTTTTCTTTTTTTACTTTTTTTTTTCCCTTTTCTCTTTTATTAATTTTAATTTTTAGTTTTTTAAACCTATTATTTTTTCTACTTTTATTTCTTTGCTTTTCCTACAGTTCTTTTCTCCTTGAAATTAATCTTTAATGTATTTAAATATTCTTTATATACCTCTAACTTTGCATATCTATTTTTTCTTTCTTTTCTTTCCTATCAACTTATTTGTTTGTTTTATTTTCATTGCTTTAGTCCCCAGTTGGCTCCTTGCTTTAGTTTTGTTTTTCAGTTTGTGCTTTAGTTAGTTTTGTTCTGGTAGATATAATTTTTGGTTTCCTTTTTTCACTGGGTCAATCTTTTGTACTTAATTTTTGTTGGACTCTTTTGATTTTGCTTATGAGTATATATGTATATGTGTATGCTCAGTCACACTATTTATTGTTGTTATAAACCTCTGCTTCTATCTTGGGCTTTTGCCATTCTATGGTGCTTTTCTTTTTTTTTTTCTTTCCCCCTTTTTTCCTCTCCCATTTTTTTTCTTTTCTATTTTTTATAATTTTACCTTTTAATTTTTTAAAACTTACTATATTTTTCTACATTTATTCCTTTGTTTGCCTTTCCTACTGCTCTTTTCCCTTTGCAGTTAATCTTTAATGTATATAAGTCTTCATCTACCTCTATTTAACTATGCATATCTGTTATTTCTTTCTTTTCTTTTGTTTCCTCTCAACTTATTTGTAAGTTTTATTTTCATTGCTTTATTCCCCACTTGGCACCTTGCTCTTGTTTTGTTTTCCAGTTTGTGGTTTAGTGAGTTTTGTTCTTTACTAGTAAATATAATTTTTGATTTCCATTGTTCACCAGGCCAATATACAGTACTTGATTTTTTGTTGCATTGTTTTGACTTTGCTTATGGGTGTATATGTATATGTGTATATTCAATTATTTTAACTATTATTTGCCTGATTTTGTAACTGCTATTTGTCTGGGGTTCATCGTTGGTTTCCTGGTTTTGGATATTTGTTTTAATCCCACTCAATGCCATAACAAAATACTTGTGGAATCATCATTCTTAAACAGAGATTAAGTCCTGAACCTTTGGAGTGGGAGCACTGACTCCAAGATCCTAGACTACCAGAGAGCTAACCCTGCTGCTGCTGCTGCTGCTGCTGCTGTCACTTCAGTCGTGTCTGACTCTGTGCAACCCCATAGACGGCAGCCCACTAGGCTCCGCAGTCCTTGGGATTCTCCAGGCAAGAACACTGGAGTGGGTTGCCATTTCCTTCTCCAATGCAGGAAAGTGAAAAGTGAAAGTGAAGTCACTCAGTCGTGTCTGACTCTTAGTGACCCCATGGACTGCAGCCTACCAGGCTCCTCCATCCATGGGATTGTCCAGGCAAGAGTACTGGAGTGAGGTGCCATTGCCTTCTCCGAGAACTAACCCTAGGGAGTATGAAATAGTGAGAACTTCCACAAAGGAAAACATTTGAATACAAGACCCAGCATCACCCAACCACCAATAGTACCCTGTGCAGGACACCTCATCTAAACAACAAACAAAACAAAAATATAAACACAATCATCAGCAGACAGGATTAATACCTCATTCAGCCTTGCCCATCAGAGGAAAAGCAAATAAACAAACAAAAGCTCAACATAAATCTCACCCTATATGAAGCTTACACAAACCACTGGACCAACCGTAGGAGGGCAGAAACAAAAAGAAGAAATAATTCAACCTTTAAGCCTTGGAAAAGGAGACCTCAAACACAATAAGTTTATATATATATATATATATATAAAATGAAAAGGCAGAGAAATACTACACATATGAAGGAACACACTAGAAACACAGAAGTCCAAATAAATGAAGAGGAAATAGGCCAATTACCTGAAAAAGAATTCAGAATAATGATAGTAAAGATGGTCAAAAACCTTTAAAACAAAATGGAGGAAATGCAAGAATCAATTAACAAAGACCTTGAAGAATTAAAGAATATACATACAGAGACAAACAACATAATTACTGAAATTAAAAATACTCTATAGGGAATCAATAGCAGAATATCTGAAGCAGAAGAAAGAGTCAGTGTGCTGGAAGATTAAATGTTGGAAATAACTTCTGAAGACCAGAATAAACTAAAAAGAATGAAAAGAACTAAGGGCAATCTCAGAGACCTCTGGGACAATATCAAATGCACCAAAATTCGAATTATAGGGGTCCCAGAAGAAGAAGAGGAAAAGAAAGGGTATGAGAAAATTTATGAAGAGATTATAGTTGAAAATTTCCCCAACATCAAAAAGGAAATAGTCAAGTCCAAGAGGTGCAAAGAGTCCCATACTGAATAAACCCAAGGAGAAACATGGCAAGGCACATACTAATCAAACTCATAAAGACTAAACACAAAGAAAGAATATTAAAAACAGCTAGGGAGAAGCAACAAGCAAAATACAAGGGAAACCCTATATGCTTAGCAGCTGATCTTTCAGCAGAAACTCTGCAGGCCAGAAGGGAATGGTAGGATATATTTAAAGTAATGGAAAGGAAAAATCTACAACCAAGATTACTGTAGGATCTCATTTATGGAGAAATAAAAAGCTTTTCAGACAAGCAAAGATTAAGAGAATTCAGTACCACCAAACCAGCTTTACAACAAATGTTAAAGAGACTTACATAGTCAAGAAATACAAGAGAAGGAAAAAGATCTACAAAATCAACCTGAAACAATTAAGAAAATAACAAAAGGAACATATATATCAATAATTACTTTAAATGTAAACAGATTAAATGCTTCAACCAAAAGACACAGACTGGCTGAATGGATACAAAAACAAGACCCATATATATCCTGTCTACAAGAAACCCACTTCAGACCCAAAGACACATATAGACTGAAAGCATGAGGATGGAAAAATACATTCTATGCAAATGGGAAGCAAAAGAAAGTTGGAGTAGCAATCCTCATATCAGACAAAATAGATCTTAAAATAAAAAAATATTACAAGAGACAAGGAAGGACACTATATAATGATCAAGGGATCAGTCCAAGAGGATGACATAACAATTGTGAATATCTATGCACCCAACATAGGAGCACCTCAATACATAAGACAAACACTAACAGGCATAAAAATGAAATCAACAGTAACACAATAATAGCAGGAGACTAACACATCACACACACCAGTGGACAGACCATCAAAACAGAACATTAATAAGGAAATACAAGTCTTAAATGATACATTAGATGAGATTGATCTAATTGATATCTTCAGGGCATTCCATCCAAATGCAGAAAAATACACATTCTTCTCAAGTGCACATGGAACATTCTTTGTGATAGACCACATCTTGGGTCACAAAATTCTCCAAGCCAGGCTTCAGCAATATGTGAACCATGAACTTCCTGATGTTCAAGCTGGTTTTAGAAAAGGCAGAGGAACCAGAGATCAAATTGCCAACATCTGCTGGATCATGGAAAAAGCAAGAGAATTCCAGAAAAACATCTATTTCTGCTTTATTGACTATGCCAAAACCTTTGACTATGTGGATTACAATAAACTGTGGAAAATTCTGAAAGATATGGGAATATCAGACCACCTGATCTGCCTCTTGAGAAATGTGTATGCCGGTCAGGAAGCAACAGTTAGAACTGGACATGGAACACCAGACTGGTTCCAAATAGGAAAAGTTCGTCAAGGCTGTATATTGTCACCCTGTTTATTTAACTTATATGCAGAGTACATCATGAGAAATGCTGCACTGGAAGAACAACAAGCTGGAATCAAGATTGCCGGGAGAAATATCAATAACCTCAGATATGCAGATGACACCACCCTTATGGCAGAAAGGGAAGAGGAACTCAAAAGCCTCGTGATGAAAGTGAAAGTGGAGAGTGAAAAAGTTGGCTTAAAGCTCAACATTCAGAAAACAAAGATCATGGCATCTGGTCCCATCACTTCATGGGAAATAGGTGGGGAAACAGTGGAAACAGTGGCAGACTTTATTTTTCTGGGCTCCAAAATCACTACAGATGGTGACTGCAGCCATGAAATTAAAAGACGCTTACTCCTTGGAAGGAAAGTTATGACCAACCTAGATAGCTTATTCAAAAGCAACAAAGGTTGCCAACAAAGGTTCGTCTAGTGAAGGCTATGGTTTTTCCAGTGGTCATGTATGGATGTGAGAGTTGGACTGTAAAGAAGGCTGAGCACCAAAGAATTGACACTTTTGAACTGTGGTGTTGGAGAAGACTCTTGAGAGTCCCTTGAACTGCAAGGAGATCCCACCAGTCCACTCTGAAGGAGATCAGCCCTGGGATTTCTTTGGAAGGAATGATGCTAAAGCTGAAACTCCAGTACTTTGGCCACCTCATGCGAAGAGTTGACTCATTGGAAAAGACTCTGATGCTGGGAGGGATTGAGGGCTGGAGGAGAAGGGGACGACAGAGGATGAGACGGCTGGATGGCATCACTGACTCGATGGACGTTCATCTGAGTCAGCTCCAGGAGTTGGTGATGGACAGGAAGGCCTGGCATGCTGCGATTCATGGGCTTGTAAAGAGTCGGACACGACTGAGTGACTGATCTGATCTAATCTGATCTGGGTCACAAATCAAACCTTAGTAAATTTAAGAAAATTGAAATCATATCAAGCATCTTCTCTGAATACAATGTTATGAGACTAGATATCAGTTATAAGGAAAAAAAAAAAAACTAAGAAAAACAAACACATGGAGATTGAACGATCCATTTCTAAATAACCAACAGGTTACTGAAAAAATCAAAAAGGAAATAAAAAAAATTCTGGAAACTAATGATAGTGAAAACATGTCAACTCAAAACCTATGAGATGCAGCAAAAGTAGTGTTAAGAGGGAATTTGATAGCAATGCAATCCTACCTCAAGAAACAAGAAAAACATCAAATAGACAACCTAACTTTACACCTAAAACAACTGGAAAAATAAGAACAACCCCCCCCCCCAAATTAGTAGAAGAAAAGAAATCATAATGATCTGAGCAGAAATAAATGAAAAATAAATGAAAGAAACACTAGTAAAGATTAATACAACTAAAAGCTGGTTCTTTGAGAAGATAAACAAAATTGACAAACCTTTAGCCAGACTCATCAAGAGAAAAATAGAAAAGAATCAAACCAACAAAATTAGAAATGAAAAAGGAGAGGTTACAACAGACAATGCAGAAACACAAAGGTTTATAATAGGTTCATAATAGGTTTATGAACAACTATATGGCAATAAAATGTATAACCTGGAAGAAATGGACAGATTTTTAGAAAAGTTCAACCTTCCAAAACTGAGCCAGGAAGAAATAGAAATTATGAACAACCCAATTGCCCGCACTGAAATTGAAGCTGTGATCAACAGTATCCCAAAAAACAAAAGCCCAGGACCAGATAGCTTCACAGCAGAATTCTATCAAACATTAGAGAAGAGCTAATGCCTATCTTAAAACTCTTTCAAAAAATTGCAGAGGAAGGAACACTTCTAAATTCAGTCTACAAGGCCACCATCACCCTGAAACCAAAACCAAAGACAATACAAGAAAAGAAAACTACAGGCCAATATCACTGATGAACATATGTGCAAAAATCCTCCACAAAATTTTAGCAAACAGAATTCAGCAACACATTAAAAATCTCATACACCACAATCAAGCTGGGTTTATTTCAGGGATGAAAGTTTTCTTCAATATACACAAATCAATGTGATATACCATATTAACTAATTGAAAGATAAAAACCATATGATAATCTCAATAGATGCAGAAAAAGCCTTTGAAAAAATTCACCCATTTATGATTAAAACTCTTCAACACATGGAAATAGAAGGAACCTACCTCAACATAGTAAAAAGCATATATGATAAGCCTACAACATACATTATTCTCAATGGTGAAAAACTGAAAGCATTACCCCTAAGATCAGGAACAAGACAAAGGTGTGTACTTTCACCACAATTATTCAACATAGTTCTGGAAGTATTAGCTACAGCAAAGAGAATAAAAAGAAATGAAAGGAATCTAGATCAGAAAAGAAGAAGTAAAGCTCTGACTGTTTGCAGATGACATTGATACTGTACACAGAAAACCCTAAAGATACTATTAGAAAATTATTAGAGCTAATCAGTGATTATAGTAAAGTTTCAGGATACAAAATCAGTACACAGAAATCACCTGCATTTTATACACTAGCAATGAAAAATCAGAAAGAGGAATTAAGGAATCAATCCCATTCACCATTGCAACAAAAAGAATTAAATATCTAGGAATAAACTTACCTAAGGAGACAAAAGAACCGTACACAGAAAATTATAAGACACTAATGAAATAAATCAAAGACAACATAAACAGATAGAAAGATAGTCCATGTTCGTGGGTAGGAAGAATCAATATTGTGAAAATGACTACACTACCAAATGAAATCTACAGATTCAATGTCAGTTCAGTTCAGTAACTCAATCATGTCTGACTCTTTGTGATCCCATAAATTGCAGCACGCCAGGCCTCTCTGTCCATCACCAACTCCCAGAGTTCGCTCAAACTCACGTCCATTGAGTCGGTGATACCATCCAGCCATCTCATCCTCTGTCGTCCCCTTCTCCTCCTGCCCCCAATCCCTCCCAGCATCAGAGTCTTTTCCAATGAGTCAACTCTTCGCATGAGTTGGCCAAAGTACCAGAGTTTCAGCTTTAGCATCATTCCTTCTAAAGAACACCCAGGACTGATCTCCTTAGTTGTGCCTATGAAATTATCAATGGCATTTTTCACAGAACTACAACAAAAAATTTCACAACTGATATGGAAACACAAAAGACCCAGAATAGCCAAAGCAGTCTTGAAAAAGAAGAATGGAGCTGGAGGATTCAAGCTTCCTGATTCCAGATTATACTACAAACCTACAGTCATCAATATAGTATGGTACTGGCACAGAAGGAGATATATAGACCAATGGAACCAGATAGAAAGCCCAGAAATAAACCCATACACCTATGGGTACCTTGTTTTTGACAAAGCAGGCAATAGTATACAATGGGGCAAAGACAGCCTCTTCAATAAATGGTGCTGGGAAAACTGGACAGCTACATATAAAAGAATGAAATTAGAACACTTCCTAACAGTAAATACACAAAGATAAACTTGAATGAATTAAAGACCTAAATGTAAGACCAGAAACTATAAAACTCAGAAGAAAACATAGGCAGAACACTCAGTGACATAAATCAAAGCAAAATCCTCCATGACCCACCTCCTAGAGTAATGGAAATAAAAACAAAAATAAATGAGTGGGACCTGATTAAACTTAAAAACTTTAGCACAGCAAAGAAACTATAAGCAAGGTGAAAAGACAACCCTTAGAATGGAAGAAAATAATAGCAAATGAAACAACTGACAAGGGATTGATGTCCAAATATAGAAGCAGCTTATACAACTCAATACCAGAAAAACATACAATCCAATCAAAAAGTGGGAAAAAGACCTAAACAGACATTTCTCCAAAGATGACATACAGATGGCTAACAAATACATGGAAAAATGCTCAACATCGCTCATTATTAGAGAAATGCAAATCAAAACTACAATGAGATATCACCTCACACCAGTCAGAATGGCCACCATTAAAACGTTTATAAACAATAAATGCTGGAGAGGGTGTGGAAAAAAGGAATGCTCTTGCACTGTTGGAGGGAATGTAAATTGGTACAGCCACTATGGAAGACAGTATGGAGACTCCTTAAAAAACTAGGAATAATACCATCATATAACCCAGCAATCCCACTCCTAGGCATATACCCTAAGGAAACAAAAATTGAAAAAGACACATGTGTCCCGTTGTTTATTGCAGCACTATTTACAATAGCTAGAACATGGAAGCAACCTAGATGTCCATCAACAGATGAATGGATAAAGAAGCACTGGTACATATACACAATGGAATATTACTCAGCCATAAAAAGAGTGGCTTTGAGTCCGTTCTGATGAGGTGGAAGAACATAGAACCTATTATACGGAGTGAAGTAAGTCAGAAAGATAAAGATAAATATATTCTAACACACATATAGGAAATCTAGAAAAATGATACTGAAGAATTTATTTACAGGGCAGCAATGGAAACAGACATAGAGAATAGGCTTGTGGACATGGGGAGAGGGGAGGAGAGGGTGGGATGTATGGAAAGAGTAACTTGGAAACTTACATTGCCATATGTAAAATATATAACCAACAGGAATTTGCGGTATGGCTAAAGAAATTCAAACAGGGACCCTGTATCAACCTAGAAGGGTGGGATTGGGAGGGAGGTTCAAAACAGAGGTGATATATGTATAGCTATGGCTGATTCATGTTGAAGTTTGAGAGAAAACAACAAAATTCTGTAAAGCAATTATCCTTCAATTAAAAAAAATTAATTAATTAAAAAATTTTATTTTGACATCAGGCATCTAACCCTATCCCTAACTGGATTATGGCTGAAATGAAGATATCTATTCCTTTGTTTCACAAAAAACAGCCCTAGTCCTTAAAGGTAAACAGAGAGGGACTTCTCTGGTGGTCTAATGGTTAAGAATCTGTCTTGCAAAGCAGGAGACTGGGGTTCGATCCCTGATCCAGGAACTAAGATTCCACATGTCAAGGGATAAGTAAGCTTGTGTGCCACAACTGCTGACACCCTGTGCTGCAACTACTGAAGTCCATGGGCTCTTGAGACCATTTTCTGCAACCAAGAAAAGCCACCACAATGAGATCCTGTGCACTGCAACAAAGTCATTACAGCAAAAAGAAAAAATTAGCAAGTTCTTCACTTCAAGCTGGGACAGACATCAGTGCAGTTTGCTCCTCACTCCCTGCAGAAGCAGTTGCAAAGTCAGCTTCTTCATGACAGGTGCAAGGGACTAGACTTCCTGCTCAATTGGTACTTGGGTCTTGTTTTCTTAACATTTCAGAATAGCAAGGATGACCTGATTGTGTAGACCCATATTGTTGAAGCCCATAACATAAGGGGAGCATATCAAAACCTGTATTTTCACTTCGGATATTTCCTCTTCCCTTCTATCCATGTTCACATTTTACTCATCTTAAAATTCTCACAGTCCTTACACACACTTAGACATTTATATCTCACTTAATGTTTTGAACTCTCACCCAGGAAGCTTAGCATATTGAGAATATAATTATTTTTCTGGAAGTAATTATTCTACTTAATTGAACTGGAATATTCTTCTCCTTAGTCACTTTTTAACTTAATAGCTGCCCTTGATCATTGTTTGACACAAAAAGTTTCACTCAGTAATATGTATACCTAGCCATTAATAACAGAGAAGGCAATGGCACCCCACTCCAGTACTCTTGCCTGGAAAATCCCATGGATGGAGGAGCCTGGTAGGCTGCAATCCATGGGCTCGCTAAGAGTCAGACACGACTGAGCGACTTCACTTTTACTTTTCACTTTCCTGCATTGGAGAAGGAAATGGCAACCCACTCCAGTGTTCTTGCCTGGAGAATCCCAGGGAAGGGGGAGCCTAGAGGGCTGCCGTCTATGGGGTCGCACAGAGTCGGACACGACTGAAGTGACTTAGCAGCAGCAGCAGCAGCAGCAGCATACTTCAAACACTGCCACGTAGTGTCACCAGCAGGGCAGCCCAGCCCACAGCTTCCCTTTTCTTCCCCTCTTGACTACTTCCCTGGTGGCTCAAGAATCTGCCTGCAATGCAGGAGACACAGCTTCAATCCTTGGGTGGAGAAGATCCCCTGGAGGAAATGGCAATCCACTCCAGTATTCTTGCCTGGAGAATTCCATGGACAGAGGAGCCTGGCCGGCTCCAGTCCAAAGGGTCGCAAAGAGTCAGACATGACTGAGCGACTAACACCTGTTCACTACCTATACTTCAAAATCGATTGGCTGATAGAAATAAAATAATCATTTTGTAGCTGATAAAAATAAACTAACCATTTCTAAAGTATTCAATGTCCCATATAAAAACTAAAGTTTGATATTTAATGAAAGACTGTATGTCTTATCAGTGGAGGCAAAGACTACAAATATGCTCGGCAAATTAACAATGAGAGCTTGTTTGCAAATATTAATAAAAATGTCATAACTAACACTTCTAAATGCTGAATTAAACATTGGCATTCTATACTATGAAAACTAGATTTCTTCCATATACTGAAAATTTTTTAATTTGCATAGAATTGAGAAGATTATTGCAATTGTTGATTGTAAAGAGTATAAAGGAGCCAGATGTTACACATAACAAATAAGTGTTGAAACCAACCAAAGAAATGAAAACAGAGTCTGTTAAATAGTGTTTAATGGATTTTGTTCACTATGCATATTAATATTGATTTAATCTAGCATGTTACAAGTCTCTGTGTCTTGACTTTGTTCACTTGTTCCCATGAATATATTTGGTTTTTAACATGAATTTCTTCATATATTGCTAACTTTGAATAAGCTCATTTCAAAGTTTTTGCTTTATGATAGGAATCATTGTACTCCTGACAATATGAACTTAAGGAATTCTAGTGATAATTTTCCCACTTACTAAGACTATATGGCCGAGATTATTTCATGCTGCAGGGCTAGCCATTTGAATACCCTTAAATAAAAGAACAAGAGCTTGGATCATGGGCCTGCTTGTGATGCTGGGAGATTCTTGGGATACTAGGGAGTCACAGTGGCAATGGGAATCTATGTCTTTTTCTATAGAATAAGACAAATCCTTCCTCTCTGGTTCTCTTGTTTCAAGGAGTGAAAAGTACATTCTGATCATCTAGACACTTTTGTGTGAAACCCAAATTTCCCCATTCCATCCAGAAACATTACAGTCTACACCAGGTAAAAATTCATTGTGGGGGTAGCACAGTAACACTAATGACACTTGGCTGAGGATGTTCACACATTGTCCCATATGTGGATTAAGTTGTCCACACAACTTCCATCTTATTTCTTTCTACATCATCCCTACTCAAAAGATGAGGATACTGAGGTAGGAAGTTTACTAAAAGCCACAAAAGAGGGCAAGATTCTTTCACTGCACCCTGCCTTTTCTCTCCCATGAGACTCATTTCTGAGAATGAGCATCCTGAATCTTCAAGACAGAGATAGGACTGAGCAGGCAGTTCTGAGCATCTACACGTACAAGGTCAAAAGTCCATACAGAGATTTTGTTGTATCAAGGATAATTATCTAAGGAATTTTTATAAAGAACCAGGCAGTCGTTTTCTAAGTTTTGTGATATAATAGGTTTCTGTCCTAAACATGCATCCTTGTTATCATGTGTGGAGGCAGCTATAGACAGTATTTAGACAATCATGACTGTGTTCCTATAAAACTTTATTTTCAAAAATAGATAGCAGGATGGATTTGGTCTGTAAGCCAGACTTTGCCAATTTCTGATTGAAACTCATATTTGAAAGATTTCTGTTAATATTTATGTTTATCTTTGTTGAACTAAATATTTCTCAAGAACACCTTGATTTTGAAATGAAGGAAAACAAGAGCAGAGGCAGTCATTAAACAGAGAAACACTTTAAAAGATGCTAGATACTTATTACTATTAGGGGGTAAAAATGTGTAATTAAGATTTTTCAACACAATTTAGTATCAGAACCACTCTTTCTTTCCAGGAAAAGTAAAGCAGTGGGATCACAGAAAGGGGTGCATTCCAAGGACTTTGTCAGTACAGACACTGGGAAACTGGGGACAAGGATTTCTTCAGAAATAACCAGTCGCTGAAATAACTCTCCTCCATCCTCTCCTCATTTATGCTATTTCTGACCCCAAACCATAAGGGTGGAGACTTGCTCTTTCATGATTCACAAGAGCCATGTATTTATAAACATTCACTTAGTTGGAAACACATAGTATTTGCAAGAAGCTTTCATGAGGTGATGATGAAGGTCCAGTCATTAAGGGCAGAGAGGTGGTCAAATATGTCATTCAGTGCTCTGGGTCCTCTAGGGAATCAGAGATATGCAAACATCTACAAACTCTGTACCTTGAAGTTATTCCTTGATATTAGAAAATATATGTATGGATTTGGGGAAGTCTTCAATGATACTATCTGAAAAGAAGTCTAGTGTATCTTTGTACATATATTTAATGTTTTTATTTGTTAGATTAGCTTCTAGTTTTTCCTTAAATTTCCCCTTTTTTCCTCTTAAGATCTTTGCTAAGGAAGGAAGGAAGGAAAGGAAGCAGTGGGAAAAAAGAAAGAAAGAGAAGAAAGAAAGGGTTATATTTATGTTATTTTTGGTTTCACTTTTATTTTCAGGGTAATTTTAAAGCTAGGCTTTAAATGGATTGAGAAGCTCTGAGTGTTTAATTAAACATATTTTCTTCAATCATTTGTTAGAAATTAAGCTTTTGCTAGTTCCCATGTATTTCTTTGGCACATATGAATGCAGTTATAGACTTGAGAAAACATTCAGTGTTCTAATTTGTATATAGCTATCAAGCAAAAGAAAAATTTTAAAGAATTTCTTGATCACAATAATTTAATGCATAATAAACATAATTTAAATATTTTCCTATTTGATGCTCAAAATGTTTTAACTGAAGTGAAAAATTACTGATGGGTTATGTTTTCAACCATTTCTTGTTGCCTGGCTTTATTTTCAAAGTGCAGTTTTCCTTGTGTTTTCTTTAAAGCTACAACGCTGTTTAAAATGGCCTCAAAAGTTGCTATTTGAAATGTATTTGCAATAGTAGTTGACATGGCCAGCGTAACTATGACTCCCTCTTGTCAAAGCTCAAAATTTATTGTTTAGCTTATAAGTCTACTCAACAGAGAATTGTCTTTAGAACCTTTTATATTATGAGAAAATATCATTGCCCTATTCTAATGCCTATCACTTTGAAAACATTTTGATTTACAATCTTGTATCCTTTAAAATAGCTGGCTGAAAGTATCATAAAATCCCATAAATAATCTCAAACTATCACAGGTTATTTAAAAATTAAATATCACTGAATACTTTGTAAAATCAAGAGAAATGTAATTCTATATGAGCCGTTCATTTCTTATTATAATAAGTCACCATTTATGATAGAAAAGTAACTTTAATCAAGGAGTGAGACTATTTATATAATTATGAGGAAGCTTTATTTTAAACAATTATTCATACCCAGTGGCTGAAAGAGAAGAGCGCTGAAGAATTGATGCTTTTGAACCGTGGTGTTGGAGAAGACTCTTGAGAGTCCCTTGGACTGCAAGGAGATCCAAGCAGTCCATTCTGAAGGAGATCAGCCCTGGGTGCTCACTGGAAGGACTGATGCTAAAGCTGAAACTCCAGTACTTTGGCCACCTCATGCGAAAAGTTGACTCATTGGAAAAGACCCTGATGCTGGGAGGGATTGGGGGCAGGAGGAGAAGGGGACAACAGAGGATGAGATGGTTGGATGGCATCACCTACTTGATGGACGCGAGTTTGGGTAAATTCTGGGAGTTGGTGATGGACAGGGAGGCCTGGCCTGCTGCAATTCATGGGGTCGCAAAGAGTCAGACACAACTGAGTGACTGAACTGAACTGAACTGAGCTGAAGATAAAAAATAAATATGTATATAGAAAAGGTTATACTTATTGAGAAGATAGTTGTGGAGACCAACATCACCAAGAGTCAGAAGCAGACTTGGGACATTTCTTCTTACATTCAGTTCCACTCCTCCTTTATGTTTTGAATTCTAAGTCAAAATTTCAAAATGGAAGAGATACAATTTATTTTTACGTTGCATAAAAAGAAAGAGAATGAAAGAGAGAGAGAGAGAAAGAGAGCTATCATTTGACCACTGAGAAAACAATTCAGTTAGCTGGCAAAAGAAAGTATTTAAACTCTTTGTAACTTTACTGAAAGTCACTGCATTACTTGTTAGTGCAATGGTAAAGAATCTACCTGCCAACGCAGGAGGTTCAAGCAACATGGGTTTGACCCCTGTGTTCGGAAGATCCCCTCTAGGAGTAAATGACAACCCACTCCAGCATTCTTGTCTGGACTATTCCATGGACAGAGAAGCCTGGCAGGCTACACAGTCAGTGGAGTCTCAAAGAGTCGACGACAACTGTGACTGAGCATACATGCACTTTACATGTTATTGCTTTAGTGAATCAACATACTATATCACATTGAAAGGTAATTCTCCATTCTCTTTTGTTCCTGCAAGTCTTATGCAGAAAGCATTTCCTCAAGACTGTATTTTCAAGAATTTTATATAGCTGCAGCTTTGAAAAGTTGAGACATACTGTCTTCTTCTGAAGCAAAGTGCACATAATGCTTGCAATGCAATAAAATAACTATAATATCTCCTTCCCAAAAAAGGGCAGGAATTATCAGGGTTCCTCTTGTGATGCAACCCACTGCATGTGCTGGCATCCACCTGACCTATCCATTTTGCCCAATGCTACCTGAGGCCACGGGAACGGACTCAAAGATGCTAATACTCCAGTTGTCTCCTGTGCTATGAGTGAAAATGCCCTTTTCTCTGATCCAAACATCTCGTGTTTGCTTCCAGCATTCATGAAACTGTGGAAGACGAGCCACTCCCAATAGGTGACAGAAAACAAGGACAACAGCGACAGCACAGCAGCATTCTTTAATATAGAGAATGAGTAAACATTAAAAGTCTATAGTGGTTACACTGCTACATGATATATAGGCAATCTCATGTATGCAACCTTTATGAGAAAGTCTAGGAGCAGAAAACATATGCTTTCACAAAAGTAATTTTATATATTAGTTGCATTGATTAAATGTCAGCAGCAATAGATGGTGCTGCTCCTTACGAACAACGAACATATATAGATAGTACCTCCTATGACAGTGCTTTCAATTTTTTTCAGAGCTGAGAAAGAATTTTTCTCACATTTCTGCTATGTTTAAAATATACAAAAGAACCCCTCTATATTACAAGTTTAGTTAGAGTGGCATAAATTCATAAACGCAGTGTTGTTAGAAGATGAGAACATTATATTTGAAATCTTTATTATTCAGGTCATTCCGTACTTGCTTTTTCTGTTATCTTTTCATTCAGGTGCTCTTTTTCAGAGCACTTCTCTAATCATTCCACTGGGTCTCATATCTTAACATCTGCTATAACATGTGAGTGGTGGTTTGTTATTTCCCTGTTGATTCAGTAAAGAATAAGCCTGCAATGCAGAAGACCCAAGTTTGATCCCTGGATAAGGAAGATCCCCTGGTGAAGGAAATGGCAACCCACTCAAGTATTCTTGCCTGGGAAATCCCAGGGACAGAGGAGCCTGGCCGGCTACAGTCCATGAGGTCTCAAAAGTTGGACACAAAGACTAAAACACCACCATCACAATGGTTCATCAATGTTTAGCCCACAGAGAGGACTGTTTTCCAAAGAATCCAACTAATGGTTGTTTTGTTTTCAATTAAATGATTTACTAAAAATATTTGGAAACACACACACACAGCAAACACACACACACATAAACAAATACACACAACGGATTGTACTGTAAAGTTTGTGACAAATGCATCTGGGCTATTTCTGGTGAAAATATAATCTGGGTATATGATATTCTGCTGTGCTCTTAGTCATGTGGATTGACGTGTGTACTTAAGCACTTTCATATGGATAATTATTATAAGACCTAAAAATTAGAATCAAAGCTAACCCTTTATCTTAGTTTTTAAGTAACCCATCAGGCAAATCCCTAAATAATGCAGAGAAATGGTTAAAAGGAAAGGAAGGACTGAAAGATAATTAGGGCTATGGTGGAAAAACAGTAGGAGGAGGAGAGGAAAAGAAAGCAGGAGAAAAAAAAAAAAACCAGAGTGTTAATGTTACCCATGTTATTTTTGAAATGTTTTTTGTTAATGATTCATATATTGATTTAAAGATAGTTGACTTTCTTTCAAGGTCCTGCCAATTCAATTAAAATAAACCCATTAAACCTTTATGGCACAGCTATTATGAAACAACTAGCATGCTAGAAACATGAAATAAATTGTAAAGGGGAGAGAAGAACTCGCATACAATGACCACTGACAGTTTGTTCAACCTCTATTTTAGCAGCAATTGTCCTTTAGATGTATTGCTATCTAATCATACCCCAAAATGACTATTTCAATGCCAATCTCATGTATTGAGAGAGAATATAAAACTCAGGGATATATTTAAGAATCACGATGTGTAATAAAACATCAGACTTACCTAACGGTTTCCTCTGATGTTTTGCTACAGAAAGAGCAGGTAGCTAAAGATGCTTTGATTAGCAGCAAAGTCAATCCATTTGACAGTAGAATGGATTAGAAACAAGACTTTAATTTAGGACACTTGAATATACTGCAAAAATCTCTCAAATATGTGAGTCAGGAGTCAAGAGGATGAATACATTTTTAAATCTTGTGTGAAGATTGAGCTAGTGTGAGGAACCTTGAATTTCAAATGAACAGAAATGACTCTGATTTTGAAAGCTCACACTTTAGGAATAAATTGAACCATGAAAACTACATCACAGGCTTCTCCAAAACTACAATTCATCCAAAATTCTCCAAATTATCCAATTCTCTATAGCTACAATTAACCCAAAATTATATTTCAGATGACCATTATATCTACTCCTGTGGGCAAGAATCCCTTAGAAGAAATGGAGTAACCCTCATAGTCAACAAAAAGTCTGAAACGCAGTTCAGTTCAGTTCAGTAGCTCAGTTGTGTCTGACTCTTTGCAACCCCATGAATCGCAGCACGCCAGGCCTTGGGTGCAATCTCAAAAATGACAGAATGATCTTTGTTCATTTCCAAGGCAAAGCATTCAATATCATGGTAATCCAAGTCTGTGTCCCAACCAGTAGTGCTGAAGAAGCCAAAGATGAATGATTCTATGAAGACCTATGGCTTCCCTGGTGGCTCAGATGATAAAGTGTCTATCTGTAATGCAGGAGACCCAGGTTCAATCCCTGGGCTGGGAAGATCCCCTGGAGAAGGAAATGGCAACCCACTCCAGTATTCTTGCCTGGAAAAATCCCATGGACAGAGGAGCCTGGTGGGCTATAGTCCATGGGGTCGCAAAGAGTTGGACACGACTGAGTGACTTCACTTTCTTTCTTTCACTTTATGAGGACCTACAAGGACCTTCTAGAACTAATACCAAAAAAAAAAAAAAAAGACGTCATTTTCATCATAGGGGACTGGAATGCAAAAGTAGGAAGTCAAGAGATAACTGGAGAAACAGGCAAATTTGGCATTGGAGTGCAGAATGAAGCAAGGCAAAGGCTAACAGAGTTTTGCTAGGAGAATGAACTGGTCATAACAAATACCCTCTTCCAACAACTCAAGACAAGACTCTACACATGGACATCACCAGATAGTCAATACTGAAATCAGATTGATTATATTCTTTGCAGCCAAAGATGGAGAAGCCCTACAAAGTCAGCAAAAACAAGACTGGAGGCTGACTGTGACTCAGATCATGAACTTATTGCAAAATTCAGAGTGCAATTGAAGAAAGTGGGGAAAACCACTAGACTATACAGGTATGACCTAAATCAAATTCCTTACAATCGATTATACAGTAGAAGTGACAAATAGAGTCAAGGGACTAGATCTGATAGAGTGCCGGAAGAACTATGGATGGAGGTTTATGATGTTATATAGGAGGTAGTGATCAAGAATATCCCCAAGAAAAATAAATGCAAAAAGGCAAAATGGTTGTCTGAGGAGTCCTTACAAATAGCTAAGAAAAGAAGACAAACTAAAGGCAAAGGAGAAAAGGAAATCTATACACATCTGAATGCAGTGTTCCAAAGAATTGCAAGCAGAGATAAAAAAGCCTTCCTCAGTGATCAATGCAAAGAAATAGATGAAAACAATAGAATGGGAAAGACTAGAGATCTCTTTAAGAAAATTAGAGATACCAAGGGAATATTTCATGCAAAAATGGGCACAATAAAGGGTAGAAATGGTATGGACCTAACAGAAGCAGAAGATATTAAGAAGAGGTGGCAAGAATACACAGAAAATCTATACAGAAAAGATCTTCTTGACCCAGATAACTACAATGGTGTGATCACTCACCTAGAGCCAGACATCCTGGAATGTGAAGTCAAGTGGGCCTTAGGAAGCATCACTATGAACAAAGCTAGTGGAGGTGATGGAATACCAGTTGAGCTTCTTCAAATCCTAAAAGCTTTTAAATTGCTGCACTGAATATGTCAGCAACTTTGGAAAACTCATCAGTGTCCACAGAACTGGAAAAGGTCAGTTTTCATTCCAAACCCAAAGAAAGGCAGTGTCAAATAGTGTTTAGACTATCGCACAACTGCATTCATCTCACACATTAGCAAAGTAATGCTCAAAATTCTCCAAACCAGACTTCAACAGTATGTGAACCAAGAACTTCCAGATGTTCAAGCTGGATTTAAAAAAGGCAGAGGAACCAGAAGTCAAATTGCCAATATCCGATGGATCGTTGAAAAAGAAAGAGCGTTCCAGAGAAATATCTATTTCTGGTTTATTGACTATGCCAAAACCTTTCACAGTGTGGATCACAACAAACTGCGGAAAATTCTTCTAGAGGTGGGAATATCAGATCACCTTACCTGCTTCCTTAGACATCTGCATGCAGGTCAAGAAGTAACAGTTAGAACTGGACATGGGACAATGGACTGGTTCCAAATTGGGAAAGGAGTACATCAAGGCTGGATATTGTCACCTGGCTTATTTAACTTATATGCAGAGTACATCATGCAAAATGCCGGGCTGGATGAAGCACAGGCTGGAATCAAGACTGCCAGGAGAAATATAAATAACCTCAGATATGCAGATGACACCACCCTTATGGCAGAAATTGAAGAAGAACTAAAGAGCCTCTTGATGAAAGTGAAAGAGGAGAGTGAAAAATTTGGCTTAAAACTCAACATTCAGAAAACTAAGATCATGGCATCCAGTCCCAGAACTTCATGGAAAATAGATGAGGAAACAATGGAAACAGTGAGAGACTTTATTTCTGAAGCTCCAAAATCACTGCAGATGGTAATTTCAGCCATGAAATTAAAAGATGCTTGATCCTTGCAAGAAAAGCTATGACCAACCTAGAGAGCATATTAAGAAGGAGGGACATTACTTTGCCAACAAAGGTCCATCTAGTCAAAGCTATGGTTTTTCCAGTAGTCATGTATGGTTGTTCGATTTGGGCTACAAAGAAAGCTGAGCACTGAAGAATTGATGCTTTGAACTGTGCTGTTGGAGAAGACTCTTGAGTCCCTTGGACAGCAAGGAGTTTAAGTCAGTCAATCCTGAAGGAAATCAGTCCTGAATATTCATTGGAAGGACTGATGCTGAAGTTGAAACTCTAATATTTTGGCCACCTGATGCGAAAAACTTATTGGAAAAGATCTTGATGCTGGGACAGATGAAGGCACATGGAGAAGGGAATGACAGAGGATGAAATGGTTGGATTACATAATCAACTTGATGGACATGAGTTTGCGTAAGTTCCTGAATTGATGATGGATAGTGAAGCCTGGCGTGCTGCAGTCCATGGGGTCTCAAAAAGTCGGACATGACTGAGTGAGTGAACTGAACTGAAAGCTACATGACTCACAAATGAGGAATAAACAAAGAAAGGAACAGAGATAGGAAACAGAGATAGGAAGGGAGGAAGAAAAGAAAGAAGAAAAGAGAGGGAAAAATAAGAGAGAAAGAGGAAAGATACATAGATGGTGAGCCATAAATACAACTTTTAAATGTCTTAGTATAACTTTGTGATATAACTTCCATTATTATTGGATACAAAGGGATATATACATGAATTAAAATAGCATCTTTATACTGTGTTAGTTGGGAAGACTTTCAAGACAGACATTATTTTTTCAATGCAATTATAACTATTTTAATATACTATTAATACTATTTCTATTTTTTCTTTATCTTTTTTTTTTTTACTAATTCAAAACCAAATTCTACTTGTACTTATTTTAAGAAAAACAAAATTCTATTCGCACAGCCTTGACTTTTTGTGCATGTGTATTTATACACATACACATATATACATATGAACACACACAGCATATGTTGTTGTATTGCATTTCACATTATTACACTTCTCAGATAGTACAGTTTGTTCAAACTGAAGGTTTATGCATCTCTTCTCCAGCAAGTCTATCAGTGCCATTTTTCCAACTTATTTGCCCATTTCCTGCCACTGGGTTACATTTTGGTAATTCTCCCAATTTAAAAACTGTTTTGTTATTATATTTTTATGGTGATCTATGATAAGTGATTTTCATAGTACTACTATGACTTGCTAAAGGCTCAGATAATGGTCAGTTGGCATCTTTAACAATAAAGTATTTTTTAATTAAAGTATGCACATTGTTATTTTAAATATAATTCTGTACGTGATAGATTAATGCATAGTGCAAACTAACATTGTGTGCTTTGGGAAACCAAAAAAGATGTGTGTGGCTCACTTGATTGCAGTGTCTGCTTTATTGCTGTGATCTAGAACTGTACCCACAATATCTCCAAGGTATTTATGTATATTGCAAAGCATATATTTTTATAGGTACATCTCTTTGGAACTTTAGTGTTTGTAGATTCATCCTGGTTTCTCTTAGTTGTTTTTTCAGTATTCTTCTATTTCATCACAATGATCCCCTCAAAAAAAAAAAAAACCTGCAATAATGAATTGGTACAGTCACCTACTCTTTTTTTCTCCTCTTTAACAGTTTCTTGCTGATGAAGAGAATTGCACACTGCTGGTTAGTTTTACCACTTAAAAGTTGTTTCCCTTAAGTCATATATATACATCTTGTTGGTTTTATTTCTCTGGAAAACACTAATAGAATCTCTATCAGATCAAACCAGCACAGAAGAATTTTTTTCACCTATACTTTTGAAATGGCATCTACAGGCTGGACTCATTCTTTTCTCATTTCTTCAAACTCTGGAGAAAATGATGAAAATCATTTTACTACATTTACTTCTGATTCACTATCTGACAAAATCAGTAAAAGTGTTCCAGTCATTGTTTCATCTGATCTGTAGAATTTGGCATTGTCACGTGTTATTCTTTAAACTTTTTGAGAATGGCATTGAAACATGTATAGTATCATATATGAAACAAGTCGCCAGTCCAGGTTCAATGCACGATACTGGATGCTTGGGGCTGGTGCACTGGGACGACCCAGAGGGATGGTATGGGGAGGGAGGAGGGAGGAGGGTTCAAGATGGGGAACACGTGTATACCTGTGGCAGATTCATTTTGATATATGGCAAAACCAATACAATATTGTAAAATTAAAAAATTAAAAAAAAAAAAAACATTTTTAGCTATATTTCCCGTAACTCTCTTTGTATTTTACTTCTTATTCATTAAATTGATCTATTCTTCATCTGCTTTGCAGTTAAAAATCAGGGTTCTCATATTTTCTCTGTAACTTTTCCTAGCTCATTACCACTTTATGTGATTACCACTTATGTGATTTTGACCACCATCTGTATGCCAATCTCCTGATCCTGTATCTCTACCATAGGCCTCTCTCGTGAACTCTACGTTCATGTGTTTAAACAACCGTGAGATACTTCACCTGGGTACTTCTAAGCAACTCTGGATATATAAGAGTGATCCTTTTATTTCTCACTCTAGAACCAAATCTATACAGGATACTAGCAAAACATAAGGCAGAAATCTGCATCATTTTGTTTTCCTTTTCCCTCTCATTCTTTACATGTGATTGTCCACTAATTTTTTTTTTGTCTCATCCTCCATATTCTCTTGAACAATGGATCTTGAAATTTTATTATCTATCTGCCTTTCAAATGATCAAATTTAATATTCCTTTTCCTTTATTACTCCCTAGGCAATTCTCCTGTAACCTTCTCCTACATATGTTTCCTATCTCCATGTCTGTTTTGGGGTCTCCAATGTGTCCTTTAAATGGATCACTGAGTGATCATTCTAGAACTGCAGTTTCTTCCATATGAATCTTCAACCAAGACACTTTGTGGATACTGACACCTTTAAGAACAAGTAGTACTGCATGTTCAGCATAGTGATTGCAGTTCATAGTACTGTATTGCATATTTGAAGGTTGCTAGGGGAGTAAATCTTAAAAGTTCTCATCACAAGAAAAAAATATAACTATGCACAATGATAGATGTTAACTAGACTTACTTGGGAGATCATTTCAGAATGTATACAATAGCAAAACACTATGTTGTACAGTGGGAACTGCTATTTGTCAATTATATCTCAAATTTTAAAAAATTTAATAAAAGAATAAGTATTATTAATCTCGACATCAGACTTGAGCCTCTGTACTTTCTCTATTTAACCTACTCTGAAACTTTCTATAACCTACTCTGAAACGTTGATTTCACACTCTCTGATTATTTTGAAATATAGTTATTGAGGCTCACCTTGCACTTTCAAGCCTGAGTGCTTATAAAAACGTTTCTTCAGACTATCTTTTCCTAAAAACAAAGACATCTTTCAAGATTCATCTCAGGTACTTCATCAACTGTGAACCTTTTGTTGAATTTTTCTTTTAGGCATAGTCATAGACCTTCTTTTGTCTCCACAACTCTTAATAGGATCTTTGTCATAGTACTTTTGACAGAGTATTAAAATTGTTTTTAGCTCCTAAGATGCTTGTATGATAATAAAATGTGATATTTTCTGGTGCCATGGACCTAAACTACCTGCTCTACCCAACTTAAAATCCAAGTTTCAGTATTTATTGGGTGTTGGGCCATGGGGAATTATTTAATTTTCCTGTGCCTCAGTTTTCTGATAAGCAAAATGGGGCTACCAATAATTGTCCTGATAGTGCTGTTGTGAAGATTACATGAATTTATGTAAGTAAAGAAATTAAAATAGTGCCCTAAGACACTCATTAAAACTTCTCTGTTATAACTGAAATCTAAAGACATTGATACTTTACTCCCACAAGGCTTAACACTTTCTGAAATGATAATGCATTCTCAATTAGAAATATGTTGAATAAATGCCTCTCAAATTAGGGATTAGATATACTGCAATATTGAATCTTTATGCCATATGCCATATTAAATACTTTCATTTTAAAAATTTCTGCTAACAAGTTCTTCTGAATTGAGACAGAGGCACCCAATTATATTTGATGGTATAAGCAATTTACTCGTGTGTGTGTGTGTGTGTGTGTGTATGGGCAGGCACATCTGTGTGTTCCTTTAATGATACTTTTTTGAGGTGACTTTGAGCAATAAGTAATACATGCATTAAACATGTTTGCTTATCAAATTAGTTTCTGTGTTGCTCTGCAATATGGTATTTTATACATATCCAGGTGTTGTAGCAAATTCAATATGTCTATTTGTAAAAAGCATTGGGTTTACCTCTGGACAACCTTGGGATTTATTTGTGTATTAAGTCATAGTCATTATAAGCAATGCCACAGTTTGGTCTTTCTTGAAACGATGTCAACAGTAACATCTGATCCTTTTAAATATTAAATATAACAGTTGTTGAGGCTAATATCCATTAAACCACTCACTCCCTCCTCATTAATTTCTACAGTAAGAAAATCTTTTAATCTTGAAGGTAGGGAAACTTTTTTTTTTCCTCTCAGTAAGTGGAATTTCCTTGTTCTGGGGCTTCCCCGGTGGCTCAGTGGTAAAGAATCCATCTCTCAATGCAGGAGGCACAGGTTTGACCCCTGGTCCAGGAAGACCCCATGGAGAAGGAAACGGCAACCCACTTCAGTATTCTTCCCTAGAAATCCCCATGGACAGAGGAGCCTGGAGTGCTATAGTCCATGTGGGCTTAAAGAGTCAGATATGACTTAGCAACTGAACAATACTATATGTATGTTCTTGCTGCAAAGAAATATGCATTAAATCTGAATCTCAATTATAATGTTTCAGTTGACTATTGTGCTTGGCACTTGTGCATTTTCCTTTTCCTATAACACAGAATTCTATATTATTTATAGTACTGTGTTTTACTGTGAACTGTCTCAAGCCTTCTAGGAAGAGCAGGAGCACAAATATATTTATATATGTTTACACACTTACATATTATGGCTTGAACTGGCCCCAGTGTTATCATATTACTATTCCCATATCTAGAATCATCAAGACAGAGTTAATTAAACTTTAATTAGTTTCCATGTGGAAAGGAAATCTTGGAAACTGCTTTTTCATTTACATTAGAAACATACATTGCCTGAAAACCATAAGTTTTCATTATATTTTACAAATGGGGAGCCATGCATCTATGAAAATAATGTTTTAATTTCATAATGGATTAGATCTTAGACCTATTCCTTGCTAATCTATAAATACTGATTCATCTCTTAAATGATTTGGATGAATTCCATACTTTCATATCAATTATAAAAATAGAATTCAAGAGTATCAAACAAAACTTCTACAAGTAGTTCCTAGATCTTTTTAATCATGTCCACTGGGAGGTGAAATTCTACTCTAGCTAGGATAGATTAAAAGTCAATTTCATTAAATTTTCAACAAAATGTCAACTTTCTCACCTCAAATTCTGGCAAGTAAAGGCTAAGGATCTGCTCTAATTAAAGTCAGAATGGCTGCTCAGCAGACATTTGCCAGGAACCTCAATGTGATGTCCAGCTTCCATCACAAGCAGAGTTGACATAACTGACACCCAAGAGACAAAAGTTCTAGAGGTATGCTTCCTCTCCAGTTGTCTTGGATTTCAAAACCCAATCCTTATACTGAATTAATTCACAAGAAATTAGTGTACTATGACATAAAATTATCTTATCACAAAAACGTTACTGATTTTTATACTCTTTGACGTATCAAAGAATATTATAAGCAGAAACAATGTACAGTAACATCCAGGGGACATTCATGCTTTGGGGTGCTTCCCTTAAAAGTTTTGAAGGCCTTTCTTGTGCTCAGGGCTATTTGTGGAGCAATGCCATCTGAGTGGGTTACCCTGGACTCAGTTGAAATTGGTTGGGCTCCAACAGACGGTTCTCCCCTTTATGGTTCTCCCTGACTTTCCATTCAATTTTAGGGTTCACCAGGTACAATATGGACCTCAGAACTAGGATCTGTGGAGTTCTCCTGGGGCAACAAGACTAGATCCTGATTCCTAGGAGCCAGCCTGACAAAGAGATTGCTCCTGCTAAATGGTAATGTATGTTTTTTGCAAGATCACTAAAATTTGGACTGTGAGAATGGTACTCAAAGATTGATTTGATGTGAATCATATTTTATACATAGATAGGTACCCCACAGAAAATATTTGCTCAGGGCCCCATATCAGTTCAGTTCAGTTGCTCAGTCGTGTCCAACTCTTTGCAACCCCATGAACTGCAGCACGCTAGGCCTCCCTGTCCATCACCAGCTCCCAGAGTTTACCCAAACTCATGTCCATTGAGTCAGTGATGCCATCCAACCATCTCATCCTCTGTCGTCCCCTTCTCCCACCTTCAATCTTTCCCAGCATCAGGTTCTTTTCAAATGAGTCATCTCTTCGCATCAGGTGGCCAAAGTATTGGAGTTTCAGCTTCAACATTAGTCCTTCCAATGAACACTCAGGACTGACCTCCTTTAGGATGGACTGGTTGAACCTCCTTGCAGTTCAAGGGACTCTCAAAAGTCTTCTCCAACATCACAGTTCAAAAGCATCATAGGGCCCTATATACCCTAGTGCATTTGTGAAGAACAAATCTGACTCCGTATTAGATCTATTTTTTTTTTTATCTTTGTGCTTTGTTGCTTATACTTAGTAATACTGGCTCTGCACCATTTGCAAAAGAGTGCTGCCTATATCCTGAAATATGCACCATAGCCCATTTTCAAGACCTTGGCCGTTAAGAGTCCTTTCATATAGAGATAAAAACTTGCAGAATAGAGAATAACATTTGTCTTGGAGGTTTACAGGAACCTCTTGACCTTAGCTATGTGGACACCTGCAAGGACAAAGGATTCCTACACCAAGAAGTTTACAACCAAACACACCCTCCCTTCCCTCACCTTGCCTTTAAAAGTGCTTTGCTGAAACTTTCAGCAGTTCAAGTTTCTTTGGGAAATCACCTGTTTCCTTGCATGGCCCTGCAATAAAACTTTGTCTGCTCCAAATGTTAACATTTTAGTTTGTTCAGCCTCACTGTGCATCAATCACAGTGTTTGGTAACATGAGGGCAACCTGACTATGTGTTCATTTCCAATAAACGTTCTAGTTGAAGACCTTCCTCACTATATTATTCAATATTTTTAAAATACATTTCTAAGAGGTAAGTCTTAAAATCATAGGGCAAAGAATTTAGCTCTTAAATAAATTTGTTTCATTTAAGCCAGCATTAGAATCATAAGACTCATCATGTTTCTCATTAGTTTAGATTTTCACAAATCTCTAGGGGCTTTAATATTCCAGAGACATAATCTATTATACCAGTTTCCTAATACTATTTTGACTATGGTTTTCTATTTCTGCTTTAGATTTATTTTAAACTCTCTTCAAACATAAACATTATTTTGTTAAAACCATAGCAAAATCTTTTAGAAAGTTAAAAAAAAAAACCCTGGAATTAGCAACATGAAACTAAATAAAATATGCATTTTCCTGAAAAAGATTTTGGTGTCATTGATAAGCTCTATGATAGATATGGCTCCAAAGTTGATGTAAGAATAATAGCAGTAAAGCATAAATCTGTTGAAACACGTAGCTGCTATTTTGAGAAAAAAAAAAAAACAACTTTTTTTCTTTAACTAAGAGATTAAAATTTGCATATTGTGTTGAGATTGATGTGCATATATTTGGGTTCCAACATTTATTACTTTGGCCATAAACACCTTTATAAATACCTTACAAAACCTATAATAAAGAGGGTCTCCCGGTGGTCCAGTGATTGATAATCTACTAGACAATACAGGGAACTCTGGTTTGATCCCTGGTCCAGAAAGATCCCACATGCCACAAAGCAACAAAGCCCATGTGCCTGCAATTACTGAGCCCATGTGCCCTAGAACCCATGCTCCACAGCAAGAGAAGCCACAACAATTAGAAGTCAGTGAACCATGACTATAGACTAGTCCCAGTTGCCGCAACCAAAGTCTGCATGCAGCAGTGAAGCCCCAGCACAAAAAATGTTACACGTAAGTCATCCAGGACTAGAATATAAAAATGTAAAACTTTCAATAAATGTATCATTATCATAATAAAATAAATAAAATAAAAAGAAAAAAAAGAGAGGAAAAAATTAATAAATAAATAACCTATAATAAAAGAATTACTTTAAAGAATAAGCATCCAAATTAAATACAGATCTTCAACTTAGACCAGAGCTACATCCCAATAAAACCACTGTCAATTGAAAACATTTTTAAGTCGAAATGCATTTAATACACTTATCCTACTGAATATCATTACTTAGTCTGACAGACTTAAACATTCTCAAAACACACTAACCAACAGTCAGGAAATCATCTAGCACAAAGCCTACTTTATAATAAGGTGCTGACTATCTCGTGTAGTGTATTAAATACTGTAGTAAAAGTGAAAAACAGATTGGCTGTGTAAGTATGGAATGCATATTGCTTTTGCAACATTATAAAGTTTAAAAAAATCTTAAGTCAAACCACTGGAAATCTGGGACCATCTGTACCCCAGAACCACAATCTAAATGGTATAACCTATTTTTTAAGGGGAGGGAAAGGTAGATATTCTGGTCATTCAAAGACATGAACAATTTAGAATACTTATACCTCCTGATTTTTTCCTGTGTTTCTTGCTGGTAAACAATTCCAGAATGGATATGGCCAGTAATGTGCTATAGTAACACTTTTAGTTACATTTACACATGTTAACTTCATGACTTTGGTGAATAATGTCAAAAATAAGAATATAATATATACTAACTTCATTAAAATAACCAAGGAGAATTGAAGCAAAGAGGGATGAAATGATATTCCAAAGCTTACCCGGGTCATTGAGTCAGGAAGAGAAACCAGGTCTCTTGATCTCAATTCCAGTGTTCTACTCACTGGTTTGTTCAACTCCTGTGCAAAACATCCATACACAATACACAATGCATAAGCCCCCTTGCTATCAAGTTGTTGTCAAAAGAAACACTCATTACCTTTCCCACATACTGAGGCTCGGAGCCCATGTATTCCTCCAGCACAAAAAATTGATTCCATACCCAGCCACGTTTAACTCGGTGGAAATGTGATCGTTGTCCTGGTAGGTGGATAACATTCTCTCTTAGTTCTGTGGCTAAAGTCTGTTGTGGCTGAGGTTGAAGTGGTGTTAGGAGACCTCCATCAAACAGGACCCAGAGCAGCAGGGATAAACAGTTCCTTGTAAGCATTGGCAAAAGCTTTCCTACAGCAGAGTAATAAAAACGCCAGCACTTAATGTAGAATTGTGGAATCCAGGTTTGAGGTGTCTGTGGCCTCCACCACTTAGCTTTCTGTTTTATTGCAGAAATGATAATGCAGGCATTAATCCTTTTGATGAAAATGCTTCTGCTATATTATATTCCATCTAAAGGGACCTATAAAACAGATTAACAAAGATACATTAAATTGATAGAATTACATGATGATAGTCATCAAAACTCTCATTATATCTGCCAACATTGAAGGAAACAGAGAGAAAAGTCTTTAAAAGAATTATATTAGTAAATGATCACTGCTATTTAACCTGTTAACTTAGATAAAATGTCTAATTATTTTTTACTGACTTGAAAAAGTATGAGTCACAATAAAGCAAGTTTATCATAAATAGAAGCAATCATTTTTTAAATTTAATAACCATTTAAGAGTAAAACAGAGATCACTATTTTTTTTTTACTGAAGTATAGTTAATTTGCAATGTTTTAGGTGTACAACAAAGTAATTAAGTTAGGCATATATATATATTCTTTTATATATTTTTCTATTATAGGTTATCATAAGAAATTGAATATAGTTCCCTGTGTTATATAGTAGGTCCTTATTATATGTTTATTTTATATACAGTATATTTTATCCTTTAATCTCAAATTGCCAATTCATCTCCCTCCCTTTCCCCTCTGGTAACCATGTTTGTTTTCTAGAAAACAAAGTCCATGAGTCTATTTCTGTTTTGTAAATAAGTTCATTTGTATCACTTTTTTTAGATTCTACATATAAGGGATATTATATGATATTTGTCTTTCTCTCTCTGACTTACTTCACTTAGTATGGTTATCCCTTATTGCTGTTTAATCTCTAGGTCATGCCCAACACTTTTGTGACCCCATGGACTGTAGCCTGCCAGGCTCCTCTGTCCATGGGATTTCCCAGGCAAGACAGTGGAGTGGGTTGCCATTTCCTTCTCCAGGGGATCTTCCAGACCCATGGATTGAACCCATGTCTTCTGCATTTCAGGCAGATTCTTATCACTGAACCCACTAGGGATATGTATGATAATTGCATTATTGCTGCAAATGACAGTATCTGATTCTTTTTTATGGCTGAATAAAATTCCATTGCATATGCATATCTACATATGTCACATTTTCTTTATTCATTCATGTCAATGGACACAGGTTGCTTCCATGTCCTGGTTCTTGTAAGTAGTGCTGCTATAGATATTGGAAAGCATACATCTTGTTGAATTAGAATTCTTCACTGGGATTATGCTTTTTAAAGTGAACTGAGAGTAGAATTTCATAGCCTTAGGACAACTGACATTTGGGGTTGGATAACTCTTTGTTGCTGGGGGGCCAGCATGTACATTTTGTGAATCCTAGAAACACCACCTATCCTTCACTCAATAGATGAGAGTAGCATCCTCCCCCACTGCTAGTTGTGATAACCAAAAAATGTCTCCAGCCATTGCCAAATATCTCCTGAAAAGAGCAAAATAGATCAAGATTTAGAATCACAGATTTAGAGAATAAGGAAAAAACAAAGCAGTTTTAAAGAAACAAAAAATCATGAAGTTAGAGAATAGGAAGTATACGACCATGCATGAAAGAACATTCACTGGAAGGATTAACACTGAAGATGAAGCTCCAAAACTTTGGCTACCTGATGCAAAGAGCTGACTCATTGGAAAAGACCTTGATGCTGGGAAAGAGGAAAAGGAGAAGAGGATGGCAGACACTGAGATGGTTGGATGGCATCACTTACTCAACGGACATGAATTTGAGTGAACTCCCAAAGATAGCGGAGGACAGAGGAACCTGGCGGGCTATAGTTAATGAGGTTGCAAAGATTCAGACAGGACTTAATAATTGAGCAACAACAACAATGAAAGAATAATGTAAATTCGCTAAACGAAAATGACCTAAGATGTATGAAATTGAGAAAAATGTCAGATGGCTTTATAAGGCTTTATAAGCTTTAATGTTTAAAAAAATGCTTCTCTAGTCCTGGCATACTAGAAATACTGGGATACAGAGGAATTATTTCATATATGGTATGTGACTCAAAGCAACCTTGAATCAGTATCAGATGGATAATCTCTACTTTGCATTTAGGTAAAACTGAGCTTTCAACATTTTCCTTACAACAAACACTTTTTTTCATTCACTTATCTAAGGTTTGAACAGCTAAGATGTACTAGGTTCTTTGTAATACAGTAGGTAAGGAAACAGACATGATTCTTACCTTTTCTTAAATCAGGAATGGAAAACAAATATAGTCAAATACATAAATGAGGGCAAATTTATCAATGCTGTGGGAAAAGAAAAGCAAATAGAATATCCTGATGGCAAAATTTAAGTGGTCAGAACTTAGATTAGCAAAAGTCTGCCATAGGTGACAATTGCAATGAGAATTAAAAATAAGAGCTATGTTATATTCTTCAAGCAGCAATGGAAAAAGGTGGCTCCAGCCAGGGAAGCTTCACACATTGGCACTAGGGGAGCATTGCCCACAGCCTTCTCAGAGGTTTCCAAAGGTCAAGAATGTCAGAAGTCAGAAATCATATATAGTGCTTCCAAAACAAGACAACTAAAATAAAAATCAACTTATGTTTAATCACATGCCTATAAAACAGGGCATTTTGTCAACCTTTCAGTTGCAATTTGGTTTAGTGATTTTTCAGCTAGATATAATATAAAGTATAACGCATTCTTTACATATATTCAAAAGGAAAAAATGTGGAAGCAATTCACTGAAGATAAGATGTGAGATGGGGAGGGTCTAAAAGTTATACTCTGAGAGCATCCTACAATGACTCTCCAAAGGAGAAATAAAGTAGGATCTATTTTTTTTCTCTGGCCTAAAGGGATGCACCTGTTAGCTACCAGCAAAAACATGAACTGTATATATTTTATTGCATCCTTTCATTCTGGCAAAATAAAGTTCATAAAAAGTTAACTTAGACTTATATTGTCCAATATGGGAACCACTAGCCATATGTGGCTGTGGAGTTGAAATTTGGCAATTCGATATTGAGATGTCCTCTAACTTTTCAATTATATACCACATTTCAAAAAATTACTACAAAAAATAAGAATGTAAAAGATCTCATTATTGATTTCTACATTTATTTTTTGTTGACATGCTAACAGTTTGGGTAAAGAAGGTTTGTTGTTCACTCACTAAGTTATGTCTGACTCTGTGATCCCATGGACTGCAGCATGCCAGACTTCTCTGTCCTTCACCATCTCCCAGAGTTTGCTTAAACTCATGTCCATTGAGTGGGTGATGCCATCCAATCATCTCATTCTCTGTTGACCTCTTTTCTCCTTCCCTCAATCAGAAGGTTAAATAAATATAAACTATTACATTAATTTGACCTATTTCTTTTCCTTTTTTAATGTGATTAGTAGAAAATTACAATTATAGATGCAGTTTGCATTTGTGACTTGCATTGTTCTCTACCACGTAGCACTGACTTAAATAAGAGTTTAAATCACAACTGTGATTTCTACTTAAGTCATATATATTTTAATATTCAGAATAGAATATCTAGCACATCATGTTTGTATGACAATATATTGGGATGTCAGAGGAAATTTGCAACTATATGCATTAAGCCTGTGTAAAAATAAGGCACATATTTTCCTCAGCTGTTTTCAAGTTTAAAGTACTGACATCTAAAGTGTTTGAATTCTTGAACTTTCCGTTTTGCCCATGTTTCTTCCCCTACTCATGTCAATCCGACCCTTGGCATTTACAGAACAAATGGGGAGATAAACATAAGTAGAAAAGATGGATAGCAGGAACTCTAACTTTCCATACCTAGTCTATTGCATATAATTAGGTTGTCTTTTTGCCTTTGTGCTTCATTGATTTTTTTTTTCTCCTCCACTTTTTTTGGGGAGGTGTGAGGTATAAAAATTCAAATTTTAGTGAGTATTGACTCCTAAAGTTATTTCTTTAAACAAGTGTCTTTTTATTTTACATCAGCGATTTTTGATATTGGACAGGTAGCTATATTCCATCATCAGCATCATCAGTATAGGTCCAGCTACCCATTATCCTTGAAAGCTGAGGATCTGAAATCTATTTGGACCTCCTTTTAAAGGAGTCTTTCAGAAATTCTAATTAGCTCATGGCTTCCCCCTTTGTTACCCAAGAATCCTTGCTTATTTAAGGGGATTAGCTCATAAATTATTGATAATTGAAGAAGAATATGAAAGTAACATAGAAAGAATGTTTTTTATAAGCTAATTCCGCAACACCTTAAAGATTAACATCACCAAAAACAGCCTCTAAATGCAAAACATTGTCATGAGGCTGAAGTTAAATGGAGTCACACCGTGGTACAACATCCCCCCATTTCCCTCACCTGGTGCCCACGTCTTGTTCTATCCTTTGACTCTCTCTGGACACATATTCTACCCATCCCACTGTATTCTTCTACTTTTTCATGCATTCCCCTTTATTTCCCTCTTTCTCTAAGTAGACTGATCCTTACTCATATCCCTGCCATCAAATTACTTTCTCTTTTTTTGTTACAATGCATTTTTATATTTAGAGGAATATTTATGAATAGTTTTGCTGTTATTTTCATTAGGATGGTGATGGTTAGGATTGACCATACAGGTCTGAGAGATATGCACATAATCTTATCCTTTGCCATGAATGTTGCTGGTTTGATATGAATTCTGCAGAAGGCAAAGCTTTTTAGGAACTCAAATACCACACTGGAGTGGAAAGATCTGTAATTAACATTGTAAAGTCTTCTCTCTGCTCACTGGGGATGTAACATATAGACCGATGATTATAGTTAATGCTGTAGTGTATGTCTGGAAGTTGTTAAGAGAGTAGATCTTAAAAGCCAGGCCTTTTATGATATTCATGAGCCTAACAGTTCATGAACTGCACAATCTCCCTCTGCATCACTCTAGACCCTGGCCATTCTCTCCTTCTCTCAAACCCTTTATTGATAAATGATATTAACAACATAATAAGTTGTATTACAGGTGTATTTGTATGATTATTTTTCCAGTTGTCTGAGTAGAGTGACAAAGGGCTAAGAGAGTAGCAATGATGACTCTATTGTCAGCCGTTCTCAGCTGTTCTCTTCCTGGCATCCACAATGACACATGGTAAGTACCAAACACACATTTGTTAAGTGTGAGTGAGTAAGTCATTGAATGATGGTATCTAACTTTTATTGAAAACTTACTATGTTCCATATACTGTTATGTGTTCTGTATCAGTACAATTGTTCTGTGAAGGAGGATCTATTATACCCATCTGACAGATAAAACAGAGAAACAAAGAATCTAAATGACTTGATGGTTATCCACAGACAAGCACATAGGCAGTGTGTTTGAATCCGGGCAGTCTGACTCAGGAGCCCATGCCTTTGGATTCTATTCTACACTATACAATGAATCCATAAATAGATGAGAATTTCAAGGGCTTCAAATCCCAGTAAGATAATGAATATGAGCTTAAAGACCTGAGTTCAAAATTCATTTTCCAAATTGAGTACATATTTCAATATTGGGCAGCATAAACTTTCTTAGACTCACTTAGATCTTCTGTGAAATTAGAAGATCTGAAGCAATCAGGTCAATATAGTTCCTCTGAAGTTAGGAGGTTCAGGAATCCCAGCCCTCACCCAATTATGTGTGAAAATAGACACATAATTCTAGGCAGAGAAGGATAAAAGAAAATAAAAAACTGTAATTGACAAGGTTGCTGAGCTAACAGGATTACATGGTGACTGAAAATTCAAAAACTGCACAATAGTCCTGCTAATCCACGCAACAAGGTGCTGGACAGACCAGGTGACCCGAAGCTGACAGGAAGATAAGGTCTTTTCCGGCTGTCCAGCTTCTTCCCTCTTAGACTGAACTGGGGGTGCCATCCTTATGTCAATCACATAAGTGGTCAGCGGTGGGACCAGAGTGAAGACCCTGAATTCGGGAGTCACTTCCAGTACTGGTATAGTTGCATGCGAAGTCACTTCAGTCATGTCAGACTCTTTGTGACCTTATGAACGGTAACCTCCCAGACTCCTCTGTCCAAGGGATTCTCCAGCAAGAATACTGGAGTGGATTGCCATGTACTCCTCTAGGGAATCTTCCTGACCCAGGGATTGAACCCACATCTCTGATGTCTCCTGTATTGGCAGGCAGGTTCTTTACAACTAGCACCACCTGGAAAGTCCCTTGGTATAATTAAAAAAGAAAAAAAAATAATAAAATAAGTAAAAAAGATAGGCTTTGGAACAAGAGAGGTCTGAGGACTAATTCCTAATGAAGTCATAGCATAGTTCTATGCTAAGTAACTGTCTGTTAGCATTTGAATTGTGGAGGTGCAATCAACAATATTCTTATGTCTGTACAGCTATCTGCGTGAAGAAATACAGTATATGCTAATCTCATCACTCAATTAGAACATGTGTACACTTGTATTTCCTAACTCATATTATCACATTATGATCCTAAAATCCACCCCAAGACTATAATATTGCGGTGCTTTAGTTAAGAGGGGGCAGATATTATTTTCAGTGGATGATGCCACTCCCAGCAGATCCCAGCCTCCAGCAACAGTTGTCAACCAGGGAGCTTTTAAAGTGTTATATCACAACAAATGTAATGCAAGGAGATTGAAGGACTCCAGTTCTTAAGCGAAAGAGGAACAACTCCCCCGGGTATGAAATGTAACCAAAATTACAAGGAAAAACTATGTGGAGTCACCAACTTGGGTACACTTGCCCCGATACCAATGGTGCTGTTGTAAGAATAATAGAGCCTTGTTCTGAGGTGTCAGCACCCTATGGAAACATGTGAACTTTAAAGAAGACATATTTGTTACAAAGAACATCACCAGAGATGCATTTTATTCCCTATACTGGATTTCAGGCATAGTGTTTAAAATTTTATATTTGTCTATTATTCCTAAACTTTTGTGGAGCCAAAGTGGCTTTCCAAAGACTTTCCAAACCCGCAGATGAGTCTCTGGAGCCAAACATTGCTTTTAGCAGAAGGGGAATTTTAAACCACGGTCATATATCAAAGCCGGTGGATACTCAGATGTGAAATACCCACTGACAGCTTTTCCATTGTGTGTGTTAAAAACTGAGAGATACCCAAAGGCTATGGGTTCTTGTAGTTTTGTTTTTTGGGTGTGCTTGCTTTTTAAATTTTGGGTGTGTTTGCTTTTAAGAATACTTCTGGAAAGGGGTCTATTATATGTGAATTACTCTGAAACTGTCTATATTACAAGATGTCTTATTAGGCTGACAGATACAAGTAGTTCTCAACTGTGTGTAACATTCTAAGGCTAACTGCAAAATGGGTAACTCTTTAATAGTGACTATGACTATGAATTAATTTCTCAAGAGTACTTGTTAAATATTTTACATAACCATGATTTACACATTTGTATAAAATATAATTTGCATTTTATATAAAAATAAATAATTTATATTTGTATAAACTTTACATATATCTAAGTACCCTCTGTTTTGGTATATGACCATATTGTTCATGCTTAGTCACTCAGTTGTGTCTGACTCTTTGTGACCCCGTGGGTTACAGCACATCAGTCTTCCCTGTCCTTGACCATCTCCTGGAGCTTGCTCAAAATGCCATCCAACCATCTTGTCCTCTGTCATCTCCTTCTCCTCCTGCCTTCTATCTTTCCCAGCATCAGGGTCTTTCCAACGAGTTGTCTCTTGGAATGCCTTGGAGATGAGCAAATATCCCTACCACATCTCTGTTGGTCCTAGTAAGCCCACACCAAAAGGAAAGTGTAAACTCTTTCAGGTGCAGTAAAACCTTAACCCCAACTTTCCTATTTTACAAATGACACAAATGAGTAGAGAAATACTGGTGGTAAACCCCTTTCATTCTCTTTTAGAAGTGAAATAAGGATGCTTGAAGGTAATAAATATTTTATGATTTTGATTTGTGAAGTTCATTAATCCTTGCCCTCTAACTTATCCTGGTGGCTCAGATGAAAAAGAGTCTGCCTGCCATATGGGAGACATGGGCTCTATCTCTGGGTTGGGAAGATCCCCTGGAAAAGGAACCGACAACCCACTCCAGTATTCTTGCCTGGGAAATCACATGGATGGAGGTGCCTGGCAGATTACAGTCCATGGAGTTGCAAAGAGTCAGACACGACTGAGCGACTTCACTTTCACATTCTCTGACTTATCCAGACCCTACTCTTTACTCTATATAGTACTTGTACACAGTGAAAGTGAAATTGTCAGTCGTTCAGTCGCATCCAAACCTTTGTGACCCCATGAACTGTAGCCTGACAGGTTCCTCTGTCCATGCTGTTGTTCAGTCAAGAATACTCAAGTGGGTTGCCATGCCCTCCTCCAGGGAATCTTCCCAACCAAAGGATCAAACTTGGGTCTCCTGCATTGCAGGCAGATTCTTTACCTTCTGAGCCACCAGGGAAGCTACATATGTACACAATAAATATGCTGTAAATATATAGTATATATGCTACTTATATAGAGTAAATGATACTGATACCTCCAATAAGCTAAGAAAAAATATTATGGGAAAAGAAGAGAAACTCAACATGGGCATCTTTCCAGTATGGATGACAAGGAATACAATCTCTCTTTCCCTCTCAGAAGAGAGATTTGAGTACACATTTACTTTCATGGTATGGTTTCAACTGCACTGTTAGAACACTCTTGATGTCATGTCCTGAAATGGCACTTTACCTCTTTGATCTTCCTCTGAAAAACCAGTAACAATAGTCTTATCATGAGAAATACATTAGACAAGTCCTGACTGAGTGACATTTTCTAAAATGCCAGAGCAGTACTTTTCAAAATTTTGAATGTCGTCAAAAACAAGGGAAATATGGAAAGCTATCATAGGCAAGAGATGCCTAAGGAATCATGAAAAGTAGATGTAATAGTTGAGATTTTGGAACAGGAAAAGGACATTAGGTAAGAACTTAGAAAATTGAATAAACTATGAACTTTAGTTATTAATAATGTGTCAATATTTGTTATTTAATTGTAACAAAATCTTCATGCTAATATAAGATATTATCTTAGAGGTATTGGTTATATGTGTGTTCTCTGTACTACTGAATAGTATTCTCAATACTATGGAAATATTGTTTCAATATTTCTGTAAATTTAAAGATGTTCAAAGATAAAGTTTATTAAAAAAAAAAAGGGGGGGGAATCCAGAAATTCAGTAATGATGATATTTAAACAGAAGGGCAAAGGGAATCTCCAGCTCAAAAGAATGGAAAAAAGAACAATTCCAAGAGGTATTAATACCAAGGAGGAGAAATTAATGGATTAAAACAAATGATTTGCATGTTTTTAAATGACAGAGAAAAAGTCATGCTTCTTCTTAAGTATGTTGATGAAATAATGATTAATATAAAAAAGAGGCAATTATTCATTCCTAGAAAATAAACAAAATATGATTAGAAATGTAACTGAATTGTATTACAAGATTATATTAAAAAATGAGGCTACACCTTTTGAGGCATTTTGAGCTTACTTATTTACCACATGAAACAATACCCTGATGCAAATATTCACAAGAAATATTTGGTTAATAGGCTTCAGCACAAAGTCAGTTCTTAAAAGAGAGAAAAATCTGGCTTAAAACCCAACATTCAAAAAACTAAGATCATGGTATTAGGTCCCATACTTCATGGCAAACAGATGGGTAAGCAATGGAAATAGTGACAGACTTTCTTTTCTTGGGCTCCAGATCACTGCAGATGGTAACTGCAGCCTTGAAACTAAAACATGCTGGCTCCTTAGAAGAAAAACTATGATCAAACTAGACAGCATATTAAAAAGCAGAGACATTACTTTGCCTACAAAGGTCCATCTAGTCAAAGCTATGGTTTTTCCAGTAGTCATGTATGAATGTGAGAGTTGGACTATAAAGAAAGCTGAGTGCCAAAGAATTGATGCTTTTGAACTGTGGTGTTCGAGAAGACTCTTGAGAGTCCCTTGGACTGCAAGGAGTTCCAACCAGTCCATCCTAAAGGAGATCAATCCTGGGTGTTCATTGGAAGGACTGATGCTGAGGCTGAAATTCCGGTACTTTGGCCACCTGATGGGAAGAACGGACTCCTTGGAAAAGCCCCTGATATTGGGAAAGATTGAAGGCAGGATGAGAAAGGGATGCAGAGGATGAGATGGTTGAACGGTATCACAATTTGATGGACATGAGTTTGAGCAAGCTCCAGGAGTTGGTGATGGACAGGGAAGCCTGGCATGCTGCAGTCCATGGGGTTTCAGAGTCAGACATGACTGAGTGACTGAACTGACTGACTTTCTAAAAGACACAGGAGACATTTACATGGAATAATGGGATAAGATCAGGAGAAAAATAACTTCTTCAGAGTTCTGTTCAGAGCATCTGCGCTCAGTTGCTAATTTGTGTCAGACTCTTTATGACCCCATGGGCTATAGCCTGCCAGACTCCTCTGTCCATGGATTTTCCAGGAAAGAATACTGCAGTGGGTTGGCATTTTCTCCTCCTGAAGATCTTCGTGAACCAGGAATCAGACCCAATTCTCTTGAGTCTCCTGCATTAGCAAGAGGTTTCTTTACCACTGCAGCACCTGGGAAGCCTCTATTCAGAGACTGCCTTGTAAATGATGGAAATTTTTGTAATGGTAATAATTCAAGGGCTGGAAATAATAGGATATCCATTTTTTTTTTTACCAATTTCATGATGCCTGGAAGTAGGAGGTCTTAAATTGGAAAATAGTTTGGATTCTTTTATTGCATTGAAATTCTGTATCAACAAAATAAGGGAAAATGCTTAGCTCTGACAGATTGAGAAAAACGTACAGGAAGCCAGACACTAGGGACTGATGGATAGCTGCTTAGACAATCAGCTTAGAGTAAGACTGGATTAAATCCCAGTTCTAGAAAAAGAGCCAAGATTGTCCAAAGGATGTTAAACTTCATCACACCCCTGAGTAGTCTTCCTGAATTTTCAATTATATGGGGCTAGTCAGTACTAGAAGGGGGAAAAAAAGGAAATTACAACATGTACATTCTGTGAGTAAAACTAAATAGGGTATGGAATTCTATACTTCAGAATAGCACATTGAGGAGTTCAGTAGACACTCTTCAAAGCAAAACAGCAATTTTACTAAGAAAATTATTTAAAAACAATCACTCAAAATTGCTAGAAATTGTCTTGCTGCTGCTGCTAAGTCGCTTTAGTCGTGTCTGACTCTGTGCGACCCCATAGATGGCAGCCCAAGCATATACAATAAACACAGAAACATTCATTTGAGTAACTCTACTACATTTTGGTGGGTTTCCCAGGTGTCTCAGTGGATATAGAATCCTCCTGCAATGTAGGAAACACAAGAGATGTGAGTTCAATCCCTGGATCAGGAAGATCTCCTGGAGGAAGGCATGACCACCCATCCCAGTATTCTTGCCTGGAGAATCCCATGGACAGAGGAGCCTGGTGGGCTACTGTCCATAGGGTCACAAAGAATTGGACATGACTGAAGCAACAGGGCACACACACACTACATCTTGGTAATAACAGAAAGAGTCTGTGACATTGAGCCATGACCTGCTTTCTTAGATGATATTATTAAATGTACATGTTCCAGGTTTGTGTTACAGAAGCTCTCTGCTTTGGGCAGAAACAGCCAGAAAGCTGAAGCCTCCTACTTTGCCCAGCTCCTAATCTCAAGCTTGGATTTCATCTTGGGAGGAAAAAGCTGGCAGTAGCATTTCCATAGCGTGAGGCCATGCCCTACAGGAAGAGCAGATGCAGGTTCTCACTGTCGCAGAGAGACAGTGAGTAGGTATTGTTCCCAAGGGAAAGGAAGGCCAAAAGCATAAACAGCTCCAGGGCTGCACCTGAGAGGACACTTTATTTCAAACAGAACATGAAGTCCTTGTCTAAAACTGCTGTGGACAATGATGGTGATATTGTGCATGCATGCTAAGCCACTCAGTCAAGCCTGGCTCTTTGCGACCCCATGGACTGTAGCCTGCCAGGCTCCTCTGTCCATGGCATTCTCCAGGCAAGAATACTGGAGTGGGTTGCTATGCCCTCCTCTAGGAGATCTTCCCAACCTAGGGATCAAACATGCATATCTTATGTCTCCTGCACCAGCAAGCGAGTTCTTTATCTCTAGTGCCACCTGGGAAGCAAAGAATTTTGTAAGTCTATGACACAAGCAAAATGGAAGAGCAGCCAAGAGTTTAATAGCAAGAACCAGGAAAAGGGCAACAAAGAGGAGCCCTTTGGGATCAGTCAACTCTGGGAAGTAGAAAGGTGTGCATATGTGCTAAGCTGTACTCATCCCTAGAGATTACTGCCAGGATAAACCAGATATGAAGGAATTCCCTAGGCTGCACTCAGACCATCAACATGGACAGGTGTGGGTGCAGGGTAGAGGGGTGGTTCACTGGCACAAGGAGCTTAAATACAACTCATACCAATCATCTCTTGCAATCATGGAGAATGTGTGTATTCCCATTTCTGTGCCCTCGTAGAAGTAATTAGAGGCAGAATCTTTTAGGTATCAGGTTGCACCTAAACATGGAGCAAAAAAGTACAAATTCATTACTCAGTAATGGCAGCTTACAAGTCACACAGATATGCAGTGGTAGAGGGCAAAAGTCTGACCATCTAAGAGGCTGCAGCACAGTCACTGGCCGATAGGCGGCTTCTGCTAATGCAGGACCAATACCATAGGGAGCCAGGTTGAAAGATGCACAGGAGCAAACAAACATGAACAGGCACATCAGACGCCACACGTTTTGTGGAGGTAATATACTTTTCCAAATAAGTTCACCTAATTCACTGAACAAATAAATGCCCAAGCAAACAACACCAAGAGCAAATGCCAGGGGAGGGGATTAGAACTTCAGTAACTACTGCTGTTACAATATATTACGTATAAAGTCCACTCTTCAGCCCTTACAAAGGAACATGTAACTGTGACCCACACATGGGGGGTAAAAAACAGAGAAATTAGCCTTGGAAGGGGCTCAGACGGTGAACTGAGGAAGCGAAAGCTTCAAAGTAGCTACTGTAAACATGGCTGTAGAGTTAATAGGTGTCCACTATATACAACCTGGGGGCCAATTTACAGGATCTATCTTTGCCTCATTTCTGCAGCAGCAAGCAACGGAATATTATTTGGGCTGAAAAGAATAGAATACTGATATATGCTGCAACATTGATGTACACTGAAAACATAGTGCAAAAAGGAAGACACTAGCCACAGAGGGACCACGTGTTGCATGAGTTTAATTCATATGAAATGTCCAAACTGCAAATATATAAAAACAGAGAGTAGATTAGTGGTTGCCTAAGGCTGGTACTTGAGGTAAAGTGTGAGGATTGATTGCTAATGTGTTTGGGACTTCTTCCAGAAAGTACAGAACAGATCTAAAATCAGATTGTGATGATGTTTGCATACTCACGTGAATATACCAATAAAACACTGAATTGCGTAGTGCAAGTGGCTGAATTGTGTGGTATGGAAATAATATCACAATAAAACTATTACCAAAATACAGACACAGACACAAGACAAGCACAAATGACCAAATGGAGAATTTCACAGCCAAGATTTTGGACTGGATTTAGGGTACCTGAAATTGTCTTTGTTTCCTGAAATAAATTGAATCAAGTGGAGTCACAAGGCACCTGCTAAGAGATTTTTACATGATAGTGGTCAGCCTCTACCCCAGTACTCACCTATGACTTGTATTTGAGACTATGTTCACTGATTTACCACTGCTACTAAACTGGGTTTCATCATGACCACCTAAGTATTATGTACATCCTTTGAATGGTTACAGAAATTCATCGGTGCTGGAGATAGTCCCACGTTTTCTCATTTACACTGCATTCTGATTCAGTGGGGTATACTGTTAATGTATGATTTTCTTCCAACACACAAAGGTAGTATAGTGCATTCTTTCAAATGGTGGCGTTGAACTTGAGTAAAAGAGAGGTCTGAATACATGCCTAGACTTACTTGCCAGACTAAGCCTTGAAAGCACCCTCACTGATATCCTAGGCAACCTGATCCAGTGTAAGCAAAAGAGCCCTTGAGTTGCAAAAATAGACACCATTCTAATCTTTATGGAGAACCACAAAGACTTAAATAATACTACTATTAATGGAGTGAAGAGTTTCACTCACCAGAATCCCAGAGGGAACAAATTCAGTACAAAATGAGGCTGAGATTAGCACAAACTATATTTTTAAGAGGAATGCTTTAAGGAAGAAAGTATTGACTACAAGACCATCATGACAGTGAGGAGACACGGTGGGCTGAAGGTAGGTGGGCCTGGGGAGGGCAGAAGGGAATAGGGAAGGAGATTTTGGAGATGGGTTTTCATTTGGAGGATTTTAGTTAGCATAAAAAGGCATTAGGATGGCCCAGCCTCATATCAGAACACACAAATAATTAAGGCTATAAAACTATTGGATTTCTGAAAATCAAGAAAATATATTATCTCTAATTTAAAAAAATGCTTCTATGTACTGACTAATTTTAAAATGAGTTTCTGACTCCTAAACCTTATATGAAATACTAGAGAAGTTTTCTTGCAAATTATTTGATGGATAATGAGGGATATATTCAGGTTCATAAATTAATATCAAATTTTAATTTTTCAAATAGAAAAATAGTGGGGGTTGGCGAGGAAAAGGAAGAACTATCACAGGAAAAGAAAAACAATGAGCAGCACATATTCTCTAAATCCGTAATTCCAGACAATACTGAGATTGTACAAAGTTTGCAAGACTATTTTTTCCTAGAATTACCTCAAATTCTTCTCTGTCTCTTAATGTACCTAATTACAAAGCTTCAAATGAGAATCATCAAAACTTTTCTGTAACTCTCTTTAAAGTCTTCTCCATATTGCTATGGTGTCTCTGCTATATGCCACATTATAATTTTTTCACTTATAAAACCCACACTACTAAAATATATATTTATTTAAATTATAAATTACTGTATTGCCCTCCTGATATATTAAAATATCATTGTATAATACATCATGGCCCTTCTGACTTCCATATGCTACAGGACATAAATGGATTTTCTTCTTTGGGGAACCACTCTACAATTTAACTTATCAAAATATATTTTATTTATAATTCAATTATTTAACCAGTTGAAGGATACATATTATTTACCAAGGTACCAGCTGTGTATGTGAAATTTATTCTTGATCCCTTTTGCAATAGTATTTTACTGTAGAGTATTACTTCCATAGTATGCCATTAGTTTTGTTATAATAAATAATCACTGATATTTGATTATGAAAATTACATATTCCCTCTGTACAGCAATGTGAAAATATGGCATAAAAATAAAATCACTTATATTGACATCTGGATTTTTGCTCATTCTTCAACATACAAATATTTATTTACCACCTAGTATTATCCAGGCACAATTTTAAACACTGCAGCCTGTCACTGAACAAATGGACACAATTTTCTATCTACATCGTGCATTCACTACCGAAATAATAAAAATAATGCTGATGTATTAATAATTATTTGAATATTTTATTCCCATATTTAAAATATTGCTTATGTGTTGTATGTTAATGTATGCTACAATGGGAAATTTGGAATTTATTTACAAGATTGTAGAGCACTACATTTATTTTTCTTCTATTTGCAGATTTCTAAAATTTTATTAATATCAGTATCTCATTAGAAAACTTATAATGCAAAACTGACTCATATTTTTCCAGAATATAGAAGCATAGTGTGTCCAGTGTTTCTATGGACAATTGCCCCATAACCTTAGACTTCCATATGCCAAGAAAGATTTCCCACTTTTCTGAGAGTTATTAAATATAAATGGAGACAGTCCAAATGAAAGTAAATAGAAGAGAGATTGTCAAAAAGTGAGGCCTGTGAAGAAATCACAGAAAAGATATTTTTTAGCTTTTTTAAATCTCATAAATCAAAGGAAGTGGTAAACCATTAATTCCAAAAGATTACATACAAATGATGTAATTCTATAAACTGTAAAGAGGAAACTGGGATCCATGTATCAGACAGATTTCTATTAACAGTATAATTTAGGGACTGGCAAATATTTTACATAGGAGACCAGATAAGAAATATTTATGGGTCTTAAGGTCTCTGTCATAAGTACCCATCATTTTCATTGTAGCTTGAAAGAAATCACCAACATGCAGCCAGATGGACGTGGGTGTGTTCCAATAGGCCCATATTTACGAAATCAGATATTGAGCAGGATTTGCCCAAAAGTCCACAGCTTGCTAATCTCTACAGTCTGAATATACTTTGAACAGCACCTTTCAAGAGGTACAGTGGAAAGGTATCTTTGAAGTCCATGATAAATCGATATGTATCAGATTTTCCATGTCAATAAGACCATTCTGTTTGTTCAATTCTTTTATTAATTAATACATGAAACATTTAACAATAACTTTGGACTCTACAGGAATATTAAATGAAACATTGTGATGTCTAGGGAGCTTCCTTCATCCTTAAGCATCATTTATTCTTTGTAATTGAGAAAGGAGCTTTTAAATAATGTCCCTTAAGTGTTTCAAAAGGGAAGACATTCTTCAACATACAGTAGGAAGCATACCACACCCCACAGTGAGGCATAGACCCTAATCTACATTGACCTACATCATTAGAGGCTCTGAAGTCATATCCCAGTGTGATTATTATACATGTTCCCTATGCTCATGATTAATGGATACAGTATTTCAGCAGATGCCGCTCTGACTTTCAGCACTTAGAGATGGCAGATGGGTGACAGAGAAAGAAAAAACAAAAGCCATAATTTTGTGACAGTTTCTAATCTTGGATTTGGATGTATCTGGTCTCAAATAAGCAGATCTCACAACATTTCTCTTTCTTTTTTCTTTTATTATTCTTTTCCTTCCTTTATCCTTTCTCTTAAAAGTTGTCATGCTCTTAAAGTAGGTGAAAAATATGTTAACATTGAAACTTAGGAGATGAGATAGATTCTTAGAGCTAACAGTCCAAATTATGGGGTGGGGGGAGGTGGTGTGTAGATTATAGCACCCAGGCAACTGCTCTTCTGCACAGATTTTTCTCAAATGATAAATAAATTGTCTTTTCTTTTCTGGTGTGAACACATAGATGAATATTGACTTGGACAGGTGCTGGGCATGTCTTTAATTTCATAAATTGCATTGCATTCTGTCTTTACTGCCAGTAAAGTCCTTAACTCTTGTATAGTAAATCATTTATTGCTTATTAAACAATAAAATCCAGAAATTAAATTGCTTTACAGATTAATGAATCTGTTAAAAATTCTGGGTAATTCTAAGTTTTCAAAGTCACTTATTCTGAATCCAATGTTACATATACAAGCAGTGAAAATAATATAATATTTCCTTTTCTCATTTAATCAGAGGCTATGTTTTACATTCATTTAATATAACACTGTTTTGGATTGAATGTTTGCTCAAATACAATATCAGTATATGAAACAATGGTACCATATAAGTGAAAGAAGTCATACCTGCTTATCAAATCAGGTTTTGGGCAATAAACATAAATTTGTCAAGCTATTGCACTTTGCATCATTATGGCTTGGAAGAAAAATCAATAATGCATTTGTAAGGGTAGCATTCACTGAAAGGAAACAAAGAAACAGTGCCTGTTGAGGCTGCACTTGAGGCGAACTCAAAATGGAAAATTATGAGAAAATTGAATGCAAACCTACAGCTTTATAGATTGAGAAGCTAATCAATGAGTTCTAGAAACTGTGCAAGTAAATAGATATATGGTTAGTCACTCAATCATGTCCAACTCTTTGCGACCCCATGGCCTGTAGCCCACCAGACTCCTCTGTCCATGGAGTTCTCCAGACAGGAATACTGGAAAGGGTAGCTATTCCCTTCTCCAGAGAATCTTCCCAACACAGGGATACAACCCAGGTCTCCTGCATTAAAGACAGATTCCATCTATATTATACTGGATGTAGCGTACAAAATAGAAATTTATCTCTTACATTTGTAAATATATTATAAAAATGCTTTTTTAAAAGTTTAGCTATTAAGCAACTTCCCTTCATGGATCACAGTCTTGTTATGGCAAAGGGGCTTGTGTAACTCCGTGAAGCTATGAGCCATGAAAGGCCATCCAAGATGGATGGGTCATAGTGAAGAGTTCTGAAAAAACCTGATCCACTGAAGGAGGACATGGCAACCTGCTCCAGCCTGTACTCTTGCCTGGAGAACCCCATGGACAGTAGAAAAAGGTAAAAAGATATAACACTGGAAAATGACACACACAGCCACCCCCATCCCCCACCCGCCCCCCAGTTCAGAAGATGACCAGTATACTACTGGGGAAGAGCGGAAGGCAATTACTAACACCTCCTGGAAGAATGAAGTGGTGGGGCCAAAGCAGAAATGATGCTCAGCTGTGGATGTGTCTGGTGATGAAAGGAAAGTCTGATGCTGTGAAGAACAATATTGCATAGGAAAATGGAATGTATGAATCAAGCTAAACTGGACATGAATTTGACCAAACTCTGGAAGACAGTGGAGGACAGAGGAGTAAGGCATGCTGCAGTTCATGGATTGGCAAAGAGTTTGACATGATTTAGCGACTGAACAACAACAATTAAACAACTGTTGACAGTTTCTTTGTGGATACTTGAATTAGATCATATAAAAACTAGCATCATTTTAAATGTTTTTAGATACAAGTTGGGGAATGATCATTTTTTTTGTTACCCAGTGTTTGCAAAACATGTATTTGGAAAGGGATATTGCTTCATTTGGGCTTCCCAGGTGGCACATTGGTAAAGAATTCACCTGCCGAGAAGGAGACCAAGATACTCAGGTTTGGTCCTTGGTTTGGGAAGATCCCTTGGAGGAAGAAATGACAATCCACTCCAGTATTCTTGCCTGGGAAATTCCATGGACAGAGGTGCTTGGAAGGCTACAGTCCATGGGGTTGCAAAGAATTGGACACAGCTAAGTATGTTGATGTTGAAGCTGAAACTCCAATATTTTGGCCACCTGATGCGAAGAGCTGACTCATTTGAAAAGACCCTGATGCTGGGAAAGATCGAAGGCAAGAGGAGAAGGGGATGACAGAGGATGAGATGGTTAGATAGCATCACCGATTCAATGGATAATAGTTTGGGTAAACTCTGGGAGTTGCTGATGGACAGGGAAGCCTAGTGTGCTGTGGTTCATGGGGTCGCAGAGAATTGGACATGACTGAGCAACTGAACTGAACTGAAGGATGCTCTAACTATATATATACTATTGCTTCACTTGGGCTTCCTTTGTTACTCAGTGGTAAAAAAATCTTCCTGCCAATGCAGGAGACACAGGAGATGGGAATTCAACTCCAGGGTCAGGAATACCCCCTGCAGTAGGAAATGTCAAGCCACTCCAATATTCTTGCCTGTAGAATCACATGGACAGAGGAGCCTGGAGGGCTACAGTTTATGTTCCACTCTTGGAACATGACTGAAACAACTGAGAATGTACGTACTGCTTCATTTGGAGTCAGATTAAATGAGGAAAGAAGGGGGGCAGGAAGGAAAGGAAGAAAAGAAACTTAAAAGTTAGCTTCATTATTATCAGGACTGTTCTGGAAGGAGAGTTATCTTGGAAGTCTTTACAACCAGACCATTATCCTAGTAAGTCCAGAAATCTGTGTATTTGGAACATTGCCTGATATTGCCAAACTAAATACATTGTAAGTGAACATATGGATTTGCACTCTCATTCAATGTATATTGACATGTAGCCCCTTATTTTCTCAAACCTTTATTTATGAATTTTTGATTAGTAATCTTAAAATAGTTTAAAAATATGTAAAGTTGATTTATTTGACTTGACAAAACACAGAGACTGTACATCTTTCATTATTTGTAAGGCACTTGGTTTTTATTTATAATTAATCCTCCTTGTTTTTGTCCATTTTTCAATGGGACCTGTGTTAATTTGCCACAGAAAATTACCAAAACCTTGCTTTCTTAGCCAACAGACATTTACTGCCTTACATTTCTGAAGGCGAGAAGTCTGAAGTTGGTAGGGTTGGCACCCCATGAGGATTATGAGGAATAGTGTTACATACTGCTTTCCACAGTTAAGTGTCTTGTTATCACACGAGCTCCTTGCCTTACAGATGACATTCTCCTCTTGTCTTCACATCCCCTTCTATTTGCTCAATCTTGTCTGACTCTTTGCAACCCCATGGACTGTAGCCCTCCAGGCTCCTCTGTCCATGGGATTCTCCAGGCAAGAAGACTGGAGTCAGTAGCCATTCCCTTCTCCAGGGGATTTTCCCAACCCAGGGATCAAACTTGGGTCTCCTACATTACAGGTGAGTTCTTTACAACCGAGTCACCAGGGAAGCACCTTGTCAGATGAAGGCCAACCCTGATGACTTCATTTTAACATGAGTGCTGATGTGAGGGCTCCATTTCCAAATGAGGTCACATTCTGAAGTTGTGAGGGACTTCAGTATATTGTTGTGGGAAGGGCACACATTTCAACCCATCACAGAACAACATATCTTTTTTTTTTGCTGTTACTTAAATTTTAGGGCTTCTCTGATACTATATAACATTGGTCAGGTGTGTTGTAAAAGTTATTTCCAGATTGGCACATGTGTTTTTGTTAGTTTATGAAATATTATGACAGTAGAAGTTTCAGACTTGCGGTCAAATTTGTTATTCTTTTCTAAGACTCCTGTGTGCTCTGTACATTTTTTGATGTTCTCATCTGGTTCTCTCATTTCCTTTTAACGTCAGTCTTTGGGCTTCTTGGAATGTATTTTAATGTGCATACAAAATGTAAAGTATTCAGCTACATTTTCTCCAGGAGACATGACAATCGTCCTAATTATCTCTTTTAACTAATGCATGTAACAATGTTATATAAGAACGAATATTTGTTGAATCTAACTGCCTTCTGGGCACTCATCCAAAACTTTATATTATTAATTACTTACCAAAACCCCTAGTTTTTTATCATTCTTATTTTACAGACAAAGACATGAGACACAGTGGGGATCAGCCTGCCAATAGGGCTCCATACCTCTCTTGGCTGTAGTTGGGAAAAATCCAAGAACTCTTGATGCTTCAGAAAAGAATATCCCTCCTATAGTCTTTACTAAAAAACTACCACATATCGAGTAGATAATTCTTTGTTATGCCTATGCATCTCTTTCCTATTCTTCCACTGTGGCATCAATTCCACATAGTGTAAGAGGCATTACTACCAAAGTTATATGTATCTTATTAGAAATAAAATCCCGAAGTTAGAGGACTAAAGATTTCATACATGAGACTTCTGGCATCACTTAGATGGTAGGAGAGGCAACTGGGAGGAAAAGTTTCTCCTGTTTACTTTCCCTGGCCTTGGCTTGTGGATGGTACTCACTTCTTCATCTTCATCTAGCTGTCCATTCTGACACAGCCTCCTGAAAGTCATGTCCAAGTGCGTGAGGTATGTCAGAGCTAGCCCTTTGGTTATGCTATAGTACCACATTTCTGCTCTTTTTAAAATCAAGGTACTTTACAGGCTTAAGAATTTGATGAGATTCAATAGGAATTAGGCTATCGTTAATATAAAGAGCCTCAATTTTATGTGATATTTAAATGTAAAAATTAATTACTTTTATAAAAGGAAGGAAATTATACACTAAAGACCCTGATATATAACAATAATTCACAAGAAATTCAAAATAATAAGCAGGAAGAAGATATGAAACACAAGGAACAAATAATTATGTAAAGGGTACTGGCCTTAGTTAGTAAACTACTATATACCATGACCTGTTTTTCCCCATGGGTCCACAAGAAAATACACATGAAGATTTCTTTCACTATGCTCTTGGTAACAAATGGAAGTAGGTGCATAATTGTGCATCACTACATCAGCAGGGACATAAAATATGTTACAGGCATAAGATGAGATACAGTAAAACAATCAGAAGTAATGAACTAGATTTACATGCAGCAAAATGACTAGATCTCAAAAAGACATGCTGACTGAAAAAGTATGAAATAGAAAAATATTTTTAACAAAAATAATGTCTGCAGTATTAGAAATGCAAATAATCGATATGACTTGGTGACTGAACAACATGACACCATTATGTTTATGATATAATAAATATAACATAAAAATATTATAAAATATTTAAATATAAAGCCATATCTATTATTATAAAATATTATACAATATTGTGTAAAATATGATTATAGTTAATATATAATCTATACATAATAATCTGTTTATATATAATTTATATAAAACATAAAATATTATAAATATAAAAGTCCTATCTAAAGCAAGGGCTTCTCTGGTGGCTTAGCTGGTAAAAAGCCTGCCTACCATGCAGGAGACCCTGGTTTGGTTCCTGGGTTGGGAAAATCCCCTGGAGAAGGGATGGGCTATCCATGCCAGTATTCTTGGGTTTCTCTGGTGGCCCAGACAGTAAAGAATCTGCCTGCAATGCAGGAGACCTGAGTTCAATCTCTGGGTTGGAAAGATCCCCTGGAGATGGAAATGGCTATCTACTAAATGGCTACCCATCTAAAGCAAAGTATGGAAAGAGGATTGGAAGGGCATACATAATATACTCTTGAGAAACTGTTTCTACACATATGGAGACATGGAAGATGGATGAAAGGAAATCATATAAAGAATAAGAGGCATTGCATTGAGCACGGATGCCAGTAAGCCATGACCTGAAGCATATGATCAACTCAGTTTTGTACACCTGGGGTCTGACAGAAAGAACAAAGTAGATAAAAACTCATCATGTGGGCAACTCAAGCCTGGAATCCAGCTATTAGAGATGGAGTGGTTTTATTGCTGGAGAATGTCATCCTGAGTGATGACACAGATGACAAATGATGACAGGCTGTGGAAACCTTCTCTAATAATACATCTTATGTCACATTAGGATCATAATATATTTGGAAGGGATTGTAGCATTCATTGATCAGTGTTTTTTCAGTAACTCCCTTAAGAAAATGAAGGTTTCATACACTGGTACTGTATTGCTTTTAAAAGTATAAACACATCACTCTCTGAGAATTATTTTTAGATTTTACACTGTATAATTTGAGCAACATTTATAAATTTTGCCAAGCAATTAACAGAATATTCTGAGTCAAATGCTTGACAAAAGAAGTATCATTAAAACATGTGGGAAAATGCTGCCTACTTTGCAAGGATCTGATTTTTCACACTTCATATTCTTGTTTATGATACTTAAATTTGAAGGAGACAATTCTCCAGGCACCTTTTAAGTTTCTGCTAATGAGGTACTGACTGTCCTCGAGTTCTGAACCATCTTTTCAAGAATGCAAGATAGAGAACAGGCCTTTCACTGGAAGAAAAGACAGTTCTACTTCAAGTCTTGGGAGACAGAGATAATATCTCCGCCCAGAGCAAAAGTCAGGCCTGCTTACTGTCCTTTATCAATGATTCAGGTTCCTCTCCTGTAATTCAACACATGGTGTTTACAAGTGTCACTTGGTCCTTTCCGCATCACCTTATGGGATTCAAGGGCCAGGAAGAACAAGAACAAGAAAATGCTGCTACACTGGCAACTGCTGTCACTGTGAATCAGGAAGTACATTGTCTCTGACCCGTGAGTCCCACGCCATCTACCAGCATCCTTGAAATTGGCCGGCTAACTTGTTAGCTTGCAAGCAGGGTAAAATCTCACATAGTTTTCAACAGTAATCAAGAGGAAAACTATCAGACACACTCTGTGCTGTGAAGTTTTGACTCTCTGACTATGTTACAAACAAGTACTGTATATTTTGTTTATTGAAGACTTTGGAAGAAAATCCTCAGATTACCAGAGGGGCACAGACAAGGATTTGCCACAGATAGCTGAGATACTCAATTGTATCATGTAACCTGAGTGCTTCAGGATGTTGTCTGAACCATTATATATTTGTTATTTTCTTGAATGGGGGGTGATGGTAATCACTCATTACCCTTTTCCCATGATCTCGTTTAGCAACACCACTAAAGAGGTAACATTTGTGTTACAACTCAATGTGTGTGCATGTGTGCATGCACATTCTTGTCCAGTGCTTTGCGACCTCATGGACTGTAGCCCGTCAGGCTCCTCTGTCCATGTGATTTCCCATGCAAGAATACTGGAATGGGTTGCCATTTCCTTCTCCAGAGGATCTTCCCAACTCAGGGATCGAACTCCTGTCTCCTGCCTTGGCAGGTGGACTCTTAACCACTACTGCCACCTGGGAAGCCCCAGAAACACCACCATAGAGGCCACATGAATGTTACAACTCAGTCACTTGTCAAAGTATTTTCTAGAATGACAATAGTAATCTGACAAAGTAAGAATACTGATAAAATGGAGTTGGAGAAAAGAGAAATACACCTTTCTAGAGTCCCCTTATATTCTACAATAACTGAAATATTAAAAGGTTAGGTAAGAGGAGTATGGATCATATGCAGCTGCCTCCTCATTTTTCCAGACACTAACCCTTTAGGCTATGATCATAAATCCAGGAACATTCTCTATACTTTGTTGAATAATTCAATTTGAGTTTCACTACATATTTGGTGCTCTTGGTTACAAGTGAATTTTTCATTTACATAATCACATTCTGCCCACTTGAATATTCCCTATGCAGTTGCACTTTTATATAATATACTTGTTCACCATCTGTCCTCAATTTTGGTCAAGAGATGCTTCATATTTTTCAACACTTTGCATGGTAATTGTGCCACCCCAAAAGTCATTTTTGTTAATACACTTCTTGCTTATGTACTGTCAGTATGACACTTCAGGCTCTCACTAACTGAAAGATGGCTTGCCTTTAGAAGCGCTATATCCACCTATCAGAATCAAAGAGAATGTTTCTACAATCCATCAAAAGTATATTTGAAAATTCACGTGCATGCATACGCACATAAACTACAATTGTTTTGAAGGCATTGAATGAAATACATGAGTTTGGGTATGTAAACATACACACGTATGTATCGATTATATATTTCCACTCTACATTTTATTTTAAAGTTATAATGAGATATAAAAATAATTTCATATTATATTTTTAATTTTTTTCTTTAGGTCTTTCTCTATATGATTATAATAAAGACTACTGTATTTAGTGATCATTCAAGTATTAGGTAGGGTCAGTATCTCTGCTATTTCCTTTTTCTGGTAAGGTGAAAAGAAAATTAAATGTACATGGTAGGTCAAAATTTTTTTGTTCTTTAAAAAAAAAAAACGCTTCAACTCAACTGAATTACTTTGTTTAGTTTCTCCTAATAGATTTTTGATATGAGAAATTTTGATATGCTTGAGAGTCTTTTCCCTTAGGACAAGGATCTAGTTTTCCATTTCAAAAAGAAAAGCATATATGTATGCGTTATGTGTGTGTGTGTGTTTGTGTGTGTGAGTGTGTGTATATATATATATATAGAGAGAGAGAGAGAGAGTCATTTGTCCTTTTTGATGCATTCATGTGTCTACACAAACACACACATACTGTCTCTCTCAAACATTTATCTCATTAAATTTAGCAGTTTTAACTACACTTCCAACATAAAAATATCTAGAGTCAGTTATTTTCTAATTGCATGTTTACATGAATCATCAACCCAAACATAAACCAACTTAAACAAAAAAGTCAGTATAAATTATCTAAATCTTACTCTTAAATTTACTGTAAATATTTTATAATCTAGATTAATTGTATAGCCTATTATTATCTTCCTCTGCCCTCCTACCCAACTCCTAACTGAATTTAAAACCTCTTTCAAATACTAAGCTGTACAGCTATCCAAGCTTAGCAGAGTTCAATCAGACTATTTAGCATAATAATTAGGTAAACTTTCTAGCCTTGATATTAGAGAACCATATAGTTTATCAGAGTTTTTTAGTTAAAACCTGGACAGGATTACCCATTCTGTAACTTTCTGGCTGTGTAATTTCATGAATTATTTTTACTCTTTCTCAGCAAATTTCTCTAAATATCCATTTCTTTTCTTTACTTTTTTTTGATGCCTTTTTTTTAGTTTTTATTTATTTATTTATTTTACTTCACAATATTATATTGGTTTTGCCATACATTGACTTGAATCCACCATGGGTGTACGTGTGTTCCCCATTCTGAACCTCCCTCCCACCTCGCTCCCCATCCCATCCTTCTGGGTCATCCCAGTGCACCAGCCCCAAGCATCCAGTATCATGCATCAAACCTGGACTGGCAACTCGTTTCATATATGATATTATACATGTTTCAATGCCATTCTTTGAGATCATCCCACCCTCGCCCTCTCTCACAGAGTCCAAAAGACTGTTCTATACATCTGTGTCTCTCTTGCTGTCTCACATACAGGGTTATCATTACCATCTTTATAAATTCCATATATATGCATTAGTATACTGTATTGGTGTTTTTCTTTCTGGCTTACTTCACTCTGTATAATCAGCTTCAGTTTCATCCACCTCATTAGAACTGATTCAAATGTATTCTTTTTAATGGCTGAGTAATACTCCATTGTGTATATGTACCACAGCTTTCTTATCCATTCATCTGCTGATGGACATCTAGGTTGCTTCCATGTCCTGGCTACTATAAATAGTGCTGCAATGAACATTGGGGTACATGTGTCTCTTTCAATTCTGATTTCCTCAGTGTGTATGCCCAGAAGTGGGATTGCTGGGTCATATGGCATTTCTATTTCCAGTTTTTTAAGGAATCTCCACACTGTTCTCCATAGTGGCTCTACTAGTTTGTATTCCCACCAACAAACAGCGTAAGAGGGTTCCCTTTTCTCCATACCCTCTCCAGCATTTATTGCTTGTAGACTTTTGGATTGCAGCCATTCTGACTGCCATGAAATGGTACCTCATTGTGGTTTTGATTTGCATTTCTCTGATAATGAGTGATGTTGAGCATCTTTTCATGTGTTTGTTAGCCATCTGTATGTCTTCTTTGGAGAAATGCCTGTTTAGTTCTTTGGCCCACTTTTTGATTGGCTTGTTTACTTTTCTGGAATTGAGCTGCAGGGGTTGCTTGTATATTTTTGAGATTAATTCTTTGTCCATTGCTTCGTTTGTTATTATTTTCTCCCATTCTGAAGGCTGTCTTTTTACCTTGCTTATAGTTTCCTTTGTTGTACAGAAGCTTTTAATTTTAATTACGTTCAGTCTCTACTACAAAGACACAGTCATCAAGACACTATGGTACTGGCACAAAAACAGAAATATAGATCAAGGGAACAAAATAGAAAGCCCAGAGATAAATCCACACACCTATGGACACCTTATCTGTAACAAAGGCGGCAAGAATATACAATGGAGAAAAGGCAATCTCTTTAACAAGTGGTGCTGGGAAAACTGGTCAACCACTTGTAAAAGAATGAAACTAGAACATTTTCTAACACCATATACAAAAATAAACTCAAAATGGATTAAAGATATAAATGTAAGACCAGAAACTATTAAACTCCTAGAGGAAAACATAGGCAAAACACTCTCCGACATAAACCACAGCAGTATCCTGTATAACCTACCTCCCAGAATATTGGAAATAAAAGCAAAAATAAACAAATGGGACCTAATTAAATATCCATTTCTGATAAAGGAAATATTTAGTAGTCATGCCAAATGTCACTGTAAGAGAATGTACACAAATAGATGACCACATTCTACACCACACAGTGAACTGTCAAAAAAGGGTAATTGTGGTTTTTTTTAATACTAAATTTAAATTACGTCCACAGGAACAGTTATCCAAAACAACATCAACATAGCATAAGTTCTCATTCTCTCTACTTTTTTCTCTTTTTTTTTATTATGATTTCTTCTGAGATCATGTGGGTTCTTATTTTAGAAATCTGCCACTTCTCTTCACTACTCTGTGGGCTTCTTCCCTGAGGAGAGGAGAAGATCCTGGTCTAAAAGAACAAATCCAACTAATTTCACTACTGTTTGCTTTTCACAACTAGCTTTCAGCGTTACCTTTCCTTTGTTTAATATTTACTATATGAAGGATTACATATTGTCTCTTAAGAGTAGTTCAATAAAGCTAAGAACACGTGCACAAACATGAAACTACTAAGCTCTGAAATAGTTATTTTATTTTTGCTTTTATTTTTCTATTAAATAATATATATTCATTTTAGAAATTTTAGAAGCATAGTAAAAAGCAGAATCTATAAATCTATAAATTATTCTTATAATCTTATTATGCAGAGTAAACCAATGCTAACTAGTTTTTAGGAGTTCTAGATTTTTGGATATTGCCATTTTATTAAATGCTATTTCCTATGTATTTTAAGCTGGTTTAACTGGGTACAACTCATCAGGAGAAAATATCTTTAAATAAGGTGGAATTTGATTAAAAAATCTTATAGATTTTTATATATATTTTTAAAGAGATTTTCTTTTAATGATACTATTTATTTTTATAAGTAAGTCAACTGAGTCACCAAGCGATTAAGAGATGCTCTCAGAGTCTACACACAGAGTAAGTTGTGAGATAAAACAAAAGAAAAACAAGTTGCTCTGAAATCTTGGCTTTTCTATCCATTAACATTAAGCTTCCCAGAAGAGGAGGAAGACAGGGGCAGGATGGACAGAGAGAGAATAAAGACATTGTTTTGGAACGATAGTATAGACTATATTGTAATGTTAAAAAAGTGCCAGGGGTGGCTTATGAGCAGTGTGGTAGGCTAATTAGTAATAGTGTTAGTAGCATAGTCGTATCCAATTCTTTGACCTCATGGACTGTAGCCCACCAGGTTCCTCTGTCCATGGGATTCTTCACGCAAGAATACCAGAAAGAGTTGCCATTTGCCTCTCCAGGGTATCTTCCCAAAACAGGAATGGAACCCAGGTCTCCTGCATTGCAGGCAGTTTCTTTAGCTTTTGAGTTACAGGGAGGCCCCTGCACTGGCTGTTTGGGTTGTTTGCCTATATGACCTGAGGGCCCATTTCAAGCTCAGCTCTAGCTCTTTTCTGATTGGCTGGGATGTGCTATGGACTGATTTATAAGGACTCTATCAGTTGATTACTCTTTCTGAAGTTAGCCAAACAAAGACTTTGAAAAGCATCTCATGTCCAAGAGAGGCAAACTTGGATATTTCTTCTCCTCCAGAATGTTGGGTGGTATCTCTAGCAGTTGACTCTAGTTTCCACAAGACAGGCAGCTTGGTTCCAGCTTGGACTGGTCACCCAGCTCCAGAACTTTAGAAATAGTACTCCACACTGTCCAGCACATTTTGTCAGTAGTGGCTTTTATGTTTCTTTAGTATACCCAAGAGTTGGACTGTGAAGAAGGCTGAGCGCCGAAGAATTGATGCTTTTGAAGTGTGGTGTTGGAGAAGACTCTTGAGAGTCCCTTGGACTGCAAGGAGATCCAAGCAGTCCATTCTGAAGGAGATCAGCCCTGGGATTTCTTTGGAAGGAATGATGCTAAAGCTGAAACTCCAGTACTTTGGCCACCTCATGCGAAGAGTTGACTCATTGGAAAAGACTCTGATGCTGGGAGGGATTGGGGGCAGGAGGAGAAGGGGATGACAGAGGATGAGATGGCTGGATGGCATCACTGACTCGATGGACATGAGTCTGAGTGAACTCCGGGAGTTGGTGATGGACAGGGAGGCCTGGAGTGCTGCGATTCATGGGGTCGCAAAGAGTCGGACATGACTGAGCAACTGAACTGAACTGAACAGAACTGAGTATACCCAATTAGTTTCTCCACTTTTCTACTTTGTTATCACTTCCCTCCATTGAATTCCCTCTATTTCAAATATGCTAAGTGTTTTTTGTCTTCCTGGTTGGATTGCAAATGATACAATGATTTCTGAAATCTTCCTATGTGACTTCTATATGGTATAAAAATATATCATTTTCTATGTGACTATTTCTTAATATTATAAAAACATATCATTAGTCTTAGGGAATATACTATTCTGCATTTGATTTTGTCTTCAGAGCTCTAAAGAATTATTTATACATATAAAATATATCTAACTATAGAAAATAATCACGAAGGATTCAATTTCTAAAGAAAAGAACTGTAAAGGTGATTTCTTAAATTGGTAAGTAGTTTTACTGCCCTGAGAATTATAAAAAAAAAAAAAAAGGAAGAAACATTAACAGTGATAAATGCTGCATATTCTAATAGTTGCTACTTAAAAAAATAAAGTAGTAAAATTTTCTTTCTTTTTTCTGTTGTTTTGGGGTAGAGAAATGTTGTGGTTTCCACATAAGGAATTAGTGTATATATAAGCATTCTACTTGAAAACACATTCTAGCAATTTCTTTCTTCATAGTGGCCCACAAGAGAAAAATCCAAGATACTAATAAACTGTATGCCCTCTCTCTTAAAGGGAAATCAAGTACACATGTGCAAATCTCTCATTCAAAAATAAGAAATAAAATGGTTCCCAGAGAAAATAGCCCAGTGGATTTGAAAACAAAGAGTGGAGGATTTTGCAGCCTTACAGATTTGCTGCAGTGGCTGTGAATCTCTGGAGAGCAATCTTGAGGCTAACAATCCAGGAACAAAGAGGTTTGAAGTTTACATCTTGGTTTCAGTCTATAAATCCCAGGGTAATCTACATTCTCTTTTAACCACCCAGATAAACACCCTTTTATTTACATAGATTCTATTTGATAGCCTTCAAACACTTATCAAGTCTTAATGCTCTTGATAATATTGACAACATGACTTTCAGTTATCTCCAAGGACTGCCTTTTATACACAGACTTGGGTGTGCCATGCATTTTAACCACAAGATCACATTGTCTGTTTCTATAATAGTTATGTTTACAGCATACAGCTTTGTTCCTTGGATGGTTTAATTTCATTTTCGATTGTCATTTATTCTTAATGAGTTTAGAACATTCACATAGCTACAAGCATATATTTTTACTCAGCTTCAGAAATGTATATGAGAATAAGATTAGAATCTGCATTATACAATTAGTAGCAAAAATGGTGTTATATTGACATCAACTGTTTCACAGCAACCTTTCTTAAAATTGGTTTTATTTCTTTTTGTACATTCTATTCATAAAACAGCCAGTTCAGTTTATCCACATGAGCTGCAGTATTAGGATAGTATATGTAGTCTTTGATTGAACAATTAGAAATGCACCAAAATTGATATCAGGGCTGACTTAGTGAAATGAAGTGAATTGAAGTCGCTCAGTCGTGTCTGACTCTTTGCAGCCCTATGGACTGTAGCCTACCAGGCTCCTCCGTCCACGGGATTTTCCAGGAATACTGGAGTGAGTTGCCATTTCCTTCTCCAGGAGATCTTTCCAACTGAGGGATTGAACCCGGGTCTCCCACATTGTTCACTTTAGTTCAGTTCAGTCACTCAGTCATGTCTGACTCTTTGCAACCCAGAAGCTTTTACCATCTGAGCCACCAGGGAAGTCCAGGGCTGACTTAAATTGCCTTTTATTGGTATTATACCTTTGGGCTGTGACTAAGATAAACAGAATTTGGGCTCCATTACTTTACCTTCAGTGTAATAGCCATAAATATGTTACTACACATGGCAGAAGGGATTTTGTAGATGTAATTAATGTTGCTCATCATTTAACTATAAAATATAAAGGATGCCTTGGATTATATTATAGGGATAGCCATTATAATCACATAAGCCTTTAAAAGCAGATTTTTCTTCCCTCTCAGTATTGAAAAGGAAATCTGATAGATATGGCCAAAAAGTAAATCAGAGGGATTCAAAGAATCAGGATACCATGTGCCAATGTTGTTGTGTAGATGAAAGGAGGGCAAGTATCCAGGAAATGGGAACAACAAAGGACTGAATTCTACCAACTACAAGTAGAGTTTAGGAAGAGAATTCAAGCTTGAGAGGAGATGTGTAGCTCTGTTAATATCTTGCTTTTAGTCCTATGATCTTAAAAAAAAAAAAAAAAACTTTGTATTTTGTATTGGGGTATAGCCAATTAACGATGTTGATAGTTCCAGGTGAATGGCAAAGGGACTCAGCTATACACTTACAAGTATCCATTCTCTCCCAAACTCCTCTCCCCTTCAGGCTGTCATATAACATTGGACAGAGTTCCATGTGCCATACAATAGGTCCTTGTTGGTTATTCATTTTTCTTACAGCAGTGTGTGTACGTGTTCAGTCATGTCCAACTCTTTGCGACCCCATGGACTGTAGCCCACCAGACTGCTCTGTCCATGGAATTTTCCAGGGAGGATCACTGGGGTGGGTCACCATTTACTTCTCCAGCAGTGTGTACATGTACACAATCCTATGATGCTTTAAGTACAGTATTAGCCACACCATACTGGACTCCTGCCCTACACAGCTACAAAATGATAAATGAATGTTGCTGTAAGCCACTGCATTATGGTAGTATACAATGAGGCAACTGGTCACTAACACAGTGACTCACACCATCTGCATTCAGCTCTGTTGAAGCATCTGCAACACTTATTTTAATGCTAGTGGATTTTTCCATCATTACTGCTTTTAAGACTTGATTGCTAAGTGTGCTTTGCTGTTGTTTGATTGCTTGTTTGTTTCTTTTACCAAGAAGTAAGAAGCAGTGCATTCTGGTGGAGTGAGAGGTAAGGGTTATGATGGCTCATACTAGGACTGTCTCTGTTTTGCTTCTGTTTGTAAACTCATTCAAGTCAGGGAGGGTCTCTGGATCACCATTCCATCACCAGTACATAAAGAAAGGTTGTTCTGATTTTCATGTCAGTGTTAAGGTGCTATGATTCTATAAAATATTTATGAAACTTCTTGAATATACTGGATTACTTTCCAGTAGCTTTGAAAAATATAAAAAGCATTTAAGACATTTTTTGACACATTCATTAATTTAAATAAGTACTTAAAAATGCTTAATGAATGAGAACACAAATCAAGTTTTGAAATGTGTGCTGCAGAATCCAAGGACTATTCTACTCCCAAGAAAGTATATTATCCTTATAGGTTATTGGCATTTGATTTAAAAACATGGGCATAACCCAGTTCTGATACAATGGGTTTAAATATTATTCATTTTAAATCCATAAATGTTAATGAGTACTTAAATGCTGGGCAGCATAAGAACCAACAAAGATAAATGAGACATACCCCTGATCTTGAGGTTACAGCATGGAAGGTAAACACTTATGCACACTAATGAGTGTAATAGTAATAATAATGTTAATGCCAATAATAGCTTTAACTCAGACGGTAAATAATCTACCTGCAATGCAGGAGACCTGGGTTCGATCCCTGGGTCGAGAAGATCCTCTGAAGGAGGGTACAGCAATCCACTCTAATATTCTTGCCTGGGGAATGCCATGGACAGAGGAGCCTGAAGGGCTACAGTCCATAGGGTTGCACGGAGTCAGACATGACTGAAGTGACTTAGCATGCATGCATGCTAATAATAGCCAGTTCTCTTAAGTAATTTTAATGCACCAAATTTTTTAGTTACTCTACCATTTAAACCTTATAATAATTAAATAAATTTAAATACTATCATTATTTACACATAACATATAACAAAACAGCAGTATAATTCATCCAAATCTTTTGTCCACAGTCATATATCTAGAAAACAATGGAAAATATTTTTATATCTAGCACCTGTGTCTTCTTCATTTGTTTTTTCTAAGAAGCATAGGTCAAATATATCTATTTAATATATGTATTCAGATATATGAAGTCAGAAAACACTGAAATACCTCAAAATCAAATTCATGATTTTTCCGCTGAACTTAATCATCCTTTCTGATTCCTATTTATGTGAACAGTGAAAGTGAAGCCATTCAGCCGTGTTGGACTCTGTGTGACCCCATGGACTGTAGCCTACCACGCTTTGTCGTCCATGGGATTTTCCAGGCAAGAGTACTAGAGTGGGTTGCCATTTCCTTCTCCAGAGGATTTTCCCGACTCAGAGATCCATCCTGGGTCTCCCGCATTGTAGGCAGATGCTTTACCATCTGAGCCACCATGGAAGCCTATGTGAATGTTAACCACCTTAATTAGAGCCAGAAACCACTTGAATTAAACTTAAGCAAACCATTCTTTACCACATTCTCTCCCTAAAGCATAATTTCAATGCATCACCCAGTTTGTTGATTTAGCTTCTAGATACCTTAAAGCCATTCATTAACTTGATCTCTACAACCATGACCTCACTACAAGTGACAATTATCTCTTGTGACTCTGGTTTAGATGACAAAATACCATTCTCTAAAAAAAAAAAAAAAAAAAAAGCATTGTAGTGGTTTCCTGATGCAAAGGCAATTAAAAACTGAAAATGTTAAGATTGACTTCAAAGCCTAAAATTAGGCAATTATGTGCTTTTTACTCACAGAGCTTTCAAAAATAAGAGTATAAAACCTTTTATTAAATTGTCTATCTTTTCTCTTTTTTTTTTAACTTTTTATTTTAAATTGGAGTATAGTTGATTTTCAATGTTGATAGTTTCAGGTGTACAACAAAGGGATTCAATTACCCATTTATATGTATCTTTCTTTTTCAGTTTCTTTCCCCATTTAGGTTATTACATAATATTGAGCATATGTCCCTGTGCTACACAGTAGGTCCTTGTTGATTATTCATTTGAAACATAGCAGTGTGTACATGTCAATCCCAAACTCCCTAACTATCCCTTCTCCCCCCAAATTTCTATCCTTTCTTATTGTCTAGTAAGCTAAAATGTTGAAGAACAGTCATCATAATACTCCCAAACAATATTGTCTCTTTCTCTTATTTATTTACAAGCTCCCATCCACTTTGCATGAATCCCTTCCTCTTCCCTCTTACCCTCTTCCACATCATTATCTCAGAATATATCATATATGGCTTCTTTTAGGAATGTCATCCTCCAATCTCCCTAATGGCTTTTCCAACTCTAATTAGGAGAGAGTGTTTATTTGGTATGAGGGAAAATGGATGTCAAGTAGTTTAGCAAATGCTCTGTTCTGGAGAGTTATAATTGGAGTCACAAAGTTGAGGGTTGACAGTTAAAAAACAGTGAGAAGAGAAACAGTCTGAGAAGGAGAAGATAGTAATAACACTGCCTTTTCACTTCTTATACGTATCTCGTGGCTTCCAGTCCAGACAGAGTCTGAAGACTACATGCTCTGGTTGTCAGGAGGAAAATACTACACCTTGCTCAATTTCAAATGTCCTCTAGTTTCAGTATAAGGTTTTGAGCATTGAAATTCTTTTTGCCTTCAATGAACTCAACATTGCTAAAGAACAGAGTCATATCAGACACCCTTGAATCTTCTATTTCTTAAGTCACATTGAAAGTAAGACTTGGATTTGAATGTATAAATTAGATGCTCTTGTCATAGTACTTTATATCTTCACAGGCAAAAGTATCTATGCCTTGATCATCTTTTTTCTTCCCTCATACAAAGTAGAGTCAATATTTATGGGAGCAAAACAGAAATGTGATATACACTCTAATTTTAAAATGGCTATAACTTCAAATACATATCAGAAGTCCCTGGGTTGCTTGGAGATTATGGATTTTCATGGCTAAACATTAGTACTATTTTCAAAATAAAGGGTGCTAATAAAAACTCCATTAAAGGGGAGACAAATTTGCATTTGAACAGAAAAGCTACATTTCACAAAGATAAAGGCTGCTCTTTTTGAGAGCAAAGCTAAAATGTAACCAACTTGCCTTGTTGCTTCTTATTGATTATTTTTGCACCCCTAGGAAATCAAGGGGAAAAATCTCAGATACTTTATTTCCTTGGTTTTGTAGAGAACTGAATCATCACTTTCTTTTCTGGTACCTGAAACTCCCAGTGATACTGTTTTTTTTAATGGATCCAAATTTTCAGAAATTAAACATCTTTCTACTGAGTATCATCTAAGTTGTGTTGGACTATATAAACACAAAGTTAATTTCTGTCTTGACTACAGGATTGAGAATTGAAAGGAATACAATGACAGGAAAAACAAATATAGTATTCAGTGGATCTTAAATTAGCCTTGTAGTCTTCAGTACATGGCCACATGCCAAAATATCTCAAGGATAAAAGGCCAACATTATATCAGTGTTTGAAGTATCTTGCACATGAGGAAAATTACATTTGAGGTTCTTAAAGCAATTGGTTATTCAAGTTCACACACAAATGGAAGCAAGAAAAAAAGATACTCTAATATAAATCTATGTTGTATTTTTATTAAAAAAATAAAAGGATATTTGCATGAATTTTATGATTTGTTGTTTTAATGAAGGAAGATATTTTATTTTTCAAAATACATTGATGTGAAGAAATTAACTTAAGAAGGAAGATAATCAGATGTAACGGTTTCCTAAATGGTTTTGTTCACTTTTCTCTTTTATTCTTCATTGGAATGATTATCTAATGAAAACAATCTCAGCTTTATAAAATGAGCTGGGATCAAATGGGATGAAGCATATTTTATCTACTCCTTACATGCCAGTCCCTTTATTCAATTAATCATAGCATGCTTGTGCTCAGTCTCATCAGACTTTTTTGTGAACCCATGGACTGTAGCCGGTCAGGCTCCCCTGTCCGTGGGATTCTCCAGGCAAGAATACTGGAGTGGATCTCCTTCTCCTGGGGATCTTCCCAACCCAGGGATCGAACCCATGTCTCTTGCATTGCACACAGATTCTTTACTACTGAGCTACCAAGGAAGACATCAAACATACAGATTATGTTTGTATGTACTATATTTGTAGAAAACAAATTTAATGAGTTTGTAGTTATAAGCTTATTTTTTTCTGTAAAGTCACAAGAGAAATAACAGAAGAATAAGTACTTAGTGACGGAAAACTGTTTTAAAATTTTGTATACTTCTAGCAAAAGTGCTATATATAATTACATTTTTAAAGGAATTGCTTATTGCAAAATTATAAAATTACCACAGTAAAACACTGGATTTACATTTCCTTTAATCCCAAATTTAAAATTCAGACTTTACAATTATACCTTTATTATATGTATCCCTCCCACACCACTTTTTTACTTATGAATGAAACACAAGTTCATTGAGATATTTCATGTTTTGAGATGCATATTAGGCATACACATGACTGATTTTTCGGGCTTGGGAAAGGACTTCTAATTTCTGATTTCTTAAGCAAGAAGCTTGGGAGTCAATACTCCATCCTAACAACAGGTAAAATGCCAAACAGACTGAAAAATCTATAGTTCTTGGATCCATAAAATATGGGAGGACACAGGACAAACTACTGTCCTCAAAATTAGAGAGATAAAGAAGTGAATATAGGCAATCCCAGTTTCACAGAACTGGGAGTCATGAGCAGAAACCTCCCCAGAAAACAGCACCAAGGCAGGAAAAGCTGAACTGTAATTGATGGACTGCTGGAGCTCAGTGTGGACAAGTCTAAGAGTTAAAAACTCCAGGATACACAGCCCCCACACAGCATTGTGATATTTGCTTCTGGGAGCTTCACCAGGTTCCCATAGAAAATATCTCACAGAAAAATCCCCTTAGGCTTCCAGTAAGGGGAGGAGAAAAGGAGCAATTTTGAAATAGGCCAGCCAGTGCACTCTGTTCTTAACAAGGCCTGTCATCAGGGGAAAATTAGTTTATCAGAGCCTAATCTACTAGGATATTATCAGAGACTAACTGCTCTGGGAAAGGGAAATAGTCAATCCCTGGTGGCTCTATAGCCTCTTTCCTGGGAGAAGGGATATAGCCAAATCAAGCCTACTCTAGCCATCCTGTCCCAACGAAAGGGAGGAAGAAAAAAAAAAAAAAAAGCCTGAGAAACATATGTGAAGTTCACAGGCCAGAGGTAGGAGTTCACTAAAAGACTAAGATCTCATCATAGAACTATTGAATGAGTCCTGTCCACTCACATCTAACCAACACAGTGCTAAAAGTGTATTGGTAAACATTATTTCTATACAGTATACCATGACTAGCAATAGAAAGAAAAAAGGAAGGAAAGAAAGAAAAGGGAAAAAGGAAAATTACAAGCCAGACTAAAAAGCAACGCCAACAATATTTGACAGACCATGTACCAGTTTCAGATGTGGCAAGGATGTTAAAATTGCCATATTGGAAATACAACACTATGATTAATATACTAAGGGCTCTAACGGATAAGTAGATAGCATGCAAGAACATAAGGGTGATGTAAACAGAGAGTTGGAAATCCTAAGAAAGAAACAAAGAGAAATTCTAGAGGTTAAAAACTAAAATAGTGTATCAGAAATGAAGAATGTACTTGATAGGTTTTTAGTAGAATGCACACAGCTGAGGGAAGAATCTCCTGAGCTAAAAGATCTATCTGTAGAATTCTTCAACTGAAAAACAAAGAGGACAAAAAGAAAAAAAAAAAAAACAATCTAAGACCTGTGAAGGTCTGTGGTATGTGGGACAAGGATAAAAGATCTGATATACATAAAATGAGGATACGAGAATGAGAAGAAAGAGAGTAGAAGAAATATTTGAAATAATAATAATGATTAAAGATTTTCCCAAATAAATGTTAGACATAAAACAACAGATCTGGAAAGTGCAGAGAATATTATGCAATATGAGCAGGATGAAGAAGAATAGAGAAACATTCAAAGTGTTGAGAAAATGTGAAATTGAGCAGGACCCTGGGGGAGTCCTGGGCACAAAAGCCTTTCTGTGTCCTCCATTTCTTGTTATTAAGAAACAGGATTCATTCAGACTCCATGACCTCCCCTGAATTCCAACGGACAGGTTCAAATAATTACTAACTAGTGAAGGGAGGGCATATAGAGAGAAGAGAAAAACAGTCAAGAATAATAATGCAGCCAGGCAAGATCCTGGTTCCCCCTCAAGGGACATACATGGCAATATCTTTGAGCCATTTTGCAGATACTGAAACCCATCCCAGGTTAGGGCTTTCCTGGTGGCTCAGATGGTAAAGAATCTACCTGCAAGATGAGAGATTAGGGTTCAGTCCCTGGGTTGGGAAGATCCCCTGGAGAAGGGAATGGCAACTCACTCCAGTATTCTTGCCTGGAAAAGTTCATGGACAGAGGAGCTTGGTAAGCTACAATCCATGGGATCGCAAAGAGTTGGACACGACTGAGAGACTAACACTTTCACTTTCTTTTCACACCAGGTTAGAGAAAGTAACAATATGTTGCCCTCATGCATATAGACCCAAGACTGGTTGGAAAAAGAAGGTTGATGAGGCTGACACACACTCACTTTACCACCAACCAATCAGAAGTGTATTCACAGACTGATCAGGCCCTCTTTGAATCATTATTATGCTTCCCTGGTGGCTCAGACGGTAAAGCATCTGCCTACAATGCAGGAGACCCAGGTTCGATCGCTGGGTCAGGAAGATCTTCTGGAAAAGGAAATGGCAACCCACTCCAGTAGTCTTGCCTGGAAAATCCCATGGACGGAGGAGCCTGGTAGGCTACAGTCTATGGGGTCACAAAGAGTCGGACACGACTGAGAGATTTCACTTTCACTAACTACTCTAGAACAAGACACAGTATTGAGAGTTATAGCCCACTGTGACTCCATTTGCCAGGCAAAACAATAAAGTCATTCTTTTCTGATTTACCCAAAGCCCTGTTTCCAAGATTTAATTCAATAATAGAGTACAGACTCTGGGTTTGACACTTCAGGGTCAGTCTTGGAACCGTCATTGTTCTTGCAGGCATGCATTTAGCTTACTCTTGTGTTACAATGAGTGTATACTGAAGCTCAAGGTCTAGTGGAAGTAGGTCTGCCATTTTGCACCTATTTTGTTCTAATCAGTTTATGTCACGTCCTCAGGCTATGCCATTCTTTTAAAGGTTGTACCCTTCCCCCTTCCTGTCTCAATCCTATCCAGGATCTTTCAGAGGATGGGATGGGATCAGAAGAAAGGCATGTGCACTCAGTTGCTCAGTTGTGTCTGACTCTTTGTGACCCCATGGACTATAGCCCTCCCTGCAGGCTCCTCTTTCCATGGGATTTTCCAGGCAAGAATATTAGAGTGAGTTGTCATTTCCTTCTCCAGGAGGCCTTTCTGGCCCAGGGATTGAATCCATGTCTTCTACATCTCCTGCACTGGCAGGCAGAATCTTTACCACTATGCCACCTGTGTAGCCCATATCAGAGGAAACACTCCTATCTAATCCAACAAGGCCAATATTACTCTCTATTATATGTCATCAGGGAAATGCAAATTAAAATGACAATGAGATACCACTATGCAACTACTAAAAAGGCCAAAATCTAGAACATTGACAATACCAAATACTGATGAGGATGTAGAGAAACTGTAACTCTAATTATTGCTAGGGGAATGCAAAACGGTATAGCTACTTTGGAAGACAGGCAGTTTTCTTACAAATCCAAAGAGACTCATACCACCAAGCAATTATGTTCCTTGGTATTTATCCAAAGGAATTGAAAACTGATGTCTATACAAGGCCTGCATGTGAGTGCTTATTACATCATTGTTTATAGTTGGAAGCAATCCTGATGTTACTCAGTAGGAGGATGAATAAATAAACTGTGGTATTTGAGACAATGGAACATCATTCAGCACTAAAAAGAAATGAACTATCATGCAATAAAAAGACATGGTGAAAACAAATGGATGTTACATGAAAGAAGCCAATCTGAAAATGCTATTTACTGTATGATTCTAACCATGTAACATCTTAGAAAAAGCAAAACTATGGAGAGAGTGAAAAGATCAATGGTTACCAGGGTTGGATGATGGGGTCGTGGGTGGGGAATTTATAAATAGAGCACAGAAATTTTTCAGGCTGGTAAAAATACTTGGCATGGTATCATAATGATGGACACAAATGTACATTTGTCCAAACTCACAGGACTCACGACACCGAAAGTGAATTGTTACTTAAATTTCAGATTTTGGTTGACAATGATGGGTCACTGCAGGTTCATGAATTGTAACAAATATACCACTGAATGTGGCTGTTGATAATGGAGGAGGCTATGAATGTGTGGAGCAACAGCTATATGCCAAATCTATGTGCTTTCCCCTTAATTTTGATGTGAACCTAAAACTGCTGTAACAAATAAACTCTTAAAATTAAGATACAAAAAGCACAAATCATTAAAATGAAAACAAAATGGCAATGCTTTGTTTCTTGCTCTGTGCTAAGTAATATTCATGCCCTAAGTCAATCATCCTTGCAACCAGATGAATGACATGCTATTAGTATCCTAATTTTAAAGATGAGAAAAAACGGGTGTTTAGGTGTTTAGAAAGTCTTCATAATCTGGACAAGATCATTTCTGTTATAAATGGCAGACAGTATTTGAACCCAGGTTTCTCTTATGCCAAGCTGGAGCATTTAAACAATTACCTGCTTTATTTTCCTTGATTTCTTCAGTTATTTTTAATTTCTGCAATAACTTTTATCATACGCTTACTTCCTTAGGTCTATGCATGTCTTTGCCTTCTCCTTACACTTTACATCTCACCTTTGATGTCTTTGCTCATGGATTTCTTATTTTTATTGGATATCACCGAAAGTAAAATTCAGCACAATTTAATTGTCTTTGGTTTGCTGAAATGTATTCTTGAAATATAGACACTGTCTTTTACCCTGGATGTGATCTTCATCTGCATGTATTAATAGTTCTCCTCAGTCCTGTTCTTTGTTCACAGAATGTGTAGGGACAGAAATTTCTCCCTTATCCCTCTAGGCCTTAAGTGACTATTCCCCTCAGAATAAGTGCCTGAGATATTTATTCTGATCTTCAGCTAAGAAGGGAGTTAATGTGATGCCATCATTAGGAATTTTATTACTGCATTCTTTCTCTCTACATTAAAAAAAAAATGCATGTAACAAAGTGTCTTGTCTGTTACTACATGATGTTTATATCCCTCTTTGCTCCCAGAGGTCTGGGTAACTTTTTCTTTTATTGTTTACATTTTCAAGGTTTGAGCTTTGATATAGCCATACTCTTTGTTTATTTGTTTAGTTTGCTTTGTTTTGCTTTGCCCTGCTCAACCTTCTCTGTACTGCTTCTACTAAGTGAGTGGCTTATCTTAGATTTTGAAAGTGAAAAAGTGAAAATTAGTTGCTCAGTCCTGTCAGGCTCTTTGCCGCTCCATGGACTGTAGCCCACCAGGCTCCTCGTCCATGGAACTCTCCAGGCAAGAATACTGGAGTGGGTAGCCATTCCCTTCTCCAGGAGATCTTCCTGACACAGAGATTGAATCTTAGTCTCCTGCACTGCAGGCAGATTCTTTACCACTGAGCTACAGGGAACATCTTAGACTTTACTCCATCTGTACTTACAATTTCTATGAGGAGACCCTCCACCACGTTTCTGGACTGGACGTGAGCCTCCTGTGTCTTCATATTGACGTGAGATCCAAGTGAACCACCTCCAGTGTTTCCCCCAGTTGCCATTAGTTCTCACCTCCATCCTTACTTCAAGAACATCAATGAGGTCCTTGAAATGGTTTTATCATTTTCTGCCAAACTCCAACACCCTCCGCGAGGAAGAGCCCTGTGTTGACCACTTGAATCTTCTTTTCATTTATCCCCAAATTATACTGGATCTGAAGGACACTTCTTGAGTCTTGGGATGAGAAGTTAGATGCTAATTTCACCTTCCACTGAGATTAAAAAAGGCTGTTCATTTCACTCAGCTTTTGGCAAACAAATTCTACAAAATGCTTTTATATTAGCTTTTTTTTTTTTTTCAAAATTCATAGTGTTTTTTATTTGAAGCATACCACTGATTTTAATAAAGCTGTCTAGAGTTAGAGTACGCATAGATCTGGGTGTGAAAAGGTAGAAATTGATTTATGTACATTAAAATAATGGATTTTAGTCTCTGAAGACTCTAAGTTGCTCCTTGGTGTTAAGTGAAGCACTTAGGGAAACGCATTTAGCTCTTCAGGTTTGGAAACATTAGATGACATTATAGACAAACTGGAGTCACCAGCTCCCTAAGTGATCCTCCCATCCTTCAGAGACAAAAACTAATGTGCTCTGCTCTGAGCCTCACTTTCTGCTACTAGGTCTCATGAAGTGCTAAGAAAAAGGCATTGGTGCATGGCAGCTTTTTTTGATTTGATATTAAAAGAATGGCAGATATTCTATACATATTGTGAAGGACATTGGTGTACATTTCTCAAGGTAGCATAAATTGTTTTGAAATCATCAATTCAGATTGCATAAGCTGCTGCTGCTGCTAAGTCACTTCAGTTGTGTTCGACTCTGTGTGACCCCATAGACAGCAGCCCACCAGGCTCCCCTGTCCCTGGGATTCTCCAGGCAAGAGCACTGGAGTGGGTTGCCATTTCCTTCTCCAATGCATGAAAGTGAAAAGTGAAAGTAAAGTCGTTCAGTCGTGTCCAACTCTTATCAACCCATGGACTGCAGCCCACCAGGCTCCTCCATCCATGGGATTTTCCAGGCAAGAGTACTGGAGTGGGGTGCCATTGCCTTCTCTGTCAGATTGCCTATAAATATGAATAACTTGTATATATTTTTGAGTATAATATAAAAAGCAATAGATATAAAGAAATATTTGTTTTATTAAACAAATGTGCCGTTTCTTGCTGATAAGCAATTTTTGTATGTATTTGATATACTTCTAGGATTTATTCTATTTGTAAAAGAAGCAATTACTCTATTAGCAAAAGGGTTGTAGACTCTCCATTTCTTCAGCCTCACCCCTATGTCTAGCCCAGACACTTGCACAAGTCAAAGAAACTGGTTACAGGCTTTGCAAGCACAAAAATCCTAATTGTCAAGATCTTAAGAAAATGACCATTTTTCCATTAGTTTCTCAGTGCCATATAAAAAAAGCTGTTAAATAGGTTGCCTGTTTCCTACCATGATTCATTCCAGTGTTAAAAGACATGCTATGGGGAAACCAAAATTCAATCAAAGAATGAACAAATGAACGTGTGTTAAAAAAGGGACTTCTGGCTAATTTTACAGAAAAGAATACAAATTCTCAAAATGTGTGTTTGTGGGCAGGGGTGTTACATATTCATAGCACTTCATAGAAATTATTTCTGAGCCTTTCAAAAACAGTTACAATGTGCTTTTTTGAATAAACATGTGTAAAAGCAAAACTACAAAGAAGAGAGAAAGATATTAGAAATAAAGAAGAAAGCAGGTGAAAAAGAAATAATTAAATGGGAAATATTATTACATACAAAAATTCAAAGGATGACATTAATGTATTTTGAACCAGGGAACATGAACCAAAATCATGCTTTTCTTCCCCCCTCCAAATCTTCACATTGAACATTATCTGTGTCTCTCACAGTTTTCAAGCACTCTAAAACTTCAGATTTGTTCCTACACTTTCAGAATATACAATTATGCAAGTAAATCTGAGAACTGGTAAGATTTGTATTATCTGAGGTTCTTTCATAAATTTTGTAGGGAATTCCATCGGCTTACAGCAGCATAGAAAGCAGCAGTTGTGTATGCAACCCTGGGAATAGTTTTAAGTGAGATATTATGAAGGTAATATACAATATAAGGAGTCAGCATATGTCTGAATCTTGTTTTACTAGTAGAATTAGATATGCAGTGGCATTTTCTGACTCGGAAAATATCTGCTGTAATGACCTGACATTAGCATTTTGTGTGTATAATATGCTATCCCTACTGGGACATTTTATGAAAGCTAGAGGTTGTGACCCACTGTTTATTTCACTTAGCTTCTGAGGTGCCAGAGATTGATGCAGAAGCCAAAGTGCATCATTGCTCTTCACTGGACCTTTGCATTTATTAATCACGAGTCTGATGCTAATGGGATTCGCTCTTTTGTTGGATTGATGCTCAGGGTTAGATGGGCAGATGAGCTCCTGATCTTGACCAGAGATGATTTGCCCAATGCCAATTAGAAGAGGAAGAGGGCAAGGTGGAAGTTGAACTTGGACTTAATAGGAATAATAGATGCTGAGGGTGCATGATTAAACTCAATAAGATAATGCACTTTATTCCTAAATTGACAAATTTACCTAGCGAAGAGACTTTCTGTTATTGTCAGCCAAGCAAATTGTAATCCTTTGAGAAATAGTCCAGCTAGTTTTTTTTTTTTTTTTAACTACTCATAGGACATAAAGTTATTTCTGTTAAATATAGATATTATTTTACTCATTTCAAAAATAGCTCTCCTATTTCACACAAATGACAAAAAGAAAAAAGGTGTTACCCAATCATTTTGAAGACATGATCCCTCGGGGTAAACAAATACATCCTGTTTTAAATACCCTTTACTGTAAACATAAATTTAACATGAGGAGACAAGATAAATATTAAAATTGGAATAGAGTAGTATTTTTTAAATTATACTTGTTCTTCCAAGTTTTTCTCTCACTGAGAAATTTCCCTCACTTCTTCTCTCTCACTGAGAGCCAGAGTTGCTGAAATTTATAGGAGGCGCTACCACTCCAGTACTCTTGCCTGGAAAATCCCATGGACGGAAGAGCCTGGTAGGCTGCAGTCCATGGGGTCACTAAGAGTTGGGCATGACTGAGCGACTTCACTTTCACTTTTCACTTTCATACATTGGAGAAGGAAATGGCACCCCACTCCAGTACTCTTGCCTGGAGAATCACAGGGACGGGGGAGCCTGGTGGGCTGCTGTCTATGGGGTCGCACAGAGTCAGACATGACTGAAGCGACTTAGCAGCAGCAGTGTTTCAGAACTCCTCTTGGGAGGCGGGGGCAGGGGGAGCAGTTAAGACTGATACCTTTTGGCAACCATAAGTTTGTTCTCAAAGTTTATCTTTGCTAGAGGGGAAGGATGAAGGAACAAGACAGTCAGAGGTTTGGGATGCATATGTACACACTGCTATATTTAAAATGGATAACCAACAAGATCCTACTGTATAGCACAGGGAACTCTGCTCAATATTCTATGGCAGCCTGGATGAGAGGGGAGTCTGGAGGAAAACGGATACATATATATGTATGGTTGAATCCCTTTGTTGTTGACCTGACACTATCACAACATTGTTAATCAGTTATATTCCAATATAAAATAAAAAAATTTGTTTAACAAAACTACCTTTTTCTTAAAGAAGTTTCCTAAATTATGTTCTAGGAATTCAGATATTTGCATATTTGTAGATCCCTTTATCTTATAAATACATGCTGTTTTCTCTGCATAAAAGTGTATTTTGCAGGGCATGCTAAGTTGCTTCAGTCATGTCTGACTCTGCAGTCAGCCAGGCTCCTCTGTTCATGGGATTCTCCAGGCAAGAATACTACAGTGTGTTGTAATATTATCATTTCAGGAATTGAAAAATTCCTAGCACAAATACAAACTTTGGGCAAGCTCTGGGCAAAATTACTTCAATGGCTGCTTGAAAATCATTTATGAAAAATAAAATTGACAAAAAATGCTGGTTGAAATGAAAATCAGAAATTTGAACGTCAGGATAAGGATACTGGGCATGCTCTTTTACGATTCATGCTTGCTCTTTAGCATAGTATGGTGTCTTCTGGTGCCCAAGAAATATTTGTTTAGTTGTTTTTGTTTGATTCAAATTAATATTTCAGGTAGCTTTTAAAAACTCGCAAGCAGATAAAAGATGTAAACTGAGCTCTGCTATAGTGACATTATTACTTAGCAGCAATGTTTTGGATGAATTAGAGAAAAGAAAGATGGAACACTAATATAACAATAAGTATTTACTCTTTACCCTAACCATCGCAGATATATGGTAGACATGAGAGACATATTCAAAGAAAAATCCCATTACTTCGCTAATAAAAGTTGCATCAGAGGTGAAAGGCAGAAGAAGCTGAGGCTTATGCTAAATTTTTAATCTGAGGTCTGAGGTGTCTCAGGTAGAAGAAGATGCCACATGTTAAATTTGAGATATGATGACTTTGCGGTATGATGTCAAGATTCCACACTCTACCTGTTGCATGACCTTAAGAAAAGGCAAGAGATAAACATTTAGAAAGGAGAAGGCAATGGCACCCTACTCCAGTACTCTTACCTGGAAAATCCCATGGATGGAGGAGCCTGGTAGGCTGCAGTCCATGGGGGTTGTGAAGAGTCAGACACGACTGAGCGACTTCACTTTCACTTTCCACTTTCATGCATTGGAGAAGGAAATGGCAACCCACTCCAGTGTTCTTACCTGGAGAATCCCAGGGACGGGGAAGCCTGGTGGGCTGCCGTCTATTGGGTCGCACAGAGTTGGACACGACTTGAAGCGACTGAAGTGACTTAGCAACAGTAGCAGCTGCAGAGCTCCCCTAGTGGCTTAGTGGTAAAGAATCTCCCTGCCAATGCAGGAGACACAAGTTTCATCCCTGGTCCTGAAAGAGCCCACACACCATTGGGCAACTAAGCCAGTGCACCACAGCTACTGAGCCTGTGGTTGAGAGCCCAGGAGCCACAACTACTGAGCCCACTGCTGCAACTACTGAAGTCCGCATACCCTACAGCCCATGCTCTGCAACAGAGAAGTCGCTGAGAAACCAATGCATTGCAACTAGAGCATAGTCCCAGCTTGCCACAGCTAGAGGAGAAAAGCCCATGGAGCAATGGAGTCCCAGCACAGGCATAAATAAATAAATAAATTTTTTAAAAGTCAAAGGTATACATTAAAAAAAAAAAAACTTTATATCTGAAGTAATTAAAAAGAGCATGAGAAAGAAATCTTAGGCAGGACACTATACTCAGGAAAGGGTTAAAAAAAAGTCATTTTGGTCGTGGAAAGACAATCCTAGACATATGAAAGACCAGAAAACTTAAGTCAAGAAAGAGAAAATTCTGAAGTTTTCTTTTTTTATTTTAAAGCAACTACTGGAAAAGTTGACATCATTGGAGCTTCAGGCCCAATAATGACATTTTTCTTTTTGTAAGTTTCAATAGAAGAGTAGAGATGGACCTTTGAAAGCAAGAGATGGGATGAATTATGTATATACAAGCAATAAATGTCAATCATCATTTAAAGAAATTTGCACAGAATAAGCAAAGTAGGATAAGAGCTTGAAAGTAAAGCTTTTATGTATTTTCAGTTTTTTTTTTTTTTTCCTTTATCAGAGGGGGAACTATTTAGACTCAAAAACCTGAGTATAAAAAGAAAGAGAAGGATTGATTATAAGACCTGAATTATAATCCCAGATTCTACCAAACACCTCTGAGGCTTAGTAGATTCATGTGAATATAAAATAAGCAATATGATGTTCTTTAGTTATAAAAAAATAAAAATAAAATAAGCAATATGTTTAGCTCTAAATATTTTATTTATTTATTTTTCAAATTAATTCATTTATCTGGGGGCTGTGCTGGGTCTTCGTCGCCGTGTGAACTTTCCTCTGGTTGTGATGAGTGGGGTCGACTCTAGTTGCAGTGCACAAGCTTCTCCCTGAAGTGGCTTCTCTTCTTGTGGAGCATACTGTCTAGAGCACAGGCTCAGTAGTTGTGAGCCTGCTCATGGGTCTGGTTTAGGCACACAGGTTTAGTTGTTCCATGGCATGTGGGATCTTCCTGGCTCAGGGATTGAACCTTTGTCTCCTACACTGGCAGGTAGAATCATAACCACAGCCACCGGGAAAGTCCAGCTCTAAACATTTTAAATTAATGTATAAGAGGTTTCAAAAATAATTTACTGAGGTATAATTCATATAAAATTTTAATTATATATTTTTATGAGTTTTGACAACTGCATCCTTCCCGGTAACTGCCTCCACAACAAAGACATAGAACTTTCCCACCACCCAAAGTCATCTGACCCTCCTCATCCCAGCCCCTGACTACAGGCAACCATCGACCTAGATTCTGTCACTATGGATAAGACTGGTCTTTCTTATGTCACTATGGATAAGACTGGTATTTCTTTAATTTTATATAAATAGTATAAGCATGTATTAATTTTTTCTTGTTTCTTTACCTCAGCATATTTTTTTTTGAAATTTATCTATTTAATTGAGCATGTAAGTCATTACTCTTGATTACTACTGAGTATATTTCATTGTGCATGTGAGCGTACATGCTAAGTCACTTCAACTGTGTCTGACTCTTTGCAACCCCATGGACTATAGCCTGCCAGTCATGGGATTCTCCAGGCAAGAATAACAGAGTGGGTTGCCATTCCCTCTTCCAGGGATCCTCCCAACCCAGGGATCGAACCCACACTTCTTAAGTCTACTGCATTGACAAGCAGGTTCTTTACCACTAGCACCACCTCAGAAGTCTTATATTTCATTGTAAAAATATTTAATTTATCTATTTTATCCAATTTATTGGATATTTATTGGATAAGTGAATTTATCTATTCACTTGTTGATAGACACTTGGCAGGTTTATAGATTTGGGGTAATATTAATAAATCTTTGTGCACATATCTGTTTAACCGAGAGAACTTATACAAAAATTAAAAAAAATCACTATCACAGAAAACTGGGAAGGCAGGCATGAGGAGTCCAGCATCCTCCACTGTGTGAAGATGCGATATTAGTTTTCCAATTTATGAGACACCACTATCATAGTTACAACATATTTCTTCACCAATTAGTCATGTGCACAGGCTATGCATACACTTGATCGTGTGGTCCTAATTGTTCAGTATGTGTGTGTGCTCCGTTGTGTCCAATTCTTTTGCGACATCATGGATTGTAGCCTGCCAAGCTCCTCTGTCCATGGAATTTTCCAGGCAAAAATAGTGGAGTGTGCTGCCATTTCCTACTCCAGTGGATCTTCCTTATCCAGGGGTTGAACCCATGTCACTTACATCTCCTGCATCGGTAAGTGGATTCTTTACCACTGAACCACCTGGGAAACCTCCTAACTGACCTATTTTGAGTCAATAGGACATGGAAAAGGATGGGACTGGCTTTAGCATCAGCTACTAGCATCAGTGGTCTAGCCCCCAACATGCCAGTCTCAAATGATCATAGAGTTCTAGAACTGGAGTGGCTGAATTTCTCTCCTGAATGATCAAGTGGCTCCTCTCTTCCAGGTCACCTGCTTCTTGGTGAGAGAGAAAGATCCTGAGCCTGGCTCTTCTCGCTCATCCATGCACACACTTTGAATAGCCAAATTTCATTAGTAAAGAATTATTTCCATGACAGCATGTGGGAGTATTTTTCCATCTGTTTTCATGTAAATCAAAGAGACAGTCTCAGATATTCTAGACCCAAGGAAAAAGAAATTCATGTACTGATTCCTCTCGATTTACAGAAATATTTGTTGGATGGAGTCCTGCTTTAGAATTAGATCTGGCCCTATATAAAGAAATACCACAATCTCAGGTCCTTTGCTGGTTCTCTACTAGTTGAGAAGTTCCTGAATTATTTTGAAAGGCACTGTAAACTTCCCCCTTTCTCTTAAGCCTCCGTGGACATTATTACGAGGCAAAAAGTGATGGAAAGAAGAATTTAAGCTCTTCTTTACTGTGGAGGGCCTGAAAAATCTGTATAGGGTATTCTGTCTTAAAGAACTCTTTTCCTTACACTACTGTTTTAATCAACCTATCTAGATAGATGATAGATGGTAGATTAGACAGGTGGATGATAGATGGATGATAGATATAGATAATAGATGGATAGATAGACAGATACACACATACCGAAGGCTTTGATTGGGAGTGTTTTGCTGAGATGAAGCCCCTACTCAAGGTGCCCAAGAATTCTGGTTGGAATAAGGGAATGATGAAGAGAAGGCTTTTGGAGAGAGAAGATTAACTTTTCTGAAGTGGAAGAGAGATCAAAGAGAGCCTGAGGGGCAGACTTCCAAATAGGGAGCTAAGCCTAAGAACAAGGGTACAGCCATCCACTCACTTTAGTGTTGTGTTTATATGGCTTTTCTTTTCCAGAAGACACCTGGAACCATTATACTGCTGCTGCTGCTGCTAAGTTGCTTCAGTCGTGTCCAACTCTGTGCAACCCCATAGACAACAGCCCTTCAGGCTCCCCCTGTCCCTGGAATTCTCCAGGCAAGAACACTGGAGTGGGGTGCCTTCTCCAATGCATGAAAGTGAAAAGTGAAAGTGAAGTCGCTCAGTTGTATTGGACTCTTCGAGACCCCATGGACTGCAGCACACTAGGCTCCTCCATCCATAGGACTCTCCAGGCAAGAACACTGGAGTGGGGTGCCATTGCCTTCTCCATTATACTAAGCATCCACAATTTCAAGTTGTTGCTGGTTTGGGATTCTATATTTTCCTTTAGTTAATCTTAGACTTCAGTGACACCTAATATATAGCAGCCTTGTTCAAGGGGTTTTGTATATAAGTAAGGAAGGAAAACAAATAGCAAACTCATTGAGGACCATGGGAGGGAGGCAGTACACTAGTTGTTTAAGGCAAATAACAATGTGGAAGTTCCAGGCTATTACCAGGTCAAAAAGGTGAAGTCCCAGGGATAGCTGAAAGTGGTAATAAATATAAGGAAAATGAAAAAGTATGCCTGATGCAGGAGAAACTTTTTTTCCTCCAATCATTTTAAGAGAAGGAGACCATTGAAGAAGAGGAAGAGTGGCAGGTGATTAGGTTATATATAGTGTTCATCCATCTTGGCTATGCAACTCAGATCCAGCACCCCTCCTAGCTGCTAACTACACCAAGTGTCACAGAGTTACCACCACCTATGGCAATGTTCCCTGCTTTACTCAGGGGCTTTATCTTCAATTATTGCAAATTCCATTTGCAAAACAAATATTCTTTCCAGAATGTGTTTTATGCCATTTTAGATATTGATAAAATTCTGAAAGAACTTTATTCATTTAAATACTTTGATAATCATCCCAAATACACAAACTGAAATTTAACATAAAGAGTAAGAGTGGACAATACATGATATAAAGTCATTTTGTGCATTCATGACAAATAAATACCATGTATTTTGCTATTTAATAGTTCTAAAGAATTTCTTTATTTTAACTAGTTTCTTGTAACTGGAAGAGGGTATCAGGATTTTCAAAAGAACCTCATTGAGTATTTTTGATCACTTAACCTTTGGGCAAGTTTGTCTCTGAGAGTATGTTTTTAGTCAGTCATTGGAAAGCAATCATTAGTGAATTCCCATATCCATCCATCAATTTCAAGTTGAAGCTCACACATTGCCCTAAATCCAACTCAGAAATTTATGGGAAAATTGTATCACTTCTGACATTTTAGAAACTAGTTAAGACAGATTGAAGCCTACAAAGGCAGAGGAGATAAAATATAGAATTTTATCCATAAGTCAATCCAAATTAAGTATTTTTAGTAACAAATTTTAATCTAGTTCTCAACTAGATTGTGGACTTTTAACTTCTAAATTCTAAATAAAAATCATATGGTATAAATTTCAGCATCAGAACAAGGACAATTTTTGCATATGAATTTACTTACAATTACTCCTAAACTCAAAAGACGTAGTTTAATTTGAATAAATAAAAGAAATAAATTGTTTGTGTTATTTGGGCTTGTCTTAGTCCATCTAGCTTTAACAAAAACACCAGAGATTAGGTGGTTAAACCAATACACTTTGATTTCTCATAGTTCTGGAGGTTGAGCAGTCTGAAATCAAGACACCACCAGATTCAGTAATCCATGAGGACAGCTTAGGAGTTCACAGAGCAGTTCACTCAATGTCCTCACGTGGGACCAGAGAGATCTCTCATGTCTCTTCTTATTGGCACTAACACCGTTCATGAGGACTCTACCCTGATGACCTAATAACCTCCCAAATGCCCACTTCTAAATGTCATCATATTGGGAATTTGAATTCCAACATATGACTTGGGAGGAGACATAACATTCAGTCCATTGCAGGATTTATATCTGAATATTTACACACAAACAGAACAAAACCTATACCTCTGTCAAGAATAAAATCAAGTAAAATAAAGCATGCCAGCCTCCTTCATCAAATAAATTAATTTAGTAAAACAATATTGTTAATTTTCTAACTAGATAATTTCTTTTGGTTTTCAGACAGATTTGAAATGGAAAAAATCTTTAAAGATAAAGAACAATTGCTTCTTGGATAGTCAATGCAACAGTGTGACAGTTTACACAGAGAAAACCAAGAACGAACAATCATAAAAATAATTATATAGATTGCTATTATCTAAGGTCCTTACATCAGATAATGTTTCTTCACATTGTCAGAGTCTGTACTTATTTCTCCACCAATTCACAGAGCTGGTATGACCATTGTGACCTTGTGGCACCTTCACATTCCATAAATGGAAAGATGACAGAATTCCACACATCACTTCTCACAGGCAGAGAAAGCAGGATGTCCAGATGCACTGCTTTGGGTAAAGAGCAAGGCTAAAAATGCTGACCTCGTGTAAACATGACTAATAGTCAATGGCATGAGCTTCACTGGACAGGGTTTATTCAGAGGACCATCCAGCACTTTCTTTTTGTAATAAAATATTTTCTAGGATGGGGGTGTGAAGTTGGGACACCCATCAGAAGAGCTGGGAAGGGGAGTGTGATAGGAACATGTGTCACTGCTGGAAAATGAGTGAGCTGTGACATTGAGTGGGCTGTGATATTGACTGAAATAGATTCACTCAGGGAGACAAGTTAGGTATATCTTTGATCTTTTTTTTATAAGCAGCTGGATAGAAAAAAAAATTAAGCAGCAGGAAAGGAGGGATGGGATAAAAGAAAGTGTCTTTTCACCCTTTTTATTCTTATGATGTCCTGATTCTTCAGCCTAGAGCTTTAAATATTTGTGTAACTACTTTCTTGGGGAACTGTCATCTCATAGTCATTTTGTATGTATTGAGCTCCTAAAGCTATGGATGCTTTATAAAGCTACAATGTAAATTTATTTCTCTCCAATATCCCTGTCACTTTCCCTGTCTCCACATAAAAAGCAAGAGATGTAACATTTCATTATTAATTACAGCAACAGCAAGCTGGCTGTCAGGAAGTCAAACCCCGACACACTTTCCCCACCAAGCTGCTGAGCTTTCAGCCATTTACTCATTAAGCTTATGATGATGATGGAGTTTTTAAAACCTGCTATTTGTAATGGACAGTAGGCCTTAAAAATCTGTCATAAATTGCTCAATTGAGAAAATCAAGTGGCAAAGAGAGCGATCCAGACTAAGAGCAAACAAATTGCACCATAAAGGGAAGCTGGGTCTTTAACTGAGCTTTCATTTTTACAAAGAATGTGAGGGCGACCCTGCAACTGTGAATGCTGTGGGATTGTTTAACTGAGAGCAGTTATTCACAGTAAAGAGGCTGAACATACAGGGGAAAAAGAAATTTCAAACCAAACCAAGAAAAAGGACTGAAAGCACTTTGGGGTGCATTTGTTTTTTAAACAAGTTATTGGTGAGTGAAAATGACTAAATCAATTTTTAATGTTCATTTTCCTTAACATTTTAATAACAGACTGTATAAGATAAAAGTGGATTTCAAGGTGACCACAAATCAAGTTAAAGACCTAAGCATACAAAGGAATATACTCTCCCATCTAGTGAGAGGTTTAAAGAAAGGCGCATCAATTTGGATATTTTTCATTCATTCATTCAAGATACATTCATCTGTACCTATTATATGGCCCAGCTTTTTATCTAAGCACTTCAGAATCAAGGATGAACTAAACAGAAAAGTATCTTCTGCTGAAGGAGGGAGATAGCAAAAAAAAACAAAAAAACAAAACACCTGCATAATACATGATATCTTAAATGGCGTATTTGAAAAGAATAAAGATATGAAAAAATAGGAAGAGCAAAGGCAGGTAAAAAGGGACTGGGAGGGCAGGTGTGGTGGTTTAAGAGGAGGATACAAGCTTAAGTAGGAGGTAAATTCTGAGAATCCCATTCGGGAGGTGGTGATAGGGACACTTGAAGAAAGAATAACGTTCCAGGTAGATTGATCAAAGGATTGAGTTTACTGGGGAAAGCAAAATTTCAGTTTTATTCAATAGAAGCTCTTGTAAACCAGGAGAGCACAGGAGAGTGGCTAGCTGTGTGGTGTCCCCATATGAAACAGCTCTTTCTAATATGGATCAGGCTCACTAATCATGCAACCCTACAATAATTAGAGCCCCTAAACATCTTTTAGAAGTCTGTATTTGGCACCAAAATATCATTACAAAGAAGAACTTGTGTATGTCTATTTGTCCACATGATTGTGTCAATCTATTACATACATATAATGCTATATAAAAAGTAAATATTCCCATTGATGATATAACTTCTGCTTTACTCATATAAAGAGAAATGTTTCTACCATATTAATGAATTATTTTGAGTTTTAAATCCCAGGTAGACACTTTACTCATTGAAAAGACCCTGATCCTGGGAAAGATTGAAGGCAGGAGGAGAAGGTGATGGCAGAGAATGAGATGGTTGGAAGGAATCACCAACTCAATAGACATGAGTTTAAGCAAACTCTGGGAAGGACAGAGAAGTCTGACGTGCTGCAGTTCATGGGGACACAAAGAGTCAGACATGACTGAGCAACTGAACTGACTGAGCCACTTTACTTGGATAATACTTCTATGGAGTTGGAGAGGAAAAAAATATATGTATACTTCAGTGAAAGAGTCACTGAAAAGATAAAAATTGGAGACAGTCTGCTATAGTATTAGAAGTGGTATCATTTAGACCTGAAATCTTATTTAGGCAAAAATAAATGATTCTGGAGTTGTATGTTGTTGCTGTTCAGTCACTAAGTTGTGTCTGACTCTTTGCGACCCCTAGACTGTAGCCCACCAGGCTCCTCTGTCCATAGGATTTCCCGGTTAAGAATACTGGGTGGGTTGCCATTTCCTACTCCAGGGGATCTTCCTGACCCAGGGATCTAACCGGTATCTACTGCATTGGCAGGCAGACTATTTTACCACAGAGCCACAAGGGAAGCTCCTGGAATTGTAGACCAGAGAACAAGAAATGATCAGTAGCAAACAGCCAAATATGAGCTGAAGCCAATAAAGAAAAGAAAAAAAAAATGGGGGGGGGGATTAAAGAATCTTTCTAAAATCTAAGGACTTGTTAGTCTTAATTGAGAACATCACTGTATGAAACTCTCTTTAACCCAAACTTTCAGTATTATTTGCAAAGACATTTGTTATTTCTAAGAGCCTCATAGAACTCAGTACTTGCTTTGTAACTTGTCTAAGTAGTCATGACAGCAAACACATATTGTATAAAATACAGGCTTTACTTTTATATTTTGTTTGTAATTGACATTCATGTTTTAATAAGTTCTAAGTAGGCCAGTGTACCAGTGGCCTGTGCAAGTTATATTAGACCAGACTGCAAAACACTTATATAATTGATATCATTCTGAAACTTTACATAGGTTTTTTTGCAATTCCTTGGACTGATATCCATTTGTGTTCTCTCTGTCTTTTCTGTCTGTCCTTCTCTCCCCACAGTGACAAGCTTGGTGTGGCTTTAGGACATTTACTAAATATACTCCTGGGTATTTCTCAGTGATTATCAACGATTAGATTCAATGACTATTAGCCTTTATTACAAGTTCCCCTTAACATTTGTACTTTTAATTGTGGGAAATAACCATGCACTCTCATAAACATGTGTTCCCCTCAATCTGTCCCATCAATTTCTCAGGAGTAATTGGTACAATTAAATCTCTACCTAACTCTTCTCCTTCCATTGTACTTGGAATAGCATCTATTTTTAACGTAAGGACTATTCTTGTGCTGTTCTTTTATTTTGGTAATTTATGGAGAACTCATTGCCCAAAACAGGCACATGGGCACTATAAATAAATTAGTCTGATAACTGCTTAAACAAAACTGGGCTCCATAGACAGGCAGTGAGCTCTCATTAAGGTGAGGCTAGAGATGAGTTTGCAATTCCTCTGAATAATCTTTTTTTAAATTTCTCTTTATATACTACTGTGCATTCCATAAATTATAATCTTGAAAGATACCAGAACTTTGTTTAACCAAAGAAAAAAATAAACATGTATTTGAGTTATATCTTATTAAGCTGCACATTTAAATATATAAAAAAGTTATGAATGTGAATTGGAAAGATTATTCAGATAGAAGCAATGAAATTTTCATTGTAGAACTAGAGATATTTCAGATTTTAAACATTTGCTCCTGTGATGTTTTTTTTTTTTTTTGCTATTTAAATTCAACTTAATCTTCCTTGTCCTTTAAAACTAAAAATAGCATTTGTGGTCTTTTATTATTTTCATGCACAATTTAAACAAAATAATTTAGTGTTTTATCTTGACTTAGGTATTGTAAAATTTAGGTGCTAAAGATTACTCGCTTATAAAATGGTCTAAGTACTTCATCTGCAGTGTGAACATTTTGAAAATATGAAGAAAAAATGAAAGCTTTATTACATTTAATTTTATAATATAAAATATAGGAAGATTGAAAACAATTATATTTACAAACCAGTTCTATACTTAAAAGTGGATGTATTTAAATGGGTTTTATGTTGCTGCTGTTGTTGTTAGAGAAAATTTTAGTTGCTGTTTTTTCCCCTTAAAAAGTGCTCCTAAAGTGGCTATACTACTGTCTAAAAAAAGAAAAAATAAATAAACTTGGGCAAATCAAACAAAATGAAAATAAATGTATCAAAAAATCTTTTATTTTATTGTCTTTGAACTCAATGGAAGCTTAATGGAAATTTAAGTTAATTTAATTATTAACACATCAAATGCATGTTTGAATATGAATAAGATCCGACAGATTTTTAAGCTATTTCCACAAGGTCTTAATTGTACCATTTTTGCAGACAGAAGCCATACTTTAATATTGTGTTTCACTGTCAATTTATTCCTCTTCAATTTTTGACGTGAAAATCCCATCTTTTTATTTTCTGTTAGGATGCATCTAAGTACATGGGGAGGCTAGATATACATGGAAATCCTATCGATTAACAAATATTTTTCCTCTTTAATGTCGCTCATAACCTGAAATCCTATAGAAAAAATATTCCAGTAACCAGATATTGTTTAAACATATTTCTTCTAATAATTTAAAATTTTGGTGAAATTTGAAATCATCTTGTTTTCCCCCTTAATACTACTTCTATTTTTAAAAAAGACCAGTAATAATAATTCTGGAAGATTAAGAACACTGGGGTTTATTAATTCCATTCTTTGATTTAGTTATCAAAGTTATCTTCAAGTTAACTGAAAAAATCCTGTTTTTACCGGTTAATATTTGCTCCTTTGTAGATGAATATTCACAGTAGAAAGCCACCAATCAATTGGCAAAATTAGCATAGTTAGTTAAGAAAAGCCTGTGTGTTTAAGTTGTAGGAGGTTTGCAGGAAGCATGCGTGTTGGCAGAGCTGCGTGATAAGGCATCTGCAATAACTGACTACATTATGTTTCCATTTAGCTGGTGTCATCACTCTGTCACTTTCATCCATTCCATAATTTACACGAAAAGAAAGCAAACCACAACAACTCTTTAAATTCTGGAAATGTATGGTAAACTGTCAGCTTCCCTTCTATGAAGTTGTTTATCTCTGGATTTTACTTGGCACACAATTTCTCAGTAGATGTAGCCTTCCTTCCCAAGCAAAGGAAATCCCATTGATCAATGGGGATTGTGGTGCTTATCAACATCAAAATGGAGACAGCTTAATTCCTTAGATTAGCATTTGGCTCAACCTGGCCGGCCAGGGTTTTCTGAGAAATTACTATTAATATATTTCAAAATATCCAATTTCTTTATCTTCCTCCTACCAGCTCAAAATGTAAGCCAAGCCATGTGGCTGCATCTTAATCACGTTTAAGCTTGAGAGCCATCCGTCGCAAGTTTGTCTCAGTTCATAGATATGAGAGATTGTAATATTTTAACATTTCCTACTGCCAAGTTGCTAAGCAATAAAACTATCTTGGCACTTCCCTGCCAGTTCATCATGAAGAACTACTTTAGCTTTGCTCAGTCTCTTGATGAAACAAATGAAAGGCAGCTGGACCAAGTGAGCTCTCAGAAACATGTTGCCAAACAAATTCCTGAAATGTTCACCCCTTTCCATGGTTAACTGGGTGGAGGCAGAGAAATCCTACATGTGGAGCAGCATAGAAAATCAATCTTAAATATTAGTGATTAAAATTATACAAATATTAGTTCATAATTATAGAATTACATCCTTATCTCACATTACCTTTATCCAAGGTAAACATGGGTGAGATCATTTCTCAGCTAAAGATATATTTTGCATACTCTAGCATAATCGTCAAATGATGTATATTAGATTGAATGCATATGATGAAGCTAGGGACTGTCCCCCTAGCGAGCATCATGACACACAGTTCTTTAACAAAACTTATACTTGTTTCTGCTGACTCCTCTCCTATGAAACTGTGATCTCCATGAGAGCAGGACAGAGTGCCAGACATTTATTCTTTAATTGAATGAATGTATATTGAACATATAGTATGGTAAAACCATGTGCTGGATGCTAAGGATAAAGTGATGTGTTTTGTTTTTTTTAATTGGAGGATAATTGTTTTACAATGTTGTGTTGGCTTCTGCTGTACAACAATGAGAATCAGCCCTAATTATATATATCCCTTATCTCTGAAGTCTCCCACCCCTTTCTCATATTCCATCTCTCTAGGTCATCGGAGAGCTCTAGGCTGGGCTCCCTGTATTATATAGCAGCTTCCCACTAGTTATCTATTTTACACAGGATAGTATACATATGTCAAGGCTACTTTCTCAATTCATCCTACCTTCTCCTTTCTTCACTGTGTCCACAAGTGAAGGACATAGACATACTCTATGTTTGCACCTCCATTTCTGTTTCAATGGCATGATTCTGTCTTTCTCACCAACCTTACTTTTGAAACAGGCATGAAAACACAATTACCTTGATTATTACTTAACAGAATGGTGGTATAATCTATGAAGGGAAAGTACATGGCGTCCCTGTGAGTATAAGGAGCAAGTTGCTGCTGCTGCTGCTGCTGCTAAGTCGCTTCAGTCGTGTCCGACTCTGTGCAACCCCATAGAGGGCAGCTCACCAGGATCCCCCATCCCTGGGATTCTCCAGGCAAGAATACTGGAGTGGGTTGCCATTTCCTTCTCCAATGCATGAAAAAAAGTGAAAGTGAAGTCGTTCAGTCGTGTCCGACTCTTTGCGACCCCATGGACTGCAGCCTACCAGGCTCCTCTGTCCATGGGATTTTCCAGGCAACAGTACTGGAGTAGGGTGCCATTGCCTTCTCCAAGGAGCAAGTTAGTCTGCTGAGAAAGGATGGTGTTTAGGGAGAGGCCCTGTAAGAAGTCACATTAATTGAGACTTAAAAGTAAACGGGATGTCGTCAAGAGAAGAGAAGATCTTTAGCTCCTTAGTGGAACTGGAAGTGTATGGAGTAAAGAGGTTAGTGAGCACAAGGTAATGGGCACATATTATAGATGAGAGGTAGACTAAGGACAAACTGATCAGCAAGGTTTTTATATTGTTAAATATTGTGGTCTTTTCCCTAGAACTTTTGTGAAGCCATCAAGCAGTATTAAGCAGGTCAGTAAAATAAGTAGTTCTGCAACTGGAAGGTGGAGAAGGCAATGGCACCCCACTCCAGTACTCTTGCCTGGAAAATCCCATGGACGGAGGAGCCTGGTAGGCTGTAGTCCATGGGGTCGCTGAGAGTCAGACACGACTGAGCGACTTCATTTTCACTTTTCACTTTCACGCACTGAAGAAAGAAATGGCAACCCACTCCAGTGTTCTTGCCTGGAAGATCCCAGGGACAGGGGAGCCTGGTGGGCTGCCATGTATGGAGTCGCACAGAGTTGGACATGACTGAAGCGACTTAGCAGCAGCAGCAGCAACTGGAAGGTATATAATGGTGGGGGGTGGCCAAGAGGGTGAACAAAAAGAGAATAGAATTGAAAATATTTGCAGTTAGAAATGGGAGAACATGGTGATTAATTGAATGTTAAAGGCTGTGTCAGGGAAGATAAAGATAAAATTAATCATAAAAATAATAGCTAACATTTATACAACACTTGTTGGTACCAGTTATTGTTGTTTAGTCACTAACTCAGGTCTGACTCTTTGCAACCCCAATAACAGCAGCATGCCAGGCTTCCCTGGCATCTCCCAGAGTTTGCTCAAACTCACGTCCATTGAATCAATGATGCTATCCAACCATCTCATCCTCTGTTGCCCCCTTCTCCTCTTGCCCTCAATCTTTCCCAGTATCACAGTCTTTTCAGTGAGTCAACTCTTTCCATTAAGCAGCCAAATTATTGGAGCTTCAGCATTGGTTATTCCAATGGATACTCAGGGTTGATTTCCTTTCAGATTGACTAGTTTGATATTCCTGCTGTCCAAGTGACTCTCGAGAGTCGTCTCCATCACCACAATTCAAAAGCATCAATTTTTCACTTTCTTTACATCCAGCTCTCACATTGGTACCTGGCTATTGGAAAAACCATAGTTTTAACTATATGGAACTTTGTCAGCAAAGTGATGTCTCTGTTTTTATTAATACACTGTCTAGGTTTGTCATAGCTTTCCTTCCAAGGAACAATTATCTTTTAATTTCATGACTGCTGTCACCATCCACAGTGATTTTGGAGCCCAAGAAAAGAAAATCTATCACTACTTCCACTTTTCCCCCATCTATTTGGCATGAAGTGATGGGACTGGATGCTGTGATCTCAGTTTTTTGAATACTATTTTAAGTCAGCTTTTTCACTCTGCTCTTTCACTTCATCAAGAGGCTCTTTAGTTCTTCACTTTCTGTCATTGTAGAGGTATCATCTATATATCTGAGGCTGTTAATATATCTCTTGGCAATCTTGATTCCAGTTTGTGATATAGCCAGCCTGACATTTCACGTGATTCCAATTTATTAGTTCATTTACTCTCCACAATACCATATGAGGTGGTGTTGCCATTATGCTAATATCATATGTGAGTGAGTATAGACATATTAAATTGCTTTCCCAAAGAAATACAGCCATATAAATGAGCTGGTTTTCAAAGTCTAGTGGTTTGGCTCCAGAATCTATCACATAAATATTATTTACAGGCTTATAGAATGAGAAACCTAGGGAATAGTGGTACCCTGAACTGAAGCAGCGAATATTGGAGGAGTAAATCTGGGTTAAGTGTAAGACATGAGTTTGGGACAAGATGTGCCTTGAGATGCACAAGTGGAGATGCTAGGTCTGACATTCTCATGCTGAATGTGACCAGGGTATACCATTTTGGGACTTAACAAAATATAGATGATAACTAAAGCCACGAGATAAATGAGATTACCCAGGCTTATACTATACAGTAGGAGAATAGAAAGTCTCTGCTGAGTAGAGGAATGGGGGGCTGGCATACAATGCTGAGAAGGAATTGCTGAGTAGTAAAAAAAAAAAAAAAAAAAGCAATAGGAAAAAGCTGTCACAAGTACCAAAGAAAGACCTTCATCCAAAAAGGACAGTAAACTGCTACATTCCAGGTTCTCAGACATTTATTGACTTATTGATTGTTCATTAGACCACACTTTAACATCCACATAGTTTTACTTAGAGTGTCCTCAGGTTACTTCTATTCACAAATCAATCTATGATTGTGATCTATGAAAGATTAGCCCTTTTATCCACTTTAGTCAGAGTGAAATTTTAGGAAATTATTTTTTTCTAGAACCATAATCAGGTTCAATCCTTGCATCAGGAAGATCCCCTGGAAGAGGAAATGGCAACCCACTCCAGTATTCTTGCCTGGAGAATCCCATGGACAGAGGAGCCTGGTGGGCTACAGTTCATGGGTTTGCAAAGTCAGGCATGACTGAGTGACTTAGCACAGAACTATAATATGTTTCTTTTTTCTCCATCCAATAAGTGGTCCAGACATATAATTAATTTCTAAGATCTAAAAAAAAAACAAAACAGTACATCTTGAAAATCATATGTATTGGTTAAAGTCCAATTCATTTCCAGAAAATGAGTAGATTTGGGTTAATCTAATCCAGCTAGTATGTAAACGGTTTTTTTTGATATATATTACTGCCAATTTGCACCATTTAACTACTGTAACATCATTACAACAATTTTCATACAAGTACAATGAAGGCACACAGATACACACACTTTCAAATATTTTTGTCCTCATAGTCAATGTCTCATGGTCAAAATTTAATTAAGATTTTTTTGCACTAAGGTAAAATAAAAAAAAATTAGAATTTAGATTGAATTATATTTCATGTATTATAAAGAAGCATCTGACCTATATCCACTTTTAACCAAGTGCAAAGGTCTGTTTAGTTTAATTAATAAGAATTACATAAAAGTTTCTCCCCAACTCCCAACCTCATCATAAAGGAAATGTGGTAGTCTGTCAAATCTTAGTGGTATCAGTGATCTGAAATCAGTTATGCATCTGTATTCCAGAACAATGCACATGCACCAAAGTTAAATTTACATAGTTTAATGCATAAATTCAGAAAAAAGGGTCAGGTAAGCTTTATGGCAAACAGATTAAATATCTTGCAAAGTTATTTAAATTGAATTAAATTTATTGATATCAGGAACATGCACTTGTCTTATATAGTCACCTCACAATATTTTAAGTTATTTTCTGACATAGGGTTGCTCTGAATATTCAATCAATTTGAAGATGTGAATATATGAAAGAATTAATGACTAATTCATGATATCAACTAAAAAGTTTTGGAGAAAGTTTATTGAAATCTTTGATCTGGTCATTGAAATTTATTAAAATTATCTTAAAGTAAACTTCTGAAATGTAGTTTAACATTTTCTCTAGATTCCTGGAAAATATAGTTACAAATCAAGCTGAGAAAAAGAAATGTCTCAATAATTTACATAGTCTATTTTTATATAATAATAATATTCCATAAATTATAGAGAAATATGATTTTTATCCTCCAGTTATCCACCCTCTCGTTTGCCATCATTTTTTTTTTCTTTCTTATGAGCCAGTCCCAAAAGCTTCTGAATAAGGCTGAGGCTGCTTTCATATTCTTTAAAATTCATTGAACTTTTTCATTAGTTCTATTCCTGTAATCAATCAATCAGCAAACTGTAGACTTTTCCTTATTAATATGTGCAGCGACTTCTAATCCTGTCTCATATTTCATGTTAGGGGAAGCCATCAGTTTGTCTCAGGGGAATTACTACAGTGGCTTCCTAAACTGTATTTGCACTTGCTCCCTAACATAATTTCTTCTCATTGTAACTAGTGACTATTTTCAAATGTTAAATCAGATTATGCCCTTCCCTGCTTGCAACCCCCCATTGGCATTTTATCACACTAGATTATAGTTCAGCAATTCATGGTGGCCCAAAGGAATATTATATAATCCAGCTTGTGCCTATGTCTCTGAGTTTAACTGCTTTCTCTTCCCTCTGGCTCCTGCATTCTAGTTCTGCTGACCTTCTCTCTGTTTCTTTAATAGGTCAAGCTTATCCTTGCCTCATGACAAAGACTTTGCTCTGTGTTTGTCCAGAAAAATCCTTCATCAAATCAGTATTAAGGCCTCTATTCAAACACCCTCTTAAAAGAAACCCTGCCACTTTCTCATCTTACTTCAGCTTTCTACATAGCTTTCAAAACTTACTATCATTTTATACATATTTTTCTTCCTGTTTTCCTTCCTCTTTCTTTCTCTTACTGCAATGCAAGCTCCTTGAGATCAAGCTTTTTGGTTTTGGTATTTACTGTTGCATGTGCCATCCACATGAATGAATTAATAAATTATTGAAAACTTTTGACTGTTCTATCCTTCCCACTATTCTCCAATTCAAGAAATATGGAACTTTTCATACTTTAAGCTAATAATTTTGTACTCTTTTACAAAATGAAACATACAATTTAGAAAAAGATATAACCTTACTGAATCTGCCTACAATGCAGGATACCCGGGTTCGAGTCTTGGGTCAGGAAGATCCCGGAGTGCAAACCACTCCAGGTTTCTTGCCTGAAATTCTTCGGACAGAGGAGTCTGGCAGGCTACAGTCTATGGGGTCACAAAGAGTTGGACATGACTGAGTAACTAACACACACACACATAATCTTATTTAAATGGTAATTATTTTTATTCAACTTACCTGAATTCAAATGATAATCATTTTCCATACTATCACATAAGCATTGAGTGTCAATTGAAATTATTGTTGAGTTCCATAAGATTTATATTTTATGATTTTTTAAATACTGTCTGGTAAAATGAACTATATATTCTTTAGAATCAAATCAGATTATGGCAATCTTGTAAAATGTAACTGAATTTCTAGGTAGAGCAACTAAAGTTTATATTATAAAATGCAAACGATTGAATTGAAGTAAAAAAACTTCATTATTTTACAGAAGACACTAAAACTCTTTGGGGTTAAATGAGGTGAGAGATTGAGAGGTTCTGGAAACATGATAATCTAGTTTTCTTCAACCCTGTGGCAAGAGAATTGCTTTTTGTGAGAAAGGGGTACTACCATTTGTTATAAAATCATATTTATATATATCTATAATATATATACAATTATATATATACTATATATGTGTATATATATATATATATATACAATTCTATAAAATAAAATTGTATATGTGTGTAGGTATATCTGCTGCTGCTGCTGCTGCTGCTAAGTCGCTTTAGTCGTGTCCAACTCGGTGCGACCCCATAGACGGCAGCCCACCAGGCTCCGCCGTCCCTGGGATTCTCCAGGCAAGAACACTGGAGTGGGTTGCTATTTCCTTCTCCAATGCATGAAAGTGAAAAGTGAAGTCGTTCAGTCGTGTCCGACTCTTAGCGACCCCATGGACTGCAACCCACCAGGCTCCTCCGTCCATGGGATTTTCCAGGCAAGAGTACTGGAGTGGGGTGAGGTATATCAAAATATAAAATTAATTCCTTAAAAATTTAAAGCCATACAATTAGTTATTAGGATTCTAGGATTGTATCATGTCAACTTTTTATGGCATCTCTATTCTTTTCATTAGATTTTCCAGCACGTTCATGAAGGAAGTTCTTAATTATTTACTGAAATATTATGAGCAATGGTAAATCAGCTTGCCACCTTGAGCAGGATTGGTACTCAGAAAATGCAAGTTGTCTCCAAAACACATAAAATTCTAAAGTAGCTATTCTCATTGTGATTATTCTGCCCTTGATGTGTTTTCACGGATCCCAATTCTCTAACTCTTCCTAAGAATAAATACACTCATCTATTCCTTTCTTAACCTGCTAAATAGAAATACAGATAGAGACAGAGGGAGAAGGGAGGGGTAATGATGGTTAATGGCAAAATAAACATGAGAATGTGCAGCCAAATATTTCATTTCTAAGGTTCTGTGAATTATAGCAGAAAGCACTTTGTTGAGTCAACAGTTTCAAGGCCATCACATAGTGGGGACTGAGCAGGTATAAAATAAATATTTTCTGAGAGAATGAAGCAATGTAGTATTTAAAGACTGAATTGTCATACTCACAGATAAGTAGAGAAAGAAAAGATCTAAGAGTTGAAATTGAGAGTACAGAAATTTCTGAAGCACCTCACAGTTCAGAAATCCAATCTTAACATATTTCATTTCAGGACCTTGCAATAGATACACAGAAACTGCATATCTCTTTCCATCATAGAACAACAACAACAAAAATGGAAATATTTCTTACCATTTAAATATTGTTTTATCCTATCAAGAAAATGTGCCTGGATTATACAATATATACTTGACCCAAATATGATGCTAATGGCTACCAACAATCCTAATGACCCACAAAATAAGTACTATATTTTTAACACTAGAATTCTGATCAATATGTGTTAATAAAGATGTGGTGACCCATATCACCATTTGCATACTCTTAGAGGGCATAATGACACAAATTCTCCTGTTGATGGTGTATTTAAGTTTTTAATCTTTCAATAATGTAAATTAAATAGACATGAAGTACCATATCCTAAGCACTCAAGTGAAAGTGCCTATAGTATCACCTTTAAAATGCAAGATTAATAGAAAATTATTGTGTTTCTACACACTAATAATGAAATATCAGAAACAGAAAAGTAAGAAAAGAATTTCTCTTTAAAACTGCATCAAGAATACCTAAGAATAAACATTACCAATGAGGTGAAAGACTTAAATTCTGAAACTATACAATATTGATGAAGGAAACTGAAGATGATTTAAAGAAATGGAAATACATACCACGCTCTTAGATTGGAAGAATTAATATTATTGAAATGGCTATACTATTAATATATAGATTTAATATAATCCGTATCAGAATTTTTCACAGAACTAGAACAAACGATCCTAAAATTTCTATAGAATCACAAAAGATCCTAAATTGCCAAAGAAATCTTCAGAAAAATGAACAAATCTGGAGTTATAACCTTCCCAGTCTCTGGACTGTACTACAAAGCTACAGTAGTCAAAACTGCAATGGTATTGGCACAAAAACAGACTCAAAGATAAATGGAAATGAATAGAGTCCAGAAATAAATGTACATTTTCAGTCTATTAACTTACATCAAAGTAGGCAAGAATACAGAATGGAAAAATGACAATCTCTTCAATAAGTGGTGCTGGAAAACTGGAAAGTCACATGAACAAACACAAAACACTGATATTAGAACATTTCCTTGCATCTTATAAAAAAAATATACTCAAAATAGTTTGAAGACTTAAAGACATGAAATTGCAAAATTCCTAGAAGGGTGAAATACTGCTTGACATGAATCATAGCAAACTTTTCCCTTGAGTCAGTCTCCTAAGGCCAAATAAATAAAAGCAAAAGTAAGCAAATGGAATCCAATAAGCTTAAAATCTTGCTTAGCAAAGGAAACCATCCACAAAACAAAAAGACAACATACAGAGGGGCAGAAAAAATTCACAAATAATGCAACCATCAAGCGTTTAATATCCAAAAGACAGAAGCAGCTCATCAACTCAATATCAAACAAAAATTACCCTCAAAAAATGGACAAAAGATTTGAATAGACATTTTTCCAAAGAAAATATACAGATGTCCAGCAAACACATGGAAAGATGTTCAACATCACTAAATTTTAGAGAAATGCAAATAGAAACCACAGTGAGGTATCTCACATCAATCACAATGGTTATTATCAAAAAGTCTACAAATGACAAAGGTTGGAGAGGATGCAGAGAAAAAGAAACCCCATACTCTGTTGGTAAAAATATAAATTGGTGCAGCCACTATGGAAAATAGTATGGAGACAAGTTATAAAAGTGAATAGAAGACTACCATGGGAGCATCTATCTGGACACGCACCCAACCCAATGTTCACAGTAGCAGCATTTACTGTAGCCAAGACATGGAAGCAACCCAAGTGCTCATCAACAGATTATATATTATAATATAAAGTGATAAGGTGGTAAAGAATCCACCTGCAATGCTGGAGATGCAGGAAATGTGGTTTCGATTCTTGGGTTGGTATGATCCTCTGGAGGAGGGCATGACCACCCATTCCAGTATTCTTGCTGGGAAAGTCCCATGGACAGAGGAGCCTGGTGGATTAACATCCACGGGGTTGCAAAGAGTCAGACACAACTAAAGTGACTAAGCCCACACGTGCACACGCACACACATACACATGCAAACACACACACAATATACGTAATATGCCTCATCTTCTTAAGCCTAAGTACTTATATATAATAGAATATTACTCAACTATAAGATAGAATGAATTACTTTCATTTTCAGCAATGAAGATGGCCCTAGAGAATATTATGCTTAGAGAAATAAGTCAAAAGTAAACACTATAAGATATCACTTATGTGTGAAGCTAAAAGAAAATAATACAGATGAATGTATATGCAAAACAAAAACAGACTCCCAGTTATAGTAACAAACGTATTATTGCCAAAGGAGAGAGAGAGGGAGGACAAATTAGAGGTATGGAATTAATAGATACAAACTGCTATATATAAAACAGATAAGCAATAACCCACTCCAGTACTCTTGCCTGGAGAATCCCATGGGCAGAGGAGCCTGGTAGGCTGCAGTCCATGGGGTTGCGAAGAGTCGGACACGACTGAGCGACTTCACTTTCACTTTTCACTTTCATGCATTGCAGGAAATGGTAACCCACTCCAGTGTTCTTGCTTGGAGAATCCCAGGAGTGGGGGAGCCTGGTGGGCTGCCGTCTATGGGGTCGCACAGAGTCGGACACAACTGAAGCCACTTAGCAGCAGCAGCAGCAAGGACATTTTTACAGCACATGGAATTATACCTATTTTCTTGTATTATCCTATAAGGGAATACAATCTTCAAAAATACTCAATCACTATGCTGTTCACAAAGACCTAACAAAATACTGTAAATCAACTGTACTTCAATTAAAAAATATTAATCTGCTAGAGACAGCCATGGAAACATTTCTGATACAAGTATTTTAATTTCTGTCTTTTGTTAGTCAGGATTAATTTTTCAAATTTTTATGAATTTTAGAAACAAATTGAACCAAGGGCTTAAAATTATTTAACAAAAAATGAATAAATATTTTATTTAATTTTTAAAAGAAAGCGGCCTTGATAACTTGGTAACAAAAAATATAACTGTGTTTTATGATCTCAATTATATTATTTTATAATAATTATAGATCATTAGCTTCCAAATTAAGGGAGGAAGAACATTGCATACCAGTAACCAAGAAGTAGGTCATCTGCAGGTGAGAAGGAGATTTGTCTTTATTTAAATAAAATTTTAAACACTGAAAATTCCCCCAACTTAAGGCTTACTTTTATTTCTGAATATAGGTGAAGAAAAATAATCATGTATTCAAATCTGGAAAAAAGGTAGTTTTGCTTATATAAGGAACAAAGTGAAATAGTTTCTTGAACAGTTATATCATTTTTACTTTGTATCACTTGAAAGCAACAGCCTCCTGGAAACTGAATTTTCTATTTATGCATCCACATAAATAAGATAGACCATATAAAATAGGGCTACCTTAGCCATAACCTTCAGAGAGGTCCAGAAATAATGTTTATGGCAAATGGATATATATAATAAATGTATAAAGAAACACATCTTTATGATATTATTTCTTTACATGGGTTCTTACAGAAGCTTAACTTTGTGCATCCAGTCTTAGCTTCTCAAAAATTCATCTGTTGTAAAAATTAAGTAACATCTTATTTCCATACTTATTTGTTTTTCCTATTTTGTATCCTATTTTGCTTCCATAAAAGACCTTTCAGCCAAATTAAATTCTAGGTACATTTTCTTATTGAACCAATGCCTTCTGATGAACAATGGTCATGTTCTTACCTCAAAAAACATGCTAGGTATATGTCTCCAAATTTTTACTCAGTTTTTACAATACTTTCTGGTTCCCTTTTGATGAAGTTTGTCTTCTCTTTGCCTGCCCTCCACTCAGCGTTAAAATTCAAAGTGAGTTACTAATGAAGTGGCATTAGCTGAAGTCACCCTTGTCTTTCAAAAACAAAAGAGAACTGGAATCATCAGGATTTGCCATATCAAGAAAAAAGAGGATAGTAATTGCTAGGGACAGGCATTGTTTAATAGTAACAAGTGTTCAGTCTTTTTAGAATATCTTACATGGAACATATCTGGCAGTAGTCAGGATATCCATGGTACAATGTTAGAAATTCACGATGTTTAGTTTTCCATTCTGACAGTCTCACACCCTTGTTGTTTACCCTTAAGTACATAAACCATGACATTTTTCTCAGCTATCTGATTTCCTAACAGGTACATCTGCCTCTTTCGGATTTTGTTCCTGTGTGTCTTTTTTTTTTTCTTCTTTGCATATACAAATCTATCAAGTACTTAAAGAGTTGTCCTGTGACTGAGAGTACGATGCTTGTTTATGTCAACTGCCTATACCTTTGAGCCTTACTACTCCTGCTTCTATAACTAAAAGCTCAGTTCAGTTCAGTTGTTCAGTCATGTCCGATTTGGCAATCCCATGGACTGCAGCGCTCCAGGCTTCCCTGTCCATCACCAACTCCCAGAGCTTGCTTAAACTCATGTCCACTGAGTTGATGATGCCATACAACCATCTCATCCTCTGTCGATCCCTTCTGTATTCAATCTTTCCCAGCATCAGGGTGTTTTCCGATGAATCAGTTTTTCACATCAGGTGGCCAAAGTATTGGAGCTTCAGCTTCAGCATCAGTACTTCCAGTGTATATTCAGGACTGATTTCCTTTAGGATTGATTGGTTTTATCTCCTTGCAACCAATGGACGGACTCTCAAGAGTCTTGTCCAATACCACACTTCTAAAGCATCAATTCTTGCATACTCAGCTTTCTTTATGGTCCAACTCTCACATCCATACATGACTACAGGAAAAACCACAGCTTTGATTAGACAGACCTTTGTGGGCAAAGTAATATCTCTGCTTTTTAATATGCTCTCTAGGTTGGTCATAGCTTTTCTTCCAAGGAGCAAGGCCATTTCATGGCTACCAGATGCCATGATCTTTGTTTTTTGATTATTGAGTTCTAAGCCAGCTTTTTCACTCTCCTCTTTCACTTTCATTAAGAGGCTTTTTAGTTCCTCTTCATTTTCTGCCATAAGGGTGGTATCATCTCCATATCTGAAGTTATTGATATTTCTCCCGGCAATCTTGATTCCAGTTTCTGCTTCATCCAGCCCAGCATTTTGCATAATGTGCTCTGCATATAAGTTAAACAAACAGGGTGATAATATACAACCTTGACATATCCCTTTCCCAATTTGGAACCAGTCCATTGTTCCATATTCGGTTTAACTGTTGCTTCTTGACCTGCATGAAGATTTCTCAGGAGGTAGATAAGGTGGTCCTTGGTTTATAGCTGTATTATGGCATGGCTTTATTTCTATTGTATCTTTTATATATCTCTGTATCCAAATCTCTTTCTCTTTTAAAGATAACTAATCATCAGGAGATCAAACCCATCAATCTTAAAGGAATCAACCCTGAATATTCATTGGAAGGACTGATGTCGAAGCTGAAGCTCCAATAATTTGGACACCTGATGCAAACTGCCAACTCACTGGAAAAGATCCTGATGCTGGGAAAGACAGAAGACAGGAAGAGAAGGGGACCACAGAGGATGAGATGGTTGGCTGGCATTACTGATTCAATGGACATGAACTTGGGCAAACTCCAGGAGATGTTGAGGGACATGGAAACCTGGTGTGCTGCAGTCCATGGGGACACAAAGAGTTGGACAAAAGTTGGTGACTGAACAACAACAACAATCATCAGATTTAGGGCCCACCCTAATATGGTAAAGAATCTGCTTGCAATGCAGGAGACCCAGGTTTGATCCCTGGGTTGATCCCTTGGAGAAGGGAAGGGCAACCCACTCCAGTATTCTTGTCTGGAGAATTCCATAGATATCAGAGACTGGTGGGCTACAGTCCATGGGGTCACAAAGAGTCAGACACAACTAGCAACTAACACACACACACAGACACACTAATATACTATGTTCTCATCTTACCTTGACTATATCTATAAATATTTTATTTCCAGATGAGGTTACCTTCCCAGGCTCCAGGAATTAGGACATGGGTATAATTTCGGTGAGGGGGGGATGTGGGGGGTGGGCAAAATTCAGCCCACTACAATGTCTGATTTCAAGTTGTGTGTCCAATGATATGGTATACTGCTCGAAACTATGTTATACTGTTTCACTGAACGTCTCCCTTTTGAAACCCTACCATTGTCTCCATCATAATGCTTCCCTGTATCCACTTTACCTGTCTTGTCCTCTATGATTTTCCTGGACTCAATTTTAAGCCATCCTTAGTAAGAATTTGAAGGAAATATTTTATACAATTCTCAGCTAACCCAAAATAAGCAGTGCTTTCCTTGACTTTATTCTATAGTTTCTTCTGCATGTGGACCTCTAGAAAACTCTTCCATTTGGGTTTCAGAAGGGCATCTTTACCTACTATACATCTGATTTGATGATTTCCAAATTCAATAGATTTTAAGTTAAGTAATAAGAGACAGAAAATTTTTGACTCATTTTTGAGTATTCCATTTATAAATTAATTTTCTAGTAATTGTATTAAACACACCCACATACTGGTACATGGCGTTAGTGAAAGAAAGAAAGCTAAAGTGTTAGTTCCTCAGTCTTGTCTGACTCTTTGTGACCTTACGATCTGTAGCCTGCCAGGTTCCTCTGTCCATGGGATTTTCCAGGCAAGAATTGAAGGGGGTTGCCATTTGAAGGTGGTTGCCATTTCCTTCCCCAGGAGATCTTCTCAAGCTGGGACTTAAAATCTTGGAGGAATCTTTATTTTTTTTAAATTTACATCTATATTCACTGAGGTATGAATATTTTCTGTCATAAAACTTTTTGTTTCTGCCCTCACTTTTTGTGCATGTACGATATGCTTGGCCTCCCTGTCTACTCGCACTTTTCAACCCAACAATTATCATTAATTATTCATTAAGGTAGTTAATATTTACTATATACTTAACTTCACTTGTTTTACTATTTCATATGTATCAGCCTTGTCTTCAAAGCATGCACAAGCTCCTCAGATATAAGTACATAATATATCATTACAGTTGTTCAGTCTACCATTCTGTGCATTCAGTACTAGATAACTGTAGGTATGAATAGAAACATAAATCACACACATATGCTCAGTTTTCAGAGATGTCTACAGCTTTTTATGAATTAAATAATATTTTTTTCTAGATCTGGAATGGCCAAAAGAAACTGAATTAGTATTTTTTTGTTACTAAATAATAGCCAAAAATTTATCAGGCATAATTGTTAGGACAAAGAGAGCTGTGCTTAGATTTTCCAGTAGGGTGTATCTTTGCTAGTTACTTGATTAGAAACAAAGTTGTCCCTTCTGGACAGATAAGTCTGAAAAACAGATCAGCTTTGAGTGGGTTCAAGATGAAGTAATGGGAGCAGAGATGGACTTTTACCCTCAAAGGTTCTGTCCATAAGATGCCGTGGCGCAGTGCGCATACTGCATGACTGTGCAGACTAGTCCTGGCTTTAGGTTACAGACCAACAGACATCTTCAGTAAAGAGGTGAGATTTTAACACCTTGCATAAATAATTCCTGTATATTAAGCACTTATTGGATTTCAATGCCTTATGTGAATTAATTCATTTAGTACTTATTCCTGCTGAATGAATCTATATAAACCCATTTTATCTGTGTGGAAATCAAGGCACGAGAGGTTAAATAACTTGCTCAAGGTCACACAGCTTTAAAATGGTAGCATGGCATTTCAAATATATGCAGCCAGATACACAAAGCATGTTCATGAACACTACACTGTCTCTCAACCAATGAATGGAATTGAAATAAATGTAAGAAAATGAGGCTACTGAAAAAGGGATAATAAGCAATAGGTAGGAGGCATTTTTAAGTCAAGAAGCTCACATTGTGAAATATCCACTAAAAACATCATAGTATTGAGAGAATATTTGCTTTTTTTTAAAGAGGAAAAGATGAGAAACCCTTCTATGAGTTTTAGATAAAGATCTTTAGAGTTACTATATTGGGCTAAAATCTTTTCTCCAAAGATGAAATCCAAAAAGGAGCTAGCCCTTTGATTTTGTTTGTAGTTTTGTCACTGCCAATAATTTTGGTCTCCAAGCAGTGAAACAAGTAATTCCACAATGCAATCTTTGTTGTCTGTAGGTACTCATTTTCTTAATTGCAAAGAAAATTATTTTAAAAGTAATTTTTCCCTCAGAAGCAATTCCAAGAGTGAAGATTAATACATAGAGACAGTGTGGTTCAGTTAAAAAGTAAATAAAATGACAATAACTTTTAAAGGAGAATAAGTGAAAACAGTTAAAAGTCAATTTATTTAGTTACTAGGAATTGACACCAAAGAATTCATGCTTTCTAATTTTGCCACTGGAGAAGACTCTTGAGAGTCCCTTGGACTGCAAGGAGATCAAATCAGTCAAGCCTAAAAGAAATCAACCCTAAATATTCATCAGAAGGACTGATTCTGAAGCTGAATCTCCAGTATTTTGGCTATGTGATGCGAAGAGTCGACTCTTTGGAAAAGACCCTATACTGGGAAAGATTGAGGGCAGGAGGAGAAGAGGGTTACAGAGGATGAGATGGTTGGATGGCATCATTGACTCAATGGACATGAGTTCAAACACACTTAGGGAGATAGTGAAGGCGGGCCAAGCCTGGTGTGCTGCAAATCCACAGGGTCGGAAAGAGTCAGATATGTTTAGCAACTGAACAATAACAACAACAAAGGCTTTTATTATCCATTTTCAGCCACATAAACAGACAAAAAATAACCTGTTTCCAGTTCACATATTTTCTGATCTGATCATCTTAATTTTTGAACACAGAGTTATGATACAAGTAGGTTTTGACAGTGCAGAGTTACTGCTCTTGTAGGTTTGGGAAACTAGCACAAGATTCCACTTTAACTGTGTTGTTCTGTCCTCAGGGAGAGAGAGGTCAGTACACAGCTAACTCCAGATCAATGTTATCATTCAATACGAACACAAACTCATGGGCTACAGGGCTGCCAAGCCTGCCCTATCTCATCTGAGACTTTCTGTCTGATTTGACAATCCTCCTGAAGACTGGCTCCTCCATTAGAACCTTTGCCTCCATGAAGTCACTGTTGAGATTCAGAATGAAGGAAGCACTGATGTTTTTGGTGCCATTCTCCCTTGTCTACATCCATCATTAAGACACAAATAAAGCCCCTATTATTATTTAGTAATTCTTACCTAGCAAACAACGTTGCTGCTGCTGCTAAGTCGTTTCAGTCGTATCCGACTCTATGCGACCCCATAGACGGCAGCCCACCAGGCTCCCCCATCCCTGGGATTCTCCAGGCAAGAACACTGGAGTGGGTTGCCATTTCCTTCTCCAAGCGAACAATGTACTGTACACTTAAATAATTTAATTCTTGAAGAATATTTGATAATTTATCTCTGTTTTACAGCCATATGAAACAATATGGATGTCAGGATGCAGTGACTTGCCTAAGGCCATAGTGTCAAACAAGGAATTTACATTAACTTTTACATTTAATGTGCAGATGAATCATCTAAAGCTCTTCATAAAATGAAGATGCTGATTCAGAGGGTCCAGGTTTGGGTTTGAAATTTCTAACATGACCCCAGGTAATGTTCTTATTCCTGCAGTAAGTTTTTCTTGGGGTGAGGACTGTAGTCCTTACACATTGATTGCTCTCCTATGAGGATATGTAAACAGTCCCTGGGCTTTAAGTTTCTCTGAAACCATGAAAGAAGAGGTAAGTGTATGAGCTCTGCCATCAGACTTGATTTTCTCTTTTATATTTGAAATGTAGTAACTATTTTCACCTTGAAGAAATCACTTAAACTCTCAAATCCTCAGTTTCTTCATTTGTAAAGCAGGAGTTCTAGTAGAACTATTTTACACCGCAGATATAGAGATCAAATGAGAAAAATCTATGTAAATAGAAACACACTTCCTGGCATAGAAAGTGTTCAATATATATTAACTTATATTTTTAATTAAAAAATAATAGCTTAGAAAATTCAAGAAGTGGCACCTTCAACTGAAATCCCTCAACTCATATAGCACTGTATCATTTGTCTACTGTTAGGGAAAATATCACCACGAGTGTGGCCATTTAAAACAAGACAACTTTATAACTGGGCCATTTCTCCCGGCCAGGATTTTGGTACATTTTATCTGGGTCTTCTACTCTGAGACTAAAACGGCTATCAGAGTGCTCATCAAATACATCCTCACCTGAAGGCTTGAATAGGAAATGCTCTATTTTAGGAAAATCCATTTTCCTGTGGTTGTAGAGCTAAGGCCCACATTGTCCTACTAACTATCAGGGAATGACTGATTTCCTAGAGGCTTCTTTCAGGTAGTGCCCTGTCCACTGTTGTTCTTTAGCAGCTAAATTGTGTCTCTTTTGCAACCCCATGAACTGTAACCCACCAAGCTACTCTGTCCATGGGATTTCCTAGGCAAGAATACTGGAGTATGGGTTGCCATTTCCTTCTCCAGGGACCCTGTGCCCATATCAGTTCAGTCGCTCAGTCGTGTCGGACTCTTTGCGACCCCATGAATCGCAGCACGCCAGGCCTCCCTGTCCATCACCAACTCCTGGAGTTCACTCAGACTCACGTCCATCCCATATATCTCAGCAATAAAGAACCTCCTTCATGTGGAGCCTCTACCACACCTCAGATCTCTCTGATTCTCCCTCTGCTCCCAACCAGAGAAAACTCTCTGCTCTTAAAGGATGTGCATGAGTTCATGAAGTTGCTTGAGTTACATCCAACTCTTTGAGACCCTATGGACCATAGCTCACCAGGCTCCTCTGTCCATGGGATTCTCCAGGCAAGAGTACTGGAGTGGATTGCCATTTCCTCCTTCAGGGGATCTTCTCGACCCAGCGATCAAACCCGCATCACCTAAGTGTCTGGCATTGGCAGGCAGATTCTTTACCACTAGCGCCCCCTGGAAAGCTTAAAAGATGTGTATGATGGAATACACAGTTGATCTATTTTAAGATCAACTGTGCAGTATACCAACTCACAGGAGTAAGATCTGTGAAAATCATAGTCCCCAGGATCACACAAGGAATGTACCACAGTAGGGGGGTAATATTGGGAGCCAAGTTAGAATATTGATTACTGCAAGCATAAAGAAGGCCACCATATAAATGAAGATTTGAAAACTACTTCACAAGTTAAAAAAAAAAAAAATTTTAATGAAAAAAATATTAGGAAACATACATAGTTTGACATTTAGTATTTTAATCAGATATAAAGATCTTTTAAATAAGTTACCACTTAATCTCAGTATTAGAGAACAGTTGAGAATACTCTATATTTTAGAAACATAATTTTTTGGAATGATATATTTTATGCACATTTGGGGTTTTGGAACAGATCCTGGAACATAAGATGTTTTAAACACTTGAAAATATCTAAAAATACTGAAAAAATTTTGCAGAAGGAAAGAAGTTGATATTGAATGAAGAGTATTACGTAAGCATTGTTAATGTGTTTAAAGAAATATGCTCCCAACAATAAGAGGTAACTAAGGCAACACTGATTTAAAAAAAAAAAAAAATTACAGTCATGAGCTTCATGCATTGGTTTTATGAACTAAAACGATTCTCTGCCTTCTAGAATTGGAGAATATGCATTGACTCATTCTACCTTATGGACATTTCAGAGCTTTTAATCTAATAAAACCTATATGTCAGCTGATAGCATGTCAGGGTCTCATTACCCTGCTTTCTTGGTGCTTGATGTGGATGGTTAAGTCCTAGCCCAAATTTCCCCCTTAGGGTTCCCTGAGGTGGAGCTGCGCAGCTTTGCATCTTTACTTACTGACAAAAAGAGAAAAAAAGATAACATTAAATATTCTATTCCTGTTTTCAGTTAAGCATTCACGAAGAACGATGAAAAGTGGAGATTACGTGACAGGGCCTAAGGACTGTGCATGAAAAGCTATCTTACATGTCTCATCAGAAGTCAGTTTCTAGCTGTTTTAAGTAGGCAAGTGAGCTGCCTCTTTGTCATAACATCATTTAAGCTTACTCAGAGACTGCCAGCAAACAAGCTTAGCTTAGGTGGACCAACTAATAAAACCAAAGTAAATTTAAATGGTACTTTCATGAGAAAAAAAAAAATTATTGCAAAGAGAATTGACAGAGACTTTTAAATATAATTTAGTTAACATGATTTTACTATTAAATGATTTTGGCCTAGGAAGACTTAAGAGACTTCAAAAGAAATAATTCAGGTTATCAAGTCTTCCTTGAAATAGATTATTTTATGGTGCTGCATCTACCTATGCTCAGTGAAGAAAATAAAATAATGGAGTAGTTTCTGTCTTAAGTCATTCAGGAAAAAGAAAATAAAGATCAAATGCATCATTAATTTAGCCAAAGAATAAATATGATAAAAAATACACACAATTTTTGCATAAAATAGTAAGCAGCCAGTTGGATTTTGCTATTATTTTAAAATTTAAAATTATTAAAAAAACACTTCAATAAACACTAGAAAATTAAGAAATTTTAAAGTAAAATTATAGCTGTGCTTCATGTCACATTGTCTTAGCCTTTTTGACATTTTAATTGCTGTGCCATTTTTCACTAAGGTGGCAAAAGGTTTTTAACATGTGCATAACGTAGCTTGTGTTAATGTGTATCGATTAAAGTATATGTGGAGATACCAGCATGCTGGAATTTTCCCCACTGTGACCCATATCTCCACTTTTTTTTCCCCTTTTAAATTAAGGAAAGAAAAGATGAAGTTTGAAAAATGTCTTTATGCTACTTGAACTCTAGTATTAATAGGTTAAAAAAAATGAGTTTAACAAAAGGAAGACTAGAAAGCATCCACTTCACAAACTTGTAAGTCTTTCATTTCTGTGTGGGAGACATTGTAGAAAAATCAATAACTCTCTTTGAGTCAAGTGATCTAGTTGTTTCCGAGAAATTTACATCTCCCTGACAGGCAGTTTGTAAGGTGTAGTTCACTTGGGTCACAAGAGTCAAGGTAATTTGCATCTTGAGCAATTTCTCTTTTTCCTTGTACCTGTTCTATGAGGAAGGAAGATTGAACTTGGTCATAAAGAGGAGCTCATTATGTCTTAGCTGAGAAGAGTAATTTTGTAGGTGTTCCTGCAGTGCAAGAGTATCATACAATGATAATATTTCCTCATAGATCTGCAGACCTACATATACACCAGGAAATGAAAGTAACATAAAGCTGAGGCATATTTGATGCATTTGACCTGACATTCACCAGATAAAATTGAAGTGTTCCGTCAAGGTCATTGGTGAAATCTGATCTCAAGATAGATATACAGATCATCTGCCAACAAATATCAAATATATAAGAGGGAAATATATGGGGTACTTCTTATAAATCTGAAAAAAAGACATATATTTATTCTGCCTTTTAAAATGTACAAGGTGTAAATTTCAAATAAATGTTTGTGTTATTACATAATAATATATGACATGTAGTTTTTTCTAGTTTGTGCAATAAGTTTAGTTCAAAAATAAATAGAAACCAAGACAGAAATGCTGATATATTTTTGAATCAGAAATAAATGCAATAGCATTAACTTTAATTATATCTTTTGTATAGCTATTTGACTCTCACTTACTGTTAAATATGAGTCTATCTGGATGCCAATCTAAATAAATATTTGATATAGAGTTGAAAAACTACTCTATTTCAATGTTTCTTCTCCAGGATAAAGATTGCAATGAGATTCAAATGTATTAATATACATCTTGCACTCATGGAAAATAATGTCTAGCTGTAGATGAAACGTACTATTAAAACTCATTGTACTATATTCAAACCTGGTATGCTGGATCTGACATATAAAATAGAGCAAGTGCAACTTTAAAATGGTTTCTATATACTCATTGCATAGTTTTTCTCTTTACAATATGAGCTAAATTCTCCTTTCAAATAAAAAAAATTCTGTTATTTAGGCACCTATGTTAACCCAGAAAATCTATTTGATACCATTGAACTTGAATACTAATAACCTTGGCCTAAGTTATAATTCCTGGAAGCAGTCTACTATATCTTACAAAAATGCTCTGGCAGGGTATTGGTCATAGGCACCATTTGGAGAGAAAAAATGGCTTTATTTATTTCTTTCAAGCATAATTCCCCCATTATTTTTGCATATAATAAAATAGATAATATTTACTGAGTACTTATCACAAGTCGCTTTCACTTTTTCACTTTCATGCATTGGAGAAGGAAATGGCAACCCACTCCAGTGTTCTTGCCTGGAGAATCTCAGGGACGGGGAAGCCTGGTGGGCTGACATCTATGGGGTCACACAGCGTCGGACACGACTGAAGTGACTTAGCAGTAGCAGTATCACAAGTCAGATGTCATGTTAAGTGAGGCGATGCATTTTTGGTTAGTCTACAGAAAACCATTCTGAGGTTGGTACAGCATGGCTCCCTTTCACTGAAGGATCTATTCACGAGGACCGTACATTTACACAATGAAAGATTAATTTCCCACAGGTGCAAATAACAAGCTGAGTAGGTGTGTTCTTTAGAAATATGCTGATAATTTGGCTTTATTTAGAGTATTTCTAAATCAAGTACCTGCAGTATTCCATGTGCTTTTTTTGGGGGAGGGGAGATTTTTTTTTTTTTCATTATTTTTCAGCACTGGCCCTTGTATATCCAATTTTAATATCATTATGACAAGGTATACTATTTTTTTTGGATGATCACAATGCATACTAAAATAAAAGCATAATAAGCACAAGCACAGTTGCTTGCAGATGTTCTGATACATTTAAGCAACTGCCTGATTCACTACATATTGACAAATTAGCACTAGTTATCATTTTTATTATCAAATGCACTATTGCTACATAAAAATAATGACAGGGTTTATAATGGTGCCTCCTCAGTTTTGAAAATGTGTGACTCAATAATAGCTTTACATGTATTATTTTGAAATTTGCATGCAGAAGGATATTGCATTTTTAAAAGTTTGATCACAGTCATATTGCTAACATTGGTTTCCCTAGGTTTTTGAACACACAGATTCATTAAAAGGTCCGCAGATTTCTCAAAATGAATCTGACAGCAGCAGCAAATTTGAGGGGAAAAATAGAGGAGGAATGCTATAGGCAAGACAAAGACCTAGTAACAAATTATCTGAAAGAGAAAGAAGCTATCTGTGCACTCCACTCAACAAGGCCAGGGGAGAGAAGGGACAAGATAGGATATATTGACAATGGTGCATAAAGAAAAAAAATAAAAGATAAAGAAAATACTGCTATCCATTAATAAATACGGTAATTTATTATTCAACTATCTCCATGATGAAAATGACTAATTTGCTATGATAAAACTTATTAAGATAATGAGGATATGGCTATGATTATGCACACTCATGCTGAGAAAAACCTCATTGTTTTAATGAGAAAATGGCGCATAGGTGTAATTTTGTTGAAAACTTATTTTTTTGGTACAGGAGTATTTTTTTCTCCAGATATATTAATCAAAAACATATTATCTCTTTTCTGATCTATACTTATGGCCTGTATAATACAATGGATTTTCTCTGGCAACTCTCTAACATAATCACTGTTGATAAACATTATTGATCATATTTTTTACCCACCAAATACAAATTTTCACCATAATGCATTTTATCTATACTGCATATATTTACATACTGAATAACTATTACAGAAGACATTCACCTGGGCTTTTGTCTGGTAAACAATGGCTTATCTATTTAGTTCAAACACTTAAACTTCCTTGTAGCCTATTTATTGCTAAGTGTCTTCAGCTGTGTCTGACTCTGTGCGACCCCATAGACAGCAGCCCACCAGGCTCCCCTGTCCCTGGGATTCTCCAGGCAAGAACACTGGAGTGGGTTGCCATTTCCTTCTCCAAGCCTATTTACTACATAAGTATAAATGTACTGGAATTAATTTTACCATGAAATAAAATTATTGCTTCTTTCTGGAAAAGGCAGGTCAAGGTACAAGGCCAGAATCAAAAGACTGGCAAAATGCATACATGTGTGTGGGTATGCATTTTATTATCACTTAATCAAATATATTAGACACAGCAAACAATATTAGATGTATAAGAATGAAATGTGTTAGTCAGTGAAAATTAGAAAATTATAACCCATCTGTTGCTCTTCTGTCCTAGCACATCTAAACAGGTGTGTGTTCCAGAGGATTCTACAATTCCTCAAAGAGTTTTCATTTCAGTAGAGTGTCCATCATTTGGCACATAGAGTTAAGACTAAAAATAGGTTCAGTCTGATAGCAATACCTTTATAGAAGGCATTTTTTTTTTTTTCTTACAGAAAAGCAAAAACAGAACAAATGCTTACTATTCTACATTGGATGTGTTAGATGTGTTTCCAAAAGAGCACTGGGGTAACTCCTTGGCTGGATATTTTCAGAAACTCAGTTTTTAATGCTTATGTTGAGTATTCACATAAATGATGTTTAGCAGGAAGAAATACACCAAGAAAACCATTCTTTCAAATAAGGACAGTACCCGTAGGAATTGGCATGACCTTAAACAAACAAACCAAATTGAACAGAAATACTAGTTGCCAGAAGCAATAAAAGATTAATGTTAGAAGATTCTTTGCAACTGTGTTTGGAAGAATTATCCATGGCTCTACATGGAGTCCTTTCCCTGCTCTTCCGCAAAGCACATGGCCCCTGTAATGCACACACTTTGTGACCTTTTGCTCAAAGTTTTAGGCTTTCATATTGCAACTCTGGGAAAAGATACAGCAAGAAGTAGAAGCACAGAATGAACTGTCATAAAAGCTTCACTATGTTCGCACTCTGTTCTCATTCATGTGTTTTATCTCCAATACTATCCATAAACCCAATGAACTTTTTGTTCACACTGTATGGTCCAGAATTTCCTTAAATCCCTTACTTTTGTGTCACCTGTTGTCTATTCTGGAAATTAAGGACAGAGATTTTAGATGATTTAAGAATCCTTAAGTAAATAAAATATTACTTAAAATATTAAAAATATTACTTAAAGTATTATTAAAATACTTAATATTAAAATACTTAAAAGAGAGCATGCATGCTGTAAGCATAATTAAAAACAAGTTGAAAGAATGACATCCAAGCACTTCAAGTGTGTTGGTTAACTGCAGTTGGAAATTAAATTTATAACTGAGATTCTGAAAGTTGAAATACAAGAAAAATGTGTATTTTTAAATAAACATCATGTATAGTCATTTAATTATTATGTTCATTTAATAAACATATTTATTTTTTATAGAATGAGGGGTTCACCTTCTTAAAACCTTTATCAAAATCACTTCATTTAATTATGATCCACATTTGACAAGGTTGACTATTTCCTTTTCCCTTACATGGCTTTCAATACATCACATTCTCTTCACCTTACCACACAGGTTGCTCCTTTACAGTCTGTTTTGTTGGTTCCTCCTCTTTGACCTTTTAATGTCATGTCTGAGGGCTATGTCCTTGGCCTTCTTATTTATTCTGTTCACATGTATTTGATTGAATTTCTTGTCTAGTGTCAGGAATTCAAATATCCTCAATACGATGACAACTTTCAAATAGACAATTTCATCCTAGAACTTCCTCCAGTCCTATGCATTTCACTCAATACAGACACTCAAGTATTAATTTCCTCCTCAATCTTCACCACTTAATTGTCTAACATGTATTTCAGACTTGTATTTAAAACTGAATTCTGCTCCTCCACCCTCCATGAAAAAAATATAAGACCAGTAAGTTTAAAGTCATTCTTGAATCTTCTCTTTTTTTTGCAATCCATGCCCATTCCATTAGTGGAATGCTACCCCAAATATTCATAATTTGAAATTTTTCAACACCTTTGTTGCTATTGCCTGACACGAGCCACCAGTTTCTGTCTTGGTATTGCCATCTGCAACAACACCGAGGATTCGATTCTCAAACGTGATACCTGTGAGTTAGAGATTTGATTCAGTGTCAACCTTACTAATAATTTCAAGGATACAAATAAGCAAGAGATACAGGTGGAACTGGGAGAATTCGAGGACCCCTAGTGGGCCTCCATATGTTATTTTTTCATCTAAGCAAATGTGTTCGTTTTATGAAACAGACGAGCTTCTTAATGAAGTATCCAGTCACTTCATATACACAAAAAGGGCCATGTAGATTATGGAACATCCTCATTTCATATTCTATCATTGTATAAGTCACATTATATTATCCAGGACATGATATCCAATAAATTTATTGACTCCAGGTGTGTTTACCAAAGTAATAATAGAAGAAGTAAAAATCCCACCAAAACTTCCATAGTAAGGACAGTCCTCCTGGTACAGATCATTTAATTTAACTGCCAGGAGGTCTGTCATTGTCATGTTTAATAGGAGATAGCCTCCTCGCTGAATTTGTCTCTTCCCCAGGAGCATCGCCTGGGTGAAGGGAATTAATTCACTGTAGACTTGCTGTGTAAACATTTATGTCTCACCTCATAACAGTATCTCTACTCTCACTACCCCCTCTCCACCTCATATTCTATTCTCCACACAGCAGACAGAGGAACTGGTCAGAATGTTGGTCTAATCATGTCATCCCTTTGCTCATTGTTCTGCAAAGACTTGACATTTCTATCAGGAGAGTCAAATTCTTGACAGTGGTCCCAAAGTCCCCACCTGATCAGTTCTTATTATTTCTCTAAACTCACCCTCTATTCAACTCCCATTTACTTTCTCCAGTGCAGCCACCCGAACCTCTTGGACAGGATGTTGCCCACATTTGTCAGGCATGATTCTGCTGCTTTTCTCATAGATAAACACAAAGACAATTCCTTTACTTCAAGTCTTTGCTGGATTCACACTTTCTCAATGTGTGTGTGGATCTTATTTAAAACTGAAATTACCTATCCTCTCCACCACTCTCATACACACACACACACAAACACACTTCAACTATTTGTGATCTATCTTTTTACTGTGCTTTACTTTTTTACCTTATTAATGATCAATTATTATTAATGACTATTTCCTGCCTTACTTTGCTAGAATGCCAATCTCAAAAGAGCAAGGGTTTTTATCTCTTTTGTTCACTGATGTAACCCCAACACTGAGAAAAGGACCTGATATATAGTAGATGCTAAATATTTCTGAAGGAATACATGACTGCACCAGGAATGTATAGCTGCTAATTTTAATTGGGTATCTGGTCATCCTTTGACTAGAAGCTAATGTTTTCCCTTGTTTGTATCACATTGCCTGATAGTTTGTTGAGACCATATCTTTTCCCAGAATAATTTTCATTGAAAATACATCTTCTCTTTCTAAATATTTAAGAAGCAAATAACCAGATTAAGATCATTCAAGTATTTTTGCTCAAAATATATAAAGGGTAGGTTAATCAATAACTCTAGAAAACATTCATTTTTACAATTATTCACTGTTGAGTCCTTTATTGCACAGTTTTGATAAATTATATTAAATACATATATTAAAATATTTAACAGGTATAAAATATAGTAAAACGTTGTAAAATAATTATATAGAAGACATTCATTTTATAGACATGCTGCTGCTCTAATTAGTATATTTCAGGTATATTTTCAGATCAATGTTTATATTTAAAAAAAAAAATTCTTACTTTTATAAGTGATCACAACCTGAAGAGAAAAGGTTAGACATTTAAAAAGTTTTAAAAAATGACTGTAAAATCAACTTGAATCAAATCTAAGGAATCTTTTAAGTGACAAGTAATGCTGTCTAAATATCTTGAGGTTCAGAAGAAACTTGAATGGTTTATCCTCAACCTTTATGTTTCATATGGAAATATTTGGAAAGAAAATAACTGAGACTCATCAACTAGTCTAAAAAAAATCATCATTTACCCTTTGCAGTCATATACCTTTAATGCCATGATACATACATATGAATGAGAAAAGAGAGACCTCAATTTGTTTAGATTAGGCACATTTCAATCAGCAAGAGAAAATGCATACTAGAATGGATGTGGTTTGTGGGACAAGGTGTTAAAATCTCTCCGTTTATATTCTGAGGGCTGCTGGTCACATGAATGATTTTAAGCGGCAGAATATATAAATGCCAATCAAGTAAATTACTCACGGAAAGCCCATGCCTTACTGAAAGAAAGATACCCCAGGGAACTAGAATGACCTTACACTGCCAAACCGAAGTGGATTGAAAAGTTTAATGCCATGGACAGATTTTGACAGTGGTAATGGTATTGGTGTCCTTGGCTTGTCTCTACTCTGGGGAACTATAAATTTAAAAGCTTTGATTTTTGTTTATCATGACAAGTTCTTCAAATATATTGCTCTTCAGACTCAATGGCTTTGGCATGACCCATTTCCCTTCTATAGGTCTGAGGTCAACCATAAGAAAATAAAACACGGCACTATCTTTAATGACATAATTTAAATCTTTAATTTTACTTTTAAACATATAAATACCATAAATTTATAGTGCTATAAACAGGTAATGACATCATGATGAAAACTAGATTTTTTCATTTTATATAGGTTTGGATATTTCCTTTTATAAAGTATTTTGTATATGACTCCACTGGGTCTGGTTCATTAAAGACTTGAAAGTTAAGCTTTAAAAATCCATATTACATTCCTAATAGCTTTCCTCTGTCACATGAATATATATCTGACCCAAAATATATCTGACCCAAAGGGTGACATCAACCTTTCCTTTCTCAATCATATTGACTTCTCTCAATTTCTCGTCATAACACCATCATTAGAGTGGATACTTTTCCATTGTTTCTAAAGGTCATCATTATGCTCTCAATACATATAACTGTCAGGAGTGGCAGCTGAACAAGGACAAAAGAATTCTTATGTCACTAAGGTGGGACACGGAGGACAGACAGAAGAGGGTGGAAGTAGTTTATTCACTGTAGGTTCTGCACCAGTATCATCATTGTTCTGGTTAAGCATGGCTCTCAGCTGTATGGAATGAGCGTGCTGTAAGTGTACATCCATGGAGATTATACGTGTATTTGTAGGTATGTATTAATTTTGAATGGATGGCAATTTAAAATTATGTGATTTTTTTCTTCCATCCTACTTTCCATTACATCACTGGTCTCTAAGCCCACTGTGTTCAGTTGCTCACTCATGTCTGACTCTTCGAAACCCTGTGGACTGTTGCCCGCCAGACTCCTCTGTCCATGGAATTTTCCAGACAAGAATACTAGAGTGGGTTGCTATTTCCTCCTCCAGGGATCTTCCCGACTGTGGATAGAACCTGTGTCTCTTGAGTCGCTTGCATTGACAAGTGGATTCTTTACCACAGCACCACCTGGGAAATCCCAACATTTATGGCCTATTCTTTTAAATTCTGTTTGATAGAGCTTCATTTTCTGACTAACATGATATCCTCTATTTATATAGTGATTGCTCATATATTTTCCTGTCATCAGAAATCTTACATGGACTTTGTTATCTTGAAGGAAGCCGTCATTTAATTTCAAAACAGTTTATTTAGCATGCATTATTATAGAGCCAGTTGAAGACAGATGGATACAGACATAATACTATTCATGTTTGTTTCTCTCCCATTTCCTTTTTATTCTATATAAACTAAAAGTAAAGGAGGAAACTGGCTTTTGTTTGTGTGCTTTTCATTTTTCCATTTCTCTCCATCCTGGCTCTCCTTGCAGCTTTCAGATACAGACACATATTATCTGTGCCGCACATGATTCAAGTACTGTTATGAGTTATGTGGTACAATGTCTGATATATGTCATATAGAAAAATAGAGGGTCTAATGCATTCCTTCAAAGAATAATCAAAGTAAATAATGTGTGCATGAAGCATACACTGAACAAATAAATACCACAAAGAGACAGCAGTCCTTGCTGTGGGGCACGCATCTTCCCTGGTGACCTCCCATTGACAATAATGACGCTCCACTGAGGAAGAATAAGGATCCTTTCTTATGTCAGACAAAAAGAAAGGACTCCTATTTTGGACACATTTCATTTGTTCGTTTTCTATCTGTCCCTCTGTCTGTCCCGCCAAGCTCTGTGACTCTTGTCTAATTCACAGTCTGTTTCCCTCCTGTTTGTGTCTGTCAGCCTTCTTTGTCTCTTGCTCTCTGTTTTTTCTATTGTATTACTCTTTGGCTTTTGCTCTTATTCTATTTTCCTGTTTTTCCTCTTTGTCTCTGTCTTTGTGTTTGTGTGTGAATGTGTCTCTCTTTACACACACACACCTATACACTTCCTCATTTTCACTTTACCTTCTTATATTTATATACAGAGAGATATAGATCCATAATTACCACCTTATAGGTTGAACTCATTACTGTTTTACTCTCTTGCCCAGTAAAATATTAGTCACACTATCCCACTTATTGAGCCAAATTTCTTCCTTACAGCCAAATTTCTTCTTACAAACTTCCTGAGTCTGAAGATGAACGGTCTTATCCACACTGATGACAGTATGCACTATATTTGCATAGCACCTTTTCAGTCAAACTGCTATGCAGCCTGCTTAGACCTCTGACTTCAAGAATGCATACAGAATTGTTTAACACAATGACCTTGACAAGCCTCAGAGGAAGTCTGATTCTGAGAAAATAACACCTGAAAGAAATTAATTTACATATAGCATTCCCAAGTCTAAATTATACCAATAGGCAGTTTTTCTCAGGGCTGAATCTATGCCTGCATTATATGGTGTAAAGAAAAAGAGAAAGAAGTGATTGTTGAAGGAAAATTACTAAGTGCATGTTAATATGTAATAATCTCATTTTATTTTCCATGTTAAATGTTTACCAAGTTATTTTTGCTTTATACATATTCTAAAAAAAAGTAAATTGCGTTGTTTGATGTCATAGATTTAGGAAGCAGTATGTTTGGGATTTAATTCCAGAACCATGGGTATTGAAAATATATTTTTTATCCTTATAAATATATCTCATCCAACAATCCCTACCCTATGCTTCCACATTCTTATGAATGTTTTATTTTTTGCTGTTGTATAACTTTACTACTTATTAAGTTGCACTGTGCTCAGTCATGTCCAAATCTTTGACACTCCATGTACTATAGCCTCCTCTGTCCATGGAATTTTCCAGGCGAGAATACTGGAGTGTGTAACCACTTTCTACTCCATAAGATCTTCCTGATTCAGGATCAAACCTGCGTCTCTTATGTCTCCTGCACTGGCACGTGATTCTTTACAACTGCACCACCTAGGAAGTCCCTTACTACTTATTAAAACCTGTTTAATTGAAATAGCCCACTAAGCCTTAATTTGACATTATAATCATTGTATTACTGAAATTATTAGTATTTTTTTTTCAAAAGCTAAATACAGTAAATTCTGAATGGGTGAAATACTTAGCTGGATAACATATGCATATGGGTAGACTCCTGAGTGTGACCAAAAAATAGTAAAAATGTTTTATTAAGTGACTGAGCAATAGACTGCCCTGTCTCTTTTGAAGATATTTCATTGAGGGCATTAATATCCAAAAGTGAAAAGAAATAATCTTTAGTTGTTCTGATAATCTAGGGATATCAGTTTTGGGGAATCAAATATATTGAATGATTCAATTAACCTCCAACATTCCATTTCGCTGACCTGTGCTGAGTCTCTAATATTTTTAGGCAATTTTACTTAATATATTTTATGGCTCACAGCAATCCTAAGTGGAAGGTGTAATGGATCTCAATAAGTGACTAAATTTGAGCTAGGAGGATTTTGTTATGTGTTCATAGTTAAGAAGGTGAGAGTTGGTAAATAAAGTGAGGAATATATATATTGACTTTCCACCAAGTCAATATTCTTTTCAATCCACTTTTGAACTGATGTTTCTTCATTGAAGGAATGTAGTTAGTTTAATGGGCTTCCCTGGGAGATCATCTGGTAAAGAATTCACCTGCAATGCAAGAGACCCAAGTTCAATTCCTAGGTCTGGAAGATCCCCTGGAGAGGGATAGGGTACCCACTCCAGTATTAATGGGCTTCCCTGGTGGCTCAGGCAGTAAAAAATATGCCTGCAATGCAGGAGACCTGGGTTCAATCCCTGGGTTGGGAAGATACCTAGAGAAGGAAATGGCAACCCACTCCAGTATTCCTGCCTGGATAATCTCATGGACAGAGGAGCCTGGTGGGCTACATCCATGGGATCACAAAGAGTCGGACATGCCTGAACAACTAAACACACACAGCACACACACATCTAATTAACATTGTGCAATCTATTCTTTGGTAGCAGAACACTAACTGAATCTGAGAACTGGTGGCACGTCCCTGGTGATAATAATAAACTTAAACCTAAGATTTTTTTCTAACCTTCAATTTTACTGAACCATACAATTAACATTTATCTTATTTTACTCATTGTCAGTAACCAGGGTTAATTAAATTTTTAATTAAGCAGCAGTATAAGTTGTTAGAATTCATAAGACTCTCAAATCAAGAGGTTAGTAGATACATGCATAAAAATAGATGCTGTTGGAGGTACATGCATACATATTTCTGCCTGCTTTAAGAGTTAAAATTAGATATGCTTACACATAATTTAGAAAGAAACAGTTTAAGAATATTCAGTCCCAAAACTAGCATGGTCCATTTAACAGCATCCTTGACAGGGAATTAGGACTTTGCTTCTATTCCTGGCTACATGCTAAACCAATCATCCAGGTTTAGCAAGTGAATCACTTGTTCTGTGCATCAGTGTTGTTATCTCTAGCACTGAGATAATAACTCTGACCTACCACACAGGAATCTGTAATGATTAATTGGATAATGTCCATTAAGTGTTCCTAGCTACTTAGAATAATGTGCTATATGGCTATTAAGCATTGTTATTATAAGATGTTGCTCCAGTGTAATATCAGTGACTGATTGCTCCATGATTAGAAGGAAAATTACTTCCTCTGATAACATGAGCATAATACATATTGATTTAGAAATATATTCTTTGAAATACATGTAGACTTTGTGAATGAACTAAGCAAAGGATAGCATTCCACACTGTTTTTTGATTGTGTAATAGTGTTCATTATCAGACAGGCACTTTTGTAAGTATGTTACAACAATTCTGTGAATGTCAAGCTGGGCTTCTGATATTTAAATGGTTGCCCCAGAGTCACAAAACTAGTAAGTGATAGAGTCAGTGCAACATTTAGAAAACTGACTTTAGATTTCCCATACTTGACCACCTCATGAAACTATGTATCTGTTATGTGTACATTTACATTATAGTTATTACTATGTTCAAGAAAGTGAATGTGTTTAGTTATATATTCAGTTCAGTTCAATCACTCAGTCATGTCCAACTCTTTGTGACCCCATGGACTGCAGCACACCAGACTTCCCTGTCCATCTTCAAGGCCTGGAGCTTGCTCAAACTCAAGTCCATTGAGTTGGTGATGCCATCCAACCAATATGTCTTCTGTTATCCCTTTCTCCTGCCTTCAGTGTTTTCCAGCATCAGTGTATTTTCCGATGAGTTAGTTCTTCCCATCAGGTGGCCAAAGTATTGGAACTTCAACTTCAGCATCAGTCTTTGCAATGAATATTCAGAACTGTTTTTCTTTAGGAATGATTGATTTGAATTCCTTGCAGTCTAATGGACTCTCAAGAGTCTTCTCCAACACCACAGTTCAAAAGCATCAATTTCTCGGCACTCAGCTTTCTTTATGGTCCAACTATCACATCCATACATGACTACTGGCATAGCTTTGACTAGACAGAAATTTGTCAGCAAAGTAATGTCTCTGCTTTTTAATATGCTATCTAGGTTTGTCATAGCTTTTCTTCCAAGGAGCAAATGTCTTCTAATTTTATGACTGCAGTCACCATCTGTAGTGATTTTGGAGCCCCAAAAAGGAAAGTCAATCATTGTTTCCATTGTTTCCCCATCTATTTGCCATGAAGTGATAGGACTGGATGTCATTATCTTCGTTTTTTGAATGTTGAGTTTTAAGTCAGCATTTCACTCTCCTCTTTCACCTTATTTAGAGGCTTTTTAGTTCCTCTTTGCTTTCTGCCATAAGGGTGGTGTCATCTGTATATCTGAGGTTATTGATATTTTTTTCCAGCAATCTTGATTCCAGTTTGCACTTCATTCAGCCCAACATTTTGCATGGTGTACTCTGCATATAAGTGAAATAAGCAGAGTGACAATATACAGCTCTGACATAATCCTTTAGCAATTTTGAAACAGTTCGTTGTTCCATGTCTTGTTCTAACTGTTGCTTCTTGACCTGCATACAGGTTTCTCAGGAGGCAGACGAGATGGTCTGTTACTCCCATCCCTTTAAGAGTTTTCCACAGTTTGTTGTGATCCACACAATCAAAGATTTTAGCATAGTAAATGAAGCAGAAGTAAATTTTTTTTTAAATTCTGCTGCTTTTTCTATGATCCAGCAGATGTTGGCAATTTCATCTTTGGTTCCTCTGCGTTTCCTAAATACAGCTTGGACATCTAGAAGTTCCCAGTTCACATACTATTGAAGACTCACTTGGAGAATTTTGAGCATTACTTTTCTATCATGTGAAAAGAGTGCAATTGTGCAATAGTCTGAACATTTTTCTGCCTTTCTTTGGGATTGGAATGAAAACTGACCTTTGCCAGCCCTTTGGCCACTGCTGATTTTTCCAAATTTGCTGACATATTGAGTGTGGCACTTTAACAGCATTCTATTTTATGATTTGAAATAGCTCAACTGGTGTTCCATCACTTCAACTAGCTTTGTTTGTAGTGATGCTTCCTAAGGTCTACTTGACTTCGCACTTCAGGATATCTGGCTCTAGGTGAGTGATCACACCATCGTGGTTATCTGAGTCATTAAGATATTTTTTGTTTAGTTCTTCTGTGTATTTTTGAAACCTCTTTTTAATATCTTCTGCTTCTGTTAGATCCATACAGTTTCTGTCCTTTATTGTACCATTTTTGCATGAAGTGTTCCCTTGGTATCACTAATTTTCTTGAAGACATCTCTAGTCTTTCCATTCTACAGTTTTCCTCTATTTCTTTGCATTGATCACTGAGGAAGCCTTTCTTGCCTCTCCTTGCTATTTCTTGGACCTCTGCATTCAGATGGGTATATCTACCCTTTTCTCCTTTGTCTTTAGCTTCTCTTCTTTACACAACTATTTGTAAGGCATCCTCAGACAGCCATTTTGCCTTTTTGCATTTATTTTTCTTGGGATGGTTTTGATCATGGCCTCCTGTACAATATTCTCAACCTCCCTCCATAGTTCTTCAGACACTCTATCAGATCTAATCCCTTGCATCTATTTTTCACTTACACTGTATAGTCATAAGGGATTTAATTTAGGTCATACCTGAGTGGTCTAGTGGTTTCCCCTACTTTCTTCAACTTAAGTCTGAATTTTGTAATAAGGGGTTCATGTCTGAGCCACAGTCAGCTTGTTTTTGCTCACTGTATACAGTTTATTCGTGTTCAGCTGAAAAGAATATAATCAATTGTATTTAGATATTGACATCTGGTGATGTCTATGTGTAGAGTCATTTCTTGTGTTGTTGGAAGGGGGTGTTTGTATAACCAGTGTATTTTATTGGCAGAATTCTGTTTGCCTTTGCCCTGCTTCTTCTATTTTACTGACCATACTTCCTTTTTTTCTTTCCCATCTTTGATATTCCTAACATAAGAATGAATGTATTTAAGTACTATTAATTTTAATATCCTAATGCAAAGCTTTACATATCAAAATGGCAGAAAAATTAGTGTATTGGATTCTGTGGCACCACCATGAATTGAACTTTCTTTTATTCTATGACTGAGGATAACTCACAACCAATCTTTCTTCATGCTCAAATGCATAAAGCATCCAAGATTCAATAATCAGTCATAATGACATACATCTTATGTGAATGTCCTTCTAGATGTCATATTAACATGTAGATTTCAACATAGCCACACACACACACAAAAAAAAAAAAAGCAAAAGAATTCTACCTAACTTGCCTGTTCGCTTCTAGGCTTTGCTGCTGTCTAACATATTATTTACACTTTATTTTTTTTAACAGTTGGGTTTTAAAAATTTTATTAAGCACAGTTTTGGTGATATGTGTGTATACATATATACACATACACTGTATATGTGTTTATATATATATATATATATATATATTCAAACTAATATATGCATGCAGTGAAATGAAGTGAAAATTGCTGTCATGTCCGACTCTTTGCCACCCCATGGACTACAGAGTCATGGAATTCTCAAGACCAGAAAACTGTGGTGGGTAGCCTTTCCCTTCTCCAGGGAATATTCCCAACCCAGGGATAGAACTCAGGTCTCCCGCATTGCAGGTGGGTTCTTTACCATCTGAGCCAACAGGCAAGTCCCAAATACATGCATGCATACCTATATATCTTACTTAATACTAGAATGACTCTAGGGAACTCTAAGTCTAAAAACCTTCTAATATACTTATAGCAAAGCTTTTGGGGCTTTACTTGGTTTTCACAACATTGGTTAACATTTCTTTTCTGTGAGATGGCAAGATATCATTTGTACTGCTTTTATTATACTGAGAGTCTTCTGTGTGCTGTAGCTATTCATATAATTATATTGCTACTTCTACTCAACTATAATAATAAAGGCACAACTAACATTTACATAATGTATAATTTCATCAGTCTTTTCCATGGTACAATAATTTTTTGCAGTGTTAATAGGTATCATATGATAACAGATTTCAGTTAAATAAATCTGGAGAACTCTAATGCTAACAAAATTGTAGAGCCTTTAAAAATTAATATGTAACATGCTACTCCAAATTGAAGGTTATAGTATGGTTACAGTATGCTGCACTTTCCAAGTATATGTGAGCCATGAATCACTTTTTCCTGTTGATCTCATAGCAAGGCTAATGTTCTATAAAATATGTAGACAAAAGTTAGTGTCACAAGGTATAATCCATGAAATATTTTCAAAATACATTTCATTTGTTTTTCACCAACATTTGAAGTAGTTAAGTGAAGAACCAGCATTACTCTCATTCTATGGATGAGGAATTTGAAATTAAAAATAGGTTTCATCACAAATTCAAAGCTAAAGTGGGCTCAGATTTTAACTAAATCCTGTGGTTTCTTCATTAGACTACTCTAAAGACAACTCCATTTTCTTTTTGCTTCCTTCAGTACCATGGGCAGCACCTTTCACATTGTAAAGACTAAAAAAAAACTTACTTCAAATTTCATTCAATAGCAAAGTAATATTAAAACTAGAAACATGCAATAATAAGTATCACTGTGTAGCTAACATTTTGTTCAAATATTGATATCAGAAAATTGCTTTTGTTTAATTAGTTGAAGATACTATGGCATTTCCCAAAACTTGTGAAACCAAAATTAAGTTCTGCCTTGTGCTGTGCTGTGCTTAGTTGCTCAGTCATGTCTGACTCTTTGCAACCCCATGGACTGTAGCTCATCAGGCTCTTCTGTCCATGGGGATTCTCCAAGCAAGAATATTGGAGTGGGTTGCCAGGCCTTCCTCCAGGAGATCTTCCCAACCCAGGGAATGAACCCAGGTCTCCCACATTGCAGGTGGATTTTTTTACCATCTGAGCCACCAGAGAAACCCAAATTCTTTTTTATTTTCTATCAAACAGCAAGTCTAGGATTTAGTTAGAAATAATATGTAAATCATGGATTGTAAAATCTGTTCTGACACAGCTCTAGGTAGGAAATGGGATGATTAATCCAGACCTTAATGAATATAAATGGAGTTCTACCTGGTCTATTAAGTGAACCACAGGAATTAGTCAATATCATTTGTCTTGGAGATAAGTAAGGATTAAGCCAAAGTATACTTTAAAAGGCTATATTAATATAGATTTGTAATTAATAATAATTCCCCCACCCTGCTCATTAATAATAAAAATGTTAAACAATGCATTTTACATATACACATAATCACATTTATACCTGGTGTTAACTCATTTTGAAAAGCTGGAAGTTTTAGTCAAATATTATAAAATATATTAGTTATAAAATTAATTTTCTATTTTATGGGTTTAAGACACTGGGAAGCATCTAGGAGCTCTGATGACTAGTTTCTTCACGATCATTCCCTTCTTTCTATACTGTTATTGTTACAAATGATTTATATCTAATTACCCAGAATTACATTGAAAATTTCAACTCAGTATTGATTAAAGTATATACTAAATGATTAGTACTTATTTCTCAATCAATTAGACATTTCATATAAGAGACAAAAATCGTTGGCATTGTGAATTATGTAGAAGATAAATTCATTTATTACTTTGAGGGTGAATAGATTCTCTGATTAAACCTGATTTCAAAGATTGTCAGTATTTTTCTACCCATTACTTGTGATAATATTAAACAGAAAAATTGAATGTACAGCCAAATTTTCCTCTGTACAAGTAGTGAGCCATCTATCTACTGTCAGATTTTGGAAGGAAAAAATGTGTTTATAGCAAAGAAAATGTAGCAGCTTCTTCTGTGTTTATTAGGTTTCTCTGTTAAATTCTGGAATAAAAATTCAAGATCAAAGGAAAAGTTGATATAAAGCTATTGGAAAACCTGAGAAAGGGACAAAATACATATATGTTTCTTTGTCTATTTTCTAGGTTTAAGCTTTTCTCAACATCAGAAAAAAAAAGATTAATAACTAAAATCAAAGAGACTATGGTGTTATTAGAAAAATGCAGCAAAGAATTTTTAGGTTGAATGATACACTCCTGACAAGAACTTTGTAGAGGCAGCATCCATGTAGGTCAAGTTGCAATGGGAAGTGAAAAAGCCAATGGGAGAATGAAATCTAATCAGGCTAGGAAGAGACAAATCTGGATATCCCTGGAGGTTCATTTCCTTCACACTCTCAGTGATTTAGCAAACAACTGGTTCAGCTCATCTCAACTAGCTCAAGAAAAAGTGAGGCAGAGCTCAGGCACTTTGTCCCTTTAACTGGGCTGCTTCCTTAACAAGGAAACATCAAACATAACAGAATTCCTAGATGCTTTGCTCCCTTCCACTAAAAATACATGGACCATTACAGGAGTGGTTTTTTTTTCTGAGTCTTTCCTGGAGTTATTTCAGTTATATCTGATCTTAGCTAGTCTCTATGGATTATTGAGAGATCATATAAGTCAGACTATTTCTTAGCTTGTAAATCAATGTTTTAACCAAATAATAATTTATACGTATACATAATTCTATTCTACATATAAATATACATATATAAAGTATATTATATATATATATATATACATATGTATATCACATGGTGTTGTTCATGTGTGTGTCCAAGTCTCCTATATTATAGGACAACATTCCTATATCTAAATGTAGTAGTAAAATGGTGGCTTTTTATATTAAATGAAAATGTAATTTTCTGTAAATTCCTTCACTGTGTTCTTTTTTTTCTTCTGGAAATATGTTGCAGAGTAAGTTACTATTGATGAATATAGAGTATTTTAATTAATGTGTTAGTTCTAGAAGGTCTTGTAGGTCTTCATAGAACCGTTCAGCTTCTTCAGCATTACTGGTCGGGGCATAGACTTGGATTATTGTGATATTGAATGGTTTGCCTTGGAAACAAACAGAGATCATTCTGTCATTTTTGAGATTGCATCCAAGTACTGCATTTTGGACTCTTTCACTGACTATGATGGCTACTCGATTTTTTCTAAGGGATTCTTGCCCACAGTAGTAGATAAAATGATAATCTGAGTTAAATTCACCCATCCCAGTCCATCTTAGTTCACTGATTCCTAAAATGTCTATGTTCACTCTTGCCATCTTCTGTTTGACCACTTCAAATTTGCTTTGATTCATGGACCTGACATTCCAGGTTCCTAAGAAATATTGCTCTTTACAGCATCGGACCTTGCTTCCATCACCAATCACATCCACAATTGGGTGTTGTTTTTGCTTTGGCTTCATCTCTTCATTCTTTCTGGAGTTATTTCTTCACTGGTCTCCAGTAACATATTGGGCACCTACCCACCTGGGGTAGTGTCCTACCTTTTTGCCTTTTCATACTGGACACAAGTGAGCAATGGAACAACAACAAACAACAACGAATCTAGTTGGTTCTTCACCACATAACTTATTGATCATTCCATTAGACTTCATCTATGCATTACTAATACCCTACTCCAAGTTAATATGACTTTTGGCTTTGGTTGCATCCGACTTGGTTCTCCCTGCTTCCACTTTCCCTCTTATCAAATCAAATCTCTTCTATAAGAAAGTTGAAGCAATTTAATCAGATAAGACCACCACCTTGTTAATTTGCCTCTGGGAATCCCCCTGTAGAACCTGTTGCTTAAAGAGCTTTGCCTCTCATAAAAGCCCCTGTCCCATGAGTAGAGTCCACCTTCTCCAGTTGCTCCAAAATAAAGCAAACTTTCCTTTCTACCAACATTTGTCTCTTGAGAATTGGCTTTTGAGTGATTAGCAGCTGAACCTGGGTTTGATAACACCACCACAGCCAAGCACTTAGGCTTACACATAACTTATAAAGAGGTTGCTTCATGTGTTCTTTTCTCCAAAAAGTGTCTCTAGAATTTTCTCTTTCAGCTTTTCCTACTCTTGGTAAGATTTTAAGATAACACAGAGATCATCTTAACTGGTTAAAAAGTAGCTAGCATTAATAAACAGCTCTATCAATTCCTAATGTCAATGATGAAATGGATTTTGTTATGTTCAAAATAAGAATAACAGGCAAAAGGAGATGTTAGTAGCACCTCTGACAATGAAGGAAAGAAAATGATCTGACTCCTGTACACGTTTCCAGCTATCTCCTTCTGCTCTGGCTTACTTCCATATCATGCTCCAAACACCAAAATATTCAGGATGCCAAAAGATAATCCTGAATATTTAAGGCTTTCTCTAATCTCTGTAGGTTTAATTGGTCAGGCTTTTCTGCCTAACGGAATTTTAACACCCTTCATTTTCTCTGGCTAACTTCTACTAAAATTTCAAACCAGAGCCCAAAGTTAAACTTTTCCAGATGGCTACCTTCACCCCACTAGTCCAAATGAGGAATTATCCATAGGAAAGTGGACTCAATTCAAACATCATGAATATCCTGAGATATCATTAACTTAATTATTCACATACTCATTAAAGCCTTCTTTGGGTTATTGGGATATGTTATTGTTATAAAGAATATTACTTATCCTCAGAATTATAAATAGCTACATTTATGAACAGTAATTTTTTTCAGGAAAATTTTCTTAAATGTCTAGTTTTCTGGTGTATAAAACTTTTTACACTATAATCAGCAATGCAATGAAGTGAACATTTCATTCATACATCTTTGTACCTTTTTTAAATTATTTCCATAATTAAGCTGAAATTATTGGATACGTAGTGTTAACATTTAACACACAGTGTCAGGTTGCCATTCTGAAAGTCTGTGCCAATTTCTACTCTTACTGATAAGCCCATGGAGTTGTACTTTGCTCCCAAATACTACAAACTCTGAGTATTATGAATTATTTTTAACTTCACAATGGTGGTGGTGTTTAGTCACTAAGTCCTGTCTGACTTGTGACCCCATGGACTGTAGCCTGCCCTGCTCTACTCTATCCACAGGATTTCCCAGGCAAGAGTACTGGAGTGGATTGCCATTTCCTTCTCCAGGGGATCTTCCCAAGCCAGGGATAAGACCTGGGCTTCTTGCATTGCAGGCAGATTCTTTACCAACTGAGCCACCAGGGAAGCCCCAGCTTCACAACAGTGAGAAGCAATCTGGACTGTTCTGTGGTTCTTTATTACCAAAAGAAGACTGAGGAAAAAAAAAAAAAAAACCTTCAATTATGAATTGGGATTAAAGGTATTTTTCTTTTCTAGTTTATGATATCTACTTTCAAATCTCATTTAACAAATAGATTACAGTTTTATAATAACAGATGCAGTAAAATGATTTACATTTGAAAATCTCTGTGATAGTTTAAAAAGACAACTTTACACAATGGTTAAGATTGTGGTGGGGACTATTTGACGTGGGGACTCAAATAGACCTGAGTTCAAATTCAAACACAAGTTTTTGAAATATAGCTCATTATCAGGGATATAAGGGTGACAGTACCTACCCTCCCTAGGATAAAAATAATCTCATAAATGGTCTTAGAAAAGCATCCAATACATATTAGGCAGCTAATAAATCATGGTAATGAGGAAGCCGATGATGACCATAGCTACTCAGATTACTCATTCATCAGTCCAAGATGGAATTCATCTCTCTGTGCTTGGACATCTATTCCTGGTGGTGCTTTCCTTCAAATTAATGAATCTAAAAGGAAACAAAACTAATTTGAATATGATTATTTGTGTTGTTATCAAATATGTGTTTATGACATCTTGTAGATATTCTTTGAAGCAGGTTAATTGCATTTATACAATAAGAAAAGATTTAGTACTATAAATAAAAATCATTTAAAGTTTTTCTGCAATTTGTCTTTAAAGTGTTTAATTGAAATTAAATGTACACTATGATATTTAGCTCATTATCTTAAAGTTGGAAGACAAATGTTTCAGAAGTTATTTTAATACAAATCTAAAATTCAACTTAGAATTTTTCCAAAGTACAATATATTAAATCTAAAGATTGTTAGCTAGAAGTTTTTAAAAAATGATGGTCTGTGGTAACTGCTGTGTGCTAGAATGTTTTTAAAAATGTTTTGCAATTTGATCATGTTAGCATTCCCACTGGATAAAAATCAATTGTGCTGCAAAATTAAACATGGTCATCATAAACAAGTTCAAAATAAACTCACACCTAAGTTAAATGATTAATCAAAATCTCCCTTCCATCTATTAATTGAGTACCTACAAAGTTCTAGACTTTAGAAGCTTAGGGAAGGAATAAGAGTGAGATAATTATGAGACCTGCATCTTAAAGAATGAGTAGCATTAGTTCTCTAAACAGAGTGGGCAGGTTTACCAAGCAGAAGAAGCAACAATCGTATGTGACAGAGGGGAAGGGGAATTTAAGGTCAGAGGAACTTGGTTGGGTGTAAGAAACCTCCCTTGGAAGACTGTGAGTCCAAGGAAAAAAGACAGTTGAGGATGGACTGAGATTTACTCTTGCTCACTTCCATCGTTAAGCAAGGAAACTGGAAACTCTCTGAGATTTTCTGTCTCTGAAACATCTGCTGTGAATGTGAATGATATCACAGATAACATAGGAAATAACCTAGAACCTCGATTATTTGGCAACTTAGTGTTGCTACTTTTCCTGTGTAAGACACCCCACAGTCACTCAATTTCCTCAGCTACTATCTTTCAGCTACTTTTTCAGGAGGTGACCTTTTCATCTACTTAATGGAGAAAACTAAATATACACATAGGGAACTAGCCCACTTTCTCTCTCTCTCTCTCTCTTTTTTTTTCTTCAAATATAGAAATTCACCTAAAACTATAATAAACTTTATTTATTATTTTTCATTTTAATAGATGAGTCATCTCCTCTCCTATGTAAGACAGTCCTTTCATTAAAAGTTTTCGATACTTGATGGAAAATTTAACTTTTGTATTGGAGTTTCTTTTAGGGCATAAGTTATAGTTACTTGCTGCTGCTGCTGCATTGCTTCAGTCATGTCCGACTCTGTGCGACCCCATGGACTGCAGCCTACCAGGCTTCTCTGTCTATGGGATTCTCCAGGCAAGAACACTGGAGTGGGTTGCCATTTCCTTTTTCAATGCATGAAAGTGGAAAGTGGAAAGTGAAAGTGAAGTCGCTCAGTTGTGTCCAACAGAATCTATAACAAGTTTTACTGCTCTACAGCTGTTTTTTTCACATATACAGGGTTACAATTTTTGTTAGATATCCAATTTCACATAATTTTGGGCACCCTGAATTATGCTTTCTCCCTTTTATGATTTTGACATCGATTTCTTAGTCAAATATTTTATCTGGGTATATAAATGCATTGAAGTCATTTAAACAAGTGAACAAACAGACTTTCTGATGGGTAGCATATCATTCTCTATTCTCCCTCACAGGCAAAATATGAAGAAGCATTATATACTATCTGAATCTTCATTCACTTCTCTCACCAAGATTCTAAACTTTTTCTAACTTAACTTCAGGTTCCTATTACTTCAAAGTGAAGTCGCTCAGTCATGTCTGACTCTTTGCAACCCTGTGGACTGTAGCCCGCCAGGCTCCTCGATCCATGGGATTCTCCAGGCAAGAATACTGGAAAGGGTTGCCATTTCCTTCTCCAGGGTATCTTCCTGACCCAGGGATCAAACCCAGGTCTCCCGCATAGCAGGCAGATACTTTAACCTCTGAGCCACCTGGGAAGCCCCATTACTTCAAAAGTTGTTGATAAAATGATCCATGCAGCTTGAGTGGACACATCTAATATACACTTGCAGGATTTTTTTGACCACTCAAGGTACTTGTTTTTTTTTTTTTTAATTAATTTTATTTTATTTTTAAACTTTACATAATTGTATTAGTTTTGCCAAATATCAAAATGAATCCACCACAGGTACTTGATCATTCAAGATACTTGGTTACTCCCTTCACCTTGAAATACTTCTCACATTTGTCACAGAGTACTCTCCTGTTTTTCCTCTTACCATTTTTCCCCACCACCACTCTTTTTGCAGTCTTCTTAGGTTGTATCATCTTCTATACAGACATTAGGTGATGAAATTCTTAAAGACTTGTCTTTGGCAATCGTTCCATGGAGATCTACATTATCTTTCTATATAATCACACTGATGCCTACACTTCTAATAACCACTTGTGTGCCAGTGTCTCTAAAATTTTTATTTATATGCTTATCTACAATATAAATCTTTCAGTGTTATTCTATATACTCAATGATTTCCTTACATTCTTTGACACCATCATGTTTTATGTTTCATAGGTGCATTGTATCTAAAGTACACAAAAGCAGACATCATCTTCTAGCCCTGTTTCTTCCTCTAATACCCACCTTCTTTCCTGGTCTCCATTTTCAAAGAATGGTACCTACATTCATCTATTTCTGCAAATTATACCTCTAGGAGTCATTCTTGATATTTCCCTCTCTTTGATTCTTTTCTTCCATTCAATCCATTAACAAGACCTTAAAATGTTTCCTCCATTCAATTCATTAACAGGTATCTTAAAATGTTTAGATACAAATTAAGAATCTGCTCCTAAAATACCCCTTAGGTTTTGCTGCTTCTCTTTATAATCACTACAATATGTATATCCTAAGCTATCTTCATCTCTTGTCAATACCTTTGGTTCACTCTCCCCACACCCACCTTGGCCTCTTTCAATTTGTTTTATAATCTTATCACTTTCCCTCTACACTTAAGCCTTCAACTTATTTCCTTTGAATCTAGGATGAAGTCCAAACTTATGGCTTAATACAGCCCTGAATATCTAGTTGCACTCATTTATTTGTTTTTTGTGTTCACATATACTGGCCTCTTCCCTTTTAAGGAATGTGCTCATTTGTTCATTGTGTTTTATATATATGATTTTTTTTTTAAATGTAACCTAGCTTTTGTCACTCTTCAGATTTCAATTTAAAATCTCTTTGCCTGACTTGCCAGATTCCTCAGATCTCTTTAATATACGCTTCTAACATATGTTAGATTGTAATTTTATATTTGTTTGCTGAGTTATTTGATTGAGGTCCCTCTTGTCTACCCTTTAAGTGCTACTTCAGTGTCACTGTGGTTTCTTTGGTGCCCAGCCTGTTAGATAGTTCAGTTTCTATAAGTACTCACCGGAAAAAATGAATATGTATTCTGTCATAAAGAAAGGTACCAAAGATTTTTTGTGTTTCCATACAAATTGTGAAATTATTTGTTCTAGCTCTGTGAAAAATACTGTTGGTAGCTTGATAGGGATTGCATTGAATCTATAGATTGCTTTAATTAAAATAAATAAATTTATATTAAAAAAAGAAAGGTACCAAAGATTATGCAGGGTAGGAACACAGTTAATTTGTCTGTTTGTTTTTAAAAATTATACACATCAGAAAACAAAAGAAACTGAAGGAGTGAGGGTGTTCTAAAGACAGGAGGATTGGTTAGAAGGTTATTGTAATTGTCTAGGCTCTTGCCTAGACATAGAATATTGACTAAGGCAATAGTGATTTGATTAAAGAGGAGGTGAAATTGTGAAATATTTATGAGACTAATTCATGGCTTGTTTCTTACTGGCTGAGTTGAGTCAGAGGAAAGAGAAGCCACAAGGGCAAATAATTATTCTTTTAAGTTATAATTATAGGGGGAGAGTGGAGGAGAAGGAACAGTTTGTGGTGAATTCTTAGTCAACATGTTACAAAGCTGAATTTAAATTGTTTGACAGGAAGAAGTCAGAGGGATATGGAGATAAAACACATTGTTCAAAGAGAGCAATGACCTGGTGAAACAAATTTGGGAGTCACTGATAAAAAGAGTAGTAGATAAAGCCATAGATGTGCTGAGAACACAGAGAGGCTGAGCCATGGAAATACATTTTAGAAGGAGAATGGAGGGATTTGAGCACGAGGAAATGAATATGAAATGACTAGCATATGTAATAGTTCAGACTGTAAGAACTCTGCCTGCAATTTAGGAGACCCAGGTTCGATTGCAGTCGGGAAGATGCCCTGGAGAAGGGCATGGCAAATTGCTCCAGTATTCTTTCCTGGAGAATTCCATGGACAGAGGAGGCTATAAGGGTACAGTTCATGGGGTTGCAAAGAGTCAGACATGACAGAGCAACTAACACATAAACAGCTTATGTAATAATTTCAGTAAACAGTTTCAAGAAATGTTCTAGGGAAAAGCTACATATCTAAAACTCTGTTTTCTTTATTTGATGCTGTTGTAAAAAATATCTTCTTATATATAAACTTTATTTTTTAAATTCTTTTGTTAATCCTGGGAAACTGGGTAAAACTAATTATTTTGAGAGTACATAGATTTGGGTCACTGATTCATTTTATTAACTCTGAGTGAATCTCAGGTTTCATTAAAAAAATTGCAATTATTTTGACCCCTTCTTTACAAAGAGGTAAAAATCACTTTAAAATATTTAGCAGTATAGTACAAATTTATTGTCTGAAGATCACTGGTTTTCTATATTATCATGAAATTGTAGGCTAAAGATAATTGTCTCTTCAATCTAGTCTAATATATAAATACTAAGGCTTTCAGGCTTTTTGATAGCATTATGTTGTTTGAACACTAGGCAGCTGAATTGTTTCTTAGGACCAAATCACAAGTGGCTCGGTGGTAATGAATCCACTTGCAATGCAGGAGATGCAGGAGACTTCAGTTTGATCCCTGGGTCAGGAAGATCCTTTGCGGAAGTAAATGGAAACCTGCTCCAATACTCTTGCCTGGAAAATCCCATAGACAGTGGAGCCTGGCAGGCTACAGTCCATGGGGCCACAAAGAGCTGGACATGAATTAGCGACTAAACAGCAACAGTATAAGTATAGACAGAAGACAAGAGTGTTAGGTAGTGACAAAGTGAGACATTTGAGAAGAAAGTGGTGAATCAAGATGCAGCTTAAATAAAATATTGTCCATAAAATTTGGTGATTAGAATTTCCTTCTGGAATTATCCAGTGTATCCTTATTGGAATTAGATAAAAATGAAACTAATTGAGTTGAAAAGTAAATAGGATAGAAACACCAGAAGTACAGTACAGCAATTCTGTTCTGTACACATTACTCTAAATATTTTTGGTTGTAAAAGAGAAGAGCAATATGTTGGTAATGACATCAGAAAGCAAGGGAGGCAGGAGTTTTTGTCTTGTACAATGCAATGAAACCCAAATATTTTAACTGTAGTTAGCATTTGCTATATCTCATGCTGATCACCAAGATGCCTTCCTGGTGCTGCCATGAAAAAAAGGGGCTATGGTATTAGTGCTATGGAGGGTCAGTATGGCTACTATTACACAGTCATAGGACAAACTAAGTAAGTTGAGCAAGATAGAACTGAAGTTTAAGTTGAACATTAAAAATTCAGAAAGTCAAAAGTGATTCTGCAAGGCCATTAAATTGAAAGGTTCAAGAAAGCAGTTAAGAAAATCAGAGATGTGCCCCTCCTTCAAAAAAAAAAAATAAATAAAAAGATAAGGGAATCAGCCAGAAGGAAAAACATAAATACAGTATACTAACGCATATATATGGAATTTAGAAAGATGGTAACAATAACCTGGTGTACGAGACAGCAAAAGAGACACTGATGTATAGAACAGTCTTATGGACTCTGTGGGAGAGGGAGAGGGTGGGAAGATTTGGGAGAGTGACATTGAAACATGTAGAATATCATGTAAGAAACGAGTTGCCAGTCCAGGTTCGATGCGCGATACTGGATGCTTGGGGCTGGTGCACTGGGACGACCCAGAGGGATGGTGTGGGGAGGGAGGTGGGAGGAGGGTTCAGGATGGGGAACACACGTATGCCTGTGGCGGATTCATTTTGATATTTGGCAAAACTAATACAAGTATGTAAAGTTTAAAAATAAAAAAAAAAAGATAAGGGAATCAGTCTTTACGAGGACACGGTGGGACAATTACTAGAATAGAAGGAGCCATGAGTGATTTATTTTAATGTTATGATTGAAAAAATGGACTGGTCCAAATTTGGGAAAACAGTACAGCAAACCTATATATTGTCACCCTGCTTATTTAACGTATATGCAGTGTACATCATGAGAAATGCTGGGCTGGATGAAGCACAAGCTGGAATGAAGATTGCTGAGAGAAATATCAATAACCTCAGATATGCAGATGACATCACCCTTATGACAGAAAGCGAAGAAGAACTAAAGATGAAAGTGAAAGAGGAGGTAAAAAATTTGGCTTAAAACTCAACATTCAGAAAACTAAAATCATGGCATCTGGACCTATCACTTCATGGAAAATAGATAGGGAAACAATGGAAACAGTGACAGACTTTATTTTCTTGGGCTCCAAAATCACTGCAGATGGTGATTGCAGCCATGAAATTAAAAGACTCTTGCTCCTTGGAAGAAACACTATGACAAACCTTGACAGCATATTAAACAGCTGACAAAGTTCCATCTAGTCAAAGCTATGGTTTTTCCAGTAGTCATGTATGGATGTGAGAACTGGACCATAAAGAAGGCTGAGAGCTGAAGAATTGATGCTTTTGACTCTTGAGAGTCCCTTGCACTGCAAGATCAAACCAGTCAGTCCTAAAGGAAATCAGTCTTGAATATTCACCTGAAGGACTGATGCTGAAGCTAAAAGTCCAACACTTTGGCCACTTGATGCGAAGAACTGACTCATTGGAAAAGATCCTGATCCTGGGAAAGACTGAAAGCAGGAGGAGAAAGGGATGCTGGAGGATGAGATAGTTGGATGGCATCACTGACTCAATGGACATAAATCTGAACAAGCTCCAGGAGACTGTGAAGAACAGGGAAGCCTGGCATGCTGCAGCCCATGGGCTTGCAGTGTTGGACACCACTGAGTAACTGAACAACAGCAACAGTATATGAAGTACGGCCAGTTTGAAAAGGAACTATTAAATAGCCTAGGGATTTAAAAACACAAAATCAAGGATTAGAGAGACCGGAGTCTGATTTGCCAGTTCTGTGAATCACTAGGGCCTTGATTTTAGGCAAGTCATTGAATGCCTCCTAACTCAGTTTTTTCATTTATAAATGAGTAATAATACCTGTCCTTAACATTGCAAGGAATATTAAATAAGGCCACAAACCTAAAATGTATAGTTTGTGCTACATTCCTAAGGGCTGATAAAATCATTCTTGTTCTTGATAGAGTTTAAATTGAAAGGAAATATTGAGATGGATTGATAAAATTGATCCTGTTTTTAAACTAAACATAGCTTTTCATTTCCAAAAATATGTTATTTGATTATCACTAATAAAAACTTACAATGTGCGCTTTCAAGTTTAATCAGTCCCATTTGTTTATTTATTTATTTTAGCATTCAGATCTCTCTTAAATTCAGAAGCAAGCTTCTGAAAAGAAGGCACAGTTTGGTCCTTTAGGAAACAGTTCATTCTGACATTCCTACTGAGTAAGAGGAAGCCCAGTCTACTGTTCACTCCATCACAATGCAACATGATATTATTCTTATTTTTATTTTCATTACTCTAAGAGGTGGATCCAAAAAGATATTGATATGATTTTTGTCAGAGAGTATTCTGCCTATGTTTTCCCCTCAGAGTTTTATAGTATTCGGTCTTAAATTTAGGTCTTTAATCCATTTTGAGTTTATTTTTGTGTATGGTATCAGAGACTGTTCTAATTTTATTTTTTTTTACATGTAGCTATCCAGTTTACATGTAACTGCCTAATTAAAACTAAAAGCTTTTGCACAGCAAAGAAACCACAAACAAAATGAAAAGACAACCTACAGAATGGAAGAAAGTATTTGCCAACAAAGTGACTGACAAGGGGTTTATCTCTGAAATATACAAACAGCATATGCAGTACAATATCAAAGAAGCATCCCAATCAAAAAATGGGCAAAAGATCTTGATAGATTTTTCTCCAAAGACGACATACAGAGACCAAAAATCACATTGAAAAAAAAATGTTCAACATCTCTAATGGTCAGATAAATGCAATTAAAAACTACAATAACATATCATTTCACACTGGTCAGAATGACCACTGTGAAAAAGTCTACAAACAATAAATGCTGGAGAAGGTGTAGAGAAAAGGTAACCCTCCTACACAGTTGGTGGGAATGTAAATTGGTACAATCACTATGGAAGACAGAAGGGAGGTTCATTATAAAACTAAAAATAGAACTACTGTCCAACCTAGCAGTCCCACTCCTGGGCATATATCCAGAGAAAACCATAATTAGAAAAGAGACATGCACCCCAATGTTCATTGCAACAGTATTTACAATAGCCAAGACATGAAAGCAACTTAAATGTTCATCGATAGAGGATAAAGAAGAAGTAGTACAAAGAGATTAATACAGTGGAATACTTTTCAGCCATAAAAAAGAATGAAACAATGCCATTTGCAGCAATATGAAAGTACTTAGACATTATCATACTAAGTGAAGTAAGTAAGCCAGACAAGTAGCATATGATATTATTTACATGTATAAGTTGAAAAAAGATATAAATGAACTTATTTACAAAACAGAAATAGACTCACAGTCTTTAAAAACAAATATATGGTAACAAGAGGAGGAATGTGAGGGGAAAAGGATAAACTAAGAGTTTGGGATTAACATATATATACTACTATGTATGAAACATAATCAACATAGAACAGGGAACTCTATATTCTTTAATAACCTACATGGGAGAAGAATCTGAAAAAAAATGAAGACATGTATATGTATAACTGGATCACTTTGCTATATACCTGAAACTAACAAAACATTGCAAATCATGCGTGCTCAATCACTTCAGCTGTGTCTCTTTCCAACCTATAGACTGTACCCCGCCAAGCTCCTCTGTCCATGGAGTTTTCCAGGCAAGAATACTGGAGTGGGTTGCTGTGCCCTCCTCCAGGGGATCTTTCTGACGCAGGGATTGAACCCATATCTCCTGCATCTCTTGCATTGCAGGCAGTTTCTTTACCCACTAAGCCACCTGGGAAGCCCCAAATCAACTATCAGATCAGATCAGTCACTCAGTCGTGTCCGACTCTTTGCGACCCCATGAATCTCAGCACGCCAGGCCTCCCTGTCCATCACCAACTCCCGGAGTTCACTCAGACTCACGTCCATCGAGTCAGTGATGCCATCCAGCCATCTCATCCTCTGTTATCCCCTTCTCCTCCTGACCTCAATCCCTTCCAGCATCAGAGTCTTTTCCAATGAGTCAGCTCTCCGCATGAGGTGGCCAAAGTACTGGAGTTTCAGCTTTAGCATCATTCCTTCCAAAGAAATCAACTATACTCTGATAGAAAATAAAAATTGAATTAAAAAAAAAAAAACAAAACAATGTTCACTTTGAACTGGGCTAAAGTTCAAGGCAGAATATAATTTCAGAACCATAAATACCCTCTTCCTTGAGCTCCCAGTTCATTCATGCCCCAACAGCTATAGCAAGACATTTTCTCTGGGTCTAAGGTTTCCATTCATAGTAATTGCACAGCTGGTGACCCAAAGCAAATAAGGAGAAAGTGCCACTGATATAAATACAAAAATGAATGCAGAAAATGGTAACTTCTGAAAAAGAGAAAATTAACTGGAAGTGAGGAAAAAAAATTTCTTGAATACTCTGCCCTCTTTTTACATAGACTGCCCAGACTGGCTTCCTGTATTAGAGCTAGACAAAGTCAAGGCCTCAGCTGGCCATGTTCCTCTGTCTGTGAATGTCATGCTCCCCCGAGGAGTAGCCCATTATTCGTCATTTTTCCACGGGGACAATGAAGCCAATTCAAGATTTTCTTAAAGCCTAGTTTCATTAGCATGGTGATGGTAGTGGTTTAGTTGCTAAGCCCTGTCTGACTCTTGAGATCCCATGGATTGTAGTGTGCTAACATCTTCTGTCCATGGAATTCTCCAGGCAAGAATACTGGAGTGGGTTGTCATTTCCTTCTCTAGGGGATCTTCCTGACCCAGGGATCAAACCCAGTTGTCTTGCATTGCAGGCAGATTCTTTATGGACTGAGCCACCAGGGAAGCCCTTCATTAGCATAATGTTTATTTTATTTTATTTTATTTTATTTTATACCTGTTCCTTGGAAGAAAAGTTATGACCAATTAAGACAGCATATTGAAAAGCAGAGACATTACTTTGCCAGCAAAGGTCTGTCTAGTCAACACTAAGGTTTTTCCAGTAGTCATGTATGGATGTGGGAGTTGAACTATAAAGAAAGCTGAACACTGAAGAATTGATGCTCCTCGTAGTCCAAGGGACTCTCAAGAGTCTTCTCCAACACCACAGTTCAAAAGCATCAATTCTTCAGCATAATGTTTAGTTAATAGCATTCAAGAAATATTTTTGATTGTTTCCGTATTCTGTCAGAATTCAGTATATCTCAGGGTGTTTACTTATAAATCTTTGTCCTCCCTCTCATTCTTTGCAAATAAATATTCCATTTGCTCATCTTCAAAAACAAGTAACAACAAAAATACAGAATTTTCTTTCTATCTGATACATATATCAAGTCTTCATATGAAACTTCTTCTTACAGAAAAGGCCCACATAAGCTATTGGCTGCTGCTGCTGCTGAGTCGCTTCAGTCGTGTCCGACTCTGTGCGACCCCATAGATGGCAGCCCACCAGGCTCTCCCACCTCTCGGATTCTCCAGGCAAGAACACTGGAGTGGGTTCCCATTTCCTTCTCCAATGCATGAAAGTGAAAAGTGAAAGTGAAGTAGCTATTGGCATGCAACCTGAATTCTAAATTGTTTGGAAGAAATAGCTATGTACTGTAGAATCAGAAAGAACTTTCCCTTGACATTTGTAGTATGTCTCCTTTCACAGAGCATGGATGATGTTTTTACCATTCCTTGTCTCAAGCATATTTAGGTACATAAGTGAGAGAACACTGATGCTTATTTCTTATAAAGTAAGTGAAGATGCTCCATGGGCAAATAATCTGAGAATGCAGCAAGGTATTTTATTTTATACTGCACTAGGAATTTTACTGATCATCCATCACTGAAACATGGAATGAAGGACGTGCTGATAGACCAGTTCCATTTACATATATTCCACACAAGAGATTTTTTTTCATCTACATGCAACTGTTGATACATTTTATGACACCCAAGGAAGACATTGCTCTGTGATTTTCATTAAAATTAGTGCAAAATAAGGTTGAGGGACTTTACAGCAACAAACAAGGGATCCTAGTTAAACTGAACACATTCAAAATTCCCAGTGCATTTTGAGGAAACACACTTGAGTTATACATTTGGTTCAAAATACACTTGATAGAAATTCATTTGGGCATCCTCTTATGGGAATTTTTTTCTCCTTAGATGCCCTTGCGTAGATTCTCCTGGCAGACTTAAGTGCCTAACATTATTAGGTATCTTAATTTTGTACTACCTTCTTATACATGGAGCATAAAATTTAGGCAAAAGTAACACAGCCTCTTTCAAAGTCAATAACATTATAAGGAATATATAAGGAGCTTTTTTTTTAAGTCAAAAAGTATTTCCATTCATGAAGACTCCTAATTTTAACAGTGTCAAGTTGTCCACTTCCTTTTGATCTGATATCAGAGAAAAAATCGGAAGTCAGTATCAAACATAGAGTCAAATCTCATTGAATGTTTATAGATAAAGACAGTGAAACTTGATTCATATATCTATTTTACATTCCTGTGAAAGATAAAGCCACCATTCTGTGGACACAATGCATAGTTTTCAAAGTGGTGATGGGATGGAAATTAAATTTGTGGTGGTGAGCACACTGTGGCATTAACATCTACAGAAATAAAAAATATAATTTTGCACATGTGAAACATAAGTTACATTATAAACCAATGTTACCTCAATAAAAAATAAATTTAATAATAAAAATATACCTAGCAGCCAAAAAATAAAAAAATAAAAAACCTGTATGAGACACTGCTGCTGCTACTGTTGCTAAGTCGCTTCAGTCGTGTCCGCTTCTGTGCGACCCCATAGATAATAGCCCACCAGGCTCCCCCGTCCCTGGGATTCTCCAGGCAAGAACACTGGAGTGGGTTGCCATTTCCTTCTCCAATGCAGGAAAGTGATAAGTGAAAGTGAAGTCGCTCAGTCGTGTCCGACTCTTAGCAACCCCATGGACTGCAGCCTACCAGCCTCCTCTGTCCATGGGATTTTCCAGGCAAGAGTACTAGAGTAGGGTTCCTGCTAAGTCACTTCAGTCATGTCTGACTCTGTGTGACCCCACAGACGGCAGCCCACCAGGCTTCCCTGTCCCTGGGATTCTCCAGGCAAGAACACTGGAGTGGGTTGCCATTTCCTTCTCCAATGCATGAAAGTGAAAAGTGAAAGTGAAGTCGTTCAGTCGTGTCTGACTCTAGCAACCCCATGGACTGCAGCCTACCAGGCTCTTCCATCTATGGGATTTTCTAGGCAAAAGTACTGGAGTGGGGTGCCTAGGAAACAACAAATTAATGTTTAATGATGCAGTTGATAGAGATTTGAATATTTATCTTTCAATTTGGAGTAAGATAGATTAAAATATATGTTAGGAAAACTATTTAATAATACAAAAAGGTAATGAAAAGTATCAGTAAATTTCTTGAAGAAGAGAAAGTTATTCAACTTCAAGTATATTATTTTATTTAAGATACATATTTATAAAACAAACGGATAGTTAAGGAGTTTGAGATTGAATGTATACACTGCCATATTTTAAATGAATAACCAACGAAGACTGTATAGCACAGGGAACTATGCTCAATGCAATAGTCTAAATGGGAAGAGAATTTGAAAAAGAATGGCTATGTGTTTATGTATAACTGAATCACTTTGCTGTACACCTGAAAGTATCACAACATTAGTAATCACCGACTGATTGAAGAAGATGAAGATTGTTAATCTCTCAGTCATGTCTGGCTCTTTGAGACCTTATGGACTGTAGCCCACCAGGCTCCCCTGTCCATGGAATTCTACAGGCAAGAATATTGGAGTGGGTAGCCACTCTGTTGTGCATAGGATCTTCCCAGCCCAGGGACTGAACGCAGGGTTCCTGCAGTGCAGCCAGATTTTTTTACTGTCTGAGCCACTAGGGAATACTCCAATATAAAATAGAAAGTTTAAAAAAAAGATATTCATGTTTCAATGCCATTCTCCCAAATCTTCCCACCCTCTCCCTCTCCCACAAAGTCCATAAGACTGTTCTATACGTCAGTGTCTCTTTTGCTGTCTCGTATACAGGGTTATCGTTACCATCTTTCTATGAAACGAGATGCCAGTCCAGGTTCAATGCACGATACTGGATTCTTGGGGCTAGTGCACTGGGACGACCCAGAGGGATGGTATGGGGAGGGAGGAGGGAGGAGGGTTCAGGATGGGGAACACATGTATACCTGTGGTGGATTCATTTTGATATTTGACAAAACTAATACAATTATGTAAAGTTTAAAAATAAAATAAAATTAATTAAAAAAATAAAAAAAGATATTCAGATTGGGAATTTCATAGTTTTAAAAAAAAAGGAAACATATACAGATAAGTCATTAGGATCAGATCTTGGTTTTTAGTTACCAATTCAAGATATCTTTTTCTTTTAAGATATTATTTTTATAAATCAGTGGTGTTGCTAATAAGTGTGTGTGCTGCTGCTGCTGCTGCTGCTAAGTCGCTTCAGTCGTGTCCGACTCTGTGCAACCCCATAGACAGCAGCCCACCAGGCTCTCCCCGTCCCTGAGGTTCTCCAGGCAAGAACACTGGAGTGGGTTGCCATTTCCTTCTCCAATGCATGAAAGTGAGAAGTGAAAGTGAATTCGCTCAGTCGTGTCCGACTCTTAGCGACCCCATGGACTGCAGCCCACCAGGCTCCTCCATCCATGGGATTTTCCAGGCAAGAGTACTGAAGTGGGGTGCCATTGCCTTCTCCAATAAGTATGTGTAGTTTACAACAAATTACTCTTATGCAACACTCAGGCACACACAGGTGAAGTCCCCTAGGAGCAACAGACCAGCCCTGGCACCTTGGCAGATGGTGCTTAAGTTGCTTGCAGGTGGTGAAGGTCGGGAAAGATGTTATTTCAAATCCAAGTGACAGACACTTTCAACTCAGAAATTAAAATATCCCACTTATAAATCCCTGCGGTGCAAGAGGCTGCAACCAAAAATCATTCTAAGTCATGTCTCTGTTCTCTATCTCAGTCAAAATGAAATAAAGTGTTAATAGGACTTCCCTTGTAGCTCCATTGGTAAAGAATCTGCCTGCAATGCAGAAGACCTGGGTTTGATTTCTGGGTCAGGAAGATCCCATGGAGAAGGAAATGGCAATCCACTCCAATATTCCTGCCTGGAGAATCCCATGGACAGAGGAACCTGGCAGGCTACAGTCCATGGGGTCTCAAGAGTCATACACAACTTAGCGAAAAAACCACCAACACTTTTGTTTAATAGGATTTCCCAGGTGGGATTCATTTGCCTTCAGGAGATGTGGGTTTGATCCCTGAGTCAAGAAGATCCCCTGGAGAAGGAAATGGCAATCCACTCTGGTATTCTTGCTGGAAAAATCCCTTGGACAGAGGAACTTTGTGGGCTGCAGTCCATGGGGTCACAAAGAGTCAGACATGACTGAGCATGACACAGCTTTGTTTAATAAGCACCTGAGTGTCTTCATTTCATGCCTCTCCTAGGTCTTGGCATTCGCCATATCAGAGGTCATTTAATCAAGAATCCTTTGAAACTTGTGTTAGCTGAATATCTCAAGAGAGCTGATTCCCTTCACTTGGAAGCCCATTTTGACCCCAAGCACATTAACCTGGGCTGCCTACATTTCCTCCTGTGCTGTCACATAAGATATACTCCACATAAAATAAAGAACATTGACATTGAAAGAGGGGAAAAAAAGATAGGGGGGCTGGTGGGAAACACATTCAGCAACCCAGTCCAGATCTAGGCTCTGTCAAAGTGATTTCTTATTCCATTTTAGTGAAGCAGTGCCAAGCTTTATCATTCTGAGTTCATGTCTTCCCACTGAGGCAAACCACTTGAATTGGTAAGTTGCTTAAAGTATACATGTGCTGTTCACATTGTCACTGTGATTTAAAAAGGAGAGAAGCATTCTGTGGGTGAAATACAACAGAAGTGCAGAGAGGAAGTGGGACCTTGAACACTAAATCGTGTGAAATTAACATTTGCTTGTTCTGGTCATTTCCCCCTCTTTTAATGAGTGGTATGCAGATGCCCTATAGCAGAAAGGGCAGGGTGCTTGGTGATGAAGGTGCCAACTTTATATTATCCTAAATCATTCATTCAAGTTGGCCTCAAAAATAGAAAGAGGGAAAATAGGTCTGATCATCGCAGCTAAATTTGACAAACTGTCACCTACCTACTCTATTACTATGCTACATAATATCACAAAACTTCTGTAAATGTCTTCTGCCTATTAGCATTTTAAAGGGCTTTGTGGCCATCTTACTCTCATTTTGGAGCTAGAGATGTTTCATTATCCTCAATTAAAACTCTCTCAGAAGCAAGATTGGCAAGCGTTTATTTATATATTTTTCTTAGAGGCAACATGGGAGACATGGATTTTGTAAAGCAGGCAGGGTGCTGTTCTGTGCGGCACGGAGAGGCAATGCTGGTTTGGAATAATTCTCCTAATGTGAAGCTAGCCCCATTAAAACATAAACCATAATTGTGGAAAGCAATTTGCTCAGTAGCAGAGAACTAACAGGATTTCTTATTGTCGTTCAATAACAAGGGAGCATGGAGACGCAATGCTGAAAAAGCTCCCCACACTCTTTTAATTTTGTTGAAATGTAATTTTCTTCTGTGAAACCAATGTGAAAAGTTGAAATCGTTTCTACTACACTCAGAAGCAAGATGCATATACATTTCATGTAAATTAACATTTTCCGACTTCAATAAGTGCCAACATTCTCTCATTCACACATTCCAAAATGTGAATTAATAAAAAGTTAAGCCTATGACACTGAGAATAGAGTAAGCAAATCCACAGCTTAGTTACAAGTTGATGTACTTAAAGTTCTAATGAGTTGCATTATACTTTATACACTGCTTCCCTTTCTCTAACAGTCTTTTTGAACACTGATTGTAGTTCAATAAAAACTTTATAGCAAGTTTGATAAATATCAACAATAAATATATATAAAGTCAATAGCACCATTAATAGAATCCTTCCTGTCTAATAAGGTCAATATCAATAAAAGCATGTGAATATATCAGGTGCTGAGATACTATACATCAGATACTACTAGAGTCAAAATCAATGATGTCAATCAGGGAATCTATTATTATATTATTTATACTTATAACAGTAAATATTTCATCCATATAATTCTATTTCTTTGATTAGGCACGAATCAAATAAATTTTAGACTCTATAAATGATTTTAATGAATTTATAGAAACATTTATATATTTAAAATGTGTTGCTCACTCATCTCTTTTTATGGCCCCATCTAACATGCACAAGTCAAGCTTTATAAAATTTTTCTTTTTTTCTGTTTTTAATGGGAGCACCGTGTAGAGAGATAAGCAATGCTTTGCAACCCATAGTCTACTCAGAGGATAACAAATGCCTTCAGAGCATTTGAAAAGGTGCCTCCTTTACCAATCTGCCCCTGCCCCATGTGTTAAATCACTGCATGGGCTCACATGTATTTTTCGAAGATATCTTCACTTTGCAGCTGGTGAGTTGACACTTTTCATTGCTTCACCTCTTGGCAACAGATGCCTCTTACTTCAGCACAGATGCGGAATATCCACCCATCTCTAACAGTAGCCTTGTATTCTGACTAATTGGGCCAGCAGAGTCATAATTAAGATTTGAATAATTAGATAATGGATATGTTTACTTCTGTAATTAATCTTCATATTGTGTCATCGTGATCTGTCTTAGATGATGACCACTGGTCTATATTTAATTTGATCTGAGATCATTAGTTTTAAAAGCATAGCATTGCTACATACATAGCTCACTTCTCTCCCAGGATGAATGTATTCTTTAAAAATATGACACTATGTACAGATACATAGTTTTCATTTTTCAAGTAGATTTTATAGGGATTTGTTGGATGATGAGTAATTATTTTAATTCAATTCATACCTACATTTTTTTAAAGGATATCACTTTGGTTGCTTCACTGTGTTGTATGACCACATTTTTAAAAAGTAGATATTTTTCCTTTCTCATCAAGTTGATGGTATGATAAAAACTCATATTTAAAAACAAATTGGGAGGAAGGAGAAGGTGGGATGAGTGGAGAGAGTAGCATGGAAGCATGCTACTATCATTTGTAAAACAGCCAATGGAAATTTGCTGTATGACTCAGGGAACTCAAACTGGGGTTCTTTAACAATCTAGAGGGATGGGAAAGGGTGGTAGGTAGGAAGGAGGTTAAAGAGGGAGGAGACATATGTAAACCTAAGGCTAATTTATGTTGCTGTATGGCCAAAATCAAATAAATATTGTAGAGCAATTATCTTTCTATTAAAAATAAATAAATAAATAAAAACAAATTAAGGATGACCCCCTCTTCTCTCTCTTGTCTACAGAGAGCTGTAAGGGTTAGTATTTCTTATGATTTGGTGTTAAGGCCCTTCCCTCATCTTTCTCCACAATCTATCCACATCTGTGATTTCCAAAATGTCACATGATAGAAATCTGGTGCTAGAGTCACCGAAAATCAACAATCCCTAGCAGACCTGTTAGGTATCTCCTCTCTGCTGATCCCTCATAGAAACTGGTCCATTTGCATCCATCATTTTCTCAGGGAAAGATCCCACCAGCTCTGAAAATCAGTGTTTATGCTCACTCTTCATACCTCTTCCTTCTGTAACCATCACACTCTAATCCAACATCAAATAATGCTGACTTTTCTTTCCAAACATTTTTCAAATCTACCCATTTCTCTCCATCATTGCAAAGTGGTAGACTCCCAGAATAATTCTTAAGTAACATAATAATTTGCCTTCTCCCTTTTTGCCCGTTTCCAAATGTCCTTCTCCAAAATTCTCACAGCTTCTGCTCACAGGGCTCCATCTCTGTTTGGATCATCCTGGTTTCTCTCAGTCCTTTGATTATAGCAACTGCCCCCCTACTGTTGCACGAACTCTTCCATTAGCCTGGCGTAGTCTTCTTTTCCTCTCATCTGGTGAACTGCACATCCCTCTATCTCAGTTCAAACATCCTTTCTTCTAAGAAAGCATCCTTTACCTCTTTATACCACACTGGCCCTTACTTTCTACAATCTCATAGCACCATGCACATCTCTTTTAGGGCACTTTCCACACTTGTATCTATACATTTTATTGGTGATTATTTTAGTTTATAATTACACTGGATCTAGCCCGGTTTTTGACACACAAGAGGCACTCCATTATTAAATCAATGAATCATAAGATGATATTATACTAAACAAATGTCAAAATATGTAATTAGCAACTAAAGCATGAGAGAGGTCACAGAAGTCAACAGTTTTTAAAGAATATATTCCTTCATATATGTGCTCATGTATTACAAAATTAGTACTCAAGTATTAATATATGGCAAACATGGTACAGAACACCAAGTTAACAAACAAACTTAAAATATAATCTGAGACTGCATAGCATTTGTAATCTATCAGGTAATACAAATCTGTCAAGAGGAAATTAGGAAGCAATATGGCAAAAGCAATAAAGTACACAATAACTCGTTTGTTTCTGCTTCACAGATACTGAGTTTTTTGTTGTTACTCTTTTTACAAACTGAGGGTTTGTGGGTAACCATACATCAAGCAAGTCTGTCAGAACCATTTGTCCAACAGCATTGCTCACTTCATGTCTTTGTGTCACATTTTAGTAATTCTCACAGTATTTCAAACTTTTTCATTATTATTACACTTGTTAGGTTGATCTGTGATCAGTGATCTTTGATGTTCCTACTGCAAAAACATTACAGCTCGCTGAAGGCTCAGTTAATGCTTAGTATTTTTTTGAACAATAATGTAACTTTAGGGTATGTACATTGCTTTTTAGATGTGACATCATTGCACACTGAACAGACTACACAATAGTAAAAACATAACTTTAAAATACACTGGGAAATAAAAAACTTTGTGTGATTTGCTTTATTGGGATATTTCCTCTGCTATGATTGTCTAGAACCAAACCTGAAGTATTTCTGAGGTATCCTGCAGATAATCAATTAGGCTGATGGCTGGAGATCAAAGAGCATTCTGGAGAAAGTGATGCTTGTGTTGAGTTTGAAGTGAGAACAGGAAATAGCTAGAAAAGTTTTGGAGGAGCATACGGATAATGTGGAGAAGTGCAGGTGAATTTTTTTTTAATTATTATTATTATTATTATTATTATTTTTACTTTACAATATTGTGTTGGTTTTGCCATACATCAACATGCGTCCACCACGGGTGTACACGTGTTCCTCATCCTGAAGCCCCCTCCCACCTCCCTCCCCATACCATCCCTCTGGGTCATCCCAGTGCACCAGCCCCAAGCTTCCTGTATCCTGCATCGAACCTGGACTTGGAGATTCATTTCTTATATGATATTATACATGTTTTAATTCCATTCTCCCAAATCATCCCCCCTCCCTCTCCCACAGAGTCCAAAAGACTGTTCTATACATCTGTGTCTCTTTTGCTGTCTCGCATACAGGGTTGTCGTTACCATCTTTCTAAATTCCATATATATGCGTTAGTATACTGTACTGGTGTTTTTCTTTCTAGCTTACTTCACTCTGTATAGTAGGCTCCAGTTTCATCCACCTCATTAGAACTGATTCAAATGTATTCTTTTTAATGGCTGAGTAATACTCCATTGTGTATATGTATCACAGCTTTCTTATCCATTCATCTGCTGATGGACATCTAGGTTGCTTCCATGTCCTGGCTATTATAAACAGTGCTGCACAGGTGAATTTTAAGCACTGGGGACAGCATGGACAGATGGCACCAAGGGCCAAACTGTTGTTAGGGGAACTTTTCTGCGAGTGGGCACATACATGCATACATATATGCTTATGTAACAGCCAGTTATTCACAATGACTAAAGGGTGATGCCCAGGGAAAGGAATAGCAAGAGGCACAGGAAGCGGGGGGTGGATAAATTGGGAGTCTGTCCTATCTCCATGTCAGGATGACCAGAGCTAATTTTGTAGATAACAGACCGCCAATGGAGGCTTAAAGCAGAGGAGCGATGAGGCTGACTTTGTAATTTACACAGATCATGACTAGAGACTGACATGAAAGAGAAGAGAATGCAAGCCGGTGTATGGTAGAGGAAGTTGAGTCTCGGCAAGAATGAGCACCTGTATCTAACAGAAAAACAGCAAATGTGTAGACACGGTTACACAGGGAAGACAAACTGAGAACATGGTAGAGAGAGGAAATGTGGAGGAACGTGATCACAGTTTAGGAAGATGCTAAATGCATCTTTGCATTTACATGCATTTACATGCATCTTTGCATGTAAAAATGCAAGTTTAACAAATATATTTCATCTTATCTAACTTGCATATTAGTTTTCAATATAAACCTGTTTTGAATATTAAATATGCATACCCATTTGTATGAATGTAAAATCTAATGTGAACAAAACATCTTAAAACTTCCCAAATTTAAGCCTAATGTTTCTATGAGAAAACATATTCAGAATTCTAACCAAGAGCATACAGAAATGTAACAGGGTAACTTGGTTGAAACTAGATTCCAAAGTAATGTTTTTTGAAGCTGTAAATACTAGATGATGGAGAAACTCCTATTTTTTTTTATGTTTTCAACAACATATATGCACATATTCCTTCCTTTTGCAGGCTGCTTTCCTAGCCATTGAGGACTATCTATAGATGCATAAGTGACCATTGGGGTAGAGCTCCACATTGTCTGAATACCATCTGGTTTTTAAAAATTATTTTTGAAAATTGGAGTATAATTGCTTTACAATGTTGTGCTTAGTTTCTGCTGCACAAGAACCTTAATCAGTTATACATATTCACATATCCCCTCCCTCTTGAAGCTGCCTCCCACAGACCCATCACACTCTTCTAGGTCATCACAGAGCACCAATCTGAGTTTCCTGTGCTATACAAGAGCTTCCCACTAGCTATTTATTTTACACATGGTAGTGTATATATGTCAATGCTACTCATTTTTAAAAAATATATACATGATAGAAGAAGGTAATTGTTCTATTTTTATTAGGGATTAGAGATAGATTTTTTTCAGGTAGGTTGTTGCTTCTTTGATTTTTTTTTTTGTATGTATATACATTTATTTAACCTGCTGAATTTAATAGGTGCATTCTTGAGGAGATCTCTTTTTTTGTGAGTGTTCAGGTGTTCATGTAGCTATTTTGTAGGAGCAAACATTCAAGAGGATTGCTGAATGACCAGCAAACTCCACTGCACACTTTCACTGCAGAAGAGAATGAATATGAGATTGGTTTGGTCCAGTTCAACTGTGACATCCTGCACAAGGTGTCATTTAAGAATGACTAACATAGACACAATTGATGTAGGACTGTTTTCTTCTCATTTTTTTCTTTTCTTTTTTTTTTTTTTTTTGCCTTTTTAGGAGAATATATTTTGAGTACAAGGGTGAGTTTTGAGTGAAAATCCCAGAGGACATGAAGAGCTTATATGGCTATTTCGAATAGTTTGGTGGGAGGAAGCAAAAAAGAATTTTTTTTTTAATTGAAATGAGTGGACATTCTCACAGATTTCCATTAGAACTTGGAGATGAGGATGTGGACTCCAAAATGAAAGCCCAGGACGGAGTCTGGAGTTCTGTCTCTGTTGCTTTGCTGCAGCTGGGTCCAGGCCTCTGTGAGGGAAGAGGTAGTGGAATATAGTCCAGTAGGGAGAAGAGAGCTGACTCCTGGATGATGACAAGTGAGGGTTCACAGAAATGAAACTTTCAGGCTCCAGTCCTGCAGCCTTCAGAGCAGACACATTGTCTGGCTCCTGGATTATATCTTCTGCATCCTACTCTTTCCACTGTGTCTTTACTCTATGAAAGCATCTTGCTACTTGGTCTACATGCTCTGTGTGACCTTAGTGAATAGCCTGACCTCAAGCTGTAAGTATGAAGCAATAAAGGAAGGACAGTGTGCTTGTCCTGTGTCTTCACTTGTGTGAGCAATGAGACCCAGACAGAGGACAGTGTTGTCTAGAGGAGTTGTGATCCCCAGGAGACTTCAGCACAATGGTCTCCTCAGGAAGAAGGCAGGAGGTCAGAGAGGGAAATAAGAGAGTCTTGTTTTGAGGGCCCGAGCCAGCACCTTGGGAGCTTTCACCAACAACTAGGGAAGACTTTGAGTGTCTGAGGTGCAGGAATTAAGGCAGTACCATCATAAAGGTGGTACTTGATGAAAATATGATCCTATTTTAATATCCCAGGCTTAGATATTTGCTTTTTCATAGGTGTCTATCAAAGCTAGCTTTCTATTCACTGAGTAAACAGTGGCTTTCTTAGCTTGAAATTATTACAGACCCTGGAAATCAAGGTTTTATCTAGGACACTGATAACTCTAAAATCTGGAGAGGTTGAAATAACCCATGGGGAATGCCAGCGAAATATGGGGACCTGGGCCACCCAGTTAATGTAATTCTTGCTAATATCCACAGTGGCAGGTGCATTGCTAAGTCAGGTGCATTGCTAAGCACATTTATTATGGCATCTCATTGTATAGCAACCTTTGAGGTCATGAATATTACCTGAATTATGCTTGAGAAGGATACCAGGTCCTTAAAAAGTGAAGAAAATTCCCTAAGTCTACACAGATCATAGTCAGATCAAAATTTCAATCTGCTGAACTGAAAAATGCATTCTTTTTAATCATTATTACATCACTATCCTTTTTAGATATACTTTGAAATCCTAGATATGCTTCCTGGTGACCTCTTTAAGCTTGGGAAGGCAAAGAAAAACAAAAACAATTATTATTGTTTTCTTTGAACAATAGCTGCTGCTGCTAAGTCGCGTCAGTCATGTCTGACTCTGTGCGACCCCATAGACAGCAGCCCAACAGGCTCCTCTGTCCCTGGGATTCTCCAGGCAAGAATACTGAACAATAGCTACTTATCAGCTATTATGATAGGCACTTTTTACATATGGTGTCTCTGTCTCATACTTACACACACCCACCCAATCACATTTTCTCAGTGTTAACCTGTTGACTTTCCAGGTGGCTCCAGTGGTAAAGAATCCGCCTGCCAATGCAGGAGACACAAGAGATGTGGGTTCAATCACTGGCTCGGGAATATCCTCTGGAGGAGGGCATGGCAACTCACTCCAGTGTTCTTGCCTAGAAAATTCCATGGACAGGGCAGCCTGTTGCGCTATAGTCCCTTGGGCCACAAAGAGTTAGACACAACTGAGTGAGCACAAAACACATACAAACCTGTTGATAATAATAAAAAAGGAGTATACATTCTTGTTGATAAGATTTAACTCTAGATGTCTGGATGGAATTAAAAAAGAACATAATAACATGATACATGTTTCTTTGCATGTTATTTTACAGATGTCCTGTGGAAATAGAGTGTATGCATGTATGTGTTTATATATATACACTTACATATATATATAGAGAGAGGAAGAAAATATATCTTTATATATATGTGTGTATATGAATGAATAAAAGTTCACATATGCATACATGTGTAACCATGCATGTGTACATATGCATATATACTTATATATACATTTATATTTTATATATCTATGTATAATATAGATATACTTTATTGATCTTAAAGAAAAGTTAGAATTTTCTCTAGCTATCGATAGTGTTACATTCCAGGTAGTATCTTGTAAGAAGGTCACAGATATTAATCACTTGAATTGACCTCAAGTAGTTGGAATAACTTGGACTTCCCTTGTGGCTCAGCAGAAAAGAATCAGCCTGCAATACAGGACCCACAGGAGACTTGGGTTCAATACCTGGGTCAGGAAGATCCCCTGGAGAAGGAAATGGCAACCCACTCCAGTATTCTTGCCTGGAGAGTCTCATGGACTAAGGAGCCTGGCAAGCTACAATCCATAGGGTTGCAGAATTGGACACAACTGAAGCGACTAAGCGTGCAGGCAAAGGTGGAAGAACTTAGCTTTCAACCCCACTTACGTGTTCCTATAAAAATGGATATCTGAAAATGGAATAAGAGAATTTACTTCAACATGCAAATCAGTCCTCAAATGATTCCTGAAGCATCTTCAGCCTAGTTTAGGCTTCTCTGTTTTTATCACTTCCTCTCTTCCTCAGTGTCAAGTACCTTTGAGTTTGGGAGGCATGGTTATTCCTGGCTGGGTCTTCTCTCCCGTTGATTACCTCAGGCAAGAGACCTTTCCTTTTCTCACCAAAACTTAGTGTTCCAAGTGGATTCGTCTCATTTTCTCAAGGCCAATCAGATAAAAACATACCATGATGAGATACTGATTAGCAAGAATCTGCTAGTTGCATGTATAACTCAAGGGCCTTTATTATTGCAGTGTAAAAGTGGAAATAACCTTGGGAAATGTATTTTTCATCAGAGACCTCAAGGCAGAGGATTTGGAAGATAAGTAGCTTCCAGTAGTGTTAACTTATATTCTGTTTAGGCGACTCTTTTGTTTCATTCTAAATTGTTTTTTATTGCTTTTTATGAAAGCATGTATTCCCACTTCCAAAGGCCCCTAAGCTGGACTGGTCCATAGAGAGGCCTGCTGACCTCAAACTCACCTTAAAACAATGCTCAAACAGAGGAAACTCACTACACTAGGATGAGAAGATGACATCAGAAGCAGGCAGCTTGCCCAAGATGCTGATCTGACTTTTATGATCATTTATAATGTTTTCTTGATTCCTTGGACCTATGCCTATCAATCACATGTTTTCTATCATGGACATGATTCTATGCTAGTTTAAAACTCAATCCAATTGTTGGGTTGTGGCCAATTACCTGTGCCTATTACTTCTGGGCTACCTTGGTGGATTTTCTGTTCTTTAGGGCTCTGATTGGATACCCTCTAGGAAATTTGTTTTAGATGAGTGTTCAGTCCTCTTCTATCTATTCATAATAATTCTAGATGGGATCCTCTCACCTGGCCAATTAAAAATACCTGCTCTGAGGTTGGCCATAGATTTGAGTTTTCTCTTCAGTTCGGTTCAGTCACTCAGTCATGTCTGACTCTTTGTGACCCCATGAATTGCAGCATGCCAGGCTTCCCTATCCACCACCAACTCCCGGAGTCTACTCAAACTCATGTCCATCAAGTCAGTGATGCCATCCAGCCATCTCATCCTCTGTCATGCCTTTCTCCTTCTGACCCCAATCCCTCCCAGCATCAGGGTCTTTTCCAATGAGTCACCTCTTCGCATGAGGTGGCCAAAGTTTTCCTTTAGGGTCATTTAAACTCAATTGGAGTGATGAGTTAAGTCTCAATAAAAAATTAATTTCTCATCTATTAAAAGGAAAACCCTGACAGTTATGGGGAGGATCAACATGGTTAACACCAGGTATGGTCATTTAAGTTTAAAGGCTCCTCTATGTTGGGAATGGTTAAATCATACTAAAAATGATCAACCTGGTACTTATGAGACAAGGCTGGGTGCTTTATGAAGTATGCCTGTTATTACCCTTACAGAGAGTGACTGGTATGGAACTCAGTGGATTTGTGGCACTAATTTATGGCCTTGACGTCTACTGGGATGATATGAAAGTGTAGCCTGGGATTCCCAAGAATTTAAGGTCATATATGTTAACAAATTACAGGTAACCCCAACCAATCTACCATTGGTATGATCCCAATGGGTCAAAGATCTATATTCTACTGGTATGACCATTTAGCAGCTTGTGTGTGTGTGTGTGTGCACCTTTAATGGGGTTGGAGGATAAAATTGACCACCATCTAAGCCTTGACAACTTTCATAAGCTTTAAATGGTAGTAACTGGGCTATTAGCCTATAGAATTCTGAGATCTCTATGATGAGAAAGGCAGTGCTACACAACTGCAAGACCCTTGACACCTTACAGCATCTCAGGGAGATATCTGTGCTATAATTCAAACTGAATGCTGCATTTTTGTATCTGATAAATCCTTTAATGTAACACATTTGAGCCACATGAAAAATCAGACTTCTGCTCTGAGTGACCCATTCCCTAGTCTTGACAATCTTTAAAAAAGAAAACTGGTGTGGGAGGCTCATGGCTAAAATATTTCCTTTTAATTCCACTAATGTTATTAAGTATACCATTTATATTTTGCTTGTTTCACAAGATTATTATTTCTTGTATTACCAAGTATATGACTGAGCCTTCAACAGAAATGATGACTAGACTTGAAGCAGCTGATCAAATGTATAGTTTGATATATGATCAATGATTGTAATAGTGTAACTCTAGAAGGCAATGGCAACCCACCCTGGTACTATTGCCTGGAAAATCCCATGGACGGAGGAGCCTACCATGGACTGAGAAGCCTAGTAGGCTGCAGTCCATGGGTTGCTAAGAGTTGGACACGACTGAGCGTCTTCACTTTCACTTTTCACTTTCATGCATTGGAGAAGGAAATGGCAACCCATTCCAGTGTTCTTGCCTGGAGAATCCCAAGGATGGGGGAGCCTCGTGGGCTGCCGTCTATGGGGTCGCACAGAGTTGGACATGACTGAAGTGACTTAGCAGCAGCAGCAGCAGCATTGGTAAAGCGTCCTTATTTCAGGGTCCTCGTCTAAAATGTGATATTATTAGCACTTTTTCCTAAGATACATCTGTCCAGTTAAAAGTTTGAGGTGGTTATTTCATTTGTGCTTCAAACTCTGTCTTACACAAAATCATTATTTTTAAAATTTACATAGTATCAAAACAAGTATGGGATTTCTGGTTTATATCTTTATATGCATCTTGCAGAAAATTCTTAACATGTTTCTTCATTTTTTTACGTATCTGGGTGAAATCAGTTTGAAACCTCTAGAAGATTTTGCATGGTGCTCTTCACTTGCAAATTGGTGAGACAAAATCCATTATGATAATAAAAATAACCTAATAGCATGTTATTTTCTTTACAATAAAAATCAGTCAATACTATTTGAAAAGAAAAGAAACAAATTATTTATAATTATAACAAAGTTCTTAGCTAACCATGTGGCGTATATAATTTTTAATTATTTAAGAATCATACAAAAAAAAAGAATCATACTACAAGTGCCTGTCTGTCTCTATTCATGTAGATGCCATTCATATCCAGATGGCCATTTCCAGACTTCAGACACCTACATTTTTCACCTCTTGTCAGTCAATCCCCTCTCAAAAAGCATTCATAATGTTGCCTAAGTGAATAATGCTATGACACTTTTACTCTTTCATTGTACTTTCATTTTATATAATTACCAAAAATGTTGAAACTAGACTTCAAATTTATTTTACACACCAAATGATCTTTTATGAACATGATATAGAGATGATTACTGCATAATCTGACAATTTATCTATTAGAAAATGTTGGAAACAGGCATTTTTGACATTCTTAAATATTTTTATTTTTATGGCAAAATCATAACTAATGCCAAAAGAGCAGAATGCCTAACAAACTATGTCTGCTATTTAAATTATATCCAGCAACCTAAATGCTAAGCTCCTTCCATCTGCATGTGTTGTTATGTTTTTTGTCAGATTTAGATAAGTAGCTCCAGGACCTAGGAAAAGCCTATTTTTTTTAATTACTATTTCACTTCAACATTTCTGTTATATTTAGCAAGTAGTTTACACACAAAACTCAAGGCTGATGCTTGAAGGTATACTTTTACTCTCATAGACAATGGCTCCATATGGACAAAAATACTTTTAATTCTGGAGTTTCCTCTTAGAAAGCCAAACCTATGAAATATTTCAATGAGTGTAATGTTGGCAGGGTCACCCTTCTTTGCAACTTCAGGATTTTGAAATGTTTACCAAACTTGACAAGTTTTATTATTTATTTGGTAAAGCAAGCAAAAGGAAAAGGGGGTCTAATTTTTGTATCTGGTGTGGATCAAAGGAAAGAGAGCGCATGGTCTCTCAAGAACTCCATGCTATACCCCGAGAAAACTATAATTGAAAGAGATGTATGTACCCCAATGTTCATCGCAACACTTTTTACAATGGATAGGACATGGGAGCAACATAGATGTCCATCGACAGATGAATGGATACAGAACTGTGGTATGTATATGCAATGGAGTATTATTCAGCTATAAAGAACACATCTGAGTTGGTCTTAATGAGGGGGATGAAGCTAGGGCCTATTGTGCAGAGAGAAGTAAGTCAGAAAGAGAAAGACAAATATTGTATTTCAACATAAGTGTGTGGAATCTAGAAAGGTGGCTCTGATGAACCTATGTGCATGGCAGCAGTGGAGACGCAGACACGGAGAACGGACTTATGGAAATAGCAGGGGAATAAGAGGGTGGGACAAATTGAGAGAGAAGCATGGAGACATACACATTACCATCTGTAAAATAGATAGCCACTAGGATTTTGCTGTATGACATAGGGAGCTCAACCCAGTGCTTTGCGACAACCTAGAGGGTGGGATGGGGAGGGAGATGAAAGGGTGATTCAAGAGTGAGGAGACATATGTATACCTGTGTCTGATTCATGTTGATGTATGGCAGAAAAAAACTCAATATTGTAAAGCAATTATCCTCCAATTAAAAAAAACAGTATAATAATCCCTAAAAATAAAAGAACTCTATCAAAAAAAAAAAAAAAGAACCTCAATGCTGCAATGTGTCCAAAAGGGGGAAATGGACAATTGCAGAACCGAGATGGCACTCCACTCCAGTACTCTTGCCTGGAAAATCCCATGGATGGAGGAGCCTGGTGGGCTGCAGTCCATGGGGTCGCTAGGGGTTGGACACGACTCAGCGACTTCACTTTCACTTTTCACTTTCCTGCATTGGAGAAGGAAATGGCAACCCACTCCAGTGTTCTTGCCTGGAGAATCCCAGGGATGGGGGAGCCTGGTGGGCTACAGTCTATGGGGTTGCACAGAGTTGGATATGACTGAAGCGATTTAGCAGCAGCAGCAGACACAAATTGTGTAGGAAGCACTATAATACCAAGGATGCAGCATCTGGGCACCATCAATAATTCGTTTTCTTTTCACATGGAAGAGAATTTTACCTTGCTTATTGACCGACACCTACTTTTCAGAAGCAGCTGAAAGTGGTTTAAAAGTTAATATTTGATTTACATAGTTCTAAGATATGGGTGCAGAATTTATCTATGAGTACAGAATTCTACTTAAACTAGGGAATATTTTCCCAGTTCAGCTTCTCCAAAGATTAAATGAGTTACTTTAGGAAGCAAACTATGTTAACTTTCTAGCTTCTACTGAAAGAAGAATCACCAAACTTCTTGAGCAGGATGCTACAATGGACACACAAACAAAAGATAGGGAAGAGGCTCCATGTCACAGGTCATAAAGAGGTAAGAGAGGTACACAACACAAGAGTTTCTAAAAAGTGAACCTAGATAGTACCAGAAAAGAGTGGGACTGCGAAAGGGTTGGTAGCTTCATAAGTTAGTATATTGTTCAAGAACACTTGTAACACACCATTAGGCCATCATTACACAATAAGCTTTGTTTCTCCAAAGGAATCACTGTGACACTTCTATTAGTTGCCTAGTTTGTGTTGTCTGTGCTCACTCTTCGCTGCCTAAAAGTGGGGTGATGTCCACCTCTCCCCATGCCTGCAGACCACAGCATAATTGGGTCTTTTCTTTTTCTAAAATATCAGAAAAACAAAATAACATAGCATCCAGTAGACAAAAAAAAATTCTGATGTCTAATTATATGTTTGAGTAGATATAGAATCATGGATATTATATTTTCTGACAAGAAATATTTCTCTATTATTTTATTTTATTTTATTTTTTTTCTATTATTTTAATATGATATTCCTCCTTAGACACTAGTAACAATATTTATCTTGGTGTTATGCTTCTCTCTGCCTTCGAAATGTTTACCTTCGGGACCACTGGGGAAAAAATTATATTTGGTAAATCTGCATTAAGAATCACTTCTTTCACTGACAAGATATTTAAAATGTCATTTATGCCTTGTGAAGGCTTTTAGAAAAATCCAGAGACCTAGACCCAGATGACCCAAACTGTGTTTCTGCAAGGACTGCAATTTCCTTTTGAGGATTATGTTTCCAGGGAAGATTGCTTCCAAATATCTGTGAGAGAAATACTTTCCAGGATTAATGCTGTTGTTTACTCTATATTGATTTTCATAGCATCTCACCTCATCTCATATAAAGGACAAGCAATAAAGCACAGTTTAATTATGGTAATATTAAACATAACAGTGAAATCATTCCTTAAACATGTAAGATCAAAGTGTATCTTCAGGATGTGCTTTTTGACAACTGATTCTCAAGTATAGTCAATTTCTATTGTTTGTTCTACCAGTTATTTTCCTTTAAAGATCAAAAAGCCTAAGAATAAGAATCAGAGTAGTTCCCCTGCCCCCAAACATCATCTATTTATGAAATAAGAATGTAAGAGTAGTCCTGTGAAGAGAATGGACTTTTGAGTTGAAATATGCATGTTCATTGATCACAAGTGGATAAGAAATGTCACCAAGTTATTACACAGAAAGGCGCTGATTGAAAATAGGTGACCTTTACCAAACGTGTGTGAACAACTTTTACTATTCATTAAAGTATAAGATATCTTCGTAGTCCATAAGATGTATGAAACATATTAAATAATATCAGTGGTTACTGGCATGGCAAATTTTTTAATTAATCAAACTGTTCCTCTACATTTGTGTTTTTTGACATTTCATAAAGGTGACATGGAGGTGCAAATGTCTCTTCAGAATGGCAGAAACTTAACTACCCAAGTGGAAGAAAGAAGCTTATGAATAAGCTATTGTTCTTGAATTCAGAGAATTATATTACCTGTCCTTGTTTACAAAGAATTTATATATGTTAGTGTCTGTCACCAGGAATACAATAGTGAATAAAACTCCTGTAGACACTGCCATGGAAGAATTTGGAATTTTACATTATTCAATGGTGTAATGAGTTCTGAGATTGGAGTAGAAGGGGAATAAAGTTCATTACAGAAAATGGAGGAGGAGCACTTTACTAGACAAATAGGGGTTGAAAACTATTTCGATGAAGTGACATCTTGTGCTCTTCAGGTCAAGAGATCTAGCCAGGCAAAAAGCTAACTTAATATGTTGGGTGGTGGACATGAAATCTCAGGAATAAGGAATCAAAGGCGGCTGGGAAACAGGCTGCTAGGGGTTAGGTGAGACTAGAGATTTGCAGCACCCAGAACATCCATAAAGATGGATGTTTCATGAAGGGTGCGATGATATCCTAAAAGAAAGGCGACATTCCAAGGGAAATCTTATATTTTTTTTATAGGCTCTTTTTTTTTTTTTTTTGTCATTGTTTGCTTTTTTTTATTTGAAGGGAAAGAAAGTGAAAGTTGCTTAGCCACGTCCACCTCTTTGTGACCCCAGGGACTATACAGCCCATGGAATTCTCCAGGCCAGAATACTGGAGTTGGTAGCCTTTTCCTTCTCCAGGGGGTCTTCCCAACTCAGGTATCAAACCTAGGTCTTTTGCAGGCAGATTCTTTACCAGCTGAGCCACAAGGGAAGCCCTTTTTATTTAAACTTATTTTTAATTGGAGGGTAATGGCTTTACAATATTGTTCTGGTTTCTTCTGTATTATCAACATGAATTAGCCATAGATTTACACATATCCCCTCCTCCTTGCGGAGAAGGCAATGGCAACCCACTCCAGCACTCTTAGCTGGAAAATCCCATGGACGGAGGAGCCTGGTAAGCTGTAGTCCATGGGGTCGCAAAGAGTCAGACTCTTTGAGTCAGACTGAGCGACTTCACTTTCACTTTTCACTTTCATGCATTGGAGAAGGAAATAGCAACCCACTCCAGTGTTCTTGCCTGGAGAATCCCAGGGACGGCAGAGCCTGGTGGGCTGGCATCTATGGGGTTGCACAGAGTCAGACACATTGAAGTGATTTAGCAGCAGCAGCAACAGCCTCCTCCTTGAACCTCCTTCCCACTTCTCACCCCATCCCACCCCTCTAGGTGGTCAAGAGCAATTGATTTGGGTTTCCTGAGTCATACAGTAAATTCCTACTGACTATCTAATTTCACACATGGTAATATACATGTTCCCATGCTACTTTCTCACTTTGTTCCACCCTCTCCTTCCTCCAAGGGAAATATTTAACACAGAAGTCATGTGATCAAGACTGTCAGAGAGGTCAGTCTTCTGGGATTAGGGAACATTACTGTGTGAAAAAGAGTTTAACATAGAGATCATAAGCAAGGAACAGATGATGGAGGTGTGAAATGTGGGGAGGCAAGGATGAAAATCCAAGTGAGAAAGATTTAAAGATGAAGATTGAAAGGACCAGATGTTCATTGAATATGTAAGATGCAAAGGCAAAGATGAGAGCTGGGTTTCTAACTTGGCCTACTGGGTAGGTTAGAGTATCATTTGCTGAGCTGCTAAAGACAGAATAGTATGATGGGAAGATGCAATGATCCCTTCTTCCTTCCCCACCTTCTTTTCTTCCTCCACATCCTGCTTCCTTTCTTTCTTTCCTTTAACATATCATAAACAGCTATATGAAAGATATGTATCTAGATACTGAGGCTTAAGAAGTGAATAAAACAAGACTTCTATCTTCATAGAGTTATGGTTCCAACTGGAGAAACTACCACCGGACAATAAGTGGTACCTACCAGAACAACACTAAGGGGAAAGAAACAAAAAGGATGATTTGGGGTATAATGGTAAGACAAAAACTGTGAGTAAAGGACATCTGCTATTTAATTTTGGCTACAGTTAACAATGACAACACCACAAAGTAGTCCACAAAATAAGCAGCTTCTGCTGGAGTAATACCTAGTATTCTACCCATGGAATGAAAGGGTTAACATGTTAGCCTGCTAAGAATGTCAGGGTTATCAAATTTAAATAGTTCAATTTGAATTTTATTGCCCTGCAAATGTCCAGACAAGAATGGAGGTTTTTCTATTGGTCACAGTCCAGAGGTAGGAGAGTGTAAATTCTACTCAATGTCAAAATAAGTAGGTATGGTCATTCATAAACCCTGCCATTTTTCCTAAACCCAGGAAATGAAATAAATTTGCTCACCTAATCCTGCAAAACAGAGTCCCTGAACGTCACATATGGATACATCCTTGGCCCATTTCATGCTCATTCAACCTCTGGTTTAGTTTCGAGTCCTGCTTGTGAACTTTTACAAACCCTTGGTATAACATTTTAGGAGTATCTTATTCTCTCTTCCTTCAGCCCACCAAATCTAATTTTCTTCCTGATATATTTTTGTTTTCATTTATATATATATAAATGAAATATATATATATATATATATATATATATATATATATATATATACACACACATACATACATATATACTCAACTTGAAGTAGTGAAAATATAATGCAAAATTCAGAATAAAGCATCAAGAAATCTGTCTCTCACATTGTTAAAATTCTTAAATGAGCTCCCATTATTCCTGGGTTGAAATTCAAACACTTTACATAGACAAATGTGAAGTTGCCTCTTCTTACACATACAACACTTCATCATAACATTATGTCAAACTAATGCGGTTCTGGAGGGGGCTCAGGAGTTTTCTCTGTCTTCTGGACATAGTGCCATGCCCAGTAGTAGCTTATAACCCTTCCCCTTCTGTCTTAATTCCAGCTATCCTTTCATTTACAACTCAGGAAACTACTATTAAGTTTTCCATGTCCACTCCAAGGTAAGCTAGGAGCTCTCTCCCGGCAGTAATGACATCTTCTACATATCTTTCATGATTACATACCAGAGTGTGTTATAATTGGTCTTTCTCTTGTCTGCTCCCTGCTACTAATGGGAAGAGTATGCTATTCAGAGGAATTAGGACTTGTCAATATGTGTCCATAGCAGCTAGCAGAGTACCTGATACCTAAGAGGTACACACTAAAACTAAGTACATTAAGTGGACGAATGGAAGACTTTGGGGAAACGTGCTTGAAACTTACCCAGTCCTAAGAAAAGCAAAACTCTCATTATTTAGGTAGTTGCCTTAATCATAACATACAGCCCCTCTAACAGATTAGTTTGGAATATCCGTTCACTTTTTGTTCAGTAGATATTTTCTGAAAATGTACTCTATGGTAGGCTCTATTTTTGGCACTGGTAAGCAGCTATAAACACAAGAAAAAAAATAACAACAACAAAAATCCCTGCCTTCATGCAGCTTACATTCTAATATCTAATGAGGGGCAGGGAGACCAAAAAAAAAAAAAAAATCAAATAAATTTAAAAGTTTACATTTAATTAATTGCTAGGCATTCTAGAAGAAAACAATATAGAAGAATAATGGGGGAAAATATGGGCAGGTTTTCAATTTTAATAATATTAATATAAGTTATCCAAAATTTGTGTCCATACTAATAACATATATTTCCCTTTGTCTTTTGTAGATTTGAGTAAGAACAAAGAAATTTGGCAGTTGGGAATAAAAAGAGATAAAAGGTTAAATAGGTGAGAGAGCTGAAACCTGTATCCTTGCCATTTACTTTTGGGAGAGAAGAAAAATTGAAGTGACAAATAATGAAGCTTTAGGACTGCATTCCTAAGATGAAGAGAACTGAAATGCTATTTGAGAAGTCAGCCTTTTGTGATGAGTTTGGAACCCTGGTATAGAGCTATCCTGGGTAGTGCTAAAGTCAAAAATTTCTACCCATTGAGAAGTAGAATTGGAAAAGCAATGATCACCCTGCTCCTTCTGAACTGCAAAGAATGAAATATATTGGCGATGCTTTGAATTAAATACTGTTCGTGTGTGTGTGCCAAGTTGCTTTAGTCATGAATGACTCTTGTGATCCTATGGACCATAGCAAGTGTTAGCAAAGAATTAAGCATGTTAGCAACATGCTAGAAACACATAGCTTGGGACTTCACTGGTGGTCCAGTGGTTAAGAATCTGTTTTGCAATGCAGGGGACACCGGTTCCATCTCTGCTCCGGGAACTAAGATTCCCACATGCACAGAACAAAGTCTAGTCAACACAACTAGAGTCCATGTGTCACAACTAAGACACAATGCAGCCAAATAAATAAGTAGATATTAAACGGAAATATGCTGCTTTATAGAACTTTATATCCAGAGTGAGTAAGTAGAAATAAACAATAAGTAAAATGTTTCTCAAATTTTATCTTTCTGTAATGAAAAAGCTTCTTGAGAGTTTTATCAACCTTTAACCCAGGTAAGCTGGGCTGTAAGTCATGTCCTATGTAGGCCCTCAAATACTCCAGAAGCACCCAAAGAGCAGTGTGGGGAAGAATTAGAGCAGCACTTATTGATCAGCTGCGTCAGTATTCCTGGGAGGTTGGTGGATACCCAGAACCTGGACTCCACTCCAGAATCTCTCAACAGGCTCAAGTCAGGAGCTGCTGTTCTATAACAGCAATTCTCGACTTGTCTGCATATTAGACAGATATGCAGTGATTAGGCCACATTCCAATATATTCTGATATCTTCAGAATAACCTGCATATATCTCAAAACTGTTTCCTGGGTCTTTTGTCAGATCTACTAAATCAGTACTCCAGGAATGAGACCCAGAGTAACTGATCCCTATGTATAGTGAAGGTGAAGTCACTCAGTCGTGTCTGACTCTTTGTGACCCCATGGACTGTAGCCCACCAGGCTCCTCCATCCATGGGATTCTCTAGGCAAGAATACTGGAGTGGGTTGCCATTTCCTTCTCCAGGGGAAGCTTCCCAACCCAGGGATCGAACCGAGGTCTCCCGCATTGCGGGCAGACACTTTAACCTCTGAGCCACCAGGGAAGAAATATCCCTATGTATAACAAAATGTAAAGATATGTGACTTGGAGGGTGGAAAATGATGAATTCCCTTGAAAATACATTTCATTTATTGGGATTACTTGAATCAACTTACAACATATGAAATACTTTTGCATATACATATAAATGCATAAATGTTATTTGATAACTTTTCAACTGTATAACTAAATGACTTAAATTCCATAGCAAGAGACTTCCTTGGGGGTCCAGTGGTTAAGAATCCTCCTGCCAATACAAGGGACACAGGTTTGATGCTGGGTCTGGGAAGATTCTACATGCCACGTAGCAACAAAGCCCATGTGCTACAATTACTGAGCTGGTGCTCTAGGGCCTGTGATCTGCAACAAGAGAAGCCATCTCAATGAGAAGCCTGTATGCCACAACTAGAGCTGCTGCTGCTAAGTCACTTCAGTCGTATCCGACTCTTAGTGACCTCATGGAGTACAGCCTACCAGGCTCCTCCATCCATGGGATTTTCCAGGCAAGAGTACTGGAGTGGGGTGCCATTGCCTTCTCTGATGCCACAACTAGAGAGGGGCCCTCACTTAATGCAACTAGAGAAGGCCCGCATGCAGCAACAAAGACCCAGCACAGAGAAAAATATAAAATAATAAATTCTATAGCAAGATACAGATAAGCTAGTAGACAAGAGAAAATGATAGGCTTGATTCTACCAGGAAATAGACTTTCAGATAGTCATCTTCAAAATATTTTACAAGTATGCCTCAGAATATTTCTTATGCTCATAATAAAATCATATTTCATATAAATTAGTTTCATGAATTTGCTTCTCTTTGACAGGGAGGCCTGGCATGTTGCGGTTCATGGGATCACAAAGAGTCGGACACGACTGAACAACTGAACTGAACTGAACTGAACTGAAACAAGCAGCCAGCATACTTTTTCTGTGAAAGATACAATAGCGAATAATTCCAGCTTTGGACACACTACAGTCTATGTTCTCACCTATTCAAGCCTGTTTTTATAGCATGTAAGCAGCCATCGACAAAATAGGCAGATTTATCTAAGCTATCTCCCAAATTGCTTTCTTCAAAACAACATCCACCTGTCTGTCTAAATCCAATAGAAGAAAAAAATATATATATATGTTCCTAAAATTCAAATGTACTGATATTAGCAGTGTCAGGACACAGTTCTAGCTTCTGGTAAGCTCCAAGGATGCATTATTTTTAAGGAGAAAAAATGCCCCACATTTTTCTTCTTGACAGATAAGGTGAGGGACTAATAAGGTTTCTGGTTTATAATAATAATTATTACTTCCTGAGCATCTGAGCCACTGTAAATGTGTTGTATTAATAATCACTTCTATTTTACACAATGCTGCTATGGGATTGGTATTATCATTTGCTCCAGTTTAAAGTTCATAAAATTAAAGTTGAGACACCCTAACTGACTTGTCACAGCGCTAGCAAATGCGCTCAGTGGGATTTGACCCCAGGTAATTGAACCTAGAACCTATACTTTCCATCACTAAATATTTCTGACTTTTTCATTGTCTACTGAGACTATGAATATGTATGATGCTGGGCCAATTATAATCTTTTAGCTTGTAAGAAACACAGATGTGCTCAGCTTGAATTGGTTAATGGAACTGAAACTGCAGAGAAAAATGTGGAAAACAGGAAAAAGTCTCACCACGGCATGGTGTGTCTGGAATACCACCCAGGATAACATAGCCTTACTGTGCTCCGCAGGGAGCACTCCTTCATTTTTGTGTTTAGTCGTTATAGTGAGTCAAAAAATGTTTGCCTTTTCATTGAGCTAAGGGAATTAACTTCTTTATTGCCTACCAACTTCATGACTTCAGCTTATTCATAATTTCTGCAGACCATCATCCCCATGTTTCTTGACTTCTGCTCCTGCCCATCTACCACTGTTTAACCACATTGAATTTATATTTAAGGTCATTAAATCAGCTATGTGTTGCATACACATACTTTATTGGCATGCTTATTTTGAAAGGTTACATGATAGCCATTGGCCACTCTGGAAATGGCTGTCATAGACCTTCATCTTTCGTCATATCTACAGTGGCTTGTGGAGTCTAGACATACAGCCATACTTTCTGGGTGGCAAGACCTCAGCATGGTGGTTGCTCTGCATAACAAGTGGGCAGTCTGTAAAATAGTGGACCTTTTAACATCACACTGACAGACACTTTCAGGGCTAATATAGAAATATTGCTTTTTATAGATCATGTCGATTCTTCTGGAATAGTAATAAAGGAGATTATCTGTACACCTTGTCTTTCTATTATTCACATATACACCACTAGGATAAGCCAATAACTTACCATAAAATCTAGAGAATGGAAAGTAAACTGCTGGTAACTGGAGATTTTACATTTCTTGATCATGTTTCTAATCATTATTGAATCCATTGTTTGCAGTATCTGGTTCAATATTATCTGTTTAAGTGTTTGAGAACATGTTAGAGCATAAGAAAGGATCATATTTTATAACTATGCAGCTTATCTAGCTTTCAGTACCATGTCAACATGTCTTTGGATATACAGCTCATCATAAAAGATTTTTCAGGTCAATCCTAATTTTATAACATCTCTCACTGTTTGTCCTGCTACTGCTGCTGCTAAGTCGCTTCAGTTGTGTCCGACTCTGTGTGACCCCACAGACGGCAGCCCACTAGGCTCCTCTGTCCCTGGGATTCTCTAGGCAAGAATACTGGAGTGGGTTGCCATTTCCTCCTCCAATGCATTAAAGTGAAAAGTGAAAGTGAAGTCGCTCAGTCGTGCCCGACTCTTAGCGACCCCATGGACTGCAGCCTACCAGGCTCCTCTGTCCATGGGATTTTCCAGGCAAGAGTACTGGAGTGGGGTGCCATTGCCTTCCTAGGTTGAATCAAATTTTGCTTTGGATAATATTGTCACAATATCAACATAATTAGCTTCAACAAATCTCTGTGTACATATGGAAAGGCTTATGTAAAGTCAGTAGTGCAAACAGACTCCTGAACATTTCAATCTATCTTTTTTTAGACTACTCTCGAACACTCAATCCAACTGTTAACTTGTTTATTTTTTCTAATACTGTGAATTTATTTTGCCATGAACATAACTTCTCCTTAACGTCCTTTTAATTGCGTTTCAATATAAGAGTCATGGGCTTTATATCTATACTCTTCGATTTTATCTTGACAGTATGTCTACCTCTCTTGGAAAGATGTTTATATTGCAGATACTCAATTTCAGTACTGATTATCTCAATAGTAGAGTGCTTTTTCTGTCAGTCGTAATCAGAACCAGCTTGATGCAAAGACTTGAGCATTAAGCTCTTTCAGTACCTAAAAGAACAAAGTATATGCTTCTTTCAAGCACTGCTGGCTATGGAGCTTACAAACTCATTTATTTTGAGTAAGCCAAGAATTAAACTATTCTAAAGGTGATATAATTAAGCTCCACTATCTTAAAAATCATCTTAAAATATTCATGAGTATCACATTAAATATCGGAAAAGGTCACCATGTACAAAGTGATGAAATGTATAGTGTAAAGAGCTTTAAATACCATCTGACCTAAGTTTGAATCACAGCTTTCCCAGCCCAGTCTCCCAGGCTGCATCTCTCTACCTGGAAAATTGGGGTAAATAAATTGGCATCAACCCCATTTTGACCTGATGATGATATAATCATACACACAAAATTTATACCCCAACTCTCTGGCATTCAAGAGTCCAGTAGACACTGTCTCTCCCCATTGTCTTTTATTGAAAATATCACCTACCGAGGAGCAGGTTATAAATCATAAGACAAGTTTTATAAAGTCTTAACAGATTTTGTTGTTGTTGTTGTTAAAATTTTGAAACTGCCTATTCTAAGTGAGGTTATCCTATGTTTTCTTATCCCATAGAAGGAATAAATTACCATCAAATGAATAAAAAAACAGGAGTCAATATGGAACCAAGAGGTAGGGTGGAACCTGGGGATACTACAAGAAAAAAAAAGTCTGATTCAAGCAGCAGATGCTACCCAACATAAACAACTCCTAGTTCTCAAATGTACCCAAGATTTTCTTCATTCTCTTTTAATATGTAATCCAAATTAAAGCAAAAGTTACACTGATAAAATCCCTTTAAATCATTTATCTTTTTAAACAAAAACTACAACTGCCTTTATGTTTTAAAATAAATATTTCATTACACACTAAGCACATCTTTCAAGGGTCATGTACATTGATTCAGTACATCTTGGGCTTCCCAGGTGGCTTGTGGTAAAGAATCCACCTGCAATGAGGGAGACCTGGGTTTTATCCCTAGGTGGGGAAGATCTGCTGGAAAAGGAAATGACAGCCCACTCGAGTATTCTTGCCTAGAAATCCCAAGGGCAGAGGAGCCTGGAAGTCTACAGTCCATGGGGTTGCAAGAGTTGGGCATGACTTGTGCTTAGTGCGGTGCTTAGATCTCAGTTATGTCCGACTCTGTGATCCCAAGGACTATAGGCCACCAGGCTCCTCTGTCCATGGAATTTCCAGGCAACAATACTGGGGTGGGTTGCCATTTTGGACATGACTTAGTGACTAACAACAACAAACAAGAAAAGTTCACTGGGTAGGATATCATATGGATTTTTAATTTGGTACAAAGAATAGTTCATAATACAGAGATGTTATCAGGAATGAATAAGTCTGTTACTAACAGATGTGACCCTATTTGGGTCCTGTAATTTAATATGTAATTAATTACATATTAAAAGAGAATGAAGAAAATCTTGGGTCCTGTCTATCAATGTTGCTTAAAGTATAAACAAAGAACATGCCAAAGACTCAATGACAGCAACTAGTCAACACTTCTCAAGGTATCTTTAATCAGTTGAAAAAGCACCTCTCTTGAGAAATGAAAAGTCTCAGTGCAACAGAGGGAAATAAATGTCTTCAGACTGGCTAAAAACATACAGACAACCAACTAGTACACATCAGTGCCTATGGGTGTCCTAAAAATATTTTATTCCTGTGGGGGAAGCAATAACATCAGCCTAAAAAGCTCTCTAGAGATTTTGGAAGGCTAGCCAATTAATATAAACATTGTTTTGACATCTCTATAAAATGTCCCATCTCCAGATATCCATAGGAGAAAGGCAGAAACAGCATTTCATGAAATATGAGCACTCATTTTAAAAAGTGCATCTAAGATACCATTATAAATCTTTATACAAAAGCAACTAGATTTTACTTTGTGCTTTAGCATAACAGATGCTATTGAAATTCAAACTGTGTAAGCATTATCTCATGACAATATACATTTGTATTTTAAATAATGTTTGTCTCATTGTTAGAAAATAATTTTGAACTATAAATTCTACATCATAACAAGGTAAGCGGTTGCTATTATTCACTCATGTGGTTAGAGTGCTAAGCGATCAATTTGCCATACATAATTATAGGGATAAAATAATTTTATTTTTTTATTTCATAGAAATTTACATGATGTGGGATAAAATTATACTTACTATGTTTACACATGCAAAGTAAAATAGGAAAGAAAAAGTTCATATAATTAAATCTAACTTTGAAAGAGTTGTTTCCATTCTCTCTAGATATTTTTTAACAAACTTATGGGAAAAAGGGATTTAAAAGAAATAATGCAAGCTAGCTTGTCTAAATTACCTAGAGAATTGCCTTAATTCATGTAAAACACAAGTTTAACCTTAGTTCACTCTTGTTTGATAACAAGGTGCAACTTCAAACAGAATAGCCAAGATATCAATAAACATATAAACTGAATATATTATTGAAGAATTCTCCCATCAAAATAAGTATTTTGAAAGAAATTTTTTTTATTAATCTACCTCATAAAAATTCATTTCTCATATAAAAACCATAAATCATATCAGTGGCATGATAATTCTTTTTGGTTCATTTCTCTTAACAGCTACATCAGAAACTTTATTTAAATTTTAATTGCTAAATGGACACTATTAAAATATTCAGGGATTTAGTCTTAAATCCTTCAACCCAGAGGGAGCTCAGGAACGTTGTTAAAGTAAAATGCTGCACAAAATCCCAACTCTCATTTGCAAATTTTCTTTCCATCTGATTTAACTTTGAAGCTTTTAGACTGAGAGCTTTTACCAGATGACATCAACAAAATACTTCAATCAAAATCAAGTTACCTTAGTGCCGCACAATTCTCTAGATTTCTTTTAAAAGGTAAAATGAGAAATTAACTCTCTTTTCATATTTCCTTTTATTTTTCTCTCGATGCAAGGCAGAATACTTAAGATTTCCAAAGAAATTGTCCCATAATCTTATGATTCGCTAACACCGGCTTTCATTCTAGGACACTTGCTTATAAACTAAGCCTTCTCTTGACATAAACAGTCACTTGCTGCAGTGCAGAATGTCAGTTTAGTCAGAACTTTCAATGCAGAAATTCAGCGCCATGCAGTCACTCAGATCAAGCGGCACTTACCTTAATTGAAATATTCACTGTGAAGGAGGTGAGAAATCAGTCAAATCAACCGTGAACGGGGTGGGGAGAACGAAGTTTTCAATCAACACCCTCGGAGTAGCTGCATATACTCTTTCCGGTTTATGTTCAGCCCCTCACTGTCTAAGAGAACAAATAAAAAAAAAAAAAAAAGAAAGAAAAAGAAAAAGAGAGAGAGAAGCTGAAATCCTCTGAGGTTCCAGTGAGTAAATGAGGACTAAGCGATGTTTCTGAACGGGGAGCTTCTCGGTGAGTGTGATGTCTTTGGAGACTCCCTAACTGCTGTGATAGGCTGCTGTCAGGTCCCTGGAGCTGGGCGATAATCATTGACCTGATTAGCAGGAAACACTCCCTGTGTGCAGGCAGCGCAAGCCGAGGGGTTAGTGGGTCTCCTGGGAACTGGAAAAGGCACCGGGGACACTTGGGTTTCTTGTCTTTCCCAGCCTCGTGGACGAACTCCAACTCTGATTGTAATTTGCAAGGAGATTAACCACAGGGGTCAGCCGCGGAAGGACTTGAAATAAACGTGCTTTCTCTTGCTGTTTTGCCAGGTGCATTCGTGTTAGATAGCAGGTACAGTGAAACAATTAATCGACCGACAGAGCTGATGTGTAAGGCAAGACGAAAGCTGAAAAATGTTCAAAGCGATGTGATAAAAGAGAGAGCTGGGCTTGTCTTTGCCCCAAGCCTGATACATACTTCAACCTTTGTCTAAGTAAAATGTTTTTAAAGGTTGATCACAGCCCTCCAGGGTGCAACTGTGATTTCTAAAAAAAGGAAGTATTCGTACTAAATACCCATGTTTGACAGGTTCTTACAGACGCACGCACTCAAACCTAGACACAGAGGTTGTGTAGTTTTTCAAATAGCGTTTTCAATTAGCATCACACTTGCCAAAAATGTTTGAATTATAGTGTTAACTTGAGTAGCATGGGAGAATGCATCATCGTAGGTAACAAAATCATCTATTATTTTTGAAATATTGATTTTCTAAAACAAAACAGGCAAGGGAATGAGAGAATCTAAAATGTCAAACAACATATTAAACGTAGTCATGTGCCTTTAACAACCTGCTGATACCCATCCATTGACCACATGAGAAGCTCTGCAATACCTCAGATATCAAAAATTACCTCTTCCTCCTAGAGATCTAATTCTCTCAAAAAGGTCACCTAATTAAATGCCAAAGCCTCAAATGGTTAAGTTTTGATAACTCTCACTTCTATAGGAGAAAATTATTCCAATAATATAAAAAGAACTGATGAAAAAAGTCATTTGCATGTCTTGAGGGTGAGAAAAATCTCAGTGCCAGGGAGAAAAACTGACAAATGTCCTCTCACAATGATGTGTTCAGCATTTCTGCTTTTCCAAGTAGGTCTCACTTGGGACATATGGCATTCCCTTGATGTCTGTGTGTGTGTGTATGTGTGTGTGAGAGAGAGAGAGAGACGAGCAAGGGGGGCAGCTATTGAGAGAGAGAAAGATATATTTACAATATACAAATATTGCTATATTTATAATATTTACATGTATTTTAGAAAAATCTCAAATTTCAATAAAGGGATGCACAAATCATACATAATGGAGAATAGGTTTGCCTACTATATCCCCAAGTAAATGTTTTTTTAAAAAAGTATGTCATTAAAATACAAGCTCTTTGATGATGGGACTTCTTGGACAAAGTAAAACTTTAGTGTAACTGAGTTGCTATGATAGGAGGGCAAACACTTGAATTTAAAACAGGGATGCCCCAGAGAGAAGCCCCAGGAGAGTTGATCCGGTTTCTCTTGCAGAGGAGGTCTCTTGCTCCCTCAGCTGGTGAAGGTTGAGAGCTGAAGGTGAGGAAACCCAGTCAATAAGATTCAGGAAAGGGAGAATAACTCCTGCCACCATTAAGCTGGAAATCCGTTATTCAATTATTGACTGGCATTAGAGGACTCAAGTAGAAAAGAGCTGCTTAAATAAAAACTGAAGCGCATAAATAAACTGAAAATAAATAGCAAACAGGAAATATAACTGCTAATTTCTTCTGCAAGGATCCTGGCTAGCTGTTAACCTAACACTTGTGAATGAAAATCTGATGGATTCCATGGTTCTAATGTTTAGCTGGTCTTCCAGTTAAAACATTCTGGTCTCCTATTTGTCTAAGCTTCATTCTAAGCACCTGAAACAGTGGTTTCTTCTGAAAACATTTTAAAAACTTAAGACAGTGCTTATTTTCTCGAACCCCATCCATGAGCAATGACGGTCACTAACTAAGATGTGTACATTCTAAGTTAAGCTAATTTTGTGCCATAGTAGATTGTTTCTACCTGGAAAGTCCTGACTGCATCAGACTGCACTGTTGATCCTTCCAAACTATAGCTTCCCACTTGGCTCAAATGGTAAAGAATCCACCTGCAATGCGGGAGACCTTGGTTCAATCCCTGGGTCAGGAAGATTCCCTAGAGAAGGAAATAGCAATTCACTCCAGTATTCTTGCCTGGGAAACCCCATGGACAGAGGAGCTTGGAGGGCTACAGTCCATGGGGTCTCAAAGAGTTGGACACAACTGAGTGACTTTTACTTTTGCACTCTAAAGTTTTCTACAGGGAGTAGAGTAATTCTGAAGTAGTTTTTTTTTTTTTTAAACCCATGTTGAACAAATAATTGGCTTTATGTGGAAGTACACACATGAATAACAAAGCAGAATACTAATACTACTATTTTAGAGGGACTGTAGAGAGGATCCAGCAGTGATAATTATAGGTATTACATATTAAATACTTGCTATGTGCCAGATGTTCTGCATGCACTTCAGCTCTAGCTATTGTACACGAAATCCTTAGAACATCATATAAAGCAAACAGTATTATCTTTTATTTTTTTTAATCAATTAAGCTAAGGCTCTGAGCTTCCCTGGTGGTTCAAGTGATAAAGTATCTGCCTGCAGTGCAGGAGACTGGGTTCGATCCCTGGGTTGGGAAGATCCCCTGGAAAAAGAAATGAAAACCTACCCCAGTATTCTTGCCTGGAGAATTCCATGGACAGAAGAGTCTGGCAGGCTACTCTCCATCGCAGAGTCAGACATGATTGAGCACGCACTCACACTGAGAAGTTAAATAAATTTACCACTGCCACACAGCCAGTACAGAGCAAATCCAGAATTAAAGCTCAGGTCACTTTAACTGTGATAACCCTCAAGCTGGGAAAGATTAAAGGTAGAAGGAGAAGAGGGCAACAGAGGATGAGATGTTTGGATGGCATCACAGATGCCATGGACATGAACTTGTACAAATTCCAGGAGATGGTGAGGGACACGGAAGTCTGGCATGCTGCAGTACGCAGGGTTATGAAGAACTGGACATGACTTGGTGACTGAACAACAACACTTTAACTGTAAAATCTTGATGCTTAGAAATTCCCTAACACCAAACAGACAAAAATACTTGCTTCCAAAAGTACAAGAAATTTGTCTTGGTTTTATGATTTGCAAAAAAAACATTTTTCATCCTTAAAATGTGTTTTGTGACTGATAAAATATTATACTCTAACAGCTTAACCACAACACACAGTTATCTATATTTGACCAGAAAATAAAATTCAACAAAAAATAAACTTTTGCCTAAAAAATAAACTAAATCTAGATCTTCCATGTGATGTAATTTCATTAGCTCACATTGGTCAACTTTAATTTTCCCTTTCTTTTGCAATTCATTTGCCCTCTACCTCAAAATAGTAATTATTGGATTTGTTAAAAATAGGAATATGACCTTACTCTAGTATATGTCTATCGCAAGAACATTTAGACCAAAATTAAGATGATTTATGATATATCAGTTCTCCAAGAGACATAATGTAACATTAACTATTCAAATAACTATAGAGTTGAAAATTTAATTTTTAGTCCGTTCAAGTTTTATCTAGAAGTTTCTTAAATCTCATACTATTTCATATGCTTTATTGAAATTCTCAGACACATTCACAATCTCACAAAAAAGTGGTGTGACCATGCTTTTTCAATGCTTCTAATAAAAATTCTATCTAAAAGGAAATGATAAGAATTCAAATTAATTCACTCTTTAAAATGCCAAGAAATTTCACACCTAGTGTCTCATTTGATTCTTATAGAAATCTTATAATATATAGTGTGATATTTATTTTACTTATAATTTAATGATGGGAACTTTGGAATAAGAAAAGCAGTTGATTGTCCTTTTGGTCTTTAATGCTTAGTGGAAAACCTGATGTCTTCCCTTCCAGATATTGCTCTCTACAATGTCTAAAAAATATGTTTGTTGGAGTCATGTTGTAGTGAAAATAGAATTAAATGGATATTAAAATGGAAGCCACTCTTTATTTTAGTATGTGCTAAAGAGTCAGAGGAGAAGGCAATGGCACCCCACTCTAGTACTCTTGCCTGGAAAATCCCATGGACAGAGGAGCCTGGTGGGCTGCAGTCCACGTGGTCGCGAAGAGTCAGACACAAGTGAACGACTTCACTTTCACTTTTCACTTTCATGCATTGGAGAAGGAAATGGCGACCCACTCCAGTGTTCTTGCCTGGAGAATCCCAGGGATGGGGGAACCTAGTGGGCTGCCATCTATGGGATCGTGTAGAGTCAGACACGACTGAAGCAACTTAGCAGAAAGAGTCAGAACTGTGATGTAGTGAAGGGAAAATTACTCTGATTGGTAGGAAGTTTGTGATTTCCCTGTACAGGAATCTTTCCACTTAGATTTCTCATAGATTTTCTTCATGTTAAGTATAACTCCATTAATACAATTGTTTAGATGTTGATTGTATGGTTCTGATATGAATCTCATCTTACTTCTCTTTCAATTTCAGATTCACATCGGTACCTTTCTGTCTTTTATGTGGTGACTTAATTATTGGGAGAGAGGAAATTTCAGAATGCTAAAGTTAATTCATTTGTTTAATTTCATTATAATTGATGTATAAGATTATATAAATTACAGGTGTACAATATAAGTGATTCACAATTTATAAGGTTATGCTTCATTTATAGTTTTTATAAAATATTGGTTATATTCCCTGTGTTGCACAATATGTTTTCATTTTCTATTATACATAATAGTTTGTACCTTATAATCCTTTATTCCTATATTTTCCCTCGGTTACCTCTCCCCACTGGTAACAACTAGTTTGTTCTCTGTATCTGTGAGTCTGCTTCTTTTTCATTGAATTCACTGTGTGTGGTGTGTGGTTAGCCGCACAGTCGTGTCCGACTCTTTGTGACCCCATGGATGGTAGCCCCCCAGGATCCTTTGTCCTTGGAAGTCTCCAGGCAAGAATACTGGAGTGGGTAGCCATTTCCTTCTCCAGGGGGTCTTCTCGACTCAGGGATCAAACTTGGGTCTCCTGCATTGCAAGCAGATTCTTTACCATATGAGCCACCAGGGAAGCCCGATAAATTCACTGATTTGTTGTAAATTTGAGATACCCCATATAAGTGATATCATATAGTATTTGTCTTTGTCTGACTTATTTCACTTACCATAGTACCCTCCAAGTCCATCTGTGTTCTTGCAAATTGCCCAGACTTTATTATTTATATGGGTAGTATCCCATTGTATAAATGTACCACTTCTTTTTTTATCCATTCATCAGTGTTATTTTATTGCTTACATTTTTATTGGAGCAGATTTGATTTAAAATGCAGTGTTAGATTCTTCTGTAAAGCAAAATGAATCAGTAATACATATACATCTATCCATTCTTTTTTATATCATGTTATTTATATAAAAATAAAACTATCAGACTAACAAGCTGTTTATGAAATTGATCTTTTAGCAGTAGTACTGAGCTAACAATAACGGAAGAATGTTTGCTGATTACTAACAGGTTCTTAATTTATTATATATATTTTTATGTAAAACTGCTTGAGGAAAAATTCCTGGGGTAATACTATAGGGCAAGATCAATATGATTTGTCTAGGCTTCCCTGGTAGTTCAGCTGGTAAAGAATCCGCCTGTGATGCAGGAGATCTGTGTTTGATTCCTGGGTTGGGAAGATCTCCTGGAGGAGGGCATGGCAACCCACTCCAGTATTCTTGCCTGGAGAATCCCCATGGACAGAGGAGGCTGGCTGGCAACAGTCCATGAGGTCGCAAAGAGTTGGACACAACTGAGCGACTAAGCACTCAATGTGTATGATTCCCCTGAGATACTTACGGAAAAAGATTAACATTGCAATGTTACAAAATGCCAACAATTTTGCTCTTAATAGAAAATCATTTATATTGGAATTCACTTTAGAAAAGACAAAAATGAATAAATGAGGACTGATCATGGCAACTTAATTAATAAGCTCATAAAAATAGTTTTGACACGATGGAGAATCAGTGTGAAGTTTTCTTCTTGGGAGGAGATAAAAGACTGAATTTACCCAGCTTTAAGGTAAACTTTTCATGTTTAAGGCCAACTTCCCTCATATATACTCATGAATTTGAGATACTATGAATTTCTGAAAATAAAGAAAACTAGACTGAACACAAGAAAGCTTGAACCATAGTCAAAATTCTGACACTAACTAGCATTATAACTCTGAGCCATTTAAAAAGTTTCTGGTTAACAATTTCGTTGGAAAACATGAGGAAATTAGGCCATATTATCTCTAATATTTCAGTCAGCTATGAAATTATGTTTTCTATTTGACTAACATTTTGTGATATTCTCTCTACTTAATTCAGACGTAATCAGGCAGTCAAGAAGAAAAGGTGGTATACAATTTTTCCCCTTTCTCATCCTGTCAGGCTAGTAACATTTTTATTTTATTCTATAAATGACATTATGAAAAAAATATTTTGTTTTCATAGTTTGAGTATGTTAACAATCAGTGAGGAGTCATTGATTTGAAACTGCACATGATAGATGAAAACATTTGCTAAGGTCAAGAATATTCTTTAACTTTTTTAGAGTAATTATAATGCCTTCCTTTTAAAGGATATAGCTGTTATATGACATCCAAAATGGATCCTTAGCCTTTTTCTGTATTGTCCTGGTCAGTTAAAAATGAAAGGTGGTTTAATTAAAATGATTGAGAATTAACTTAGGAGTATAATTTTAAAATGGAGATATAATATTAATATATTTGGTATTTTTAAAACCTCATTTCCACTTTAGTAGGCAGTTATTTTAAAATAACAGAAAAGTACAGTGTGTAATTAAAAGAAATGACTTTCAGTACATATAATTTCTTGGTGTTTTACTCCTTTCCTGTTAGCTCATATTTATTCCATTTTGTTTCTTCTAGGTATTATTATTAAGTGCAAACTAAATGAAATAAATAATACATAAAACATTAAGCATTATGAAATTCACTTAAAGCTATTGAATATTAGTAATGACCAAAATAGGCATACAATAAAGTCCAAACCAAATAAATTTTTTGCAATAATTTTAAAATGACTAAGCAAATGTACATAAAATACGATTCCATGAACAGTATTACTTAATAGAAATTAAAAGGGACCTGTTTATTTCTTTTTGAGTAGGTATGTTTATCCTTTTTAGAGAGTCAGAAAGGGGAAAAGTTAGAGTAAGTGTAAAGTTTATGGAATTTAGAAAGATCAAGAAGCATTAACATGATAAACTATTAATTCCCTGTTCAATCAAAATTTCTGGGATTAAAAAATTCTAATTTAGATGGACCTATTACTTTGAAACTATATAAGTACATATTTAATTGTTTAAAATCCTTTCTATGATGATACACATATTAGACTAATTAAAATTAAAGGTACCCTAATAATATAAAGTGTTGGCAGTGACACAGAACATCAATAACACTCACATATTGCTCATGGGAATATAAAACAGTACAACCACTTTGAAACACATTTTGGTAGTTTCTTAAAAACCTGGATATATACCTATTTTGTGATGCAGCTGTCTTACTCCAAAGTATTTATTCCAAGAAAGAGAAGGTATATTACACAAATGATTGCCTTTATTCAAAATAGCAAAAATAAAAAACTTGAAACAGTCAAAATATCTATCAGTAGGTGAATGGATAAATTATGGTACATTTATATAATGAACTGCTACTCACAATTAAAAGGAACAAACTAGTAACATGCCCAAAACTGAACCAGAGGATCACTGTGCTGACTGAAAAAAGTCAGAAATAAATAAGTAACTAATACATAAATCCATTTATTTAGAGTTTAAAAATATGGAAAGAAAACCAAAGTGACAGATGGCAGAAAAGTGGTGATGAAGGATGGGCATGGAATATGTGATGGCAAAAGGGTACCAGAAGAGTTTTGGGAGGACGAGAATGGTCAGTACCTTGGATAAGGTAGTGGTTTCTGAGATGTATATATTTGTCAAAATTCATTTAATTTATACTTTAAATATGTGCATCTTTTTTATGTTATACCTAAAGTTAAAAAATACACATCTTCCTCATGTGTTCTTTAATTAAACATTACCATAATTAAACTCTCAATGCTATACTATATCCATAATAAGATAACAGTCTGCATGTCTTTCATTCTATTTCCTACTCTTTGCAGAAACCATATTGAAGATAGGATAAAATCACCTACTTTATATTTCTAACGGTTTCTTAAATTGTAGAGAGCATTTCCCATTCAATCAAAGTTTAAGACAACTTTAAGCTTAATGTCCTAGTACCTATCCAGATAATAGTTCAGTAAAATTTTATACGGGGAAATAAAGTGCCATTCCATTTGAAACAATGACTGCTGTGAATTGCTTAATTACTTCTTGATACACATACATCATTGTCCATTTGTTTCTCAGTTCTCTTTAATGTGTACTGAAATCTTACCATTGCATAACTTCGGCATGTCTGCCATAGCGAGTGACTTCATATTACAGAGAAATAATTGGGCTTTCTCACCCTCTAACTGCATTTGACAGGCCTTAAGATGGAAATACTTTTATAGCATCATAAAGTTGATATTGTTCCCTAGTGGCTTTAAAAGGATCTCCCTCTTACTCCTATTTAGTTATTTACTAAATTGAACTTTTTCTTTGGGTTTCACCATGACTCCATTAACTTCTGAATACCAGGCTTCATCCTATTCTCAGTTAAACTGACTGGAATATCCAGTTTCCTTTCCTGTCCACTTGCTGTTTTTCTCTGTAGGCCAAAGTCAATAATTTGCTTCTACAGTATAAACAATAGGTGATTTTTAACTGCCTTTCTGACCTTATTTATTAAAAATAATGTTAACTTTCCAGATTGTGATGTTTCTTGGCAGGTAATCAGAAATAACATTTTTACTACTTCATGATCATCAAATATATGGACTAAAGTTTTTGTAGTCATGATGCAGTAGTAAAAATGGGAGGAAATTATCAGGAATTTTGGTGACTTCCTCCCTGGAATTAAAACAACACAGATTCATTTTGATATATGGCAAAACCAATACAATATTGTAAAGTTAAAAAAAAAAAAAAAAACAGCAACATGACAGTAGTAAACAGCAATTGTGAATCCTTGGGCCAGTCCCTTTACCCATATTTGCTTCAGTTTCCTCAGAGGAGAAAAGAAAATAAAGTAATATGAAATTAGTTCATGTATATGCAGGAATGGTGAAGGACAGGGAAGTCTGGCGGGCTGCAGTCCATGGGATCACAAAAAGCCAGACACAACTGAGCGACTGAACTGAACTGATAATAAGGAATAAGATTACATGAGTTAATCTTACAGGAAGAAGGAATAAGATAAGGAATAAGGAATAATAAGGAATAAGATTACATGAGTTAGTAGATACGCAGCAAGAAGGTAACTGTTACACAATGGGGACTAAATATCAGCCACTATTATTAGTTAAACATGAGGTATATGCACTATGTAAATCACATACAAAAATTTTGTTTTTAATTATCATGATTATGCCCAATGGGATGTAGACTAAACATATGTCATACTCTCTTTCGTAAATCCTGAAAAAATTTCATATTAAATATGTGAAATAAAATTATTACATCCTATGTTTCATAAGAATGTCACAAAGCATAATAATAAATTGCTACTGGTAGACATTAAACACTGCAACTCTATCTCAGGGGAGTGATTTTGATGTTTGTAGCAAAACAGTGTGTGTGTGTGTGTGTGTGTGTGTGTGTGTAGATTGGGTGATTCTATAGATATTTATTGAGAAAATATTGTGAAATACATCATTGTTTATAATGGTGAAAAACTGTAAAAACTAATGTGATATTATTGATAAGATGTAAACATGAAAATCTGAAACATGAATGCAGATTTTTAATAGAAAAAAATGGAGAATATATTAATAATACAATTTAAGTCTATTTTTATATAGATTAAAGTAAGTTTACGAATTTTGATAAACTAGACATGTGTTCTTGACATAAGTGTTTTGGTGGGTTAACTTAGTACTTCTTATTTGTAAAAATTATAAAACAGGAAAAATAAATAAAAAGAATAATTTTTAAATTATTTTATTGTTTTCTTTTTCAATTCTTTTCTGATTTTGTTTAGCCTATATAAACAAAGGGAAAGTGAAGTTACAATTTAGATATTTTATAAAATCCAGATACTTTAAGAGATACTTTAAAGAGATAGATAAGTGAATTCTTCAAGATTAGTTGTTGATTTCTACACAGATGAGTTTCATATGACATTGTCTGTTGCATTAACTGAAAACAAAATCAGTACCAACTCTTTCTGATTGATAAGGGCTATTACCTGTTTTCACATTTTCCACTCCATTTCCTTCCATCAAGAATGGGTAAAAAATCAAGAAAACTGATTCCAATCCCACAGAGAAGCAGATCAGCTACTGAGTAAAAGTGTGACTTCTAGGAAGAAGCCAGAGTCAAAAAAGTATATTCCAGTGTTGGGCAAAAAATCCCTTTTATGTAATTTGCTTTTCACTTTTGAAGGAGCTATGAAGTGTCTTTGTATTGCAAGGAGGGAATTTGAAATTTACGTTGGTTTGTTGGAGTAAAAATAGACAAACTATTTTCTTTCATTTAGTTTGTAATTTTTCCAACTTCCTACTACAAAAATCTAAGAGAAATATAAAAAAGTAAAGGAAACAGTATTGATAGACACCATGTTTCCATCATCCAGCTTCTTTATTTAGCAATTTGTGGCCAATCTTGTGTCCTCCATATTCTCTCACTTTGTTAGCTCACTTTCTCTTGGATACTTCTGAAGCAAATCCTAGATATTTATACTGTGCCATCCGTAAATATTTCAGTGTGCTGTGTAAAAGATAAGGGCACCTTTCTTTTTCACGGCAACATATTCAAAATATCATTATTGCAGGGAATTTTCTTTTGCTTTGACCTTAATTTACTAATGCTAATATGCCTATCTTAACAATTAAATCTAGCTTATAGGATTTCAGTATTTAGACTGCATTAATTTCCTCTAGTAGTATAGACCGTTGATATTATTTTATTGCAGGCTTCACAAAGAGGTTAGCTGTCCAATAATATCTCAAACTTGATTTCAGAAGTTCCTACCCAAGCCTCCCTATACATCCTACTGATAGTGGTCATGAACAGCATCTGAAGATGTATTAGTTATTACAAAGCTTAATAATTGGCATGCCACTCATCTCGTTAATGAAACCTCAATAGTTCCCAGTTTCTTACTGAATAAAATGCAAATTTTTGCTTATAATTAAAAATTCTCCTTGATCTGCCTATTAAGTGATTTCCCACCATTTCAAAGATAAAAGCTGATTTCTTTACTTTGTTATCAGAAAGTAATTTCCCAAACTCTAGGTTTTTATTCCTGGGGATTGACTGATTTCTTTCCAAACTTCATATGTAATTATGTAAAAGGACCTATACTACTTGATAGCTTTCTCAATGTTTAATGCAAATACTAGACACAAAACAGACAGTAAATATTTGTTGAACACTCAGGATAATGCTCAATTGAACAAAATACTGGTTTTCTGTTAGTGGCAGGTGCTTGCCTGCTCCATCATTTTACTATTCTGCTTAAAAGCAACACAGAAAAAAACTTCGGGGACTTTGATTTCCAGATGCTTCTGCTCTGCTTGGAAATATGAAAAGCCATCACGATTCACCATACCAATATTTCATCCAGGGCAGTTCTCTCAAAGGGGCTACAAAGCAAGGGTCATTTACCTTTATCATACAGTGTTGTTTTCTTACTAAAGACCAAGAATTAAGTTCCTGATTTTCAACAGAGGAAACACTAGTTATTTTAGGAAAGTCACAGTTTATAGTGAAAAGCCAACTTTACGATTTAATGAACATTTTTATCTCACTGAGTATATATTCTTCTTCACTTTAAAATGTTATTTTAAAATTATTTTAAATAAGGCCTCACAAATAGCTGAGAAAAGAAGAGAAGCACGAGGCAAAGGAGAAAGGGAAAGATATACCCAACTGAATACAGAGTTCCAGAGAACAGCAAGGAGTGTTAAGAAAGCCTTCTTAGGTGACCAATGCAAAGTAATAGAGAAAAACAATTGAATGGGGAAGACTAGAGATCTCTTCAAGAAAATTAGAGATTCCAAGGGGGAATATTTAATTCAAAGATGGGCAAAAATGGCACGAACCAAACATAAACAAAAGAGATTAAGAAGACATGGCAAGAATACACATAAAAACCTGTACAAAACAATTCTTCTTTTTAATATAAATTTATTTATTTTAATTAGAGGCTAATTACTTTACAATATTGTATTGGTTTAGCTATACATTGACATGAATCCACCACAGGTGTACATGTGTTCCCTATCCTGAACCCCTCTCCCACCTCCCTCCCCATACCATCCCTCTGGGTCATCCCAGTGCACCAGTAATGACCGACCTGGAAAACCACGAGTGTGTGATGAGTCACCTAGAGTCAGATATCCTGGAGTGTGAAGTCAAGTGGGCCTTAGGAAGCATTACTACAAACAAAACTAGTGGAGGTGATGGAATACCAGCTGAACTATTTCAAATCTTAAAAGATCATGCTGTTAGAGTGCTGCACTTAATATGCCAGCAAATTTGGAGAGCTCAGCAGTGGTCACAGGACTGGAAAAGGTCAGTTTTCATTTCAATTCCAAAGAAGGGCAATGCTACACTACACAATTGCAACGACTACAAATGCAACCACTACACAACTGACTCATTTCACATGCTCACAAGGTAATGCTCAAAATACTCTAAGTGGGACTCTAACAGTACATGAACCGAGAACTTTCAGATGTACAAGTTAGATTCAGAAAAGGCAGAGGAACAGGAGATCAAATTATCAGCATCGGTTGGATCATAGAAAAGGCAAGAGAGTTTCAGAGAAACATCTACTTCTGCTTCATTGAGTACACTAAAGCCTTCGACATTATGTGTTGCAAAAAACAGCAGAAAATTCTTCAAGAGATGGGAACACCATACCACCTTATCTGCCTCCTGAGAAATCTGTATGCCTGTCAAGGATCAACAGTTAGAACTGGACAGGGAAAAACAGACTGGTTCAAAATTGGGAAAGGAGTATGTCAAGGGTGAATATTGTCATCCTGCTTATTTACTTATTTTCAGAATTTATGTTGTACACTGTGCTTATTTACTCAGTCATGTTCAATTCTTCATGACTCCATAGACTGCAGCCCACCAGGTATCTCTGTCCATAGGATTTACCAGGCAAGAACAAAGGAGTGGGTTGCCATTTCCCTCTCCAGGGGATCTTCCCAACCCAGGGACCGAACCCAGGTTTCCTTCACTGCAGGCAGATTCTTTACCATCTGAGCCTAGAGTACATCCTGCAAAACACGGGGTTAGAAGAATCACAAGCTGGAATCAAGATTGCCAGGAGAAATATCAATAACCTCAAATAGGCAGATGAACCACCCTAATGGCAGAAAGTGAAGAGGACTCATCAAGAAAGAACCTCTTGATGAAAATGAAAGAAGAGAGTGAAAAAGCTGGCTTAAAACTCAGCATTCTAAAAAAGAAAATCATGGAATCCAGTCCATCACTTCATAGCAAATAGATGGGGAAACAATGGAAACAGTGACAGACTTTATTTTCTTGAGCTCCAAAATCACTGTGGATTGTGGCTGCAGCCATGAAATAAAAAGACTCTTGTTCCTTGGAGGAAAAGCTATGACAAACCTAGACAGCACATTAAAAAGCAGAGACATTACTTTGCTGACAAAGTTCTGTCTAGTCAAAGTTGTGGTTTTCCCATTAGTCATGTACAAATGTGAGAATTGGACTTTAAAGAAGGCTGAGTGCCAAATAATTGATGCTTTTGAACTGTAATGTTGGAGAAGATTCTTTATAGTCCCTTGGACATCAAGGAGATAAACCAGTCAATCCTAAAGGAAATTAACCCTGAATACTCACTGGCAGGACTGATGCTGAAGCTGAAGCTCCAATACTTTGGCCACCTGCAGGAAGAGCTGATTCACTCGAAAAGACTCTGATCTGTAGGAGACTGTGGACAGGAGGAGAAGGGGATAATAGAGGATGAGATGGTTGGATGGCATCACTGACTGGACATGAGATTGAAAAAACTTTGGGAGACAGTAAAGGATAGGGAAATCTGGTGTTCTGCAGTCCATGTGGTCGCAAAGAATCAGACAACGATTGAGCGACTGAAAAACAAAATTTTTCATTCCTGAAAATTGTCATTTTATTTTTTATAATTAATTTTAAACTCAGTCCAATGGATATTAAAAAATGAGAATGATAGATTATTAATAAAAAATATTTGAGAAAATTAATGGTTCACAATTTACATCTTCATTTATAGCTAAAGAATACAGTTTATTATACTAATGGCAGAGGACACACGTACTCACAGTTTGTTGCAAAATGATGGACTGTGGAAAAACTAAGTTGCTACACTCTGCTTTTACTATCTTTAATTAAGAAAAAATCACATAAAATCACTCTAAGCAATATGATTTAGCAGCAACTTAAACACCTAAAACATTTTAATAAAAACAACCAGAGTAACATTTTTATTAATAGCTTGAAATAATTCTAATTATTCCAGGATCATTATGATGCAAACTTTGTTTTCTCTCTAACATTTTTAAAAGGAAAACTATTATCCCTGTTGTAGTGAACTTTGCTTTCAAAGTGATCAGCTTAATGGAAAAAATCAGGCTTTGTGGAATTGAGTTCTAACATATCCTTGAATAAGACTTCCCTTGTGGCTCAGACGGTAAAGCGTCTGTCTACAATGCAGGAGACCTGGGTTCGATCTCTAGGTTGGGAAGATCCTCTGGAGAAGGAAATGGCAATCCACTCCAGTACTATTGCCTGGAAAGTCCAATGGACAGAGGAGCCTGGTAGGCTACAGTCCATGGGGTCGCAAAGAGTTCGACACGACTGAGCGACTTTACTTACTTACTTATATCCTTGAATGGACATCTTAGCTAATGATCTGCATTGAAGCAATCTTCTTAGGATCATCTACTAAATTCAGTAAAGTTAGGGAAATAGACAGGCTGGTCCAAGATCATAGATGTGTTAACACTGTGATGTTTTAGGGGTAAATATTTCACATACTTCAGTTCAGTCGCTCAGCCGTGTCTGACTCTTTGCGACCCCATGAATCACAGCACGCCAGGCCTCCCTGTCCATCACCAACTCCCGGAGCTCACCCAGACTCACGTTCATCGAGTCAGTGATGCCATCCACCCATCTCATCCTCTGTCATCCCCTTCTCCTCCTGCCCTCAATCCCTCCCAGCATCAGTCTTTTCCAATGAGTCAACTCTTCGCATGAGGTGGCCAAAGTACTGGAGTTTCAGCTTTAGGATCAGTCCTTCCAAAGAAATCCCAGGGCTGATCTCCTTCAGAATGGACTGGTTGGATCTCCTTGCAGTCCGAGGGACTCTCAAGAGTCTTCTCCAACACCACAGTTCAAAAGCATCAATTCTTTGGTGCTCAGCCTTCTTCACAGTCCAAATCTCACATCCATACATGACCACAGGAAAAACCATAGCCTTGACTAGACAGACCTTTGTTGGCACATACTTAGCAGATGTTAAATTTGGTTTTTAACATAAGTGACTCAGGGCCCTGCGCTGTCTCAAGTTGTGGATATTAATCGAGTTGCCCTAGGATGAAAGTTGACATAATATTCTGAGTATATAGAAGGCACCAAGAAAAAACAGGATTTTGGAATTCTAAGACAAATGTTTGTACTTGATTTAGTGCAGTAGGGTCATTTTTATGAAGGATTTTTACTGGTATGGTCCTCAGATTAAGCAGGCTTAGGACTGCTGTTATACTACTGAGTTATGTGACCCAGCATAAGTGTGGAAAAAATCCACTAGAAAGATTTAATTCTTAGGTTTAACATTAGGCCCCTAGATTATTGTTGTCATGCAAGCAAGCAAGATGTATAACATTTATACTGGGAAAGTAGGATTCTTAAAAATAATAGAAAATCTGCTCTAATTTATTCATAGTTCCATGTTGGGACTCAACCCACCCAAGCACTATATGCAATAGCTTCTCAGTATTCTAGAATTATTGTAGAAGAGAGTGAGTCAGAAGAAAGACAAATCTCCAAGTCAATGTAGGAGGGAGCTTTGGAAAACGGATACATCTCTGGGCCAAGATGCAATATCCTTGCAATAGAAGACACAGTGACCAAACTGCAGGATAAGATCAGGGTCGAGTGTTTCCCAAGCATTTGAATCACAAAGTCAACCCCATAAGAAAGAATTTCCAGAAGAAACCATTCATTATCAGAAAATTTGTCACTGCCAGTGGGCAATGCAGGCAGATTTCTAGGAAAGAGGTGGATAAAAACTAATCAGGGAAACAGCGATCTGCCAGCAGTTACTTCTTCACACAGCTTCAACTTGCAAAAATAAAAGCAAATAATAGTAACAGGTTACAGAAAGTTTGTTAGGCTAAATAGCTGAGTTTAATTTAGGGCAAGTTTCGCTAAATCAACAATGCTAGAAAGTGGCTTATCTGGAATTGAAATTCAGCAATCACTCCAAAGCCTGCTCTTAAAGTCAAACCTTATGTGTATTTTAATTTCATAACATATTCATATTACTGTGTTATATACTTTTCAAAGAGATTGCATACAAATTATTTCTTTGGGAATTATTATATGTATGAAGTGATCAAATCATATTACTATGTCCATTTTAAAGATGAAAGAATTGGGTCTAACATAACAATATCTTTTCTGAGTTCACAAAGGTATAATTTTCAAACAATAAAGTAGAATTCAGCTTTTCTCTTTCCTCAGTGTTTCTGTTCATTTGACATAAAGGCTGGCAGACTTTTATTTAAATGACTAGATAGTAAATGGTTTAAAGATTTCAGGAAAGAGGCAAAATTGAGGATATTATAAAGGTACTTATACAATAATTTTAGATGTAGCTGTTAAAAAATATAACAGCTTTCTTTCTTTGTGGTCTATACAAAAACAGACAGTAGATCGAATATGACCCTCTGGCCATAGTTAGCAACCCAGATTATACCAACACTTGTTTGAATGGTTATTTTCAATAGCAACTTAATCTAACAGTGATGAATTGAATAGTGTTACATCATTCTTCATCTCTTTGACTCACTTAATTTGTGTCATATGTAGGAGAAACAACAGAAATCCTGATTTATAGAGAAGACATTATGAAATAATATAGTAATATCCATAAACTTATAAAATAATGTTTATAATTTATATTTCTATATTATATATACATTAATATACATTTATTACAGTTTTAAGAAACTGTCAAATCTAACTTCTTCCAAAATAAAATTATCATGACTTGCATTAAAATCAATTTATGTCTAATTCTTTTTCTCTGTAGGTAAAATCTGTGGATAGTGCACCTTAGAATTTCCTAAAATAGACCATAGGCATTCAGCTATCTGAAATTTCCACAATGACAACATGATTTCTGTATGTGATATTTCCAGACAATAATGACTTTGTGTTAACTTTAATTATGATGCTTTATTAGAATAATATAGGCAGGAAGTATAAACTCATAAACATACAAAAGCAGAGCGGTTTAATATATTTTTTCCTCAGAAAGAATTTGACCTCATCACGTTAGGCTTTGGAAAAAGATGTTTTACTCAGATAAAAATAAATGAAAATTATTTTTCAATAAAAAACAGAAAAATGTCAATATGTTCTTTAATATAACAATTAAAACTACTCATTTTGTCTTCCCACTTTTCCAGACCTTTGTATCTTCCATCAATAAATGATGAAGACAGTGACAGTAATTATTGGTAACACAACGGAAATGACATTTAAAAATACCTAAAAGAGGATTATAGTTTTGCAACAAGCTTTTAATATTTTTTATCTTGGAACATTCAAGACAATACCACAGTTTTTTAGAGAAAAGTTTATTGACTGAACATTTTTTGTAGATAAATGGGTGACCTTTACTTTCTCCTCTTATGTGTACACTTAGAAATTACCGAAGGGAGAAGAAGTGTCAATTTGTCATTCAGTAGTATGATACATGAATTGAAGTAATCTTTGGGAAGGCTTGAAATCTAAGTCAATATGAAAAACAAGAGATTCACTCAGAGAACAAGCTAACCACAAAAGTTTGCCAAATTGATGAGTTGCCTTTCTACACTGCAGCCTCTTCAAGGTCTTCTGTCTGAATATGGGCAAGCACAGCTTTGTGCAGAAACAATATGCGAGAAAGAGGCACTTTGGGTTTGACCTGAAACCCTTTTTCTACCCCCTCACTATGGACGTGAATGAACAGCTCTAGAACTTGAAGTGTTAGTTGATTTTGAACTTATTGCATTTATTTTTATTATTATTTTATTGCAATGTTAAATTGAAATTATAAAATATGTAGAGATAGTGTTATTTGTGCTATTTGTGTCCACCTATTTTGCTCATCAATATAAAATAGGAAAGTGGATGATCATTTCTAAATTATCATGATGGTTGACTCATGTACAAGGTGACCACATCCTTGCTCACAACACTTCTGGATGGATATATTTGCCAGTCTCATATGCATTTGGGGCTTCCCTGGTAGCTCAGCTGGTAAAAGAATCTGCCTGCAATGCAGGAGACTCCGGTTCAATTCCTAGGTTGGGAAGATCCCCTGGAGAAAGAATAGTTACCCACTCCAATATTCTGGCCTGGAGAATTCCATGGACTGTATAGTCCTTGGGGTCACAGTCGGACATGAATGAGTGACTTTCACTAGTATGCATTCAGGGAAATCAGTGAAGAAGGGAAGGATCAGTTTCAATAGATTGTGGTGTAATGACACTTTGAGAATAAAGTAAATGTCTTTATTTCTTTTGACACAAAAACAACAACTAGTGAGGGTGTTTTTTATATGTCAACTTGACTGGCTACGGTAATCAAACAGCAATTGAGGTGCTGCTATGAAGGCATTTATAGATGTGATAATTTGGGTGGGCTTAGTTCAAACATTTGATAAACTTTAAGAGCATAGCTGAGGCTTCCCTAAAAAAAAAAAAAAAAAGAGAGAGAGAGAAGAAAACAAAAGAAAAAATATATGTAACTTTTGGATAGCAGTGTTAGCCTGTCCCAAAGTTCCAGCCTGCCTTCTGATAGCCTACCTTGCAAATATTGGACTTGCCTAATCAAATCCAACATTTTAATAAGCCAATTATTGGCAATATAAAATTCTTTGTGTGTGTGTGTGTGTGTATATATATATATATATATATAGAGAGAGAGAGAGAGAGAGAGAGGTTATTTTTCTCTTGTGTAACATTGATTGATACACAGAGGCACTCACTTGATTAAAGATTTAAGAACCTTCTGCAAAATCCTCCAAGGGAAAGTGAATCTTTTATAATGTTAACATCAAATACATATGGTTGGCTCACAATAACAACAACAATACAGACAGTAACAGCAACAAAAACTAAACACCTAGGGATCAAGAGTATAACATGAAACAGAATATGGAATAACAAATTCAGATATCGCCTACTAAAAAGCTGAAGTGTGGAAAAGACAGTCTTGGTGAATTTTTAGCTACTTTTCCACAATCTTTTTTCTTTACTTTTAATTTTTTTTACATTCAGATGTTTGCATTGCTGAGTAGTGTGGCATCAAATTCGAGTGTAACCTATCTCTACAAAGGCTATTCTCTGGACTCTACTCCTATCTGTGTTGGTGGTATTTAGAATTCTAAGATCATGCCCATGACCCTCAGTCTTTGTAACAGCAAGATAGTTTTTTGAAGTTACAGTGTTTTGTAATTGAGACTACAACTCATGGTAAATAAAAGATTACCCAGTGAGCCTAAGCTAAGCTAAAGCAACATTTAAAAGCAGAGCATTTTCTTCAACAGGGAGCAGGAAAGGAAGTCAAAGATTTGAAAATTCAGAGTTGTTCCTGGCCTAAAGCTGAAGGAGGCCTTGTGGGAAAGAGCTAAAAGATCTATCTGGGCTTTGCTGGTAGCTCAGGAGATAAAGAATATGCTGACAATGCAGGAGACCCAGGTCACATTCCTGGGTCCGGAAGATCTCCCCGAGAAGTTAATGGCTACTCACTCCAGAATTCTTGCCTGGAGAATCCCATGGACAGGGGAGCCTGGTGGGCTGGGCTCCATGGGGTCGCAAAAAGTCAGAGAAAACTGAGCAAGTAACACTTTGATTTTTCAATATCTGAGAAAGACTCTCAGACGACAGGCAGTGAGAAAATGGGACCTCAGTCTTACAATGAGAATTTATTCTGCTATCAACCTGAATGAACCTGGAACCCATCCCTCTGTTAAGGAACCACCTTGACTTCTGCCATGTGATACCCTAGTCAGAGTTCAGCTGAGACTACCTAGAATTCTGGAATATGACGTATGAGATAATAAATGACTGTTCATTTATGCCACAAAGTGTACAGTAATTTGTTGCATAGCATAAGGAAACTAACACTGTCCATAGCTAAATATTTGAGTCTCTCTAGTACTGAGAATGGACTTCCCCGGTAGGTCAGCTGGTAAAGAATCCGCCTGAAATGCAGGAGACCCTGATTCCATTCCTGGGTTGGGAAGATCTCCTGAAGAAGGGATAAGCTACCCACTGTAGTATTCATAGGCTTCCCTGGTGACTTAGATGGTAAATAATCCACCTGCAATGCGGGAAACCTGGGTTCGATCCCTGGGTTGGGAAGATCCCCTAGAGAAGGGCATGGCAACCCACTCCAGAATTCTTGCCTGGAGAATCCCATGGACAGAGGAGCCTGGCATGGTACCGTCCATGGAGTGGCAAAGAGTTGGACATGACTGAGTGACAAAGGATAGCACAATACTGAGAACTCATGTTAATTCTTGTTGAATCACAAATGCTCAGTACATTGCCCAGCACAAAATGTATGTTTAATACATTGTAGCCAGTTACTGAATGAAGGGATTGCCAGTGAAAGTGAAAGTTGCTCAGTCGTGTCCGACTTTTTGCAATCCTATGGACTATCCAGTCCATGAAATTCTCCGGGCCAGAACACTGGCCTATCCCTGCTCCAGAGAATTTTCCTGATCCAGGAATCCAACCAGGGTCTCCTGCACTGCAGACACATTCTTCATCAACTGAGCTATCAGGAATGCCAAAGGAGCCCTTAGAATCTGATCTTTAATGATTTTATTTAGACTCATCTTTCCCCCACATTTTGATAAGTGTTAACTCAATATAAGATATGTAGAATAAAGAGTAAGATGAGTATTTCCAGCTTTTAAGATGATGTCTCAGGCCATGTGCATTCATATCCCACATTATTTCTGTTATATGACACATTGTATAATTTAACATAACTAAATCAGAACTAGGGAAATTGAGGTAATATAGAAAGGCCTCTCAGTTTCCTTCATGAATTATAAAGGAATGAGATGGATCTAGATGGAGTTGTCCAGAAGTCTGGGCCTTCTCTAATTGTATTAATGCCAGTTAGTGTTCTACTCTGTGGAACGAGAAAATATATACAACTTGGAGGCCGTAGGGAGGAGGGGGTCCTCTGAATACTCAGCCCAGATTGGGAGGTGACCAATATGCTACTGGAGATCAGTGGAGAAATAACTCCAGAAAGAATGAAGGGATAGCGCCAAAGTAAAAACAATACCCAGTTGTGGATGTGACTGGTGATAGAAGCAAGATCCAATGCTGTAAAGAGCAATATTGCATAGGAACCTGGAATGTTAGGTCCATGAATCAAGGCAAATTGGAAGTAGTCAAACAGGAAATGGCAAGAGTGAATGTCAACATTCTAGGAATCCGTGAACTAAAATGGACTGGAATGGGTGAATTTAACTCAGATGACCATTATATCTACTACTATGGGCAGGAATTCCTTAGAAGAAATGGAGTAGCCATCATGGTCAACAAAAGAGTCTGAAATGCAGTACTTGGATGCAATCTCAAAAACGACAGAATGATCTCTGTTCGTTTCCACGGCAAACCATTCAATATCACAGTAATCCAAGTCTATACCCCGACCAGTAACGCTAAAGTAGCTGAAGTTGAATGGTTCTATGAAGACCTCCAAGACCTTTTAGAACTAACACCCCTGAAAGATATCCTTTTCATTATAGGGGACTGGAATGCAAAAGTAGGAAGTCAAGACACACCTGGGGTAACAGGCAAGTTTGGCCTTGGAATACAGAACGAAGGAGGGCAAAGACTAATAGAGTTTTGCCAAGAGAACGCACTGGTCATAGCAAGTACCCTCTTCCAACAACACAAGAGAAGACTCTACACATGGACATCACCAGATGGTCAACACCGGAATCAGACTGATTATACTCTTTGCAGCCAAAGATAGAGAAGCTCTATGCAGTCAGCAAAAACAAGACCAGGAGCTGACTGCAGCTCAGATCATGAACTCCTTACTACCAAATTCAGACTTATATTGAAGAAAGTGGAGGAAACCACCAGACCATTTAGGTATGACCTAAATCAAATTTCTTATGATTATACAGTGGAAGTGACAAATAGATTTAAGGGACTAGATGTGATAGACAGAGTGCCTGATGAACTATGGATGGAGGTTCGTGACATTGTACAGGAGACAGGGATCAAGACCATCCCCATGGAAAAGAAATGCAAAAAAGCAAAATGGCTGTCTGGGGAGGCCTTACAAATAGCTGTGAAAAGAAGAGAAGCGAAAAGCAAAGGAGAAAAGGAAAGACATAAGCATCTGAATGCAGAGTTCCAAAGAATAGCAAGAAAAGAAAGCGTTCCTCAGTGATCAATGCAAAGAAATAGAGGAAAACAACAGAATAGGAAAGACTAGAGATCTCTTCAAGAAAATTAGAGATACCGAGGGAAAATTTCATGCAAAGATGGGCTTGATAAAGGACAGGAATTGTATGGACCTAACACAAGCAGAAGCTATTAAGAAGAGATGGCAAGAATACACAGGAGAACTGTTCGAAAAAGACCTTCATGACCAAGATAATCCAGGTGGTGTGATCACTCACCTAGAGCCAGATATCCTGGAATGTGAAGTCAAGTGGACCTTAGAAAGCATCACTAGGAACAAAGCTAGTGGAGGTGATGGAATTCCAGTTGAGCTATTTCAAATCCTGGAAGATGATGCTGTGAAAGTGCTGCACTCAATATGTCAGCAAATTTGGAAAACTCAGCAGTGGCCACAGTGGCCACTGGAAAAGGTCAGTGTTCATTCCAATCCCAAAGAAAGGCAATGCGCGGAATGCTCAAACTACCACACAGTTGCACTCATCTCACACGCTAGTAAAGTAATGCTCAAAATTCTCCAAGCCAGGCTTCAGCATCACGTGAACTGTGAACTTCCAGATGTTCAAGCTGGTTTTAGAAAAGGCAGAGGAACCAGAGATCAAATTGCCAACATTCACTGGATCATCAATAAAGGAAGAGAGTTCCAGAAACACATCTATTTCTGCTTTATTGACTATGCCAAAGCCTTTGACTGTGTGGATCACAATAAACTGTGTAAAATTCTGATAGAAATGGGAATACCAGACCTGCTGACCTGCCTCTTGAGAAACCTATATGCAGGTCAGGAAGCAACAGTTAGAACTGGACAGGGAACAACAGACTGGTTCCAAATAGGAAAAGGAGTACGTCAAGGCTGTATATTGTCACCCTGCTTATTTAACTTATATGCAGAGTACATCATGAGAAATGCTGGGCTGGAAGAAGCACAAGCTGGAATCAAGATTGCCAGGAGAAATATCGATAACCTCAGATATGCAGATGACACCACCCTTATGGCAGAAAGTCAAGAGGAACTAAAAAGCCTCTTGATGAAAGTGAAAGAGGAGAGGGTAAAAGTTGGCTTAAAGCTCAACATTCAGAAAACTAAGATCATGGCATCTGGTCCCATCACTTCATGGGAAATAGATGGACAAACAGTGGAAACAGTCTCAGACTTTATTTTTTTGGACTCCAAAATCACTGCAGATGGTGACTGCAACCATGAAATTAAAAGGTACTTACTCCTTGGAGGGAAAGTTATGACCAACCTAGATAGCATATTCAAAAGCAAGAGACATTACTTTGCCAACAAAGTTTCGTCTAGTCAAGGCTATGGTTTTACCTGTGGTCATGTATGGATGTAAGAGTTGGACTGTGAAGAAGGCTGAGCACAGAAGAATTGATGCTTTTGAACTGTGGTGTTGGAGAAGACTCTTGAGAGTCCCTTGGACTGCAAGGAGATCCAACCAGTCTATTCTAAAGGAGGTCAGTCCTGGGTGTTCATTGGAAGGACTAATGCTAAAGCTGAAACTCCAATACTTTGGACACATCAAGTGAAGAGTTGACTCATTGGAAAAGACTCTGGTGCCTGGAGGGACTGGGAGCAGGAGGAGAAGGGGACGACAGAGGATGAGATGGCTGGATGGCATCACTGACTCGATGAACATGAGTTTGGGTGAACTTCGGGAGTTGGTGATGGACAGGGAGGCCTGGTGTGATTCAAGTCATGGGGTCGCAGAGTGGAACAGGACTATGTGACTGAACTGAACTGAAAGAATAAATGAATCCATTTGTGCAGGTGAATAATATCTCACATAAATTTCCTTTTAAAATTTAGGAAGATGTTAATTGTGAGTTAATTTTGGACATTTTAGAAACAATTTGACCAAGACAACTTTTGTTTGATTTTGTATTTCTTGAGGTTGGTTAACTTGTAAATGACTCCTAGTGAGAATTTTGAACAGCAGCTGCACTTAAAATTTTAACCTTAGGTCATCTGAGAATATTTTTTCATGTGAGAAAACACAGGACATCTCCCTACAATGGATATTTTATACAAATATTTGTAACACATTTTTCTTTATTGCTCAAAACACTAAGAAACTTCAACAATATTAAAATAAAACATGTGGAAAAGTTATCTTTCTTTAGTTCCCTGGTGGCCTGTATTCACTTCCTAACTTTATCATCCAGAGAAGGCAATGGCAAGCCACTCCAGTACTTTCGCCTAGAAAATCCCGTGGATGAAGGAGCCTGGTAGGCTGCAGTCCATGGGGTCACTATGAGTCGGACGCGACTGAGTGACTTCACTTTCACTTTTCACTTTCACACAATGGAAAAGGCAATGGCGACCCACTCCAGTGTTCTTGCCTGGAGAATCTCAGGGACGGCAGAGCCTGGTGGGCTGCAGTCTATGGGGTCGCACAGAGTCGGACACGACTGAAGTGACTTAGCAGCAGCAGCAGCAACTTTATCATCTATGTGGTCATGTCACTAAGTCATGTCTGATGCTTTGCGACTCCATGGACTGTAACAAGCAAGGCTCCACAGGGTTCTCCAGGGAAGAATGCTGGAGTGGGTTGCCATTTCCTTCTCCAGGGGATCTTCCTGGACCAGGGATCAAACCTGTGTCTCCTGCATTGGCAGGCAGATGCTTTACCACTGAGCCACCAGGGAAGCCCCATAGCCTCATTACTCTGACTGTGAGATGAGAATCTCATTCTCATTTTGCAACACGGCAATTCCTTTGCAGTGATATACCACCCTTGTTTTTTTCCATAAGAAATGTGAACCCTTCTGGGTTGTCTTAGGATAGAATTTGAATTCCTAATATTTCCATGTCTTTCACTGTCTTTTTGCAGATAATATAAGACTTGGACAGTGCTGGATATTTTTTCTGTTCTCAGCTTTGCTACTTAATAACTGCAAAGTTGGGAAAGTGATTAAATTTTTAAAACCTTAATCTTTAAGTTTGTAAAATGAAGATAGTGGCTACATTATTTAGGATCTTAGTTAATTTCAGTAAAACATTCAGAAAAGTTTCAGTAATAATTCTTAATGAATGGTAGCTATTTACTCTTGCTGTTATTATTACTCAGTTCAATTCAATTGCTCAGTAATGTCTGACTCTTTGTGACCCCATGGACTGCAGCACACCAGGCTTCCCTGTCCATCACCAACTCCTGGAGTTTACTCAAACTCATGTCCATCAAGTCGGTGATGCTATCCAACCATCTCATCCTCTGTCGTCCCCTTCTCCACCCACCTTCAATCTTTCCCAGCATCAGTTTCTTTTCAAATGAGTCAGTTTTTCGCATCAGATGGCCAAAGTATTTGAGTCACTAATATTAATATTGTTTTAATAACAAGTAGCAATATTTTATGAAAAAAATTGGTACACATATAAAAGGATCTGAAAAGGGCGCTGTCCAAACCTAACTTCAAAACACCATTTAATATGTTCACATTTTAGACCTTGGTGAGGGTACAGGAATTATTTTTTCTTGCTAAATAAAAAAAGGCGGGCTTTGCAGAATTTTAATGTTACTATTTTAACATTTATTATTCAGTAAAGTATGTTTCCAAAGGGAAACTGAGATCTCTGTATATCTGCAAGTCTCTGTATATTTAAACATTTTTCCTTCCTGTTAAAAGTAAATAAGTAAAAAAAAATCCATTTTTCATAAAAGGAAAACTGAATCATTTACTTTTCTTACCTCTGATGATCAAAACTGGAACCTAACTTGATATCACATAGTATATATATATATATTCATGAGCTTGAGAAATTTCTGTTCTGCTCCCATTAATGAAAACACAAGCATGATTTTAATTAGCCTGAATATATCTTGCAAAAGCATAAATCCCTTAATCAAATGTGAGAAACGAAGGCTGGTCACCTCCCCTTGCTAAATTTATACTCTCCTAAAAAAATCCTATTCTTTCCTCTAATTATGTCTTCTACTTAGAATTATAGTTTCTGTAACAAATATAAAATAATTGAAGATAAAATTAATCAAAGAAACACCTTTCATTTCTCAATATATAATACTATTTTAATAGTTATATGAATACAATTGCTTTTATATCTCCTTGGTAGGGGATATTTAAGTTGTCTATTCACAATTACAGGCACTTTAATTCTTGAATTGAGTAGATCTCCAATCAAAACCACTAGTATTTTTGAAGGATTTTACATTATCAAACTCACTGAAGCAATTATCACCCCCTCCTAGCAAGTCTGCAAATTCTTTCTCTTCTTTTAGTCATTGTAAGGAATTTTTTTATTTTTAGTAATGCGATCCCAACTTCCCCTAGAATCATATTTATTATGATGTGTTCCATTCTGATTTTTGAAGGGAAAATGCATGCTTATATCCACTTTTCTATTTAATCACATTGTTATTCCTTCTAGGGCTTCCTTGGTGGCTCAGTCGGTTGTGAATCCTCCTGCAGTACAGTAGAGCCGGGTACACTCCCTGCATCGGGAAGTTTCCCTAGAGAAGGAAATGACACCTACTCCAGTATTCCTTCCTGGGAAATCCCATGGACAGAAGAGCCTGAAGGTCTACAGTCCATGGGTTCCTAAGAGTCAGACACGACTGAGTGACTAAAGCACCATCCCATCTAGGACCAAATACACTTGCAATTTAAACCAACATATTTTCTCTGCTTTTGGAAAAAAATGTAAAAAATTACTAGGCATTATATCTAAACTAAGATTTTGGTTTCATTCACATGATGTAAAAGGGCACAGAAGTAAGTTAAATTCATGGAAGTAATATGAATGTCTCAGAATGCCAATTACTTAATTATTTGGTAAAATATTACATTTTGTGATGATGTTTGTTATTTCCACAAAGTTCAGTTCAGTCTCTCAGTCTTGTCCGACTCTTTGCAACCCCATGATTTGCAGCATGCCAGGCCTCCCTGTCCATCACCAACTCCTGGAGTTCACCCAAACTCATGTGCATCGAATCGGTGATGCCATCAAGTCATCTCATCCTCTGTCTTTCCCTTCTCCTCCAGCCCCCAATCCCTCCCAGCATCAAGGTTTTTTCCAATGAGTCAACTCTTCGTATGAGGTGGCCAAAATGTTGGAGTTTCAGCTTTAGTATCAGTCCTTCCAATGAACACCCAGGACTGATCTCCTTTAGGATGGACTGGTTGGATTTCCTTGCAGTCCAAGGGACTCTCAAGAGTCTTCTCCAACACCACAGTTCAAAAGCATCAATTCTTCGGCGCTCAGCCTTCTTCACAGTCCAACTCTCACATCCATACATGACCACTGGAAAAACCATAGCCTTGACTAGACGGACCTTTGTTGACAAAGTAATATCTCTGCTTTTGAATATGCTATCTAAGTTGGTCATAACTTTCTTTCCAAGGGGTGTCTTTTAATTTCATGGTTGCAATCACCATCTACAGTGATTTTGGAGCCCAAAAAAATAAAGTCTGAGACTGTTTCCACTGTTTCTCCATCTATTTGCCATGAAGTGATGGGACCAGATGCCATGATCTTCGTTTTCTGAATGTTGAGCTTAAACCAACTTTTTCACTCTCCTCTTTCATGTTCATCAAGAGGCTTTTTAGTTCCTTTTCACTTTCTGCCATAAGGGTGGTGTCATCTGCATATCTGAGGTTATTGATATTTCTCCTGGCAATCTTGATTCCAGCTTGTCCTTCTTCAAGACCAGCGTTTCTCATGATGTACTCTGCACATAAATAATCAGGGTGACAGTATATAGCTTTGACGTATTCCTTTTCCTATTTGGAACCAGTCTGTTGTTCCCTGTCCAGTTCTAACTGGTGCTTCCTTACCTGCATGTAGGTTTCTCAGAGTAACTCACCCTTAATTTTTAAACTGTCAGATATTTTTTCCCCAATATTTTGAGATGATTTATTTTTTATCTTTTATAAAACTTTGTTTGATTTACCTTACATTTCAAGCCCAAATGTGTGCCCTTCAGTGGTTTTCCCTTCTTCATTTACACACTTTATTCTGTACTCCAGATATTCTTTATATTTAATATGTCAGTACAGTAAAGAATGCCAAAGTCTTAATTCCAGGAAGACTGACCTCTTCTGAGTCCCAAACACATATACAATTTACACTATTTTTGTTCATATTTTACTTTATTTAAACAATGAACTTATTTTTGTTAAGATTTAATTTCCCAAGTGACACTTTAAAGGTTAATAAAAAATAAGTGAAAAATTAATATCTACTGATTAACTAATGATGGTGTGACTTTGATGCTATAAAGATACACTGATTTAAAGAATTAATTTGAGACAATAATTTAGAAATTATAAAACACATAAAAATGGCTCAAATTATTTCTCTATTTTGGATAAGAATCTCAATTTGTTAATAAGATAATGCAGAAAATCCACACACATATCCCCTTGCCTCCAACCTGAAAAGAGATGAATTAATACTCCTTTTTTTTTTTTTTGTACTTTGTAAGGACAAAAAGCAAATTGCTGAGTGGCTAGTAAAGGAAACTTATTTAGGCTACCTTACTGTTTGCTACAATGCATAATAATGCTATCTTTATTTTTCCAACATTCTTTTTTTTTTTTCTTTTTTCTTTAATAGAAAATTATTTAATTAGTATACATGTGTTCCCCATTCATATTACGTTAGAATTGGACAGATTGCCTCGTTCATATTCTCACTACTTTCATTCACAACAAAATAGATGCATGCCAAACTAGTTTCTGCTTTGTTTACAAACTATTTTAGCAAAAATGAGAGTTCATAATTCTTTAATAGCCAAGATGATTCATGGGAGAAGACTGTCTCTACCCCATTGTAAGAAACGGGTGGAATGCTAACTTATCATCTTTATTATATTTATGAATAAATAAAATGGAGTAATAACAGTTCATAAATCACACTAAAATTGTCAGATATGCATCTTCTGTTACAGTGTCACATAATGGTGCCATATTTTGTGACTTGAATTGCAATGTGCACAGAATATGGGAAAACAAGACTGTATACTCAATATCTTCTAGATACTGATCTTGATCTTACTGGTAAACTATATAAACAGAACATTTTCATGACAACCATGGAATTCTAACCTATAGACAATCTTAACATTTCATTTTGATGTCACTTGTGTTATATTGGTATGCAGCAGAAGTACCTGAAATTTAACAATAAAAAGGCAAATTCTCACTTTGCATAAGTATCATAGCTTATAAATTAGACTAATAATTTTGAAAAAAACAAGTTATTGGCTCAAATTTATTCCTGTGAGGTGGGGTATTATTAAACACATTATTAAACACATAGAGAATTTATGAAAAATAAGCATACTATTCTTAATTATTTTAATGATTATTTCTTTTTAATTTAATTGCTATTCAACAAGGGATTTAATGTTTAATATTACTAATGAAATTAAATAAAAAATGATATATAGCACCATTAAAGTAGCACATTAAAAAAATGCTAGTGCTAAAAATAACTCTACTTAGTAGGTACCAAGGGATGCATATGAAAACCATATTTCACAAGATAGTCTTTCTATTGAAAACTACTACACTATGAGGCATATTAGTTCCTTTCTCCTATAGACATATAAGTACAAAGCATGTTGTTTTTCAAATTATAAATTATACTCTTTATCAGATATTAAAAGTTGTGGCTATATAGCAGAACAGAATAATTTGAAGTATTTTTTGCTTTACCATATATGGAAACAAAAACAAAACTTTTGCTTGACCTGCTTGAATTGCAATAACAAAATTGCCCGCCATTTTGAATGCATTATCCATATGCCAATTTAAAATAATCTTTAAAATGATTGAAATGAGGGTGATAATTTATATCATACATGAAAATACAGGCACATTCTTGGAGATGGAAGAGAATAAACAAAATACAGCTATTTCAGAGGATATTTTAGAGATTCTCTAAACTCTTATGAATATAGGTACTTTTTAATTTTAATAGTCCTTTAAAAATCATCATTAAGGGTTAGCCATTTACTGTCTTAAGGACCGCAGAAAATTATGTATTTCACATATAAGATTATACTGAAAAAACTAAAAGGAAAGATTACTGCATTAAATGTGTTTAGTTGATATTCTGTCTTAATGAACATACCAGTCATTTTGTTTGATTTTTTAATTTATTTTTTAATCGTTTTTGGATTTCAAATCAATAGCAAACATTTTCTGTGAATTTTAATTATTTTCCAGAGAGTTGTATATAATAATGATATTTTTCACAAAGCCATTTGGAAATATTTCCCATACAATCCTGAAAGCAACTTTGAGATATAAAATCATAGAATTAAGTAAGCCATTTCCTAGACTTATAGTGGCAACATAAAAATTTAAAGAACTAAAAATAATAAAAGTGTTTGGTACATTAAATATGTTCTTATTTTCTACCAATACCTGCCGGGAGAAATATCAATAACCTCAGATATGCAGATGACACCACCCTTATGGCAGAAAGTGAAGAGGAACTCAAAAGCCTCTTGATGAAAGTGAAAGTGGAGAGTGAAAAAGTTGGCTTAAAGCTCAACATTCAGAAAATGAAGATCATGGCATCCGGTCCCACCACTTCATGGGAAATAGATGGGGAAACAGTGGAAACAGTGGCAGATTTTATTTTTCTGGGCTCCAAAATCACTGCAGATGGTGACTGCAGCCATGAAATTAAAAGACACTTACTCCTTGGAAGGAAAGTTATGACCAACCTAGATAGCATATTCAAAAGCAGAGACATTACTTTGCCAACAAAGGTTCATCTAGTCAAGGCTATGGTTTTTCCTGTGGTCATGTATGGATGTGAGAGTTGGACTGTGAAGAAGGCTGAGCGCCGAAGAATTGATGCTTTTGAACTGTGGTGTTGGAGAAGACTCTTGAGAGTCCCTTGGACTGCAAGGAGATCCCACCAGTCCATTCTGAAGGAGATGAGCCCTGGGATTTCTTTGCAAGGAATGATGCTAAAGCTGAAACTCCAGTACTTTGGCCACCTGATGCAAAGAGTTGACTCATTGGAAAAGACTCTGAAGCTGGGAGGGATTGGGGGCAGGAGGAGAAGGGGACGACAGAGGATGAGATGGCTGGATGGCATCACTGACTCGATGGACGTGAGTCTGAGTGAACTCTGGGAGATGGTGATGGACAGGGAGGCCTGGCGTGCTGCGATTCATGGGGCCGCAAAGAGTCGGACACGACTGAGCGGCTGATCTGATCTGATCTGATAATTACTGAGGTTTTACTATTAGTAATACCCATCTCCTGCATACGGCTACTTTAGATAGTGTTCAGGGACCTCATAGGTGTGGCTAAAAGGAAATTTTACTCATGTACAAGTCCTTGTATGTTTCAAACATTCTAACTTGCTTGCTACCCTGTCCAGTAAACTAGAGGCATCATCTCAAGTCCACAGTTTGCTAATAAAAATGTCATCAGTAATTCAATGTTACTGCAGTTTTATTGTTTGATATAAAAATAAAACAATATTAATGCAAGTGATCAAACACCAAATGCCATTTCTTCAGACTCAGAATGATGTTTTATAGAGAGACTCTCCTAAGGTACAGTATTTTTTGAACAACATGAACAGCAACATTTTATCAGTGTCATGGCTATATTTTTGATAGTGAATGATATAAACAGGGACAAGGAAAACTAGATAAGGCCCATAAATTTTAAGACAACACACAGAAATGTAACTCACATTTTACTGAAGTTTACTTGGAACTAAATTGGTTGACACTCTTATGTCCTATAATCCCAGTAAGCACACAGACATGCAACACAAGTAACAAAATTCCATCCATTAAAATAACTGTTAATCCGTAGTCCCAACAGTGCGATTTATTATTAAATTGATATGACCAATTTTAGTTCATACAGATGAAAGTGAAACAAATGTCTACAATTTTATAAGCTGATATGACAAATTTTAAATAAAGCAAAAAAATGGCAGTCACTAATTTCTGCCTTTTAAAAAGTAAATCTGTAGGTTTGAAAACTCATTTGCTTATTTGCTAAAAAAGAAAAAAAAACTTTAAGTATCACTGTAGGATATTTGGCTTAATTATCCTAAATAACATTTACTATATAAAAGATAAAGTATAATGATAACATAAGGGAACATAACACAGACTGAAATATATCTATACTGACTTTATATACATATATATAGATATATGAATGTGTGTACCTATGTTATATGTATCTCTACATATTTAAAACATATCTACATTTTTCTAAGAAAAATAAAAAACTCAGATGCCACATAGACATAGAAAGAGACAAAAAATCAATATAAAATTAAAATCATAAATTTAAAATACTCATAAATTAAAATTTTACTCTCATTTTAAGTTAAAATATGTTCATCCCATTTGAAACACAAAAGTTTACATTGATTTATTTTTACTATATAAAAGTTCATAGAAATCAATAGTCAGACAATTCAATCAAAAACTGGGTAAAATACACATGTAGACATGAGGTAGTGGCGGAAATTCATTCAAAATGGCTTGTAAGCATATGGAGTAATTCTAAACATACTCCAGAAATGATGTATTATTATTTACATACACTTGAAATTTAGGCACTAATCTTGCATATAAGCTATATAATCTGCTTTAATCTGTCTGATTAAACTTAAAACCTCACTAACTATTCATGAGGGAAAGTGAACATATGCGTTACACTAAGTCAAAATATATCAGTATAATATGCCATGTGTCATGTGATAATTATATATATATATAAAATAAACAAATACAGATCAATATCTTCAGTTAAATTATTGTATAAATCTTTCAAATCAACTCTCTGGTAAAATTAATTTTGGCAATAATTTTCTAATTTTAAAATCCTATATTAGAAGAAATGACAACAGTTTTAAGGAATGAATGGGGGTAGTAAGAAATAAAGGAAAAAAGAAGAAAACCAGAATGTGGTATAAATTGAGCTTGAGAAAATAAAATTATGCTGATTATTTGACTTTTCAAGTGACTTGTCCCAAATGTTTTCCATTTAAACCTCAGTTTATCTCATGAAAATTGAAGAGTGAAACCATTTACAAAACAAGAGATTGACAAGGTACATATCTAGTTTACAAAGAGAATTCACTCTGAAATTGAAAATAATGGAGGTAATACACTCAGCAGGCACTTTATAGCACTGTGGATCTATTATGTACAAATCTTTGGCTTGATTCTAATATATGTTTCTCATATGATGGCAAGCAGTCAATTACATTGGCCTCCTTAAATCAGGTATTTGTAGTACTGGTAGTCTGGACACAGCAAAAATTACCTCCAAGCTACTGCTAATGTAATTTCTGAATGATTGCCCTTCTCTGCTCACTGGCATGTTTTGTATATTTGAATCTAATGGAACTAAACATAACAGAAGATTCAGGCAAGGTGCCAGAATCCTTCAGGACTGACCCTGTTTTGAATGCCAACTCCCGAAGGAGCTTCAAGAGCAGACCAACCTCTCCAGGTGATGTTTAAAATAGATTCTGCTCCTAAGCAACACAACACAGTGAGACACCTGAGGCAAGTGGGAAGAACTTCTCAGAGTTTACACGTGTTTAACAGTTGGCAAACATTGCCATTTGTCACCTGTCTGGCTTTTCCTGGTGAAGTCTATGTAACACAGTGAATTTTCTCAGAGAAAGCAGTTGGAGTGCTAGTCAAACAATCCACTATTTTGCAGGGCTTAATAATTATGAGAACCAAATCAATAATTAACAATTTTGTGGGACTTATAAATTATTCCAATAACTCTGCTGCTGCTGCTGCTAAGTCGCTTCAGTCGTGTCCGACTCTGTGCAACCCCATAGACGGCGGCCCACCAGGCTCCCCCATCCCTGGGATTCTCCAGGCAAGAACACTGGAGTGGGTTGCCATTTCCTTCTCCAATGCATGAAAGGGAAAAGTGAAAGTGAAGTTGCTCAGTCATGTCTGATTCTTCATGACCCCATGGTCTGCAGCCTACCAGGCTCCTCTGTCCATGGGATTTTCCAGGCAAGAGCACTGGAGTGGGGTGCCATTGCCTTCTCCATCCAACAACTCTCAGTGTAACAAATTCCACAAAAGCATTTTTGAGCCCTGAAAGATGACATTTAAAGCAGGTAAAGCTGTAGAACACATTACTATGAGAATTACTTGGAAAAGAGGGAAGATTATGGAAAAGAAAAGTATTGGGAAGATTTTCCCCAGCAAGGGCTAGTGTGAGAAAGGTAATCAAAAATGTTTTTTATCCAGTAGATGTGAAAGAAGGCTATTGATAATTTTGCATCAAAATGGTCATAATACACTCAAATGTGGTGCAAAGAATGTGCAAGTTGTGTATGGAATCCAAAGTCATAGATTACAATATAGAAATATCCCTATTGCATATATCTTCATTTAATTCCACATGGATGGTCATCTTGTCCATTTTGAAAGACAGCACAGCCACTGAACAAATTGCAAATGCACAGTGGCTTTAGGTATCAAGTGATGCTGGAATTTTTAGGCATTAGAAAAGACCCTGAGAACATTTCTTCTCCAAATAACTACATATTATATGTAGGAGTTTGGGAAGGAAATACATTTTTTGAATGTCTTTCTGTGCATACTCAGTTGCTTCAGTCATGTCTGACTCTTTGCGACCCTATGTACGGTAGCCCGCCAGGCTTCTCTGTCCATGGGATTCTCCAGCAAGAACACTGGAGTGGGTTGCCATACCCTCCTCCAGGGGATATTCCCGACCCAGGGATCAAACCCCCATCACTTATGTCTCCCACATTGGCAGGCAGGTTCTTTACCATTAGAGCCACCTGGGAAGCTCTGTCCACATTTACTGGAATATTGGGCTTCCCTGATGGCTCAGTCGGTAAAGACTCCACCTGCAATGAAGGAAACCTCTTTCAGTGCAAGAGACACAGGTTTGATTCCTGGGTCAGGAATATCACCTGGAGGAGAAACTGGCAAACAACTCCAGTATTCTTGCCTGGGAAATGCCACGGACAGAGGAACCTGGTGGGTTAGAGTCCATTGGGTTGCAAAGTGTAGGACACGACTGAATGAATGAGCATGTACACAATAATAATAAATATTGTTTATTGTTAAAATGAAATTTTTGATACCCTACTTGTTTTGTTTAGATAATTGAATTGTGATTTGTTTTCACCAATATTACTTTCATACACACAAAAATACACTGGAAAAACAATTCAATATAAATTGTAATTTAGTGTCATGTAATTATATTTTATTATAGTTATGCAATTGATAAGCTAAACATCACCAGACCTGTGATAAACAACAACAAAAAAAAAAACTTGAAAATCTGGAAGCCATAAACAAAGAAACAAAGAGAAATATTCTTCCTCCAATTCAATGAAGTATTATATTTAAGCAGAATCTGTATTATTATGGGTAAGTAATTGGGAAAATAACATTTCAGGAGTGATTATTGTTAACATATTCCTAGAGCAGTTATTTTTCACACCAATGATAAACTCAAAAGAATGACAGAAGGGAAAGAGAGGAAGTATTAGAGGAGAGGGAGAAGGGAGTGAGGGAGATGGAGACAGAGGAGAAAGAAGATAGGGAGGGGAAGCAGGAAAAGTAGAAAGAAGAAGAGGAATAAGTAAAGAATGAAAAGAATAGAAAAGAACAGAATAGAACACACATTTCAGGAACAGTGGTATAAAGCTCTATTTCAAAGCAGTTTTTTAATGGCATGGTGTTACACATGTTGAATTATTATATTATTCTGGAATCAGAAAGCACAGATACTTCCCACATATTTAATAGTTTGTACTTAGGTAATTTCCCAGGTGGCTCAGTGGTAAAGAATCTGGCTGCCAATGCAGGAGATGTGGGTCCTATCCCTGGGTCAGGAAGAGGAGGAAACAGCAACACACTCCAATATTCTTGCCTGGGAAATCAAATGGACAGAGCATCCTGGAGGGATACAGTCCATAAGGTCACAAGAGTTGGATGTGATTAAGCACTTTGGTAATTACTATTTTTAAAAATAAAAATTGTTTTACAAATGTAGCTTATGTAATTTTCATATTTTCTCTATTTCATATAGTCCACTGTGCTAGAACTAAATCATAGTAAAGGAGTAAAAACCCTCTGATTACAATTGCTTTGTATAAATAGAACATAAATGAACTTACACATGAGAAAATGGAAACTGATTCACATGGAGGACAGACTTGTGGTTTCCAAGGGGGTGAGATGGGGAGGGATGCATTGGGACTTTGGGGTGAGCAGATACAAATCTATTTATCTATATAACAGATAAACAACAAGGTCCTTACTGTATAACACAAGGACCTATATTCAATATCCTGTAGTAAACCATAATAGAAAAGGAAAAACAAAAGAAATTGCTTTGTATTACAAGATCTGCTCTACAAGAAGGTTAATTAAAACACTGATAAGTATACAAAAATATACACTAAAAATAGTTAAACTAATTTCAACCAAATTTAGAGCCTTGGAATTGCAATAAGAAAGCAAACAATAGGGCTTTTATGTAAATTGTGTATTTCAGTTTTGTACTTAATTAAAAAAGAAGTCTGGATTAAGTACATTCTATTTTGTGGTTCATTACAAATTTGCATTCTATTCACTTCATATATGGAAAAGTTTAACTGTAGTTATTACTGTCATTTATGGGTATAGTTATGGTGATAAGGTCACTACCAACATTTTCTCAATTTTTTTTAAAAAAGTGATTCCAACAGTGTTGTTTCTATAATAAACTCTAAAATTAGCACCATTGACATTCATTATATGTTTAATTTGTATCTATTTTTATAAACTATCATACTACTAATCAGAAAGTGGGCATTTTCCTGCATTTGTGTTAAATATCAGAAATCAAGAATAATATTTTGACGAGTATAGAACGTGTACTCTAACATGAATACTTACAAACTTATTCCAACATTTATAAAGATATTTAAATACTATTGGATGTTAAACCATTTTACCAAATTGCATTTATATGTGGATTTTCAGGTATGTATGCAAATATTTACATTTATTATAAAATACTACATGCATGCTAAGTAGCTTCAGTCGTGTCCAACTCTGTGTGACCCTAAGGACTGTAGCTTACCAGGCTCCTCTGTCCATGGGATTCTCCAGGCAAGAATACTGGAGTGGATTGCCATTCCCTCCTCCAGGGGAGGGGTAGTATAAAATACTACTGCTACCCTTTTATTTTTTTTAAATTTGAGGCTATTACATTCAACCATAACTCTCTGCATTCATTTTAGCAAGAGGAAGAACTAATAAATATTAAGTACTTAGCTTACTTAAAAAATTATTTTTAATTAAAGGATAATTGGGGCCTCACTGGTGGCTCAGATGGTAAAGAATCTGTCTATAATGTGGGATATCCAGGTTCTATCCCTAGGTCAGGAAGATCCCCTGAAGAAAGGAACTGGCAACTCACTCCAGTATTCTTGCCTGGAGAATCCAATGGACAGTGGAATTACTCTACAAAATATTGTGTTGGTTACTGCCATACATCAACATGAATCAACCATAAGTATACATGCGTCCTCTCCTTTGGAAACTTCCTCCTACTTCTCATCCCATCCCAGTCCTATTTCTGATCAGAAATAGATGGGGAAACAGTGGAAACAATGTCAGACTTTATTTTGGGGGGCTCCAAATTCACTTCAGATGGTGATTGCAGCCATGAAATTAAAAGATGCTTACTCCTTGGAAGAAAAGTCATGACCAAACTAGATAGCTTATTAAAAAGCTGAGATATTACTTTGCCAACAAAGGTCCATCTGGTCAAGGTTATGGTTTTTCCAGCGGTCATATATGGATGTGAGAGTTGGACTGTGAAGAAAGCTGAATGCTGAAGAATTGATGCTTTTGAACTGTGGTATTGGAGAAGACTCTTGAGAGTCCCTTGGACTGCAAGGAGATCCAACCAGTCCATTCTGAAGGAGATCAGTCGTAGGTGTTCTTTGGAAGGACTGATGCTGAAGCTGAAACTCCAGTGCTTTGGCCACCTCATGCGAAGAGTTGACTCATTGGAAAAGACTCTAATGCTGGGAGGGATTGGGGGCAGGAGGAGAAGGGGACGACAGAGGATGAGATGGCTGGATGGCATCACTGACTCGATGGACATGAGTTTGAGTGAACTCTAGGAGTTGGTGATGGACAGGGAGACCTGGTCTTCTGTGATTCATGGGGTCGCAAGGAGTTGGATATGACTGAGCTACTGAACTGAACTGAACTGAACTTAATATAGTTACACCAAAAGCATAGACAATGACGATGTCCATATTCTAATCTCTTGTTTTTGAATCTACTCTTCCACAGTCTTTACTATGATGTTAGGGTTGGGAATCCTGCCTCCACCTCATTCCCAGTTCCTTTGCCAGATGACTTGCTAGCTGATGGTTGAGAGCACTAGAGGACTTCTTCCCCATTTTTGTGCAAACAGAGGGAGTATATTTCAAGCATTGTTCTAACCTCCAGCTTCTCTTAACTACATCTGAGCAAATCACTAATAAATTCTTTAAAAGGAAAAAAAAAAAGTAGTTTGTTGAAAGGAAGTCACTCAACAAGTGTGAACAACCTTCACATATATGGTGAAGAGTATTGTAGGCAGAAGACAGTAAGTACAAAGGCCCTGAGGCAGGAGCAGAGCCCTATGTTGGAGGAATACTAGTTAGGTCATTTTGGCTAGAGCACAGTGTGTGAGAGGAGGTGCTAGAGAAAACATTAGAAAAATAACAGAATGAGTACTATGGTGAACCTTGTCAGTTATAATTTGGATCTTGGGTTTTAGTCCTGGAGAGATGAAAAACCATAGAAGTGTTTGAGAAGAAGGTGGATGCATTCTCATTTAAAATTGAGCTCCTATGAAAGATGAATAGACAAAGTCCAGAATGCAAACTGGGTGACAGTTGGAGACTATGTTTCAAATAAAGGATGAAGATAGCTTTGACCACTATCTATCTGTGAACACCAATCCTCAGGTCTTGTTCTGGAGCTGGGTTTTATGGCAAGAGTGCATCTCAGATTTTCCTACTTGATTCAGTGCAAATATTTCCTGAGTTATCTGAGTTGCAGGAATCACTCAACTGGCTTCTGGATTTCCTTGATTGGAAATTGATCGATGTGTACCTTTATAGTCAATGTTTCCATGGGAGGAGAGAAATTCAGGAACCTTTTATGTCACCATCTTGGTGACATCAATCACAAAGGGGATATCCTATGTTTTGAAGAAGAATAATGAATAATATGTTTGAAGTCCAATGAACTAGTTCTGTCATTATACTTCAGTGTTAATTCAAGTAAAAATGTCTGTTAATGACATCCTCTGTATAAGGTGTTATAAAAAATTCATTTATCAGTAAGATATAATGCCAGTCTTAACATTTTTATAGTCTAAAATATGTTCAATTCTCCAATAAACATAACATCAAGCTCAAAAATCTGCTAATCTGAATAACAAATAAATTACAGAAATTAATAGAACATAATTGAACTCAAAATAAGGGAAAAATCCATTCTAAAGTGTATGCTTTGAAATTTCAGCCCTATTTTAATAACTCAAGTTTCATACTTCTGAAGAAAATCATGAAATATGGAATGAAGAGAATATTGGAAATGCAGTATCATTTCAATCTCCCAGGCATTATTTCAAAGACAAAAGTGCTTAAGTCACTTTAGATGAATCTTTGAAAAAAAAACAGAGAAATGCCCAAGAGTCAACATTTGATTTTTATTAAAACGAAGTCTGCATTTCAGCTAAACACATAATTCCTTAGGAAGTGATTATTAACTGTGCTCTATAGAAAACCTTATGATACATGATCTCAATAAGAACTTATGAATCTAACTTTGGTAATAACATATGACAGGATTTCAACTAAAGATATTTCAAATGAAATTACATGTATCTATTTATTAGAAATATAATTTACTTATAAAACTTTATTTGCATAAATTTATTCTTTTTTTGTCGGAGAAGGCAATGGCACCCCACTCCAGTACTCTTGCCTGGAAAATCCCATGGACCAAGGAGCCTGGTAGGCTGAAGTCCACGGGGTCGCTAAGAGTCAGACATGACTGAGCGACTTCACTTTCACTTTTCACTTTCATGCATTGGAGAAGGAAATGGCAACCCACTCCAGTGTTCTTGCCTGGAGAATCCCAGGGACGGCTGAGCCTGGTGGGCTGCCGTCTATGGGGTCGCAGAGTCGGACACGACTGAAGTGACTTAGCAGCAGCAGCAACATTCTTTTTTTGCTTTCTTCTAAAGAATGTCACATTTTTATTTAATAAAATCATCACTGTTGTAAAGAAATAGAAAGAAAGCTTTTCATATTCCAGAGCCTTTAATAGAGTTATTAAGCTCTATAACTTAATCATATCAATCATCTGAATGATATAAATAAATTTCTGGATTAAATTTAAGCTATGCCTAGGGTTATTCACAGTTAAGAACCTAAGATGTATATGCTCTTAATGCTAAAAAGACTTTCACTATTGGTTCAGAACACTCCCAAGGGATGTAAATAGGGCTAGAGAGTTTATATGATTTAGTCAATGAAATTTAGTGATTAGTGGCAGAATCAAAACTAGGGTGAAAATTACCATACCCTAATAGGATTAGCAAATGACCAGTAAACACACAGCTAGTTTTTCTTCTCTTTTAGTAGAACCATTAATCTAAGTGACTGCAGTGTTAACTCAGCCTAAGAGAAACTTCATAATGCTTCACATCACAGTACATCAGGCTAAACTAGCCCATTCACACTGGCCTATAGAAAACTTTGGCAAATTTGAACTACAACTTTCCTCCATATTACCATGAATCTATCTATCTATCTATCTATATATTAGTATATATTATAACTGAAAAAGTTCTATAAATTTTTACTGTCCAATGAACTATTTTATTATAGAAATGAACAGTTACAACTAGAAAAATGCTACATGTAAGCTTCAGTTATACACAAATACACAGGTGTGCAAGGGCAGATATATGTTCAACATTTAAATGAACAAATCTTGCATGGGTCCATGAAAAATTTAGCATCTTTACATGAAACCCCAAGAGCTTAAACTTGGTAATTTACCTTTTGTGAGGTAGGTCATTTTAATATCAGGAATATCTCATTTTCCAATTTTAGTTTATTTTTAATCATTAATATTTCAAACCCTAAATACCAAGAGACTCCCAAAAGTGTTTTCAGACTTGTTCAACAATTTCAGAGGATATTTCAAATCAGAGCAAAAATAATATGTCTACAACCTCTGTGGTCCTTTCTTATTTTACACAAAGAGTACTTGTGCATAAATACATGCTAAAAAATCTATTTTCACTTGATTTCACAGACATTTTCATTTCTGGACACCACTCTTGTAACTGACTCCAGTGAACAAAACGTAAGGTGAAAATAAAAAGGGAACTTAAAGATAATGGATCAAAATACTTATTTTGTGGTCATACTTTTGTCATGCTTGCAGATGAATTTACCCAATAGTATTTCAAGGTTTTTTCACTATGCTATGTATTGCTGTGTATTAACTGTGGGTGAATTTATAGATTATCATGCACCCCAAATTCAGTCTTATTCTCTGTTGCTTATCAGAAAAATAAATAAGCATGATTATAAGTACTGTTTTATTTAATCATTTACATTTCAAGTAAACATAAGAATGCTCTCAATAAAAATATTATGTTATGCAGAAATTTAATCTTTCATTTTGTGCAACTTTACTCAACATTTTATTTTACTTTTCTTCCTACAATTTGCCTCTCTCTAAATATGAAATGTAAACCTTTGAACTTAGATATAGTAATGAATCATAAACTCTGAACAATTTTTTCTATGAAAACTCGAAGAAAATATTGTACCCTGTTGCCATACAATTGTGATTACATGACTGATATCTCTTTTATTGAGGAAAAAAATGACAAAAAGTATCACTGAAGCATAGTGTCAATTAATTTTAAATTCATAGAACAGCTGTGAATGCTAAAGACATGCAGTTCTTCTCTGGACCCCTGTGAATTATCTGTCATGGTTAAAAGAAGAACAATTTGCCACAGGTAGACCCAGAGGCTATGGACTCCTAGGAAAGCAAAGAAAGAAACTGGAGGAGTCAGGAAAGAGTGTGATTGCAGACAGCTGCATGGGGAGAAGAGATAAGGTCGGAGAAGTGGAGGTGGGGTGAGCGCTAATAAAAGCACTGACGGAAGAGACTGACTGTGTAGAGATTAGGTTTACAAAGCAAGATCTGTATCCATAACTCAAATCTGGGAGAAGAACATTTCTAGACATCAAAGAGCCTCAAGGAGATGGTTTGCTTTTTAATACAATTCAAAAAGCAACAATAAAATGCCAGTCCTGTCACTACTTCCTAGGTGTCTGAAATGATACGATTACATTTCATGGGTGGAATCGTCAAACAACTGTGTTTTCCCAAAGGGTAGGAAACGCAAACAGCAGAGTTAACACTACTCCATTTGCTGTTGTCAGCTCAAAGTAAAGGTTCTGAAATGAACATTACTACCTGTGGTTGACTTTTACTAGAAAGGTAGCAAAGACATTTCTCTACTTTACTTTTATTATAGTTTGATATAGTAAGCATTTTAATTGCAGTGAAATATACCTACAGCCTATAACTTTATTCCTATCTCAATCCAGCATCTGTATAGCAATATCTATGATTCTAAGGCAGAAGAAAGAATAGAATTCTAATGCAAACAGTGGGTTATGAGAAACCACTTAGAAGAAGTATCATGAATGCAGCTGTAAATAATAGCTCCACTTAAAAAGTGGCACGGTTGGAAGGTATTCCAGGAATAGCAATATAATTTATAAAAGCCTTCAGATCTGAAACACATGGTATTATAAGGAATTTCAGAAATTCAATATAATTTGAGCTAAGGATGCATTAGACAATGGTGGATTAAGTTAAATATTAAAAAAAAAGAAAAGATTTATTTGATTACTTTGTAAGAAAGAAAAGCAAAAACCTTAGTGGTAACATAATGAGAACATTTACCTTTCATGGATCTGTGATTTGGACAGGGTTAGGCAGGGGCAAATCATCTCTGCCCCACTTGGCATCATCAGAATTATCTGAAGGCTCCACACTCATATATTGGGCAGTCTATGTAGGCAGTCAACTGGGACTACACCTGGGGCTCTGATCAAAACTCCTACAAGGAGATGTTGGGTTCCATTTGTGGGCATTCAGTTCAGTTCAGTCTCTCAGTCGTGTCTGACTCTTTGCGACCCCATGAATCGCAGCACACCAGGCCTCCCTGTCCATCACCAACTCCCGGAGTTCACTCAGACTCACGTCCATCGAGTCAGTGATGCCATCCAGCCATCTCATCCTCTGTTGTCCCCTTTTCCTCCGGCCCCCAATCCCTCTCAGTATCAGAGCCTTTTCCAATGAGTCAACTCTTCGCATGAGGTGGCCAAAGTACTGGAGTTTCAGCTTTAGCATCATTCCTTCCAAAGAAATCCCAGAGCTGATCTCCTTCAGAATGGACTGGTTGGATCTCCTTGCAGTCCAAGGGACTCTCAAGAATCTTCTCCAGCACCACAGTTCAAAAGCATCAATTCTTTGGTGCTCAGCTTTCTTCACAGTCCAACTCTCATATCCATACATGACCACAGGAAAAACCATAGCCTTGACTAGACGGACCTTTGTTGGCAAAGTGATGTCTCTGCTCTTCAATATGCTGTCTAGTTCACCCAGACTTAAAAGCCATGCACTGTTAGGTTTGTCAAATGCTATTCATTGGAAGTCAATCACTAAATCCAACCTATATGCATGAGAGGGAAAATTAGACCCCATCTCTCAATGTATAAATGTTTAAAATGCATTATAAGAAGATCATGCATATTTTCCCATAACCATCTTTGAAAAATAAAAGCTGGTACTATCACTTCATTTCTCAATTAAAAATGCTAAAATTCATTCCAACAGCTTTCAAACAAACAGTTTGTACTGTCATACCTGGCTCACACTTTGAGCAGAAATGGCCAGAGGGCCTGTGTTTATTGAGAGGGAGATCCCTTTAAAAGCCATTGTAGAGCATAAAAGTAAGATCCTGAATTATAACAGAGGCTGCAGGGAAATGTCAGAAGACAATGAAATTTCAGGAGAGAGGGAATAAACTTCAAAGTCAAAGGCTTGAGAGTAAGAATAAAAATGAGGAGTGTAATTTGTTGTGAAATTTGGAAGTAAACTCAATGTGTTAAATACTGAAGAAGGAAGCCAGATGGAAACAACTTCCGATATTAATGAAACATTAGAAACTTGAGACCTATAAGTATGAAGGTTAGGGACTCAGGGGATTAGAGAAGAATAGAAAATAAGTAAGTTAGATAAGCTAGTTAATAATTAGATAATAAGAGCAAACCAGTCAATCCTAAAGGAAATCAACCCTCAATATTCTTTGGAAGGACTGATGATGAGGCTGAAGCTCTAATACTTTGGCCCCCTGATTCAAAGATCTGACTCATTGAAAAATACCCTGGTGCTGGGAAAGATTGAAGGCGAGAGGAGAAGAGAGCAGCAGAAGATGAGATGGTTAGATAGCATCACCGACTCAGTGGACATGAATTTGAGCAAACTCCGGGAGATAGTGATAGACAAGGGGGCCTGGTGTGCTACAATCCTTGAGATCTCAAAGGGTCCAATATGACTTAGTGACTCAACAAGAGCAACAACAAGATACGTATTTAGCTGGAGGACACAGATGAAAAGTTGGTCCTTCATTTCATTTGCTTTTTTCTCTTCTTTGCTGTAAAATGGGTAAAGCTGAGGTTCCACTGAAAGGGACAAAAGTTATGTTGGAGGGGTAAGATTTGAGAACCTTGGCTCCAGTCTATCCTAGCATTACAGGCAGGGTCAGCTGTTGGACACTCTTCCAATGTAACTGATGGATAGAGGTAAGGCTACACACAGGTTCAGAAAAGGGGCAGGTGAGAGAGGGGCATGATTTGTGGAAGCAGGGAGTCTGTTCAAGAATATCCTGAAAATTACTAAGTTTGGGAAAAAATCAGTATATACTGAAACTAATGTATATGCTGAAAAGTAAGATGCTTAAATAGGAAATTTTCCTTAACTTTTACTGTTCTGCTACTTATAAGTTATATCAAAACAGATCCATTTCTTAGCTTCTCTTTGTCTCAGTTTCCTTATCTGTAAAATAAGGATTCTGTTTATTAAATGACAATTTTTAAGGAAAACAGTTAGACTGGTATCTGACACATAGTAGTAGTAGTGTTAGTTGCTTAGTCATGTCAGACTCTTTGACCCCATGGACTGTGGCCCGTGGGGCTCTTCTATTCATGGGATTCTCCAGGCAAGAATACTGGAGTGGATTGCCATCCCCTTCTCCAGAGGATCTTCCTGATCCAGGGATCAAATCCAGGTCTCTTGCATTGCAGGCAGATTCTTTACCATCTGAGCTACAGAGAAAATCTGACACATCCATATAAATATTAGCCAGTTTTATTAAATCAAATATCAGTCACTTATTCATATCAGACTCTTTGCAACCCATGGACTACAATCCACCAGGCTCCTCTGTCCATGGAATTCTCTGGGCAAGACTACTCCAGGGGTTAGCCATTCCTTTCTCCAAACCCAAGTCTCCTGTATTTCAGGCAGATTCTTTATTTAAATAGTTGTATAAAACCAAAAGTGCTCTGACCATAGAATATGAAGGCATTGACTATTGCTGCCATCACCTCTGCACTAGAAAATCCTTAACAGAGAAGTCTTAATCCTACCTTTGGGAAAATATTACTTTATATATATATATATATATATATATATATATATATATATATATTCTAATTTTCTGTAAATTTTTTATATGTATTTTATTGGATACAGTTGATTTAAAATGCTGTATTAGTTACTGCTGTACAGCAAAGTGAATCTTTATACATACATATATGTCAACAAAGTATTTTTAAATAAGCTGAACAAGTCTAAACAGCAGGAAAATAGATGGATTTCATTGTGAATAAAATATTTTAAAATATGCCATGTAATAATGAACTTATGACTAGTTTTTAAACCTCCCAAATATAGTTTTAGCTTAAAATATATTTTCTTTAACATACAGACATATTGGTATTAAATTCTTAAGATACTTTCTAAAAATATATACTTGGTGGTTTTTATGATCCACACATTGTTACTGAAATAAATTGGTCAATCATTTTCTTAGTTCCCAATTGCCATCTTCCCCAAAACACAACATCAATAAGAACATTTTTTCAGGGATAGGGAAAAAACAAAAAAAACAGAAAAGTACCATGAAAAATAACTACAATAATAATGTTGATTATCTAGTGTTAGATGCATCCTAAATCCAAAAAAATAATGCTAAAATGAAAAACAGAATGAGGAAACAAAGTAAATGGAACAACATTATTTTGTCTATGTGTGATGAGTGTAATTTTCTGCAGCACCATTGTGGCTATGTCATGATTGCATAGTACAACAAAAAGAGATTAGGAAGATATCAGAAATTGGATTCCTACACTTTCTTTTATTGAATAAGAATTTCTATTCATATTTTTTATTTTATTTCCCCATCCCAAAATTGCTATGTCAGTGTTCCTCTCTCACTGATAGTATAGTCAGTAATCCAAATAGTCAAAAAGATGTGTAGGGCTTATCTTTCATATTACTCTCATTCTCACAGCCTACATCCAAAGAAGCTCAAGATTTTAAAAACTTTCCCTTCATAAATCTCCCCTAAAGTTCATCATTTTTCTTAATTTCCAGGTGAACCACCAATTCCTTACAGTAACAGCCTCTTCTTGCTCATTTGGACCCATTGCTCTTTCCTTATTTGTGCTCCTGACTTTGGATGGAATGATTCATTGATTTATTCTTTGAATGTAACTTCTCATTCCACTATCTTCCCTCTTGACCTACTGTCTGCCTCCTTAAGGGCTCAGCCTCTGTACATTCCACTCATATCCTGAGTCTCTTGGCTGTAGTCATACTGGCTTTCAATACCTGATTTGTATTCTCCTCTCCCAGAGAAGGCAATGGAATGCCAGTCCAGTTCTCTTGCCTGGCAAATCCCATGGATGGAGGAGCCTGGTAGGCTGCAGTCCATTGGGTCGCTAGGTGTCGGACAGGACTGAGCTACTTCACTTTCACTTTTCACTTTCATGCATTGGAGAAGGAAATGGCACCCCACTCCAGTGTTCTTGCCTGGAGAATCCCAGGGACGGGGTAGCCTGGTGGGCTTCTGTCTATGGGGTCGCACAGAGTCGGACACGACTGAGGCGATTTAGCAGCAGCAGCATTCTCCTCTCCACGGTGATGTGTGTTTGCTGTTCCCTCTTGGTGGATGTGGAGTATCTTTCCTGCCTTTCTTTCTGATTAACTCTTTATCATCTGTGTAATCTTAGTTTAATTGTTTCTTTATTCAGCAAAATTCCCTGACCTTGAGTTACCAAATTTAAACAGAATTTCAAGGAATCTTTCACTCTATACCTTCATTTAGTGCACCTCCTGAATGGTAGTTTCCTTTCATGTTTATCTACACTTAATTCTTCAAATATGTTGCCAAAAGGTTAGCACAAACAGGTTACATTAAAGAGAGAGAGAATAAAAAAAGTTGGAGCAACACAAGGAACAGTATCTTAAATTCATTACAAAGGCAAGTCAAGCTGCTTCTTGAGTTCATTTTCCTGCTCAAATTCCTTTCACAAATAATCATCTCAAAAATCTGATTTATCTGTGTGATCCTAATTTGTAGATGTTTGTGAAGGACACTAAAATATTTGTAAATACATAATACACATGCTCAGTGATACTGCTTCTATTCAATGACTGATTCTGAAACTGTCTTTTTAAAAAACTTCTGTTCTTATATATAGGTATGTCTCTGTTTCCTAACCACCAGTCTATTACCTCTACTTAGAGAGAATAACTTAAGAATTCAAAGAAAGAAGAGGAGAAGGAGGGATGAAGGGGGGAGGAGAGAAAGGAGAGGGCATTTGGACCTCAGAAATTTCAGACTTTAAATTGAAAAAGAATTTTGAGAAAGGCAAGAAGTTAGAGTCAACATTTTGTGAATCAATGTAAATGAAAGGCATAGGAACTATATGAATACAATATAAAAAGAAACATTTTTGAGTAAAACGATAAAAGGCATAGAAAGAAATGTAAATGATTTGAAACAAGTCATTTATCATATTATTCAGAGAAGTACTTTTGTAACAAATTATAATTAATCTGGTTAATTTGGTAGATGTATTCTTTTCCTTATTTACTTCAATTAATTTTTAAGTATTATTATCAAAAGTTTTCTAATTTTAGATTGAGAATTATTGTGGCTCAGATGGTAAGGAATCTGCCCATAATACAGGAGACCTGGATTCAATTCCTGGAGAAGGGAATGGCTACCCAGGCTATTATTGCCTGGGAAAGCCTATGGACAGAAGAGCCTAGAGGGCTACCGTCCATGGTGTCCCAGATTTGGACATGACTACACAACTAACATTTTCACTTTTTTCAAATGATACAGTTTTTTTTTTTGTATCAGCTATAAACTAAAGCTAAATCATATTTCTGAAGGGGCAATAGTTATCTTTATCGTTCAGTCACTAAGTCATGTTCAATTCTTCGTGACCCAATGAACTGCAGTATGCCAGCCTTCTGTATCCATCACTGTCTTTCCGAGTTTGCTCAAACTCATGTCCATTGAGTCAGTGATGCCATCCAACCGCTTCATCCTCTGTCAACTCCTTCTCCTCCTGTCTTCAATCTTTCCCAGGATCAGGGTCCTTTCTAATGAGTCAGCTCTTCGCATCAGGTGGCCAAAGTATTGGAACTTCACCTTTAGCATCAGTCCTTCCAATGAATATTCAGGTCTGATTTCCATTAGGATTGATGGGTTTGATCTTGCTGTCCAAGGATCTCAAGAGTCTTCTCCAACACCACAGTTCAAAAGAATCAAGTCTTCAGTGCTCAGCCTTCTTTATAGTCCAACACTCACATCCATACATGACTACTGGAAAAACCATAGCTCTGACTATACAGACCTTTGTCGTCAAAGTGATGTCTCTGCTTTTTAATACACTGTTTATGTTTGTCGTAACTGTTCTTCTAAGCAACAAACACCCTTTAATTCCATAGCTGCAATCACCATTGCAGTGATTTTGGGGCCCAAGAAAATGAAATCTGACACCATTTCCACATTTTCCCCATATATTTGCCATGAAGTGATGGGACCAGATGCCATGAACTTAATGGCTTGAATTTTGAGTTTTAAGCTAGCTTTTTCACTCCTTTCACCTTCATCAAGAGACTCTAGTTCTTCTTCACTTTCTGCCATTAAAATGGTATCATCTGCATATCTGAGGCTATTGATATTTCTCCTGGCAATCTTGATTCCAGCTTGTGCTTCATACAGTCCAGCATTTTGCATGATGTATTCTGCATATAAGTTAAATGAGGAGGGTGACAATATGCAGCCCTGCTGTATTCCTTTCCCAGTTTGGAACCAGTCCATTGTTCCATGTCTGGTTCTAACTGTTGCTTCTTATCCAGCATACAGGAGGCAGATAAGGTGGTCTTGTATTCTTGTCTCTTTAAGAATATTCTACAGTTTGCTGTGATCCACACAGTCAAAGGCTTTCATGTAGTCAATAAAGCAGAAGTAGATTTTTTTTTTTTTTTCAGAATTCCCTTGCTTTTTCCATGATCCAGCGTATGTTGTCAATTTAATCTCTGGTTCCTCTGCCTTTTCTAAATACAGCTTGAACATCTGTAAGTTCTCGGTTCACATAAGCTGAAGCCTAGCTTGAAGGATTTTGAACATATTCTTGCTGACATGTGAAATGAATGCAATTTTATGGCAATTTGAACATTCTTTGGCATTGCCTTTCTTTGGGATTGGAATGAAAACTGAATGGCCACTGCTGAGTTTTCCAAATTTGCTATCTTAATGAGTGCAGCACTTTAACACCATAATCTTTTAAGATTTTAAATAGCTTAGATGGAATTCCATCACCTCCACTAGCTTTGTTTATAGTAATGCTTATTAAGGCCCACTTGACTTCACACTCCAGGATGTCTGGCTTTAGGTGAGTGACTACATCACTGTAGTTAAGTGGGTCATTAGGAGGTTTTTTGTACAGTTCTTCTGTGTATTCTTGCCACCTTTTCTTAATCTCTTCTGCTTCTACTAGGTCCTTGCCACTTTGTCCTTTATTGTGGCTATTTTTGTATGAAATGTTTCCTTGGAATCTCCAATTTTATTAAAGAGATCTCTAGTCTTTCCCATTCTATTGTTTTCCTCTATTTCTTTGCATTGTTCACTTAAGGATGCTTTCTTATCTCTCCTTGTTATTCTTTAGAACTCTGCATTCAGATGTATCTATCTTTCCTTTTCTCTTTTGCTTTTTGCTTCTCCTTTTTACTCAGCTCTTTATAAGGCCTCCTCAGACAACCACGTTGCCTTCTTGCATTTCTTTTGGTTGAGGATGGTTTGGTCATCACCTCCTGTACAATGTCACAAACCTCCGTCCATAGCTTTTCTGGCACTCTGTCTATCAGACCTAGTCCCTTAAATCTATTCGTCATTTCCACTGTATAATCATAGGGTATTTGATTTAGGTCATACCTGAATGGCCTAGTGTTTTTCCCTACTTTCTGCAATTCAAACCTGAAGTTTTCAGTAAGGAGCTGATGATTTGAGCCACAGTCAGATTCGGGTCTTGTTTTTGCTGACTGTATAGGGCCTCTCCATCTTCAGCCACAAAGAATATAATCAATCTGATTTTGATACTGACCATCTGGTGATGTCCATGTATAGAGTCGTCTCTTGTGTGGCTGTAAAAAAATGTATGCTATGACCAGTGCATTCTCATGACAGAATGATCTTGGTACGTTTCCAAGGCATACCATTCAATATCACAGTAATCCACATCTATGCCCCAACCTCTAACGCTGAAGTTCAATGATTCTCCGAAAACCTAAAGGACCTCCTAGAACACCAAAAAAAGATGTCATCATAGGAGCATCATGTCCCCTTTTCATCATAGGGGACTGGAATGCAAAAGTAGGAAGTCAAGAGATACCTGGATAACAGGACAGTTTGGCCTTGGAGTACAAAGTGAAACGGGGCATAGGCTAACAGAGAGAACATCCTGGTCATAGCAAACACCTTTCTTTACACTATACTGTATCTCAAACATCATATAATATTCCAAATACTATATTTCTTAGAATATATGTGCTATTGAATGTTAGTATGCCACATTAAATACTATATTATTCTAAATCAAATATCAGATATAGTTATTATCAATGGGGCCATCCAATTTGAATATTTTTTCTTTACACACAAATGCAAACTTTTTATGTTCTCACTTGGACCTTATAGGCAAATAGCATAATATACAGTGATCAGCAATTTTGCCTCATTAAACCATATATAGACCCAAATTTTAGCCAGTGATTAATCTGAAATTAAAACAAAAACAAACAAAATGTTATTCACCCAAATAATCTGAGAGTATTCATCTAATTAATTCTGACCCTCAAATACCCAACATATGAGTTTTTTTTAAATTATATATATGAATATTCTACATAATCAGTGAATTATTTGTATTATGATCTGCAACAACAAGAAAAGCAATTATATATATAATTATATATATTATTATACATATAGTGTGTATATATATATATAGTTTTAAAATGTTCTTATGCTTAGTAGACTGCTAGTACTCCAGCTTAAATACTAGGTCTGGTCTAAACAATAAGTAAGCTGACTATTTCAGATTGAAGAACTACTTTTTCACCCTGGAACATTTTAAAAAGAGCTAGTGAGTATGTCAACAGACATCATTTTAATTATGGAGCATTGGTTGTACCAATGTTATGAATTTTAGGTTTTAATCGATTGAACCCAAATAAGCTGTATCAACACTATTTTTTAATGGGCTGAAGTTAAGAATATTTCCCAGATGGTGTTAGTGGTAAAGAACCCACCTGCCAATGCAGGAGACATAAGAGATGTGGGTTCTATCCCTGGGTTGGGAAGATCCTCTGGAGAAGGAAATGGCAATTCATGCCAGTATTCTTGCCTGAAGAATCCCATGGAAAGAGGAGCCTGGAGGGCTGCAGTCCATAGGGTCACAAAGAGTTAGACACGACTAAAGTGAGTTAGAACAAAGTTAAGAATAATGAAACAATCAGTGTCTTTTTACAAATATATCTACAATACTTGCTTTGTTGATGTTTTTCTTTCCCTTGATCTGCAGGTAATTTAGGATATGTAAAGGACTTTTTTTTTTTTTTTTTTTTTTTTACCAGCACTGATGTATTTTTTAAGATATTTGCCTTGGAGAACAAACTATTCAAGTATGATTAATTCAGTCTCTGCTGAAGTAATCTTTGAAGTTGACCAAATTGAGGATCCTTAAATCAAAATTCTGGCAAATTAATAATAAAACATACACAAAGATTAGTAGAAGACCCTAAAGGTGAGCAGGACTGTTCTTTAATATATGGAAGAAACAAGGCAGTAACACCATTAAATAGACATGGTTAGGAATATTTCTCCCCAAAGTTAGTATGTGTGTCTTTTTAAATTCCACAATGACACTATTAAATACCACCTTTGCTCGTATAAGAAAATAAAAATAGATTATACGTTATGTCATAGATTTTTAAATTTTATTGTTTAGTATAAATTTTCCCTAAGTTTGAACTACAAGAGAATTTTGAGCAAAGGACATCCACCTTGTCTTCTAAATCTGTATGTTTCTGTGTGATATAAAATATATAAAGATAGTGGTTTATACCATCTAATAAAATAAAATTATCCAATACTCTCTTATTTATTTTAAACATTATTTTGTGTAATGTGGCTCCACCCATCTCTCTTGGATAATATGCATTCTTTTTTTTCATTTCATTGAGATATAATTTATGCATAATAGTATATTAGTGGCAAATGCACAGCATGCAATATAATTATATATGTTTGAATCAATTTATTTTTTAATTGAAGGATAATTGCTTTACAGAATTGTGTTGGTTTCCACCAAACATCAACATGAATCATCCATAGGTATACATGTCCCCTCCCTCTTGAACCTTCCCCCCACCTCCCACCCCATCCCACCCCTCAAGGTTGTAACAGAGCCCTGGTTTGAGTTCCCTGAGTCATACAGCAAATTCCCACTGGCTGTCTATTTTAGAAACGGTAATGTAAGTTTCCATGTTACTCTCTCCATACATCACATCCTTTCCTTCCTCTCCAAACCCCCCTTTTGTGTTCATAAGTCTGTTCTCTATGTCTGTAGTTTTAAAATGACCTTCACAGTATGTCTATTTAACATTAATAATGACATATAGTTACAATTTTTTTTGTGTGATGACATCTTTTAGGATCTACTTTCTTAGCAACTTTCCATTATACAACACTGTTATTAACTATAGTCACCATACTATACATTATGTCTCCATGACTTGTTTAGTTTATAACTTAAGTTTATAACTTTTGACCATCTTCACCCAAATTCCTTCTTCTGCAACCATCAGTCTGTTTTCTGTTTCTATGAATTTGATTTTCTTTTTGTTTTAAATTGCATGTATAAATGAGTTAGTGCTATATTTGTCTTTCCAATGGATTAATTTTACTGAATATGACTAACACCAAGTTCTGCAGCCTAGGATAAAAATTCAGAATTCATATTTTAAAATAAATCTTCAGAAATTTTATTCCAGGAAGATACATGATAGCAACAACAAGAAAACAAAAATCAGGCTATTCATTCTTCTTAGTAGTTTTGTTGGAACTACTTACAATGTAGTTCTCACGGGCACAGAATTAATTTTCAGTTTCTGGAGATTAAATGAAAACCAGTAAGGTATCAGTTGCTACTTTTCAAGGAAGACATTTTAACATCACAAAAGAAATAAAAGATCAAACATCTCACTGAGTTAATCCTTCAAATAAGATTGTTTTCACCTTTTAATGATTTATTAATTTTTTAAATCATTTTTGTTTTCTTGTTGTTGCTATCATGTGTCTTCCTGGAATAAAATTTCTGAAGATTTATTTTAAAATATGGATTCTGAATTTTTATCCTAGGCTGCAGAACTTGGTGTTAGTCATATTCAGTAAAATTAATCCATTGGAAAGACAAATATAGCACTAACTCATTTATACATGCAATTTAAAACAAAAAGAAAATCAAATTCATAGAAACAGAAAACAGACTGATGGTTGCAGAAGAAGGAATTTGGGTGAAGATGGTCAAAAGTTATAAACTTAAGTTATAAACTAAATAAGTCATGGAGACATAATGTATAGTATGGTGACTATAGTTAATAACAGTGCTGATAATGGAAAGAGTTAAACAGTACATTATTTCTGTGTTTTTGTTAAGAAATGAAGGTGCTCCTGAAGTAAACACATTATAGGTAAAAATTATAATCATACCCTTATAATTATTTCCAGATGTTTGTATATTAGACACCTGTGGTTAAATATATTTGAAAACAAAAGATGCTCCATCGGCCCAAGTAAATATCTTTAGTTTCCTGAACAATTGAGAGTTGAACTTTTAATAAACCATCTATACTTTTTTATGGATTAAAAGAAAACTTACAGCGTAAAAATGAATAATCAATATATATAAATTAAATATGGGCGATATCAATCTATAGCTGTAAGTCTTTGGTAAATGATGAAAATACTCTGCTCTTAAGCATCTCACATCCAAATCCAAGGTTACCATGAGATTTAAATAAGATAATGTTTATCAAACAGGAAGGATTCTGCCTAGAACATAGTAAGTATTCAGTAAAAAATAGTTGTGACTAATTAAAAAAAAAACTTTTCAACTTAAACTTTTCAATGAAAAATATATCCCTTGGGTGTAAAATTAGTGTTAATAGTCATATAAAAACTAAAGTATACACATTTGTTTAGAATTTATTCAGATCCACTTAGCCATCTGTAGCAATTACTTATGGTATTAAATTTGGAAAAAAATAAGGGATTACAAGAATTAATGATTAAACAACTAAAGATTAAAAAGTAATTTTTGCTAGAAGTGTGCAAATGCTAGAGAGTTAAGGAATTAGTTGGGGAAAAAGGAAAAATATCAAAATAATAAATTATACTATGAATAATATGAATTATTATCTTAATTATTAGAAAATAGGATTACAAATGTACATTATGAAAGACATACTGAATTGACAAATTTAAAATACTTAAGTCTTGCCTGTGTGATAAGTCGCTTCAGTTATGTCCGACTCTTTGTGACCCTATGAACTATAGCCCCCCAGGCTCCTCTGTCCATGGGATTCTCCAAGCAAGAATACTGGAGTGGGTTGCCCTGCCCTTCTCCAGGGGATCTTTCTGACCCAGGGATGGAACCTACATCTATTATGTCTTCTGCACTGGCAGGAGTGTTGTTTACCATGAGAGCCACCTGGGAAGCCCCATTTAAGCTTTAGGGTTGTGACAAAATAAATAACATACAGTAAAACTCAAACTTTATAAAGTGGGAAAAAGGTTCCAAAACAAATAATAATTCTGACCCACAGCATTTAATTCTAAAGCAGATAGCTAGCTTACCTCTGTTCTTGTAATAATAGCATAACAAAACTGAGAGTAGCACAACAAAGGAAACTCTAAGCAAGGTGAAAAGACATCCTTCAGAATGGGAGAAAATAATAGCAAATCAAGCAACTGACAAAGAATCTCAAAAATATACAAGCAACTCCTGCAGCTCAATTCCAGAAAAATAAAAGACCCAATCAAAAAGTGGGCCAAAGACCTAAACGGACATTTCTCCAAAGAAGACATACAGATGGCTAACAAACACATGAAAAGATGCTCAACATCACTCATTATCAGAGAAATGCAAATCAAAACCACAATGAGGTACCATTTCATGCTAGTCAGAATGGCTGCTATCCAAAAGTCTACAAGCAATAAATGCTGAAGAGGGTGTGGAGAAAAGGGAACCCTCTTACACTGTTGGTGGGAATGCAAACTAGTACAGCCACTATGGAGAATAGTGTGAAGATTCCTTAAAAAACTGGAAATAGAACTGCCTTATGACCCAGCAATCCCACTGCTGGGCATACACACCGAGGAAATCAGAATTGAAAGAGACACATGCACCCCAATGTTCATCGCAGCACTGTTTATAATAGCCAGGACATGGAAGCAACCATGTCCATCAGCAGATGAATGGATAAGAAAGCTGTGGTGCATATACACAAGGGAATATTACTCAGCCATTAAAAAGAATACATTTGAATCAGTTCTAATGAGGTGGATGAAACTGGGGCCTATTAGACAGAGTGAAGTAAGCCAGAAAGAAAAACACCAATACAGTATACTAACACATATATGCGGAATTTATAAAGAAGGTAACGATAGCCCTGTATGCGAGACAGCAAAAGAGACACAGATGTATTGAACAGTCTTTTGGACTCTGTGGGAGAGGGCGAGGGCAGGGTGATATGGGAGAATGGCATTGAAACATGTAAAATATCATACGTGAAACGAATCGCCAGTCCAGGTTTGATGCATGATACAGGGTGCTCGGGGCTGGTGCACTGGGATGACCAAGAGGGATGGGGTGGGGAGGGAGGTGGGAGGGGGATTCAGGATCCAGAACACATGTACACTCATGGCAGATTCAAGTCAATGTATGGCAAAACCAATACAATATTGTAAAGTAAAATGAATGAATTAATTAATTAAAAAAAAAAAACTGAGAGTATATTTTGGCTGGGCAAATCACCATAAGTGCACAGACAAATTTATATGACAAAAGAAAATAGTGTATATGTATTTTACTTAAGTAAAAGTATATATGTTCAAAGCAAGGGTCATTAAAAAATACTTCACTATACAAATATTAAAATTTAACACATCTCCATGCAAATTTGAAACAATATAATATGTAACATGCTGCAGAATATTTTCATCACAAACTATGAAATGATTATATTTCAGTAGGACCATACAAAATACTGAATATAATTCTTCAAAATTTGAAGAGTATAGTTTGTATGTATCATCTTGTTTGACAATAAATATCTAACCAATTGATTATTTAACCTCTGAATTATCCCATTTTTCCCAGTAATTTATGTCCTGTGATTATTTCTCTTTTTCCAGCTTCTCCTCGTTCACCCTCTCTTATTTTTGCTTACTATGTTTATTGTTAATACCTACTTTACCTATATCTGTTCTTTAACAAAATTACAGCCAGATCAAGCATACTGCTACAGTTGAGGTAGCCAGCACTTTCATGATTAAAACTATTCTTCAGATATTTATAACTCAACTGTAAAAATTCACACTGGGCTCACCTTGGCATAAAAGGTCATAGTCTGAAGCAAGTTACTTTTGCCAATTTTCAAATTAATATAGTCAATATTCTAAGTGATGTAAGCGTAAACCAAACACTAAAGAAACATCTTCCCCCTAAAATAACCATAACCAGTTGGCTGATACTTGTTTTCAACTTATTTAGTTGTTGTTAAATTTGCATGTGTAGCATGCAGGTGTTGAAAGAAGCGTTCTACGAGGGAGGAAGCGGAAAGTGATGGTTTTCTTCCAAGGAACTAACACTAACATACGCAGCCATTAAATAAATAGCCTTCACGGCAGGTGGCTTACCCTCAAACAGCAACCCGGTCTCTCAGTATTTTACATATACAACTATGTAAAATGACTTACGGCCCTATTTACAGTAAGAAACTGTCATATCAATAGCTTTCCAAAACCATTTGAAAAATACTGTAAGAACTCTACAAATGTTTTTCTCATGCTATATAATATGGACATTAAAAAAAATTTATATAACAGTATTGCATGGTTTTATATCAATGGTGATACAGCCCCATTCTGTTTCTGTAGATATTCTTTCAAATACAAAAACAGAGATAAAATAAAAATAAGTTTATGTCTAACTGGATTCAGAAATTAAGGCTTTGGAAAAGAAAAATGTGGAGTGCTGCATCTCAAGATATTTCCTACTAAAATTATTCACAGAATCTGTAGGCAACTATTTTCAAGCTACATTAAAGATTTTGTGTAAAGCAACACAAGAAAAAATTAAGGAAAGAAATAAAAAAACGTAGAAGAAATGAAAGAAAAAGGATTTCTTTGTAAAAGAAATACTGCCATTCTGGAAAATTCAAGAGAAGTCATTCATATAAAAAATAATTATAAAGAATTTAAGTTCAGGAGTTTATTATTAATAAAAGTCAGGCAGTATTATGTATGGTAAGAGTCAAATAAAATATCATAACCCTAGTAACATCCTGATATTTTATAATTTCATTCCACTTTGGAAGTCTATGACTCTTTTTTTGTTTTGTTTTGTTTTGTTTTTATCACAGATGCAATGATACAATATTTTTATTTTTATCTTATTACATTCTTATATTAAAACTTTATAGTATTTATGTAGCAGTAATAATAATAAAAATCATAATCATTGCAATAGTTAAAACATCCATAGCTCTTACTCTGTGCTTAAAGTAACTTTATTTTATTGTCACAACAACTTTCAAGTTAAGTATTATTATTAACTCTATACTCTAGAGAAAGCTTTGAGTTAGTGAATTTAAGTAACTGGCTCAAGTCTCATGATTATGAGATAATAAACCGAGGATTCAAGGCCAGGCAGCATATCTATATAATGTGTTCTTCTCCACTATGTAAGACATTTTTCATTTTAATGTCCTTAGCTAGTTTTGTAAAACTTATTTCTCTGCTATTAGAAAGAGTTTTTGTCCCTGTCATTTCTTTTAAGAAACTACATCGCTTTGAACATCTTTACATCTGTGCTTACTGGATATCTATTACTTCTTTGCAGCTGATGATTGATAGTGGTATTATTAAAACAAAATGAATATTTTTATTTTGCCTACATTCTGATTGAATTCTGTGTACTGAATGTAACTGTTAATCTATATGCTTGTCAATATAGAATTAGGTAAATATATGCATACACACACATGCAAATATGGATTTCTACTTGACTAATAATGAAATGGAACCTCTTTATTTGTTTTAATCATTCAGGAAGTTGAACATTTTTAAACATTTAAGTTAATTTATTTCTTCAGTTTGCTTATAAGCTAACTCCATACCATTTTTATTAATTCTATATCATCTTTAATAAATAAAAAATTAACATGCATTTGTATTAAAATTTAATAGATTTAATGACAGCAAAGTTATACTAATAAACAGAGAAATCAGGTATACAGGTATAAAAATGTTCAGTACATGTTGAAAAATCAGAAATTTAATTTGGCTTAAAATTTATAAGTAGGTGAGGGTATTTTTCAGAGACCATCATGAGGAGATAAGATTGGGAATGATCATGATAATTAGATCAGAAATTTTCATTTGCCTTTTCATGTTCATTTTTGAACCATTAGATAGCTTGATAACAAATTACACTTCTGTGAAAAGTTCTTAAAGAGCAAGGAATACCAGACCACCTTATCTGCCTCCTGAGAAATCTGTGTGCAGGTCAAGAAGTTACAGTTACAATGAGACATGGAAAAATGGACTGGTTTCAAATTGGGAAAGGAGTACATCAAGGTTGTATACTGTCACCCTGCTTATTTACTTATGTGCAGAGTACATCATGCGAAATGCCAGACTGGATGAAGCACAAGCTGGAATCAAGGCTGCCAGGAGGAATATCAATAACCTCGATATGCAATGATACCACACTTATGGCAGAAAGTGAAGAGTAGCTAAAGAGCCTCTTGATGAAAGGAGACTGAAAAAGTTAGCTTAAAACTCAACATTCAAAAAATGAAGATCATGGCATCTGACTCCATCACTTCATGTCAAATAAAGGGGGAGACAATGGAAACAGTGAGATAACTTATTTTCTTGGGCTACAAAATCACTGCAGATGGTGACTGCAGCCACGCAATTAAAACATGCTTGCTCCTTGGAAGAAATTACCAACCTAGACAGTTTATTAAAAAGCAAAGATATCACTTTGCCAACAAAGGTCCATCTAGTCAAACTATGGTTTTTCTAGTGGTCATGTATGGATGTGAGAGTTGGACTATAAAGAAAGCTGAGCTTTAAAGAATTGATGCTTCTGATCCTTGGTGTTGGAAAAGACTCCTGAGAGTCCCCTGGCTGCAAGAAGATCCAACCAGTCCATCCTAAAGGAAATCAGTCCTAACAATCCATTGGAAGTACTGATACTGAAGCTGAAACTCCAATACTTTGGCCACCTGATGCAAAACCTGACTCACTGGAAAAGATCCTGATGCTGGGAAAGATTGAAGGCAGGAGGAGAAGGGGATGACAGAGGATGAGATGGTTGGATGACATCACTGACTGAATGGACATAAGTTTGAGTAAGCTCCAGGAGTTGGTGATGGAATTGCAAAGAGTCAGACACAACTGAGTGACTAAACTGAACTGAAATGAGCTTATTATAGACACAATCACAGCTCACATCTTCAGTAATGAATCTGGCTGTGTCAAGGAAGAGAGTTGGTCCTAGATAAGAATATAAATGGAAGGACTTTGGGACTTCCCTACTGGTCCAATGGTTAAAACTCTATGCTTCCAATGCAAAAGGCATGGGTTCAGTCCCCCATGGAAGAACTAGAATCCCACATGCCAAGTGCCATGGCCAAGAAAAAAAAAAGAAAGAAATGAAAGGGATTTGTCTCCCTCTTCATGGGTCCACAGATCATAATAGGCAGTTCACAAATTTTAGTGAAAAACATATCTTTGTTCTCATCAACTTCCAACTGAAATTTAGAGTTATTTTCAGTTAAATATTAAGGATACAAAACACAGCAATAATGTCAGTATCTGTCACTTCATCCCTAAAACAATTTCAGTTATTTTGATTTGACCTACAGTTGTTGCAAATATCTCAAAATACTGTTTATATTTAGTTATAGTAATCATTAGACTCACCAGTAGTATTTGTTTGTAAAAATATATATTCATATTGACATGCATATATTACTATGCCACATGTTCCAAATATTGATAAATTTAGTTCACATAAATCTACATAAAAAAACTATTGTTTCTTGAGTTAAAAACTTTATTTTGAAAAGAGGTCCCCTGAAATGTTAAAGACCCTGAGAAAATATGTGATTTAAATTAAATTCAGACAGCAAGGGACTGACCAGGTTGTATGTGTCTAAAAGGTGGATCTTAATGGAAACACACATTTCGATAGAGACACACACACTCTTATTCTATATCCAGTCAGTTCAGTGAAGTCAGAATAGTCATTTGAGGTCTTAATTAATTGCAAAAGACTAGACCCAATCCTATTTCATGCCTAGTTCCCAAAGGAGTGTTTTTTTTTTCTTTTCCCCCAGAAATTCATTTATACAAAGACACTAATCACTCATGATTTCATGGCTACAAGTAAATGCATCTATGGTATATGACAGTAGATTTTGACCGAAATTTGATAGCAATTTGACTATGAGGTCATGTTTCACTTATTTGGTTGCAATATAAGATTTTGCCTTATGGATATCACAAAGAAATTTCTTCTTCCTCAACTTCAATGTTTCTAAGATTGCTTGTTGGAGGCAAGAAGTGTGTGCTGACATGGGCCCTGCCGGGAATCTAATCTGTATCTGCAATGTGTTATAGGCCTGTCTCCCCAAATCGTTTATGGTGAGACATTCTTTGACTTGTGGACATTTGTCAAGGTCAGGTTGCTGTAAATGACCCTCACTTTGGGAACTGAAAACAATCTTTCCACAATAACTTTTCTCTGAATAGCTTCTGTTAGTCTCAAGTTTTCTTAGCTACCTGAAAAACTATCCAACAACTTCAAGGACAACAAATTAAATCTGACAAAAGAGTTCTGGCCAGAGATAGCAGAGATGTGAGAATAGACCTCTGACAAAATGCGCCACACAAAATTTGAATAGGGAATCCATTCTGTATGGCATCAATCAGCAGAAGTTTAAAATACTTTAGAGAAATATGTGAGGAAAGGAAAATTAGAAGTAGGCGAAACATTGGTTTCTTTTTCAATAAAAATATGACTGATTCTAACATAAATACTTTTTTTGCTAATTAGTGCAGAAATTAGGACCTCTGGAAAATCTGAAATAATTAGTTAAGATGCAATTTTGTTATATTTTAACAATCTAGTTATAATTTCCTCAACTTCGGAAATACATAACTACTAATACTTGCTTTGTTGTAATTAAAATTCAACTTTCTCTTTAAAGAGCAAAGTTCTTTTCTCTCATTTTTGGTTTTCTTATTTAGAAATAGAATATTCTATTCAAGAACATAAAAATATTCTGTCTATATCATTTTGACAACAATAAATTCATTGAAATCTATTTATTTTAAAGGATACTAGTTGCTGATAAGAAGACATGGTTTCTCTTTTCCAGGAACTCAGTCAATTGGAAAAGAGTAATATGAGAAAATATGTATAATATAAGTTGAAAGAAAATGCACTAAAATGGAAATTACCTCAATTGATGTCACCCTTATTTTGGACAACAACCTTCACTCAAAAGAATTATTTCCTATTCTCAAAGAATTTTTGGTATAGAAGGTAAGAAATAAATATGCATAGAACCATATAAACATTCATAAAGCAAAATAAAATGAACACAAGCAAAATTAATGCAACTAAAGCTCAAAGAACTTAAAAACAGGACCACACAAACACGCCTTTATTCACTGGATTGGGTTAAGTTTGGAGATCAAATCAGTGAAATGTTAAACGTGTTACTGTATTATTACATCTCATGTTAAATATAATGTGTGTGCTACCTAAACGCCATAATGCTATCTATGCTTTATTACCTTTTAAACATTAATCTCAACTTTGCAGTTTCATTTTGTTCTTCCAGGGCTTAAATGTGTTGCAGCCCCTTGCAAAGTCATTAAGCACCTCTGCCTGCAGTACCCAGTGGATGAGACCCAGTTGAGAGACCCATGCCACTGAGGAGTGGCATGGTCATGCTCTGGCTTTTAATCCAAACTTTGAGATTTCTAAGATTCCACAGAACTGCCTGTGGACAGCAGGCAGGGCCTTGCATGGACAAAGCCCCAAGCACGGCACATCACGTTGTAGAGGAATGTGTAGTCCAGCAAAACTGCCAAACTCTGGAGTCTGTAGGCAATCAGAGGATTCTTGAAAATTTCAAAGCAAGAATTGTCACTATCTAAAAATCAAGTCACTTACTGATTTCAGCTGCAAATATTGTTAGCTATAAAATTCAGTTTGGTCCATATACATCTTTTAAAAATGAGTGTAGCTGTAAGCTGATATTTATCTGCAAAATATTCTTGGTAGTTGGGCTTGAATATTTGCAAGGGATTTATATTTCCCAAATATGGTCCAAATTTACTTTTCACATAAAATTCATTTTAGCCTTTAAAAACCACTGGAGAAATATATTTGAGTTGGATTGTTTCCTTCTAAGATAATTTTACATTTAACAAGCCTCATGGTGTTAGTTATGAAAAATGAGTCATTCTTAATTGAATTTGTCCCTTTTTTTCTTTCTTCTATCTTTCATGCCATACACAAGCATTTATTTTACATACATAGCATATGTCCAATGAGTGCTGTGGAAACAATGATAAATGATAGACAGTATTATCGAGGAGCTTATCTTATTTTTTGTCCATTAAAAAAATACTTTTAATTGAAGGATGATTGCTTTACAATATTGTGTTGATTTTTGCCAGATATCAACATGTCAAACATAGACATTCATATGTCCCCCCATATTGAAACTCCCTCCCATCTCCCACCCCATCCAACCTCTCCAGGTTGTCATAGAACACCTGATTGAAGGATCTCATCTCTAATAGTGGGGATAGACAGGTTAAAGTAACAAACACAATGTTTCAAGAGTAGTTATATATGACAATACAGCTAGTGATGATTTGAATGGCCTAGTGTTTTTGTATGGAAGAGGGTATTTTTCTGGGAAGATTTAGTACATTCAATTAAAGATGTCAGGATTTTGGAAACATTTTTGCTATAAAATTAAACTCACTTCAATATGCACAAACCTATTATCTTTTCCTGCACATCACTACTCCATGCATCCTTCTTTGGAGTGGGGAAATATATAAAAGTCCCAGAGATTCAATTGGTCTCTGGACTTTTAAGATATATATCCATTTTATTTTAAAAATGAAGTGAATATTTGAGTTATGGGGTACAATTTAATCTGTGCATAGAATATATTTTATGTATTCTAGTGATCAATGGATAGTTCTAATAGAAAAGCACTTATATTCAAGTTAGATAAAAGTAAAAGCTTCTTTTACATACTGAATTGTTTCAACCCACTGCATTTCCATTCACTCTGGGGGGAGAAAGGATTTCATTATCTGAAAGAACCACTACATTTTTTCTTTTGTCAAACATAATTTGGGTTTCTGTGAATCATTTTTCAGACTGCTTCGGATACAGGTAGAGTAAACCACATCTATCATTGTTATGTATTTTCATTTCGCAGCTACACAATTTTGGGAAAAAAAAGAAAAAAACCTCAGCAATTATGTACATTTCTGCAATTTCTCAACTGAAAATGAGATGCTTATAGTTAGGAAATTTTAGCCAATTTAACTCTCTTCCCACCACTTCCTCCAGTAAATCTAAAGCTTCTCTGCTTTGTGATGTCTTATTACTACTAAGGCCTGATTATTGTATTTGGGTTCATAGAGAAAGGAAGGAGAGGTTGAAAAAGCAATAAAGGAGGAAAATCCATTATTCTGGGAGAAACTAGTTGAACAATTCTATTCTATTGATTGCCTGGTTATAAATAATCTCTTTTAATTTCTCAGACTCCAAAGTTTATACCAAGTGTTGGGCAATTGGCCCTGACATGGCCTGGCATTCAACATGACCAGGTGAACTTGATTCATGCACTGGTTGTCTGGAGTACATGATTATGAAATGGGACTGCTTTGCTCCAGACCAATATAGACAGCCTTATTTCAAATCCCTTAATACCACTGAATAACATCTCTTCATATACTTTATGCTGCTTGCCAATAGACATCCTCATTTTTTTCCCCTGAGGGACCTCAGCTATATTCCCAAAGTACATAGTTCTGGAAGGTCCATCAAAGGATTCAGGGTAGAATGTCCTTGTATCAAGCTCCAGGGGAAATTCCAATTCAGTCAGTCTAAAAGGCCCCCATTGACAGCTCTAACCAAAGAAAGTCCAAAAGACAGATGGGGATTTTTGTATAAGGTTCCCTTGCTCTTTTTAAAAGAAGGCTGCAAGAAGAGAGGCCTTTTTATTTTCTGGGCATTTCCAAGTCCACCTCTATGAAAACACCAAAATATGGAGGCAGAAAAAAGGAAGAAAACAGAAACCAAAACACAGAAAATAGAGCTGGAGCCCGGAGTGGATTGAAAAAACAAAATTCTTTATTTTTAAGTTGTATTTATATTGTGTTTTACAGTTGTAAGCTTCCTTAGCATTACACATAAACTTTATGCTTATGTAAAATCAATTTAACACTTTCTGGAACCATCTAAGGAGGTGGAACAATCCATCCACAGTCACTCCTTAGGTGTGATAAACATAAATGTTCTAGGTTGGGAGTATATAAGAGGGATGAGAGGAAAATGAGGGAAAGTCTGTTAGAAGCATAAACATTGCCCTAAACCCAACAATGGTTATTCAGAATGAACCCAATTTTTGCTTTGAATGGATGTTTCAAAGCAACCTCCCCCTCCTATCTCACTTTCTCTCTATTTCCCTTTCTCTATCTCACATACACACACATTTGTATACATATATGTGTATATAGATGTTCAGTTCAGTTGCTCAGTCGTGTCCGTCTCTTTGTGACCCCATGAATCGCAGCATGCCAGGCCTCCCTGTCCATCACCAACTCCTGGAGTTCACATAGACTCATGTCCATCGAGTCAGTGATGCCATCCAGCCATCTCATCCTCTGTCGTCCCCTTCTCCTCCTGCCCCCAATCCCTCCCAGCATCAGGGTCTTTTCCAATGAGTCAACTCTTCTCATGAGGTGGCCAAAGTACTGGAGTTTCAGCTTTAGCATCATTCCTTCCAAAGAAATCCCAGGGCTGATCTCCTTCAGAATGGACTGGTTGGATCTCCTTGCAGTCCAAGGGACTCTCAAGAGTCTTCTCCAACACCACAGTTCAAAAGCATCAATTCTTCGGTGCTCAGCATTCTTCACAGTCCAAATCTCACATCCATACATGACCACAGGAAAAACCATAGCCTTGACTAGACGAACCTTTGTTGGCAAAGCAATGTCTCTGCTTTTCAATATGCTATCTAGGTTGGTCATAACTTTTCTTCCAAGGAGTAAGCATCTTTTATCGCTGCAGCCACCATCTGCAGTGATTTTGGAGCCCCCAAAATAAAGTCTGACACTGTTTCCACTGTTTCCCCTTCTATTTATATGAACTTAAATATACCCCTGCAAAAATTAAATTTTACAGGATAAGCATTTCTCAGAATAGTTTTGCAATATTCTTTGTTAGAACTGCATGATATAGAAAAAAAAATCAATTTTAATTCTCTTAGTAAATCAAAAGAAAAAGGATATCAAATTCCAATGAAAATAGAAACATTGCCTGTACAGTTGGAAAACATTAAATTTAGTCCCAATTGTACTGTAAATAAAAAGACCTATTGTGCCTAAATTAAAGAGGATAAAACTGGACATATACTTCTGATTTAACATTAGGGAAAAAAACAAAAAACAAAAAACAAAAACAAACTGTTGCTTGTCATAGGACGTTAAGGCAGAGGTAATAATCAATTTTAATTATTCAAGCTGTACATTGTATGCTGCATTTATTTTATAATTATTTAACTTATAATATCTGCAGAGCATATATGACAGCATTATTTGGTAAGGGGGATTATCTACTCTTTAAAAAGTAACTTTATTTTTCAGGAAAATGGTAGCTTTTACTTATTGAGCATCTCATGTAATATCTGATGTGTTTCTTATTGAGTATGTCTTATATATCACACTTTACATTGCATTAGGTGTGATCTTTTTATAACTGTTTTATGAGCGCATGAGTGGGTGCACACATGTATACTAGAAAGACTGACTAGTATAGTGGTTGAGAGCATCATCACTGGAACATCTCGGCTGAACTTTATCCTGCTCTCCCACTTAGATGCTCTGTGATCTTGAGCAAGTTTGTTAACCTGCCATTGTTTCTGTATTCTCATCCATGAAATGGAATTAGTAATAGTATCTCCCACGCAAGCTTAGAGAGAACTCAGTTCGGTTCAGTCACTCAGTTAGTGTCTGACTCTTTGCGACTCCAGGGACTGCAACACTCCAGGCCTCCCTGTCTATCACCAACCCCCGGAGCCCACTCAAACTCATGTCCATCAGGTCAGTGATGCCACCCAACCATCTCATTCTCTGTCGTCCCCTTCTCCTCCCGGCTTCAATCTTTCCCAGCATCAGGATCTTTTCCGATGAGTCACTTCTTTGCATCATGTGGCCAAAGTATTGGAGTTTCAGCTGCAGCATCAGTCTGAATTCAGGACTGATTTCCTTTAGGATGGACTGGTTAAATCTCTTTGCAGTCCAAGGTACTCTCAAGAGTCTGAGCCAACACCACAGTTCAAAAGTGGGGTGGTTAAAAATGCACTTAGATACATCTTGGCAGAGAACAAGCGATCCATAATTCTATGATTTTAGGTTTTATCTTAATTGATATTACTGTTATTACTTGGTTAAAAATAAAAGTGTTTTAGGACAACATAAGACACAAACACAACTGGTTTCTTAATTTGATTTCTTCCATTTTTAAAAATACCTAACACAACTACATTTTTGACATTGTGACCTCTATCTATCCTTTCCCCATTTTCTTAGGCTACTTATTCCCATTTTAAAATAGTTTCATTCTTGTATTATTAAACCTATTTAACTTGATTGTTTTCACCCTGAGTAAGGCTTTTCCCTAAACATGAAGTATCTATCTCAAATTAATGTGTGGTTTTTAACTGTAGTTTTATATATATATATATGTATATATATATATATACACACACATATTCATATTATCCATATTAGACCAATTTACTTCACGTTTAAGCTAACATAAAACCAGCTACAAAGAACACATTGGAATTCAATACATTAGTTTTAGATTGGAGCAAGGCAGGCAGTTAGCTGATGACATGTGAAAGTCCAAAGTTTCCACCCTTTATTTGAAATGACACTCTGCTTACAGAATCTTATGAGGTCAATTACACATCTCTGTAGGGCATGAATAATTTATATTTTATATTAAGCTAAAAGTGAAAATGTATCAAATATATTCAATAGAAATAACTTTAGAACACTGAAGCTTGTACCACATAAATGTCTAGCACAAGTTTGGGACCAATTTTCATTTTCATTAAAAACAAAACAAAACAAAACAAATCACCATCAGCAGGACACAAGTATTTCCTGGAAGGATACTTCAAAATGATAAAATCCTGATTGGTTCTACTTATTTCAATACAGATAATTGCATACATATTCATATATTTTAAAGTAGCTTTTTTTACTCTATGTCATCTGACTCATCATTTACATAAAGGTATCTTTTAAATTAAGGCCATCTGTGGGAAGGCCTAGAAATTTGGAATTCTGCTGATTGTTTGAATGTCTTCTTATTTGTCTTTTCCTGTATCTCCTTTACTCATTTACAGGCTGACATTTTCTGGTTGTGACTATGGTAGAGTAGAATGAGCAGTCCTCTTTCCATTGAATCCATATCTTTCCTTTCTGTTTACTATAATTTAAAGAAATGCTATAAATTGGCTTTAAGTATATTTCATGTCTGATAACATGAGTTGGATAAATATTCTAATTTCCTTTTTACTTCATTTCCTCCCTGTTGTGTGAATAGAACACTCATTGTACGAGAAACAAACATTTTTTCATCATATTTTTCTTTAATAAGTGGCATTTACTTTTGGATTCAATACCAGGTTTACAGTTTGAGGAAAGATCTCATATTTTTAATTAATGAGATATTGCTGTTGTGACCTGTGCCAATACTTTCTTTCATTTAAAAGCATCTTGTATATTGAATAACATATGAAAAGTAATTGGAAAAATAAAAGGAGAAAATTTTGATAAGAGACATATGTTTTTGCTCCCCAGTACTATGCAAACTGACCATAGAACATAGATGACAAACATAAAACAACTTATGGGAGAAAGAGAAACCAGATTAAGGCATCATGGAAGATTCAACTGGGACATATAATCTAGATCTTGCTAAAAGCATATAGAATATGATAGTTAAAATATAACTTGAGTGAGATTAGTCACTCAGTTGTGTTTAACTCTTTGTGACCCCGTTAACTGTAGTCTGCTAGGCTCCTCTGTCCATTGAATTCTTCAGGCAAGAATACTGGAGTGGGTTGCCATGTCCTTCTTCAGGGATCTTCCTGACCCAGGGATAGAATTTGCATCTCTTATGTCTCCTGCATTGGCACGCAGGTTTTTCACCTCTAGTGCCACCTGGGAAGCTCTCTTTTTAAGGTCAACAAATTGAATTTGTACTAGTTTTATTTGATTTAAGTGGACTGAAATATGATTGCTTTAGATCTTATTTAGATGATTATCTCATTTGTATTTGATATTTTTCACTATTTATCTTAAATGTTGAAATAAAAAATACTTTGATGTTCTGAATCATTTTATATTACTGTTATAGATTGAATTGCACCCCTTTCAACCAAATTCATATGTTGAAACCCAATACTCTTGAAACCCAATACTCCTGAATGTGACTGTATTGAGAGATATGGTCTTTAAAGAAGTAATTAAGCTAAAATGAGGACCCAAAAGGAGGTCTTAATTCAATCTGGTTGGTGACTCTATGGAGAGGAAATTTGGGTGTGCTCAGAGACACAGGAACCCACATACATGGAAAATGCCTTAAAAAGACACAGCAAGATGGTGGCCATATGTAAACAAAGGAGAGAAAGTTTCAGAAGAAGCAAAACCTATTCACACCTTGATATTCTGGAGACTTGTAATCTCCAGAACAGTAAACATTTCTATTGTTTAAGCCAATCTGTCTATGGTATTTTATTTTGGAAGCTCTAGGAAACTAACATAATTATCTAAATGAATTTTGAGAAAGCTTTCATAATGAAATTATGTCTCAATTCAGTCCAGTTGCTCAGTCATGTCTGACTCTTCGCAACCCCATGGACTGCAGTATGCCAGGCCTCCCTGTCCTTCACCATCTCCCAGAACTTGCTCAAACTCATGTACATAGAGGTGGTGATGCCATCCAACTATTTCATCCTCTGTCAGCCCCTTCTCCCCCTGCCTCTGATCTTTCCCAGCATCAGGATCTTTTCAAATGAGTCAGTTCTTCACATCAGGTGGCCAAAGTATCGACCTTCTGCTTCAGCATCAGTTCTTCCAATGAATATTCAGGACTGATCTCCTTTAGGATGGACTGGTTGGATCTCCTTGCAATTCAAGAGACTCTCAAAACCATCTCCTCTCCAACACCAACATAACCATGAAAAGTTTCTATATTGTATATTTCCATCTAATCAATGGAGGTTTTTAGCACCTTCCATCTGCATTTACTGACCAAAGAATTCATTTTTTACCTCCACCCCCCAGGTTGTGCCAGGAAAGTCTCCAAAATGTGTTGCTGTACTTTGTCTTTTATGAGCAAAATAGGAAGATTGATTAGCTTGTCTCCTCATCCTTATTGTATATACTCCATAAATCTTTCTTCCACTCAAGATCAGAACTTAATGCCTCTGATCCTTAAAGATGAGGAAATAGAAGTCTATTGCAGTAAAACATTCAATCATTCTTGATTTAAGTTGTATAAAATCATACTACTAAAGTAGTATAATAGGAGATATTCACAAAAAATAACAGAATTTTTAGAGTCTATGTAAACTATTTATGAATTAATAGCCACAGTTATAAATACAAAGGGCCTCAAAAAATATAATCATAGGTAATATTTATTGAGAATTTGTCATACCATGTACAGTATAAGCCACACTATATGGATTATTTGAATTATTCCTAGTTATAATAGCAATTAAACAAAAATAGTGAGTAATTATTTAGTTCTTATAATTCACCAAGTATTGTGCTGGGCTTTCCAGGCTGTGTCAGATCAGATCAGATCAGTCACTCAGTCGTGTCCGACTCTTTGTGACCCCATGAATCGCAGCACGCCAGGCCTTCCTGTCCATCACCAACTCCCGGAGTTCACTGAGACTCACATCCATCGAGTCAGTGATGCCATCCAGCCATCTCATCCTCTGTCGTCCCCTTCTCCTCCTGCCCCCAATCCCTCCCAGCATCAGAGTCTTTTCCAATGAGTCAACTTTTCACAGGAGGTGGCCAAAGTACTGGAGTTTCAGCTTTAGCATCATTCCTTCCAAAGAAATCCCAGGGCTGATCTCCTTCAGAATGGACTGGTTGGATCTCCTTGCAGTCCAAGGGACTCTCAAGAGTCTTCTCCAACACCACAGTTCAAAAGCATCAATTCTTCGGCACTCAGCATTCTTTACAGTCCTACTCTCACATCCATACATGACCACAGGAAAAATCATAGCCATGACTAGATGGACCTTTGTTGGCAAAGTAATGTCTCTGCTTTTGAATGTGCTATCTAGGTTGGTCATAACTTTCCTTCCAAGGAGTAATCGTCTTTTAATTTCATGGCTGCAGTCACCATCTGCTGTGCAGTGGTAAATAATTTTTCTACCAATGCAGGAGATGCAAGAGACATAAGTTTAATACCTGGGTGGAGAAGACCCCCTGGAGTAGGAAATGGCAACCCACTCCAATATTCTTGCCTGGTAAATCTCATGTACAGAGGAGCCTGGTAGGCTACAGTCCATGGAGTGGCAAAGATTGGACATGATTGAACACAGCATGATCAAGTATTGTGCTAATTATATGTCATATATTTTATATTAAAGTACGTATTTTACGATAAGTACATGAAAAGAGTAGAAGAAAAGCTGTTTGATTTTACATGAAAGGAACAAAAAAAAAAATCATTTGAATATTTCCAAGGTAATTTTAACTGCATAGACCATAACATTTTTTCGTAATTCAATTTCATTGAACTTCTTATTTAATTAAAAAAGGATTTGCAACATATTGTCTTTACTTTTTACTGTTTAGAACAGTTCCTAAAATTAACTTATAAAGTTTATTGGACAACAAATTCTCACTGAAATCTTGGCACAATTCTGTTTTCATCTTTAGATTTTGAATACAATTTTTAATAGATTTTTACAAAACAAATATATAAAGCATAAATATAAGTTTGTATTTTTTTTTTTTACTATTTTTTGTGTTCCTATTTTCAGTAACTCAGGCACACACATCCTAATTCATCTACATTTCCTGTTATGTACTGCACATCCATTAATGCAATATACAAACAAAAGTCTATGTAGATCTGTAAGATCAATTAACATGGATACTCTTATAACAGTCTTTTGTCTGGAAGTTGATTTTATCATCTCACTACCGGAAGTGTGTTTACCTGATAAATTACTATAATATTCAGAAGTGAGGTTTTAAAGTTATATGCATTTATGCTATTCTCTTCTTGAGCTAACTTTCAGGGGCTTTGCAAAAATGACTTAATAAAGACAAAAAGCCAAACTTAGATTTTACAGTGCATAGTATGAGATTCAATATAAATGAATCTCTTAAGAATTGTTTCTTACTTCAATTCAGTAAAGGAGTAAGTAAAATTAGACATTATGAAATGTGCACCATCTTCGGAGTCCTAAAATGCTATAATATCTCATGATAAAACCCTTCCTTGAATAGCATTTACATTTTAAGAACACTAAAATTAAGAATTTACTCATAGGTTTTTCAGTAAACTCAATCATGTTAAGAAATGGAAAAAGTACGAAAGTACTTTAGCCATGAGAAGAGCGAAGTGTAGAGTTAGTTTTTAATCTTGGAAGTTGAGTATTGAGATCTGAAATTAAAAATTTTAAATCAGTGGCAGAAGATTTGAAATCAGGGCCTGAAAAATATTTATAACTTAAGCAACTTAGATCACTTTTTTAATCCCTTCATTTCAATAATTAAAAATTAGTTTAAACTCATTCACACTGTTGAGTAACAGAAAAGCCATGTTGAAACCACTTACATTATGTCTGTGTGTGTTAGTCACTCAGTCACATGTGACTTTTTGAGACCCCATGGTCTATAGCTGCCCAGGCTCTTCTGTCTTCGGAATTCTTCAGACAAGAATACTGGAGTGGGTTGCCATTTCCCTCTCCAGGGAATCTTCCCAACCTAAGGATCAAACCCAGGTCTCCTGCATCGCAGGAAGATTCTTTACCATTTGAGCCATTAAGCTATACATATAACAGTGTGAGGCTGGAGAAAAAGGTATGATAACAGAAGTTCTTTGAAGGCACAGAGAGGCCAATTTAGATGAATAGAAATCCCTAACTCTAGTTATTTTTTTTATATATTTTTTTGTCCACTTGGCTCTTTTCACCATGATAAGGAAAAATTCTACATAGCAAATGTATTCAATACCTAAAATTAACTTGTGCCATAATGAAATATGGAGAAGTATAAAAGGATCATATTGTTTCCCACATCTTCAATATGACAACTATTCTTGGAATTGAATAGAGAGTTTGGACCACATCCGTTGCTTTTAATCATTATCTAAGTCATTTAGACTGAGGTTATATTAAGCTTTCAGTGTTCAAAACTGAATTATTTCAAAAATCAGCATTGCAGTTTCTGACTGCCATTTGAATGATACTCTTTATGTTATAAAGTGTATGCAGAATCTTCAGATAACAGAGTATTGAAGAAAAATTCTGGGGATAGTTGATAAGAGAAATCTCATAATATGTCTTAAATTTAAATATGAATACATGTTTAAAGTGTAGGAGAATAGAAACAGTAAAAAACAAAAAGCCAAAGATTATGCTTATCAACTCAAAATGTCTTGAATTAATATATAGAATGGGGTATCTTTTTGGCATAAACACATATTGGTGTCAAAATAAGCAATAGTACATCTTGTTACAACCCATGCTCTTGAAGAAATAATTATAATCTGAAATGCATCATGAAGGTGATATGATTCACTCTGATGATTCACTTAGAGCAGAAATAATTGTTATTCTGCAAACAACAATTAACACTAGAAGTGCTGCATCTGAACAAATAATAATTATCATATTTAGTAATTATACTGTTGCAAATACTCTATTTTTTCTAGTAGTCATGTATGGATGTGAGAGTTGGGCTGTAAGGAAAGCTGAGCATAGAAGAATTTATGTTTTTGAACCGTGGTGTTGGAGAAGACTCTTGAGAGTCCCTTGGGCTGCAAGGACATCCAACCAATCCATCCTAAAGGAGATCAGTCCTGGGTGTTCTTTGGAAGGACTGATGCTGAAGCTGAAAATCCAATACTTCGACCTGATGCAAAGAGCTGACTCATTTAAAAAGACCCTGATACTGGGAAAGACTGAGGACAGGAGGAGAAGGGGACGACAGAGGATGAGATGGTTGAATGGCGTCACCGACTCAATGGACATGGGTTTGGGTAAATTACAGGTGTTGGTGATGGACAGGGAGGCCTGGTGAGCTGCAGTTCATTGGGCCACAAAGAGCCAGACACAACTGAGTGACTGAACTGAACGGAAACACTCTATGTCAATAATTTGTCTGTCTCACAATAATCCTGTGAGCTATAAGCAGTATGCCCACTTACAGAAAAGAAAATGGAGGCAAACAGAGATAAAATCACTTTGCCAGGATAAGTCAACTGACTTATACAGCCAGAATTTCACACTAGGAAATCCATTTTCAATATTTATAATCTTACTCAGGACTCCATGCTCCCCTAACCTGAATCCTTGCCGTGTCTGCTAAAGTGACAGACTGATTTCAATTTTCATCCTCACTTGGACAATAGACTTTGAAGCATGATTTTTCAACCACAGCCAGCAAACCTTGCCAGACAGCTCTGCATGGCAGAAAGCTGGTTCTGCTTTCCTACAACAGTAACCTGTGTTTCTCTACCAAGAACACACTCACTGGCAGCACTACTGGCTCCAGCTGAACTTGTGTCTCTGATCACTCAGATGGCAGATCCCAGGGTCTTCTTCAACTCATTCTACTAAAGAAGTTCTGGGCCATGAAAGGCCTGGCTAGTTTGGTAGAAAGCTTGCATCACTGAACATATCCTGGGAAGGTGGTATAAGACAGGAGTGGCTAGACATTCCTCCGCAGAGATTCTCTGAGAGACACGTGGTGCTATTCTGCCTTGTCCAGTGGCTTTTATGACAGACAGACACAGTAATACCTGAACTAAGGTTGAAGCAATATGGGAATTATCCCCCTTATTCTGGACACTGCTGCTACTGCTGCTAAGTTGCTTCAGTCGTGTCCGACTCTGTGCTACCCCAGACACGGCAGCCCACCAGGCTCCTCCATCCCCGGGATTCTCCAGGCAAGAACACTGGAGTGTGTTGCCATTTCCTTCTCCAATGCATGAAAGTGAAAGGTGAAAGTGAAGTCGCTCAGTCGTGTCCGACTCTTAGCGACTCCATGGACCGCAGCCTACCAGGCTCCTCTGTTCATGGGATTTTCCAGGCAAGAGTACTGGAGTGGGGTGCCATTGCCTTCTCCAATTCTGGACACTAGTGAACAGCAAATCAGTTTAATTCGATATTTCAGGGAAGCCTGGCGTCCTGTTGTCCAGGAGGTCGCAAAGAGTCAGGCATGACTTAGTGACTGAACAACAACAACTTACAGAATTGACTCACAGAAATAGAGACTGCACTTCTAGTATGCAGATTTAAAGATTAAAATATGGAAAATAAGGTGTTTCACTTAAAACAGGTGAGAGGAAAGACTGTTTATTGACTTAATTGCCAAATAGCAAATGATAGAACAGAACAATGGTCCTTTCTAAGAGCAGAGGTATTTTATATACTATAACTAAAAGTAAGAGATGATCACAGAAACCAGCAATGCACAAGCCAAGTGACTTTTCATTTAATTGAATAAACCAAATCGGGTCAATGAAAGTACAGGTATGACACTTAAGATTTGAGTTTGTTGGTTTTGCCAACACTTTACATTCTATTGAAGATTTGTTGCCTCTACCACCTGGCTTAGCTACTGAACCTGTGTCAGCCAGAAGGATGGGAAAATGAATCAAATAAATGAGACAATGTAGACAGTGCTCAAATGAGTATCTAACTCTTCCTCCTTGCAAAATGCTGAGTTACACAAATGACAAGACACAAATCACCTGACTACTGAAAGAGAAGTGGGGTGATGTAAAGCATTTTAGAAATCTTTCTGGTCATATTTTCTTTTCTCAGATTTCAGCACTTGAAAGAATAATTTCATGTTATCTGAAATTCTACTCATGTAGAATATCTTTTTTCTTAAATATACCATACATATGAGCTATTACTCCATGATATCTTATTTCTTTGTGGTTCTAATCTTAATAGATATAGTTCTGGATGGATTATTTAATATACACCCACTCTCAAAATGTGTATGTTCCTGGCTTACTTTTAGAGACTGAAGCGTTTTGCTTTGTAAAGAGCAGAGGGGAAGGTAGCTATAGAGGTAATTATTTACAGAGACCAGAGTAGGCCAAAATTACAGCAGAATAAATGTATGAACAAATTTTTTCATCTCTTTAGATGAGTTTACAAAATCTTTGAGTTTATCTCCAAGGATGCTAAAAAGCATAAGTTACAGAAAAGTTTATCTAAATATTTACACTTCAAAGTTCCCAAAACTCACAAGTAAAGTAATCATACGTATGAATGTGATATATATTATATCCATTCACTTCAGTTCAGTTCAGTTGTTCAATTGTGTCCAACTCTTTGCGACCTCATGGACTGCACCACTCCAGTCCTCCTGTCCATCACCGACTCCCAGAGTTTACCCACACTCATGTCCATTGAGTCATGTTTACAGACAAATATTCACATTTATCATATATCTAAATATTTATCTATACTTAAAATTCATATATTTTCACCACCCATGGAAATTCTGGCTTTCCAACTAAGAACTGAAAATACCTGAAAAGTAATATAAACTAAGAAATATCAATGGATGTTTTAGGCTCTATGACTTATGATATGTTAGCTTCACATATTGTCTTCAATAGTCTTTAGGTTCAAAATCAGTACAAGTTATGACTTAATGAAACTGTGCCGTAATCTCTGATGTTATAAAATTTTACCTAGAACATTATTTTAAATAATTTTAGCTTTTTTTTCTATTTAGTTTTCTTTTAGTTCCTATGAACAAATGATGAGTCAACTTAATTTGGATGGTAAAATACTATAATTTATTCCACTATGTTGAGTTATAGTATTTGCTGTACTTTCTAAAAATATTAATTTAGTGTTTATGATTCCTTTAAATCTAAAAGAAAAAAGGAAAAATATGATTATATCTCATTCATTCCTAAAGGATATTATTTTGATTATTATACATTTTATCATGAAAAAAAGATTCAAAATATACCTTGCTACATATGCTGTATTTCACAATTTTAGATTTATACCAATGAAAAGTTATGAAAACATCATAATATAGATAGTAAAGTTACAGCTAAAGAAAACAATTTAATAAACTTTTATCCAGTAAAGAGTTTTCAATTTCTTATGGAACACAGTAATGTTAAAATATGTGGATTCTGGACCTAGATAACCTAAATTCAATTCCTGGCTCTTCTAATTATCTAATGGATGTGCAGCTTCTCTCAGATTATTTATTTGTGAAATAGGGATAATAGAATTCACTTTCATGAACATCATAGACTACATTTTGTTTGACTGGGTCTATCTTTGTTTCTGCCTGGTGTCATGGTGTCCTGTGTGGGTAAACATATTTGAGCTAGGTTTTTAAATGAAAAATTATTAGTGATAATTGCAATAAAGCAATCTAGAATGATTTGCATTTCCTGTGAATCAATGAACTTTGTGCTTCCAGGTTCTTCATGGGCTTGTCTAGTGGCCTGTGAGACAAACATACCAGGAACAGTTCTCATGTTAACTCATGGCTAAAAGTGAATGTTGATCCATGCTAACCCACATTTCCTTTTCCTGACCATTCTAAACGTTCTGTGCTTTAAAGGACAGCATAGAGAACACATGCTCATAAAATAAAATACACTGGGTTAGGCACTCTGTCTGTCTCCTGTGATGGTGGGCAGATACCTGACGCTCCTGCAGACAGTGATCCTACAACTATGCAGCGACTGCCAGACAAATGAAGCAGCAGCCAGGGTGCTCATTGGAGTAGTCAGTGGAAACAGTGTGAAATCTATGCATTTTACTGCTTGGTTCCACATTTTAAAATTTTCAATAAACCATTTGCCATTAATAAGTTAAGTATGTGCATGTTCAGTGAAAAATTAACTGTCTATTTATTAAGAAAGATGGTGACGAATATTGAACTTGCACAAAATATACATCCAATATCTGCCATGGGCTTGATAATAATGGAAAATGGAAAATGGAAGATAAGCATTTGCAGAAGAGAAATTAACCTCTACTTAAAACTTACCCATTATTTTTAAGAAGATTATGTCCTGAGATGACATTTAACATGTGCATCTAAAAAAGATGTCTTTATGTATTGCTTTGTGAGCAAGTCTTTATTTTTACTGAATCCTCCTTCTAAATTAAATGTACTCTTTTTTTCCTTAATTTCATGACTTCTGATACATGTACAAATGCTGAAGCAATGGTCGTTAATTATCAACTCTAATAGAAAAGGTCATCTCAGTTAATTGTGCAAATGCAGAGTCAATATCTGCATGACACTTAGAGTGTCTCCTTAGATGTTATGCCTTAAGTTCAGTTCAGTTCAGTCGCTCAGTCGTGCCTGACTCTTTGTGACCCCATGAACTGCAGCACGCCAGGCCTCCCTGTCCATCACCAACTCCCGGAGTCCACCTAAACCCATGTCCATCAAGGCGGTGATGCCATCCAACCATCTCATCCTCTGTCGTCCCCTTCTCCTCCTGCCCTCAATCTTTCCCATCATCAGGGTCTTTTCCAATGAGTCAGCTCTTCGCATCAGGTGGCCAAAGTATTGGAGTTTCAGCTTTAACATCAGTCCCCTAAAGCACCTCATTTATCTCACAATAATATCAGCCCTGCTTGTTATATACTTTAAAATAAAAAATAAATTAATAAAATCTTTAACTCCATTAAGAGTTTAATATTTCATTCAGAACATGGTACCAAAGAAAAAATTAAATATTCAATTGATCGTGGTAAATATTCTTAATATTATTGTATATATTCTGCCATTCAAAATAAAAGTTGTTGTTACTTTAAGAAGTGCTTTAATATATAAACCGAGTTATTGACTGCATTTTTTCTAGCTTATTTATTATTTTTTTAATTTTCAAAGATTATAATTGTACAATATTGAGAAGTATAGAACAAAATACAGTTATTGGAGGACAACTGTTCTATAATATTGTGTTATCCTCTGCCACACAGAAACACAACTCAGCTACAGATATACATGTGTGGGGACATATGCATGCCTACTGCATTTTTATGGGTAAAACAGTTGATTGATGTTCAAGCCAATGGTGAGTTCAAAAAGAAAACCTTAAAACTCAAACATGACAGAGCATGACCTTCCTCTCTTTGCCTCTATTGAACAGATTTTAAAATATATCTTTGATGGACTGTTTATCTTTTAAAAAGAAAACAATCCAGAAAATAGCACAGGAAAATATATATTTATTATATGTTTCTGCATAAAAGTTGTTGCAAAATTTAGGATTAAAAAATGGACATTTATTAGCTCACAATTTCTTTGTGTGGAAATTTAAGCACAGATTAACTGTCTTCTTACATGCACTAATCAAGATATGCAGTCTTGTCTTAAATAGGGAAAGGAGAGAGTCAAGGCTGTATATTGTCAAAAAAAAAAAAAAAGAAATACTGAATCACACAGTGAAACTTTATTTCTATTCCAATTTTCTTTAATCCCAGTTATGTCAAATGAAGAACCTCAGCATGGTGTTAATCTGATTTAACACCTCTCCAACACTTGCTAATCTTAAAAAAAATATATATATATATTTTTTGATGTGAACCATTTGTGAAGTGCTTATTGAATTTGTTACAATATTGTTTCTGTTTTATGTTTTGTTTTTATGGTCAGGAGGCATATGGGATCTCAGCTCAGAACCAGGGATTAAATCAGGATCCCCTACATTGGAAGGCAAAATCTTAACCACTACACCACTAGGGAAATTCCAAACTGAACCGGGTTTGGATTTATTTCTAAACCAGCCAGATTTTTAGCACCATTGGGTTTCTCAAGGGATATTGGACTGATGGCCCCAGTTTCCACTGCTCTTAGCTAAAGGCCACCACAAATTTCTTGCCAAGTGGGCCTCTGCAGCATAGCACGTTGTTTCATTAATGCATGAAAGCCAAATAGGCAGTAGAGAGATAGTGCTAGCAAGTTTAAGTCCCAGCCTTATGAACTTAATTACAGAAATTACATTTCAAAACGATTGTCATAGTTTATTTGTCAGAAAAAAAGTTCCCAACCCAGTCCACACTTATAGGGAGAGGATTCTACAAAAGGTGTGTTTCAGAAGGTGGGAGTGATTGAGAGACAAGTTAGTGTCTACCAGCCACAACTTAAGCACATTCTATTTAAGGATCTGTCTAAAGGGCTTCCCTGGTGGCTCAGAGGGCAAAGCATCTGCCTGCAATGAGGGAGACCCAGGTTTGATCCCTGGGTTGGGAAGATCCCCTGGAGAAGGAAATGGCAACCCACTCCAGTATTCTTGTCTGGAGAAGCCCATGGACAGAGGAGCCTTGTAGGCTACAGTTCATGGGGTCGCAAAGACTCGGACACGACTGAGTGACTTCACTGCACTTTCACTAAGTAGTGAAAAACACAAAAGAAAGAAAGGAGAGATAAAAAACAAAAACAACAACAAAAAAAAGCATTTCTTTGAAGGCCAGAAGAAAGAGAAGGGCAGGGGTATAAAAATAAGATAAAAAGAATACAAGCAAAGAAGAAAAATAATTGAAAAGAGAAATGAACAAAATGAATGGAAGGAAGTACACTTAAAGGAAAGCTTGGAAAAAAAGAATTTTTTTTTTAAATCATTAAAATGATTTTTTAAATACTTTTTAAAAAATGTATCTTTTTTTTCATGGAAAAAAATGAAAAATTTTAAGTCTACTATTGAGGCTGAAATAGCACACATTGAGAAATATCTTATAAGGTCATGGCACAAAGCCACCAAAATATAGATTAGTCCTCACTCAAAATGGGATAGGTAGTGGAGAATCTTTTATAAGTGGATAAACATTTCTCTACACAAAAGATAATGGAGGAAAGCAAAGGCATTTTATAACCATCATGTCCATTATTTTAAGGATTTAAAAAATACATTATTTTTCTTGGAAAAAAATTTTTAGTCATGGTGACATGCTTACATGAGTAATAGCTTTTAACACAACCCAAAATAAGTGAAGATTTGCTAGTGGTATGTAATTTGTGCTTTGTTTATAATGCAATGTCAGAATTTCATGTATATGAATGGCTACATTGTAGGAAGGTTAAACATTCATTTTCTCAATATTTTAACTACACAATTCTTTGCAAGTAATTGATGAATTCAGTGAAGCTTCGGAAGAGATATTCTGAGTCTTACTCCTTCATTTAATAAGGTGAAAATCAAAAATGATTTTAGAGTATTATGAGAATTAACAATAAAACTGCTTAGAACTTTGCTGAATGCTTAAGTGATGTCCTTTAAACATCTGTTGAATGAATAAAATACTCATATAAAGTTATATAAATCCCATATCAAACCAAATTAGAGGGAAAAATTTGTGTTTTAAAATCTTAGTATCAAAGTTAATTTTCAGTTTTGAAAAGAATAAAACTTTAATTCTTTTAATTGTTTTTGCTATAAGCTGAAAACTGGAAAAGCTATTAAAAGATTATCAGGTGCTACATAAATTCACCAATTAATGATTGATGTATGAGGCTGTCTCCTGGCTCTGAGAACAAAGCAGAGAATAAGAAGAAAACCTGGTCTCTTTGAGATGACATCGTGTACATGTGTAGGCATGCATGGGATAAATGAATATACATACTGTACTTGGAATTATCTTTATATGTTTTATCTTTACCTTTAAAATCTGTTTATCAAGTATTATATAACATCAGTAAACAGCTCTATCCATTTTGACAATATAAATATTCTTAGTTTGATTTATACCGTAACATTGATTGCTATTATTTCCTGTAGCATAAATGATATCTTCCTGCATTTTATCCTACACATTGTTTCCCACACTCTGTAGAATCATAATGTTGTACGTGGACTGTTGCAGCCAAAACTATACAGGTAGAAATTAAATCAAGAACACAGTTCTCACAATGGCCAGTCACGTAAAGCAGAATAAATGGCATTGCAGCAATTTTTTCAATAATTTTCCCTCTTCAATTAATCAGACACTCAATTGGCTTGAAAAAGTATGTATCATCAAAGACAAGCCATCCATCTTGGCTGGCACCTAAAGTAGAAGGGCCATTTTTTACCTCATAGCACTTCTACTATATAAACCTGAGTATAAAATGCAATTCTAGACACACAAGGCTAAGGGAAAGCAGAGTCAGGTTTCATCTCCTGCAATCATGTTAAATGGTCAAGGTGAGGAACAAAAGTAATATCCTTGTTTCGTGAAATATAAAGGAAACGTGAACCAGAGTGTCAAGAATGATGAATATTATAGAAATCCTCTCATAGGAAGAAGTTTGTCTACACAGCATTTTCAACAAATAAATCACACTTTCTTTTTCTTTTTTTGCTCTTACATTGAGTGGTAAGTCATTGCTTTGCAATAAGGGTTAACTTCAACATTCGAATTGATGTGACCACATACTCACCTGGATGTAGCCATTTGAGAATAAAGATAATTTGAATCAATTCTAACAAAACCCGTTTACATGTATTTTGAATCTGGTGATGCTGAGGCATTTATGACACAATACAGTTGGTACTGGATGTTTCGCCTTGCTGTCTCTGTGAGTTTAGAAAGTCCCTTGGTGACTTATTAGACATTAAAGTTAAAAAAAATCCAATTTGTTTTAATAACAAGTTGGACTCTCCAGAAAAATCTGAAGTTTGAACAAGCTTTACAGTGGAAGCAGCCTTATACTGGTCCCAGAGGTCATTTTTAACTCACTCTGTAGATCAGAGGACAAATGAAGCTGATCCACTACTGCACGAGAATAATGAAATTGAGGTACAGACAGCGGTGAACGTGAAAAACAGTCTGGTTCTGCCTCTGATGCTTTCCTCCAGCTTTCAGACATTTAGACGCACATTCCTGCCATTGGATGCCGTGACATATCCCTATAATCTTATCATAGTATTTTCCTTCTGTTATATCTGGTAGTTTTGATGCATTTTACCAACAGCCCAAAGGATGCTAAATAATATGAGATTTTATTTATATTCTACTAGGTGTTCTGATATTTTTAACTCAGAGGCTTACATTTGATAGTATAGATGGTAATTTATATGCTCAAATATAAACTTGCATAATATAAATGAACCTGAAAGAATTTACAACATAAATGATATTTTATATAAAGTACACAATACTGTATAAATATAAAATAAATTACTTATAAATCAATTTGAGTTTGAGGGTTGTATGATATTGCTTATATGTGGGATCTGAAAAAATGATGCAAATGAATTTATTCACAAAGAAGAAAGAGACTCTCAGGCATAAAGAACAAACTATGCTTATCAAAAAGGAATGGAGGGGTGGATGAAGGGATAAACTAGAAGGTTAGGATTAGCATATACATGCTACTGCTTATCGGAGAAGGCAATGGCACCCCACTCCCGTACTCTTGCCTGGAAAATCCCATGGGCGGAGGAGCCTGGTGGGCTGCAGTCCATGGGGTCGCTAAGAGTCGGACACGACTGAGCGACTTCACTTTCACTTTTCACTTTCATGCATTGGAGAAGGAAATGGCAACCCACTCCAGTGTTCTTGCCTGGAGAATCCCAGGGACGGGGGAGCCTGGTGGGCTGCCGTCTATGGGGTCACACAGAGTTGGACGTGACTAAAGCGACCTAGCAGCAGCAGCAGCAGTTACTGCTTATAAAACAAATAGGTAAAAATGACCTACTGTATAGCACAGGGAATCATATTCAGTATTTTGTAATAACCTATAAGGGAAAAGAATCTGAATATACATATATGAATGTGTGTGTGTGTGTGTGTGTGTGTATACACACACACATTCAGTTATACATATACATACATACATATACATGATACATACATACCTTTAGTTATATATATATATATATATATATATATATATATATATATTCACTCTGCTATAAACCTGAAATTAATATAATATTGTAAATCAACTATACTTCAATAAAATAATAAAAAAGAGATACTTTACAATGTATATTCTAAGAAAGACTGTTAGTAAGATCATAATTAATGGATTTCTAGAGAACAATGCTGTTTCTTTTCTAGGATATAGCTGTTCTCTATGTGCAGGCTCTATAGTATAACACATGCTTGCATGTTGAGTTTGAATATTTAGTTGACTGGGTAAAATACTCAGTATTCAACCAAATGAATTCTTGGTAGTGCACAGAGAGTTATGTGTACATTTTGCTTAATTATGACTCTCTGGGTAATTTCATATTTGTGTGCAATAAGACAATCTCCTTGAATTCCATAATCAAAATATTTGATTGCTGGATGAAAGCCAGATCCATGCTCTGGCTCATTGACAACACATACAAACAAGTCTCCTCATATGTCCTATTACTTGTCTTGATTTGATGGTGGGAAGGATAGGAAAAATCTGTAGTTAATACGGAACTGAAAAACTATGTGTGGCAAGTTTTAAAATTATGTACAAATATAAATATATAGCTATTAACCAGAGAAGGAGATGGCATCCCACTCCTGTATTCTTGCCTGGAGACTCCCAGGGACAGGGGAGCCTGGTGGGCTGCCATCTATGGGGTCGTACAGAGTTGGACACGACCGAAGTGACTTAGCATCAGCAGCAGCAGCAGCAGATATTAAACTGAATGTATTGTCTGTAACTGTAGTTCACCAGATGCATCTTCAAAGCAATATCACAGTATCTCATTTGATGAAAATCAAAGCTTAATATTTGTATCTATATCTGTATTTTTGCAACCCCATGGACCGTAGCCCACTGGGCTCCTCTGCCCATGGGATTCTCCAGGCACGGATACTGGAGTGAATTTCCATGCCCTCCTCCAGGGGATCTTCTCAATTCAGAAATCAAAGCCGGGTATCCTGCATTGCAGGCAGATTCTTCACCATCTGAGCCACCATGAGGCCCTTAATATCGATGTCTGTATCTGTATCTCTTTTCTAGTCTATTTAGATTATGACAATTAGGAATGACAGATCTGATTGTTTGGGAAAAGAGACATAAGGTAATGACAGAATGGAGTGAGTTTCCATTTTGTGCACAGTTGGTGCTTTTGAGCAAGGTGCTATGATATACAGGAGAGGAGTTGTTAGAGGAAAGCCTTGCTGCTGAATGTCATTTTTCAGTTTAAAATTGGCATGGCTTAAACTAAAGATCTAACATAACCCTCAATATTAGTAACACCCCTGCTGTGTTTGCAAGTAGTTTGAAAGCTATTACACATCCATTTATAGTAGTAACAGAATCACGATTGCAAAAAGCTGATCACTCTCTTTGCCTTGCTCTTAAAAAAAAAGAAATTCCAACATTAGTCAAGAAAAGTCCTCCCAAACTCCATTCCAGTAAACATTCCCAATACTAAATTGCAGTCTGGTTTCCAGAAAGTAAAGGGTGGAGTGAGATGTCAGTGACTCCCTTTTCTTCAACTGGTGGGAAAGGTGACAGAATTTTAAAAGTGTATCCAAATGTTCTCCTTGAAACCAGAAAAGAATTGAAAATCAGATGGATAGGAGGGGATTTTTCTGAAGGTATAAAGAATAATTTCATGCTTTCTAAGGACAGGTCGGACACTGACTGTCTACGGAATAGAAATTGGTTACACTAAGGACCCTGGGAGACTTTCCTGATCTTGCTGACCCTGAGCACCTGGTTAGGAGATATGATGGTGTACTCAATAGTTGACATTCCTGGGGGTTAGAAGGTGGCTGCCATTTTAACCTGGAATAAATGGACCCAGTATGTAAATGTTATGTCTATCCTTAATAAATTTTGAATTTAAAATGTCTTTAAATAAAAATATATGATAATCACAGCTCAAACCTAAAAGATGATCTGCAGAGTCAGAGAAAAGAAATAGCACTTAATATGGAACAAGTGCAGGAAGGAATGGAAAGAACAGGGAAATGCTAAGAAAATTTGTATCACAAAGCAGATGTAATAACAGGGGGTGGAGGAAAGAGTTCCAGAAAGGAAAAAAGATTAAAGAAAATGAAAACCAAATAAGGGATGCATTTTCTCTGAGCCTGGAGATTAAAAGTGCTTATCAAGTCCCAGACAGGATTAATAAAAAAAAAATCACATACAAATTTCATAATATTCTGATACAAATCCTCAATTCAGAAAAAAAATGAGAAAATCTTATAGCTTTCAAAATAGAAGGAAAACTTCCCTTAAAAGGAAGAGAAAATCTGCCAACCATGGGACTTCTCATCTGCACAGTAGAAAGTGAAGAGCATGGGAATAAAATCCATGGGTGATGAAGAAAAAGTATCTTTTGTTCAGGAATGCTAAACACTTTCAGTTGTTACAATTATATTTTTTAAAGGAAAGTAAGATAATATCAAACGTGAAAAGTCAGAACTCTTTGCCTCCTGTGTGTCTTTGGATAATACTAGAGAAAATACTATTAGCTATAGAATCAGAACACAGATTTTTAAAAGTGGCAAGTAAAAAAAAAAAGTAGCAAATGAATGTTGTAATATACTTATGAACATACATTTTAGTCAATAGTGATGTAAATTTTATTTAAAGTTATTGAGCTGTAGGAGTTATACTCTTAGTAACTGTATAATAGTCCAAAATTAAAAATAGATCAGAGAATAGCTTGATTGGTTATTGATAGATGATAGAGCTACAGATAGATAGATAGATAGACAGCCAATCCTAGCAAAATGCAGAAGTAGGGCAAGGAGTAGAAGATACACATTTTTCATGAAGGTGGTAGTTGAGAGGAGAGAGTTAGACAAGTAAATTGTCTACAGAGGAGGTAGCCACAGGCACAAGTTACTCTGTACCAAGAGATCAAGAAGGCCTTAGGATTCTCCTGAGCTTGATTAAATGTTAGACAGGCTTCTTCTTGTCTTTAGGCCCCTGACCTCCCTCTTCTTAGAGCATTTACTTTGGAAAACATACACTTGTAAATTATTTCTCTATCCCTTTCAGATATAAATCTTTTCTCAGCCTGTTGAAGCCAGTTTTACAACTCAGAAATTTCTTTTTTTTTAATCAAAGACTTGTGAGCCATTCCTTTGCAATATAATTAAGAATGATAGCAGCCTGAATTCCCAGTGTCTGAGGAAAGGTAGGAGGCTAAGTTCATTAAGCGCGAATTAGTAAACACAGATGACATAATCACATTGACCAACCTCCAGATTCCCTGGACTAGGAGATGGCTACCCACTCCGGTATGCTTTTGTTTTAAATTAATTCATTTATTTTAATTGGAGGATAATTAGTTTACAATATTGTGATGGTTTTTGCCATACATCGACATGAATCAGCCATAAGTGCACAGGTTTCTTCCATCCTGGAGCCCATTACCACCTCCCTCCCCACCCCATCCCTCTGGGTTTTCCCAGAACACCAGCTTTTCCCCTTGGCTGGGAAATCCCATGAACAGAGGAGCCTGATGGGCTACAATTTATGGGGTCAGAAAGAGTCGGATACAACTGAGCACACACACACACACACATGTTATATGCAATCTACTAAAGTTATACAAGGATACCTATGTGTGTCTCTACAGATATGTAGGGGATAGATGCCAGCAAACTAACACTGGATTTCTTTCTTTCTTTTTAATTGGAGTACGATTGTTTTACAATGTTATGTTAGTTTCTGCTGTAAAACAAAGGAATCCGCTATCTGTACACATACATCCTCTCCCTCTTGAACCTCCCTCCCACCCCCTATCCCATCCCTCCAGGCCATCACAGAGACTGAGTTGAGCTCCTTGTGCTATACAGCAGTTTCCCACCAGCTATTTCACACACCGTAGTGTATAAATGTCAATTCTACTCGTGCGATTTGGCTCACCCTCCCCGTCCTTCCCTGTGTCCACATGTCTGTTTTCTACATCTGTGTCTCTATTCCTGCCCTGAAAACAGGTTTATCTATACCATCTTTCTGGATTCCACACATATACATTAACGCACAATATTTACTTTTATTTTTCTGACTTACTTTACTCTGGATAACTGACTCTAGGTCTGTCCACATCACTACAATTGATCCAATTTCATTCCTTTCTCTGACTAATATTCCATTGTAAATATGTACCACATCTTTATCTATTCATCTGCTGATGGACAGATTTAGGTTGATTCCATGTCCTGGCTACTTTAAATAGTGCTGCAAAGAATATTGCAGTACATGTAACACTGGTTTTCTAAGGCATTGAGAAGGATGGGACATAATAGAAAGGCTAAGTAATAATTTCATCTTTAAAATAAGATGAAATAAGTAATAACTTGTAAACTTCTATAGTTACAGCAAACTCATACTTTATTTTAAAACATAAAAAATTTAATAGAAATCCAATTTTTTCAGTAAAATATTAAAGCATTTAATGAAAACTAAGTATGATACTTATAGGAAAAAACAGTGCATGCAAAAGGGAAAAATACAAGTACATCTTTATAAAATATATTAATATTTGAAAAACTGAATTTTTTTGTGTAATAACAAAGCCTACTGTCAAATGAATTGTTCATTATATCAGCAGCTAAATATCAAACTAATAACTTACAAGACTAGAGAATTAATTTGCTCATTTGTGTTAGTGGATCTATCTTACAAGAAACCTAGAAACTAGAATCCCATTTCAAAATATATCCTTGGAACTTGACCTATTAGTTACATGCTTAATTTATGTATCCATTAAATTAAACAAGAAGCAAGGGTATCACAAAATGGTCATTTTGTATTAACTTTTCTAAATACTCATGAAACACTTATTAGGAACCAGGATCAAGTGAATATGATTTGAGTTTTGATCACAAGTATTAAAGTAAAAACTTTTTAGATGCAATGGTTTTTAATTTGTGATAGATACTTAACTAAACTAGAAACTTTATTTTGTAGTTACTACAACCTCCTATAATTAATGAAGCTCCAAAGTAGGAAAATAGTATTAAAGCTACTAAGAATGAATTATCAATATTTCTTAAAAAAAAAGCTATTGAATAGATATGTTTGTCCTAATTAATTTGGTTTCTATAGCTTCAAATGAATGTGCTATTTATTTATTTTCAAGAAACAGTTTTTATTAATAAAAGAAATTAAATTGTGCTAATCTAAAGAGTGAAATTGGTCTGTGTTTAAGAGCTTCCAAACGATTTCAGTAAACCTTTCTCAGTAAGCGCTTCTAAGCAATAAAGTTTTGCCATCTTGTTCAATAAACAATTAAATATTGAAGACAAGGCAGCCTAGCTTCACTCCTACATACTGTATCATTAAAGCGTGAACACAGAGCTCTATCAAAGTGTGTAAGACAGCAGTATTCCTTTTTGAAAAGAAAAACTGCATCACATATATTTACATTTTAATTGCAAAGTGAGAGGTATATGTGCATCTGTGCAGGTTCATGTGTTTCTAATTGAGTTAAATGATAGCATGTATTTAAATTGAAGCTTCTAAAACTTATGTATTTATGTTGCTACCTGCTTAGAGCACAATCACAATTCAGTACTTTGTATGCATTCCTTCTGTAGTTAGATTTTATCTAAGCTAATCAATAACATATAAGGTGAAAAGCGTTCCCTTACTGTCTTGCAGCTGCTTCTAAACCTGATTTATGATGCTCATATTGTATTTGCATTCATTATTTGCCTTCAATTATTAAATACATTAAATAGGATAAAATTTTTTTCAAACATCATTTGAGATTTATGGATTAAAACTAAATATGTAAAACAAGCTTAAAGTGGAGAGAACAGACTGCTGATTTTAAGTTAAATCACTTCATCTCTGTGTAATTCCTATATCTTATATTCAAGATTTGAAATAAATCTTTTATGAAAACCTAGATGGGAGATGTTGGTTTTGAACAATGAGATTATTCCCTGGTTGTTGACTATAAATAAGATACTAGTCATTTGCTGTTGAATGTCTAGTGGCCAGACTTCCCTTATATGTGGTTACTTAGCTTTATATATCTCTTTGTAAAAATAATGACATAAGTTAATTAAATATTGATTAATTTGCACTATGTAGTACTATTTAATATAAAACTAAAATTAGCATCTTTACTCCAAGAAATTAAGTTTTAGTTATTAGAAAATATCAACAAACTTAAATAATCTGGAATTTCTTTATAGAACTCTAACCTTTTCAACATGTGTGCTATGCTGTGCTAAATCACTTCAGTCATGTCCAGCTATTTGTGACCCTATGGCCTGTAGCCTACCAGGCTCCTCAGGCAAGAAGACTGGAGTGGTTGCCATGCCCTCCTCTTTCAACATGGCATACCTATATTCATAGAAAGACACTTCGATTTACAGAAAGCTGGACCAGAGTTTTATGGAAGAAATATACCATTCCTTACAGAACCAGACATGGAAGCAACAGTTAGAAAAAGACATGGAACAACAGGCTGGTTCAAAATTGGGAAAAGGGTACGTCAAGGCTGCATATAGTCTCCCCGCTTCTTTAACTTATATACAGAGTACATCATGAGAAATGCCAGACTGGATGAAGCTCAAGCTGGATTCAGCATTGCAGGGAGAAATATCAATAACCTCAGATATGCAGATGACACCAGAAAGCAAAGAGAAACTAAAGAACCTCTTTGTGAAGATTAAAGAAGATAGTTAAAAGCTGGCTTAAAACTCAACATTCTAAAAACAAAGATCATGGCATCGGGTCCCATCACTTCATGGCAAATAGATGGGGAAACAATGGAAATAGTGAGAGACTTTATTTTCTTGGGCTCCAAAATCACTGCAGATGGAGACTTCAGCCATGAAATTAAAAGATGCTTGCTCCTTGGAAGAAAAGCTATGACCAACCAAGACAGCATATTAAAAAACAGAGACATTACTTTGCCAACAAAAGTCCATCTAGTCAAAGCTATGATTTTTCCAGTGGTCATGTATGGATGTGAGAATTGGATCATAAAGAAAGCTGAGCACTGAGGAACTGGTGCTTTTGAACTGTGGTGTTGGAGAAGACTTTTGAGAGTCCCTTGGAGTGCAAGGAGATTCAACCAGTTCATCGAAAAGAATTCAGTCCTGAATACTCATTGAAAGGATTGATGCTGAAGCTGAAACTCCAGTACTTTGGCCACCTGATGCGAAGAACTGACTCATTGGAAAAGACCCTGATTCTGGGAAAGATTGAAGGTTGGAGGAGAAGGGGACAACAAAGGATGAGATGGTTGGATGGCATCACTAACTTGATGGACATGAGTTTGAGTAAGCTCGGGGAGTTGGTGATGGACAGGGAAGACTGACATGCTGCAGCTCACCGCGTTGCAAAGAGTGGGACACAACTGAGTGACTGAACTGACTGAACTGAATAACCTACCAAAAACTCCACCAACATTTTCATCTTGGAATTTATCCCCAAACCTCATGCAAAACAGAATGCAATTTATTAAAAAAAAAATATCCAATGGGATGCATGTTATTTCTTTTTTGTGAAGCCAAAAGTGAAACATTTTTTAAGTACTTAATCACATAGTAATAATACATTAATAAATAAAAAGATATACAAAATCTACATTAGTAGCAATTTTGGCGTAATACATATCCAGTATCTTCAATTAGCTTAAGTGGCTAAAAGAAAAAAATCTTTCTGTATTGTTTTAATAAAAATGGCTTTGATGATGTAAAATTAATGTACATTTGAACTTTCTTTTTTTAGACATAGAAATATCTTAATTATAATAGAAATCTTGATTATGGACTGATTGTAGTTAATTATACTCATAAGGACAGGGCACATTCTTATCATTTAATATGGAACAGTTCTTTTCTTCATTTGTTCATTTGTTTATTAATTTATCTCATTTTCTATGTCTTTAATCATTGATAAAATTGCATGAACTTAATACTATATTTTGTATATATTTTTCAAAATATATATTCTGATTTTTATCCACATTTTAATTGATATATGTAAAGATTATATATCTATGTATTTGTCTATATGAATACATGTATGTGCATGTACAACATACGTGCATGTATATATAATGATCTTTTTCAGTAAGCATTATAGTCTACATATATATGTAAACATGTATATATATATAAACATATGTCATATATATATGCATGTATAATGTACTTTTATGTTTTTAATAATTAATTTTTAAAGTTCTACCCATGTATATGTCCCTAGGGATATATCTAAGTGGTGCTAGTGGTAAAGAATCTGCCTACCAATGCAGGATATATAAGAGAAGCAGGTTCAATCCTTGGGTCTGGAAGATCCCCTTGAGTAGGAAATGGCAACCCACTCCAGTATTTTTGCCAGGAAAATTCCATGGACAGAGGAGCCTGGTAGGCTATCGTTTATGGGGCCACAAATAATCAGACACGACTGAGCAGGCGTGTGCGTGTGTGGATGTGCGTGCACACACACACGCAGATACACATTTAAAATGCTGCTTCATACTGTCATATAATACTCAATGAAGTGTAGTACTACATTTTATATATTTACTCTTCTTCCAGGGATATATTCTGTAGATGGAAGATATGAATTAAATTTGAAATTATTTTTTAACCTCCAAATATTTACCTAATTCTACTGAGTACATCTAGTTTATAAATATGGATGTACAACTAGTATCCTCTTAAGAATAAAGATTCAAGTATTCACTGTTCTCATCCAAGCCACTAGTTGATTATACTGGTGATGACAAAGATATTTGATTATCTCTTAACTACTGAAATGAATGACTGAAGGAAGCAGGAATGCTGTGAAATGGAATGAACCAGAAAACAGTTTATTCAAATATTGGTAAAGTTTCAGATATTCTAAGATTCCATTTGTGTTTTGCTATGTAGTCTTTAGTGTGTCTACAAAGAAGTATTTGATTCAAACTCCCTATGATTGTTATATAATTTATGGTTTATTGTTTGGATAAATTTAATAGTGTTTTATTCTTTTGTTTATGAATTCAGCAACCAAATGTTTGATGACCTAATATGATTGAGTCATCATTTCTGGAGGTAGGGATATGGCAGTGAATTTTTTTAAAAATGAAAAAACATACCAAAAAAAAAAAAACTTTAAGTAGGCTGGTCAGGAAAAGACTCATTTAGAATATAAGATTTAAACAGACTTGGAAATAAAGGAGCAAATCATACTTATATGTAGGGGTAGAGCATTCTAGGAAACAGAGTAAATGCAAACCCTAGGAGTGGGAGAATGACTGAGGTGTTTGCAGTGAACTAAGAAAGCAACGTAGTGGAGCAAATTGGTAGGAGACGGGGTGAAAAGTTTTGCTTCAGACCATGTAGGCACTGGATAAACATTGACTTTATCAGAATAAGATAGGGAGCCAGTGAATGGTTTGTTGCAAAGAAGATGTAAAGTCAGAGATCTTTAGAGTACTCAGGCTACCTATGAACAAATTCATAAAAATATGAAATGCTGCTGCTAATGAAGCAATTAATATTATTTATATAATCATCATAAAAGAAGCAGCTTAGGATAATACAATACAATACAAAGAACTTCCTTAAAGGAAGTTAAGGAATTGTCATGTTTGACACTAATTAGTTCTGTGAACCTGAAAAAGTCATTAAGACTCTTTGACCTCAGATTTCTATTGGCTGAAAGAGATTGCCAGGTATACTTTCTAATGTTTCTTCCAGGTATAAGTTTTATGATTCTGAATTCCCTATGCCTTATTTGAATTGTTAGGCAGATAAACCTGTAATTGTATTTCACTTGCTTTGTCAAACTAGTTTTTGTTGTTTAGTAAAAAGGCATTGTTTCTCTCCTTTTTAAAATTCTTAACACTAGGTCAGGAAACAATTTCAGTTTGGTAATAGAGTTTAGTTAGGATATGGCATAGTAATCATTTTATACAGTCATTTTTTCTACTCATTTGCAAATTCATAATTTTTTCAGAAAATTAAATCCCAAGAAAATTAGCTAAAACTTACAGCTTAATCTTATTGAAGTGCATAGGTACTGAGCATGATAATAGCTTGAAAGGTTATAATCTCACATTTCAAAATCCATATGTGCATTAATATATATCAACATATATATATATATATTTAAGCTAAGGTAGATGGAATTCATTCTTTTATAATATAGAATAGTAATAGAAGTGAATAAAAGCAAAAGGGAAACACCTTGGATGAAAATGAAATTGTCTCACACAAAAATAGCACCGTCTGAAATGTACATCTATTTACATTAAAGATGTGGACAGCCAGAAGCCACAAAGTAAAAGTGTGGGTGCCACTGGGTCTGTGGTGTACACTTTGGCTGTGTAAAAGCTACAGCTATGGCAACAACATTTATTAAGAACCCACAATATGTATGCAATGGTTCCTCTCTTCTGTGCAAAACTTACTGTTGGCGCCACTGAATTTTTTAAATGACTGTCTAATATTAGTAAAGGAAAGTAAATGTTTCTTCCATATGTGGTTCCAAATTAAATTTCGCCTTAAATCTGTATCTTCCAAAGGTCAAAATCCTGAACTACTCTGAGAATTCCCTACCAGGTTATTACAGCTATCAGTTTTGGAGGACGGATTGCCAGCCTGCTTTACCCTAGCTTTCAATTGAAAAGCGTGAATCACAACAATTTGGTAGCCATATATTTTTAACTTTCTGCAATAAAGCTCAGTTCTCAGTATACCATATTTTATCATAATGTTGTGAAAGGTTATGAAACATTTCTCACAAGCAGGAATGCGGTCATTATGAATCTGATTCTGTATTTCACATGTGGAATGCTGTTTCCATACAGAACCCATAACAGTCATCTACAAAACTCATTTGTCACTTACAAAGTTTTAGTGTTGTCCTGATGTATAGACCTGAAATAGAAAACTAATAGCATTCTTGACTTTTAGCAATTTTCTCTCAAATGTTGTTTTCCAAGATACATAGTTTGAGATTTATATATATATATATATATATAAAATTTTAATTATATATATTAATATATATATTTATGTATATAATTAAAGACTTGTGTAATACCTTTTATATTATAAAAATTAACAAAACTGATTAATATTTTGCATAGGATTAATATTTTGGCATCACTTAAAATGAGATGAGAACTTATATTCCATAAAATGAGAACTTAAATTAATTTCATGCATTAATTCACAATTGTTGCTACTGTTTAATCACGTCTGACTCTTTTTTGACCTTGTAGATTGTAGCCTATCAGGCTCCTCTGTACATCTGGCCATGGGATTTCCCAGTCAAGAATACTGGAGTGAGTTGACATTTCCTTCTTCAGGGGATCTTCCTGACCCAGGGATAGAACCCGTATCTCCTGCATCTCCTGCGTTGGCAGGCAAATTCTTTATCACTGTGCCACCTGGGAAGCCCTTAATTCACAATATCAGGTAGAAAATTTTAAAGAAGCTTTGTTTAGATTTCATAAATTTTGCCTTTTATTTCTGAGACTGGTTTCAGTAATATATTTTTATTGAACAAGATTTTCTATCGAGGATTATTTAAATGCTATACATGCTTAACAAAAAACTGTAAGGCTATTACTATAGAATATAGCTGGTATTGTGACGTGTAAAATTATTATCTTTGTCCTCAAGAGACTTTCCATGAAGGAAAAAAATATCATTCATTCACTCATTCCATAAAACAGTTTTCAAGGGCATCCCATGCATCCCAAACTGATACAATGACATGCCCAGAACTGATTTAGTTATTTTTGATGACAAGAATGATAAGGAGCATTTACTGTCATTAAATATGCAGTATCTGATGCATATTTGATGCACAAACCAAAATGACTAAAGCACCAGGTGAAGAAAGTGTCAATAAGACCTAATGAAAAAAACTGCTTTCTATAGTCAACTAAAGTTTAACTAGTGACAAAATATGCTACAAAACTACAATAGAAAATAAAGATGTGACTAACACTTCTCATTTTATAATCATGGAATTTATTACCTACTTAAACACATCTCACTCACTTTTGCAAGTGTGTATGTTAAAATAATGTAATTTGAGTAATTCTTAAAATATAAAAAGTATCTTGTCAGATTTGTACATAAAGATTGCCATTGAATTTGTAAAAAAAGGGAATTCAATTGAGACTCACAGAAAAAAGGAAAAAAAAAACCAAGAGTACAAAGAATGCCAAAAAAAAAGGGTACCCCCAGGGACTTCCCTGGTGGTTCAGTGGTTAATTATTTGCCTCAAATGATGTGTGTGTGTGTGTGTGTATGTTAGTCACTCAGTCATGTCTGATTCTTTGCAACCCCATGGACTATAGCCTGCCAGGCTCCTTTGTCCATGGGGATTCTCTAGGCAAGAATACTGGAGTGGGCTACCATTCCGTTCTTCAGGGGATCTTCCCCACCCAGGGACAAACCCGTGTCTCTCTCATTGCAGATGGATTCTTTACTGTCTGATCCACCAGAGAATGATGGGAAGATCCCACCACCAGAGAATGATGGGAAGATCCCACATGCCATAGTGCAGCTAAGCCATGTGCCACAACTCCTAAGCCCCCCACTCTAGAGCCTGTGGGCCACAACTATTGAGACCATACGCCACAACTACTGAAGCCTGACTTTTCTGGGACTCATGGTTTATAATGTGAGAAGTCATCACAAGGAGAACCCCCCGCAGGGCAGTGAAAAATGCACTCCACTGGCTATAACTAGATAAAGTCCATGTGCAGCAACAGAGACCCAGCACAACCATAAATAAATAAATTAACACATAAATGCAACTTTAAGAAAAGAAATGCACAAAGTGCTCTACAGAATGTATAAATGGAGGGGGATACACACACACAGAAATGGGCAAAATAGTCCATGTTTCAAGAAGTTAGAAATAAAGAAATATTTAAACCAAATACTGCAAAAATTGAATACACATATATATATAACTTGGCAGCCAAGTATATGTAGGGTGTGAGAAAGAAGGCAATATCGAACAATACTCTAGGGGATTATCTCAAGACAAATTTTTATGAGAAGGAAGTGTTTATTGAATTCTTGGTGTGCTGAATTTAAGCTGGTTTCAGGGATTCCAGATGGAGATGTCAAGGAAACAGTCAGAACACAACTCTCATTTCCAGAGGGCCTAAAATGCAGTGTGGAATTACTTACATAGAAGTTCAAGTAATTGGAATATATGAAATCCTTAAAGGAGGGTAGTTTACAAAATAGTCAAAATATTGTCACAGGTCAGATTTCTCAAAAACATGTTTACCCAGAGAAAAAGATCAGGTGGCTTTTTTTTCTTCTACAAAATGACAAATCTATGATTATTTCATTATAAAATGTCAATTTACTGAAAATATCTATTACCTAAGTTTACTGGTTATATGTAAATCAAGTAACAACTTTTATTCACATTAGTTTGAAAATATCATGAAACTGCCATCATAGGACACTTAGGGTATTTACAATGTCAAGGCAATGTTTATTTTAAAATTTAGAAAATTATAACACATATACTGTCCCCAAATAAAGCATATTTCTACCTGGGAAGTGAGAAACATAGAATTGATAGGAGAAGTGTGAATAAATATAAAATTTTTATTACTACTATCATAATTTCTACATTGTAAAGTTAGAAGTAATGGAAAACAAAAGCCAGTATAGAATCAGGAAAGCAATGAGATTTATTATCCCCAGTATCTTCATTATTCAAATACTCGTAGAATCACAAAAATTTTGAAAAGATTTGTCCCATGAAAGTCAGCTCATTACTGTTCATCTAATAGACTTAAAACCTTTTGGACCTAGACAATACTTTAGAAAACAATATTCAACTGCATTTAACCATATTTTCAGAGAACACTGAATTTGAAGTCCACATTCTCATCAAAACCTCACAGTAAATTATAACACTGCTGAGATCCAGAATCCCACATTGTAGATCAGGGGTCATATTACCACTCGTGGTGATGAAACAATATTCATGAAGTGATATGTTTTAAGACGGTTTTACTTTTTAAATGATAAATACTATATAAAATTAATGATCAGATATATTTTACAACTATCCCTAAGAAATTCAAGTCACTACTTCCTTCTAGGATTAACGGTTTTGTTCACTGAAGTAGAATCATTTAATAAAAGTTTGATGACAGATCACATGTTACCCAGCATGTTGAAAAGCTAAATTATTTAGCAATCAAAAAGTACTTTTAGTAAGGTGGCCAATGATTTAAGAGGCAAACCAGGATATTTGGCAAGTTAAAGAAATGCTGTAAAGGATTGTAGGAAACCACAGGCAGGAACTAGGCCACAGTTCAGTTCAGTTCAGTCACTCAGTCATGTCCAATTCTTTGTGACCATATGGACTTAAGCGGGCCAGGCCTCCCTGTCCATCACCAACTCCCAGAGCCTACTCAACCTCATGTCCAATGAGTCAGTGATGCCATCCAACAATCTATCCTCCGTCTTCCCCTTCTCCTCCTGTCTTCAATCTTTCCCAGTATCAGGGTCTTTTCAAACAAGTTAGTTCTTCCAATCAAATGGTCAAAGCATTGGAGTTTCAGTCTTCTCCAACACCACAGTTTAAAAGCATCAATTCTTCAGCACTCAACTTTCTTTATATTCCAACTCTCACATCCATACATGACCACCAGAAAAACCATAGCATTGACTCATTGACTAGACAGACCTTTGTTGACAAAGTAATGTCTCTGCTTTTTAATAAGTTGTCTAGGTTGGTCATAACTTTTCTTCCAAGGAGCAAACGTCTTTTAAAAATTTCATGGCTGAAGTCACCATGTGCAGTGATTTTGTAGCCCCCCAAAATAAAGTCTGTCACTGCTTCCACTGTTTCCCCATCTATTTCCAGGAAAGTGATGGGACCAGACGCCATGTTCTTAGTTTTCTGAATGTTGAGTTTTAAGCCAACTTTTTCACTTTCTTCTTTCAGTTTCATCAAGAGGCTCTTTAGTTCTTCTTCACTTTCTGTCATAAGGGTGTTGTCATCTGCATATATGAGGTTATTGATATTTCTCCCAGAAATCTTGATTCCAGCTTGTGCTTCTTCCAGTCTGGCAGTTCTCATGATGTACTCTGCATATAAGTTAAATAAGCATGGTGACAATATGCAGACCTGACGTACTCCTTTCCCAGTTTGGAACCATTCTGTTGTTCCATGTCCAGTTCTAACTGTTTTTTCTTGACCTGCATATACATTTCTCAGGAGGAAGGTCAGGTCTTCTGGTATTCCCATCTCTTGAAGAATTTTCCACAGTTTGTTGTGATCCACACAGTCAAAGGCTTTGGTGTAGTCAATAAACTACTCTAGATAAATTAGGATACAGTTTTCCTAAATACAGGACACCTTCAATTGAATATCTTTCTCTAATACTAACTATAAGAGAACACAGAATTCTTTACATTAATTATTTCTGCCAAATATTTAACAACCAGTGTTCTTTATGGGAGCAGACTTTTCATTTCTCCTTCTTAAGAGAGAAAGGAAGTGTGTGTGTGTGTGTGTGTGTGTGTGTGTGCGCGCGTGTGCACGTATTTGTGTGCCTGCACACATGCACAAAAAGGCATGTATGTATGTGAGTGTACATCATCACTTTCATGTCATTATTAGTCACAGATGCCTCTTTTGTGATGCATTCTTAAGTCTACCTCCAAAGTCATATGTGTATATACTACTTACTTGGCACAAATCCAGCCTATTAACTAATGAAATGTGAAATCAGAAAAGCATTAAAAGGCTAAATTGAAAGCAGAGAAGCCTGATGATTGCATTCAGCATCCAAATATATGTATGTAGGAGATATGAAGGTGAAGAAATAAACTTTCTTGTATCTCTTCCTGTGTTTATAGATGATATGATGTGAATAATCGCTAACTGTTTCCACTTAAATGCACAAGTTACCCTTGGGCATCAATTATAACCAAACTGAGGACATAAGCAACAGCTAAAAGCTGACAAATGCATGTGTAGAAAGCCCCTTAAAACATAATCACTTTCCCATCAAGGAAGAAGCCAGGATATCATAACCAGGCAATTGGGACACCTTGTCAGTTATGTATAAATTGGGCAATAAAGAAAATAGCTTGACATAAGGAATGCCACGTTCCAATAAAGCTGTTGAGGGAACGGAAGTTTGACTTCAATTTGGACTTGCATGCTCTGTCTCCAACATCACTAAAAGGTGCAGGTCCTAGGGCAGAACCATTTATAAATATTAAAAGCCAAATAATAAAAAGACTGCTAAAATCTGCTCCCATGACAAACCAAATAGATTTTCTTAGTTTAAACTTAGAATCTTGGGAAAAATAGGCTCTGAAATTCATATACAACATGTGAAATACAGGAAAGACATTTTGAATTTGTTAAAAAAAATCCCCCATGTGCAAATTTCTATCCTCCCTTAACTCCTGAGCTAGAGCACAGAATATCGCCCTATACACAAGAGGTCTTCACCTAGTTTATCCCCTGTTCCCTCCAACACAATATATTCAAACAGAATGTATTATTGCTCACCATGTACCCTGTGTGTGTGTGTGTGTGTGTGCGTGTGTGTGTGTTAAGTCACTTCAGTTGTGTCCAACTCTTTGTGACCCTATGGACTATAGCTCACCAGACTCCTCTGGCCATGGGATTTTCCAGGCAAGAATACTGGAGTGAGTTGCCATTTCCTTCTCTAGGGGATATTTCCAAACCAGGGATCAAACCCACATCTCTTATGTCTCCTGCATTGGCAGGCAAGTTCTTTACCACTAGTGCCACCTGGGAAGCCCATGTCCCCTTTAGTGTTTCTAATTTTGATAAGGAAGCTTCAGTTCAGTTCAGATAATTGGGCAAAACCTCAGGTTGGGTTCTCTGAAAGCAGATATCGAGATGGTGTTTGTGATGTGAGTTTTTTTTTTTTTTTAAGGATAGTCTTCGGACAAAGGAAAGGGACATTGCTATACTGGGCCAAGGGAGAAGCATGGCATGCCTTGCTGGTGAATGAAGACTCAGGCAAAGCTTTGGATCTAGAAGACCATCAAATGGTCTTTAACCAGCTTCAAATGGCTGGAACTTTCTATTGTCTCTTTAATTGGTCACTGGATTCATGCTGCCCTTGGGAAGGTCATGATCTCAGGTCAAGTGTTTTCCATGCCATTAGGGTGGCTGGAACAAGCTCCCAGCTGCAGGCACTCTACTGGCCCCAGCTGGACACCAGACCCTTCTTTGGAGGCAATCTGGGACCACATCATCCTGTCTACTGCATTCACACCCAATTCTCATATCCGATCATGCACTCAATACGTCTAAAAGATGTTGAAGTTTTAACTTTGCTCTGCTACATCTTTTATAGCTTTGCTGCTGTTGTTTTAATCTCAGCTGTCTTTTTCTTTGTTTTTGAGGTTGTTGTTGTTCAGTTGCCCAGTCATGTTGGACTCTTTGTGATCCCATGGTGAGGGATCCCTTTCCCTCACCATTTCCCAAGGTTGCCCAAGTTCATGTCCATTGCATCAGTGATGCCATCCAGCCATCTCATCCTCTGATGCCCTCTTCTCCTTCTTCCCTCAATCTCTTCCAGCATCAGAGAGTTTTCCAATGAGTTTGCTGTTCACATCAAGTGACCAAAATACTGGTGCTTTAGCATCCATCCTTCCAGTGAGTATTCAGGTTCAGATTATTTCTTTGAGACTTACTGGTCTGATCTCCTCAGTGTCCAAGGGACTCTCTGAATTCTTCCTCAGCACGACAGTTCAGAGGCATCAATTATTTGGCACTCTGCCTTCTTTCTGGTCCAGCTCTCACAACCATACAAGACCACTGGGAAGACCATAGTTTTGACTACATGGACCTTTGTAAGCAGGTTGATATCTCTGCTTTACAACACATTTTATAGGTGTTATAGCTTTCCTGCCAAGAAACAATCATCTTCTGATTTCATGGCTGGAGTCACCATTTGCAGTGATTTTAGAGCCCAAGAAGAGGAAATCTCTTATTGTTTCACATTTCCCCCTTCTATTTGCCATTAAATAATGGGACTGGATACCCATTTTAGTCTTAGTTTTTTTTTTAATATTTATTAATTTTAAACCAGTTTTTTCACTCTCCTCCTTCACCCTCATCAAGAGGTTGCTTAGTACCTCTTTGCTTTTTGCTATTAGAGCGGGATATTATCCAATATCTGAGGTTATTGATATTTCTCCTGACTACCTTGATTCCAGCATGTAACTCCTTCAGACAGACATTTCTCATGATGTGTTCAGCATACAAGTTAAAGAAACAGGGTGACAACAGACAGCCCTATCATACTTCTTTCTCAATCCTGAACCAATCCTTTGTTCTGTACAGGGTTCTAACTGTTGCTTTTTGACCCATATACAGGTTTCTCAGGAGACAGGTAAGATGGTCTGATATTCTCATCTCTTTAAGAGCTTTGCAGTTTATTATGATTCATACAGTCAAAGGCTTTAGCGTAGTCGATGAAACAGAGGTAGATTTTTTTTCTGGAATTCCCTTGCTTTCTCTATGATCCAGTGACTATTGACAATTTGATCTCTGGTTCCTCTGCCTTTTCTAAACCCAGCATGGACATCTTGAATTTCTTGGTTGGCATAATGCTGAAGCCTAGCATGCAGGATTTTAAGCATAACCTTAGTAGCATGGGAGATGGAGTACAATTGCCCAATGGTTTGAACCTTCTTTAGTAATGCCCTTCTTGGGAATTGGATGAGGATTGATCTTTTCTAGTCCTGTAGCCACTGCTTGTTCCTCCAGATTTGCTGACATATTATATGCAACACTTTGATAGCATCAGTTTTTAGGGTGTTGAATAGCTCTACTGGAATTCCATTGTATCCACTAGCTTTACTGACAGCAGTGCTTTCTAAGGCCCACCTGACTTCACATTCCAGAATGTCTGGCACTGGGTGACTGACAACACCATTGTGGTTATTCGGTTCACTAAGATCTATTTTGTATAGTTCTTCCATGTGTTCTTTCCATCTCTTCTTGATATCTTTAACTTCTTCAAGGTCCCTCCTTTTTTGTCCTTTATTTGTGCCCATTTTTGGGCAAAATGTTCCCATTATATTTCCAATTTTCCTGAAGAGACTGCTAGTCCTTCCCCTTCTGTTGTTTTCCTTTATTTTAAGCTTTGTTCATTGTAGAAGGCCTTGTCTCTCCCTGCTGTTCTTAGGTACTCTGCATTTAGTTCGGTGACTGCAGCCATGAAATTAAAAGATGCTTACTCCTTGGAAGGAAAGTTCTGACCAACCTAGACAGCATATTCAAAAGCAGAGACATTACTTTGCCAACAAAGGTTCGTCTAGTCAAGGCTATGGTTTTTCCTGTGGTCATGTATGGATGTGAGAGTTGGACTGTGAAGAAGGCTGAGTGCCTAAGAATTGATGCTTTTGAACTGTGGTGTTGGAGAAGACTCTTGAGAGTCCCTTGGACTGCAAGGAGATCCAACCAGTCCATTCTGAAGGAGATCAGCCCTGGGATTTCTTTGGAAGGAATGATGCTGAAGCTGAAACTCCAGTACTTTGGCCACCTCATGCGAAGAGTTGACTCATTGGAAAAGACTCTGATGCTGGGAGGGATTAAGGGCAGGAGGAGAAGGGGATGACAGAGAATGAGATGGCTGGATGGCATCACTGACTCGATGGACGTGAGTCTGAGTGAACTCTGGGAGTTGGTGATGGACAGGGAGGCCTGGTGTGCTGCGATTCATGGGTCGCAAAGAGTCGGACACGACTGAGTGACTGATCTGATCTGATCTGATCTGATTTAGTTCGGTGTATATTTCCCTTTCTCTTTTGCTTTTCACTTCTCCTTTTTCTTCAGCTATTTACAAATCCTCCTCAGATAACCACTTTGCCTTCTTGCTTTCCTTTTTCTTTGGGATGGTTTTGTGCCCACTTTCTTTCCCTCTTTTAATGCTGAAAGTTCTTCTTTCATGCACATCTTAAATTCCACACCAAAGCCCCTCTGCCTTTTAGATAGGTCCACACTTGCTTTGGCTAATTTAACAGCTATTTACCTACACTTGGACCAACTGAACTTTAATTTTGTCTCTGTGTCGTGATCTTCAAATTCTTCTTTCTTTAGTGCAGGCTCTTTCTTCTAGTATAAGAGCTTTCTCATGCCACCTTCACATCAGCCTGCTAAGTGTTTACTCTCTTATAAGAACAGTTTCAACCACTAGCAATTTTTAACTCTGAATCAGTTCCATACCAAGCAAAAATTTTAGCAAGCAAACTTGTTGCTCTAGTAATATTAATGTAACATACATTTGGACAATGCCTGGTGAAGTGACTCATATATATGGGCAATGAGCATGAGGGAGAGGAGAAGAAAGAGAGAAAGTTGGAAATGGACATACAAAAAATCAACCGTTTCAAAATGGTGGGGTTTTTTTTTTGCCATGCCACATGGCTTGTGTAGGATCTTAGTCCCATGACCAAGAATAGAACCCCACCCTGCAGTTGAAGTGCAGAGTGTCAACACCTGGACCACCAGAAAAGTCTCCAAAATGAGGTGTTTTAAGTCAAGAAAAATGTCAAATAAACTGCTTACCAAGTAACCATCTGTGTGACATCAACAAAGGTATTTACCTCTCTCAATTTTATTTACCAAATATGTAAAATGTTGTTGATGATAGAAACCAAATGGGGACTTAAATCACAGTTTCTGGCACACAGTTGGTGCTTAATAAATTATAATTATTACAACTCTGGCTTGTGAGGTCAGATAAATGAAATTTCTGGCTGTTCTATCTATTGGCATGATAATTAACCTGTTTTTAACAAGATATTTCAGAGATTTATGTGAAAAATCAAGTACCTCACTGGGACATAAGACAACAGGCTGAAAATTAGGGCTAAGATGGTGAGGAAAACAATTTTAAATATGCTTACACTAAAAATCTTAGAATTTTTAAATTGCAGACAGATTTTTAAGTTTGGTTATTTTTAAAATAAAAAACCACTCAATGTGAAATTTGGTGTGTGCTTTATTAAGATGTTGTTTTCATCTGAGCATATTTAGTTATACACTAATAAAAATACTATTTCTGAGTGAAATAAAGTTGCTTTACAGAATGTACCTGGAGTCCTTGCTCACCATAGATCTATGGGTGGAACTGACTCAAAACAATTTTCTAAAGAGAAGTTGAACCCTGATTGTGGACACCCCATGACTCACCCCAAATGGCTTTACTGAGATTTTAAGCTTCCATAAAAGGATTAAAACCCTAACACCAGGTTGACTATTTCTAAAGAACATGGCTCTAAATTCCCATGGCTACCTAAAAGACCTATTTTTGGCATTTGCCAAGGAGTTAATCTGAAATCAATGTCAGACAAAATTTGCTAAAGGAATTATGATGCTAGACGATTTTCAAGGATGCAATCTCATCTGTCTTTATAATTGGTTTTACTAAGTTGTGATTGTAGGGTTGTGCTGCCAGTTTTAGGTAACTCTTCATCAAATCTTGTTAAAGGGTGTTAAAGTGCATGACTGAAGGTATCTGGGCACCTTGAGTGCAAGGAATTGTATCTGTCTCTTCATTAATGAACCTGGCATGCTATCATCCATGGGGTCACAAAGAGTTGGATACAACTTAGTGACTGAACAATAACAACAACAATGCATCCACCTAGTATCTGACATATAGTAGGTTAAATAAATATTTGTGGATGATTGACTCTAATACATATCTTCATCAGGAGAGCATTCAGAATAAATACTTCTCTCATTATGACACCAAAAAGTATCATGTTTTCCCTGGACAATAGTCACTGGTAGGACTGATGCTGAAGCTGGAACTCCAATACTTTGGCCACCTGCTGAGAAGAACGGACTGACTGGAAAAGACTGATGCTGGGAAAGATCGAAGGCAGGAGGAGAAGGGGATGATGGAGGATGATATGGTTGGATGGCATTACTAACTCATGGACATGAGTTTGAGCAAGCTCTGGGAGTTGGCAATGGACAGGGAGGCCTGGCATGCTTGTGTCCATGGGGTCACAAAGAGCTGGACATAACTGAGCAACTGAACTGAACTGAACTTCCCTGGACAATTAGTTTATTTTTGTATGAAGTTCATTTAAGGCTATGAGGAAAAAAAATTTCCCTCTAACATTAATTTTCAAGAGTTTGGTGACAAACTTCTGTTCCAACTAGTATTAGGTAGTATCAGCATTAGGTAACTAATACGGGTCACTAAGGTAGGACATTTAAGCCTGAGTTCCTGACACAGTTTGTAGTAAAATTTTAATTTCTATGTTTTTTTCCTACTTATATTTTAAATTCCTTGGGAGCTATTTGAGATTCTGTTTGGAACACAAAGAATGGATAGAAAGCTGTATAGAAAGAAAGAGATGTCATCTAAATTGTCTTTCTAGTCTAAGATTAAACTGGGTTTATAATCATTAATGGGTGTTGTAGATGAAACATAATTATTGTAAATGGCCAGGACCACAGGGATTCACCCAAAAGTTTTTATTCATCTTTCCCCCACAATCCCCTTCCCTACTCCATTCCTAACAACAGTTGAATTATTTTGACTGATTATTATAGTGATGTCATCACTTATGTTAAGCAGAAGTTTATTTTCAATTAAAAATAATCTTAAGAATGGACATGAGATTTCATTTAAGGGTAACAGCATTGTTCCAAATATATAGTGTGATGATGGCTACATAACTCTGTTCAGTTCAGCTCAGTTCAGCCGCTCAGTCGTGTCCAACTGCAAATACTTAAATGTAATATTTACTTAAATTTCAATAAAGGACCCTTTCTTTAAAAGTATGCTTGCATCACTTTCCTGTTGCTACCATAACATATTACCACAAGCCTAGTGAACTGCAATAGGACCCTATGGTCTGTGCTCCCCATGTCCTCAGCTTGCTTTTTGTCTATGGAAAAACTTTAGCCAAATAATAAGTTTAATCAGAGAAGTGAGAAAATGTAGAAACAAAGGAAACCAAATAAAAATAATAATGTAGTTATCAAGCATAGTCAAGGACTTTTAGGTCTTGACTATGCTAGGGCTACAGATAATACTGTGAGCCATATCTGGTTTCTGATTGCTGCCTTATTGGTACTGGAAACTCCACCAGGAAGAAGAGGTTAACTACATGATGACCAGATTGTAGCCATGGCATCAGCTGCCATGATTCCAAGAATTGGCCTCAAGAAATGGAAACAATCTGACCTTGGAACTAAAGATAAACTGTACTTAAAACATTCAAGATGACACAGGTCAGACGACTGAAGACCAATTTCAAGATTACTGTCAGAATTGACTGTGCTGTTTCTTCATGTAACCCCCTCCCTCAGCTTATAAAAGCTCTTGCCCACTGATTGATAGTAGAGAAGGTCAACCTTTGGACAGGCATCTTGTGAGCCCTCCCACCTAGGCTTGCCAGGATCCAAAATAAAACAGTTTCTTTTCCCACCAACCTGGATTCTTCACTGGCTTTTGAGCAGCAAGCAGCCGGACCCCACTTTCAGTTACCGTAGTAGCTTAGAGCATCAGAGATGCGCTCTCTTAGAGTCTGAAGTTCAGGAGGCTGAAGGCAGTTGTGCCAGGCTAGTTAGTGTTAACATGTCACCTAGGAGGACACCTTCTGGAGACTCTGAGAGGAGAATTAATTTCTTTGCCTTTTTCAGCTTTTAAGTGGCCACTGTTATTTTTTGAGGCTTCTTAGGTGGCATGGTAGTAAAGAATTTGCCTGCAATGCAGGAGACTCGAGAGACCTGGGTTTGATCCCTGGGTTGGGGAGATTCCCTGGAGAAGGAAATGGCAACCCACTCCAGTATTCTTGCTTGGGAAATTCATGGACAGAGGAGCCTGGTGGGCTACAATCCATAGGGTTGTAAGGAGTGGGGCATGACTGAGACACTGTGCATGCAAGTTTAGAGCAGGTCAATAGGGAATTCTCATTCCATGTGAGTTCCCCCAAAGACTAACAAATACTTTGTTAGATAACTTATGATAGACAATAGTCTCCCAAAATAAGCCACTTCAACATGATTTTTCATCTGGGGAGAGTGAAGCAAAAGAAAAAAAAAAAAAAAAGACTTTCATAAATGCTCTGGCTCCCAAGTGATTCCATTAATAAACAAGTAAACAACACAAAATCAAAAAAAAAAAAAAAAAATCAAGCCTTAAAAGCAACCAGAATGAAACAACAAAGACCAAAATGTAATAAATCATGATATAGTGTCTCTTTTCACCAAAACTTCTATACCTAATTTGATAATACTCCAGTTTGGCATTATCCTTTTTGACATGTTGAAATTTCCTTTCATTTCTAGCAAGCACGCATCTAATAGAAGAGAAAAAAAATTGATCTTGTTATCCACATGACTACCTTGAGGGCACACTGCAGTTTGCAGGGCACATGGTGATGCTTATGGTGTCAATAACAATGCCTAAATAACACAAGTTTTAATTGTAGTCATCTTTTATCATCATGGAAGCTCCCTGGGCTCCTTTTAATTTGATCATATTGAAATGTGCTGTCCTGATTTTCATGAATTAGGGCAAAGTCACCCTTACTCACCATCTGAAGTCTCAGATGTTCCTTCCCACCCAGTAATGAAAATGAAAATTATTTTCCTTGGCAACTCAGATGGTATTCTGGTTAATTATGTGGATATAATTCTAGATTATTGCATATTTTATAGCTGAAAAGCCCTCTACTTTATAGCCAGGTCTTTTTTTTTTTTTAAACTTTCTTAAAATACTATTTCTCTAGTTTATGTTATTTTGTCACATTTTAAAACATATTAAATTAGCCTGAAATTCTTTTTTTGAAAGAAGGCAGGCTGTAACATTTTAAAATGCATTCCTGTTTTGTATTCACTTCACAAGACTTAAAAGTGATGTCTATACAATCAAGTACAATATGTCCATAAAAATTTCATGTTCAGGAAGGGCCAGTTTAGGTGTAAGCAAGAAAGTGTAAATACACAAATACTGGATTAGTTTCTTTTCTGAAACATTTTAAGCCATTTTTAGGATGGCTTCCTAACTACACTGCCTTTAGAAGTAGATATGCATTCCTTTTCTCAAAAAATAAAAAGAGGGGGGAGGAGAGCTCATTAAGAAATAAATTAATGATAAAATATTATATATTGTAGTTAAAATATATTATATACTTAGAAATTATAAGGTAACATAGATTGCATTGTGGAATCAGATATTTTTTACAAATATGGTGACTGGATTATAATGCTGGTGTATCCTGAATGAATGGATGGGATAGATTTATAATTTGTAAAGTAATTTATTTTCAATTATAAGCTTCAGAGCTGGTCAGTGTCAGGGACTATAACTTGTTTTCTATTGACATATAATATCATCACATTTTCTTAACAATTTGATAAGACTCTAAAAAAGTCAATCCTGAAGGTGGGGATGGAATGTTTGTTCTAAAGATGACTTTATGTCCTTAACCCTTGCCAACTAATGAATTTAGAAAACTTTATATCTTCTAATTTAAAAAAGCACACATAGATTTAACAAAATGTACTATTTTAAAATGTTATAAACATTATACAACCAAATGAAAGCTTCTCATATTATGTGTCATCTCATCTTACAAATTTAAAAATCCCCTAAAATGACGGTAATGTCTGATATCTGATGTTGATCACATCTGTAATTTATTACATGGGCTTAAAAAACAACATTTCATTTAATCATTTAATAATCCTGAAGACAGTCAATCCTGGAATGTTATGGAGAAGAGGAGTTCATAGCCTGCACCACAGCCAAGTGGACGTCAACATTCTAGGAATCAGTGAACTAAAATGGACTGAATGGGTTGACTTTAACTCAGATAACCATTATATCTACTACTGTGAGCAGGAATCCATTGAAAGAAATGGAGTAGCCATCATGGTCAACAAAAGAGTCTGAAATGCAGTACTTGGATGCAATCTCAAAAATGACAGAATGATCTCTGTTCATTTCCAAGGCAAACAATTCAATATCACGGTAATCCAAGCCTATACCCCAACAAGTAACTCTGAAGAAGCTGAAGTTGAATGGTTCTATGAAGACCCACAAGACCTTTTAGGACTAACACCCCAAAAAGATGTCCTTTTCATTATAGGGGACTGGAATGCAAAAGTAGGAAGTCAAGAAATACCTGGAGTAACAGGCAAATTTGGCCTTGGAGTACGGAATGAAGCAGGACAAAGGTTAATAGAGTTCTGCAAAGAGAACGCACTGGTCATAGAAAACACCTTCTTCCAAGAACACAAGAGAAGACTCTACCATGGACATCATCAGATGGTCCACACTGAAATCAGATTGATTATATTCTTTGCAGCCAAAGATGAAGAAGCTGTATACAGTCAGCAAAAACAAGACCAGAAGCTGACTGTGGCTCAGATCATGAACTTCTTATTGCCAAATTCAGACTTAAATTGAAGAAAGTAGGGAAAACCACTAGACCATTCAGGTATGACCTAAATCAAATCCCTTATGATTATACAGTGGAAGTGAGAAATAGATTTAAGGGACTAGATGTGATAGATAGAGTGCCTGATGAACTATGGATGGAGGTTCATGACACTGTACAGGAGACAGGGATCAAGACCATCCCCATGGAAAAGAAATGCAAAAAAGCAAAATGGCTGTCTGGGGAGGCCTTACAAATAGCTGTGAAAAGAAGAGAAGTGAAAAGCAAAGGAGAAAAGGAAAGATATAAGCATCTGAATGCAGAGTTCCAAAGAATAGCAAGGAGAGTAAGAAAGCCTTCCTCAGCGATCAATGCAAAGAAATAGAGGAAAACAACAGAATGGGAAAGACTAGAGATCTCTTCAAGAAAATTAGAGATACCAAGGGAACATTTCATGTAAAGATGGGCTCAATAAAAGACAGAAATGGTATGGACCTAACAGAAGCGGAAGATATTAAGAAGAGGTGGCAAGAATACACAGAAGAACTGTACAAAAAAGAGTATAATGACCCAGATAATCACGATGGTGTGATCACTGACCTAGAGCCAGACATCCTGGAATGTGAAGTCAAGTGGGCCTTAGAAAGCATCACTACGAACAAAGTTAGTGGAGGTGATGGAATTCCAGTTGAGCTCTTTCAAATCCTGAAAGATGATGCTGTGAAAGTGCTGCACTCAGTATGTCAGCAAATTTGTAAAACTTAGCAGTGGTCACAGAACCGGAAAAGGTCAGTTTTCATTCCAGTCCCAAAGAAAGACAATGCCAAAGAATGCTCAAACTACCACATAATTGCACTCATCTCATATGCTAGTAAAATAATGCTCAAAATTCTCCAAGCCAGGCTTCAGCAATATGTGATCCATGAACTTCCAGATGTTCAAGCTGGTTTTAGAAAAGGCGGAAGAACCAGAGATCAAATTGCCAACATCATCTGGAACATCAAAAATGAAGAGAGTTCCAGAAAAACATCTATTTCTGCTATATTGATTATGCCAAAGCTTTGACTGTGTGAATCACAATAAACTGTGGAAAATTCTGAAAGAGATGGGAATACCAGACCACCTGACCTGCCTCTTGAGAAACCTGTATGTAGATCAGGAAGCAATAGTTGGAACTGGACATGGAACAACAGAGTGGTTCCAAATAGGAAAAGGAGTACGCCAAGGCTGTATATTGTCACCCTGCTTATTTAACTTATATGCAGAGTACATCATGAGAAACACTGGGCTGGAAGAAGCACAAGCTGGAATCAAGATGGCTGGGAGGAATATCAACAATCTCAGATATGCAGATGATATCACCCTTATGGCAGAAAGTGAAAAAAAACTAAAAAGCCTCTTGATGAAAGTGAAAGAGGAGAGTGAAAAAGTTGGCTTAAAACTCAACATTCAGAAAACTAAGATCATGGCATCTGGTGCCATCACTTCATGGGAAAGAGATGGGGAAACAGTGGAAAAAGTGTCATACTTTATTTTTCTGGGCTCCAAAATCACTGTAGATGGTGATTGCAGCCATGAAATGAAAAGATGCTTACTCCTGGAAGGAAAGTTATGACCAACCTAGATAGCATATTCAAAAGCAGAGATATTTCTTTGCAAGTAAAGGTCCGTCTAGTCAAGGCTATGGTTTTTCCTGTGGTCATGTATGGATGTGAGAGTTGAACTGTGAAGAAAGCTGAGTGCCGAAGAACTGATGTTTTTGAACTGTGGTGTTGGAGAAGACTCTTGAGAGTCCCTTGGACTGCAAGGAGATCCAAGCAGTCCATTTAAAGGAGATCAGCCCTGGGATTTCTTTGGAAGGAATGATGCTAAAGCTGAAACTCCAGTACTTTGGCCACCTCATGTGAGAGTTGACTCACTGGAAAAGACCCTGATGCTGGGAGGGATGGGGGCAGGAGGAGAAGGGGACGACAGGATGAGATGGCTGGATGGCATCACCGACTGAATGGACATGAATTTGAGTGAACCCCAGGAGTTGGTGATGAACAGAGAGGCCTGGCATGCTGTGATTCTTGGGGTCGCAAAGAATTGGACACGACTGAGCGACTGAATGAACTGATACCACAGACAGAAGAACTAAAATCTGTCAATATTATCTACTGTATATGCACTTCCAGAATCTAAAAGTGTAAACCAATGGGGCTATATTGACCCAGTAAATGTAAATGCTTTTGTATGATATGGCTATTTCCTACCAATTAAGAAATACTAGAGGTGTGGTTTTATATTTTCTAGAATCAAAACCCATGATTGCAGGACTAACAGCTTTCTTAAAGATTTTGTAATCGGTTGTTTGCATCATGTAACTTCACTAAGGGATGATGAAGAGGACTAGAAAGGAAAAAGGAAAGAAAGAAACAAAATGGCATGTAAGTCTCTGCAATGGTAAATGACTAATAAAACTGTACTATCACCTATAATTATCTTTATCCTAATGTTGAAGAATCAGGATGATATAGAAAAAATTATTGATCTATGATATGATCTTTTCTGTTAGCAAGTTCCCCTGAGACATGGATCAGACAACTCACTTTACTAATTGTGTTTTCTAAGCTATAAAATGACTTGTTGCAGCTTTTGGAGTATTGAGCTCTTAAAGTTAGGTCAAGTTTTAAAATTAAATGACTTGATCAGACCTCTGATTATACAAAAATATAGGAGATGTGTATTTCCCCATTCTTCCCATTGTGTATAACTAAAATCCCAAGCATTTGTAAACAAAATGAACACAGAAGACTCTGAAGGTTAAAGAGAAAAAGAAAGATGAACTAGGGATCTCAGAATCACAAAATATTACAGTGATATTGTTCTCTAGGTTTTCTTTTTGTTCCCTGTATTGTACACTGGAGTTAAAGGAGATGGTGTTTCAGAAATGCCAATGGGTACAGAGAAACACCCTCAGCAAAAGCCTGAATTTTCCAACCAAAGAAAAAAATGGTCAAAGCAAGAGAATAAATTTTAGATAAAAACTGCTACATTTCGGCAAAATACCACAGAAAAAAGTTACCATCTCATCTCACTGGTCCCAGGAAAGGCTGAGATATCTACAGACTTCCAGCCATCTACACTCCTTAGGTTTTACCAGTTGCCCCAGTCTTTCTGATACAATTATGTCAGAGAAGGCCAAGTAGGAACCAGGACTTCATGCTCACTGGTGGTAATGAAATCAAACTTCACTTCGCCTGCAGTCCCAATGGAAATCTCTGCTATTTTAATAATGAAAAATACAGTAAGAGCTTAATGAATGGGCTGAACCACTGAATGTGCAGGACAGAAAAAAAAAAAAAAAAAAAATCAGTGACCTGGACAGCAGAACAGTTGTAATTATATTATCTGAATGAAATGCAAAGAAAAAATAGAGTGAAAAATGTGAACAGAGCCTCAAGGCTCTAGGGACTGAAACAAAAGACTTAACTATCCATGCCACTGGAGTTCCAATAAAAGGGAAAAAACAAAACGTGCTCAGAAGTAATGAGTAAATTTCCTAAATTTGGCAAAAAATATAAACCTGTGGATTCAGTAGGCATAATGAATTCCATACAAAGTAGACAAATCAAGCCACCAGAAAACACACCATTGTCAAGCTTCTTAGAGATAAAAACAAACCAAAAAGTTTAAAAGCTGCAAGAGACGTGATATTTTACCTATAAAAGAAAACCAAGATGAATCACAGTGGTGTCTCATCAGAAACCATAGAGGCCAGAAAAAAAGTGACACAATATGTTTCAACTACTAAAAAGAATTCTAACTCAGAATTTATATCCCAGGAATTATAGAGAAATCAAAACATTTTTGGATGAATGTAAACTAAAAGAATGTATCACCAACAACCTATCCTAAAAGGATGGTTAAAGAAAAATCTCAAACTAGAAAATAAATGTTAGAAGAATTAATCTTCAAACATCATGGGGAAGAATGCATGATAGAGAGATAAAATTACCTGAATATATTACCCTTACCTTTTCCCCATTAGTTTTCTAAAACATATTTGCTGGCTGAAGCAAAATTATAGCATTGTTTGGTGTGGTTTATTTAAATTTAGAGCCATATTGGAAGCCTGGTGTGCTGTAGTCCATGGGGTCGCAAAGAGTCAGACACGACTGAGCAACTGGACTGAACTGAAGTATTTAAATCAATTATAAATGGAGGAAACTGAAGTCACATAAAGGAAGATTTCTGCACTTCATTTGAACTTTTGAAATATCACACTTGTGATGATTTATGGATATATAGTGAGATACCAAGAGAAAGTAATACAAAGTTACGCAAAGTGACACAATGAAAACACTACAGATTTATCAAACTGGAATTTTAAAAGACGTTCAATACAAGAAACTGAAAGAAAGAAAACCTGAGAACAAGCAAACAACAAAAATAAAATGGTAGCCCTAACATGTCAAATAGTATCAATAAGCTTGTTAAACATAAGTTATCTAAATACACTGATTAAAATACAGAGATTGGCAAAAATGGATTTAAAAATATTATGTATATATTCCAAGAAACTTCTTATGTAGTGATTTAGCTTGGTTTAAATTAAAAAGGTAGAAAAATACTTATCATGTCAATAGTAATCAAAAAAGCAATTGTTATGCTAATATCATATAAGGAAGACTTCAGAGCAAATAAGTTTACAAATGGTAGATACTACATAATGACTAGTCAGTCCAACAACACAGTTATCCAAAATTGGTATGTAACAACAGAGCAGCAAAATATGTGAAACAAAATCTGATAGAATCTAAAGGAAAAATTGATAAATCCATGGTTAATGTTAGACAATTCAACATTCCTTTCTAAACAATTGATAGAACAGAAAATCAACAAGGATATAGAATTCAGTGATGCCATTGCCAGCAGGATCTAATTTACTGAAGCATGGCATGCATCAACAGTAATAGACTGTATCCTGGGACATTAAATTAACCTCACTCAGGAATAAAAAACACACTGAGTGCATCCTCTGAACACAGCAAAAATAGAAAAGATCCAAACACATTAAAACTAAATAGCACACTTCCAAATTATCTATGGACTAAAAAGGAAGGTTCAAAGGAAATAACAAAATACTTTGAACTGGATTGAAATAAAAGTATAACATATCAAAAGTTGTTAGTCAATCCTAAAGGAAATCAACTCTGTACATTCATTAGAAGGATGATGCTGAAGCTGAAACTCCAATACTTTGGCCACCTGACATGAAGAGCTGACTCATTGGAAAAGACCCTGATGCAGCAAAAGACTGAAGGCAGGAGAAGAAGGGGACAACAGAGGATGAGATGGTTGGATGGGATCACTGATTCAATGGACAAGAGTTTGAACAAACTCCAGGAGACAGTGAAGGACAGGGAAGCCTAGAGTGCTGCAGTCCATGGGGTTGCAAAGAGTCAGACATGACTGAGTGACTGAACAAGAGAGTAAAACTTAAATGAACTCACCATAAAAAAGAAATAGTAATTATGTGACATGACAGAGGTATTAGCTAATTCTATGGTTGTAATCATTTTGCAATATATTAAGTGTGTCAAATCCACAAGTTGTACATGTTACTTACACAACATTGTACACCAGTTATATCTCAATAAAGTTGATAATAAAAAGTTTAAAAAAAGTTGTTATAAATAACTAATGCATTGATGTGATGGAAGTTTGTAGCACTAAATGAATACATTACAGAAGATGGAAAGTCTCTAAGTGATCACTCAAGTTCTCTCCTAAATATCTATAAAAAGTAAAATAAACCAAAAGCCAACAGAAAGAAGGATATAATGTAAATAAGAGATGAAATCAATGAAACTGAAAATAGACAAAAATAGAAACAAAAGTAGCATACGGCCGATTCTTCTGTAAAGTTGACTGACAAATATAATTGAAAAATTACTACCAAAACTGACATAAAAATAGAAAGGACACAAATTATTCATATCATAAGTGAACCATGGATATCACAACAGAACTTGCAGACATCAAAAGAAGGAAATGCTATGAACAACTCTAAATATATACATTTGAAAGTTTGGATGAAACGATGGCTTCTTTGAGAAATACAACTTATCCAGTATGAGACAAATAATTTGAATAGCGCTTTATATTTCTAAGGTAATTGAATGCACTTTTGAAACCTCTCCCCAAAAGAAATCTCAGATAGTTTCAATGGAAAAAAATATGACAAATATTTTTAAAAAGCACTAATTCATAATTTCATTAGGAAATGAAACTGAAAATAACAATCTATCACTATACAACTATCAGAAAAAAAGGAGTTGTTGCTTAAGGGGTATAAAGTTACAGTTATACAAGGTAAATAGACCTAGAGATCTGACATATAAAATAGTGCCTGCAGTTAAAATAATGCCTCCAGGGTTCACTTAAAAATTTATTAAGAGGGTAGATCTCAAGCTCAGGGTTCTCAACACACACACACAAATTTATGGGACACAAGAAATCATTTGGAGGTAATGACCATGTTTGCTAAATTGACACTGGTGATGGTATCCATATACGCCCATACTCATTAAAATGTATACATTAAATATATACAATTAATTTCAATTATTAAATACAATTATTCATTTATCTCTCCTGCTAAGTCACTTCAGTCGTGTCCGACTCTGTGAGACCCCATAGATGGCAGCCTACCAGGCTCCTCCGTCCTTGGGATTCTCCAGGCAAGAAGGCTAGAGTGGGTTGCCATTTCCTTCTCCAATGCATGAAAGTGAAGAGTGAAAGTGAAGTCGCTCAGTCCTGTCTGACTCTTCGCAACCCCATGGACTGCAGCCTACCAGGCTCCTCCGTCCATGGGAGTTTCCAGGCAAGAGTACTGGAGTGGGTTGCCATTGCCTTCTCCGTCATTTATCTCTAAATAACACTAAAATAAAATTATGAAAAATAAAATGAAACACCCAAATTTTGACAAGGTTCCCAAGAAATGAATCACTTAAACATTGCAGGTATAAAGGTGAAATGGTAGAAACACTTTGAAAAACACTTCAGAAGTTTCTTTGAAAAACAAAACCAAACTAATCACACAACTCTATTATAACCTGGAGGTTGTACTCCTGGGCATTTATGCCAGAGAGGGGAAAACATACATTCACACAGAAACCTGTAAATAAACATTCATAGCATTTCTATGTGTAGTAGCCAAAACCTATAACACAAACGCAACCTAAATGTTCTGCAAAGGATGAATCACTGAACACAACAGTGTATATCCAAATGATGAAATTTCACCCAAGAAATGCAAAGGAACTGAGTGTTGTTGCATGCCACTAGTGAAGGTGAATCGTCAAACTGTGCGGAGTGGGGACAAAAAGCAGCCATTTCCAAAGTTTACATATTTCAGAATCCATTTAGATAATATCGTCAGCCTTAAAATGATAAAACTGTTGAAATGGAGATTAGTGGTTGCTAGAGGTTGACTAAGGAGATGGGAAACGGTTGGGAAGTGAGTGTAGCTACAGAGGGCAGCAGGAAGGAAGTTTGAGTTGAGAGAAATGTTCTGAATTTTGCTCTATCAAAATATATTGAGTGGCGTGTTTCATTGAAGTTTTGCAAGATGTTGGGGTAAACTTGGTAAAGGATCCATGGAAACTTTACTATTTCTTACAACTGAAAGTGAATCTGAAATTATCTCATGATTAAGACCTTAATTTAAAAAGTTAATGACTTCAGGAAATAAGAATTAAAAAGAAATGGACCTTCAATGTTGGTTTTCTTATTTTAATTTCCTATCGATTCATTAATATGTCCATTCACTATTATTCATTCACTCATTAATTCATTCATGTGATCTTAGGCTTTTATTTTATTTTTTACTTTACTTCCAGGTATATGGATTGAAAGTGGGCATTTTGTGAAGTTTATTCACTGGGATTATTGTATTCACGGGGCTCTATTGTTCATTTGGAATGTTTCAAGAATTACACACAGATAATGATAATGATAAATTTATAAATAGTATCTTGTCAAGTTAGAGGGGGAAACCTGTACTTATTTCTTTGCAAATGTTGTTTTCTGATTTTTACCGAACTCTACCACACCTTTTCTGTCTCTATCATATATTCAGTAGATACTGCTTCAGCACCTATACTGTGGTACTTGCTCTTCCAACCACTAAACATTCTATTTGGTGAGAATTCAGTATCTACCCAGTAAGTGAGATAAGTAATATGTATCAAACCTACGTCAAAAGACATTATGTACGTCTGGAGCTACAGGATCTGAACATAAATTTGAGACTATCCAAGATTTTTAAAAACGATGGTATTATGGGATGAATTGTGCACCCCTCCCCATGATTCATATGTTGACGTTTCAACCCCAGGTACATCCAATTATAGACATATTTCAAGGTAAGTTTTTCCAAGAGGTAATTCCATTAAATGAGACCTTTAGTGTGGGATCCAATGCAGAAGATGCAAGTTCAATTCCTGGACTGGGAGGAAAGATCCCCTGGAGAAGGAAATGGTAACCCTCTCTAGTGTTCTTGTCTGGGAAATCCCATGGACATAGAAGCCTGGTGAGCTACAGTTCATGGGGTTGCAAAAGAGTCCATCCTAAAGGAAATCAACCCTGAATATTCATTGGAAGGACTGATGCTGAAGTTCCCAAAGCCCCAATCTTTTGGCTACCTAATGTGAAGGTCTGACTCATTGTAAAAGACCCTGATACTGGGCAAGATTCAAAGCATAAAGAGAAGGGGCTGGCAGAGGATGAGTTGGTTGGATGGCATCACTGATTCAATGGACATGAATTTGAGCAAACTGCAGGAGATAGTGGAGGCCAGAGGAGACTGGTGTGCTTCAGTCCATGGAGTCAGAAAGAATCAGACATGACTTAGCAGCTGAACAATAACAACATCTAGAAAGAGCTTGAAGCTACAGGACGATGTGGAAAAGACACTCCAAGATGTCCATGATGGGAACAAGGGCCAAAGGTTGTCTGAGAGGATCAAAAAGTTTCAACAGTTGAGATAAAACAGAAACCTAGAGAATGTAGACACACACACACACACACACACACACAAATAAAAGGTGAAGAAAAAGTATAAACCTAAGAGTCACTGAGGTTAAATGAGTTTTTAGTTTTAAGAAAGAAAATACTAATTTTATAGTATATTTTATATACGTTTGAATGGTTGAATGGATGAAAGCAGACATCTCTGGGCTATTGTTTCATTTAGAATAAAATATCCTTTACTCCTTTACCATGGTGGAAACACAGTGTGTAAAGAGAGCTTAGGTTTTGTGTGACGATGATTGAGGTTATTTTTACATGGAGGCTTCTTTTCACTTAATATATAACAATTAGAGGAAGAGGTGGATGAAGTTTAAGGAAGTTAGAGTGAGATATGATATCATCTCTGAGTGAAAAAGTGGATTTATTAAGAATATGTAGTCTTTGGGGAATCCTACATGTGTATATGAGATATTTAGTCATAAACTTAAGGTAAAAAATTAAGGTTTGTAAAGGGTACATGTATGAAAGTGAAGGATTAGCAACATGGACTGTGAATTCTATTCTGTAATAAAATAGAAGAAATAATTACGCTTTGGAAGTCTGGGAGAATGTTCAGGACAATGATTTTTGGACTTGGGAATATATTATGGGCTTCCCTGGTGGCTTACATGGAAAAGAATCTGCTAGCAATGCCGGAGACCTGGGTACGATCCCTGGGTTCAGAAGTTCCCCTGGAGAAGGAAATAGCAACCCACTCCAGTATTCTTGCCTGGAGAATTCTAAGAACAGAGAAGCCTTGTGGGTTACAGTCCATGGGGTTGCAAAGAGTCAGAAACGACTGAGCGACTAACACTGTCTTTTTTTTTTTTTTAAACTTTACAAATTGTATTAGTTTTGCCAAATATCAAAATGAATCCGCCACAGGTATACATGTGTTCCCCATCCTGAGCCCTCCTCCCTCCTCCCTCCCCATACCATCCCTCTGGGTTATCCCAGTGCACTAGCCCCAAGCATCCAGTATCGTGCATCGAACCTGGACTGGCAACTCGTTTCATACATGATATTATACATGTTTCAATGCAATTCTCCCAAATCTTCCCACCCTCTCCCTCTGCAACAGAGTCCATAAGACTGTTCTATACATCAGTGTCTCTTTTGCTGTCTCGTACACAGGGTTATTGTTAGCATCTTTCTAAATTCCATATATATGCGTTAGTATACTGTACTGGTGTTTTTCTTTCTGGCTTACTTCACTCTGTATTATAGGCTCCAGTTTCATCCACCTCATTAGAACTGATTCAAATGTATTCTTTTTAATGGCTGAGTAATACTCCATTGTGTATATGTACCACAGCTTTCTTATCCATTCATCTGCTGATGGACATCTAGGTTGCTTCCATGTCCTGGCTATTATAAACAGTGCTGCGATGAACATTTGGGTACATGTGTCTCTTTCCCTTCTGGTTTCCTCAGTGTGTATGCCCAGCAATGGGATTGCTGGATCATAAGGCAGTTCTATTTCCAGTTTTTTAAGGAATCTCCACACTAACACTTTCACTTCATGTATTTTGGAGCAACTTGGGAATACATTTTGGAAAGATCACAAGTTTTCAGGGGAAGAGGAAGCTAAGTAGTCATCAAGGATGTCTTCCAGATTCTCTGCTTAAGGAACTGGGTGACTGGTGACTGCACTGCCCAACACCTTTTGAAAACTCCTTGAATAATGTCTGAAACAGAATTTTAAAATTCCATTTTTTTTTTTTTTTACAAAACTTGTGGACTTTTCCCATGGTATTCGGGTTTAACTGGGCACAGGATCACCCACCTGAAGGCTATATTCCCTAGCCTCTTTTCTAAGACTGAAAAACTGGCAATGTCCTAACAAAAGAACATGATATCTGCAACCTCCAGATCTTAATCAATAGGGGCTCTTCAGACTGGTAGGTCATCTCAGTAAGTGCACCTCCAGAAATGAATGACATGAATTGAGGATGCTAAAGGTATTAAACTATCTCTAATACATATTCATGTCATATTAAAAAGATTTTGAGAGAATGATAAAGTGCCTAGTTTTATCATTAATATGTTATATTAAGTAACTCATAAGCTCATTAGTATAAGGTTCACATACAAAGCAATCCATTTGTGAATGAGCCTGTACACACACACACACACAAATCCAAATACATATTGTATTTGGATAAATACAAATAAATACTGTAGAATATGTTTACAAGGGATAATTTACCAAAGGATTTCTTTACATTGAAAAATTTGTAAAAATATCTCTCTGTATTAATTTTGCTTATCTTTCTAGTTCTAAAGTAGTATCTTAGCACAGGTTAACTCCAAAATCATTTTAGTTAGTTCCCTTGAGACTGACAGAATGATGCTTTCTCTAAATTAAAAGGAATTTTGCTATCAAATTAAATGATTGATTCCTTTTTTTAAATGATTGATTTCTGAATAGCAATCTAATATGTAGTGACTGATTTCTATTATTTACTTTTGATATCAGTACCCTGCTCTATGGATGCACCTCATGCTTTCAGATTTCATAAATTAAACCTGTATTTATCATGGAAGTGATTCTGACAGTGTTTAATTTTTAAATATGCTAAAATGAGGACAAAGACATGACATAGAATAATGTATAGATCTGTATAATGTCTATTATATTTTCTACAGTCCTGATACATAATTGTATATCCTAGGGCAACAGAAAGAAATTAAACAAGTAATATGTGCCAAAAACTATGGGTGAGTTACATAACTTCTATTTCCTTGCCTTGAGATATTTGCATTGACAGGTAGGATTCTTTACCACTGAGCCACCTGGGAAGCCCTAACAACACAACAACATCACAACATGCCTTGGGATATTTAGTTTTACATTTTACTTAAGGATAATATTACTGGAACATTCTACATGCCCAGATTCTAGGAAGCATATTGTTATTCTACTGGAAGAGAACTGTTCCGCCTTAAAGGATTTAATGGGGCTTCCTTGGTGGCTCACACAGTAAAGAATCTGCCCACCATGCAGGAGACCTGGGTTCAATCCCTGAGTCGGGAAGATCCCCTGGAGAAGGGAATGGCTACCCACTCCAGCATTCTTGCCAGGAGAATTCCATCAACAGAGGTGACTGGCAGGCTACCGTTTGTGGGGTTGCAAAGAGTTAGACACAACTGAGTAACTATACTTTCACTTTCAAAGAGTTTAGTAGGAGTTTCTGGACATAGACTAAGTAGTAAAAGAGGGCCTAAAAGTATTTTATTACAAATATTATTTGCACTTTTAAATTGAAACAAACTCTAACCACAGATATATATTCATATATGTATATATATGCCTATACATACATGATGAATGTATATTCACATGTACTTACATATATACACATATATATCTTAAAAATAGTAATACAGTCACAAATACAAAGAAAGAGAAAGTTAAAGAATGCCATACACTATTATAAGTTTTTTAAACTGAGTGTAATCTAGATAGGTATTTCATATAATGCTGGTCATTTTAACTTAAAAATTCAAAGTGTAATAAGCATTTGGGCAGTAAAAAGTCCTTGTTCTTCCATTGGTGACACTAAGAAATGTATTATAATAAAATTCTTGATGTTATGATATGTCTACATCCAAAGGTGTACACTTATATTTCATTTCTGTACACAAAGCAGTAAGGGTACTTAAGACAACTGTGAACTGGCACCAATACACACACATACAGAAATTTCACTTTTAATCCGTGTGTTTAGTCAGAACTGCCCTTCAATGTTTAGATAAGTCTCATAATCGACTAAGGAACTAAGGCAGAGATTGCATTTTCTGAACCTGTCCTTACAAGTTCTTTCTTCCTACTATATTCAGCTCACCTTATTAGGGAAGAGTCATTTCTATTGCTTTGAGGAAATCAAGGAACTGAAAGAGCTTTCATTTTGAAACCAATCAGTAGCGAGTAAGGTCTATGTGCCAAGCGGGCTATCAAATCAAATCACTTTAAAAAGCACTCCTTGCGGGTTTAGGTTTCATTAGCCAGGGAGAACAAAGAAAATCTCATTAATATGCATGCACCTTTGTGGCTGATACTTCACCGTCTGCAGAGAAATCACAAGGCACTAATAAACTTGGCCAATTTGCCTTTTCAGGCTGCCTCTTATGTCACCAGTTCCCGATTTGCTGCCGCCTGCAAGGATTAGCACATGGCTCCGCTGACCTACTACTCAGGAGGTACGTGCCCTGCTGCCATCAAACTGTCAACCTCGTTACCCCCGTGTGAAAAGTGTAAGGGGAGGCTCTTTTAGTCCTCTATAAGTACGGTTTATCAACTTTCCATTTGAAGATTGCATGACCTCCGAAGCATTATAATTTTGTTCTCCAGTGAATACTAACACAAGTTGAATGCATCTGGATTGAAGCAATCCAAGTAACAGGTGTCATGCTATTGCTGAAGGCATTGTCCTCTGGGCCCTCAGGTTATGGATGGTCCTGCCAGGTTTGATTTTTACTCAGGGTAGATTCTCTTCCAGGAGACCTGCACAGCCACCCTTGTAGTTTGCCACTAGAAGGAATCTCTTTCAGTTTTTCCTGTCTGTCCACACAGATATGCCTATACAAGTACATCTGTATATATAAGGCATATTTCTCAAATATTGCAACTATTTTAACTATTCAAAGATCAAAATCCTCAGGCCCGTGCAAATCAATCATTAAAAATACAAGTCCAGTAGGGAAAGAATTGTTGATGGCTTTGCATACTGATTTTATATTTAGATATCTCTGCATGGGGAAAGTTTTTTTCCTAAATTTTTGAGGTCCTAGATAAAAATGTATGACTGTTTATGACAACCTCATGAAGTATGAGTTCCCATAACTTCAGTTTTCAAGAAAAAAATGGACATTTAGCCTCAAACCCAATCTGTGTTATATGATAAAGGCATAGAAGTATTAGAATACTTAGATTTCAGATTTAGAATAAGTTAGGATATATTTTAAAAATGCTAAATTCAACACTGTGAGTAAAGGAAGGATAAGGAATGCGGAGGTATGTTCCAATTATTGGGTTGGTCAAAATGTCCATTTGGGTTTTAAACCCAAATGAACTTTTTGACCAAATCAATATATAACTTTGAAGAGAAATGGAATCATTGATGATAATCTAGAAAACAAGAGAAAACAATGAGTGTAATATAGAAGAAGCAGAAATTTCACTAGAAAGTGAGGCAATCAACTTCTCTTAAATTTTTAGAAAGGGAACTATTCCCTTTCTAAATATGCCTCAAGACCAAAATCCTACATGGAAAAGGCAGGGATGAAAGACAATAGACTTCACACAGATATTAGTGCTCTGTGGGAATTTACTTTCCTGTAACTGAATGTTCAGCTTCTTAACTTCTAAGAACAGAGTTGACTTCACAGGGTTCCACTGTTCAGTGTTTTGCAGTAGATTATAGTATGATTTGTGAATCAGGAGAATTCTACAAAATCATGAACTTAATTATGGAAATGAAAATTAATAGAAATGCATGCATAGGCTAATAAAATGTTCATCAGAATGTATAAACTCTATTTATGAATCCTATTTAATTTCATATTAAAATAAAGAGCATATTAACTACTAGAACAATAAAGCATCATCTTTTCATTGAGCTCATTCTAGGTAAGAGTTAGGAGGAGAAAGGAAGGGAAATTGAGAGATACTGAGTCTTACATTTATTGAGAAGTAGGAAGATCCTTGGGGGGCCTTGTTCTCAAGCCTGCAACCTTAAACTAAAGCAGCTCTTTCAGAACGAACCCACTTGGGTCCTCTGTTATGGGTCCTCTGACCCAGGAAGAGAGTGTTCTTTGTCCCCCATGAATAGTTTCTGTCGTGTAACTTGAAAAAGTAGAAAAGTGATGAAAATAGAAAATACAACAAAGTCAACAGACACCTGAGAAGAAATCAGAAACATTAAAATAATAAAACTGAAAAAAATTACCAATAAGTGATTTTATGTCTCACATAGGGGTCATTTAAAAAATAATATGCATCTTTAAAATAATTAAGTGATGTTATACATCAAAGTCACTCTATTTAATTACCTGGGAGGGGAAATTTGCAAAGGGGTTGTCTAGTTTACATAATAGCAGCACTTTTAAGTATAAAATACACCATTTTTAAAAATGCATGTTTTTTTCTATTTAAAATAATAGAATAAAATAAAGCATATTATAAAATAAAAGCCCTGAATTTTTATTTATAAATGAGAATTAGCATACATTGAATACTCTTAAAGCAAATAATATTAGATAGAATGCAAGCAAACAAACAAGCAAAACCCCAGGAATAAAATCTGTTATATCTATTTGCTGACTATTCATATACTTAGTATTTAGATCTATATGAGAAAGAGATGTAAAGTTAAAATTTTACATGAGTTCTTTAACTTTTCTCCCAGTATTAATAAGCTTAGGCTGAACTGTATGATCTCTAGGACTTTGAACAACCAAGGCTTATTTGCTGCTTACAGTATCTGTTTATCTGGTCACTCTGGGTCCCAGGCTGGTGGAAGAGTCCCCATTTAAGATGCTGCTAGGCCACATCTTAAAGGGAGAATTAGATTATATTTTGAACCATACTAATGTTAAAAATGATAGTCTGTCTATATCAAATATTCTCAGAGAGCAAGTAAATCATTCTCAAAAATTCTGTGCTGCTCCATACTAGCTGCCATAAAATAAAGTCCCTGGTGCTGGGAAAAATTGAGGGCAGAAGGTGAAGAGGGTATCAGAGAAAGTGGCTGGATGATATCACTGATGCAATGGGCATGAACTTGGGCAAACTTCAGGAGATGGTGAGGGACAGGGAGGCCTGGTGTGCTGCAGTCCATGGCTTTGCATAGAGTCAGAAACGACTGACTGGGTGACTGAAAAACAGCAAATATTTTTGACTAAGGATTCATAGTAAAACAATTCTCATTGAAACTTTAATTTTAGTAAAATGGTCATGCCACTAATGGGGGCAAGAAGAAATTCATCATCTTTCAAAACAAAACATTCAATACTAAAGGCATTGCTTCATTATTCACATTTTTATATTTCAATAGCATTTTGTTGTTCTATGGACTGAGTTAAATTTTTCCCTTTACTTTTTCAGTAGCTTAGGGCAGATCTTTTATTCACATGCCCTCCTGATACAGAATAGCAAGCAGCACACTATCATTAAAGCACCCATAGGTTAAGTCCAGAATTAGAAAACCCTTATTATGATGATTAGGAGAGATGCAAAGTGTAGAGAACTCAATTTCAGATCAAAAGCTGTGTCCCTAGTCTTGACAGAACAATCAGTGTTTGACTTTTACACAATAAGCAAATCCGATATGCATTTTATAAATAGCAAATAAATGGGCAACCTCAGAACATCATTTTAATGACTGTGACTTTCCTGACTGCAACCACACTTTCCGTATTCAATGACGCTTCCTGGGGAAGATGTGAGTCAGGAAAACTTAAAAAGCACTTAAAAACCATAGCAGACAATGAAAAGTAAAAAAGACCATTTAGGTTTGCTGAAAGAGAAGCATAGCAATATGCCTTCAAAAGGTTTTCAAAAGGCATCAGTTTAGGATTCCACTCATGAAGTTAAGGCCACTAAGGCAAAACTATCAGAAGCAGCAGAAAAAGATTTTTTAAAAAATATTGGAAGCTTTATGAATATATTTCACTTTTAAAAATAAATAATAATCTGCTTTGATTTAATATTATTTTTGAATGCATGAAATAATACTCTTGTGAAGGTTAGGACTCTAGAAATAGTTTATATCATAATTTTCTCTGCTTAGTCTACTCCAGGGACAAAATCTCAGTGGAAACTCAATAAATATAAATTGCTGATGACGATGATAACTTCTCTGAGACGCATACACAAGTTGAAAAATCCGTTATTAAGTGCATATGCCTTTTCACTTTGAATTTGTCTTTCTAGAGAACTTGAAGTCTGATTTATTTCAGTTTTGTCTCTGCTATATTTTGATGAGAAATGAAGAAACTGCAGACACAGACCTTTTATATTGATGATGCAGGATTTATTTATTAGGCTTATTCACTGGGCAGATTAGGGAAATATCTTTTTTGAAGTCACCCACTGCATTCTGGGGCAATGAGCCCTTGTGAAACTACAAATTCAATTATAGTGTGAATTAATATTTTATACATTAAATTTCATGAGTTATACTTGGTTGAACAGAGTAACTGAATTAAAATATGATTTATAATTAAATCCTTATCAATCACCATAAGATTGCAACCAATCTGTATAGTCAGTCCTCAGTGCTCATTTAAAATTGTGAAGTGACATGTCAGGTAATAAGAATCATCAGTTTTAGGCAAGAGACAATTGCTTGCTGCAATACAGTCATATTTGTAATTGATCAGTAGCAGTGCAATGATTTATCATTCATGAGATGTGTCCCACCTTAGAAGGCTTAACTTATACAGCAGCGCATTCAGCCTTAAATTTGCAAACATTTCAGAATCAGAACAGTTCTATACTCTGTGAGAGATGTTTCATGTTTTTATCTCTAAAAATTTAGAAATTAAACTACATCTACTTCCATTCATCATATTATTCATAGTATCACAATTGAAAATTATATTATTTGTACACATTTATGTAAGTGTATTGTTACTCCTGTAAAAATATTTTCAAACCACTCATGACATGGAAAAATGTCACCTCGGGAAAAATGGAAAAAAAGGTTACTTGTTTACAGATTTTTTTCTTCTCATTAAGACATTTTTTTTTAGAGTAGTTTAGCTTCATGAACACTGACGTTTTCATTAACAGAAAAATCAAGTAAATTTTATCCATAAGCCTTTATTTGACCATGAAATGCTCATCTGTTATCAGGAGTACAAATAGAAGGTTATAAATTTTATATTTATCGGCATAAATTGCTTTATATGAAACATGGGAAATAATGGTGTACTCAAGGCTCATAATTGAAACGGGTTTTCATAGGAAGAATCAGGCGCTATATCCCCAAGTGGCTGGTGGTCTGTAAGTACAAGATCTCAGACAGGCAGGAAGTAAGGGAATAAAGAAGGAGACATAAGACATGCAGGTTTAATCCCTAGGTTGGGAAGAGAACCTGGAGGAGGACATATCAACCCACTCCAGTCTTCTTACCTTGAGAATCCCATGGATAGAGGAGGCTGGCAGGCTACAGTCCATAGGGCTACAAAGAGTGGGACATGACTGAAGCAACTCAGCAGGCACACATGGCATGACAAGACAGTTGCAGACAATAAATACAAGAGTGAGTGTTGGTGAGTTTGGGGGTATTTTTTTGTTTGTTTGCTTTTGCTTTACAGGAGAGGAAAGAGAGCAAAAGTATGTTATATATCATGATCTAAAGCTTAAATTTCATGGTGTGGTTCTAAGTTTGATCAATGTGCTTGGCCTGTTGCCACCTTAATTTTTTATTTGTAAATAGACATAAATAGAGTTTACTTATCTCAGAGTCAAAAGGTCATCATATTAATATATGTGCAATAAATTTTCTAATAATGTAATTCAAATAAAGCCATGTTATTACTGTAAACTTTTTGCTGAATAACCAGATTAAATGATGTTTTTATCACTTTGTTGGTTTTGCATAAGTTCAAAATGCATTTATTTTCTCAATACAAACCACAAAATTCATAATAATGAGCAGATGATGTAAGTGAAAACAAGTTTGCAATGATGGTCTTGATTACAGTAATGTTATCCATATCGTAGTTCACAAAGAATCAGGGATGCAAATTTTACTAACAAAATTATTAGTAAAAAGGAAGAGAGGTACTATTTTAATGAATTCCATCATCATTTTTACAACTATAGAATTTTCATCTTGTTGGTTATACAACATGCACATACAACACACACACAGATATATAATTGAAGTGAATACACATTTTTGTGTAAAGTAAGATTGTTTATAATTTATGAGGAAAACATCCAAGTTTATATATCCATATGCAATATTTTAGAATAGCCTTGTGTGTGTTTGTGGAAGTCTCTCAGTCATGTCTGACTCTTTGTGACCCCATGGACTATACAGTCCATGGAATTCTCCAGGCCAGAATCCTGGAGTGGGTAGCCCTTCCCATCCCCAGGGGATCTTCCTAACCCAGGGACTGAACCCAGGTCTCTCATATAGCAGGCAGATTCTTTACCAGCTGAGCCACAAGGGAAGCCACTAGAGTAGCCTTAGGTTATAATAACTCATTTATGGAATGATCTTTATAAATTGAAATACATAACACAGAACTGTATAAATCAGATTTTGAAAAGTTGCTGAATTATCAAGACCATATATTACCTTTAGTAAGAGTAGTTCTCAAGTTCTAATCTAACAAAAAAGAGAAGACATATGAAAAAGTTTAAATGTTCAAATTGTAACAAATAGTATTTCATATATATTTAAAAATTTTATCTGATCACTGAATTTTAGATCTCATAAATATATATGTTTATATTTATTAAATTCAGCTTAATGAGGCTTTAAAAAAACAAATGGACTTTATTATAATATTGCAATGCCCTCATTTGTATGATATGTTCTTCAATAACAAAGCAAAGCATGTCTCTTCATCCCAAATCTGAAAATGAGGTATCCATCATTCTTACTTATAATAATATATTACAATTTATAAGAATATTAGCTGTCAGTTTACATTAAACAGCTTAAATTGAACCTGTAACTTAATAAAGCATAGTGGGAAAACCATTATCTAAGTAGGAGGCAGGCTTAATATACCCTGTACCTGTAAAATGTCATTCATAGAAAATTCACTCAAGATTTATAGCTGCAGGTAATAATTCAATGTCGCTGAAAACCAGGGCACATGCCTTAGCAGGAGAAATTAACCCTTAAGGAAACAGTAGTGTGTTTCTGGGTGGGAGAATCATACCTGCTGATTTCCTAAAAGATATATCACTTAGAATTTGGCAAATTAAAAAAAAATATACACAACCTATGGCTGATTCATATCAATGTATGGCAAAAACCATCACAATATTGTAAAATAATTATCCTCCTTATGTAAAAATACATAAATTAATTTTAAAATATTATATACAAAATATTAAAATATAAATCATAGCCAAAATATAATCCCCTCTTGATGGCACTGAAATCTGTATTCATTTGATGTCATGACATAAATAAAAATCATAATATCATTATTAAACAGCAAAACAGAAAGCTAGGAAGTTAATTGGAATATTAGCTTTTAGGAAAAAAGTTTAATCCAATAATACTTAGAAATATAAACCATGAAAGTTTTACTATGCTGATTCCATACAACACTATCATGAAAAAATGTTTTATCTGGAAAAGAATCCAAATTTATATTTCCACCATATTATATTAACTACACAAAACAAACTGAATGAAGTAAATTTACAGTATCAGTGGATAAGTATTCTACAAAGGTAGACCTACACTCTCCAATCTGAGTGAAGCGTTTCATTTGTATAACTAACTTCAAAACAGCAGTAATCACAAGCAATTGAGCTCATCAAGATAAACAAATTGAATTAATGAGTAGGAAATTCATAGTGAATATGATCCTACAAGGGACTGAGCATTAATAAATTCAATTGCAGGTGGTTAATATCATACATCAAATCAGATCAGTCGCTCAGTCGTGTCCGACTCTTTACCACCCCATGAATCACAGCACGCCAGGCCTCCCTGTCCATCACCAACTCCCGGAGTTCACTCAGACTCACGTCCATCGAGTCAGTGATGCCACCCAGCCATCTCATCCTCTGTCGTCCCCTTCTCCCTGCCCCCAATCCCTCCCAGCATCAGAGTCTTTTCCAATGAGTCAACTCTTCGCATGAGGTGGCCAAAGTAGTGGAGTTTCAGCTTTAGCATCATTCCTTCCAAAGAAATCCCAGGGCTGATCTCCTTCAGAATGGACTGGTTGGATCTCCTTGCAGTCCAAGGGACTCTCAAGAGTCTTCTCCAACACCACAATTCAAAAGCATCAATTCTTCAGTGCTCAGCCTTCTTCACAGTCCAACTCTCACATCCATACATGACCACAGGAAAAACCATAGCCTTGACTAGATGAAACTTTGTTGGCAAAGTAATGTCTCTGCTTTTGAACATGCTATCTAGGTTGGTCATAACTTTCCTTCCAAGGAGTAAGCGTCTTTTAATTTCATGGCTGCAGTCACCATCTGCAGTGATTTTGGAGCCCAGAAAAATAAAGTCTGACACTGTTTCCACTGTTTCCCCATCTATTTCCCATGAAGTGATGGGACTGGATGCCATGATCTTCGTTTTCTGAATGTTGAGCTTTAAGCCAACTTTTTCACTCTTCACTTTCACTTTCATCAAGAGGCTTTTTAGTTCCTCTTCACTTTCTGCCATAAGGGTGGTGTCATCTGCATATGTGAGGTTATTGATATTTCTCCCGGCAATCTTGATTCCAGTTTGTGTTTCTTCCAGTCCAGTGTTTCTCATGATGTACTCTGCATATAAGTTAAATAAACAGGGTGACAATATACAGCCTTGACGTGGTCTGGTATTCCCATCTCTTGAAGAATTTTCCACAGTTTACTGTGATCCACACAGTCAAAGGCTTTGGGATAGTCAATAAAGCAGAAATAGATGTTTTTCTTGACCTCTCTTGCTTTTTCCATGATCCAGCAGATGCTGGAAATTTGATCTCTGGTTCCTCTGCCTTTTCTAAAACCAGCTTGAACATCAGGAAGTTCACGGTTCACATATTGCTGAAGCCTGACTTGGAGAATTTTGAGCATTACTTTACTAGCGTGTGAGATGAGTGCAATTGTGTGGTAGTTTGAGCATTCTTTGGCATTGCCTATCTTTGGGATTGGAATGAAAACTGACCTTTTCCAGTCCTGTGGCCACTGCTGAGTTTTCCAAATTTGCTGGCATATTGAGTGCAGCACTTTCACAGCATCATCTTTCAGGATTTGGAATAGCTCAACTGGAATTCCATCACCTCCACTACATTTGTTCATAGTGATGCTTTCTAAGGCCTACTTGACTTCACATTCCAGGATGTCTGGCTCTAGGTGGGTGATCACACCATTGTGATTATCTGGGTCGTGAAGATCTTTTTTGTACAGTTCTTCTGTGTATTCTTGCCATCTCTTCTTAATATCTTCTGCTTCTGTTAGGTCCATACCATTTCTGTCCTTTATCGAGCTCATCTTTGCATGAAATATTCCTTTGGTATCTCTGATTTTCTTGAAGAGATCCCTAGTCTTTCCCATTCTGTTGTTTTCCTCTATTTCTTTGCATTGATCGCTGAAGAAGGCTTTCTTATCTCTTCTTGCTATTCTTTGGAACTCTGCATTCAGATGCTTATATCTTTCCTTTTCTCCTTTGCTTTTCACTTCTCTTCTTTTCACAGCTATTTGTAAGGCCTCCCCAGACAGCCATTTTGCTTTTTTGCATTTCTTTTCCATGTGGATGGTCTTGATCCCTGTCTCCTGTACAATGTCACGAACCTCATTCCATAGTTCATCAGGCACTCTCTCTATCAGATCTAGGCCCTTAAATCTATTTCTCACTTCCACTGTATAATCATAAGGGATTTGATTTAGGTCATACCTGAATGGTCTAGTGGTTTTCCCTACTTTCTTCAATTTAAGTCTGAATTTGGCAATAAGGAGTCTACTGTGAATAATATGTTTTTCAATATATTAAATGCATTTAGAAAAAAAAAACAAAAACATTCCCCTTCCCTGTTAATGTCAGTGTTTGGAAACAAAGCAAAACAAAATCCGTGCACTTAATCAAGGGTTTATCTATTTCTGCTGGATTCTAATTTCCCAGTTGGCTTTACATCTCATGAAACTACAAAGAATATCTGCATTAACATTCTGGGCATCTAGCAACACACTTCATCAAATACACGCTCAGAAGTGTCCTGGACAGGCTGAATTGTAGAACAAGACATAGACATAAGGAAAGAAACATTTATTTTTCAATTGTGAAAAGTTGTACATGTAAAATTCTGTCAAGTTCTGTGTTTATATTTGACAATGAAAATACACTGCATATCAAGTCATTTTATACAGCTCCATCACTGATACTGTTTATATAAATTGGCAAGGTTTAATACTTCCAAATATTCAAGACTATAATAAAGGCTGAGTTTCTCTTATTTAAGGTATGTATCCAAAACCTGATGGTGAAAACGTTTACAAGTATGCAAAATAGCAAAAGAGTTGAGGTAAATTGTACTGTCTAAGATATCTTTGAATCTTGTTCTTTCTAAATAATAAAGAAAGACAAAAATATACTGAAGGAGGAAAGCAAATTTTTCTTTATTAAGTGACCATTTCATTTCATGGTGCTTATATCTCATTTTGTTAGGATGGACATCATTCTTTTAAAGGGCACTAAAGAATAGAGAAAAATACATTTTCTGTTTGGCATGAGACATTTAATTCAATAGAAATGTCTAATTGGTGTCACACAAGGTCAGATGACTTTGTCCCCACACCCAGGGACACCTGTGAAATGAAAGGTCAACATGTGAAGTCTCCAAATCTACTGAGGAAGAATTGTATTTTTTCCCATAGCACACATAAAAATCAAATTTTTCTTATGAAAACAAACAGAAAAGGAACTGTAATTAAATTGATAATGTTTTACATGAATGAGCCAGTATTTTATTGTTTTGTATTAAATGGTAATAGATCAAATTGGTCACAAATTGGGCGATAAAATGTGTGTGTCTTTGTTTATATGTGTATCTATGAGTGGGCAAAGCAAAACTGTGCTTTCTGTTGAAATCTAAAATTGTGTTTTAGAGGTGATTTGTACAAAATACAGTGATACTTTTATATATCCATAAGATTTATCAATGTGGAATAAGTTATGCCTTTGGAGGGTCAGAAAGGGCTGTTCCTAAGCAAAAATAGAGGAGTGGATATTTCTCTTCTTACCTCTTATTACTCCATTACCTCTGAAATTTGAAATCCTGTAACTCTTCTCTGACTATTCTGTTGTGAGTTATCTCCTGCTAAAATACTCCCCTGTTCCTCAGGCCACAGATCAGATACTGAGTCTTTGGTAGCCTTTTCTTACAGAAAATGACCTTGTTGTGTGATCTTCCCTTGAGAGGTTTCACTAGTTCTTATCTCATAAATACAAAAATATATTTCTATAATAAATGTAGACAAATTATGATGGTATAATATGTTGACTGGCTATATGTACATTTGAAAATAAGCTTATGCACCTAAATGAGAGAGCATAAGTGTCTAATCTAAGAATATAGTCACTATGGCTTAATTTATGGTGCTTAGAAATGGAAATGATGGGGTTGAGTTTAGAAAGAATAAGAATAAATCTTAACAAACATTGCTTTCCACAGATTATATCACAGCACAAAAACGTAGAGGCCTACAAGCTCAATGATTTTCAAACTTCAATTAGAGATTTGAGATTTAAGTGATCCATTCTGCTTTTCTATTTTTAGTAAACAATTAGAGTCTTCAGCTCTCCTACTGTTTGTACATGGTTACTAGTTATTGTCAAATGGTTTTATTAAAATTTTACAATTTATACTTGCAAAGGTTTCTACAATACATGTTAGACATATAAATGAAGAGCTTATGTTGGAATTTCTTCAACACATTTACTAAAAGTTACACATGGATATATCATCCCTAGTAGCTCAGACAGTAAAGTGTCTGCCTACAATGCAGGAGACCTGAGTTCGATCCCTGGGTCGGGAAGATTCCCTGGAGAAGGAAATGGCAACCCACTCCAGTATTTTTGCCTGGAAAATCCCATGGATGGAGAATCCTGGTAGGCTACAGGCCATGGGCTCCCAAAGAGTCGAACATGACTGAGTGACTTCACTTTTATACATGGATGTATCATACCAATATATAGTCCTAGAGGGCCATACATATCGAGTCATGAATGACTAGGAAAGACTTTTAAGTTCACGTCCCAACACATACTTGAACAAAAATATCTAACAAATTTTGAGGTCGTGTTTATATATAGCAGGTGAAAGTTTATGAGAAAGAGAGAAGTTGTTGAATGACATGAAAGTATATTAAAGAGTCACTTGTGTGATAAAGCTATTGGATTTGATGTCAATTTAAACATAAGTAGAATAGAAATAAAACAAAAAATGTGGATGTCTTTGAATATCTACATCTGGCAACAGAAGCAGATCAAAGAATGTTACAGAAGTAGGTTGTGGGAAGAAAAATAGAGGAGATGTTGAACTGGAATTGGACTTTTAAGAAATCTGAATGTAGAGCTTGCTTTTCAGGAATGCTTACATATGGAATGTTCTAAGGCAATAAAAAGAGTGAGAAGCCACAGAAACCTGAGAAGAAAACTCGAGTCCACTGATAACTTATATGGCACATCAGGATGCTAGTAAAGTGAAGGAGTTTTAGAAGGGCAGAAAAACCAAGATAAGAGAGGTAAGGATTTTTTAAAAGGGAGGATTTTCAAAAAATATTGTCATTAATATATTTCAGGTTCAATGAAAATTAACATTCAGTTTAGAATAAAACTGACCTTGATGGCATGGTCAAATACTAGCACAAAATTAACTGCTGCTGCTGCTGCTGCTAAGTCACTTCAGTCGTGCCTGACTCTGTGCGACCCCATAGATGGCAGCCCACCGGGCTCCCCCATCCCTGGGATTCTCCAGGCAAGAACACTAGAGTGGGTTTCCATTTCCTTCTCCAATGCATGCAAGTGAAAAGTGAAACTGAAGTTGCTCAATCGTGTCCGACTCTGAGCGACCCCATGGACTGCAGCCCACCAGGGCCCTCCACCCATGGGATTTTCCAGGCAAGAGTACTGAAGTGGGGTGCCATTGTCTTCTCCGAGCACAAAATTAACTAAAGGAGATTAAATGGAATGTGGTTTGAAAACAAAACAGAACATGCTACCAAACTGAGAGTAGGGATCATATTTAAATAGGAGGAAACTCACAGAGAAGTTAAAAAAGTTCAAGAATGCAAATAGTGGCTCTTCTTTAAGAGGATGAACTAAAAACAGAGCAGGAAAGCACAAAATGTTGGGGAACAGAAATGGCTGTGCATTATGTCAAATTTTAAGATGTCCCCCAGGTGTTGAACTTTTATACAGTCCCCTTACCCTAAGTGCCTCGAATTTTTGTAGCCAAGTCGGTGTTGCTTAGTTACTAAAGTGATGTCTCTTTGCAACCCCATGGGCTGCAGCACTCCAGTCTTCCCTGCCCTTCGTCATCTCCTGGAGTTTACTCAAACTCAAGTCCATTGAATCAGTGATGCCATCCAACCATCCCATCCTCTGTCACCCCTTTTTCCTCCTGTCCTCATTATTCAGCATTTATTTTTCATTTGAAATAAAGAGCAGAAGATTGAAAGATAAATACTACATATACACATAGAAAGTATTTTTCTTACTGCTTTGAATATCTTATAACTTCATAATTATGTATTATCTATGTTTTCCATATATGTGAATGTGTGCATGTGTGTGTCAGAGAAAGAAAAGTATCATATGATATTACTTATATGTACAATTCTTTTTTTAATAATACAAATGAACTTATTTACAAAAAAGAAACAGACTCACAGATTTAGACAATGAATTTATGATTACCAGGGGTAAGGATAGGAAAGATGAATAGATTGAGTTTTGGGACTGACATGTACACACTGCTATATTTAAAACAGAAAACCAACAAGGACCTACTATACAAATCAATTTAAATAACACAATTTTTTCAACTATCCTCTTTTAAACACAAAAAAGAAAGGTGATAAAATGAATTTACTCTAGAGAATTTTAATACTTACAGAGTGTCTTTAAAGCAAATTATTTGGAACAATTTGAATATTTTATGTTTATTAAGCATTACACACTTTACAGAAAGATGCATTTCCCCTAAATCTCTCTCTCTTAATTACTAAACATATATTTTCTTAACTTCATGGGATGGTATCCTTAATGATATTTTCTGAAAATGCTGGTTTTCAAACTCTAGTGACTTTTGCAAATAGACAATGTTCTTTAAAGGATCTTTATTTATTTGAAATTACTCATGTATTTATTTCTTCACTCATTTATTACCATATCTTCACTGAAAGCTTACCATAACTGTTTTAGGGAACTCAGTTAAATATTCTATAGACAATAATTACATTTTGTATCTAAGTCTTGCAAAGTTTCCTAAAATATTTTAAACTACTGTAGATGCTAATAGTAAATATCTCTGAGAGCTTTTTCATCTCTGTTAACTGAAGGCTAAATGTTTGTTTCATTTACTCTTCAGAGTAACTTGGGATACTAAAGAAAAATACCTCCAATTTTCCAAGAAATCCATTATTTTGAATCTGTTATGGTCTTAATAGCCAATTCCTTGGTTTCCTCATGATTGTGATATAAATGAGAGATTTTATTTGAGGGTAAGTCTTGGATGTGGATTCTCATGCAGCCTGTCATCTGGTTTACTGATATGAAAATATTCTATCAATCTATGTGAATGATTCTTACTATAGCCTGCATACTTTTTGAACTTCAGCAAATATAAATAGTTCCTTTTTGAGAGCTGTTTAATTTTGTAATAATCAGAAATTACCAAAAAAAAAAATATATATATATATATTATTCCCCTCTCTGTTCATGAAAACAAACAGAGGATCTTTTAGTTTAGAGAATGATAGATAATATAGACTATGTTGGATTTGAGTATTTACAGAAAATATAAAGAAGTATCTTTTCGAAGTGGCAAAACTAAAATGTAATAAAAAGTTTTTGGACTTCTTCTATAGAAGACAGTGTTGGATATACTGAGATGTGATATAATGGCAAAAACATAAGGTTTTCATTATGAACCAAGAAAAAAAGCCATCATGATAAACTTTTCAAAGATGTGTTGGCTTGATATTAGAATTGTTACCACTTATTTTTTTCTCCTTGTGACTCCTTCAGTGAGCGGTAGTGAAGGATGTTTACTAAGCAGAGGCAATGAATATCCTGAATAACACCAACAAGCCTACAGTTTTAGATAGAAGTTGCATCAGGCATGCAACTTTTACCTTTAAATACATCAAAAACTTACTGCTACGATATTTTCACCATCAGACAATTGCACCTCTTTGTAGAGCCAAGAATCATAACCCAGGATTATTCATGTAATCTGAGCATTTTCTTCTCTAGATCTTTTCATTCTACAGAGCCAGAGGTACTGTTGTTGAGTTTGGGAGCGGGAGTTGGGGAGAGAAAAGAGGAGAACTGTTCTACTTAGTATTATATTGTAAACCTATCAGAACTTCTATAGAACACTCAGAAACTCCACAATGTACATTAGAGACTTGAGTAACATTATGAATTAATACATCATCTCTCTCCAATCCTGCATGAAGTTGGGACTTTAGCATATCCTACAGCATTCAGTAAAATTTATTATTGTTTGCTCTTGAGATTTCAGGAAACAACCTTGCTGCTTGTGAGTTTTATCAAATGTCTACAATTCCTAGTGTTTTCAACATAGTATATATATTAAAATGAGAAGTTTTCTAGATGGTTCACTTTTCTGTCCATCAGAATTCTTTTAAGAAGTTTCAATCAGACAAAAATAAATCTCAGAAACTAGTTTAAAGTGAACATGTAACATACACACACAACATTAAAGGTGATGAGGGGAGAAAAGCCACATATATCTCCCTTTCTTGATGAGAATTGCTACAGATCAGTTGAAAGCCTAACTATACATATGTAAGTTTCAAGTCTTTTCCAAACATATCTTGGACACACTTGAAAATCACTTTCAATTTTTCAGGACTATCCAGCAACAGTAATATCTCAAAACCAAAATCAAGTATTAATTGCTCAATTACTAAGGCATATGTTGTAGGCTAATTTCCCCCTAAATGTACTGCATTTTTATTTTATTTAAGAGGATAACAAGCTGAAACTCGTTATACTTAGTAAATATCCAAAGCAATGTTAATTTGGGATAGGGCAGATATAAGAAATCACCTGAGAAACAACTTGAAGGGCTTGAAAAATGGATTATGGTCTTTCGCTTGAAGGAAATACATTTCTAATATATTATGACAGGGGAAAATGTCTAGAGGAAGCCATCCAAAACTAATTGCCCTGTCACAAGCAAAAATTGGGCCTCAGGTCCTTGACATCAGAGATAGCTGACTCACAAATATATAGTTACCATATACATTTTCAATTATTTTTATGAGCCCCAAGGAGATAATGTTTGTTTTCTTGTCATATGGTACATGATAATCACATTACATCTCTGTACCATGACCATATTTTGAGCAACTTAGAAAAATATTAAACACTAAGCATTTATTTTTATCCCAATGATGAAAATGTATATATTGTGACTAATTTATATATGGATAAATAACAAAGTAAAGATAATATTAATAAAAATTAATCTAAAAATCAATAATGGAATTAATTTGGTCACTTAAAATGTAAGATGAATAAGTATTTCAATTCATTCTTGGATTTTAAAGTATTAAAGGCAAGAGACTCAGATTTAATCTGTAACAACAATTACACATAGTTATCTGTTAAGTATTGGGCTGGCTCAAAAGCTTGAGTTTTGCAACATGTTATAGAAAAATCCAAACGAACTTTTAGGCTAATCCAACAGCCATGACAGCTATGTACTAGCAAGGAAAAGTCACAGATAAGAGAATTACAGATCAGCTGTTCACTAGATATGTTATCATAGGAAAAATAGCCTAACATCTCACACCCTAAGGCTTCATTTAAAAATAAGATGTCCATCAGAAGATGAATGGATAAGAAAGCTGTGGTACATATACACAATGGAGTATTACTCAGCCATTAAAAAGAATACATTTGAATCAGTTCTAATGAGGTGGATGAAACTGGAGCCTATTGTACAGAGTGAAGTAAGCCAGAAGGAAAAACATAAATACAGTATACTAACGCATATATATGGAATTTAGAAAGATGCTAACAATAACCCTGTGTACGAGACAGCAAAAGAGACACTGATGTATAGAACAGTCTTATGGACTCTGTGGGAGAGGGAGAGGGTGGGAAGATTTGGGAGAATGGCATTGAAACCTGTAAAATATCATGTAAGAAACGAGTTGCCAGTCCAGGTTCGATGCACGATACTGGATGCTTGGGGCTAGTGCACTGGGACGACCCAGAGGGATGGTATGGGGAGGGAGGAGGGTGGAGGGTTCGGGATGGGGAGCGCATGTGTACCTGTGGCGGATTCGTTTTGATGTTTGGCAAAAATAATACAATTATGTAAAGTTTAAAAATAAAATAAAATTAGAAAAAAAATAAGCATGACATTCCATTTAGACTCTGGACCAAAATGATGATAAGGAGGCTCCTAAATTCCACCTTCCCAAGGGCTTGTAATATACATGGAATAGTTACACACGGAACAATTCCTTTGAAAGAAATGCAGAAATCACTTGAATGATTCCTATGTATTGATACTTCTAAAACATCCACATTAGAACAGGTAGGAAAAGCTGAGATGTACTCATCCTTTAAATCCTTACCTCCAGCACAGTGCCAGTCAGAAAAGAAACAAGCAAAAACTCCCAACTTCTCCCAGAAGACTTAAGGGTTTGGGCCACACATCTGACACACCAATTTTTAAGGCAAACACCAAAGGAACGGGCCTCCAAATGAGCCCCACATTACTATAGGAACAAAGAACCAGGTGTTAATTGGCACAGAAGCATTCACCATTCCTATCCTAACAGGGATCAGCAACATGCCCATTTCAGTCTTTCCTAGGCAAGGTCTGATTGTGTACTTTTCCACCTGCTAAATGAGACTCTGGTTTCTACTCAGACTGCATTTAGACAATGAGATCCCCCTGTATGGGACATTCATGAGTCTTGGGACACTTTCAACTACTGAGAGCCACTAAGAACAATGACAATGGTTTTGACAATCACAAAGGTTTGAGAGTCAACCAGGAACTTGGGTAGGGATGGTTAAAGAATTTCGTCTTTTACATGAAACTAATCTGTTAAGGCTAGGAGAAGTGGCTGTTGTTTCTAATGACTAAAACTCAATGAGCTTGCCTGGTGGCTTCATGGTAAAGAATCTGCCTGCCAATGCAGGAGACACAAGTTCAATCCTTGGATCAGGAAAATCCCTTGGAAGAGGAAATGGAAACCCAATCCAGTATTCTTGCCTAGAGAATCTCACACATAGAGGTCCCTGGTGGGCTGCAGTCTATGAGGTTTCAAAGAGTCAGACATGATTGAGGATGCACAAGAGCATGTTAGAACCCAATACAGAGATTCAAGGAAGATGAAGAAAGAAAAAAAAAATGTGTTCTAAACAAAAGATCAAGATGAATATCTAGAAAATACTTAATAAAATGGAGATATGTGACTTGCCCAATAGAGAGTTCAAAATAACAGTTCTAAGGATATTCAGTTAAGTAAGAAGACCAATTGCTGAACAAAATGAGGATTTCAACAGAGATTAAAAGTATTATAAAGTATCAAACATAAGTCAAAGCTTAAGAATATAATAACTGGGGCTTCACTGGTGGTGATTCAGTGGTTAAGAATATATCTTGCAATTCAGACGACACTGGTTCAATCCCTGGTCCAGCAAGATCCCACATCCTATATGTTAATTAAAAAATTAAACACAAGACCTAAAATTGTAAAACTCCTAATATAAAGCATAGGTAATGATCTCCTTAACACTGGTCTTGCCAATATTTTTTGGACAATATTTTTTTGACATGAAAGCAAAAGAAACAAAAAACAAGAGGGACCACATCACAACTAAAGAGATCCTGTATAGCAAAGGAAGCAGTCAATAACAAAGAAGTTAACTTACAGAATGAAAGAAAATATTTGCAAACTGCCTGTTTGATAAGGGATTAGTATCCAAAGTATAAGAGAAACTTATACAACTCAGTTTAAGAAAAATAAAAAGTAAAAACAAATAACCCAGTTTTAAAAATAGGCAAAGGACTTGAATAGATGCTTTACAAAGTAGGCATCCGAAAGGTACATAGAAAGGTTCTCAACATCATTAGTCATTAAGGAAATGCAAATCAAAACCACAGGGAGATATGATCTGTTGGAAACAGTATTAAAAAGACAAGGAAAAGCAAGTGTTGAGGATGTAGACTAAAGGGAACACGTGTACACTGTTAGTGGGAATATAAACAGGTAACAACATTATGGAAAACAATATGAAGATTCCTCAAGAAATTAAAAATAGAACTACCATACGATCCATCTATACCACTTCTGGGTATGTATAATGAAATCATTATCTTGAAGAAATTATCTATACTTCCATATTCATGGCACCATTACTCACAATAGCCAATAAATGGAAACAACTTAAGTAAATATTGATGGATGAATGGATAAGGAAAATGTAATATGTAAATATGTATATATGTTATGCTATGCTAAGTTGCTTCAGTCATGTTTGACTCTTTGAGATCCTGAGGACTGTAGCCTGCCAGGCTCTTCTGTCCATGAGATTCTCCAGACAAGAATACTTGAGTGGGTTGCCATAACTTCCTCCAGGGGATCTTCTAGACACAGGGATCAAGCCCATGGCTCCTGCAGCTCCTGAATTGCAGGCAGATTCTTTCCCACTGAGCTACTGAACTGTGGTGTTGGAGAAGACTCTTGAGACCCTTGGACTTCAGGGAGATCCAACCAGTCCATCTTAAAGAAAATCAGTCCTGAATATTCATTTGAAGGACTGATGCTGTAGCTGAAACTCCAGTACTTTGGTTACCTGATGCGAAGAACTGACTCATTAGGAAAGGCCCTGATGCTTGGAAAGATTAAAGGTGGAAGGAGAAGGGGACAACAGAGGATGAGATAGTTGGATGGCATCACCAACTCAATGGGCATGAATTTGAGCAAGCTGGTGATGGAGAGGGAAGCCTGGCATGCTGCAGTCCATGGGGTTGCAAAAAGTCAGATAAGACTGTGTGACTGAACTGAACTAAACTGAACTGAAAGTTAAAGAAAGACCCATGAGAAGCAGCATGTGTTTCCTGGGGTTATTTTGACTTGAATAAAATACCATATGAATGCAAAGATATATCATTAACATTGTGATCTTGTAGATGTTTTCAGGGGTAAACAGTTCACAAGGTAATGTGCTATGTCATCCCTGAATAGATAATATATATGTATGTGTGTGTGTGCATTTCCCCAATTTAAATCCTTTCATCTTTTCTTCACTAAGGTACTCTGAGAGTCACTGAGATGAATTATCAAAACTATTCTAAAAGGATTTTCCCCAAGACAAGTTATTTATCTAATTGACATAAATTCAAAATTTGAAATTTGCTAATTTCAAAATAAAACAGGATGTTGAACTTAATAGCACGCTCTAGCCAGTCTGCAATAAATACAGTGTAAAAAGGTTCATGATATTCTTATTCTGACAATAAAATTACATTTTTATTAATGTCACCCAAATAATTGTTTTTGTTTTTTTTTTCCTGTTTCTCACTCATATTGCAAGCTCAGTATAAGTTGCTGGTTTACATTAAACTTGCAATTAAAGCTCAATACTTGTAGTGCTTTTTCACAGGAAATGCTCTTAAACTGGTCCTTTCTATTAACTACCAAGTTAGTCCTTTTGAAATTTAATATGGACAGTTCTCTTATGCCCTGTTATTTTCTACATTACAATTCTAAAATCCAAGGAACCAGATTCCTGACCAGACTCATATTGGCTACAGATTCTTGAACTCTTACTGCAGTCTTGATGTTAATTGATAATACAAATGTTACATGTATTGTTTAATAATAAATATGAATCAATTAAATATAGTTAACTTATTAACCTTAGGTTTATCAATGCAATTTCATTAATTGGTTCCTTTTGGATATGTTTGCTCAACCAATTTAAACCATTTAATTGTACAAAGTTCACATTTGTCTTTTTATCTGAAGAGAATATTAAATAAACTTTGTCAAAGTTTACTGAAATCAAAATACACTGTATATAAACACAGCAATTTTAAATTTGTATGATCTCCTAATTATATAAAAGGGGAAAATGGGACCAGCTGTCACCAAGATTCTGACCTCAAGATTGGTTTTAGTAATTACCACATTTTGTCTTTTTTTTTTAAAGGTTATAACCATTCTTTTATTTAGCTTGTTGGCACACTAAAGAGTTATCAGATACTGCTGAATAATAACCAGTAAATTAGGTCAAATAATGTCACAACATGTTTCTTAAAACTAAATCAAGAAACAAGGAGAAAAACTGCTTCTTAACATGTGGTTGTAGAAGCATTTGAACTAAGAAAGCAACTAAATTGGTAAAATTGATTTTATACTGCCATTTTATTGCTCTGTAAATGTTTGAGAGTTTTTGTTCACCTAGCTCTCAATGTGACCTTTTGGAAGAATCAAGTGATCTTCAAGCAAGTTTTAATTGATCATTGGCTTTATTGTTGACATGAGATGGTGATTTCTCTGTAATTGCTGCTGTATGCATTTAGGTCCTTGCCAAAGCCAAGTGAATGGCATCCATCACAAATGACTTTCTCTTGCATGCCTGTCATTGTTCCACACATGGTACAGCATGTAAAATCTCTCCGACCTGAGCTGGTGCACATCTAACAACATCTCTGAATTCAGACCTTAAGGAAACCATGGTTTTCCTTCAACTAAACAAAAAACTAAAGCTTTCTGTGTCTTATTTACAAATTTTCAGGACAGCTGACCAAAGAGAATAACCATTAAAGCACACTTAGTTGTCTATGCATTTTAAAAAAAGCTTCATCTTCATTATATTACTTCCTTGCACAGTAACTGTGCTTTTTAATGACATATGCCACTAAGCAAATTTTCACTTTGTTGCCAATAACACCAACATTAGTACTTGAAAGTTTTCTTATTAAAATGTACTCATTACTCTGTAGGGTCTTTTGCTTGCATTTCTTATATTCCTCATTACAAAATATTTTTCTTATATATAGTTTATATATATAGACTTATATATGTAAGTTTATATAGACTTAAATATGTAAATAGAAAAAAAGAGAAGGAATCATATCCCTTCTTGTCAAATAAATTTTGACAGAAGAAACTACTTTTAGAACATTTTCTATATTTCTACATTAATATCACCTTTCCTTTGCCTCTAAAAGGATTTCCTTTATGCTATACTAGAGACCCAACCCCATTTTGATTGTATATTTTACAAATAGATAATTGTTTCTACAAAATTTGTCCAGGAAAATTTTCCAGAAAAAAAAAATGCACATCTCTCTCTCTCTCTTTTTTAAATTTGTTTTAGTCATGGACAACATTAGGAAAGCATAAGAACACTCTGACATAAATTGCAGCAATATATTTTTAACTCTGTCTCTTCTAGTGCACTGGGATGACCCAGAGGGATGGTATGGGGAGGGAGGAGGGAGGAGGGTTCAGGATGGGGAACACATGTATACCTGTGGTGGATTCATTTCGATATTTGGCAAAAACTAATACAATTATGTAAAGTTTAAAAATAAAATTAAAAAAAAATAAAAATAAAAAAGAGGTTCACAGACTGAAATTATAAAAAAAAAATAAAGAAAGAAAATAAAAACAAAAATAAACAAATGAGAACTAATTAAACTTAAATGCTTTTGCATAGCAAAGGAAACCATTGACAAAATGAAAAGACAACCTACTGAATGGGAGAAAATATTTGCAAATAATGACTGATAAGAGATTACTGTACAGCATATATAAGCAATTCATACAACTCAACATCAAAAAACCAAACTGGTTAAGAAATGGGTAGAAGAACCGAATAGACATTTTTCCAAAGACAAAATGAAAATGGTCAACATTCACATGAAAAGACGATCAACGTCAGTAATCATAAGGTAATGCAAGTCAAAACCACAATGAGATATCATCTCACACCTATGAGAATGACTGTCGTTAAAAAGAACACAAATAACAAACGTTGGCAAGGATATGGAGAAAGGGGAACGCTGGCACACTGTTAGTGCAGCCACTGTGTAAAAACCAGAGTAGAAGTCTCTCCAAAAACTGAAAATAGAACTACTATATGACTCAGCAGGTTTGCACCTGTATATAAAATTTATATAACATATATTCATACTTATGAGTTTTAAATATGAATTTAATAAAAATATATATTTATATATATTATATATATGGTGGTGGTAATTTAGTCACTAAGTCATGTCAGACTCTTATGACCCCATGGACTGTAGCCCACCAGACTCCTCTGTTCATGAAATTCTCCAGGTAAGAATACTGGAGTGGGTTGACATTTCCTTCTCCAGGAGATCTTCCCAACCCAGGAATTGAACTCAGGTCTCCTGCACTGCACTATATATATATATGGGAATTTATATACCACAGTTCAATTTAGTTCAGTTCAGTCGCTCAGTCAAGTCCAACTCTTTGTGACCCAATAGACTGCAGCATGCCAGGCCTCCCTGTCCATCACCAACTCCCGGAGTTTATCCAAACTCATGTACATTGAGTCAGTGATGTCATCCAACCATCTCATCCTCTGTCGTCCCCTTCTCCTCCTGCCCTCAATCTTTCCCAGCATCAGGGTCTTTTCCAATGAGTCAGGTCTTCGCATCAGGTGGCCAAAGTATTGGAGTTTCAGCTTCAACATCAGTCCTTCCAATGAACACTCAGGACTGATCTCCTTTAGGATGGACTGGTTGGATATCCTCGCAGTTCAAGGGACTCTCGAGAGTCTTCTCCAACACCACAGATCAAAAGCATCAAATCTTCAGCACTTATCTTTCTTTATATATACCACACATATACACAAACTGTATGTATGTGCCATTAAAATATACACACACAATGTGCCATTAAAAAATAACTTTTCTCATTTGCAGAAACAAGGAAGGACTTGGAGGGCATTGTGTTAAGTGAAATATGTCAGACAAGAAAGAAAAATACAATATGATATCACTTATGTGTGAAATATAAAAAAAATATAACAAATTGGTGAATTTAGCAAACTAAGAAGCAGGCTCACAGATATAGAGAAACAAGCTAGTGGTGGGGTGGGAAGTGGGTGTCTCTTTATATGGGTGGAAGTGTGGGAGCTACAAATTCCTGGGTGTAAGATAGGCTCAAGGATGCATTGAACAACACAGAGGGTATAGTAAGTATTTTGTAAATGGAGAATGGAAAAATAACCTTTAAAGGCTGTATAAAATAAACAGAATTTAAGGCTACATTGTGTCTTAAATTCTTACACATGCTTTTAAAAGATATTCCATTCTAGAAATCTGCCTTTAATTAATATCAGTCCTCATTATAGTTCACAGAATCCCTTTTATCCCACTTTCAAGAAGGGTATCATTCCCAACATTAACTTGTTTACATAATTTCTTAAAGAATTTCTAAAATACCAAGCTTATTTTCTCCCCAATTGCCTTCAAATATTTCAGTAATTGGCTCAGTGTGCTCCAAATTGAAAACAAATAGTTCCTATCATTAGCTTTGAGAGTGAATGTCACGTAAATGATTGTTAAAAATGTCAGAAATGTGTCACTTTTCACACAAAAGATGTGAATGCAATCCCCAGATAATATCAACAGTTTTTAATATCAACAGATTTTAATAATATAAAAATAACAATTCAAAATGTATTGAAAATAATGGCTGGAGGAAAATTCAACCTGGGAGTCGGTGCTTCACATGAAAGTTGAAAATGAAACAGGGTACTCCCTGCAGGCACCCTTGGCATCGTTTAAGTTAGTTGAAAGTTGTTCTGAGGTTGACTGCCCAATATGAGCTCTTTTTAAAGGGGATCTACTCATGTACAGTACAACCTGCTGGCAAAGGTCATGGAAAAGTTAAAACTCTTAAAGCTGGGGAGTTTTATATCTTAATTACACACTGAAACATTACTACCCAGTGGAGCATGAATACCTTCTTCAGATTACCTGCAGATAACTGGGAAAAAACCTAACTGGATGGATGTATGGATGGATAGATACATAAAAAGAATTGAAGAGAACTGAATTTGAATTCCTCACTTCCATTTACCAGGTATCTCACTTTGAACAATATAGAAAACCAGTTTCAAATGGAATATCCTTATTTTAAATATGAGTACAGTCTAATGTCTAAAGATATATGTTTTTTTCCAAAACAAAAATATTTGTGAGTGTAAAAGTCATGTTTCAGCTCAGTTCAGTTCAGTTCAGTTGCTCAGGCATGTCTGACTCTTTGCGACCCCATGAATTGCAGCATGCCAGGCCCTCCCTGTACATCACCAACTCCCGGAGTTCACCTAAACTCATGTGCATCGAGTCGGTGATGCCATCTAGCCATCTCATCTTCTGTCATCCCCTTCTCCTCCTGCCCCCAATTCCTCCCAGCATCAGAGTCTTTTACAGTGAGTCAACTCTTCTCATGAGGTGGCCAAAGTACTGGAGTTTCAGCTTTAGCATCAGTCCTTCCAAGGAACACCCAGGACTGATCTCATTTAGAATGGACTGGTTGGATCTCCTTGCAGTCCAAGGGACTTTTGTTTTCTCCAACACCACAGTTCAAAAGCATCAGTTCTTCAGCGCTCAGCTTTCTTCACAGTCCAACCCAACTCTCACATCCATACATGACCACTGGAAAAACCACAGCCTTGACTAGACAGACCTTTGTTAGCAAAGTAATGTCTCTGCTTTTTAATATGCTATCTAGGTTCGTCATAACTTTCCTTCCAAGGAGTAAGCGTCTTTTAATTTCATGGCTGCAATCACCATCTGCAGTGATTTTGGAGCCCCCCAAAATAAAATCTGACACTGTTTCCATGGTTCCCCCACCTATGTCCCATGAAGTAATGGGACCAGATGCCATGATCTTTGTTTTCTGAATGTTGAACTTTAAGCCAACTTTTTCACTCTCCACTTTCACTTTCATCAAGAGGCTTTTTAGTTCCTCTTCACTTTCTGCCATAAGGGTGGTGTCATCTGCATGTCTGAAGTTATTGATATATCTCCTGGCAATCTTGATTCCAGCTTGTGCTTCTTCCAGTCCAGCGTTTCTCATGATGTACTCTGCATAGAAATTAAATAAGCAGGGTGACAATATACAGCCTTGACGTACTCCTTTTCCTATTTTGAAGCAGTCTGTTGTTCCATGTCCAGTTCCAACTGTTGCTTCCTGACCTGCATATAGGTTTCTCAAGAGGCAGATCAGATGGTCTGGTATTCCCATCTCTTTCAGAATTTTCCACAGTTTATCACGATCCATACAGTCAAAGGCTTTGGCATAGTCAATAAAGCTGAAATAGATGATTTTCTAAAAGTATTGGATAAATATTTAATATTATTATTTCTTATTTACAACCCACAAATTATTTGAGAAATATGAAAGTGATTATTATTATTTATCGTATCAGTAGATTGTCGTTAGTATTACTATTACCATTTGTTGCAGTACTAGTAGCAACTAGATATATTTTGAAGGACAGTGAAGCCTTGCACACAGTCTATGTGGTCTCGAAGAGTCAGACACAACCTACCAACTGAAAACAACTAAAAGCAGTATTAATATTACATCATAAATGCTTTAAAATTTCCCTTATGATGTAGGTCATAGTGGAATCAGAATTGTACCCCTTGTGGATTTCAATAATCTTTAGTGAGTTATTCTGAAGATCGAGAACTTGAGTTAAGCTTTCTGCCTGTGGGGCTTTTTGGCTCCTTTATGATGCTTCATCTTCCAGTCACCAAAACTGAAGTTCATGCCCAGGAAAACTCGATGTGAGGGTTAGAATCTGAGAGCTATTGTTAAGGAAAAGGCTCTTAGTGCAATGTGGTTTAATCTAGCATTAAAATTATAGGCACCAGGAACCACCACAGTCCCCAAAAGAATAAGGACCTGGAAAATCTCACCTGGCCACTCCCAGCACATGCTTCTGTCATTTTGCTGAAATAACTGTTATGACTTCCTTTAAGCCAGAGAGATTCTAAAGCAGAGAGAGTGAAGTCCCCACTCTAAAACCTTAGAAATGCCCTAAAGATCACTGTCAATTTCCTGAGTTTGTGTATCCTGTTTCATTTATTTCTGGTTTTGCTTTGTCTAGTTTTGTTTTGTCTGCTGAACCAAGGTAGTGCAAGGCTAATTTTGTTAGAATAAGAAGGGCTTTATTTTTATTTAAGTTCTGTTCACTTTTAAAGATTTAACTCAGAATGTATTTTTTCATGAAACTATATAGCCTGGGTATAGGCTGAAATATTGGGTGATTTTTCATTACATATATATACATATGCACATATATACATATACATATACACATACATACATATATATATATATATATATATATATATATATATATATATACATATACATACATGATGGGCTTCCCAACCCAGGGATTGAAGTCTGGTCTCCTGCTTTACAGGCTGATTCTTTCCATCTGAGCCACCAGAGAATATAATTATAAATGTGTATATATATATATATATATATATATATGAAAAATCACCATATGTATCATCTGGGTATATATTTTATGCATGTAATACCAAGAAGAAACAGCATATTACACTTGAAAGCAAGGATGCTTGAAAGGAAATCATTAATCTGGGATTTGCTAGCTCTGTTACCCTGTGTGCAGCTTCAGTTTTCTCATCTGTAAACTGTACTAATAGTATCACACTAGCGGAATGCTATTTGGATTGAATTAATTCACTTATTTAGCAGATTTACATGGGATGTCCATTATGCTAGGCACATAGAATTCAGCAATAACCAGATATACCCTGGACCTTATATGTCAGTAGAGCAATGTGAGGAGTGTAGTAGAGCCAGGCAAACAGCAGGCAGTCAATAAATGATAGTTTCTCTCCTCTGGATTGGACCAGACACTTTTAGATTAAAGGAACCATAATCCCTTGTCAATAGCATAAAATATTATACCTAGATTTTTAGCAATATAAAATGGAGTTTATTTTCCTCCATTTTATATGCCTTATTCATAGTTCAACTGTTTGTAGTGACCATTTGTTTAGTTTCAATTTTTTAAAATTACATTTTACTCAGTGAATGTGATTTTTTTTAAATTTTATTTTATTTTTAAACTTTACAATATTGTATTAGTTTTGCCAAATATCGAAATGAATCTGCCACAGGTATACCCACGTTCCCCATCCTGAACCCTCCACCCTTCTCCCTCCCCTACCCTCCCTCTGGGTAGTCCCAGTGCACCAGCCCCAAGCATCCAGTACCGTGCATCGAACCTGGACTGGCGACTCGTTTCATACATGATATTATACATGTTTCAATGCTATTTTCCCAAATCTCCCCACCCTCTCCCTCTCTCACAGAGTCCATAAGACTGATCTATACATCGGTGTCTCTTTTGCTGTCTCGTACACAGGGTTATTGTTACCATCTTTCTAAATTCCATATATATGCGTTAGTATACTGTATTGGTGTTTTTCTTTCTGGCTTACTTCACTCTGTATAATAGGTTCCAGTTTCATCCATCTCATTAGAACTGATTCAAATGTATTCTTTTTAATGGCTGAGTAATACTCCATTGTGTATATGTACCACAGCTTTCTTATCCATTCATTTGCTGATGGGCATCTAGGTTGCTTCCATGTCCTGGCTATTATAAACAGTGCTGCGATGAACATTGGGGTACACGTGTCTCTTTCCCTTCTGGTTTCCTCAGTGTGTATGCCCAGCAGTGGGATTGCTGGATCATAAGGCAGTTCTATTTCCAGTTTTTTAAGGAATCTCCACACTGTTCTCCATAGTGGCTGTATTAGTTTGCATTCCCACCAACAGTGCAAGAGAGTTCCCTTTTCTCCACACCCTCTCCAGCATTTATTGCTTGTAGACTTTTGGATCACAGCCATTCTGACTGGCGTGAAATGGTACCTCATAGTGGTTTTGATTTGCATTTCTCTGATAATGAGTGATGTTGAGCATCTTTTCATGTGTTTGTTAGCCATCTGTATGTCTTCTTTGGAGAAATGTCTATTTAGTTCTTTGGCCCATTTTTGATTGTGTCATTTATTTTTCTGGAGTTGAGCTGTAGGAGTTGCTTGTATATTTTTGAGATTAGTTGTTTGTCAGTTGCTTCATTTGCTATTATTTTCTCCCATCCTGAAGGCTGCCTTTTCACCTTGCTAATAGTTTCCTTTGTTGTGCAGAAGCTTTTAAGTTTAATTAGGTCCCATTTGTTTATTTTTGCTTTTATTTCCAATATTCTGGGAGGTGGGTCATAGAGGATCCTGCTGTGGTGTATGTCGGAGAGTGTTTTGCCTATGTTCTCCTCTAGGAGTTTTATAGTTTCTAGTCTTACATTGAGATCTTTAATCCATTTTGAGTTTATTTTTGTGTATGGTGTTAGAAAGTGTTCTAGCTTCATTCTTTTACAAGTGGTTGACTAGTTTTCCCAGCACCACTTGTTAAAGAGGTTGTCTTTAATCCATTGTATATTCTTGCCTCCTTTGTCAAAGATAAGGTGTCCATATGTGCGTGGATTTATCTCTGGGCTTTCTATTTTGTTCCATTGGTCAATATTTCTGTCTTTGTGCCAGTACCATACTGTCTTGATAACTGTGGCTTTGTAATAGAGCCTGAAGTCAGGCAGGTTGATTCCTCCAGTTCCATTCTTCTTTCTCAAGATAGCTTTGGCTATTCGAGGTTTTTTATATTTCCATACAAATTGTGAAATTATTTGTTCTAGCTCTGTGAAGAATACTGTTGGTAGCTTAATAGGGATTGCATTGAATCTATAAATTGCTTTGGGTAGTATACTCATTTTCACTATATTGATTCTTCCAATCCATGAACATGGTATATTTCTCCATCTATTAGTGTCCTCTTTGATTTCTTTCACCAGTGTTTTATAGTTTTCTATATATAGGTCTTTAGTTTCTTTAGGTAGATATATTCCTAAGTATTTTATTCTTTCCGTTACAATGGTGAATGGAATTGTTTCCTTAATTTCTCTTTCAGTTTTCTCATTTTTAGTGTATAGGAATGCAAGGGATTTCTGTATGTTGATTTTATATCCTGCAACTTTACTATAATCATTGATTAGTTCTAGTAATTTTCTGGTGGAGTCTTTAGGTTTTCTATGTAAAGGATCATGTCATCTGCAAACAGTGAGAGTTTTACTTCTTTTCCAATTTGGATTCCTTTTATTTCTTTTTCTGCTGTGACTGCTGTGGCCAAAACTTCCAAAACTATGTTGAATAGTAATGGTGAAAGTGGGCACCCTTGTCTTCTTCCTGACTTTAGAGGAAATGCTTTCAATTTTTCACCATTGAGGATAATGTTTGCTGTGGGTTTGTCATATATAGCTTTTATTATGTTGAGGTATGTTCCTTCTATTCCTGCTTTCTGGAGAGTTCTTATCATAAATGGATGTTGAATTTTGTCAAAGGCTTTCTCTGCATCTATTGAGATAATCATATGGTTTTTGTTTTTCAATTTGTTAATGTGGTGTATTACATTGATTGATTTGCGGATATTGAAGAATCCTTTCATCCCTGGGATAAAGCCCACTTGGTCATGGTATATGATCTTTTTAATGTGTTGTTGGATTCTGATTGCTAGAATTTTGTTAAGGATTTTTGCATCTATGTTCATCAGTGATATTGGCCTGTAGTTTTCTTTTTTTGTGGGATCTTTGTCAGGCTTTGGTTTTAGGGTGATGGTGGCCTCATAGAATGAGTTTGGAAGTTTATCTTCCTCTGCAATTTTCTGGAAGAGTTTGAGTAGGATAGGTGTTAGCTCTTCTCTAAATTTTTGGTAGAATTCAGCTGTGAAGCCGTCTGGACCTGGGCTTTTGTTTGCTGGAAGATTTTTGATTACAGTTTCAATTTCCGTGCTTGTGATGGGTCTGTTAAGATTTTCTATTTCTTCCTGGTCCAGTTTTGGAAAGTTGTACTTTTCTAAGAATTTGTCCATTTCTTCCACGTTGTCCATTTTATTGGCATATAATTGTTGATAGTAGTCTCTTATGATCCTTTGTATTTCTGTGTTGTCTGTTGTGATCTCTCCATTTTCATTTCTAATTTTATTGATTTGATTTTTCTCCCTTTGTTTCTTGATGAGTCTGGCTAATGGTTTGTCAATTTTATTGATGCTTTCAAAGAACCAGCTTTTGGCTTTGTTGATTTTTGCTATGGTCTCTTTTGTTTCTTTTGCATTTATTTCTGCTCTAATTTTTAAGATTTCTTTCCTTCTACTAACCCTGGGGTTCTTCAATTCTTCCTTTTCTAGTTGCTTTAGGTGTAGAGTTAGGTTATTTATTTGAGTTTTTTCTTGTTTCTTTAGGTATGCCTGTATGGCTATGAACTTTCCCCTTAGGGTTATTCTTGCACATAATTTTTATTTCCTTCTCTCTGAGGTCAATATGATGTTAATATGCCTTATTAACTTGGCCTTCAAGGCTTTTCTCAATTGTTATGCTCTTTTGATCTCTCAATCTATTCCCGTTGTACTAGATAAGATTGTTTACTTATCGCCAAATATGTCCATTGCTTTCCTAAAACTTTGCATTTTTCACTTGTATATATTTATTTTAGAATCTCTGTTTCACTACATACCTAGACTAGCTAATATTCAAAAAACTGCAAACGATAAGCACACTAAAAGATTAGTGAAACTAAGAAAGAAGTCAGTATGTGCACAGTTCTATATTGTGAGCCTCCTAAGAGAAAGGGCTCTTCTATTATTATTTTTTTTAACATATGTGTATAAGTGCTGTATGTGTGATTTATACTTTATGAGGTCTCAATTCAGTTCAAGTAAATTGGGCTAGTAGTTAGCTCAGTTTAATTTCATAGCTTCAAAGGTGGGTGAAAAGTATACAGAAAATAGTAAACTATGATTCCAGATATTTGATGTATTAGATATCAATGTTTCTATTTAACAAATCATGTAAATCATGGGTATCAAAATAAGAGACTTAAATTTATTAATTTACAAAAATACTTATTGATCAATTTTATTCTTAAAGATTGTAGAGGTCAGAAAAATTTTTTAAAAGTCTTTTACCTATTGTATTTATGCCCAAATAATAATCCTATTATATTTATTGATATGAATCTAAGATTGGAATCCTAATATCTTTATTGAAATGTATGCTAGACTGGAACTATATAGTTAGAATTAGATTGACAAATGTGCTAGGAATTAAACTCATTAGTAATGGAAGATATTGAAAGAAAGCCAGAAGGTGTTACTTTTTCTTTTCTTATGTTTAACTGCAATAATATAAGATACCTTAGTTGCATATTTTTATTCAATAGCCAAGTATCTTTACAAGGTATATCCAGTGTCCAACTGAACATTATATAATGTGATCTTATTTACCAAGAAAATTTGAAGAAAAAATCATATTCACTTTTATCTGTAAAATACTGCTTAGTAAATATGCACCCACCTTTGCACTGATAGTCATTCACAGCTGTAATAATTTGACAGTCAAAATGCATGTACACCCATGGTGGATTCATGTCAATGTATGACAAAACCAATACAATATTGTAAAGTAATTAGCCTCCAATTAAAATAAATAAATTTATATTAAGAAAAACAAAATGCAGACAGACAAGTGGCTAGGCATACAGGCAAGATAGTCAAAATATTGTGGAATATTGTTAAATCAAGTTTAAATTCAATTTATTATTATTGTATTATTCACTTAGGTTACTTTTAGTTTTACATTTATAGGCAATGGGGAAGGAATCTGGAAAAAGATGATCGAGATTTTACAGGGTAGTATCATAGTTTCAGAAAGCTATTACCTATTGTCTCAAAAGAAGCTTTCCCTATGTGTTAAATAGGCTCAAGACAATTAGGTTTAGGCAACGAATCTGGCTTTATGGAGTAATGTTTTCATCTTCAATCATTTTCATCTGCTAACATAAAGGTATATTATGTCCAAGTAGCTGCAAAATCTCAGTGGAAGTAAAATTTCACAGAAATATTACTGTGTCCAATAATATAAAAATTACCCAAGACTATATCATGACTTGTTTGAATGAAGAAAAAACACAAAACTATAAATATGGAAATAAATCAGGACAGGACTTTAGATATATTAGACTGATAGTCAAAGAAGGCAAAAAAAAAAGAAGAAATGGGGAAAGCCTGAAGATGCACTTTGAGCTGTGATGCAGAAGTGAACCAAAGATGGTGGCCTTGCTCAGCCAGTGAACTCAACTGAAATACCTAAGCATGCAGTTTCCCAAATAGCAAGTTGACTTAACAGAAGTAAAATAAAAATTAGTGTTTCAGCATGCTGTTTAAAGTTTACTGGTTCTTCTTTGAGGAAAGGGGAAAGTGATTTAAAAAACTATAATATTTCATGTTATATGTCAATTATATCTCAATTTAAAAAAATATATACTTTTTCAAAATGGTATTATGCCATTTGCCATTTTTAAATTAGTTAATTTAATAAAATGCTATTATTTGGTTCTAAAATGCAAATCTTCAAGGTTATGTATGTTTCACACATATACATATATTTACCATTATATTATACCTATTGGGCTTCCCTGCTGCCTCAGGTGGTAGAAACAATATGCCTGCAATGCAGGAGACCCAGGTTGGATCTCTGGGTCAGGAAGATTTCCCTGGAGAAGGGAATGGCAACCCACTCTAGTATCTGGACAGAGGAGCCTAACAGGCTACAGTCTATGGGGATGCAAAGAGTCAAGACATGACTGAATGACTAACACTTTCACTTCCATATAATATACATATATTATATACTTATGTATTGCCATTTTATATACATTTAAAAAATCATAGTTATGAAACAGCAGGATCATGTGAGGACCTTAAGAGCACAAAAGCCTTTCCATGTCTGCCCTTTCTTGCTTTCAGGAAAAAGTCTTTAGACTCCTAGACCTTCCCTGAGTTTTAACCAGCAGATTCACACAGTTAATAATTAGAACAACAGAGTCACAGGACTCCTAGTTCCTCCTGAAGGGATAATATATAACAATTTGACACATATCTATGAGTTCTTATAAAGGAACCAAGGCCCCAAGTGGAGGATGGTAACTTCAGGCTGAGCCAAGTACACGGACCCCAGACTGGTTGGAACCAGAAGATTGATGACTGAGATTCCTGGAGTTACCTCACCACGAGTTACCTCACCACCAACCAGAGGAACCCAGCAGCTCCCCACCCCCCGACATATTTGCCTTTAAAAATACTTCCCTGAAAACCCATCCTAGAATCACTGTCTTTTGAGCACAAGTTATCTGCTCTCCATCGCTTCACTGTTTGTTTGACTTCTTTGTGCATCAGGCACACAAACTCTGGTTGGACAACAGCTATTGCCTAAATTGTAAAATATAAAATATTAACAATAACTTGATATTATAAAGGAATCATAAAATATTATTTAAAAAACATTTCCTATTATATAGAGTGAAGTAAGCCAGAAAGAAAAACACCAATACAGTATATTAACGCATTTATATGGAATTTAGAAAGATGGTAACAATAACCCTGTATACGAGACAGCAAAAGAGACACTGATGTATAGAACAGTCTTTTGGACTCTGGGGGAGAGGGAGAGGGTGGGATGATTTGGGAGAATGGCATTGAAATATGTATAATATATATGAAATGAGTCACCAGTCCAGGTTCGATGCATGATACTGGATGCTTGGGGCTGGTACACTGGGATGACCCAGAGGGATGGTATGGAGAGGGAGGAGGAAGGAGGGTTCAGGATGGGGAACACGTGTATGCCTGTGGTGGATTCATTTCGATATATGGCAGAACCAATACAATATTGTAAAGTTTAAAAATAAAATAAAATTAAAAAATAAAAATATTTCCCTTATTGAACTCTAGCTGGAGAGAAAAAGAAAACATTTCACTTGGTAAATAAAGATATTTATCTGACTGAAATAGAATACATTTTATCTCACCACTGTATCAAATTTGATTTTTATGTCATTGTTTTTTACTTTCCAACTTTACAAGCAAAATTATCTTTTAAAAATTAAATTCATCAAAAATATTTGCTCTTTAAAATTCTGTAAGGTGTTTGGGATGATACTTTTAGCCATGTTCTTGTAACTCCAGCAGACTTTTTTCTCCATTGTCTAGTTCTCCTTTTATATTTAATAAAATTAAATCCATTCTCGTCTACTAGTCTTCTGTTACTCAGTAGTTTGTCTTAGTAGTTGCTTATTCACTTTTCATGTCATACTTTTGACCCTTTTATCTTCTTTTGTGTTGCCTAGCATTAGGAGACACAGCAATGTCAAAGATTGTAAAATAAAATAAGAGGAAAGGAAAAGAAAAGGAAAAAAAATACATTGTGCAAGTTGCTTTCTGGCAGCAAGAGAATTACAGAGAAAAAGAAAAAGTTGAAATCTGACAGGATTAGCCTGCTGACTTGCTGAGTTTACGAGTCTTGTAAAGAATACCAATGAGAGAAAAAATAGAAGATAGAAGACAACGCCATAAATCTTACCCACAGAGTTCTTCACTGAGAGTTTGGAAATAAAATCAAGTTCTGGATACCATTAATGGTTGGTTTGTCACAAAAGAGAATAAGTTTGCCATCTGCTTCTCTGTTCAAGATTAATAGAAACACTGGAGGTGGAGCTCTTTGGGAAATAGTTATGTGACCTGCAGGAGAACTATACTTCTTATCCCCTCTGACATCTGTACATTATACTAACTGCAATTGGAACTGCTTGGAGATAGACAGTTGAAAACTGCTGAGCTTGTCTTTTTAGTGTGAAAACTAGTAATTCAATTTACTGGGGTTCAAATGAAGACTGAGACTAGATCAAGGAAAATAAGGATTATAACAACACAAAGCAGAGCTCAAAATCATTCTTGCAAACCACAGAGTTCACATGATGCAGGAGCATTGCCAAAGTTGGGTATCAAACAGGTTCTCATTTATGCTATTTAGAGGGATGAAGTGTGTAAATATTTTGAAAGTACCATGACACAGTTGCAAAATAAAGGTTGTTATAGTCATCAAAAGCTTTGCACCACCATGGGGTCCCCAATAGTATTTGTATATTTATTATATCAATTAGATGCACTTTCTAGAAAAATAAAATCACATAATTTATTTTAAAAATGTGAAAGCTTGACGAAATGGGATCATGTCTGGGAATAAATTACCTATGCAGAGACACAGAAGTTTTCCAGATAATCAACAGGGAGGAAACAGACCAACTGATATCTACTTAAAGACCCCAAATTAACTATTCGTAGGACTTACTCTTGCCTGGAAAATCCCATGGATGGAGAAGCCTGGTAGGCTGTAGTTCATGGGGTCGCTAAGAGTCGGACACAACTGAGAGACTTCACTTTCACTTTTCACTTTCCTGCATCAGAGAAGGAAATGGCAACCCACTCCAGTGTTCTTGCCTGGAGAATCCCAGGGACGGGGGAACCTGGTGGGCTGCCATCTACGGGGTCACACAGAGTCAGACACGACTGAAGTGACTTAGCAGTAGCAGTAGGACTTATTTGTATGTTCTAATGATTTTCAGTAACAGTAATAACAATGGAAACAAAGATATGATCTTATTAAAGCAAAATAACCAAATATTCCCTAAATGTCCCACATTATATGATTTGTTAAAAATATCATCATATATCCAAACAGTGAGTTTTATTATATCTTTAAAATAGATATTTTTATTCAATAGTTTACTGCTGTGTTTTCCAATTTTGCTGACATATTGAGTGCAGCACTTTCACAGCATCATCTTTTAGAATTTGAAATAGCTCAACTGCAATTTCATCACCTCCATTAGCTTTGTTCATAGTAATGCTTCCTAAAGCCCACTTGACTTCACATTCCAGGATGTCTGGCTCTAGGTCAGTGATCACACCATCGTGATTATCTGGGTCATGAAAATCTTTTTTGTACAGTTCTTCTGTGTATTCTTGCCACCTCTTCTTAATATCTTCTGCTTCTGTTAGGTCCATACCATTTCTGTCCTTTAATGAGCCCATCTTTGCATGAAATGTTCCCTTGTTATCTCTAATTTTCTTAAAGAGATCTCTAGTCTTTCCCATTCTATTGTTCTCCTCTATTTCTTTGCACTGATCACTGAGAAAGGCTTTCTTATTTCTCCTTGCTATTCTTTGGAACTCTGCATTCAAATGGGTATATCTTTCCTTTTCTCCTTCGCTTTTCATTTCTGTTCTTTTCACACCTATTTGTAAGACCTCCTCAGACAGTCATTTTGGTTTTTTTTTTTTTGCATTTATTTTTCTTGGGGATGGTCTTGATCTCTGTCTCCTGTACAATGTTATGAACCTCATTCCATAGTTCATCAGGCACTATTTCTATCAGATCTAGCCCTTTAAAACTATTTCTCACTTCCACTGTATAATCATAAGGGATTTGATTTAGGTCATACCTGAATGGTCTAGTGGTTTTCCCTAATTTCTTCAATTTAAATTTGATTTTGGCAATAAGATCAAGAAAAGGCAGAAGAACCAGAGATCAAACTGCCAACATCCATTGGATCATTGAAAAAGCAAGAGAGTTCCAGAAAAAACATCTATTTCTGCTCTACTGACTATGCCAACCCCTTTGACTGTGCAGCCCACAAGCAACTGCGGAAAATTCTTCAAGAGATGGGAATACCAGACCACCTGACCTGCCTCTTGAGAAATTTATATGCAGGTCAGGAAGCAACAGTTAGAACTGGACATGGAACAACAGACTGCTTCCAAATAGGAAAAGTAATACGTCAAGGCTGTGTATTGTCACCCTGCTTAGTTAACTTATATGCAGAGTACATCATGAGAAATGCTGGGCTGGAGGAAGCACAAGCTGGAATCAAGTTTGCTGGGAGAAATATCAATAACTTCAGATATGTAGCTGACACCACCCTTATGGAAGAAAGTGAAGAAGAACTAAAGAGCTTCTTGATGAAAATGAAAGAGGAGAGTGAAAAAGTTGGCTTAAAGCTCAAAATTAAAAAAAAAAAAAAAACTAAGATCATGGCATCTGATCCCATCGCTTCATGGCAAATAGATGGAAAAACAGTGGAGAGAGAGAGTGGCAGGTATTATTTTGGGGGGCTGCAAAATCACTGCAGATGTTCACTGCAGCCATGAAATAAAAAGACACTTACTCCTTGAAAGAAAAATTATGACCAACCTAGACAGCATATTAAAAAGCAGAAACATTACCCACAAAGGTCCGACTAGTCAAGGCTATGGTTTTTCCAGTACTCAGGTATGGATGTGAGAGTTGGACTGTAAAGAAAGCTTGAATGCTAAAGAATTGATGCTTTTGAACTGTGGTGTTGGAGAAGATTCTTGAGAGTCCCTTGGACTGCAAGGGGATCCAACCAGTCCATCCTAAAGGAGATCAGTCTGGAATATTCTTTGGAAGGACTGATATTGATGCAAAGAACTGATTCATTTGAAAAGACCCTGATGCTGGGAAAGATTGAAGGTGGGAGGAGAAGGGAACAGCAGAGGATGAGGTGGTTTGATGGCATCACCGACTCAATGGACATGAGTTTTAGTAAACTGCAGATGTTGGTGATGGACAGAAAGTCCTGGCGTGCTGCACCCCATGGGGTCACAAAGAATCGGACACAACTGAGCAACTGAACTGAACTGATTAGAACCCATTATTATTTTAAGAAAACTTATTCATATATGCAAAAGCAAGGTTTCTGATGAGTATACCCCCAAAACTTGATAGCTATTTTCTGTATTTCACTCATCAATTTTCCTTATCGCAATCTTCCAGTTTTTCCACATTGAATGTTTTACTTATGCAAAGTAAGCCTATAGTGGTGACACATTTAAACATTGCTATTTCTGAGAAGCATAATGTCACAAGTCTACAACACTGGGTATATAGATTTCAAATGAATTACTTGACTAGAGACAGAAATAATTTAGGAAGAAATGCAAATATGAATTGTGGAAAAGTTACAGAGGCTGAAAATTTTATTTCATGCCCAGTCACCAACACACACAGAAAAGAAACCAAGAAGCAAATTCCGTTGGGAAGTGCTGATATTTACATTCAAGTCCTGCAAACCACTGTCCTCTGAAATGAATTTTATCAGAGAAAGAACCACGTTTCTGGATTCAGGAGTTTAGAATAGTTGTTATAAGATTATCAAACACAACACTGGACCATATGTAGGACTCACCTAGAGAGCACATGAGGAAAAATTTGGAATGAGATGGGCAAAATAAAATAGGAAACCATTTTTCATCACATAAGCACCAGAGACTCAGGCAGCTGGCCATTGTTAAAATGCTGAAGGAGTTTTTGCTAAAAGGAAATAAATGGTCTCTGGTCACTCCTCCTCTCGCAGCCCCTTCCCACTTCCTACCAACACTACCACCATTGTCATTAGCACAAGTGGCTGGAAAAGAACATCTGGAGTCAGTAATTTGGAGTCAGAAGTTGCCATACACTACCTATAAATGTCTCAACCACACCCCCCCCAAAAAAAATAGAAGACAGCAGACACTCTCAGAAAGCATATATAAATTAGGAGAGAAATCCTGACAGCAGAATAGCTTGTCTGCTCTTAGTTCTGGAAGTAAGCAAAGCTGCCTGAAGGTGCCTAGTTGTCAGTATCAGGTCTGATAGAAATATCCCTGACATGGTAGAGATTTGCTATGAGAGCAAAAGTACTGAAAGAGTTGAATAGTAACCATATTTCAAGGCACTGATAAGAGCCAGCTCCCCAGGCAGCACTGACAGATGAATTACACCAAGAAAAACCATTTTTAAGAGATAAGAATAAAAAGATACTATAGATGCTTACTAAAGATATTTAAAAACTCTTTAATCTGCCCACTATATTTCATAGTCCTAGATAAAACAAATATCATCTTTGTAATGGTTTATAATTTTCAAAGTTTTCACTTGCATTATTTCTTTGTTATCACTAAGGTTAATGACATCACTATTTTACAAAAGAGGAGGCTGAAGCCTAGGAAATTTAACTGAACTGATTGAGGCCATCTGAGTTCTAACTGAGTAGGAACTCATACCATAGGCATCCCAATCTAGAACCATGCTGTCTTCCAAACCATATAAGCTTGTAAAGAGAGCAGTGTTTTATTGACAGGTATTTATTTTGAGTAGGATTAAGTTCATTGTTGTAAATGATCTCAGATATCTGCTCCATTTGGGCATCATAATGACTTTCATTACTAAGCACATTTGCATTTTGAAGCAGAAATAACATGGGTAATATTTTCCTTTTTGTGAGTAACTTACTGCCAAGGGAGGATTCTTTCATTATACAGTAATAATGCTTTTAAATGTTTTCTGGCTGGAAATCAGAATCTAGCAGGTTTTTAGTGAACTGAAATTGTCACCTAGGAACAGTTCTGATATTCTGAAGTCCAAACAAAAGCAATTAAAGGATAGCAAATGTTGGTTAAGTTGGTGGATGTTTTCTCTATAAACTTTACATGTTAAACACTGGTATCCACCCAGAATTTTTATTTAAAATGATACTATTTTAACTATTATTTTGATATATTTTAAAACAAAAATATAGGATTATCACCTTAAATGAACTGGCTCTTCCATGTAAATGTTTGTAAATAGCTATAGTAAGAAAGAGGATCCTGGTTCCTGGTCTTATCCAGATCATCATTTAATCCTCAATCATCCACAATCTTGGCATTTTAGGGCAAGAATTCTTGGCCAAACTCACTGGATCCCACAAGGTGGCACCTGTGGGTTTGGATATGAATCAAAGACATAATCCTGTACTAATGCATGAAGTGAAGTGAAGTAAAAGTCGTTCAGTCCTTTCCAACTCTTTGTGACCCCATGGACTATACAGTTCATGGAACTGTCAATGCTGGAATACTGGAGTGGGTAGCATTCCCCTTCTCCAGGGGAACTTCCCAACTCAGGGATCAAACCCAGGTCTCCTGCATTGCAGGCAGATTCTTTACTAGCTGAACCCAGCAGAAGACCAAGAATACTGGAGTGGGTAGCTTATCCCTTCTCCAGCAGATCTTCTTAACCCAGGAATTGAACCAGGGTCTTCTGCACAGCAGGTGGATTCTTTACCAACTGAGCTATCAGGGAAACCCCTGTACTAATGCCCAATGTATTATGTATACATGTATTAATGCATAATATACTAATGTAATAATTATTATACATGTATATATATGTACCAATACATAATGTACTAATGCATAATGTGCATAATTAATATATAATGCACAATGTACTAATGCATACATGGTTACATATGCTGCTTCTGCTAAGTCGCTTCAGTCGTGTCCGACTCTGTGTGACCCCATAGACGGCAGCCCACCAGGCTCTGCCTTCCCTGGGATTCTCCAGGCAAGAACGCTGGAGTGGGTTGCCATTTCTTCCTCCAATGCATGAAAGTGAAAAGGGAAAGTGAAGTCGCTCAGTCGTGTCTGACTCTTAGCGACCCCATGGACTGCAGCCTACCAGGCTCCTCCATCCATGGGATTTTCCAGGCAAGAGTACTGGAGTGGGGTGCCATTGCCTTCTCCATTGTGTGAAAGCGAAAGTGAAGTCGCTCAGTCACGTCCGACTCGTAGCGACCCCGTGGACTGCAGCCTACCAGGCTCCTCCATCCATGGGATTTTCAAGGCAAGAGTACTGGAGTGGCTTGCCATTGCCTTCTCCATGGTTACATATACATACATATAAATTCATAGTTTAAAATGAATCATAATTCTCTATGATTAAACAACAGAAAGTGATGAATGTCTTATATAAAGGTACAGAAATAAACTTTGGAGTGGGTTATCCCATTAGCTAAACAGATGATCATTATATATACCACACCACTGGCCTACTGAAAATGTCCCATTAAATAAGCAAACCGTTGATCATTGTTTGAATATTAAATTAACTAAATATAAAATAAAAGCTACTAGAAAGACCAAACATATTTATTTATTTTTTTTGCATAGTCCAGTGAGAAAACATTACTTCCCAAAGCCTAAGAAGGAACATACTCAAGTGAATGACATGAGTTTGAAATATATGTGTCTGCTTTTACACTTCTTGCACTAAATAAGTACTACAGTGCTTCATAACCTGAAGTTGTTTGAAGCTCCTGATATGTAACCTTGGCTACCTTGGGCTAATAGGAAAAATATAGGTGAACTCTAGACTTTTTACAGATCTGGCTCTCCTAAACCCCTCCTTGTAAAGAGTTAACTGAATAAACAAAACCCATGTCCAAGCATATCTTATTTTGTGCTTATTAAGATCAAGACAATCTATTTATTATGTTGCTTATGTAAAAATAGGGGAGAATAGTAATATTGTCTAAATGTGAAAGCTGATAGTAACAGGTGATGAAACTACACAGGTTTCAAAACTTTACTTACATGACATTATAAACCAGAAAAAGATCACATAACATTTAGTTGAACACATGTTTAATTATACTGCTTACCTGGATTCAAAGCCAACCAAGTTGTCATGTAAAATATTTCATCACCACCCTTACAATGGCCTGTGCATGCTCAGTCGCTTCAGTCATATCTGACTTTTGCAACCCCATGGATTACAGCCCACTAGGCTACTTGTCTATGAGATTTGCCTGGCAAGAATACTGGAGTGGGTTGCCATGCCCTTTCTAGGGGCTCTTCCTGATTCAGAGATTAAACCTGAATCTCTTGTGTTTCTTGCATTGCAGGCAGATTCTTAACCACTGAGCCATCAGTGGTATATAACTGAGCCTCCCTTTACAATGGTATATAACCTGAATGTGGACTGAATTCACACCATCCTTGAGGTTTAAATGGAACTGTCTTCATCATTTTCAGTAGTAGCTTGGGCAGGCCTCTGCCATATGTTCATAAATCCTCAGACTCATCAATGTTCATGGTCATTCATGTTTCTGAATTCAAGCAACTGCTGAGCTCCTAATCTCACTTATATCTCTGTCATATCACTGACATAATGATGTTTATCCATTCACCACGCTGATCTAGAATCTCCAAAAAAAAAAAAAAGGCAAATGAAAAACATTCATATTGATAAATTTTATCTAACTGAGGAGAAGGATAGATTAAGGCTACATGGCCCACATAAGAAAATAATCTTAAAAAAAATTTCTAACTTTATATGTGTAACTGATCCACTTTGCTGAATACCTGAAACAACACAGCACTATAAATCAATGATACTTCAATAAAAATTCAGAAAAAATAAAAATAAAAACACTGAAAAAATTTTGACTTTCCAAAAAGCAGCAAAACAAACTAAAATTAAATATTTGATTTGCTAGTGGTTAGAATCCCTTTGACCATTTTATCACTGACTATCTGTATTCTTATTTTCATGAACCAGTTTCCCACTCTGTGACTGCAACTCTCATCACTACTCTGTTATCCATTTCACATCTCCTTATTTTGCTGTTTCCAGCCAGACTATGCCTTCAGGCCATTATCTGGGCACCATTAAATGGCTCACCTAAAAATAAGCCATATGACTTGAAAAATTGGTCCCAAATGTTAAAGTCATCAAATTGTGTACCTGCTATATAAGCATATGGTATTTATTTATTATAAAGCACCATATATAGCAGGTAAATATTGTCACTCTACTTATTTAACTCATATGCAGAGTACATCATGTGAAATGCCAGGCTGGATGAAACAAATGCTGAAATTAAGATTTCTGGGAGAAATATCAATAACCTCAGATATGAAAATGACACCACCCTTATGGCAGAAAGTGAAGAGGAACTAAAGAGCCTCTTGATGAAAGTGAAAGAGGAGAGTGAAAAAGTTGGCTTAAAACTGAACATTCAAAAAACAAGGATCATGGCATCCACTCCCATCATCCAGAAAAATGGGGAAATAATGGAAACAGTGCCAGACTTTCTTTTCTTGGGCTCCAAAAATCACTGAAGATGTTGGCATTACTTTGCCAACAAAGGTCCTTATAGTCAAAGCTATGGTTTTTCCAGTGGTCATGTATGGATGTGAGAATTGGACTATAAAGAAAACTGAGTGCCAAAGAATTGATATTTTTGAACTGTGGTATTGAAGAAGACTCCTGAGAGTCCCTTGGGCTGCAAGGAGATCAAACCAGTTATTCCTAAAGGATTTCCTTTCCTAAAGGAAATCAGTCCTGAATATTCTCTGGAAGGACTGATGCTGAAGCTTCAATACTTTGGCCATATGATGCGAAGAACTGATTCATTGGAAAAGACCCTGATCTTGGGAAAGATTGAAGGCTGGAGGAAAAGGGGACAACAAAGGATGAGATGGCTGGATGGCATAACTGACTTGATGGACATGAATTTGAGCAAGCTCCAGGAGTTGGTGATGGTCAGGAAAGCCTGGCATGCTGGAGTTCATGGGGACACAAAGAGTTGGACACAACTGGGAGAATGAACTGAAATGATAAACACAATTGTATCATTTGTTAACAAAAAGTTATTGAATATTTATATCAAGAAAAGATCACATTTAGGAAAAGAAAATATTAAACTATTGATGACTAGTAAAAAAAAGCTTATATTTGATTGCACCAAGCACTTTACTCACATTTCTTTTTCAATCCTCATGGCAAGTATAGGGGACTTCCATACATACATATATACATATGTAAATGAATATAAATGGCTAAGTCTTAAATAATTCACATATATTGGCTTGTTGGTTCCAATATATTGGCAAATTGTGTCCTCAAACATATTGTCTTGGTGCCTATTTCATACTTTTCACAATTTCATTACTGTTTTAAATAAGATATGGAATTTCTGATCTCAAGGATCAAATGATTCATTTGGTAACATGAACTGCAAATGCAAATAACTAAAAATAAAATTGCATATCTGTCAGTTGATGGCATGAGGAGAAAAAAATGATTGTTTCTAGTGGCAAGAAATAAAAAGGGAAACTAAAGTAATTAAGAAAAGTAACTTCACTGGAATTATAATATTTTGAAATTTATTTATGAACATTGGGAGACTTCTCTTGAATGGGTCTTTTCTAAATTTATAGCTATGTGTAGACAGAAAAATATGTATAGAGATAGATATAATTTGTATTGCTTCTGCCATTTAAAAAAGACAAACTGATAACATAGTTATTTCTGATACGCCAAGAGTGAGAATGGCAGAAACAGAAAAATGCAGCAGAACTACAAAACTGTCTAAGTTAGGTATTCTCATGAGAGATGAGTGCATTATTAATATTTTCTCTTGTAGCTACTGTCAATTATTTCTGATTTCTGGTATTTACTGATACCTGTGTTTCTATCTAGGTGGATAGTTGACAACTATTTTAAATCTGACATATCAAAAGAGAATGTAAAGATTTTGAAGTTGTCTGCTCACAGAACATCCTTATTAATTATGAACTCAATGTTTCAAAGGAAGATAACATAATCCATGAAATAATGATGGCTATCATAATTATAAAAAAGGGACTCCAACTAATAATAATAAAATACCCTCAGTTTAATGAGGGAAAGGGAAAATTATTGTTGATAATATAAATTTATAATCACATTACTCCCATTTTTGTATTTTACAATTAAAAAAAAAGAAATTAGTATCATATTAATTCAACAAAAAAGCCTTGTATTGATCCAAGAAAGTGTCCTATTTCCAGTAGGGATATATAAGTCAGTAAACAATTAATAAATAATATGTTCATTATTAACAAGTGAACATTGACCAATTTCTCCTTCAGTTGTAAACAAACACAAAACTCGTAGTATGTACATTTCAATATGAGACATACAGAAGACAAAATAAACAAAATGGGCAGAAAACAAAGTATGTTTGTAAGAGATGGTTTGTCCTGTAAAAGTTCTTATTTAATAAGCACATTTGCTTGTAAAAACATTCTAATCTTATCCAAATTCATGAGCATTTTTGTTTATTTTAATGTATATTTCATTAAATATGGGCTTTCAACGTATGACCAATACTGTTAACTATAGCTGCTTCTGTACAGTAAAATTGCATTAAAAAATCTAAACAGCATTAGTTTTCTGTTCCAATACATCAGTCATTTTCTCAAGCTGTCTATATGTCATCTATGGGTAGATTTTTTAATACTAAAAGCAGAAGGATAGACTCTACCTTGAGAAAACTCAACTAAAGTCAGTGTTCTCAGGTCTAGTCTATGTTTAATACTTCACTGACTATCTGGAATGTCATGAATATGGATAGTTCAGCAACAGAAAACACATAAGTGAATAAAAACAAAAAGTGATAAAAAATAATCACTTGTATTATTTCCTAAAATAAAATATTATGTGGTATGTAGCCTATCAGTAGAGAATTACTGAATTCAGTGGAAGTTGTAAAAAGAAAAAAGTGTTTAAGGAGAAAATTCATTTACAGTGTAATCAAATAAGCTATTTGTCTTGCCCATGGGAACAATAAGACTAATTAAGCAAGATTCTCATATGCTGCTTTCCCACAGCAATAAATAAGAGGATGCTAGTCCATATAAATTGATTAACTGAATTCTACTTATACTGATGATAGTTCATAAAATCCAACATTAACAAAGGAACTATTTAACATACAGAGTAAATATATATTCAGAATAAAAGTCTTATATTTATGTTTTCACCTGAAAGACATCTAAAAAGACATCTTTTTAAAAATATAATACAGAATTAGATGAAGCTCTGATGAATCAGTTCAGTTCAGTTCAGTTCAGTCAGTCATGTCCAACTTTTTACGACCCCATGAATCACAGCACACCAGGCCTCCCTGTCCATCACCAACTCCTGGAGTTCACACAAACCCACATACATCCAGTCTGTGATGCCATCCAGCCATTTCATCCTCTGTCATTCCCTCTTCCTCCTGCCCCCAATCCTTCCCAGTATCAGAGTCTTTTCCAATGAGTCAACTCTTTGCATGAGGTGGCCAAAGTACTGGGGTTTCAAGCTTTAGCATCATTCCTTCCAATACCCAGGACTGATCTCCTTTAGAATGGCCTGGTTGGATCTCCTTGCAGTCCATGGGACTCTCAAGAGTCTTCTCCAACACCACAGTTCAAAAGCATCAATTCTTCGGCACTCAGCCTTCTTCACAGTCCAACTCTCACATCCATACGAGACTACTGGAAAAACCATAACCGTGACTAGACGAACCTTTGTTGGCAAAGTAATGTTTCTGCTTTTGAATATGCTATCTACATTGGTCATAACTTTCCTTCCAAGGAGTAAGCGTCTTTTAATTTCATGGCTACAATCACCATCTGCAGTGATTTTGGAGCCGAGAAAAAAAAAGTCTGACACTGTTTCCACTGTTTCCCCATCTATTTCCCATGAAGTGATGGGACCATATGCCATGATCTTCATTTTCTGAATGTTGAGCTTTAAGCCAACTTTTTCACTCTCCTCTTTCACTTGCATCAAGAGGCTTTTTAGTTCCTCTTCACTGTCTGACATAAGGGTGGTGTCAGCTGCATATCTGAAGTTATTGATATTTCTCCCAGCAATCTTGATTCCAGCTTGTGCTTCCTCCAGCCCAGCGTTTCTCATGATATACTCTGCATACATGTTAAATAAGCAGGATGACAGTATACTGCCTTGACATACTCCTTTTCCTATTTGGAACCAGTCTGTTGTTCCATGTCCAGTTCTAACTGTTGCTTCCTGACCTGCATATAGGTTTCTCAAGAGGCAGGTCCGGTGATCTGGTATCCCCATCTCTTTCAGAATTTCCCACAGTTTATTGTTATCTACACAGTCACAGGCTTTGGCAAAGTCAGTAAAGCAGAAATAGATGTTTTTCTGGAACTCTCTTGCTTTTTCTATGATCCCCAGCAGATGTTGGCAATTTGAACTCTGGTTCCTCTGCCTTTTCTAAAACCAGCTTGAACATCTGGAAGTTCATGGTTCATGCATTGCAGAAGCCTGGCTTGGAGAATTTTGGGCATTACTTTACTAGCGTGTGAGATGACTGCAATTGTGCGGTAATTTGAGCATTCATTGGCATTGTCTTTCTTTGGGACTGGAATGAAAACTGACCTTTTCCAGTCCTGTGGCCACTGCTGAGTTTTCAAAATTTACTGGCATATTGTGTGCAGCATTTTCACAGCATCATCTTTCAGGATTTGAACTAGTTCAACTGGAATTCGATCACTTCCACTAGCTTTGTTTATAGTGATGCTTTCTAAGGCCCACTTGACTTCATATTCCAGGATGTCTGGCTCTAGGTCAGTGATCACACCATCATGATTATCTGCGTCATGAAGTTTTTTTGTACAGTTCTTCTGCATATTCTTGCCACCTCTTCTTAATATCTTCTGCTTCTGTTAGGTCCATACCATTTCTGTCCTTTATCGAGCCCATCTTTGCATTAAATGTTCCCTTGGTATCTCTAATTTTCTTGAAGAGATCTCTAGTCTTTCCCATTCTGTTGTTTTCCTCTATTTCTTTGCATTGATCGCTGAAGAATGCTTGCTTATCTTTTCTTGCTATTCTTTGGAACTCTGCATTCAAATAGGTATATCTTTCCTTTTCTCCTTTGCTTTTCACTTCTGTTCTTTTCACCGTTATTTGTAAGGCCTCCCCAGACAGCCATTTTGCTTTTTTGCATTTCTTTTCCATGGGGATGGTCTTGATCCCTGTCTCCTGTACATTGTCACGAACCTCAGTCCATAGTTAATCAGGCACTCTGTCTATCTGATCTAGTCCCTTAAATCTATTCCTTACTTCCACTGTATAATCATAATTTTTAAATGAAAAAATTTAGCAGCTGTAAAGAGAAAATTAATGATTAAACTGTACTTAATACATAAATGGAATCATCCCTTATGATTATACTGTGGAAATGAAAAATAGATTCAGGGGATTAGACCCAATGGTCCATCCAGTCAAAGCTATGTTTATTCCAGTAGTCTTGTATGGATGTGAGAGTTGGAGCTATAAAGAAAGCTGAGTGCTGAAGAACTAATGCTTTTGAACTGTAGTGTTGGAGAACTCTTGAGAGTCCCTTGGACTGCAAGGAGATCCAACCAGTCCATCCTAAAGGAAATTGGTCCTGAATATTCATTAGAAGGACTGATGCTGAAGCTGAAATTCCAATAATTTGGTCACCTGATTGGAAGAACTGACTCTTTTGAAAAGACCCTGATGCTGGGAAAGATTGAAAGTGGGAAGAGAAGGGGACAACAAAGAATGAGGTGGTTGGATGGCATCACCAACTCATTGGACATGAGTTTGAGTAAACTCCAAGACTTGGTGTTGATCAGGGAAGTCTGGTGTGGTGCAGTCCATGGGGTTGGCTCAGAGTCGGACATACTGAGCCAACTGAACTGACTAAAATGTAACACAGCTGAGTCTGTAAATTAATAATGGAAATGTCAGAAGTTTCTTAAATTTAACAACATAAACTTAATTTATAAATGCAGATGACCTTTATCAGCATATTTTTGTCCAGGTAAATTTAAATTTTTATTAAATATTTTGATTTATAAAGACAGTTCATTTGAGAAACACTGAACTTAGGAATGAAAGCAACTAAAATTATATACCAATTAGATGATATATAGGCAGGATATGAAAAATATTTGTGTGATGTCTATTAAATATGTGAAAAAGACAGTTCTATAAGAAGCTTTTCTCAGAGCTAATCTCTATTGATTGAAATTATCTTAAAAAGTGTAAAACACTGGAATTTAATAAACTTCTTCTTCTGCTCTTTCTTCATCCCAAATGTCTGTGTCCATGGAATGTTAAACAAATTAATCAAGAAAACCTTGACTGCTGGCTTGTTCATCTAGGGCTTCTAAGACAAAATAGCACAGACAAGGTGGCTAAACAACGCACATTTATTTCTGAGTTCTGGAGGCTAAGAAGACCAAGATAAAGGAGCAGGCAGATTCAGTTCTTAGAGAAGAACCTCATCATTGTTGGCAGACAGTGGCTTTCTAACTGTATCTTCACATAGCAAAAAGAGAGATCTCTGAGATCTTCCTCTTCTTAACAAGGAAACTAATCTAATTGTGAGGACTCCACCTTCATCACTTCATCTAATCCTAAATCACCTCCCAAAGGCTTCACTTTCAAATACCATAACATTGGGGTTTAGAGCTTTCATATATGAATTTTGGAGGACACAGATATTTAGTCCATCATAATTGCATGTACTTGTATGTATATATGTTTGCTGTTTGAATAATCCTTCAGTGAAATAAGAATCTCACAGATTTAAGCTTTAAAAAAGTGCATTTTGAGAACTAGAGATTATGTGGATATAAACAAAATGTATCAAGTAGAAATAGAGACAATACTGCATCATCTTTAACCAAACCAAGTAAAATTTGATCATGAATTATTAGATAACAAAAAGAGCAATTTAGACAAATGAAAATAGATGTTCCTTAGCAGGCTCCTTATATTCTGCTGATCATCATTCTGTTTTTCTTAAATATTTTTCATAAACAGTGCCTTTTTCATTGCCTTTATAAAGGCCTTGTCCGGTTGCTCTGTATTACCCCTCCCCCTAATAGACTGCCAGACTGTGTAGTTAGCAGTAAAGCAGATATTGACAATGATACCAAGAAATGCATTTGTAGTTTCCAATTTAATAATGTTCAAGTTTAAAAGATATATAGAGCTTTGTGCCAAAATGGTATGCATGACCCAGAAGAAATAAAATTATAAGCTTTTTAAAATTTTCAATATATCATGCACTATGGATTACAGATCAGATAGAGAAGAGTGCCTGAAGAAATATGGACAGAGGTTCGTGACATTGTACAGGAGGCAGTGATCAAGACCATTACAAAGAAAAAGAAATGCAAAAAGGCAAAATGCTTGTCTGACCAGGCCTTACAAATAGCTGCAAAGAGAAGCTAAAAGCAAAGAAGAATGCAGAGTTCCAAAGAATATCCAGGAAAGATAAGAAAGCCTTCCTCAGTGATCATTGTAAAGAAATAGAGGAAAACAATAGAATGGGAAAGACTAGAGATCTCTTCAAGAAAATTAGAGATACCAAGGGAACATTTCATGCAAAGATGGGCACAATAAAGGACAGAAATGGCATGGAACTAACAGAAGCAGAAGATATTAAGAAGAGGTGGCAAGAATAAACAGAAGAACTATACAAAAAAGATCTTCAAGACCCAGATAACCATGATAGTGTGACAACTCACCTACAGCCAAACACCCTGAAATGTGAAGTCAAGTGCGCCTTAGGAATTATCACTATGAAAAAGCTCTTGGTGGAGGTGATGAAATTCCAGTTGAGCTATTGCAAATCCTAAAAGATGATGCTGTGAAAGTGCTGCATTCAATATGGCAGCAAATTTGGAAAACTCAGCAATGGCCACAGGGCTGGAAAATGTCAGTTTTGATTCCAATCCCTAAGAAAGATAATGCCAAAGAAAGTTCCAGCTACTGCACAATTGCACTCACCTCACATGCTAGCAAAGTAATGCTCAAAATTCTCCAAGCCAGAATTCAACTGTACGTGAACCGTGAACTTCCATATACTCAAACTGGATTTAGAAAGACAGAGGAACCAGAGAACAAATTGCCAACATCCACTGGATCTCAAAAAAAGCAACAGCGTTCCAGAAAAACATCTACTTCTGTTTTATTGACTAAGCTAAAGCCTTTGACAGTGTGGATCACAACAAACTGTGGAAAATTCTTCAAGAAATGGGAATACCAGACCACCTGACCTGCCTCTTGAGAAACCTATATGCAGGTCAGGAAGCAGCAGTTAGAACTGGACATAGAACAACCAACAGGTTCCTAATCAGCAAAGGAGTACATCAAGGCTGTGTATTGTCACTCTGCTTATTTAACTTATATGCAGAATGCATCATGTGAACTGCCAGGCTGAGTGAAGCACAAGCTGGAATCAAGATTTGTAGAAGAAATATCAATAACCTCAGATATGCAGATGAGACCACACTTATAGCAGAAAGCAAAGGAGAACTAAAGAGCCTCTTGATGAAAGTGAAAGAGAGTGAAAAAGTTGTCTTAAAACTCAACATTCAGAAAACTAATATCATAGTATCTGTTCCCATCACTTTATGACATATAGATGGTGAAACAATGGAAACAGTGAGAGACTTTATTTGGGGAGACTTCAAAATCACTGCAGATGGTGACTGCAGCCATGAAATTAAAAGATGCTTGCTCCTTGGAATAAAAGCTATGATCAACCTAGACAGTGTGTTAAAAATCTGATGTATTACTTTACCATCAAATGTCCATCTAGTTAAAGAAATTGTTTTCCAGTAGTCATGCATGGATGTGAGAATTGGACTATAGATAAAATTGAATGCCGAAGAATTGATGCTTTTGAGCTGTGGTGTTGGAAAAGACTCTTCAGAATCCCTTGGACTGAAAGGAAATCCAACCCGTCCATCTTAAAGGAAATCAGTCCTGAATATTCATTGGAAGGACTGATGCTGAAGCTGAAACTGCAATAATTTAGCCACGTAATGCAAAGAACTGACTCACTGGAAAAGACCCTGATGCTGGGAAGGATTGAAGGCAGGAGGAGAAGGGGACAACAGAGGATGAAATGGTTGGATGGCATCACTGAATCAATGGACATGAGTTTGAGTAGGCTCCGTGAATTGGTGATGGACAGGGAAGCCTGGAGTGCTACAATCCATGGGGTCACAAAGAGTCATACACAACTAAGCAACTGAACTAACTATAGAGTATGTATGTCGGGAAGGAAAAGGAAAGAAGGTTTCAGAAAGCAAGGTTATATGCCCTTATTGAGAGTGAACTCCAGTGTTCCCTGAAGCATTATTTATGATAACTAAGACATAGAAGCAACCTAAATGTCCATGGATAGAGCAACGAATAAGTAAAATGTGGTACAAGTTTACAATGGAATATTAGTCTGCCATAGAAAAGTAATGTCTTGTGCAGCAATACGATGTACTTAGAAATTATCATTCTAAGTGAAGTAAGTCAAAGAAAGACAAATATTATATGATATCACTTATATGTGGAATCTAATTCAATTTAAATAAATATGATTGTATTTACAAAATAGAAACAAACTTATACATATCACAAACAAACTCAGTTACCAAAGGGAAAATACAGGAGGGGAGGGGTGAATCAGGAGGTTGGGATGCACATCCACACACAACTATATAAGAATCTGAAAAAGAACGAATATATTCCTGTGCAAATCTGAATCATTTTGTTTACATCTGAGACTGATACAACAATTTAAGTCAACTATATTTGAATAAAATTTTTAAAAAGATTGAAGGAATGAAAACACCATGCTTCAATAAATGGTGCAGTTTATGAGGTTAAAATATTAACCAAAGAAGGTTTCTAGGTGAATTGTTAATATAACATAAGAAGATGCGATATGCAATCTAATTTTGTGTATCTCCTGAGAAATCACTTACCTAGTTCATGATAAATTTGTAATGAACATTCAGCAGTTAGGGTTGCACCTGGGAGTTTTTCTGTGTGGTAAGTTACAGCAGGAAATAAGGAGGCTTGTATTAACAGAAGAAAGCTATAGGTGAGAAAAAGAAGTGTAGAAGGATCGGTAGATCAAACCAAAATATAATAATAACATTCTCATAGGGTAGGAAAAGACATGACTGAGCCATCTTAGTACCTAGAAGTCGCATAGCCACTACTCAATAACTGATTGAGTGAATAAATGAATGGACAGCTTCAGAGAAACTTATAAAAGAATAATTCATCAATGTTACCTGATTATCATGCCATCTCTATATAATACTTTCATGAATTTGGTCTGCGTTCAGATTGCTATGTTGTGAATATGAGGATGGGGCAGAATTCAAACATGACTGTATCAGGGACAAATGGAACACAAAATAGAAGAAATTAGGTCAATAAAAAGATTCAAGAATTTATATATTTTGTCCACACTGACATCAATGTAAATACTCATTAAGAAGAAAAAGCAACAATAGAAAATCCTAATTTACTCACTAATACAAACATATATTAAGCAGAACTCTAAAATGTTGAGTGACAGTGAAACTGCTTCCTTTTCCTTCACTCTGACCAAGTTTAATCAACTTCAAACACAAATACTTGTATTCACTTAACAGTAACTAAGCATGTCATTGTATTTGGTATACTTCTCTCTCTAGTTTACCAATGGTCATAGTGACTAATTTTGAGGGTGGAAATATTGTTTTTTCTTTATTAATGGATAATAACATGAAAAAAATAGTGAAGCTCAGAATTTAATCTCTTCAAAACATTTAGAAATTGGATCTATCTGATAAATGTTACTTACTTTTCCTTTAAATTCATCTCATCTCCAGTTTTTTAGTAATACACTTGCTTTGTAACATTTAGAAAGTAATTCTGTCCCCAAGGGACATTCATTCAATGCCATTATTAAATAAATTCTAGTGCCCAGCTCCTGGATTACACAAGATAAATCAGATGTCCATGTCATTTTCAAAGAGGTTATACTCCTTAAGGCATTCAATAACATATGTAAATATGTATGTGATAAACAGTTACTAATAAATGTCACAACATGAAAAAAGGAAAAAAGTCCTATGAATGCATAAAGTAGAGGAAGTTAACTGGGTGGATTAATTAAATCTCAGTGGAGAAAAGCTATCTTCTTAATGAAATCCAGTGCCACTTTGATTTCAAAATTAATTGATATACAAAAAATCCAACTCCCTTGTACCTATTATCTTTAACTACTTCCCTCACCAAATAAAGTGCTTCAGTGTCATCATCCTGCCATTTAATTTCAATATGTCAGATCCAAGTGGAGAAACAAACAAAACATTAGTCTAGCTGCTGTACTAATTGGGCTTTCCTGGTGGCTCAGGTGGTAAAGAATCTGCCTGCAATGAGGGAGACTAGGGTCCCATCCCTGGGTTGGGAAGATCCCCTGAAGGAGTGAACAGCTACCCGCTTCAGTATTCTGGCCTGGAGAATCCCCACGGACAGAGGAGCCTAGTGGGCTACAGTCTATGGGGTCACAAAGGGTCAGACACAACTGAGCGACTAAAGATAGCACAGCACTGTACTAACTAGCAGGAAAAAATGGGAGAAGAGGAGAGAGAAAAGCATGAACATTTACTTTTTTATTCAGTGAGTTACCAGTTGTGAGTGAAAATTGCTCAGTCGTGTCTGACTTTTTGAGACCCCCATGGACTATACAGTCCTTGGAATTCTCCAGGTCCAAATATTGGAGTGGATAGCCTTTCCCTTCTCTAGGGGATCTCACCAACCCAGGTATCGAATCCAGGTCTCCCACATTGCATGTCGATTCTTTACCAGCTGAGCCACAAGGGAAGCCCAAGAATACTGGAGCGGGTTGGCTATCTCTCTCTTCTCCAGTGGAACTTCCCCGGGACCCAGGAATTCAATTGCTGTCTCCTCTTTTCCCATCAGCTCTCCAGCACTACCTCGTGCCTATCCCTCATTGCTGAAAGAGAGGACGCAGCTATAATTAGATCAATTAGATCACTAGGTCCCTGCAGTAAAAGTAGCACAAAAAGAAGGACAGACTGTTATAAGGACAAAATGAGATTTCCCTGTGTGAAAAGGAGTTGGAAAATGGTTCATAACATTCAGCCCATCTATCTAGAAAATAGTTCTGAATGAACAACTTCTAGAAAATAATAAAAAGGGAACTATTATCCCCTTTGTTTGTGTGTTCAATTTTGCTCATATTTCACACAGTGAAATCTCATTTCGTCCTTATAACAGTTTGTTCTTTTTGTGCTACTTTTACTACAGGCACCTAGTGATCTAACTGATCCAATTATAATTGCCTCCTTTCTTTCAGCAATGTGGGATGGGCAGGAGGAAGCGCTGGAGAGTGGAGACACTGAGGGGAGAAGAGACTGAGTAACAGGCAGTCAAGAAGAGAAGCTGGGATCAGCAGACTCTCCATGGGATATTTGGTGGCTTGCTGTCCAGAATACATTCCCTCATTCTGTATTCCCACAAATATCTAATGAAATATGCATTAGTGTGCTATAGTCTCAGAACTGGGTATGTGTTCCTTGAAATAAACTGCCAAGTCTGACCTCAAGGCAGATACACTTTGCGACATGAGAGACTGCCCAGGGACCCTCAGTCATATTTTTTATTACAAATTTTTCCACATTTACTGTACAATCAGAGGCTTCCTTATCCTATTTCTATTTGGCTTATGGTGTATATTTAGGTTTTATATTTTAATATTCATATTAGGAATCTACTTCTAAGAATAGAGAATATACTATGGTTTTTTTATTCCAAGATTTGTCCATTTTTTCATATACTTCCTCAAAATTAATATTATAACTTATCTACATGGAATCAATAAATTAAAATTGTGTTAAGTATTGCGGGCTTCTTATGGAATTTTTTACCACTGTTTTCAAATAACATACTATGTCCATAAAAATATTTATTTAAATGAGACAGATTAATGCATTATCTTCCCTTCCAGAACATGGACTAAACTTATGTACAGTGAGGTCCACCTCCTTTCTCTATGCATTGCCACCAGACACGTGAAATTAAAAATAATCACTAAACACCGATATCACAAGAAAAAAAATAGTATTCTATTTCTATAGAAACAGGTTAATATAAGTTGATTTATATCTGTGAAATTAAAATCAGACACACATTCACTGTAAATCACATTTGTATACACAAATGTATACAACTGTATTGTATACATTTACATTTTATACTTTTATCACATATTTATATCATTCATAATACGGAAGCTCTAAACCAGTTAAATAGTTCCTTGAGATATTTATATTTATCTTTCTTTGAAATTTGATATCCTTCAAATCCATATTAACAAATATTTAAAGGCAAAGCATTGTCTTCTGCCTAATAGGCTGAAGCTTACAAGACAAAAACCTTCTTTTAGAAAATACTATAATGCTATTTTCTAATATGTAAATAGCATTTGATAAAAATTATAACTCAGAATAAAATTAGTCTTTCTTTCAATACACTTAAAATACATTTTCCCCATCATTTATTTCTAGAAATTCTCCATTAAAGTGTCACTTGGAAAGGGTATTATATTTAATTCCCTGCATAATAGGGTTCTTTAGAAGAATTCAAATAGAAAAAAATCAACACAGCTTTTAAGATTTCAGATTTTAAGGAGAAGCTTTATTTGACTTCTTAAATATACCTTGAAGTTAGTGTAATCAATTTTGGCACACAAAATGAAAGAATCATTACCTTTAAAGGACTAAAGAGATTTCATCATTCTACTATATTTGAGTGCTAATGATGTCCTTTTAAGATCCTCAAACAAAAATCTCAAGGAATCAACTTCTGAATTTGGTGATTAAAAATTAAATTTGTCCCATTGTGCTATTTTCAGTACCCAAAAATATTCACAGTGACTGTCAGAATATGTGGAAGTAAAGTAGTGAATCAATTAAGCATTACTATTTACTAGTTACTAATCACTAACTTTTAACCAAATTTGATAATCAGTCATATTTTCCTTAAAACACTGTATCAGTTTAAATGCTTCAGACACAAAAACCCAAGGAAAAACCCAAACAAGATGACCTCAGCAATATGAATGTTTAATATACTTAAAACATTTTCTCAGATACATTGTTTCAATGATTCTATAATATTATCACAGCCATTTTTTTATTGACTCTATAGACCTGTTTTGTCTTTGATCACCTTCAAGGACAAAAATGCTGTAATAATCAAATGGAAATATTAAGAGCTGAAAACAAGAAGATATACTTTCTATGCCCCCTTTCCAAAGAGACAAATTATTTGTAAACACTTCCCACCCCAGAAGATGTTATTTACTTTCTATTATTGAGAACTGTGTACCATGCACCAATAATCATTAAGAAAATGTAGATCAAGTATTTTATGGAATACTGAATATCTTTGAATATTTTGTTAAGAGAAACAATATCTCATTTTCAAAAATTAAAAAAATAAACATAGGATCTTGTGATGTTTTATATGCCTATGCTTATGTTAGTCAAGATTATATTCACATTATAGATATAATATGGTCACGTTCAATAGGAAAATTTACTGAACTTGAGGAAAAAGTTAAACATAAAGAAATATAAACTGGTAGGTTGTGTGGGCAGCAATGATTGCCTAAGAACTAGTAAACCTGCCTTCTCTGACATCAACAAGAAAAAAATCTCAAAGGCAGACAGTTGGAAAAATTCTATAAGATGTAATAATCAGGCCCTCAAGATTAACAAAGGGATGCTCCATGCTGAGATTCTTAGGTGTAAACACACACAGAAAAAATAGACTTCTTTTAGAAAAATATATTAAAGATCTTGGAAAGAAGTATAAAAAGGATAGTAGGAAGTAACATTCCAGTTGGCAAATAATTCAAAGTAATGCTTGATAATACAGGTCAGGTTTGCAAAGAGTCAGACATGACTGACTAACACACACATATTATTAATAAGGAAGAAAAATTTTTGCAGATTAAATTTTTCTCCAAGAGTTTTGTTAGTTTTGTTTTTAATTACTAGATAATTTAATGAATATAATTTATTCTAGGTGACAATCTAATAACATAATGTAAGTATTTGATGACCTATTAAACTCATAGAAATATCATTAAATAGATGTGATTTAAAGTAGGAAATATCTCAAATGAATTCAGACATATTTTACATATATGTTTCTACATATAAATAGTAAAAGCTAAAGCAGAGCAATATTATATTAATTTTAACAGAATGTGTTTGTAAATAACATAATAGGGGCAAGATTGAAGGCAGGAGGAGAAGGGGATGACAGAGGATGAGATATTGGATGGCATCACCGACTCAATGGACATGAGTTTGAGCAAGCTCTGGGAGATGGTGATTGACAGGGAATCCTGGTGTGCTGCAGTCCATGGGGTCACAAAGAGTCAGACTGGACTAACGGATTGAACTGAATACTTCCTAACTGAAATTAGCAGAAATAATTATGTTTTTCAGTTGTAAAATAATGTAGTTTTATTTCTCTAATTTGAGTTGCTATTTTGAAATATAAATTGGGTTGCAAACAATAAACTGATTTGCACTGGGTCTTCCACAAATTCCCATCTAATTAATATGACTGTTAATTTTTTATGAACATTTCTGTAATCCACACATTAGATATATTAAATGAATTTTAAAAGCAATTATATTTATTGTTCAGTTCAGTTCAGTCACTCAGTCATGTCTGACTCTTTGCGACCCCATGAACTGCAGCACACCAAGCTTCCCTGTCCATCACCGACTCCCAGAGTTCACCCAAACTCATGTCCATTGTGTCAGTGATGTCATGTCACCATCTCATCCTCTACTGTCCCCTTATCCTGTCCTCAATCTTTCCCAGCATCAGGGTCTTTTCAAATGAGTCAGCTCTTTGCATCAGGTGGCCAAAATATTGGAGTTTCAGCTTCAACATCAGTCCTTCCAATGAATACCAAGGACTTATCTTTAGGATGGACTGGTTGGATCTCCTTGCAGTCCAAGGGACTCTCAAGAGCCCTCTCCAACACCACAGTTCAAAAGCATCAATTCTTCAGCTCTCAGCTTTCTTTATAGTCCAACTCTCCCATCCATACATGACTACTGGAAAAACCACAGCCTTGACTAGATGGACCTTTGTTGACAAAGTAATATCTCTGCTTTTCAATATGCTGTCTAGGTTGGTCATAACTTTCCTTCCAAAGAGTAAATGTCTTTTAATTTAATGGCTGCAGTCACCATCTACAGTGATTTTGGAGCCTCCAAAAATAAAGTCAGCCACTGTTTCCACTGTTTCCCCATCTATTTGCCATGAAGGGATATGACCAGATGTCATGATCTTAGTTTTCTCAATGTTGAGCTTTATTGTAAACTTATAGAATATCATGGGCTAAGTATTTTTTTAAACCATCTCCCCTGTATATTTTTGCTTTCTTTGTTGTAGAGTAATTGACCATAAATATGTGGGTCTATTTCTGGGCTTTCTATCTTGTTCCATTGACCTATATGTTTGTTTTTGTGCCAGTACCATTCTGTTCTGATTGCTCTAGCTTTGTAGTATAGTCTGAAATCAGGGAGCCCAATTCCTCCAGCAGCATTCTTCTTTATCAAAATTGTTTTGGCCACTCATGGTCTTTTGTGTTTCCATATAAATTTTAATTTTTTCATTCCTCTTCTGTAAAAAATGTCATTGTTAATTTGATAGGGATTGCATTGTATTTATAGATTGTCTTGATATCTTTCCATCTGTTTCTGTCATCTTCATTTTCAGCATCTTAGAGTTTTCAGAGTACAGGTCTTTTGCTTCCTTTGGAAGGTTTATTCCTAGATATTTTATTCTTTTGGATGCGATGATAAATGTAATTGCTTCCTTAATTCGTGTTTCTGATATTTCATTGTTAGTGTGTAGAAATGAAAATACATTTAAAGCTCAAATAAAAAATTTTCAAAAAATAAAAAAACTGGGCAGAGGACCTAAATAGACATTTCTTCAAAGAAGATATACAGATTGCCAAACAGCACATGAAAAGATGGTAACCATTACTAATTATTTGAGAAATGCAAATAAAAACTACCATGAGGTATCACCTCACACTGGTCAGAATGATCAACAAAAAGTCTACAAGTAATAAATGCACAGAGGGTGTGGATATAAGGGAACTCTCCTACACTGTTGATGGAAATGTAAATTGGTGCAACCACTATTGAGTACAGTACAAAAGTTCTTTAAAAGCTAAAAATAGAGTAACTATATGATCCAGTAATCCCACTCCTGGACATATATCCAGAGAAAACTCTAACTTGAAGAGATTCGTGAACCTCAATATCCATTGCAGAACTATTTATAATAGCCAAGACATAGAAACACTCTAACTGTTCTTCATAGAGGAATGAATAAAGAAGATGTGGTATATATTCACAATGGAATATTACTCAACTATAAGAAAACAATGAAATAATACTATTAGTATCAATATCATCGATCAATATGGATGGACCTAGAGATTATAATACTAAGTAAAGCAAGCCAGCAGAGAAAGACAAATATCATATGATATCCCTTATGTGTAGAAATTTTAAAAAATGATACGAATGAAGTCATTTATAAAATAGAAAAAGATGCACAGACAGAGTAAACAGACTTCTGGTTACCGAAGGGGAAAGGGGAAGAGGGATAAATTAAGACTTTGAGACACAAATATACACACTACCAGGTGGCACTAGTGGGAAAGAACATGACCCTCAGTGCAGGAAGTGTAAGAGGCACGGTTTCATCCCTGGTTTGGGAAGATCCCCTAGAAGAGGACACAGCAACCCACTCCAGTACTCCTGGGTGGAGAATCCTATGAATTCTCCTCTCCAGAGGAGCCTGCTGGGCTACAGTCCTAGGGTTTCACAGAGTGAGACATGACTGAAATGACTTAGCATGCATGCATGCACCAAATACACAATAGACAACCAACAAACACCTACTTATAGCACAGAGAACTATACTCAGTATCTTATAGTAGCCTATACTGGAAAATAATCTGAAAAAAATTGTATATGTGCATATAAATATATGTATATATTTATTATTTTCTGTACAACTGAAACTAACACTTTGTAAATCAAGTATATTTCAACAAAAAAAATTAAAAGAGAAAGCTAAAAAAAGTTCTCTACATTGCAGGCAAACAGAAATTCCTATTTGAATTGGCTGAATCCTTAAAGAGAATGTATTGGCCTATAATTTACCACTAGAGGTATTATGGGACCTTGCTGAAGACAATAAGAAACCTCAAAATACAACTTCTTTATTTGTTCCTACCAGTTTCATTAATGCTGTATCCTAGTTAAGTATATATCCAGTGTTCTTGCCTGGAGAATCCCAAGGATGGAGAAGCCTGGTAGGCTGCAGCCCATGGGGTTGCACAGAGTTGGACACGACTGAAGCGACTTAGCAGCAGCAGCAGCAGCAGTTAAGTATACAGTGTGCTCCTAGAGTGAATACATGAGTTTTGGTTCATGTAGCAAAGTATCAAGGACAGATTACTTTTTTTTTTTTTTTGATTGTTTCAAAAGTATGTGCTGTGCTTAGTTGCTCAGTCATGTCTGACTCTTGGCAACCCCATGGACCGTAGCCCTCCAGGCTCCTCTGTCCATGGGGATTCTCTAGGTAAAAATATTGGAATAGGTTGTCATGCCCGTATAGTTTTCTCCAAAAATTTTAGTGCACCATAAACAGGCTTCCCTTATGTAGAAAAAATTACATATTAAAAGACATTTATATTCTCAAGAAAATAGTTTAATTAGATATCATTTGTCTATATTTGCTCTCATTTCTTTTGTCATAGAGACTGATCAAAAAATATATTGCAAGGGGAAATTCCATGGATAGAGGAACCTGGCAGACTATAGTCCATGGGGCTGCAAAGAGTCGGACACAACTTGGCGTCTAAACAACAACAAAAACAACAACAGGTGATGCTGGCCAAAAAAAAAAAAAAAATTGCTACAATTTATTTCAAAGCACTTACTTCCTTTGTTCTCTCCATAGAGTTTTATGGTTTCAGGGTTACATTTAGGTTGTTAAACTATTTTGAGTTTATTTTATTTATGGTGTGAGAGAATGTTCTACTTTTATTGTTTACTCAGATACCAAACACAGATAAAGACACTACTAAAAGAAGAAATTACAGGCCAATGTTTTTGATAGATATAGATGCAAAACCCTCAATAAAATATTAGCAAATTGACTCCAACAATATATAAAAGAATTATACACACACCATGATCAAGTTGAACTTATGCCAGGGTCATAAGGATGGTTCAATATAGGCAAATCAATCAATATACTACACCACATTAACAAAAGGAAAAACACAAAATCACAGGAAGCTTTCAGTAGATACAGAGAAAGCATTTGCTAAAATGTGACATCCATTCATGATAAAAACTCTCCTCAAAGTGACTATAGGGATAACATTTCATGACATAATAGAAGCCATTTATATTAAACCAACACACAATATGATACTCAATGGTGAAAAGCTTAAAGCCTTCCCACTATTCCGACCTGGAGAATTTCACGAACTATTGTCCATGGGGTCGCACACAAAGTTTCAGAAACAACTAAGTGACTTTCACTTTCACTTTTTCCCACTAAATTCAGGAAAACAACAGGAAGCCCATTCTCACTGCTTCTATTTATCCTGGTATTGAAAGGCCTAGCCACAGTGCTCAAAGAAAAATAAATGAAAAGAAGTATCTACATTGGAAGGGAAGAGGTAAAACCATTACTACTTGCAGATGACATGATACTCTATATAGAGAATCCTAAAGTCTCCAACCAAAAACTCTGCTGCTGCTGCTGCTGCTAAGTTGCTTCAGTCGTGTCCGGCTCTGTGTGACCCCATAGATGGCAGCCCGCCAGGCTCCCCCGTCCCTGGGATTCTCCAGGCAAGAACACTGGAGTGGGTTGCCATTTCCTTCTCCAATGCGTGAAAGTGAAAAGGGAAAGTGAAGTCGCTCAGTCATGTCTGACTCTTAGCAACCCCATGGACTGCAGCCTACCAGGCTCCTCCGTCCATGGGATTTTCCAGGCAAGAGTACTGGAGTGGGTTGCCATTGCCTTCTCAGATCAAAAACTCTAAGAACTATATAAATGAATTCAGCAATGTTGCTGGATACAAGATTAATGCAAGAAGTCAGTTGTGTTTCTATATACTAATAATGAAATATCAGAAAGAGAAGGTGAAAAAAGTAATCCTGTTTAAAATCACATAAAAATATCTAGCATTAAACGAGGAGGTGAAAGACCTACACTTTGAAAACTATAAAACCTTGATGAAGAAAATTAGAGGATTCAAAGAAATGGAAAGATGCACCATACTCATGGAATGGAAAAATTAAAATTATTAAAATAACTTTCATATTACCCAAAGAAATATACAGATTTAATTCAAACCTCATCAAAATACCCAGAGTATTTTTCACAGAACTAGAACAAATAATTTTAAAATTTATATGGAACCACATAAAAAGGTGGAATTGTCAAAGCACTCCTAAGAAAATGAAGAAAGCTGGAGGTAAAATTCTTCCAGATATCAGATTATACTATTAAACGACAGTAATCAAAACCCCATGATCCTAGCACAAAAACAAGCACATAGATCAATGGAACAGAATAAAGAGCCAAGAAATAATGTCATAGATCTATAGTCAAGGCTGATTCATCTTGATATTTGGTAGAAACAAATGCAGTTCTGTAAAGCAATTATCCTTCAAAAATAAATAAAACAATAAAAAATATAACAAATGAGACAAGAAAATGGAGAAAAGACAGTCTCTGGCAAGTGATGTTGGGAAAACTGAACAGTCACATGTGAAAAAAATGAGATTAAGAAAACTCATTTTAGACTAAATCTAGCACTGTTAATATCAGTGTACAAAGAGAAACTGTCATTGGCCACCTTGTTGAAATACTGAATTTTGAATTGAATACAAATTATTGAATACAAATTATTATAAACTCTAGACTTACTACTGGATATTGCAACAACACAATGGACCTAGAGAAGATTTTGCTTAGTGAAATGTCAGACTAAGAAAGGGATACATATGATACCACTTATATGTGAAATCTAAAACATGTACAAATTAATGTATATATAAAACAGAAACAGAATAACAGATATAGAAAACAAACTTGTGGTTACCAAAGGGAGAAGGACAATGGGGAGAGACAAATTAGGAATAAGAAATTTCAAAAACTACCATATACAAAATAGATAAGCAACAAGGATATGCCGTATGGCACAAGGAATTATACCTGGTATCTTATAATAACATATAATGGTAGATAGTCTGTAAAAATTACTGAATCACTATGACATACACCTGAAACCAACACAATATTGTAAATCAACTATGCATGTGTGTGTGCTAAATCACTTCAGTCATGTTCGACTCTTTGCAACCCCATGGACTGTAGCCCACCACACTCCTCTGTGCATGGGTTTCTCCAGGCAAGAGTACTGGACTGGGTTATCATGCCCTCCTTCAGGGGATCTTCCTGACCCAGGGACTGAATTTAGGTCTCTTATGTCTTTTGCATCGGCAAGTGGGTTCATAACCACTACCGCCACTTGGGAAATCCAAATCAAATATACCCCAATATTAAAAAAAAAAAAAGAAGAAGGGGAGAACAGACAGAGACAAGAACACCCAGAGAAGAATGCCAAGTGATAACATAAAGACCCAAAGGGAAGATGGTCATTAAATGACAGGGGCAGAGATGAAAATTATGCCCCTGCAAATCAGTGAATCCTTCCCAGGCAGCACAGTTGATACAGAACACACCTGTCAATGCAGGAGACACGGGTTTGATCCCTGGGTTGGGAAGATCCCCTGGAGTTGGACATGGCAGCCCACTCCAATATTCTTGCCTGGAGAATTCCATGGACAGATGAGCCTGCCAGGCTACATACAGTCTATAGGGTCAAAAAATCAGACACAAATGAGCACACACACATGAATGCAAACCAATGAATTCCAACAATTACTGGCAAACATCAGAAGCTAAAGAGAATATGACCATGCTTACAAATTGATTTCAGAACTCTATTCTCCAAAACTGTGAGATAATAAATTTGTTTGTTTGTTTTAATTAAACAAAAAAATAAAAGAGTTTTCCTGGTAGAATATGCTTGCTTTCGCTACAGTGAGGGCTGAATGCTTCCTCACTTGTACCCAGCTTGAGAGGTCAGGGACAGAAATAGAAATCTGTCATGAGATTTACATATATTTTTCTAGTTGAACTAAATATTTCAGAACTGCCTGGCCAAGATATATCTCTTACTTCCCTTCCTATACATCTTATATCTGATAAAATCTATTCCTTTCCAAACCCCACTTCCTGTGTCAAAATTTCAATATTATACTTTCAGTATTCAGTGACACTTCAATAAAGCCACATTTCATTTCTTATTTCATATGTAAGATCTCCTTATAATGTAAGGGAAGAGAGGTGAATGGTACCCTAAATTCCTAACACTAAGAGCTCAGATATGCCTCATGGAATTTAGTGGCGTGATAATACTAAAGAAAATCTGTTGCATTTGGAAAGTCTTATGATAGTGATTTGCTAATCTACTAAAATTTGCTGAAAATTTTATGAGGATTTAATTTATAACCAAGTGTTTTTTAATTCTCTAATGAAGGAAAGTAATTTAAAGATATATAAAGTTTGTTAAGATTTAGGAAATCATAATTTATGATTACTATCATGATTTTCCCACACTACTTGTGGTGCAAAAATGTGCTTTGTGTTTAATTTTTAACATCTTAAATATTGATCCTGAATATTTTAATTCCAGAATAAAGCTGTAAAATGTGCAGGTGAAACCATTAAGCGTATATAGTGAATCATTTGCTCTTCAGAAGCTATTGAAATTCAAGTTGAAATGAATTAATATACTGGAATGGAATCAAATGAAGGACTTTTTCCTCATTTTTAAAATTTATACTTTTTTCTCTGATAAATATAGATCACAATTATTACTACAGCTTTCCTTCAAACTATTCATTGGAAATATATATGACCTATTTTTTGGTTTGCTTACTGATGAATGGCTTGGAATGCTACCGTTAACTGAAGAAGTGGTATCATAACTCAGCTACAGTAGACATATGTAGCAAAAGTAGTTTTGATAAGTAAATTCATACAGTTTTTAGAATGGAGAAAAATAAACTTTGGTTAAGATGCATACAAATAAAGAATTATAAATTAGGATTTAAATCACCTAAAATGACCCTTATTCTAACTTCTGGAAACAAAAGGGAGATTATTTTATATGTTCTTGCACTAAAAAAATTAAAAACAAATCTTTTATATATATATATGCTGTTTAATGCCCTTGAGTAGCATCTTCTTATACAAGTCATTAATCTTTCTTAAACTTAAGAATAAAATCAATAGCAACAAATTATTTAAAAGTTACATTATACTTTAGGAGAATTATACAACATTTGATCCAAATTAACCTGTGCAGAGTGACTATTAAGAACTAAGAAAACTGTCTTTAGAAATGACATTTATTTTTCTAGGTCACAAGGTAGTAATTAATATATCTTTTGCTTAATGAATGATTTTATTTGAAGCAACTTTTAAAGCTAATGAAATACAATGGAATGGATGCTAATTGTTTTTATGTAATGCATTCTCCTATTTTTATATAGATTGCATATTTAGTTATCAAATTAACAAATAACAGAAAACAAAAAGAGCAAATAAGAAAACCACTTAACATTGTAGCAGTAAATACCACAGTCTGAGAAACACAGATAGTTTTCCAGAACCTAGAAAAAAATACATCATGGAGGGTTATGGAATTGTATCAAAAATCTCAGTACAGTCCTGGTGAAACATGAACACTATTTTTTTGCCTTATAAAAAAAGCCTGTTTGCAGCAAAATATGACTGATGAAAAGACGTTGTGCTCTAGGATGAATTGTTTCAGGGTAAAGTTAATGCTCATTACTTGGTGTATTAGAAAGGGTGGAGGGATAATATAGTGAGCAGATATAGAGTTAGCACTTTAGTTATTTCTGGCTAAAAACATAAAGACTATTTCTTTTTTTTTTATTCAATTTTAATTTAAAAAAAACTATACATGTATTCCCCATCCTGAACCCTCCTCCCACCTCCCTCCCCATACCATCCCTCTGGGTCGTCCCAGTGTACCAGCCCCAAGCATCCAGCATCGTGCATTGAACCTGGACTGGCATCTCGTTTCATACATGACATTTCACATGTTTCAATGCCATTCTCCCAAATCTTCCCACCCTCTCCCTCTCCCACAGAGTCCATAAGACTGTTCTATACATCAGTGTCTCTTTTGCTGTCTCGTATACAGGGTTATCGTTACCATCTTTCTAAATTCCATATATATGCGTTAGTATACTGTATTGGTGTTTGTCCTTCTGGCTTACTTCACTCTGTATAATAGGCTCCAGTTTCATCCACCTCATTAGAACTGATTCAAATGTATTCTTTTTAATGGCTGAGTAATACTCCATTGTGTATATGTACCACAGCTTTCTTATCCATTCATCTGCTGATGGACATCTAGGTTGTTTCCATGTCCTGGCTATTATAAACAGTGCTGTGATGAACATTGGGGTACACGTGTCTCTTTCCCTTCTGGTTTCCTCAGTGTGTATGCCCAGCAGTGGGATTGCTGGATCATAAGGCAGTTCTATTTCCAGTTTTTTAAGGAATCTCCACACTGTTCTCCATAGTGGCTGTACTAGTTTGCATTCCCACCAACAGTGTAAGAGGGTTCCCTTTTCTCCACACCCTCTCCAGCATTTATTATTTGTAGACTTTTGGATCGCAGCCATTCTGACTGGTGTGAAATGGTATCTCATAGTGGTTTTGATTTGCATTTCTCTGATAATGAGTGATGTTGAGCATCTTTTCATGTGTTTGTTAGCCATCTGTATGTCTTCTTTGGAGAAATGTCTATTTAGATCTTTGGCCCATTTTTTGATTGGGTCATTTATTTTTCTAGAGTTGAGCTGTAGGAGTTGCTTGTATATTTTTGAGATTAGTTGTTTGTCGGTTGCTTCATTTGCTATTATTTTCTCCCATTCTGAAGGCTGTCTTTTCACCTTGCTAGACACTAATAGATGGAGAAATATACCATGTTCATGGATTGGAAGAATCAATATAGTGAAAATGAGTATACTACCCAAAGCAATTTATAGATTCAATGCAATCCCTATCAAGCTACCAACAGTATTCTTCACAGAGCTAGAACAAATAATTTCACAATTTGTATGGAAATACAAAAAACCTCGAATAGCCAAAGTGATCTTGAGAAAGAAAAATGGAACTGGAGGAAGCAACCTACCTGACTTCAGGCTCTACTACAAAGCCACAGTTATCAAGACAGTATGGTACTGGCACAAAGACAGAAATATAGATCAATGGAACAAAATAGAAAGCCCAGAGATAAATCCACGCACATATGGACACCTTATCTTTGCAAAGGAGGCAAGAATATACAATGGATTAAAGACAATCTCTTTAACAAGTGGTGCTGGGAAATCTTGTCAACCACTTGTAAAAGAATGAAACTAGAACACTTTCTAACACCATATACAAAAATAAACTCAAAATGGATTAAAGATCTCAATGTAAGACCAGAAACATAAAGACTATTTCTAAAATATCCATATCTCCAGGGCTCAAGTTACTCTGGATCACATGAAGTCATAATCCAAGTCTGGATCATCCATTGGACAAAAACAAGCATCCCTGGCCTGATTGAACGACTCATTTATCTGGGTACTATGAAATAGTGATACCTGAAAAATAGCAGAAATTTCACTGAAATCAAGGTTCATAGATCTGTGCTTAAAGTATGCATCTTCCATTTATCTGATGTACAACCTTGAGTTTCTGGTCTTCATTCATTTCCTTACTAATGTATTGGGAAAACGAACAGACATTTCAAGAGACCGTTGTGGGGCTCCAGCAGCAAAATGCATTTGATGTGTGTTTGTGTGTGTGTGTGTGTGTGTACACGCATGTGCGCTCAATCATGTCTGACTCTTTGTGACCCCCATGGACTATATAGCCCACCAGGCTACTCTCCATGGATTTCCCAGGCAAGAATATTGTAGTGGGTCACCATTTTCTACTCCAGGGGGTTTTCCCAACCCAGAGATCAAGCCCACGTCTCTTATGTCCCCTGTATTGGCAGGCAGATTCTTTACCACTGGCACAACCAGGCTAGCCAATGTGTTTGATACATGAGGTAAATTGTGAAGTCTTATTCAAACTTTAGAAATGCTCATTTTAATGCTAATGTAGTATTACAGTATACAGCTGTATATTGGAAATATACAGCTGAACAGAGAAAAGGAAGGATAAACCCACTGAGGAGCTGAGGCACAAAGAGACTTTTGAGTTAATAAACTTAGAAAGTGGCAAAATCATTAGTCCTCAAGCAACATTAAAATAAATTGATTAATCCCCACTGGGGATCTTTTAGCATATATCATACTAATTATTTCTTCAGAAAGGCTGAGCATATCCAGATTTCTTTGGCCCTTTTAAATTATTTATTCTCAAAAGCTCTTTTAATATTTCTCTTTCTAAAATACCTGAAAAGAATGAAGTCAACTACAAATGCCTTTTCTAACATATTTGTAATTTATAATAGTTTCATCGAATAGGTTTCAACTTTGTCAGAGTATTTTGTATTTTTTATTGTTATTTTAAAATTTAACTAATGATATAACATGAATAGAATAAAATATAAGCTACTATACATCTCATACTGAAATTATTTCCAGATAGGCATACATATCAAGAATAGGTACATTCTAAAAATAGTGTATTATAATTTCTAAGCCTAATATATCTATTTTTATGATATATGAATAGCAAAACAGTTGCATCTTGCTAAATTAACTCAGACATCTCTTACTACATTAACTTACATTAACACAGGCATCTCTTACTATTTGCAGTTCATGTACTATTTATAGTACCATAATTTTGAAAATGTGCATAAGAATGCACAAATGATATAAAGCTCATTTTAATGTAAACAGAGTAATTAATACAGACATCTCAAATTCTCTTAACTGTCAAAATCAATATGCTTGTAAGTTTAAAAAAAATCCTGGCTTATTGCCTTGAACAACTTAGAAAATATTAGCTAATTGACTTTCAGTACAATAAATATTCATAAAGGATGTAAATGAGACCCAATGAGGTATTATATAAGAAATGGTGGAGGATATGATACTGAGTCATACTTTTTTTCCTCTATGATAATAAAAAAGATAAACTATGACAATGCTCATTTGAACAGAAAAAAGGTAATTGATCTTAGCATAAGAGAATAAAAATTGACTTAGTTGATCAAAACTGCAAACTATCCTATCTTTCCCTGGGGTAAAATATCATTCTTATATATGTTCATCAAAATTGAATTAGAATAGAAGTGTACTAACTGACTCTCCTCCCTCAAAATGTGTGAAACTATTATGCACATGTCCAAATCCCAAGCAGTTGTCAATTAAAAATCATGCCCTTGATCTATAAACTAAAAAAAAAAAAAATTAAAAACTAACTGAACCAAAAAGTAAATTATAAAGTAAATATGTTTGATGTCTCACAAGGGTTGATATAACTATATTCAGAAAATCTTTTAAATCATTTAAATAGCTAGTACATATTAATAAAAACAGAAAAAAGCAGATTTAATCTTTGGATTGGCCATTTGGTGACTTCTTACAAAGTAGAAACCCATGTTCCTCTGGAACATTATTTTTGCTTTTCTTAAATGTTTTATTCCTACGCATTTTCTCTGTTTTTCTTTACTGGATCTCTTATTATTCAAATAATGGGCATCTGTTCAACTGACTCCACTTTTTGAGGGGTGAGAATTGATCAAAATCTTAATCAAAAATTCTTCTCATACAGACTATAAATAATACTCTCTGTCAGGAACTCTGATTTCTTGGTCAAAAAGCTGGTTTAAAACTCAACATTAAAAACAAAAACAACAACAACAAAACAAGGTCACCACTACATCTAGTCCCATCACTTCATGGGAAATACATGGGGAAACAGTGGAAACAGTGTCAGACTTTATTTTTGGGGGCTCCAAAATCACTGCAGATGGTGATTGCAGCCATGAAATTAAAAGACACTTACTCCTTGGAAGGAAAGTTATGACCAACCTAGATAGCATATTCAAAAGCAGAGATATTACTTTGCCAACAAAGGTCCGTCTAGTCAAGGCTATGGTTTTTTCCAGTGGTCATGTATGGATGTGAGAGTTGGACTGTGAAGAAAGCTGAGCACCAAAGAATTGATGCTTTAGAACTGTAGTGTTGGAGAAGACTCTTGAGAGTCCCTTGGACTGCAACAAGATCCAACCAGTCCATCCTAAAGGAGATCAGTCATGGGTGTTCATTGGAAGGACTGATGCTGAGGCTGAAACTCCATACTTTGGCCACCTTATGTGAAGATTTGACTCATTGGAAAAAACCCTGATGCTGAGAGGGATTGGGGGCAGGAGGAGAAGGGGACAACAGAGGATGAGATGGCTGGATGGCATCACTGACTCGATGGATGTGAGTTTGGGTGAACTCCGGGAGCTGGTGATGGACAGGGAGGCCTTGGCATGCTGCGATTCATGGGGTCACAGAGTCGGACATGACTGAGCAACTGAACTAAACTGAAATGGAACATACATATATGAACTTTCAACTTGCCTCTGGTTGTAAGCCTAGTTTCACTTCTCATCTAGGGTCACTCAGTGACACCAATTATTGAGTGACCAGTAGGTCCTACAGGGTTGCACCATGGGTATTTCATTGTAAGGGGTCTTGGCTTTCTCCTCTGCCATCTCAAGATAGATTTCTCAGATTCACTAGGTAAGTTTGAGCTAGTGTATCTGCATTACACCTTCAAGAATGTTTTTAATAATGTGTCATCTCAAAATTTCTTGGTTTATAACACTAATAAAACATGTTAATGAATTTCTTAGGAGGAAGTGACTACTAGTATGTCTATTGTTGTTTTTTATTGTTTAGTTTTTCAGTAATGACTGACTCTTTGTGCCTCCATGGACTGTAGTCCATCAGCCTCCTCTGTCCATGGGATTTCCTAGGCAAGAATAGTGGAGTGTGTTGCCATGCCCTCCTCTAGGGCATCTTCCCAACCCAGGGCTTGAACCCATGTCTCCTGTGGGTCCTGCATTGGCAGGTGGGTTCTTTACCACTGAGCCACCAGGGAAGCACAGTATGTCTATATACACCTTTAAACAGAAGCTTTCTTTTACTTCATAAATGTAGTGAAATCAGTATTCAGTATAATGGTTATATTTTAAATATATAAAAAATATTATTTCCAAGAGCTGAGACTGAATCAATCTTGGGCTAAATTCAGTAATAACTGTAATTGCAAAATCTATGAGGATAGCAAGGTGAATAAGTATCCCTGCTCTCAGAGGACTAGTACTATAATTGGGGAGATTCAGTAACTACAACTGGATTCCCTGGTGGTTCAGACAGTAAAGAATCCACCTGCAATACAGGAGACCTGGGTTCAGTCCCTGAGATGGGAAGGTCCCTTGGAGAAGGAAGTGGCTACCTACTCCAATATTCTGGCCTGGAGAATTCCATGGATGGAGGAACCTGGTAGGCTACAGTCCATGGGGTCACAAAGAGCTGGACACAACCGAGTGATAACTTCACAATAACTACAACAATGTGACTAGGAAGTTAGAAAGAGTGAGGAAAATGACAATAAAAATGTGTCAATACCAATCCAATAGGTTATATAAAATAAGATATACATTTAAAGTAACTCAAAACAACTTAGGAAAGTGTCAATCAAGATGAATTATGAAAATATAGGGCAAGCATTGTAGCTAGCAATGCTACAGATTGACAGTGTTTCACTAGGGATGGCGAAGGTTATGCTTGGGGTGTCATTTTGTCACTATAAATAATATAAAATATTATAGAATATAGTGAAAATATAATAGAAGACAAATTTGATGGCATGTGGTAATTATAAAAAGTTCAAAATGTGAATTCTTTTTACTTAAAAATATAATATGCACAATTATTAACTTAAAAGAGTTATATTAAAATGTGTTGACAAGGTTGACTCAATTTGAACAGATCATTTGTAAAGTAATGATTATAAAGGGTTGGCTACAAATATTGGATGTTTTATAGACATAAAAAATTACAATCAGTCTTTCTTTCTGTAAAGTAACCAAGTTTATTCTGTGCCTAGGTAATACAAGTTCCCTTTTATCACCAAAATATTTATTAATTCTTTGAACTTTGGCAATTCCTAAATTATTTTGATGAAAAGTATCTTAACAAGCTACCTTTTATAAAGCCACTGTGCATTTTAAATGTATTATCTATAACTAATGTTTTCCTAGTGGTTGTGTAGCTTGTTGCTTCTGAACCCCCTTCTTTATTTTCTTCACAAAAATTCACACCAGATGTCTTTTAAACCTAAACTATCTTTGGGTTTTCTAGAAGTACTTAAACTAAAAACAGACCATTTGATAGCTCTAATGATTGGCATCAACTTTGTGGAACAAAAGCCTGTTGACTTCCAACTACAATTTGGATGGGAGTCTGTTGTACCAATAAAGTGATGCCTGCCTTAAGGATTATCCCAGATAAAATGCTGTATTAATTTTGTCCTCACTCTTAGAAATTAGACAACTCTTTTTAGATCATTTAGATAATATAACTTTTAGAGGAGGAATACAACCTTTGTTTGAACTAGTAAATGTAAGATGTGGAATGGTGAATTTTGTCCCCCAATTTTTCTTTTATCTTTGTGTTTTATAACAGTCATAGAAATAAATAGACAATGTCATCCTATAGTTCAGAAAACAGACCATAAGACATTTTATCAAAGAGATTCATGAAATTGAACAGGCAGTGTTTCAATTAGGGTGACTGTAAAAATAATATTGCCTACTTAAGGCCAAAGAATTGATGCTTTGGAACTGTGGTGTTGGAGAAGACTCTTGAGAATCCCTTGGACCACAAGGAGATCCAACCAGTCCATTCTAAAGGAGATCAGCCCTGGGTGTTCTTTGGAAGAAATGATGCTAAAGCTGAAACTCCAGTACCTTGGCCACCTCATGCAAAGAGTTAACTCATTGGAAAAGACTCTGATGCTGAAAGGGATTGGGGGCGGGAGGAGAAGGGGATGACAGAGGATGAGATGGCTGGATGGCATCACCGACTCGATGGATGTGAGTCTGAGTGAACTCCGGGAGTTGGTGATGAATAGGGAGGCCTGGCGTGCTGCAATTCATGGGGTCGCGAAGAGTCCGACATGACTGAGCAACTGAACTGAACTGAATTGAAAGTATATTTTATAATACTGCCTTAGGTTAGTGTTGTTGCATTTACAATTCTATAGACTTATAATTTATATGAAACATTACTAAAAAATTAGGAAAGAAAAATCATGAAACGATGATTTGGCTAATACCCCAATAAAGATCTTTGATGGCTTTATGGTGTGGATAGGGTATGTTTTTGTTGTTCTTGTTGTTCAGTTGCTAAATCATGTCCAACTCTTTATGACCTCATGGACTATAGCAAGGTAGGCTCTACTGTCCTCCATTATCCACTGAAGTTTGGTCAGATTCAAGTTCACTGACTTAGTGATGCTATGTGACCATCTGATCTTCTGCCACCCCTTTTTCCTTCTGCCTTCAATCTTTCCCAGCATCAGGTTCTTTTCCAATGAATTGACTCTGCACCAGGTGGCCAAAGTATTGGAGCTTCAACTGCAGTATCAGTTTTCCAATGAATATTCAGCATTAATTTCCTTTAGCATTGACTGATTTAATCTCCTTACAGTCCAAGGGACTCTCAAGAGTCTCGTCCAGCACTACAAATTGAAAGCAATTCTATGATGCTGGATGCTTGGGGCTGGTGCACTGGGACGGCCCAGAGGGATGGTATGGGGAGGGAGGAGGGAGGAGGGTTCAGGATGGGGAACACATGTATACCTGTGGCGGATTCATTTTGATATTTGGCAAAACTAATACAATTATGTAAAGTTTAAAAATAAAATAAAATTGGAAGAATAAAAAAAAAATAAAAAAAAAAAAATGAAAGCAATTCTTCAGCACTCAGCTTTCTTTATGGTCCACTTCTTACATTTGTACATGACTGCTGAAAAAACATAGCTTTGACTATGTGAACCTTTGTGAGAAAAATGATGTCTCTGCTTTTTAATATGCTGTCTAGGTTGGCCATAGCTTTTCTTCTAAGAAGCAAGAGTCTTAATTTCATGGCTGCAGTCACCATCTGAAGTGATTTTGGAGCCCAAGAAAAGAAAGTTTGTCACTGTTTCCATTGTTTTCCCATGTATTTCCCATGAAGTAATGGGACTAGATGTAGTAGTGACCTTGTTTTGTTGTTGTTGTTGTTGTTTTTGTTTTTAATGTTGAGTTTTAAACCAACTTTTTGACTTTCCTTTTTCACCTTCATCAAGAGGCTCTTCAATTTCTCTTCAGTTTCTGCCATTAGAGTGGTAATGGCAACCCAATCCAGTAACTTTGTCTGGAGAACCCCATGGATATTCTTGCCACTACTTTGAGTTCTCTTGGCTCCTTCCTTAGAAGTGAACTGCAATTCTGATTATATCCCTTCACTTGGATGCAAAATGTTTCAATGCTCAAATGAGTGACTCCAGGAGAATTCACTGTTTCTGTGCAATTTTTAGCTAATCAAATGATCCAACAAATTACCTTTCAGAAGACTGTAAAGTAATTATCCTTCAATTAAAAATAAATACATTAAAAAAAAAAAAAAGAATAGAAAACCATGACACAAGGTTTAGGATGGGGAACACATGTATACGTGTGGTGGATTCATTTTGATATATGGCAAAACTAATACAATTATGTAAAGTTTAAAAATAAAATTAAAAAAAAATTATCACATTACCACAGTGTCCATTGCTTATACATTATGCAGAGGTGGAGATCTACACTCATTACAATATTATATCTTTAAACTTAGGCTAAAGAATCCATCTAGTCAAGGCTGTGGTTTTTCCTGTGGTCATGTATGGATGTGAGAGTTAGACTGTGAAGAAAGCTGAGCGCCGAAGAATTGATGCTTTTGAACTGTGGTGCTGGAGAAGACTCTTGAGAGTCCCTTGGACTGCAAGGAGATCCAACCAGTCCATTCTGAAGGAGATCAACCCTAGGTGTTCTTTGGAAGGAATGATGCTAAAGCTGAAACTCCAGTACTTTGGCCACCTCATGTGAAGAGTTGACTCATTGGAAAAGACTGTGCTGGGAGGGACTGGGAGCAGGAGGACAAGGGGACAACAGAGGATGAGATGGCTGGATGGCATCACCGACTCGATGGACATAAGTTTGAGTGAACTCCGGGAGTTGGTGATGGACAGGGAGGCCTGGCGTGCTGTGATTCATGGGGTCACAAAGAGTCGGACACAACTGAGCAACTGAACTGAACTGAACTGAAAGAATAATAAAAGTTGTAATGTATGGACTCATAATTGACACCAACAAAATTCTTTTTCCTTGTGATAAACTATTCTGAAACCAAATGGGGACTAACCAACAATAAAAAACAACAACAACAAAAAACTAACAAAAGCAAAATATTTTTTATTTGAAGAACTACTGGCTTCTATGTTATAGATTGTGAACCATTTAAACAGCTGGTGATGGACAGGGAGGCCTGGCGTGCTGCAATTCATGGGGTGGCAAAGAGTCGGGCATGACTGAGCGACTGAACTGAACTGAACTGAATACAACAAATTATTAGAGTTGAAATATCAGCATTAAAATGATGCAATCCAGGCTCTAAAGTCAACCCTATAAATACCCTTCCCTAACTCATGTATCCAAAGAAATAAGTAAGACTAACTGCTTAAGATAATGCTATTCTTATTTCAGGAAGATACCTTGGAGAAGGGGACAACTACCAACTCCAGAATTCATGCCTGGAGAATTCTGCACACAGAGGAGCCTGGAGGGCTACAGTCCATGAGGTTGCAAAGAGTCAGACACGACTGAGAGACTAACACACACCCAGTAATAGTGGGACTCTACTAGGAGTTACATGCCTCTAAAAAGAGTCACTGCTACAGAGATTGTAGGAAGTTGACATGAGTGTGGGATCAGGCTTCCAGAGAACACAGGAGGCCTAAATTTTTTTTTTAAAAAGAGTATTCTCCATTGATGTGAGATTTACTTGTACATTATAGTATTAAAATATATTCAATAGGAAAATATTCTCTCACGTGTAAAGGAAACATGAGTAGTTATGAGAAAATAAAATTCTATGAATTTATAATAAGATATTTTATTAAAAAATAAAAACCTCTAATTTAGTTTATGTTTTAATATCTAGAGATTATGTGACAATTTATTTAAGAATAAAATAATGAAAAGTGACATAATTTTCTGAGAATATAAAGATTAAAAAATATTTCACACTAAGATCTGGTAAGTACATTAATCACAATTACTTATTTCATGTGGAAAGTGAAATAGGAACCCACTCCAGTGTTCTTGCCTGGAAAATCCCATGGACAGAGGAGCCTGGTGGGCTACACTTCATGGGTCAAAAAGAGTCAGACACAATTGAGCCCACACACACATAAATACACACACACACAAATTTCATGACAAGGAAAAAGGGACGTTTTAATGTACTCATTCATTATTTTTTGATGCCAAATCATTATTTATAAATCCCAATTTGAAATATCTCAACAAATTACAGTTTCATGACACATTTTGTATAAAACCCTTGCTTTTAAAAAACAGAGTCAGTTTTAAAAGCTATTAAAATTATAGAGGCTTAAAAAAAGCTTCTCAAAAAATAAGAAATAATAGCAGCTTTAAATATACACAAAGTATCACCATCTAAATGAGAGATGCTTTAAGAAAGGTATCTAGATGTTACCTTAAATATGATTTTTCTGAAAACTCTTAAATGTAATTTGATCTATATTTGGGATTACAGGAGAAGCTTTGACTAGCTATGAAAATCTATAGCTGGAGGGTTTATATTTATTTTTTGTAATGTTTCCAAGAAAAGGAAATAATACAAGTAAAGTACCACAGCTGGAGTTTAAACAAATGGCCATCCATTAAGTTTTTCAAAGCACTTTAAACATCTTTTCTCATGATTCTTGACAGCCGAGGGCAAACAAGGTTCTTCGTCAATTTATGACTAAGCTGATCCCTAAAAGATCCTCTGAGATTACTGTAAACTCTAACTAATGTCCATTTCCTTTATGCTACATTTGGGCTTTCAAGAGTGATGCCCTCCCAGGTGGCATCCAGTCTCAAAGACTCATTTACCCGAGTACATAAAAGGAAAAGTGATGAGCTTTTGGGGTGGACTTACTATTTGGCACATTAAAGCTAATTTATTATAGATTAATCTGACCTTAATAATACCACCTCTTCTTCACTTCATTTTACCTTTCAAGTAAGGAAAAAGATCTTAAGTAGATAAGAACAAGCTGAAATAGATTATGTATCACAAATAGATGATGCATTACAAAATAGATGCTGTATTGTCAAGTTTTATGTATGTTTATATTGTATATACACACATGATCTCTATTTTTTAATATAAATTTATTTATTTTAATTGGAAGTTAATTACTTTACAATATTGTATTGGTTTTGTCATACATCAACATGAATCCGCCACGGGTATCCATGTGTTCCCCATCCTGAACCCTCCTCCCACCTCCCTCCCTGTACCATCCCTCTGGGTCGTCCCAGTGCACCAGCCCCAAGCATCCAGTATCCTGCATCGAAACTGGACTGGCGATTCATTTCATATATGATATTATACATATGTCAATGCCATTCTCCCAAATCATCCCACCCTCTCCTTCTCCCACAGAGTCCAAAAGACTGTTCTATACATCTGTGTCTCTTTTGCTGTCTAGCTTACAGGGTTATCATTACCATCTTTCTAAATTCCATATATATGCGTTAATATACTGTATTGGTGTTTTTCTTTCTGGCTTACTTCACTCTGTATAATAGGCTCCAGTTTCATCCACCTCATTAGAACTGATTTAAATGTATTCTTTTTAATGGCTGAGCAACGTGAGTCTGAGTGAACTCCAGGAGTTGGTGATGGACAGACAGGCCTGGCGTGCTGCGATTCACAGGATCGCAGAGTCGGACACGACTGAGTCACTGAACTGAACTGGACTGAATACTCCATTGTGTATATGTACCACAGCTTTCTTACCCATTCATCTTCTGATGGACATCTTTAGGAAATTGAAATCCTATGTTTTTATAGGAAATATAAAATTAGTTGAAATAATATTTTTATTGAAGTAAAAGTGAGTTTTAATTGAAATATCAATATAGGCAAAAATATGAATGGACTCTGCTATGCAAATAAAATGTAGATGAGAAGACCACCCTAAATTCTATTCCTTTACAAAAGAAAAGTTTGTATAAAAATAATACATAATACTATGATATAAAATATGTGATAAACAATGTAGTTAGAAACACTTTTAAGATAAAAAATAGATACTAAAAACCACACATATATAAACATAGATACAGGTATTGATATAGATCTATAGATAAACTGTGGAAAATTCTGAAAGAGATGGGAATACCAGACTACCTGACCTGCCTATTGAGAAACCTATATGCAGGTCAGGAACCAACAGTTAGAACCGGACATGGACCAGCAGACTGGTTCCAAATAGGAAAGGAGTACGTCAAGGCTGTATATTGTCACCCTGCTTATTTAACTTATATACAGAGTACATCATGAGGAACGCTGGGCTGGAGGAAGCACAAGCTGGATTAAAGATTGCCAGGAGAAATATCAATAACCTCAGATATACAGCTGACATCACCCTTATGGCAGAAAGTGAAGAGGAACTAAAAAGCCTTTTGATGAAAGTGAAAGAGGAGAGTGAAAAAGTTGACTTAAAGCTCAACATTCAGAAAACAAAGATCATGGCATCTGGTCACACCACTTCATGGGACATAGATGGGGAAACAGTGGAAACAGTGTCAGACTATTTTTGGGGGCTCCAAAATCACTGCAGATGGTGATTGTAGCCATGAAATTAAAAGACGCTTATTCCTTGGAAGGAAAGTTATGACCAACCTAGATAGCATATTCCAAAGCAGAGATATTACTCTGTCAACAAAGGTCCAACAAGTTAAGGCTATGGTTTTTCTAGTGGTCATGTATGGATGTGAGAGTTGGACTGTGAAGAAAGCTGAGCACCGAGGAATTGATCCTTTTTAACTGTGGTGTTGGAGAAGACTCTTGAGAGTCCCTTGGACTGCAGCAAGATCCAACCAGTCCATTGTAAAGGAGATCAGTCATGGGTGTTCATTGGAAGGACTGATGCTGAAGCTGGAACTCCAATACTTTGGCCACCTCATGAGAAGAGTTGACTCATTGGAAGAGACTATGATGCTGGGAGGGATTGGGGGTAGGATGAGAAGGGGACGACAGAGGATGAGATGGCTGGATGGCATCACCAACTCGATGCATGTGAGTCTGAGTGAACTCTGGGAGTTGGTTATGGACGGGCGGCCTGGAGTGCTGTGATTCATGGGGTCGTAAAGAGTCGGACACGACTGAGCGACTGAAAGGAACTGAACTGATAGATTTTCTAGTATCCTTGGAGACATATGTCATTCAATCTCTTTCTTAATATATCTGTAAATATGCTTGTCTAATATCCACTGAAAAATTATGGAAAACTCCTATTATCAGAGGAAATGATGTTGTGACCATAGAATGCATTTGTCAAGACTCCATGCTAACACTTAAACTCAGCACTATTTTTTTAATTATCTACTATTAGAGCTCAAAACGGAAGCTTTGCTAAATTGGACTTATGCTTCTTTATCTTTAATAAAAAGTGTTTCTTAGCAGATGCAATGTGGCTTAGCATTTCTGAACTTGCAATAATAAAATTACCCAAGTTAAAGCCTGTACTCCCAACTCTATTTATTTCAAAAGCAAGCAATTATAAAACTAAGCCTGTTTAGCCATTAAAATTACTTCAAATGATCACAGATTTTCTCTGTGAAAGCACACCGGAGTCACTTTAGCTTCTCTCAAAGAGATGTTGTTACTGAAGTAAAGTTAGTCTATAACTATAATCAAAATTCATAAAATATTTTTATTATAGGCATTTTAGATCTAAAGCAAATTTTTAATATAGTGTTAGCTTGAAAATTCCTAAAGCTTTAAGATATATATATATATATATAAATATATATGTATATGTTATGTATGTATGCATAAATATATACAATTTTAAACTTGTTAAAAAATGGCATCCTCTAGGTTTAAGAGAGAAGCTGGTTTGACAGTTGCAATTTTAACAGCGGGAAAGACAGAATCATGGCCAAGAACACAAGGGCAAACCTTACTTGCATATAAAGCATCACATAAGACTGTATAAAAATCATTCCAGCATAATACTTTTAATCTACAATCTTAAGTATAATTTATGTCAAAAGACAATTAGAACTTAAATATAGCAGCCTTAATCTATTGAATTAAAACATGACTTAATCATAGGTACAGAAAACAAACAGGTACTTTCCAGGAGGGAGGTGAGTGGTATCCTTTGCATATCTGAGGTTATTGATATTTCTCCTGGCAATTTTGATTCCAGCTTGAGCTTCATCCACCCGGGCATTTTGCCTTATGTACTCTGCATATAAGGTAAACAAGCAAGGTGACAATATACAACCTTGATGTACTCCTTTCCCAATTTTGATCCTGTCCATTTTTCAATGTCCAGTTCTAACTGTGCTTCTTGACCTGCATATAGGTTTTTCAGGAGACAAGTAAAGTGTTCTGGTATTCCCAAGTCTTTAAGAATTTCCCACAGTTTGTTGTGATCTACAGAGTCAAAGACTTCAGCATAGTCAATGAAGCAGAAGGAGATATTTTTCTGGAATTCTCTTGATTTTTCTATGATCCAACAGATGTTGGCAATTTGATCTCTGGTTCCTCTGCCTTTTCTTCCAGCTTTTACATCTGGAAGTTATTGGTTCAGGAACTGTTGAAGCCTAGCTTGAATGATTTTGACAATTACCTTGCTAGCATGTGAAATGAGTGCAATTGTGTGGTAGTTTGAACATTCTTTGGTGTCTCTCTTTTCTGGGATTATAATGAAAACTGACAGTTTGCAGGTTTTTGGCACTGCTGAGTTTTCCTAATTTGCTGGCATATTGAGTTCAGCACTTTAATAGCATCATCTTTTAGGATTTGAAATAGCTCAGCTGGAATTCCATCAGATCTAATGATGGAATTCCATCAGATCTAATGATGGAATTCCATCAGATCTGATGTTTCCTACAGCCCACTTGACTTCACACTCCAGGATGTCTGGCTCTAGGGAGCTGGGAGGAAAGGAAATTGGAGAAGGCATTGGGACCCCACTCCAGCACTTCTGCCTGGAAAATCCCATGGATGGAGAAGTCTGGTGGGCTGCAGTCCATGGGGTCGCTAAGAGTCAGACACGACTAAGCGACTTCACTTTCACTTTTCACTTTCCTGCACTGGAGAAGGAAATGGCAACCCACTCCAATGTTCTTGCCTGGAGAATCCCAGGGACAGGTGAGCCTGGTGGGCTGCTGTCTCTGGGTTCGCACAGAGTTGGACATGACTGAAGCGACTTAACAGCAGCAGCAGCAGCCACAGTAGAAAGGTACAGGTGTCCAGGAATAAGGAAAAGTATTGGGGATGTAATAAAGAACATGATAAATATAACTAGCACTACTGTACATTGTATATGAAAGTCATTAAACAGGCAGATCCTGCAAGTTATCATTACAGAAAAAATAGTAAATTTATTTCTTTTATATTGTATCTATATGATATGATGGATATTCACTAAACTTACTGAAGTAACCATTTTATGATGTAAGTCAAATCATTATGCTGTACACATTCAACTTACACAGTGTTTTATGTCAATTATATCTTCTTCCTAGGTTGCAGTAGTGGTACACAACCCATCTGCCAATGCAAGAGACACAAAAGATGTGAGTATGATCCCTGGGTTGGGAAAATCCCCTGGAGCAGGGCACATCAACCACATCAGTACTCTTGCCTGGAGAATTCCACAGAGAAAGGAGCCTGGCAGAATAAAGACAGTGTGGGTGCAAAGAGATGGACACAAATGAAGCAACCTAGCATGCACACATTACAATTCCAGTAGTGTGCTCAGAAAGGTATCAAGTTTATCTCATTCAGGTCTTTGTTGAGTAAAGAAAAAACAAAAATTGGTATTGATTAAAAGTGCAACAGAAAGGCTGGAAGAAGAACTAGAGGCAGCAGTCTAGATGAGAGGTGAGGCTGATATAAAGTTGGACAACAGTTTTATAGAGATAGACTGAGTTTGGCAGAGAAATTGCTTGGAAAAATTTTTAATACTGTTCTGCTGTTTATAACACTTCCAGACAAATTTCTTAACCACTGTCCATCACCCGGCAGAAATTTTCACTGTGGATAGATTACTTGCACAATCTTCTGCAGGAAGGATCACTATTTTCTCTAACACAGGTATTTCCTATAGGTAGTAGGTTGAATGATAGCCCTCAAAATGATCTGTCCACATCCTAATCATTGGAACCTGAGTATGTCACCTTATTAGGAAAGGGAAAAAAAAAAAAAAAAGTCTTTGCAGGTTTAACAAAGTCAAGAATCTTGAGTTAAGGAGATTATCCTAGTTTATGTGAGTGAGCCCAAAATCCAATGATATATCCTTACAGCAGAAACATAGAGGGAAATCTGTCACAGAGAGAAGGAGACAGAGCAACAGATCCTGTGTCATTGGCTTATGGAAAGGTGTCCACAGCAAATAGCAAGGCCTCACGTTTATGGACTTACAATGCAATGGGAAAACATGGTAAAAATCCCCTGCTTCCCTCATAAGACATATCATGTACAAGCAGGTTGTTTAATGGGCTTCCCTGATGGCTCCTCCTCTGTAGTCCCCTTCTCCTCCTGCCTTCAATCCTTTCCAACATCAGATGGTTGGATGGCATCACCAACTCAATGGACATGTTTGAGCAAGCTCTAGGAGGTGGCAATGGACAGGGAAGACTGGTGCACTGAAGTCCATGGGGTTGCAAAGAGTCAGACATGACTGAGAGACTGAACTGACTGACTGGCTGGTGGCGGCTCAGATGGTAAAAAATCTGTCTGCAATGCCAGTGACCTGGGTTCAACAACTGGTTTGGGAAGATCCCCTGGAAGAGGGCATAGCAACCCACTCCAGTATTCTTGCCTGGAGAATTCCATGGAGAGAGAAGTCTGGTGGACTATAGTCTGTGGGGTCCCAACGAGTTGGACATGACTGAGTGACTGTGTGGATCACGACAAACTGTGGAAAATTTTCAAGAGATGGGAATACAAGATCATGTGATCTGCCTCCTGATAAATCTGTATGCAGGTCAGGAAGCAACAGTTAGAACTGGACATGGAAAAACAGACAGGTTCCAAATCAGGAAATTAGTATGCCAAGGCTGTATATTGTCACCCCACTTATCTAACTTATATGAAGAGTACATCACAAGAAATGCTGGGCTGGATGAAGCAAAAGCTGGAATCAAGATTGCCTCAAGAAATATCAATAACTTCAGATATGCAGATGACATCACCCTTATGGCAAAAAGTGAAGAGGAACTAAAGAGCCTCTTGATGAAAGTGAAAGAGGAGAGTGAAAAATATGGCTTAAAACTCAACACTCAGAAAACTAAGATCATGGCATCTTGTCCCATCACATCATGGCAAATAGATGGGGAAGCAATAGAAACAATGAGAAACTTTATTTTGGGGGGCTCCAAAATCACTGCGGATTGTGACTGCAGCCATGAAATTAAGAGACTTGCTCCTTGGAAGAAAAGCTATGACCAACCTGCTGCTGCTGCTAAGTCACTTCAGTTGTGACTTTTGACTCTGTGCGACCCCATAGACAGCAGCCCATCAGGCTCCCTCATCCCTGGGATTCTCCAGGCAAGAACACTGGAGTAGGTTGCCATTTCTTTCTCCAATGCATAAAAGTGAAAAATGAAAGTGAAGTCACTTAGTCGTGTCCGACCATCAACGACCCTGTGGACTGCAGCCTACCAGGCTCCTCCATCCATGGGATTTTCCAGCCAAGAGTACTGGAGTGGGGTGCCATTTCCTTCTCTAATGACCAACCTACAAAGCATATTAAAAAGCAGAGACATTACTTTGCCAGCAAAGGTCCATCTAGTCAAAGCTATGATTTTTTCCAGAAGTCATATATGGATGTGAAAGTTGGACTATAAAGAAGGCTGAACGCTGAAGAATTGATGCTTTTGCACTGTGGTGTTGAAGAGGAGTTTTGAGAGCCCCTTGGACTGCAAGGAGATCCAACCAGTCTATCCTAAAGGAAATCAGTCCTGAATATTCATTGGAAGGATTGATGTTGAAGCTAAAACTCCAAAACTTTGCCCACCTGCTGTGAAGAACTGACTTGCTGGAAAAGACCCTGATGCTGGGAAATATTGAAGGTGGGAGGCAAAGGAGTCAACAGGGTATGAGATGGTTGGATGGCATCACCAACTCAATGGACATGCGTTTGTGTAAGCTCCGAGAGTTGGTGGTGAACAGGGAATCCTTGCGTGCTGCAGTCCATGGGGTCCAAAGAGTTGGACAAGACTGAGTAACTGAATTGAACTGAGAAGCTAAGCACAGCACAGGTAATATAATAAGTTAAATTTTTATGGGCTGAAATATGTTTATCCATAATACATACCTTGAGGTACTAATGCAGACCTCAGAATATAAATGTATTTGGAGATAAAGTACTTAAATATGTAATGAATTTAAAATGAGGTCATTAGGGTACACCTCACCCATTAACTTGTGTCCTTATGATAGGAGATTAGAAGAGAGATCCAAACAGAGGGATGGTGACCATGTGAAGACACAGAGAGGACATGGCCATCTCTAAGGGAAGGAGGGATGCCTCTGAAGAAATCAGCGGTGCTGACACCTTGATCTTCGACTTTAAGTATCTAGAATTGTGAGAAAATAAATTCTGTTGTTTAAGCCACTTGGGTTGTAGCACAGTTTTATGGCAGCCATGGCAAATACAGAGATAATCAAAGCATACTGTGTATTAACTATTCTTGTCACTATTAGAAGAGTCTGATAAGAAAGAGAATGACTTAGCACACAGAAAAAGATGCGAAGAGAGATGAGAGGGGTGAAGAATAATTCTTCTGGGTTGAGGAAGCTCTTCTCTGAAGACAGCATGCTGTTCTGTGCTGTGCATAGTCACTCAAGTCATGTCCAACTCTTTGGGACACCATGGACTGTAGCCCACCAGGCTCCTCTTTCCATGGGGATTCTCCAGGCAAGAATACTGAAGTGGGTGGCTATGCCATGCCCTCCTCCAAGGGATCTTCCCAACCCACAGATCAAATCCAGGTCTCCCACATTGCAGGCAGATTCTTTATCATCTGAACCACCAGGGAAGCCCAAAAATACTGGAGTGGGTAGCCTATCCCTTCTCCAGGGGATTTTTCCAACCCAGGAATTGAACCACGGTCTCCTGTGCTGAGCTACCAGGGAAGCCCATATACATATTTATCAGCAATCCAGTAGTATGACACATGACTGAGTTGAAAACTCAACTGCTGCCTGAAGCAGCTCTAAGCATCAGCTCTCAAGGCAAAGCCTTAGCAAAAGTTTGAGCTGTGACACAGGGCTTTTTTCCAGAGCCTGCCACTCTTGAGTTCTCAGCCAAACAAGGGGTATCACATTTTATTTGGATTGCTGTTTCATACCACACTCCACCTCTACCTTTTACATGATTTTTAATTATCAATCACAAAACTAGGAGAGCTGTGGTTGTGAATGGAACCCAAATTCTGTAAGTTTTCAGACTTAAAAATTTCATCTAGTAAGGTGATTGGTGGTTTAAGGCACTCCTCTCCAGGTTTCTTGGTATTTCCAGTTGGTCTATAGCTCCCAAGCAACAGAAATTTGCATGTTTTAATGATAGAGAAAATTTCCTTTTCTTTTCCCCAGTACTTTCTGCTTTTTGCATTCTAAAGGTGGTAGATATATGGAGCCCTTTTTTTTTAAATTCCTTTCACCTGAGACACCTGTTTCTGTTCAAAGCATAATAAAACCTTTCTTATCTCTCCAGGAGCCAAGGTTTACATTCCTGGTTGGAGAATTTCTCCTTCTCCCCTAGGAGGAGATCTGTTTACATTCCAGAATAAAAGATAAACTCTTTCTCTTAACTCCAGAGGGGAGGAGGAAATGTGTCTGCACCCACATAAACTTCAAGATTCATAAGTTCGAAGTTCCTCTCCTGTGGTGCAGACCACTCTGTATGTTCACGGAACAGTTGCCTCTCATTACATAGCCCCATGAGGGAGTCAGCAACTGCATTAGGTATTCCGTGAGTAAGTAAAATAGTTTTTGTTTTGTTTCTTCTTTTTTTTTTTTTCCCTTTTGACTCTGATCAAGATCTGGTGTTTCTGCTAGCGTGTTTGGATATGTGTATATTTATTAATTTCTTCTATCCAATCTTTATATCATACATATCTATATCTTTCTATCTAAGTGTACAAATAGGGTAATATCTCAAATTCCTCACTCTTTCAGACTTATAAGGTATATGAAAGTGAAAAGTGAAAGTGCTAGTCACTCAGTCATGTCCTACTCTTTGTGACCGTATAAACTGTAGCCCATCAGGCTCCTCTGTCCATGGAATTCTCCAGCCAAGAATACTGGAGTGGGTAGCCATCCCCTTCTCCAGGGGATCTTCCCAACCTCGGGATCAAACCCAGGTCTCCTGGATTGCAGGCAGATTCTTTACTGTATGAGCCACCAGAAAAGCCCCTACCAGCTATATACCTAAGGTCAAATGGATATCACAAAGAGCAAATATGTAAGAAGTCTTCTAAGTTTTTTGTTGTGGTTGAGAATTGTATCACAAAAATATAAAACAAAACAAAAAACAAACATAAAAAAATATTGCAAGCCTAGCCTACAACCTTTCAAAACCATTTCTAGGCCAACAAACCTACATCAATATAATTGTCATTTTAAAGCCATTCGGCTTCTGAAAAGAACATCTGTTTCATTGCCAATCTCACATGTGGACAGAGAGTATAATGGACAAAAATAAACCTTCCAGAAAGAAGGATCCAGAGGCCATAGAGAAAAATGAAAAAGGCAGCTCATGCCAAAGAACAAACCCAGCCACTAACAGATGGTCTAACAGAAATTAACTGCACTGCCAGTGCAAGGAACCTTCAATTCCTTCCCCGACTAATGACTGCCTTGTGTTTCCCATTCTTCCTTTTTCCGAATCCAGGTTGTAAAATGGGTTACTCATTATCTAAGGACAATTGCATACTCAATGTGTTAGGGACACATAACTTGAATTTTAATTTGCAGGTACAGAGTCCACTATTCCACCTAGTGCAGCACTTAAATAGAAAATGTTAAAACTGACTGTGTGTTTTATCACAACTGGCAAATGCTATGAAAAACAAAATGATCTTTGATTGACCTCACTATGTCAGAACCTCACTGGACTGGCCAATGAACAACTGTTCTTGTTTGAATCATTTGTACGCAGACGCCTAGACTTATTCCTTCCTAACCATAGGACAACTTTACCATCTCATTACCATCACTAGGAAGAAATAACATAACATATTTTTTCCCCTTTCTAGGTGTTGTGTGTTCATGGGATTGTCCAGGCAAGAATACTGAAACGAGTTGCCAGCAATTAAACATATCTAATTTAGCCCCCGTAGTGATTTTTTTTTTTTTCCACTAGTAGGTCTCCTTGTTTGGCAAGTTAAATTCAGCTTGCTGATTTTTTTTTTTTTTTTTAATCGTGCCTTTTTAAAGATTACCGGAAGTTGTTTCCAGAGGTCAGGGTACAATAAAGAGCCATATCTAGACCTGATAAAAGAGGACTACTTATCACATAGAATTTCAGAGATTGAGTTGAATGAAGTAACTGGTTGGGATGTTAGGGTATTTCCCCCTTAGGAAAGAGACTGAATGAGTACAATAGAAAAATGAATGTCATAATTATGTAGTTAAGACAGCTATTGGAACAAACAATATATTTCCTTCCCATCTTTGATATCAAAATATCATTAGACTGTCAGATATTTTGCTGTCCATGTAAAACTTTTGTAGCCTTATTGCTATGACTATGCATGGTATGAAAATCCCATGGATGGTGGAACCTGGTAGGTTACAGTCCATGGGGTCTCAAAGAGTCAGACACGACTAAGCGACTTAACTTTCACTTTCATGACTATGCAGAAAAGTTCTGATCACTGGGAAGTAAGTAGAGGTATATGAAATTTCCAGGAATGTTCTTGAAATGATACTTAGCCTGCTGTTTGTTTTTTTTGTCTTTCTTCTTTGACCTGCTTCTTCATGAGGATTGGAATGCAAATGAGATGGTTGTGGTGGCTTGGCCAACAAGGAAGTAAGTTGACATAGGGACTAAAGGCTATAGAAGGTGGGACAAGTTAAAAGTAAATTGTTTTAGAAGCTCTAGGAAACTAATAGAGATTTTCTGCCAGAAAATAGGAGGCTGGTGTAGTGACACCTAAAACTTTTAGGTTTTAGGGAATGGATAGAGGCTGGCAAAATTTGGAGATGCACCATAATAAAAGTCATTATTTCTTATGAAAAAATGGTTGGTAGAAACATGGGTATTAAAGACTATCCTAGTGAGAGCTCAGAGGAAGCGAAGAACACTATTGAGGAAATTTCTATTATCTTAGAGAAAACATATTATCATGAGCAGCTGTTGGTAGAAATATGATCATTAAAGGTGCTTCTGAGAAGTGATGGAATGGAATGAGGAACAGGATACTTAAATTGGAGGAAAGGTGATCCTTTTTATAAAGTTTCAGAAAATTGAGCTGAATTGTTTTCTACTGTTGGATGTTCAGTGGTCAGATATAAGTGATGAGACTGGACATTAATCTGAGAGATTTCTAAGGAAGGTGATGAAGCTGAGGCTTGGCTTTTCCTTACTAAATATATTAAAAGTGTGAAAGGAAAGAGATAAATTGAGAAAGGAACTGCTAGCAAGAAGGAATCCACATTTGATGTGGAAGATACTTAGCTCATCTGGATTGTTAAAACTAAGAAATCACTGTTGTAAAGTGTGCTCTGGAGATCGAGTAAAGTGTGAAGCTGGAAAATCACCCTGAGGTGATCAGGTGTGTGATTCAAAGATACACTCAACCTTCTTAGGAGAATTTAGGAATAGAAACAGGATTATTTAGGAAGGATTTATGCACAATCCCCTTTCTAATGATGTGGTTCCTCTCAACATACACAGGAAAATTCACATTTTTTTTGACAATGCCATACAGAAGAAACACTAGCAACTTTGACCAAAAGGGAAAGAGATGGAACAGAATGAGGGCAAGTTGTCAGTGTGAGATTCTACATTGAGGAAATGGGCTGAGAGTTACTAGGCTCAAAACATGTGCTACCTTCAAATACAGGAGGAATGACTACAAAGATGCTGAATGCAATGAATTCACTGCCAAAGGTGAGAGAGACATGGAACAGTCTTATAAACTTGACTGCACTTCCCAATTAATTTTATCCTTCTAATAAAGCAATCTGCCATTTTTTGCTCATTTCTTATTGTTTTATTAGTTAAAATACATAGGAGCAACATCATAAGACCTTAATGTGTAGAAAAAATGTGCTTACATGCTTGCCTAAATTATGTATTTGATTAAAATTGCTCTAACAGCCATGCCTTTCTCACCAGTAAAATGAATCTCATGCATCAAGGTAATGACTAGACCTTTAACATGATGTATTATACAGTAAAATACCTGTAGAAATGAGTATGGAAAGAATAATTACAAATAAAGTGTGTGTTTGAGAAAACAGCTTTGCAATTAGAGGCATGCCGGTATTTCTATGTTTGCCCTGTGCATTTTCAATAACACCAGCATGGCGTTTTAACAATTATAAGATATTACAAACTATTAAATGTGATAATGAGTGTTTATCTATGAAGAATATTTTAAAGTTAAATACCTTGCATCATTTTATATTTATATGTCAAATACATACAATGATTATTTTGCTTACAAGATAGTAGCAATTTATTTTCTAAGGTTAGCTTATGTAACTTATTAGCTTCATTAATTTGCCCCCTCAGTAACTTGATTCTATGGCACTAGGAATATAAACTGGAAAATATATGTATATATACTTAAATAAATGCTTTTGAGAGTAATCAAAATTCCAAATTTTTTACAATATTAATTCAGCTTTCTGAAAATATTTTCTTGGAACATATTTCTGAAATCTTGAAAGTTCTCATACATTACCATGCAGAAGCAAAGGACTGGTCTCCAATACTAGGCCAATGATAGAAATTTAATGGAAAAAAAAAAAAGTTCAAATCCTAATCATGTTGCCTGAGACAGAAAAAGATGGTAGCCAGAGTGGGAAATAAAGATGTCTTTCAAAAAATTTAGTTACAGTCAATAGAATTTAATAATGAAAAAGGAATTGCAGTAAACAAACCAAACTAATGAATCATAAGGTTGCAAAAACAAAAGCAAAACCAACACCATAATAACACATTTTTAAATATTTAATTATCACTGCAGGTTACAAATGCTATCATAAAGATAATCTATTTGTATTTTAATTTTAATGTTTACAATAGCCTTACTAGGTTGGAAAGTCAAGACTTTGTTTTTCTACTATTTTGATTAGAAACTAAACCTTTAGGAGGTAACACTGTCTAATTAATAGCCAGCTGAAGTGCACTAGAGAGCATCATCACTCATCACTAGGTCTTCTCAGTCTCTTTATATTCCTACTACCCTAATTTGCAGTTACTGGCATCAAAATGCCACCCATATGATATTAAAGGTAAACTGGTTAATTGTAATTTCCTGAGCCACAGTTTACAAAGAATACTTAGATTTTAAAATGTTTGTGGTTATTGAATCTGGGATTTGTTTAAAGCTGAGGGCCCCTCAAAAGATATCATTATTTCCATTCAAAGGTAAAGAGATTATAAAATGCAGCTTTGTGCAAAAACAGTGATCCAACAAACACATTTAGAAGATATTCAGAACAAGATCAGAATGGCTGATAGTAGAAACTGTGTGGTAAAACTGAGAAAAGTCATACCTGTTTGTTAAGTATTGATTATTTAGCAAACACCTTTTTGAAGTGTGTGTGTGTGTACATATAGATAGATAGAGAGATTTAACAGAGTTGCAAGAACATATACCTATAATGGGTATTTCCCTGGTATCTCAGTGGTAAAGATTTGCCTGCCAAGCAGCAGACAGGGTTTCAGTCCTGGGATGGGGAATATCCCCTGGAAAAGGAAATGGCAATACACTCCAGTATTCTTGTTTGAGAAATCCCACAGACAGAGGAGCCTCTTGGGTTCCATGGGATTGCAAAGATTCAGACACTACTTAGCGATTAAACAATGAAAACAGCAAATACCTATAATGAACTTATAACAAGCATATGATCATAGCCTTGGAACAAACTCATATTGAGAAGAAAAGCAGTAGCCATGAAAGAATATGAATCAGAGCAAATGCTATTATTTGATTCATACCTGACTGTGGTCATTTACCTAATCCTAAGTAAAAAGAGAATTAAAAACTTTGATTTCAGTGGTTTTTCTCTTTTAAGGACTTCCACTAGGAGAAAAAAAAAATCAGCCTTGATCTCTCAGCAGATTTTCACATCAATGCACATACTGTTCAGTCCCTAACTAATGTCCAACTCTTTTGTGATGTCATTGACTGTAGCTCATCAGTCTCCTCTGTTCATGGGATTTTTCAGCCAAGAGTACTGGAGTCGGTTGCCATTTCCTTCTCCAGGAGATCTTTCCAACCTTGGACTCAAACCCATGTCTTTTCTATTGCAAGTAGATTCCTTACCACTGAGCCACTAGGGAAGCCCATGACTGGTTATAAGATTACCTAATAAATAAATAAATAAATAATCTTTCCTCATGGCTCTCTGCCTGAGACTGTCGTGATCTTTTCTATGCTTACCTGTCTACATGTCCTTCACCAGTGATCTACATCATCTCTCAAATTATGTGCACTCTACACTTTAATAACACCAAATCCACTGGGTTGCTTTGTTCTATAAAACTCCTGTCTATATTGTTCCCTCTGTTTATAATTTCTATCCTTTTTTTCTTTCATTTAACGTACCAAAACGATCGGATTACTGGTCCTTTATTTGGTAAACCTTTTCTTTTCTCTGTTAAAATTTAAACTACAGGTTCAATCACATTGCCATGTAGTACAAGCTTCATATATCTGCATTCCACTTACATACTATATGTAAATTTCTTGTCCTTCTCTATCTCTCCACCAATTGTGAGTTTAAGGATGGCACATCATAATTTTTTGTCCTCCATCAAATCCTTATAGTCTAACTTTTTTTTAATAAGGTAGAATTTTATGTTGTTTTTTTAATATTAAAGAACTTTATTTTGTGTTTTCATACATTTTTTAAAATGTAAAACCTCATTAGTTATTGGTATCGACAGTAATGTGGACTAGGTAGACATTATCTTCACTAAGTTAGCACAGGTGAAAAAATTGGATAGCAGAGTGGAGATTTCCATTTTTTTATATTAGTATCTGTAAAAGTTAAGGATTGAAGTGAAGTGAAAGTTGGTTAGTTTTGTCTGACTCTTTGTGACCCCATGGATAGTCCATGGAATTCTCCAGGCCAAAATACTGGGGTAGGGAGCATTCCCCTTCTGCAGGGGATCTTCCCAACCCAGGAGTCAAACCCAGGTCTCCTACATTGCAGGCAGATTCTTTACCAGCTGAGCAACCAGGGAAGCCCAAGAATTAAAGAAGCTAACTTATTAAAGATAAGAAACCACAGATGGCTTAGAGTTTCAGAGATAATTTTTATTTGAGAAATGGTGTTTATAATTGAAATCAATGCCTCCACCACTATAATAAGGGATAATCTAGCATAGAAAGATGCCCCGTGCTTGTGTTTCAAAATAACTGATCTCAAAGCAGGCCAACTATTCAATGTACAAGTTTTTGGCTACCAAAGTCATTTTTAACACACTCTTCAAAGTATCTTCCAACCTTACTCCCTGAATTAACAGAGGTGGTAGTAGTGAAACTTCAACTCACTACCAATGGGCATTCTAAGATTCAAATTATATATTCAGTTCAGTTCAGTTCAGTCTCCCAGTCGTGTCCGACTCTGCGACCCCATGAATCACAGCACGCCAGGCCTCCCTGTCCATCACCAACTCCCAGAATTCACCCAGACTCACGTCCATCGAGGCAGTGATTCCATCCAGCCATCTCATCCTCTGTCATCCCCTTCTCCTCCTGCCCCCAATCCCTCCCAGCATCAGAGTCTTTTCCAATGAATCAACTCTTCGCATGAGGTGGCCAAAGTACTGGAGTTTCAGCTTTAGCATCATTCCTTCCAAAGAAATCCCAGGGCTGATTCTCATTATACATACACAAATTCGATATATTACATACAATATGGATTGATTATTTATAATTGTATATTATATATGAAAAAGTATATCATATATCCATATTATGTACAAATGTATTATTTACATATAAATTAACATGCATATATTTATACTGCAGCCAACACTGCTAAATTAAACCCAACATCATTTAAATCAAAATAAACAGAAGAAACCGATTTTACCACATCCAAAAAGGGCTTCTTTGGTGGCTCAGGTAGTAAAATATATGTCTGCAATATGAGAACTGGGTTCAATTCCTGGGTCAGGAAGATCCCCTGGGGAAGGGAATGGCTACCCAATCCACTATTCTTGCCTGGAGAATTCCATGGACCGAGGAGCCTGGAGGGCTACAGTCCATGGAGTGGCAAAGAGTTGGATACCACTGAGTGACTATCACAAAAAGTCCCTAAAATGATGACCAATTGAAGTAGTAAAATTATTCTTCGACATTTACCTTACTTTTCCTCAACAATGGTAATAGATTTTATCTCCACTAAATAATGTTGTAAAGACTTTTTTTTTCCAGGAGATAATACTTTATCTGAATGTGTACTATCAGTATTCCTTACTATGCCATACTGGCTTACCTATACTGAAAGCATTAAACCATAAACTATAGGCTAGTTTATTTAAACTAATACACTAACAAAGCTCCAAGAAACTATTTGCACATATAGTACCTAAAAATACATCTCTAGGGATTATCTACCAGAGAAGGCAATGGCACCCCACTCCAGTACTCTTGCCTGGAAAATCCCATGGATGAGGAGCCTGGTAGGCTGCAGTCCTTGGTGTCACTAAGAGTCGGACATGACTGAGCGACTTCACTTTCACTTTTCACTTTCATGCATTGGAGAAGGAAATGGCAACCCACTCCAATGTTCTTGCCTGGAGAATCCCAGGGACAGAGGAGCCTAGTGGGCTGCCGTCTATGGGGTCGCACAGAGTCAGACACGACTGAAGTGACTTAGCAGCAGCAGGGTTATCTACAGTTGCTTCAAGGTAGTGTTTGTGTAAGGAAAAAAAAAAAAAAAGAGCATTAAAGTCTCATGTAAGTTCTCAAAGAATAAGAAAGTACAGTCTTAGAACTCCGTTTTCTATATTAAGGACTTCCATAGCAGCTAAGCTTCTTTGAGTTTTAGAAAATTGTGTTTGTCTCCTCCTCTTTGAAAACCCTCTCACATGTGGTTTCTTCTGTTTGTTAGTTTGCTTCTCTGAGGTACACAGTTGTAACACAGCATACTTCTAGTCTCTAGGCCGATATCCAGAGTGTTTATGAACTAAAAACAAAACAAAAAAGAAAACTCTACCTCAGGTTTTATTTATTTATATATGTTTCTTATTTCCCCATTAGAAAAATTCATTGAAATGCATTGCATTCTACAAAGATAAAGATGAAACTTATTGATTGGTTTAGAATACCACAGCATATTGATTTTAAAATCTAAGGGACAAAATGAGAGTCATGTCTCCTTTCTTTTTCTTTTGACAAAATCCATGTTAACTGCCAAATAAAAACCCCTTCTGCTTCAATCTTGGTTTGCATTTCCTTTTTTATCTATAGTTGAAGATGAATCTATTGTTTCCACTCAATGTCCCTTATATAATATTAATAAATCTTATTGCTGTGATGAACCATTGAAATAGAACAAACAGGCTTTATTCTTTTGAGAGGACAGAAGACAAAAGCCTGCATACTACTGCTGAGCTGTTGGTAGCAGTTGCCCAGAACATGGTGTTATTAAAGGTTTTGAGACTGCAATGTGGTAGTTCTAGGGAAGAATGTCTGAGTCAAGCAGTGCTTTTTCACAACTGAAAGCTAAATGCTTAGATAAGTGGCTGCTACATAGTAAATATGGCCAAGGTGTACACTATAATTATTTTATGAAAACAATGGTAATATGATTATTGCTGCTCTTATTAAAATTTGGCTCAACAGTTAAATAAAGCTGACATTTCATTTAGCATATAACCAGAAAAAAAATGGCAGACAATGAAAGTGTGTATATCTTTCCAATGAAGAAAAGTAATGCTAGGTTTGAAAAATGATGGCTAAAAAAATCCATCTTGGATAAAGAAGAAATGGTACATGTTAAATTTCATGCAATAGAATTCTGAGAGATGAGAAACAGCAGCTGCTGAAAAGAAAGTTGAAGGTAGAAGTAGTATTATAGGCACCAGATTTTGAACATGCCACACCAACCTGCTTTTCTACTTGGTCAGTTATGAAAAAAATAGAATAGATAAGAAATAGAAAGAAAAATGGATATAGGAGGAAAGATGGAATCTGAAGTGCAAGATAAAGTTAAAGGGGACTGAATGTTGATACCTGTGATTGTGAAGTAGTTCTGGAAGTAAACTTGTCCAAAGAGAAAGATATATTGTTGAAAAGATAGCAAAAAAAGGAGATATTAAAATACTGAGTTTCACTTATTAAAATCAATTCACAATGATCTAAAAATATATGAAATATTCTGTATAGTATAAACTTTTCTCTATTAATAGATTTAACAACTGACAACACATTTCTGTGACTATGTATTACTGGTAATTATTATACTGTATCAAAAAGGAAGGAATTATTATCTCCACTTTATAGATGATAAATTGGGGTTCATTGATGCCATTAGCTCAACACATATGATTAGTAGATGGTTACAGACAGGATTTATACCTTCATCTTTCTAACTCATCCAAGAGATCTGCAGACCATCTAGGTAAACTTCATCAGGTTATTTAAACCATAGATAAGCACCAAAGTATTGATGCTTTCAAACTATGGTGCTGGAGAAGACTCCAGAGAGTCCCTTGAAGAGTAAGGAGATCAAACTAGTCAACCGCAAAGAAAATCAATCCTGAATATTCATTGGAAGGACAGATGCTGAAGCTGAAGCTCCAGTATTTTGGCCACCTGATGCAAAGAGCTAACTCACTGGGAAAATCCCTTATGCTGGAAAAGATTGAGGGCAGGAGGAGAAGGGAGTGGCAGAGGATGAGATGGTTGGATGGCATCACTGACCCAAAGAACACAAGTTTGAGCAAGTTCCAGGAGATAGTGAAGGACAGGGAAACCTGGTGTGCTGCATTCCATGGGGTCACAAAGAGTCAGACATGGCTGAGTGACTGAGCAACAACAAAGACAGCAATATCAAGGATATATTGGTCAGCACAATTTAAGCTTAAAAGAGTCATCTATGTCATTACTTTCAAACATTATTTCTTCCTTGAGGAAAATTTAAAAAGTACATAAGTTCTAGTATTCAAATCAATGAAAGTTATTCACTTTTATTATTGAAGTGTGATTCTTTTTAACTTACATATTTTTGACTCAATGTTTTTGTTGATATATTTGAGAAATGGAGGCAAAGCAGTTTCAATTTATGTGATCTTTAATACAAGAGTCCTGATTCTTACATAGCTTTCTTGAAAAATCATGACTTTGTGTGCCTATGGGTTCAGTCACTCAGTCATGTCCCACTCTGCAACCATATGGACTGTAGCCCACCAGGCTCTTCTGTCTATGGGATTGAAGGGCGGGAATATTGGAGTGGGTTGCCATTTCCTCCTTCAGGGGATCTTCCTCACCCAGGGATCGAACCCTCATCTCTGTTTCTCCTGTGTTGGTGGGTGTATATTTTGCCACTATATCACCTAGAAATCATGACTTTAGACAATAGGGGTATGTGACTTTCAGGAAGACTTCAGGGATACTCTGCATTATCTGTTGAGGTAATGGCTGGGTTAGGCTAATTGGATGATGATTGAATCCTGTATTCCAATGTTTACTCAGTTAAAATATTTTGGCTTTCTTCTTTGAAGACAGTCACCTTATTCAGTTGACAAGTGACAATATTAATAGAATATGCAGAATAACGTACTGTGCTTTTTTTAAACCTTGGTTGTTTTTAATTTAAAATGTCTTTCTTCATCCCCATGGTAGGCACACATCAATAGTGTGAAATTTCCATAGACTTTCTAAGAAAAGGATTCATTTGACCAGAGTTTTCCAATCTTTACTATGCATAAGTCAGTATTCCTTTGATGGTGTTTTCCAGTCTTTATTATGTATAAGAAGCAGCTAGCTTCCACAATTCCAATAGAGATAAAAACAAACTGTTGTGTTTAAAATGAAATACTGGTGACTGTATTCATGTAGTATTACTATTAAAATATACACATAATTCGACCTGGGTCCATATGATATAGCTAATTGAATTACAATTCAATGTTCTATTGCAATTCAGAAATGTGTGCATGTTTTTCAGTTTCTTTTACAGGGCCACTGATAGTTAACTATTAGAATTTCCTATTATGAAAAGTTTGAAATACTAAAATAATTTTGAGTCATATTTTGAAAATATGTATATGTTTAACTAATGAAAGAAAAAAAAGAAGTGAAGCTGCTCAGTCGTGTCTGACTCTTCGGGACTCCATGGATCGTAGCCTGCCAGGCTTCTTCATCCATGGAATTTTCCAGGCAAGAATACTGGAGTGGGTTGCCATTTCCTTCTCCAGGACTTCTTCCAGACTCAGGGATCAGATCCAGGTCTCAGGCACTGCGAGATGATAGGCAGACTCTATCATCTGAGCCATAGGGAAGTCCTTATCTAATGAAATACTTGTTGAATTGATGTTGATCCGTTCCTTGCTCTCTTATCTTCATAGAAAGTTATTCTGAATAGGATGATAGTACATAAAAATACTGTGGTAAATATCAAAGCTGCCTCAAAAATATAAGCTAAAATCTACATTTTATTTACCACATAGTTGCTTAATTATGACTTATATTGTTATAAATAGATTATTTGTAGGTTTCCCATTTTTATAACCTTAACAATAATTGAAAATGATTAAATATAATTATTATATTCATTATTGAGATGGGAAATGTGACATAGCTAAGTGAGGGAAAAATCACATTATAAAATATGCCTAGTATTGAGCATGAGAAATCCATGCCTACTCTTGGTCTATAATAAAAGCTTTATATAAACAGTCATTTAAAATTTTAATCCCTTTTGTTTTTAAGAAAATGATGCACCTCTTTTTGCTCAGGTCCAGTTTCTCCAGCTGTGTGATATGCTCCTATTCTTTCTTTCCTTTGTAGGAATTTTATTCCATTTGTAATTTACAGTCCATTGTATTTTCAATATTTCCCTCCTTCCAGCTGTTTTCATCAAAATACTAAAATGCTCTATCATCAAAGTAATGCTCCTTCAAGCCTACATCCTGGTAGACATCAGCCATCATCCTAGCTTTTGTCTTACATTAACATCAATTCCTCTAGAAAGATAATTATTACTTCATTATTCTTGCTGGATTTTTTAATATCTCATTCAATATTTTATTGACAACTCTGTGTGCTACTGTTACCTAATTAGTAGTTCTACTTTGGGAAAAATTTGAACCTAGCTCTATAGACTTGGGAATCATCGTAATGTAATTAATTCTTGGAACTTCATAAAGAAAAAATATCCCCCAGGGATTATGTATGGAGTGAAAATCCAGGGGAGAAAATACTGAATTCAAAGTGTCCCGGGGCTTAAGAAAACAAAGGGGGAGAACGTGAACAAGCATGACTGCCTAGAAAAGTTTCAGGAAAACAAGAATGGAGTGCTAGGAAGAATACTGAGAGATAAGTGTTACAGAGAAAAGAGTGATCAGACAGCTAAGAAAGCACGTGAGGGAATAAGATTCACCAAGAAGAATACTGAGAGATCAGTGTTACAGAGAAAAGAGTGATCAGACAGCTAAGAAAGCACATGAGGGAATAAGATTCACCAAGAAGAAAACTGAGAGATCAGTGTTACAGAGAAAAGAGTGATCAGACAGCTAAGAAAGCACGTGAGGGAATAAGATTCACCAAGAAGAATACTGAGAGATCAGTGTTACAGAGAAAAGAGTGATCAGACAGCTAAGAAAGCATGTGAGGGAATAAGATTCACCAATAAGAAGATCACAGTAAACCTCCACAGAGGCATCTCTAGAAGGAAAGAATCTGTGATGAAAATTTCTAGAATAATAGCTATGGCTTGTGAGCTTAAGGCAAAGATGTATTTTAAAACATTCTTTACATTACCTTAGCATTTGTTTTTGCTGTTCAGTTATCCAGTTGTGTCTAACTTTTTGAGACCCTATGGACTGCAGCACGCCAGGCCTCCCTGTCCCTCACCATCTCCCAGAATTTGCTCAAGTTCACATATACCTTCGTGAGTTTGAGTGAACTCTGGGAGTTGGTGATGGACAGGGAGGCCTGGCGTACTGCGATTCATGGGGTCACAAAGAGTCAGACATGACTGAGTGACTGACCTGAACTGAACTGAACACATACCTTCACATTATCTATCAGTGTGCTACTATTTTTTTTTTAACTTTTCCTTCTCTTTTTTTGTTTCTTAACTTTCTTCAGAAATTTTTGATATGTTGATGGCATGTTGATGGCACTATTTTGGAAAAATAATGCCAACTGAATTGAAGTTTTCTGGATTTATAGCAAATGGTATATTTTCTGTCTCTTTACATCAGTTCAGTTCAGTTGCTCAGTCATGTCCAATTCTTTGCAACCGGGTGGATCGCGGCACACCAGGCCTCCCTGTCTATCAACAACTCCCGGAGTTTACCAAAAATCACGTCCATTGAGTTGGTGATACTATCCAACCATCTCAACCTTCATCATCCCCTTTTCCTCCTGCCTTCAATCTTTCCCAGCATCAGGGTCTTTTCAAATGAGTCAGTACTTCACATCAGGTGGCCAAAATATTGGAGTTTCAGCTTCAACATCAGTCCTCCCAATGAACACCCAGGACTGATCTCCTTTAGGATAGACTAGTTGGATCTCCTGGCAGTCCAAGGGACTCTCAAGAGTCTTCTCCAACACCACAGTTCAAAAGCATCAATTCTTCAGCAGTCAGCTTCTTTGTAGTCCAACTCTCACATCCATACATGACCACTGGAAAAACCATAGCCTTGACTAGACAGACCTTTGTTGACAAAGTAGTGTCTCAGCTTTATAATATGCTATCTAGGTTGGTCATAACTTTCCTTCCAAGGAGTAAGTGTCTTTTAATTTCATGGCTGCAGTCACCATCTGTAGTGATTTTGGAGCCCAGAAAATAAAGTCCGCCACTGCTACCACTGTTTCCCCGTCTATTTGCCATGAAGTGATGGGACTGGATGCCATGATCTTAGTTTTCTGAATGTTGAGCTTTAATGTCTCTTTCCATAGATCACTAAAATTTTATACTTTTTAATTATCAAATACTGTTTAATTAAAGATTTCCTAGGCTTCAGATTAATTATACTTATTTCCAAAATTCAAGGAAAATAATTTATACTCAGATAATTTATGTATATAACTTATGTGTGTTCCTACATGAACATACTTCACATTTATAAGCTTTGTTTCAAAGGAGGAATATTTGAGTTAATAAGCAGCAAAAACATATAGAATTAAAATCTATTTAAAGTCTGCAGACATAAGTCTAAATAATCAATACATATGGTCTCTCCATTGAATCACTGAGTCAACAAAGAAACAAAATGCATATTGCATATTAACTATTCTAGCATTGAAGTTTGAACTGTGATTATTGGATTTCAATTATTAAATTTTAGAAGCCAAATGTAATGTAGTTTTTCTGAATTTACTTCATAAACCAAAAAATAAAATTTAATATAGAAGAGTGAAAAAGCTTAAAGAAACCATTTTAAAATATTTTCTCTGTTTATTTATTTAATAAATTACTAATATCTCTTAGAGCCATATAATAAAATGAAGCCTGCTTATTTTAGTAACTAATACATTGCTTTAGCATCAGCAGACAAATCTCAGGTAAGCCATTTCTATTAGTAAAATATCCCTGAGCTCACATATGGACACACAAAAATATCCATTGCAAATATACTTTGAGTTTTTTAGACTATACATTTCTATGAAAATAATATAAGAATAGTAAAATGTTTAAAATGGTTTGAGTTCTCACCCACTATCTAAATAGTTCATGTAGTATTATTGACATACATAAACAAATTATATTTGAAAATATATTATGTAATAAATGATCTGTTTATATATTATGTTTTTTCATTAAACACATGAGAAATAACAGAAATGAAGTAATTAACACTCCATTTTTGCTTTTAAAATTTGACTCACTGTTGGAAGTTTTAAAAAGAACAAGTTGTCCACAGTATTAAAGAATGATGGTAGGAATATTTTCAAAATCAGTATCTCTTCTTTGTGGGTTGCAAAGATGGCCAGATTCTTCCCTTCCTGTGTCCATATCCTTCTCTGTAAAATTTTGCCTTTCATTATGACTTTAGAACAAATCGTATGATTTGCTTTGTTCAATGAGACATTAATGGAAATGACAAAGATGAATTTCCACAATGGGATTTGTTCTTTTTTGCTATTTTTGATTCTTGCCAATACCATCAATATTCTCAGGCTGATCTGTTAAAGGATGAGGACAAATGGCCCATATACTCAGTTAAAAATAGGGCTGCTCTGCTAAGGGCAGTGACCCACAAATAAGTAAAGCCACCCAAGCCAGACTGAATAGCAATGTAAATAATTAAAAAGTGTAAAAGTATAATTTGTTATTCAGTATAAGCTTACTGTTACAGAAACTGGTTCTAGGAGTAGTGCACTGTTGTTAAAAAAAAAATCTCTTAGAATTATTAGCTTTGGAATCAGGTTTTGTGTTTGGGAAAAAAAAAAAAAAAGGAAGCCATGGGAAAAAATCAAAGGAATTGTTAGCAAAGACTTGAAAATGCAAAAATAAATTAAAACAAAACACAAATAATGACCCACATCATATAGTTTAGCAGCAAATGGGAAAAGTATGTCCCGTTGTATATTTGAAGATAGGAAATGTGAGTATAATATACTAGTAGACCTTGGTAAGATGATTTCTTGGAATGTGATAAAAGCATCAATCGGTTGCTATAAGCTATGCATGAAAATGTACAGAGAGAAAAATGAGCTATTAGAGTGAGGCTGAAAACATAAACCCTTTCTCAATTCCCATTTTTCAAGGCAGAAAGTACAAATGGCATCAGGTTAAAGATGAAACCAAGTGTGGCTGTAATATACTTTTTAAGATCCCTAAAAAATTTAAAACATTGACTGGCACAGTCTCTCAGAGCAGAAAACTTTTTAAAAGTCTAAGGTTTCTATTTACAGCAGTCTGGTCACCAAAGATTACAGAGGCCTCTTATCTTACAAAGAACATGAATATGGCTTTTAGGTCATGGAATAGACTCACGTTGGAAATTTGCAAAATTTTTAAGGGAGCTGTCCTGTCATCTTAGATTGAAAGGGAATAAGACAGTTGGACATTAAAACAGGCCTCTCTGGTCTTAACTTTATATCTTGTATAGTCATGATTAGAAGTCTCTTCAGCTGCATATGTGGGTCATTTCTCAATAAAAATTGTCCTCTCTAAGGGCAGAGGCATGGACCAAAGAGAACAATGGTGTTGAGCTATAGTCCTCAAATCTTTATTCTCATAAGACTTTTTCAGTCCTCAAAGAACTTCTCAGTATGTGTTTATATCACATGCTATTTAGTAATTGAATATTGAAAGAATGGATCTTAAAATCAATTCATCTGAAACATTAATAAGCAATGTGCTAATTGATTAAAAATGACTTTATTTTCCTAAATAAAATAATTGTAGTGCAAAAATGGCCTTGGTTACATATTTTACAAATCTTTTATATTTGGCTATATAGAATACAACTGGTTCTCATATACACTTTTGCTTTCAAACTCTTGTGATTTGTTGTCATAGTTGAAGTAAAACTCAGCCACATATTAATATATAGTAGAAAAACAGAAGTGTATTTTAACAATTTTTTCAGATAATTGTGCATATTCTTCTTTGATAATGCCTCAAAAGATGATAGACTATGGATTCTACAAAGTTAAAATTGATTCAATTATCTTACAATTTGAATAGATATTTATTCATTCATGATTTTGTAATATTAAATATCATACACTGATCACTTGGAGAACAGTGGTCATTAAGTAATGCATATTTTAAAATGTTGATGTTTCCTTATATAGTATAAAATAACATTTGCTAATATCACTACTGATATAATAAAAAAAGCTTTATATATTGAGATACTCTCAAGCTTGTGCTATACATACAAGTTTTTTCAAATTCTCACAGGTGCTTGAATGCTCAAATTTTGTCACTGGTCACAAGGACAGTCATTTGTCTTCCTTAAATATATAGGCTTGTTTCATCCATTTTTCATAAAATATCCACAAACTAAAGCAGTCTGAATTACTATATTTCTGTCAGTTATTGTATCAAATAAAAATTAGATTACATGAAAAAAATGCCTAGTTCAACTTGCCACACAGTTACATGTATGTGCTTTTCCTTCATACAAGTGTCCCACCTGAACAGGTATTACATAACTTTATGTGCAATTCCCACATCATCACACATTATGTTAAAAGATTAGGTACCTTCTTGCCATGTATATTGTCACCCTGCTTATTTAACTTCTATGCAGAGTACATCATGAGAAACGCTGGGCTGGAAGAAGCACAAGCTGGAATCAAGATTGCTGGGAGAAATATCAATAACCTCAGATATGTAGATGACACCACCCTTATGGCAGAAAGTGAAGAAGAACTAAAGAGCCTCTTGTTGAAAGTGAAAGAGGAGAGTGAAAAAGTTGGCTAAAGCTCAACATTCAGAACACTAAGATCATGGCATCCAGTCCCATCACATCATGGCAAATAGCCACAGTAGAAATAGTGGCTGACTTTATTTTTTTGGGCTCCAAAATCACTGCAGATGGTGATTACAGCCATGAAATTAAAAGACGCTTACTCCTTGAAAGGAAAGTTATGACCGACCTAGACAGCATATTAAAAAGCATATTTGTCACAAAGGTCTGTCTAGTCAAGGCTATGGTTTTTCCAGTAGTCATGTATGGATGTAAGAACTGGACTATAAAGAAAGCTGACTGCTGAAGAATTGATGCTTTTGAACTGTGTTGGAGAAGACTCTTGAGAGTCCCTTGGACTGCAAGGAAATCCAACCAATCCATCCTAAAGGAGATCAGTCCTGGGTGTTCATTGGAGGACTGATGTTGAAGCTGAAACTCCAATACTTTGGCCACCTGATGCGAAGAGCTGACTCATTTGAAAAGACTCAGATGCTGGGAAAAACTGAGGGCAGGAGGAGAAGGGGACAAGAGAGGATGAGATGACTGATTAGCATCACTGACTCAATGGACATGAGTTTGGATGAACTCCAGGATTTGGTGATGGACAGAAAGGCCTGGTGTGCTGCAGTTCATGGGGTCGCAAAGAGTTGGACATGGCAGAGTGACTGAACTGAATTGCCATGTATCAGTGAGTGGGATCTTATTCTATCCGAACTTGAACCTATGTCTTGCTTTGTTCAAGGAGATCCCAGTAAATAGGATGTAAGCAAAGGCCTGTTTTCTTTCCACGTCTGTTAAGAATTTTGTGAATAACGAGTGTCATGCAAAATGCACAGAAATCATTTTATCCTGTCATTTTTCAACTTGGTCCCACCAGTATTTCTAATCTATTTTCTTTTACACACTATTATTTTTTGTTTGTTACCAAAGAATAAAATAAGTTCTTAAAATTATAAACACATATAATATTGAATCATACATATGGCTCATTTATATTCATTTCATGTTTAGAAAAACCTTTCTATTTGTCTTTATAGGATGGAAAGTTGTTGAGATAAATAAAACACAAACTAATAAGTCAATATGCCACAAATATTCTAGAGCTAGTGCTAGTGCTTAGTCACTCCAGTCATGTCCAACTCCGTGACTCCTGTTGGACTGTAGCCCTCCGGACTCCTCTGTCCATGGAATTCTCCAGGCAAGTATACTGAAGTGGGTTGCCATTTCCTCCTCCAGGAGATCTTCCTGACCCAGAGATAGAGTCCAAGTCTCCTTCATTGCAGGCAGATTCTTTACTGTCTGAACCACCAGGAAAGCCCTACTTAAATCTAACTAAATATTTATTGGTATAAATATTCAGTACTAATATGAAAATGATGTGAATCAATAACAATATAAGATACATTTGTTTACTTTTCTGGCCTTTCTGATAAAGATAAACTTACTTATAGAAAATCAATCTGTTATTGGATAAATTGTCTTCTGTCATTACAGTCTATTATTTTTTCTACTTTATAGTTAGTCATAGAACCACAGTCATTCTTAGCTTGTATTTTTTCATTTTACAAAATAGGGAAAATGGGACTTTTAGACAAAACTACTCTAAAGGGTTTGGATGTTTTCCTGATGCACCTCCTGGTTAAGTGAACTCATCTTGACATTTCATAGAGTGAAACTCTTTACTCTGCCTTCATTCTTCCCATCCCCACCTCAACTTCATCCTTTCTTCAACTTCTTCACTTTCTTCTCCCTCCTTCTATTTCTTCTCTTCCCTTATTCTCTCCCCTGTATTTCTGCTTCTCTCCCTCTTTTTTTTTTCCCTCTCTGAGAGATGAATAATTGGATACATAGATGAATATTAAGTAACTATCAGTTTTTCCTAGAAAGATTGTACTCTTCATGGGAAAAATGAAATAATTTCTATCAGAACTAGACCACTTACTTATAAAACTAAAACCACTTCTGAGCTTGTGTTCTATTTGCTCATTTTTTTCTTTTTCCTTATCTTTTTTATATTCTTAGAGTACCTGCATACACTCAGTAGGTAAATTGATTTTCATTTGGAAAATTGAATTTTAAAAACTTTAAGACACTGCTTCTTTCCATGAAGTCCTCCAATGATTATAGGTAGCATTCTTTTGTGTAAACTGATGATATGTCTGCTTTACAAGGCTATAATGTACCCTATTTATTACATCATAAATATATATAATCAAATACAAAAAACATATAGAAAATAATGGTTCAGGGCATCTGCCTGCAATGAAGGAGACTTGGGTTCGATCCCTGGGTCGGGAAGATCCCCTGGAGAAGGAAATGGCAACCCACTCCAGTATTCTTGCCAGTATTAAAATTGTTTTTTTTTTTTTTTTTTTTCTCTCTTTTTCTCTCTTTCTTTTCCTTCTTTTCTTTAACATTGCATTTTTGAAATTCCAAACTGTACTCTAGATTTTTAATTTTTGCTTTTAGGTATTTGTTACCAATTTTGTACCTTTAAGAATCCAATCTTCAATACCCATTTTTTACTTGGGAGCGAGATTACTGGCTTGACTGCTCTCTCCCCTTTGGACTCTCCTTTTTCTCCACCAGGTCGCCTGTGTCTCCTCCCTAACCCCTCTCTAGTCTACCCAACTCTGTGAATTTCTGTGGAGAACAGACAGTGGAGAACACTTAGGGAACTGATTACTGGCTGGATCTGTCTCCCTGCTTTTATTCCCCTCTTTTATCCTCCTGGCCACCTCAATCTCCTTCCTCCCTCTTCTCTTCTCTGTATAACTCTGTGAACATCTCTAAGTGGTCCAGTTGTGGAGTGCACTTAAGGAAGTGATTACTGGTAAGCCCGCTCTCCCCTCTATTGATTCCAACTCATCTAATTCGGGTCACCTCTAACTCCGACCTCCCTCTTCTTTTCTCCATGTAATGCTGTGAACCTCTCTGGGTGACCCTTATGGTGGAGAAACTTTTCATCTTTAACCTAGATGTTTTATCAATGGTGCTGTATAGAAGGAGAAGTTTTGAGACTACTGCAAAAATAAGACCGATAACTGGAAGCAGGAGGCTTAAGTCCAAACCCTGACTCCAGGGAACTCCTGAATCCAGGGAACATTAATTGACAGGAGCTCATCAAAACCTCCATACCTACACTGAAACCAAGCACCACACAAGGGCCCACAAGTTCCAGGGCAAGACAAAACAAGAAAATTCTCCAGCAACACAGGAACACAGCCCTGAGCTCCAAAATACAGGCTGCCCAAAGTAACTACAAAACCATAGACATCTTATAACTCATTACTGGACACTTCATTGCACTCCAGAGAGAAGAAATCCAGCTCCATCTACCAAAACACCAACACAAGCTTCCCTAACCAAGAAACCTTGACAAGCCACCTGTACAAACCCACACACAGTGAGGAAACTCCACAATAAAGAGAACTCCACAAACTGCCAGAATACAGAAAGGACACCCCAAACTCAGCAATATAAACAAGATGAAGAGACAGAGGAATACCCAGCAGGTAAAGGAACAGGATAAATGTCCACCAAACCAAACAAAAGAGGAAGAGAAAGGGAATCTACCTGATAAAGAATTCCGAATAATGATAGTGAAATTGATCCAAAATCTTGAAATCAAAATGGAATCACAGATAAATAGCCTAGAGACAAGGATTGAGAAGATGCAAGAAAGGTTTAACAAGGACCTAGAAGAAATAATAGAGAGTCAATATAGAATGAATAATGCAATAAATGAGATCAAAAACACTCTGGAGGCAACAAATAGTAGAATAACAGAGGCAGAAGATAGGATTAGTGAATTAGAGGATAGAATGATAGAAATAAATGAATCAGAGAGGAAAAAAGAAAAACGAATTAAAAGAAATGAGGACAATTTCAGAGACCTCCAGGACAATATTAAACGCTACAACATTCGAATCATAGGGGTCCCAGAAGAAGACGACAAAAAGGAAGACCATGAGAAAATACTTGAGGAAATAATAGTTGAAAACTTCCCTAAAATGGGGAAGGAAATAATCACTCAAGTCCAAGAAACCCAGAGAGTCCCAAACAGGATAAACCCAAGGCGAAACACTCCAAGACACATATTAATCAAATTAACAAAGATCAAACACAAAGAACAAATATTAAAAGCAGCAAGGGAAAAACAACAAATAACACACAAGGTGATTCCCATAAGGATAGCAGCTGATCTTTCAATAGAAACTCTCCAAGCCAGGAGGGAATGGCAAGACATACTTAAAGTGATGAAAGAAAATAACCTACAGCCCAGATTATTGTACCCAGCAAGGATCTCATTCAAATATGAAGGAGAAATCAAAAGCTTCTCAGACAAGCAAAAGCTGAGAGAATTCAGCACCACCAAACCAGCTCTCCAACAAATACTAAAGGATATTCTCTAGACAGGAAACACAAAAAGGGTGTATAAATTCGAGCCTAAAACAATAAAGTAAATGGCAATGGGATCATATTTATCAATAATTACCTTAAATGTAAATGAGTTGAATGCCCCAACCAAAAGACAAAGACTGGCTGAATGGATAAAAAACAAGACCCCTACATATGTTGTCTACAAGAGACCCACTTCAAAACAGGGGACACACACAGACTGAAAGTGAAGGGATAGAAAAAGATTTTCCATGCAAATAGAGACCAAAAGAAAGCAGGAGTAGCAATACTCATATCAGATAAAATAGACTTTAAAACAAAGGCTGTGAAAAGAGACAAAGGAGGTCACTACATAATGATTAAAGGATCAATCCAAGAAGAAGATATAACAATTATAAATATATATGCACCCAACATGGGAGCACCGCAGTATGTAAGACAAATGCTAACAAGTATGAAAGGAGAAATTAACAATAACACAATAATAGTGGGAGACTTTAATACCCCACTCACACCTATGGATAGATCAACTAAACAGAAAATTAACATGGAAACACAAATGTTAAACGATACAATAGACCAGTTAGACCTAATTGATATCTGTAGGACATTTCATCCCAAAACAATGAATTTCACCTTTTTCTCAAGTGCACACGGAACTTTCTCCAGGATAGATCACATCCTGGGCCATAAATCTAGCCTTGGTAAATTCAAAAAAATAGAAATCATTCCAAGCATCTTTTCTGACCACAATGCAGTAAGATTAGATCTCAATTACAGGAGAAAAACTATTAAAAACTCCAACATATGGAAGCTGAACAACACGCTGCTGAATAACCAACAAATCACAGAAGAAATCCAAAAAGAAATCAAGATTTGCATAGAAATGAATGAAAATGAAAATACAACAACCCAAAACCTGTGGGACACTGTAAAAGCAGTCCTAAGGGGAACATTCATAACAATACAGGCATACCTCAAGAAACAAGAAAAAAGTCAAATAAATAACCTAACATTACACCTAAAGCAACTAGACAAGGAAGAAATGAAGAACCCCAGGGATAGTAGAAGGAAAGAAATCTTAAAAATTAGGGCAAATAAATGCAAAAGAAACAAAGGAGACCATAGCAAAAATCAACAAAGCCAAAAGCTGGTTCTTTGAAAGGTTAAACAAAATTGACAAACCATTAACCAGACTCATCAAGAAACAAAGGGAGAAAAATCAAATCAATAAAATTAGAAATGAAAATGGAGAGATCACAATAGACAACACAGAAATACAAAGGATCATAAGAGACTACTATCAACAATTATATACCAATAAAATGGACAACGTGGAAGAAATGGACAAATTCTTAGAAAAGTACAACTTTCCAAAACTGAACCAAGAAGAAATAGAAAATCTTAACAGACCTATCACAAGCACGGAAATTGAAACTGTAATCAGAAATCTTCCAGCAAACAAAAGCCCTGGTCCAGACGGCTTCACAGCTGAATTGTACCAAAAATTTAGAGAAGAGCTAACACCTATCCTACTCAAACTCTTCCAGAAAATTGCAGAGGAAGGTAAACTTCCAAACTCATTCTATGAGGCCACCATCACCCTAATACCAAAACCTGACAAAGATGCCACAAAAAAAGAAAACTGCAGGCCAATATCACTGATGAACATAGATGCAAAAATCCTTAACAAAATTCTAGCAATCAGAATCCAACAACACATTAAAAAGATCATACACCATGACCGAGTGGGCTTTATCCCAGGGATGCAAGGATTCTTCAATATCCGCAAATCAATCAATGTAATACACCACATTAACAAATTGAAAAATAAAAACCATATGATTATCTCAATAGATGCAGAGAAAGCCTTTGACAAAATTCAACATCCATTTATGATAAAAACTCTCCAGAAAGCAGAAAGCAAGAATAGAAAGAACATACCTCAACATAATAAAAGCTATATATGACAAACCCACAGCAAACATTATCCTCAATGGTGAAATATTGAAAGCATTTCCTCTAAAATCAGGAACAAGACAAGGGTGCCTACTTTCACCATTACTATTCAACATAGTTTTGGAAGTTTTGGCCACAGCAATCAGAGCAGAAAAAGAAATAAAAGGAATCTAAATTAGAAAAGAAGTAAAACTCTCACTGTTTGGAGATGACATGATCTTCTACATAGAAAACCCTAAAGACTCCACCAGAAAATTACTAGAACTAATCAATGAATATAGTAAAGTTGCACGACTGAGCGACTTCACTTTCACTTTTCGCTTTCATGCGTTGGAGTAGGAAATGGAAACCCACTCCAGTGTTCTTACCTGAAGAATCCCAGGGATGGTGGAGCCTGGCAGGCTGCTGTCTATGGGGTCACACAGAGTCGGACACAACTGAAGTGACTTAGCAGCAGCAGCAGCAGGATATAAAATCAACACACAGAAATCCCTTGCATGCCTATACACTAATAATGAGAAAATAGAAAGAGAAATTAAGGAAGCAATTCCATTTACCATTGCAATGAAAAGAATAAAATACTTAGGAATATATCTACCTAAAGAAACTAAAGACCTACATATAGAAAACTGTAAAACCCCGGTGAAAGAAATCAAAGAGGACACAAATAGATGGAGAAATATACCATGTTCATGGATTGGAAGAATCAATATAGTGAAAACGAGTATACTACCCAAAGCAATTTATAGATTCAGTGTAATCCCTATCAAGCTACCAACGGTATTCTTCACAGAGCTAGAACAAATAATTTCACAGTTTGTATGGAAATACAAAAAACCTCGAATAACCAAAGCTATCTTGAGAAAGAATGGAACTGGAGGAATCAACCTGCCTGACTTCAGGCTCTGCTACAAAGCCACAGTCATCAAGACAGTATGGTACTGGCACAAAGACAAAAATATAGATCAGTGGAACAAAATAGAAAGCCTAGAGATAAATCCACGCACATATGGACACCTTATCTTTGACAAAGGAGGCAAGAATATACAATGGATTAAAGACAATCTCTTTAACAAGTGGTGCTGGGAAAACTGGTCAATCACTTGTAAAAAATGAAACTAGAACACTTTCTAACACCGTATACAAAAATAAATTCAAAGTGGATTAAAGATATAAATCTAAAACCAGAAACTATAAAACTCCTAGAGGAGAACATAGGCAAAATACTCTCCGACATACATCACAGCAGGATCCTCTATGACCCACCTCCCAGAATATTGGAAATAAAAGTAAAAATAAACAAATGGGACCTAATTAAACTTAAAAGCTTCAGCACAACAAAGGAAACTATAAGCAAGGTAAAAAGACAGCCTTCAGAATGGGAGAAAATAATAGCAAATGAAGCAACTGACAAACAACTAATCTCAAAAATATACAAGCAACTCCTAGGGCTCAATTCCCAAAAAATAAATGACCCAATCAAAAAATGGGCCAAAGAACTAAATAGACATTTCTCCAAAGAAGACATACAGATGGCTAACAAACACATGAAAAGATGCTCAACATCACTCATTATCAGAGAAATGCAAATCAAAACCACTATGAGGTACCATTTCAAGCCAGTCAGAATGGCCGCAATCCAAAAGTTTACAAGCAATAAATGCTGGAGAGGGTGTGGAGAAAAGGAACCCTCTTACACTGTTGGTGGGAATGCAAACTAGTACAGCCACTATGGAGAACAGTGTGGAGATTCCTTAAAAAACTGGAAATAGAACTGCTTTATGATCCAGCAATCCCCCTGCTGGGCATACACACTGAGGAAACCAGAATCGAAAGTGACACATGTACCCCAATGTTCATCGCAGCACTGTTTATAATAGCCAGGACATGGAAGCAACCTAGATGTCCATCAGCAGATGAATGGATAAGAAAGCTCTGGTACATATACACAATGGAGTATTACTCAGCCATTAAAAAGAATATATTTGAATCAGTTCTAATGAGGTGGATAAAACTGGGGCCTATTATACAGAGTGAAGTAAGCCAGAAAGAAAAACACGAATACAGTACACTAACACATATATATGGAATTTAGAAAGATGGTAACAATAACCCTGTATACGAGACAGCAAAAGGGACACTGATGTAAAGAACAGTCTTTTGGACTCTGTGGGAGAGGGAGAAGGTGGGATGATTTGGGAGAATGGCATTGAAACATGTATAATATCATATATGAAACGAGTTGCCAGTCTGGGTTTGATGCATGATATTGGATGCTTGGGGCTGGTGCACTGGGACGACCCAGAGGGAGGGTATGGGGAGGGAGGAGGGAGGAGGGTTCAAGATGAGGAACACATGTATACCTGTGGCAGATTCATTTTGATATATGGCAAAACCAATACAATATCGTAAAGTTAAAAATAAAATTAAAAAAAAAAAGAAAATAATGGTTGGCATACAAAATGTGCTTATACTGTTCAAAATTATGTTTAGGTCTAAGAAACAGATATCCCCAAACTGTCTATAAGACAAAACTTAACTCTCATGTAAATGTAAATAGAGACAGGTTATCCACAGATGGTGTAGCAACTTTGCAGCTAAAAGCCTTCACAGATGAAAACATCTTTCTAGTTTATGGTCTATCATCCCTAGGGTGTGATTCTTGTCTTCATGATCCAAGATAGTAACTAGATGTCAAGCCATTACACTAATGTTGCAGGAGCATGATGAATGGAGAAAAAATAACAAAGCGTGTATCCTTTCTAACAGAGGCCCAAAGGCTAGGCACCATCCTTCTCTTTTCTTTCCCGGTCGAAAACTAGTTACATGGCCACATCTGGCTTCACAAAAAACTGAAAACATGTTTTTATTCTGGAAAACTAAATGTAGAGATAAAATATGAAGGTTTTATTGCACATTTATGTGAGAATAGAAGTAAGATCAGAGAAAATGGTACTGAGTGATATGCAGTTGGTTGAGTACCAGGATGCAGAACCTTGGATATGGAGGACTGACTATAAAGTTAATGCAAAATTTTGACTATGGAAAGCAGAGAGATGCCCCTATATGCAGTGTTGTTCAAAGGTCAATTGAATGGATAGATAGCTAGTGATAACTTTCTATTAAGAGATATGCTGTCCATTAATTCAATTCTTTGGATACTTGCTATATGCTGGGCCCTGAGTCAAGCACTCCACAGACAGGCATCATAACACGAGCAGATGAAAACAACAAGCCAAAGAAAAGTGGAAAACTTGGAAATCTGATGCAGGCAGATGGCTAGTCTGTCTGGATATTAAATCAGTTTTCTTTACTCTTTCAGTATATCTACTTACAAAACTGAGAGAATAACATTTATTTTGGAATATGTTGTTAATCCCAACACCAACACCACAAAACAAAATCACATGTTCTTCAAGACTTCAGAATGCTCTTTTCAACTTTACACCTTTTTTACATGATACATCTTGACTGAGACTCAATTAAGAATAGACCAGGACTTCCCTAATAGTCGAGTGGTTGAGAGTCAACCTGCTTGCCAATGCAGGGGACATGGGTTCAATCCCTGTTCCAGGAAGATTCTACATGCCACAGGGTAACAATGCCCATGCACTGCAGCTTTTGAGCCTGTGCTCTAGAGCCTGTGTTCAGCAACAAGAAAAGCTGCTGCAGTGAGAAGCCTGTACACCACAGCTAGAGAGTGGCCAGCACTTGCTGCAACTGGAGAAAGCCCACATGCAGCAACAACGACCTAGTATATGTGAGTGTGCAGGCTCAGTCCTGTCCAATCTGTGTAACCCACGGACTGCAGCCCACCAGGCTCCTCTGTCCATGGAATTCTCCAGGCAAGAACACTGGAGTGGGTTGCCATTTCCTTCTCTAGGGGAATCTTCCCAACCCAGAGATCAAACCCACATCTTTCGTCTCCTACATTGGCAGGCAAATTCTTTACTATAAGTGCCACTTGAGAAGCCCAACAAAGACCTGGTGCAACCATAAATAAATAAATTAAAATAACTAAGCAATAAAAGGAATAGACCAACATCTCACCAATCTTCACATAAAATATCTTTAGAACCTCTGAAACTACTAAGTTACCTCTTATTTAGCCCCAAATCTTTCTGTTATTCAATATCCCATCTTCTTTTAACTACTTTCAACTCACCCTCCAAGGAAAGCATTTTTTTAAAAATAAAATTCTTAACTATCACTCATTTGCACATCATTCTATGATGCTTATTTTATGTCTATAAACTAAACATGAATTTTTGGATCAATGTAACACAAATATTTCCATAGAGATTACTCTTTTTTTGAAGTAGGTATGTTTCATGCTAAGTTATCCATATCGGAATCTATCGAATTTTGTGGTTTTTGCAACATCTATACAAAGCTCTTATTAAAATGGGCAAGTCAGTAGGTTGTATTTGTAACATCAAAACAATCAGTCTCTAAAGTTAATTGGACTGTTCAAAGTCATAGAATCTTTGAATGAGCAATGAAGAGTACCCAATTAATATTGATAGCCAGATAATAAGGTAATAAAGTCTGAAGGAGACTAATAAAACCTCAATGCAAATATACCTCCACAATTATCTCAGTGTAATATACCAATTACAGTACCTACCATTTATCATGATCAAGACTGACTACTTTTCCATTTGCCTTTTATATATACCTGAACCTCTTTTACTACTGATGGAAATACCTTCAATACATGCAGTTGTAGTGGGGGAGTGATCTTCTGCAAAATTAATTCGTTAGAAGTAATCTACTGACTGCCAATGTATCCCTTCCATACTCAGACACTCTAGTTATTTCAGGTGTTCAAACTAATAGTCCTCCCAGTAATAATAGGGATCACTCAAACCTCCTGAGGACCACTTGCATCTCATGGTTTATGGCAGACAGATGAAAGAATTTTCCATGATACATCTCTGAAACAGGTACAGAGAAACAGGATACTGGTGGCTATCTTGTGCAGATAGAAGAATAAAGAGAAAATAAATTTATCATTGCATATAGATATGAAGATTTAGAAAAGTCATTTGGAAAATGAAGAAGAATTAATATTCATCTAAATAGCTAGCAAACTGAGATAGCAAATTCATGGGAATTTTTAAAAGTCTGGTTTTATTTACTTAGCATTTTTCATATTTCTTCTCATTTTTTCTTTCTCACTGAGTCCTGCAGTTATTGAAAATCACCTTCAAGACTGTATCTGTCCTACCTTTTACAGCATATGTTACTTCTGAATAGGTATACTGAAACAAATTGTTACTAAGCAATTGAGAAACTACACCTGGAATAAGAGGCAATCACACAGCAGAAATATTGGCAAATGGAATTGTTTACCATTGTATGTAATGGGACAGCTCGCAATGATTTGGTTTTGTGTTTCCTGCCTACCAAGAAGCTAAATTTAGATGCTATTTTTTCTTGGCAAGTAGCTCACTTTCAATCTCCTGCAGGTTAAACATTCTTTTGAGGTTTCTTTGTAGTAGGTTGTTGATTTTATGTAAAAGACAGCCAAATATATATATATACACACACACACACATTTACTAGTCACATCACAGTACAGCTTATTTATATTAATAAGAACATATTAAACTAAGAAAGATTCCTATGCCTATATGTTTGCAGTGGTCTTACAATCATAGTTAATACAGTCTCCATAATTTTGCCTTTTCTAGAATGTCATATAGCTGGAATCATATGGTATATATAGACTTTCAGATTGGCTTAATTCACTTATTAATATAATTCTAAATTTCTTTCAGGTCTTTTTACGAATTCATAGCTTATTTATTTTTTTTTTTTTTTAGTACTGAATAATATTGTGCTGCCTGGAAATACTATAGTTTGTGTATCCTTTCACCTACAGAATATACTGGTTGCTTCCAAGTTTGGGCAGTTATGAATTCAGTTAATATAAATGTCTCTGTGCAGATTTCTGAGAGGACATAAGTTATCTTTTTTATTTTTGGCCACACCACACAGCACATGGCATCTTAGCTCCCCTAACTAGAAATACCCACACCCTGTACATTGGAAACCTGGAGTCTTAACCCCTGGACTGCCAGGGAAGTCCCTAGTTTAGGGTTTTTTTTGTTTTTTTTTGTGTTTTTGTTTTTGTTTTTTTGAGCAAATACCAAAGAACTTCCCTGCTGTCTCATATGACACGAGTCTTTTAGTTTTGTAAGAAACTTCCAAACTGCTTTCCAAAGCAGCTGAACCATTTCTCATTCTCAGCAGCAGTGATGAGAGTTCTTTTTGCTCCACCTCCATGCCTCTCGTATCTTTGTGGACTCTCCTGCCTACAAAATTAAAATTGCTTTTCTCCCATAAATCTGTCTTATGTCAATTTAGTTATTAGGGCACCTAAAAAACCTAAAAGGGAAAAATGTTTTCCTCCCCTACAGAGTTGCAGAATGAGGATTAAAACTCAGAAACCAGAATACAGTCTTCTATATTGGCTCAGACAGTAAAGAATCTGCCTGCAATGAAGAGAGCTGGGTTTGATCCCTGAGTCAGGAAGATCCTCTGGAGAAGGGAATGGTAACCCACTCCAGTATTCTTGCCTGCGGAATTCCATGGACAAAGGGGCCTGGTGGGCTACAGTCCGTGGGGTTGCAAAGGGTCAGACATGACTTCACCACTAATACTTTAAATAATATACAGCCCTGCTCTCTTGTAAAGGAAATTGTTTCCCCGACTAGACTATGCAATCTGTAAATTCTCTGAGACTTTTCAATCACAAATCATTTCTCACTGATATATGTATGTCCAGAGCCAGTACATCACCTTTTATATGATAAGCTTTCAAAAAGACTAAAGAATTAGAGATGCATCAGAAATAACTGCACAAATATTTATAGAGCTATCCAGATATGTAACCTGCATGGAAGGTTAATGCTCATACTGAAAAACAGATAGAGTAGGTAGAATTTGGAACAATGAATAGAGAGAAGATAAAAACTCAAAGTCAAATATTTTCTCTATGTACACACTTTTATCTGACATCTAATATGTGACCAAATACTCAAATTGCCTCCTACATGTCAATTTTCTTTCATGCCTGAAATTGACTTAGATTTAAAGAGTTTCCCTGGTGGCTCAGTGACAAAGAATTTGCCTGCCAATACAAAAGACACAACTTAGGTCTCTGGGTCAGGAAGATTGCCCAGAGTAGGAAATGGCAACCCAATCTAGAACCTGTGCATGGGAAATGCCATGGACAGAGGAAATTGCCCATGAGTCACAATGAGTCAGACATGACTGAGCATTCACTACTACTATTTGTACTACCACCATCCCTACTTCATTGATTTACTAGGCATTTCCCATTTGGGAACATTAAAATAGCGACAAAATAAGCCTCATCATCTTAATCCCAAAACAGTCTTTTACCTCTATTTTTCCTCAGTTAAATAGGACAGTTATCAACATCTTAAGCCTCCCTCTCATGTGCCTTGCATCCATTCATCATATTAGCAGCACAGTATCATAGATTGTACACATATACTTTAGGCCAAGTGTAGATAATGATTATTCTTCTAATCACAACCAAGATGGTGCAGAGTCCTCTCAAGCACTGTATTTGAATATACAACTAAAACTGTAAGTAGGAATATGTGTTAAGTACATAGTATACTTTTTTAAAATCTCAAAAAATAGGAAATTTAATCTTTAATTCAATGTAAAAATCAATGTCAGTTATACCCTTTAATTATAATTTCCTTAAAATTGATTTTATCTTTTTAATATCTAAGAGAGAACAAACAGTGACCAGCTGGAGAGCTTGAATCTTAATTATACCAGTTGCTCATCATAACAAAAAAAAACTTCTGTTATTAAATCTCTAGAAAGGGAATATTTTCTATCCAGTAAATATTTGACATAAATCCTTCTCTCTCCAAATGTTACAATGATCTCTTAATCTTATAAATCAAATACAAAACCTATTTCAAATAATGTCTGCATAAATTAAAAACACAACATTTTCAAAAAAGTTTGAAGCAAATTTCATCTAGATAGGTTTAGCACAACAAAGATAATATGATAATTGATGTACTCAAGTCAATCTATTGACAAATACCAGGACTTTGTGAACAAAACATATTTTCTCAATAATTTTAAAGTTATCATTGATTATAATATTATTTAATGGAAAACAATATTTCAGTGAAGGCACAAAGTCTAGTCTAATTGAGTGGCCTTGCGTGCTCAGTCACTAAATCGTGTCCAGCTCTTTGTGATCCCATGGACTTCAGTGTGCCAGGCTCCTCTGTTAATGGGGGTACTCCAGGCAAGAATACTGAAGTCTCCAGATCTCTAGCATCTCCTGAATTGGCAGGCAGTTTATCACTGAGCCACCATAGAAGTACACATTTCATCAAGTTTTACCCCTCAAGTCATAATACATTTTAATAAAATGGTATAGATGTTAACTAGATTTATTGTGATTATTTCACTATATATACATCTACACACACACACAAACATATATATACACATATATATTGAACCATTACATTGTATAGCTGAAACTAATGCAATTTTATACATCAATTTTACCTCAATTAAAAAGCAAGGTCACAGTTAAGTAATGTGGTGATTACCCAATTTTTTTGTTTTTTCGATGTTGTAGACAAAACACAGCACTTGGGAAGACTTCATTCTTCTAAATGCCAGTTTCCTCAAGGCAGTCTATTTTTTTTTTTGGGGGGGTGTGGTATTATAAAAATTAAATGAGATAGTGCTGAAAGTACTTAGCATAAGATCTAGTGAATAATAATGGTTAATAATGCAGCTTGTAATATTCCCTAAATAGACTTTTTTAAAGCAACAGACCATAAAGAAGTCATGTTTAGCCTAAGTAGTAGTGGCATTGTAGTTGCCTGCATCTAACTTTTATACTAAATGGTACAAGAACACCTCACAGGAAAAAGAAATGGAGCAAGGCTAAGAATCACCAAAATATGACAAGGTTCTCCGCCTCCATTCTCAGTCCAGGGTGGATGGATGAAATGACCAATGATAGATTGGAAAATCTGCCTTTGGCAAAATGTTGAAAATATTGCAGAAGGAAAGTAAATTGTTAGGGATGCAAAACTTCCTAAGAAACCTACCAGGAGCACTATCTAACAAGATGCTCCCTGCTCTTTATTGAACCATATGTCAGCTAAGGTTGAGTTTCCCTTGCGACGCAGCCGGTAACAAATCCACCTGCAATGTGGGAGACCTGGTCTGATCTCTGGTTTGGGAAGATCCCCTGGAGGAAGGCATGGCAACCCACTCCAGTGTTCTTGCCTGGAGACTATCCATAGACAGAGGAGCCTGGTGGGCTGTAGTCCATAGGCTCGCAAAGAGTTGGACACAACTGAGTGACTAAGCACAGCACGGCACAACTAAGATCATTTACTGAGGAAATAATTATATAATGAAAATAATATAAAACAGATTCAAAGTAGACTATTGATGAGCCAGCACTTTAAAAACAGAAAAGCAAATAAAATAATATCAAACTAAATTAGAACTTTAATGTGATGAACTTTAGTGTGATAGAACTTTATGATAGAGGTACCTGAAATATAACTGGGATTTCTAAGTTATAGTCAGAGGAATCTTTGATGGAAGTCATGTTACTAAGAATCTCCACAGAAATAGGAGAAGAAGAAGGGGTTGGGGAAATGATCAGGAGGGAGAAGAAGAAGAGAAAAGGCAGGAGAAGGAGGAGAAGAAGCAAAGAAAAAGACAGAGATAAAAATTTCTATGATTACAAAAGTTTAGGAAAAGTATTCTTAGTTAAGATGTTTTCCAAGACTTGTTATACCCAAGATTCCAGTATAACCAAGGTGCCAATACATTTTACCTTAAATATACCCAAGGTTCCAATAAGTTTTAGCACACAGAAATTTATCTTGGTCAAATCTATCATTTCCAAATATATTGGGACATAAAAATCATGCTTTTTGTCATAAAGTTTTTTTAATGGAACAGTTGTTTGGGATTGATGAAAGCTCCATACTTAGATCATTTGTTTGCTACTCCATAAATTTTTAAGGGCAATGAAATCTCTTTGAATCTTTAGCAACTAGTAGAATACATGACAAATTAGTTGTATTTTTCTTCACCTAGAAATCTCTTAGCACTTACTTTCAGCTAAAAGTACAACAATCACTTACTTCTGGAAGTTTTCCAGACCCATCAGGCCTGGTCAAGTCTCCTGTCTCATATAATTTCATTTAATTTTTTACTTTACTTCCAGAGCCCCATCACAATTTTAATTAAGCAATTTATTATGACATCATTAGCATCACATTTTTTTTCCCTACAGAATGGGAGGAGGTATCAATTCTGATGTAATAATCTTTGTAGCTATAGGACTTAACACAGGTTGCAGGATTTGATGGATGCTCAAAAAGAAACTATTATTGACTGGATGAAGACTGATGCTCAGAGAAGTGATGTGACTATCTACAATAGAACCAGTTAAAAAGGAACAAGCTTAAACAATCCAGATCTAAAACACAGCTCATAATTCTTTCTTTTAGTCTTTACACTTTTTCAGTTTGGTAGCCAAAAGGCACTTCTGTCTGTTTTAATTTAAATTAGTTAAATACAAATTAAAGTTTAGGGACTTATTCAAACTAGCCACATTTCAAATGTTAAGTATCTTACATGACCAATGGATAGTACCCTGGAGAGTGCAGACAAATTTTCCCATCTTGGCAGAAAATTCTGCTGGACATCATTTCTCTTAGTTTACTCTATCAAAAATGTGATGAATTCTCTTGCAGAATTTAAATGTTAATTATATCTACTGCAGTACTATGTCTTTATTGGAGTCTTTATTTCTCAATGGAGTTATTACTTTAAAAATGCACAAAAAATCCAAAATTCAGCTTGAAACATAAACTTGAATAGTTTTAATAAACAAGTTAAAATATTGTAAAATGGTACTGTGAAAATAACAATGAGCCTCTGACTTATTTATGCTGATGACAAACAGTAAGAAATTAGTCTCATTTTGATAGGAGAAATTTAATTAAGACAGATAATTTGACACTGCTTATTTCTACAAAGAACAATGCAAAATGAGGGTCAGTTTAATTTGATCAGCACGGATAAGCCAAATAAAGAGAAAGAATAAAGAAATGTATTATGACCTCAATATTAATGTAAGACATATAAATTGACCTCATTATCTGGTTATTACAATTATTAAAATTGGTAGAGTAAAAGACAAGGACATTAGGAGAGTAGCAAGGTATATTATGCAGAAATAAAAATTGACTCCTTCTATTGGCAAAAAAATAAAAATAACAGGAAAATATTATCGTCTACATTTTAATAAAATATCTTAAAATTCATTTCTGTTGTTTTTAACTTTTTTCAATGTTTGTGGAATTCATTTGCATATTTTAAATGAGGTGGTCAGTTCTCTTACATAAGCAATGATCACGCTGATATTTTGAAAATATACTTATAAGTTTTCTAACATTGATTTTATTGGAGTACAGTTGTTTTACAGTGTTGTATTAAGAAAATGTTTATGACATTCTAAATCATTACATAACATTACTAATTGTTTAATGTAAAAATGGTTTAATGTGTAGATGTTCAGTTAATTCATTTAGGGAATAACAGAGAGTGAGAAAACAATGAACAATCAATTGTACCAATTTCAATGTTACCGAATTGGCAATATATTTTTAACATTTCAAAGTTGAAAACTGCTGAGCTCAATGGATGCAATATAGACATTTTATTTTTCAAAATACAAAGGCATCATTCAAAAATGTATCTTTAGGGAGACCTAAATCCTGATCCTGTTTACACATTGGTGTTCCTAGAAATTCTCCTGTTCAGAAAATAAATACTCAGAAAATCTTGGGTTATTACCATTTGCACACATCAAATAAGCATGTGAGAAAGTAGATATTTTCCAAAAGCATTAGGGGTGGTGAGCAGCATATTAAAATCCCCATGAAAAAATAGTTTGGTTTACTACAGACTTTTTTAGGTTCCTAAATGTAATCTGAATTAGGTAATGTAATCTGGGTGTTTAGGGAGCCTGAAGATTCTGCTTATTAATGAACATGTGTAGGAAGCTCTCTGAAGACAATTTCTTGCATCCTTTTCTTATACACATTTACACTTATAACTGTCATATTGAGATACTAGCAAAATAATAATTATTAATACTGTGTTCATTATTGCAAAATTGATGAACATCAACTCTGCTAAGAAGTTAAAATCATTAGAGAGAGAAGGAACTTCTATATTCCTGATTTTCACCTTTATAATATAAGACTAGGTTCTTAAAAATAGATTAGTATATTGGGAATTGCTGGAGGATATATAGAATGGTATGCCATCAAACTACAATATATGTGGCCTGAAACAGAAAGGTAATTTAAAATAATTTTGTTCATATACATTATTTCAGATTGTTCTAATAGCAAAAAAAAAAAAAAAAAAGATACAGAGGTAGAAACTATTGCTAGTAAATGAGAAACTCAAAGTATGAATTGTTATGCAAGATGAAGTTTTTTGGATCCAGTTTTACTGGCTGATGATGCTGAAGCTAAAACTCCAATACTTTGGCCACCTCACACAAAGAGTTGACTCATTAGAAAAGACCCTGATGCTGGGAGGGATTTGGGGCAGGAGGAGAAGGGGATGACAGAGGATGAGATGGCTGGATGGCATCACCGACTCGATGGACATGAGTTTGGGTGAACTCTAGGAGCTGGTGATGGAAAGGGAGGCCTGGCATGCTGCGATTCATGAGGTTGCGAAGAGTAGGACATGACTGAGAGACTGAACTGAACTGAACTGAACTGAATGCGAGATTCTGGAATAGATAGTGTCCATGCTAACTATGATACTCACAGTTTCTTTAGGGCTTCCTTGGTGGCTCAGATGGTAAACAGTCTGCCTGCAATGCAGGGCACCTGGGTTGGGAAGATCCCCTGGAGAAGGGAATGGCAACCCACTCCAATATTCTTGCCTGGAAAATTCCATGGACAGAAGAGCTTGGCGAACTGCAGTCCATGGGGTCTCAAAAAGTTGGACACGACTGAGCTACTAACACACACACACACACGTACACACACACAGGTTCTTTATACCTGGGCATTGTTATATTTTTGAACCTCTTCATCATCCCAGTCGATTCTAATCTGTAAAGTTGTATTAGCTTCCCATCGCTAATGCAATACACACACTACAGTGTGTGGAAACAACACAAATGTATTATCTTACAGGCCTGGAAGTCAGGATTGCAAAATCAATTTCACTGGTTGACATTCAGTGTGTCAGCCAGACTGTGTTCCTTCTGGAAGCTCTAAGAGCAAATCCACTTGCTTGAATTTTTCTAGTTCCTACAAAGATGGCATCCATTCCATGGTTAGTATCCCCACATTACTCTAACCTTTGTTTCTGTCCTCATATTACCTTCTCTGACTCTGATCCTCTATTACTGTTCAGTCGCTCAGTCATGTCCCACTCTTTGTGGCCCCATGAAATATAGTCTGTCAGGCTCCTCTGTCCATGGAATTCTCCAGGCAAGCATACTGGAGCAGGTTGTTATTTTCTCTTCAAGAGGACCTTCCAGACCCAAGGATCAAACTCATGTCTCTTGCATCTCCTGCATTAGTAGGTGGATTCTTTACCACTGAGCTCCCTGGGAACTCCCAGACTCTTTATCATTTGTGATTATACTGGCCCAACATGGATAATCAAACATGATCTCCCCAACTCAAGATCTTTAAATAATCATACACACAAAGTTCATTTTTTCATGTAAGGCAAAATATTTACACGTTTTAGGGTTTAGGACTTGGACATTTTTTGTGTGTGGGAGGACATTATTTAGTCTGCAAAAAGAGTTGCCTTATAAAAACAGGTTTCACTGTGGTAGGTACAACTACAACTATGCAAGTCCTGATGATCAGGGCATAGATTGGATGTCAGCTGGTGCTTTGTCACCTTGGCTGCAAGCTTCTTTGCAGCCTAAAAGAGTACATCTGTGTGTGGTGATTCTACTAGTCATCATATAACTGATTTGATAATATCTGATCCCTGCTCCAAAATATACCTGCAAATACCTGTGATTATATATGTGTATATTTAATTATTCTGCTTTTGCTTTTTCATTCTCCATTGAGAGGTGATTGATAGCAACTCCCTTGTTGGAAAGCTGGTTTTAAAGCCAATAGTCTGATATATTTATATGTATGTATGTTCCAGAAAGTAACTTGTGTAATCTTACATTGATAACATTTTTTACACATCAGATTTTTTACCTTTACATTTACATTTACCTTTACATTTTTTACCTTTTTTACACATCAGATATACAAGTGCTAGAATAAGAGGTGTGTGGTGACACATGAGATGTCAGCTGATTGAAAATCTACAATCTAGCCAGGACATGGAAGCAACCTAGATGTCCATCAGTACATGAATGGATAAGAAAGCTGTGGTACATATACACAATGGAGTATTACTCAGCCATTAAAAAGAATACATTTGAATCAGTTCTAATGAGGTGGATGAAACTGGAACCTATTATATAGAGTGAAGTAAGACAGAAAGAAAAACACCAATATAGTATACTAATGCATATATATGGAATTTAGAAAGATGGTAACGATAACCCTGTATGCAAGACAGCAAAAGAAACACAGATGTATAGAACAGTCTTTTGGACTCTGTGGGAGAGGGAGAGGGTGGGATGATTTGGGAGCATGGCATTGAAACATGTATAATATCATATATGAAACGAATCGCCAGTCCAGGTTCGATGCATGATACAGGGTGCTTGGGGCTGGTGCACTGGGATGACCCAGAGGGATGATACGGGGAGAGGGGTTCAGGATGGGGAGCACATGTATACCTGTGGCAGATTCATGCTGATGTATGGCAAAACCAATACAATATTGTAAAGTAATTAGCCTCCAATTAAAATAAATAAATTTATATTAAAAATAAAATAAGAAAAAAAGTAAATCTACAAAATTGCTTATAGTATTCTAATGATTTAATTGTGAATTTTGACTGCTTTAATCTAAAACTGTCCCTTTTCTTTAACTTGTAATAGATTCCCCTTTTTAAAATAATTCCAACCAAACATTCATCATATCAGCACATTTTTATTTTCCTCCATTTATTATAAGCACACACATAACTGTTAGTAAAATATTATTCATGTTTCATTATCTTCATTCTAATGTAAGCCAGAATGATGAAGAAACAAGAATTTAAATGAGTGTAAACTATAGAAAATACAAATATGAAAACATGGGTGTCTACTACTGCTTTAATACAAAAGAAATTGTTTTATTTTTTTTCTTTTCAAATATTTCAATTAACTATTTAAAACCTTCAGAATATTATCAACAGAACAGTTTAAGTGAAGATGCCTACCACCTAATTTAAGGTTCTAAGAAAATCAGTTTTTCTCCCAGAGTCAATGAAATCACAGCTATTATGATAAAGGATGATTTATGATAGAAGTTTTTTCACTCATTATCCCACAATAAAAACAAAATTAAATCCTTAAATTTTTATATTATTAGGATATTTAGTTGTGAAAAAAATTCTATAGTAATTATCATTGTGAAAATTGATCATTTTCATTATGAATTATCTGTTCAAAGTGAACACAGTTAATCATAGCATTCAAATCCAAGCTTGTTGAGAAAAATTGCAGTCCAGGTACACCTTCAAAATTCAGTTGCATAACTGTCTCCTTTATATTTTTCCTGTGAATTCCTTTCAGAGGATGAGAACAATTTTCTTCTGGCTTCCAAACTGATTTCAAACTCAAATTATGTTTCCCATGCTTTCAAGTATAATTTTGGTTTAAAAATATATCCTTATTAAAATTTCTTGTACCAAAGTAATTATACAGTTGAAAAAAGCAACTCAATTCCCCCCAAAAAGGGATGATGAATTATTGCTTTAAACAATTAAGTAGTGCCAACATCTCATTGTGCACATTTTTTGAGAATGGAACTGAAATTTCAGTCAGCATGAGTTTGAGAATGACTGTACTATTGAATATAAAAATATTTTTATTTATAGTTGTCAGTGATAAAATTTTAAATGCTTAGTTTATGGCTGTAGAAAAAGGAAATGTAAGAGTTCTTTTTCCCAGGAAGTCTAAAAATAACAAGAGTAGCTATCTTTTTTTAATGATACTCAGTGACAGACTGAATGGCTACATTTAAAATATCACTTAATTATTCTCATAGTAAGTTACTCATGATTAAACTATTTTCATTCATTAAGGTATAAAAGACTGAGTAGAGAATACAGGTGCATGAAAGAAAGGGACAGCAATAATTCATAATATTAATAACTTTTAACACTGCTCTTGCTGACTTCCTTCTTTTCACACATTTTCCCACTTTGATACCCTCTATTTTTGCTGTCTTTTCCTTTTATGTTTTTGCATGTTAATAGGCAATATTAGGTTCTTCCCAGGGGCACTAGTGGAAAAGAATCCACCTGTCGATACAGGGACACAAGTGAAGTGGATTCGATCCCTGGGTCTGGAAGATTCCCTGGAGTAGGGAATGGTTCCCACTCCAGTATTCTTGCCTACGAAATCCCATAGACAGAGGAACCTGGCGGACTACAGTCCATGGAGCTTCAAAGAATCAGACATGACTGAGTGACTGACCACAGGCAATATTAGTACCATCTGACTGAGGTTTTAGAGTCCTGTATTTAGGTCTCATTGTGACACTAGATACTTTCTGTGATCTTCAGGCTTTTTACTTTGTTCATATTGCTGTGCTATTCTTGAGGTGACTCAGTATAATGACTACACGCCATTTGCGGCCACTCACTAGGAGGGGGACTCTGAGGATGATCCACTGCTGCTGCTAAGTCGCTTCAGTCATGTTCGAGTCTGTGCGACCCCATAGACGGCAGCCTACCAGGCTCCCCCATCCCTGGGATTCTCCAGGCAAGAACACTGGAGTGGGTTTCCATTTCCTTCTCCAATGCATGAAAGTGAAAAGGGTAAGTGAAGTTGCTCTTTCGTGCCTGACTCTTAGCGACCCCATGGACTGCAGCCTACCAGGCTCCTCCGTCCATGGGATTTTCCAGGCAAGAGTACTGGAGTAGGGTGCCATTGCCCTCTCCGAGGGTGATCCACAGCAAATAGTAAATCAGAAGGTTTGACAGTGGACATGGAGCCTGGAGTTTTATCACAGATTATCTTTGATTGACTGGAAGTCTGGAAGTGGGTGAAGAGAATATAAAGTTGAAAGAATATTCCGCGTTCCAAACTTGGGTATATAATGACATAATTAAGTCAATAATCTCATCATTTTAAGTTAATTATATTTAAAAAAAAAAAAAGCCCCCCAAACAATGCATTTATCCACATTGTGTAGATGAGATAGTATCTGGAATGCTTTCTCTTCAGAGTCCAGTAATAGCACAAGCATTGCATAGTCAAATTAAACTTATTTTCATGTGAGCAGAACATTATTTATCTTGATCCCTTCACTCTTGAAGCAGTGCTCAAAAGTAGATTTAATGGAAACCTTCAGTGATAGGAAATATCTATGAGTGCAAACTGCTACTTTGAAACAGAAGTCTAGATGATATATATATATATATATATGTATTAATCAATTTCAAATGATTTTCTTATGATTTTCTTCTATTCATAGACTTTCTACTCAGACTAACCCACCAACACTAACATTTCACTAGACCACATATTTATGAATCACCTTTTAGAGAATTTCAAAGCAGCGCTGGTAATTGATAACTAATTGTTTAAGTCTAAGTACTGAGATGTCATGTGTAAATGGAGAACAGAGTGACTTGTTAAATTCTAAAACTATCACACAACAAAAAAGTAGCATACTGATCATAAGTAAGAGTTAATGCTTAAAAAGTCTCAGACGATAGTTGTCAAATAAATGGTATATTGTGAATGTAAGAATTTTAAAGCAGTCCTGGTGTTTTATTAACTCATTTAATTTTCATAGCATAGACCAGAAAATAGAAAGTGATTTTGACACCAAGTTTGCATTTGATTTAAAATATATTCTCAAATTATCACAATGTTACAAATACATTGGAATAAATCAAAATTATAATCATTGCATCATGATGCATCAATCAATGGTTACTAGAAACAAATGCCACCAAACTAATGAAAGTTAAGTTGAAATTTAACTATAAGCTGAAAGATTTAAAATGAATATATTCCAAGTCTGTTTTTGGTTCTAAAGAGTTTCAGTTTTCTTAAATAATGAACTAACTTTTTCTTACAGTATATATATACACAGAGAAACACACACACAAAGATATGTGTGTGTGTGTGTGTGTATATATATATATATATATACACACATACACACATTGTCTGAGCACCAGGGAACCCTGGCTTCCCTGGTGCTCAGACAGTAAAGGATCTGCCCGAAATTCAGGAGACCTGAGTTTAATTCATGGGTCAGTAAGATCCCCTGGAGAAGAGAATGACTTCCGACTCTAGTATTCTTGCCTGGAAAATCCTATGGACAGGGGAACCTGGTAGGCTACAGTCCACAGGGTCGCAAAGAGTCAGACATGACTGAGCAACTAACACTTTCACTTTTTTGCATACATGCATACATGCACATGTATCTGTGTATGTGTGTTTTCAATGCAAACCAGGAAAAAGTATATAAAAAGAAGCTATAAGTTTTGAGTATTTCAGGAAAATTTAGAACAGTGATGGAAATGCTGTTAGTTTTCAAAGCAAACTAAGAGCTCTAAGCGATTAAAATGGACAAGAGATTTTTAATTAAAATAACCAATTAAAATCATACAACTCATAAAATGAAAAAAAAATATGCAATAAATAATGTGACTCTGTAACTTTATCCTAAATTTAGTTCATTTTGAAATGCCACTGAAACACAAATATGATTTCTAGGTAGTTATTTGCTGTGAATATACACAATATAGTTTATATCTATTTTGCTGCTTCCATGTTCAAAAACATTAGTTTTCATAGGGAAAAAGTATTTCAGGTGAGGCAGAAGGTAGATAGGCCTCGTGTGTGTGTGTGTGTGTGTGTGTGTGTATGCATGCATGCTATGTTGCTTTATTCATGTCCAACTCTTTGCAACTCTGTGGAATATATAGCCCTCCAGGCTCCTCTGTCCATGGGATTCTCCAGACAAGAATATTGGAGTGGGTTGCCAGGCCCTCCTCAGTTGGTCCTGTAGGGCAAAGCAAGTGGAAATCTTTCACCTGTGGACCAAAATCCCAAGACAAGAATGGTTGGATAAGCAAGGGAGGAGGCTGGGCCCTGCCAAGATCAAAGATAAGAGGCCATATACTTTTCATTCTCAAAGTCAGGAGACCTCCCCAACTGCACATGAGCAGAAATGTTCCTTGGAGGTCAAAAGGGGAGTGATGTCAACTGATACCCCTACCCACAGGCCTCTTCTGTAGAATCCATCTTGGTTAAGAGATTCAGGCACACATGAGAGGATCCTGGATATACCAAATACAGACTCTACCAGGGAAGTCAAAGTGATTGATCAAAGGAAACCTGGAAGTAATGCCTCATAGTTGACTTAAACTGCCACAAAATTATGTCTCAGGGATTCTTCCTCTTGCGTCTATCTTGTGTCTGCTCTTGTGTCTATCCACACATGCTGTACTCTTTTTCCTCCTAATACATATTTTACTTGCTCCACTGCTTCCTGTGTTTGTGGGGGTTCTTTTTCTGCAAAGCTGAAGGGCCAGGGCCTTGTCACTGATCACTAGTCACCACGACTCAACCTCAGTATCTGGCCAGAAACTGAAACTCTGCTTCAAGCCATAACATGGTCGAGGCCACCCAAGTTCACAAGAACACTTTTGGCTTCAGTTTGTAGTTGTGTAATTATGCATGCTAAATATAATTTCCCTGGTGACTTAGACAGTAAAGAATATATCTGCAATGCAGGAGACCTGGGTTCTATCCTTGGGTCAGGAAGATCCCCTGGCGAAGGGAATGGCAATCCATTCCAGTATTCCTGCCTGGATAATTCTAGGGACAGAGGAGCCTGGCATGCTACAGTCTATGAAGTTGGAAAGATTCAGACACAACTGAGCAACAAACACTACACTTTCATTATGAAATTTCAGTTTTCCATGAAAACTATATCCTCCTTAAAGGGACTGAATGATATGAAAAGAGACAACATGCCATCCTGTTTTCTTCCTGAAGATGCAAAGAACCACCAAAAATGCTGATGTTGTCACATAGTTTTCCATAATTTTTCCAGTAAACTTTTAGAAAACATTTTTACCTGATTTGAGAAGAGCTTTTAATCTTTAAGTCAAGAAACTGACTTGGGTGAAATGGGAATAAACAATAATGCTCCAAAGGCCCATTTACTTTAGTTGTTTATATCAGCAGTTTATTTTGAGACTTTTAAGCAGAAATACATTCCTGAAATCCAATTTATTTGAGGAGTATTTCAGATAATGATTTAAGTAACTGTAAGGTAAATACTCTAATATTATCAGCTATTTCCTTCCATATGAAAAGAATTTTAAGAGAAGAAAAAGACAATTTAGCAATAGGTCCCATTATAAGCAGAAATAAAATATATAAACTGAAGAGCAGACACTATAATGACATTTTGATAAAAATGTAAGAAATGAAAACCTTATTAAAAAATCTGATGTTAATATCTTTCTAGTTTTCAATATATCACATTTTTTTCTTTTGTAAAATAACATATACAAATAATTTTAAAAGAAGAAAGTTACATATTAAATTATTTTACTAGTTTTACACTGTGTATAATATATTCTCAAGATTTGACTGAATTTTTCAAACTTAATATTTAGAAGTTATGTTATCCTAAATAATTAAATATTGTTTTTAATGAAAATGTGTTGTCAGAAACACTTCAGTTACTATAAGAAGACAAATGGAATAACAAAGATATTTTAAATGTAAAAAATGTGTATTTGGATTAGAAACAAGGAAAGAATTTCAGACACATGCTGCAAATACTTTTTAAAGTTTCCATAGATATAGCATAGAGTACAACCAAATGATGAGAAACACAAAGAACTGTCCCAGAATCCTCTCTTGAGAATATCTGAAGAAGTGAATAGATATGAACCCTATAAACCACTAACATTTCTAAATAAATAAGTGTAAAAGTGATTTTGGATCCTTAAAAAGTAGGATGAACAAGGTAAACAGAAAGAATACCGTTAGAAGACAGCTTTCTGCCCTCCCATTCTCCACCTGTGTTGCCCAAGTAAGCCTGTTTTGTGGGATTAGTTCCATCCTTCCTTTTTGGGGAATCCTAAGGCATGTCACAATGACTCTTCTGGTCATTGTTAGATAATCAAAACCTCTGCTTTCTTTAGTCAAGAAAAATTTTGGTTTAGTTCAACCTATTTTTGTAATCAATATATCTAGTCCTGGAAAACAAGAAACAAATCATAAGGGGAAAAAAAAAAAAAAAAACAAGTTTTTTCCCTTCTGCATCCAAATTTCCTAACCACCTCCAAAAATGGAAAGAGGATGAACATTGGAAAAGAAACAATAAGTGAAGGGCAGGAAAACTCTGCTTTGACATTGTCTCAAGGATTCAGAATTGAAACACAGTGTTTAGTATCTTAAGGAAGCTCTATAGTGTTCTCCATAATGGCTACCAAATTACACAGCAATCCCACTACTGTGTATATAACACAGAGAGAACCCTAATTCCAAAAGATACATGCACCCCAATGTTTATTGAAGCACACTTACAATTGCCATATTATACAGGACATAAGTGAAAGGGAAAGTCACCCAGCTGTGTTCAATTCTTTGAGACCCCATGGACTGTAGCCTGCCAGGCTCCTCTGTCCAAGGAATTCTCCAGTCCACAATACTGGAGCAGGTAGCTATTCTCTTCTTCAGGGGATCTTACCAGCTGGGGGATAGAACCCAGTTCTCCTGCACTGTAGGTAGATTCTGTACCATCTGAACCACCAGGGATGTCCATACAGGACATGAAAGAAACCTAAATGCCTATCAACAAAGGAATGGATAAACAAGATATGATACATATATACAATGGAATATTATCCATAAAAAAGAATAAAATAATGCCATGTGCAGCAACACGGATAGACCTAGAGATTGTCAAACTGAGATAGACACAGAAAGAAAAATATCATATGATATCACTTATATGTGGAATCTAAAGAAACAGGTAAAGTTCAGTTCAGTTGCTCAGTTGTGTCTGCCTCTTTCTGACCTCATGGACTGCAGCATGCCAGGCGTCCCTGTCCACCACCAACTCCTGGAGCTTACTCAAACTCATGAAAAATGGTACAAAAGAAAAAGGTACAAATGAACTTGTTTACAAAACAGGGATAAATTGGGAGTTTGGGTGTGACATATACACAGTAATACATAGAATATATAACTAATAACCTGCTGTGTAGCCGAGAGAACTCTACTCAATACTCTGTAATGGCTTATATGAGAATAGAAAAAAAAAAAAAGAGTAGATATATATAACTGATTCACTTTGTTGTATACCTAAAACTAACACAATATTATAGATCAACTATACTGCAATAATTTTTTTTAGGAAAGAATTGGTACCCTATCGGCATGAATGTTCTTTGAAGCTTGAATTTTTTCCTCAGGTGGCACTGTGTCAACTCTTCAGTGTCTTCTTATGCACTAAAACCATATGGATATCTTACTTCCACATTCCTCTACATAGACACATATGTCTTTCCATAGATACGTCTACAAATCCTTTTTAAGCCTTTTAATATCTTAAAAGGCTATGGTACACTCCTAGCTTCTTTGCACTGATATCCTCTTGCCTTCCTCAAGTAATAGAGGGTGTGTGTGTCTCTCTCAAGGTTCTCTGGTGAACATTCGCTCATTCCTTGTTCTGAGAGATGCTGGACAATCAGGCAACTCCCACTCAAGCAAATACTATGTACTCTCTATATAGAAGAACTACCATCTCTGAACTCTCAGCCTTTGAATTGCTTAAATTTAAGTCCAATGCATCTATTGTGTCCTTGAATTTCAGGAGACACATATCAGTTACCAAAGCATGCAAGGTTCTCTCTCAAGGTTTGTGGACCCAAAATGAACTGAAGCACCTGCAAAAATTTTCTTTCTGAGTCCAACTCTCTGACTACCTCACTTTGAGACTTTTACAACTTCTAGTGAGTAAGGTATCGAGTATACCTTAGGTATTCCTAAGGTATCAAACCCAGTTTCTTGGCAACATAATTGTCTATACTGTCTAAATAAACTTATTTAATAATATGTGAATATTTGGTTTATATTATCTTTAACCAAAGTAACATTTTAGTTCACTGAAACCTAAAATGTCAATATTAACTCTTGCCATCTCCTGTTTGACCATTTCCATTGTACTTTGTTTCCTGAGACCAAGTATGGTGGAGACAATGAAGATAGTGGTGATGTCCTTCAAAAGGTCCAGTGGACACACTACTGACTCAGTGCCCTGGACCTTTGCAGCAAACCACCGCCAACCCACACTTCCACCAGAGAACACAATTGCACTCACTTCACATGCTAGCAAAGTAATGCTCAAAATTCTCCAAGTCAGGCTTCAATAGTATGTGAACCTTGAACTTCAAGATATTCAAGCTGGATTTAGAAAAGGCAGAGGAACCAGAGAACAAATTGCCAACATCTGTTGGATCATTGAAAAAGCAAACTGGAAAATTCTTCAAGAGATTGGAATACCAGATCATGTGATCCGCCTCCTGAGAAATCTGTATACAGGTCAAGAAGAAACAGTTAGAACTGGACATGGAACAACAGACTGGTTCCAAATTGGGAAAGGAGTACATCAAAGCTGTATATTGTCACCCTAATTTTTAACTTGTATACAGAGTACATTATATAAAATGCCAGGCTGGATGAAGCACAAGCTGGAATCAAGATTGCCAGGAGAAATATCAATAACCTCAGATATGCAGATGACACCACCCTCATGGCAGAAAGTAAAAAGGAACTAAAGAGGATCTTGGTGAAAGTGAAAAAGGAGAGTTAAAAAGTTGGCTTAAAACTCAGTATTCAGAAAACTAAGATCATGGCATCCAGTGCCATCACTTCATGACAAATAGATTGGGAAACATTGAGAGACTTTATTTTTGGGGGCTCCAAAATCACTGCAGATGGTGACTGCAGCCATGAAATTAAAAGGTTTGCTCCTTGGAAGAAAAGCTATGACCAACCTAGACAACAGATTAAAAAGCGGAGACATTAGTTTGCCAACAAACATCCATCTAGTCAAAGCTATGGTTTTTCTACTAGTTATATATGGATGTTAGAGTTGGACTATAAAGAAAACTAAGCACTGAAGAATTGAAGCTTTTGAACTGTGGTGTTGGAGAAGACTCTCGAGAGTCCCTTGGACAGCAAGGAAATCAAACCAGTCAATCCTAAAGGAAATCAGTCCTGAATATTCATTGGAAGGACTGATGCTGAGGCTGAAACTCTGATACTTTGGCCAGCAGATGCGAAGAACTGACTCACTGGAAAAGACTCTGATGCTAGGAAAGATTGAAAGTAGGAGGAGATGGGGATGACAAAGGAAGAGATGGTTGGATGACGTCACTGACTCAATGGACATGAGTTTGGACATGAGGCTCTGGGAGTTGGTGATGGACAGGGAAGCCTGGTGTGCTGCAGTCCATAGGGTCCCAAAGGATCGGACATGACTGAGCAACTGAACTGAACTGAAGTAACCAAATATGAGACTATATAGCCTTCACTTTAACAGTTCTTCCAGTCCTTTGCATTGGGTTATTTGCATATACCTTGGATGGAATGCTTATAAGCAAATGAAAAATGAAGATGTGGAAAGTTTCCTTCTGGTATATTCAAATTCTGACACATCAGATCACATCATTTAGAAGGAACCCATTAAAATCAATTATTGTGCATGGAATGTAGGTAAGCAAAACAAAAAGCAGACATCTTGGGTTTACTGAATATAGTCATAATTATCCTGAGAATTGACTCATTTCCTCAAAATGTATACTTTTCAAAACCTTTTGTACTCTATCAGCATCCACAATATATCCATTATATAAAAAGTGAAAGTGTTATTTGCTCAGTTATGTCCAACTCTTTGTGAACAATGGACTATAGCCTTCCAGGCTCCAGTGTCTAAGGAATTCTGCAGGCAAGAATACTGGAGTGGGTAGCCTTTCCCTTCCCCAGGGGGTCTTCCTAACCCAGGGATCAAATCTGGGTCTCCTGTACTGCAGGCAGATTCTTTATATTTTGTAGTTTTAATCATGAAATATGAGAAGTATTAATAATGGAACTTTTTAGGTCTATGTGATGATGTGTGTGTATATATATAATCAATGAATTGAAATAGCCAATATCCATTTCTTACAGTTATCATGAGATTATATTCTGTTTTCCTTAATGATAAGTGTTATCATTCTCCTTAATGATAATAAGTGTGTTCTCTATCGAGAATACTAATCACACACTTACATACAGGAGACATTTCTTTGTGTCAGAATACTAAATATACTTTTCAGCATGTACTTGTTTACATATATAGGAATGCTTTTTCCTTTATATTACTAAACACCATAACAATGAGGAAAAATAATATATTTTTCTTGTATAAGGCTCCTAATTCCTTATAGTAGGATTGCATAAGTGTCTCATGTGTTCACATCTGTTTTATTTCTGTACTCAATTGGCCTCAAATGTACTTGATTACATAATTCTCTGTAATTAATTATTTTTGGACAAGTTATTATAGTATAATATAGCACAGTATAGTAAAATCCTTACTTTTATCAATAGAGACATATTGACAGACAAATCTAAAGAACAATCATAAAGAGTAGCCTTTTCACTCATTCAGTGACGCCAAGACTTACTGAATTACAAATAAATGTATTTATAAGCCTAATGCATGGCTAATGTGTGTCATTTACAAATCTGGGATTAACACAAAAAACTCTGATGTATTCATTCAGTGTAGATAGTATCACAGGAAGGCAACTCTTTACTTCTGTATTAAAAACAAATACTTGGATGAAACCACATGTGTAGGGATCAATTCTAAATTTATTAGTTAGTAACTATATAACAATAAATGAGCAGTTGCTCTTTTGTCAAATTATTTTTCTACTTTGGTTTCACTAATCCTTACACAGGTCTTTGGAGGTAAATAATGGCTAGCAAATGAAAACCTCTGTCAGCTTCTCAGTGGTTCTCATATTTTCTAACTTTTGAAAACAACTAAACCAATAAAACACAGCAATTAAAAACAAAAACATATCTGGGGGATAAGTTTAGCACTTGCTAGACTTTTCTAAAATAAAGTTTTTTTAAATAATAATATTAAATTATATACATTGAAACATTATAAATGAAAAAAATAAGCAATAAACATTTAAACAAAATTAAAAAATGAGGCATTATATTTGTTTTACGAATTCCCTTAATATATCTTCAAATTTTTACATTACTCAATGCATAAAAATTATGCCACTAAATAAGTTCAATTTTCTTCACCCTTTTTCTATCTCTCTCCAGAATAAATAAATAAAACAGGCACATTCCAAGCCAGATAACTATAATAAGATTCAGTTTCTCAAAAAGGGCATTCAACAGACAAGAAGTTATATAGAGGCACAGATTGCAATGTCACTATCTGATAAATTATGCTGATACACTTAAGCAATTTAAATAATTTAGAGGAATAACAAGGGGATTTAGTCCTTTGGCTAAAACCCTGAATAATTATTAATCCAATAACTTTAAATCTCTTTTTAACTGCATGGTTCCAGATATAGTACAATAAAGCAGCAGTAAGTTTCAAATTATAAAAGCATTTGAAGGAGAAAGTTTTGAAGATTAATATTTTAATATATTTATAAAGGTAAAAGAAAACATTTTGATCTTAGATGAAAAGTAAATATTTCCTACATTTTTTCAAAATATTTCTTCCAGTATGAATAATATTTGGGATATCTTTTGCTCTTGGGCAGTAAAAATTGAAATAATGGTATATACATACAGGCTTTATGTTGACTTTTTCAATAAATGTCAACTGAGTACTAAGTACAATTGTGTTAGAGTGACAAAATTTCTTATCACTGCAAATGCCTTCATATAGAAAAAAAAAAGAAAGAAAGAAGAAAAAAAGCACAATTTAAAATGAACAAAAGGAGAGAAAAAATAAAGATTTCCAGTTGATCATCTAATGCATAACGCTTTTTTGAATATATTGTTTTATTAATTTTTGGTTCTGTTGTCATGGGATGAAGCTTTTCAATGTCACTGCCTGTCTTATAAAAACCAATATAATACTTGATAAGAAGCAAATAACATTGACAGAATAAACAACCATTTTCAATAATTAGTGAGGGGAATTATGCACCTCTTTCAGGTTAAGGAAATCTGAAACTCCTTGTTTAGGATGCAATGTGAATGTCTCTTTGCAGGAAGCACATCACATTTCTCATTTCATTTCTCACCTCATTAACTCCCTTGACAAAAGATGTATGCAGATTTTGGAAGGGTTCAAAGTCTTTCCTTTGAAAGTCTCAGATACTATGAACTGTACGAGTGGGAGTGTCTATCAATTTCACTTGGATAAGAAGCATTTTTCAAAAATAATATTTTTCTTAGGGTTCTACAAATTCTTAAGATCTTACTGTGTGTCTGAACAACTCTACTTTTGAATGAAATAGAAGAAATATAATTAGAAAATAACTTTGAAAATTAAGTGATTTGTTATATTCAAATGACACAATTTGGAAACATTGTAATTAACTTTTCACTCAATACTATTTTATCCTCTTAATGAAGAAAACTACTAGAATGGCTAAAGAGGAAGAGTACTTTTTTTAATTAAAGTTATATGTACCTGCTTCTTTGAATGAGCAATAAGTAATATGGAGATGTAATGGAAGGGTATCAATGCTACATGAAGATCCTAACACATTGTTTAGTTCAATAATATGGACAGTATTGCAATTTTATTTTATTGAGAGTCATGCTATTGTTAATCTCAGTGACTTCGTACACCTACTTTTTAAATACCTACAAAACTCACTGATTACCAAACAATAAAATTATAATGCTAACTACTTGAAATTAGAATGAACAAAACATCCTTAGCAACTTCCTTTTTAATTACAGAAATGGTTGGAAGTATTTCACAATTACCATTTCTATGACATCTCTTGGAAATGATAATAACCTCTTTCAAAGCTCACTGAAGTCAATGAATAATAACTTTACAAGAATACCCTGCATAATTGCTTACCTCTTTCTAAGCTAAGTGACCTCCCAAGTTAGTAGCAACAAAATATGTAGCATATTCTTATCACACATCAGGTATCAGATTTATATTAATATCCTTTTATGAATAAATATGTAAAAACTAAAAATCACTGTGGCCAAACAGAAATATGGATTTAAGTTCCTTCTAAAGTCTGCTCAGTCAGAGTCCTCTTTTGGTACAGACAACCTCTCTTTATCCAGTTGCTGAAGCCAAATCTAAGGAGATCACATTTATGCGTGTTTTTTCACCTTTCATATCTGTTCATTTTAGCATATTTTTCCAAATCTAGTGCGTTGTTGTTGTTGCTGTTTTTTAATTTGCTGCATCTGTTCTTAGCTGAGGCATGAGGGATATTTCATTACTGAGTAGTCTCTCTAGTTGCGGCACACAGGCTCAGTAGTTGTGTCATGCAGAGTCTAGAATGTGCGGGCTCAGTAGCTGTATAATTCAGGCTTAGATGCCCAGTGGCACGTGGAATCTTAATTCCCTGACCAAGCACCAAACCCACGTCCCCTACATTGCAAGGTTCACTGGGCCACCGGGGAAGTACCCCTCAACTCTAAACTCATATTCTTACTGTGTCCATTTTTTCTGTCTCTCTTAGTATTACATAATTTTGCACTAGGAATATTGCAAAAAATTTCTTAATTTATTTTGCCTCCATTTCTGCCCCATATTACTTGGCTGGTCAAATAATTTAAAATATAAATTACATGATGGAATTTCTCATATTAAAATCCACCAGTGATTTCTATCTTATTTCACAGAAAATTCAATTCTGCCTTCACTAATAAATTTTGATTTACTAATCTGGAAGACTTGTTTACTGCTGTGAACTTATAGTCATTGGTCTTGCTATTACAGTTTTCATTAATCCATGAATATTTGATATTTAAAATTATTGTGTAACCCAAAGTAGGTGAGACATTTAACAGTTTGAATATGAGATATCAGTATAGAAGTAAAATATGAGGCAAAAAATGAAAATCCTACTTTAAAAAAATTCTTAAATGCATATTCAATGTAAACTAAATGCAGTTGTTAATACATAATGTATTCCATGAATTCCCTACAATCTCATTAAAACTTGCATTCCATGGGGGTGGTACAGAAGGGAAATGTGAATTAACCTTTATTTTAGACTTCAGAGATTCTGCCTATCTAGGCCTAGGTTTTGAATTTAAAAAAAATTCTAGATGATTTCAACAAAAGCCAAAGATTGAGAACAATGCTGTAAAGGATACACAAGAAAAGGTCAATTATAGAAATTCATACGTTATTTTATGGATTTCAGTGTAGAAGTTTGAGACAGAGATAGCAATTTGGAAATGATCAGCACATAAATAACATTTAAAACCATGGGGATAGTTGAAATTACCTATATTGCATGGGATGAAACAGCAGTGCCAGAACTGAGGCCAGTATTTCCAGTTGGCTTCTAGGAGCCCCTAGAAAGACAGGGACACTGGGGATGTGATGTAGTTTTAATTCTGGCAATGAGTTTAGTTTCCCAGGTGGTGCTAGTGGTAAAGAACCAGCCTGCCAATGCAGGAGATGAAAGAGTAGCAGGTTCTGTCCCTGGGGGAATGGCAACCCACTCCAGTATTCTTGCCTGGAGAATCTCATGGACAGAGAAGCCTGGCAGGCTACCGTCTATAGGCTCTCACAGAGTCGGACATGACTGAAGCGACTTAGCACACACACAATGAGTTTGGAAAGTTACTTTTAAATCCTTAAAACTTTACTTTGTGAAATGAGGCAAATCTCTTCAAAACATCTATTTTATTTTTGTTGCAATTTTTAAAAATTTTATTTTATTTTTAACTTTACAAATTGTATTAGTTTTGCCAAATATCGAAATGAATCTGCCACAGGTGTACATGTGTTCCCCATCCTGAACCCTCCTCCCTCCTCCCTCCCTATACCATCCCTCTGGGTCATCCCAGTGTGCTGGGGACCAGCCCCGGGTGATCCAGGGTATTCAAAGCGGGGACGGCATTGGTGACCTATTTATTTAAATATTTTATCAAAGATATAAAGAGTAATAGGATGAGGATAGCTCAGTAGGAAAATTCAGTGGAGAAAAGAGGCTGAGTAGCTTGGTTTACGCGGGAGACCAATAAAACTTCAAGACAAGAAGTTTGAACCACTTACGTAGGCCGCAGGCGTCCTTCCGTTCTCCTGAAGGAGAGGAGACACTGAGGCCTCCCCGGTCGGATCTTAGAAGCCCAGGCATGATTAGCAAGCATGGTGGGTTCCGCGCTCCAGATGGAGACTCAGCCAGAATTTGAGAGAGAGAGCGACATGGGGAGACCAAGTTTCGGTGAACAAGGCCCGCACTTTATTTTCCAAAGTAGTTTTTATACCTTAAGTTGTGTATAGAGGATAATGGGGGAAGGGGTGGAGTCATGCAAGGACAGCAGTTCCTGGTCCTAATCGAAGCCAGGCTTTCAAACTTATCATATGCAAAAGTTCAGGTGAATTACATTATCTTCTGGCCAGGAGGCCTGTTAACATTTTAAGAAACTTAACTTTCTCTAAAGGTGATTATTTCAAAGTCAGGCACCAGCCTCCAAAAAAGCACTGGACAAAGCTGCATTCCTATAGTGCAAAGGTGAGGTGGGCTCAATCAAGAAAAGAATTAACTCAAGGGTCCAAGGTTACAAACATTGAGGCTACTACTTACATTTCTATACACCCATTATATCAGTCAATACACTGCCAAGGACACAGTAGGTAAGGAGTATGGAGACTTAGCAGCAGACATTGGCCCAATAAGTGAAAAAACCTTTCACCAATACAATTTCTAATCAATCTTTTAACTACTCAAAGGAATCTGTGTTTAGACAGTTTAGAACATCTCCTGCCTCTCACAGTTGGGAGGCTCTGAACAATCACATGTGGCCAGAAAAACCTATTCAGGCAGGCTAGAGGATTTCCAAAGGAGTTTGTAGGTTGAAACACTGTTACACCCAGGAATTATTAACTGGAGCTGTAAGCTAACTCTTTTTCAGAGAGAGGTAGTGGGGGACAGCCCCCTGTAAAGTCAGAGGTGTAGGTGAGAGCACAAAGCAGAAAGTAGGCAGACTCTGGTTTTGGGGGGTAGATGCTCGAGAATTTCCAGGGGGACTCCTGAGGCTTGATCCTGCCTTTGCCTATGCCGAGCCTCCTTCCTCATGACCTTTGTCATGGGCGGAGTTCCTCACGCTGGCTCCTGGCAGTGATAGAATTCCAGTTGAGCTATTCCAGATCCTGAAAAATGATGCTGTGGAAAGTGCTGCACTCAATATGCAATATGCACTCAATATGCAGGCTCCCGGCACCAGTGCACTAGCCCTAAGCATCCAGTATCGTGCATCGAACCTGGACTGGCAACTCATACATGATATTATATATGTTTCAATGCCATTCTCCCAAATCTTCCCACTCTCTCCCTCTGCAACAGAGTCCATAAGACTGTTCTATACATCAGTGTCTCTTTTGCTGTCTCGTACACAGGGTTATTGTTAGCATCTTTCTAAATTCCAGATAAATCCATGCACATATGGACACCTTATCTTTGACAAAGGAGGCAAGAATATACAATGGATTAAAGACAATCTCTTTAACAAGTGGTGCTGGGAAATCTGGTCAACCACTTGTAAAAGAGTGAAACTAGACCACTTTCTAACACCATACACAAAAATAAACTCAAAATGGATTAAAGATCTAAACGTAAGACCAGAAACTATAAAACTCCTAGAGGAGAACATAGGCAAAACACTCTCTGTTGCAATTTTAAATAAAAAAATTCACGCCAATTTATTAGCTTTATCATTCTTTTGAAATATTTGTTTTTGAGTCATGAGAATATGTATTCTTTAATAAAGATCTGTGATAAGAGTATAATTAATTAGGGGGGAAAACTAAGTGAAAAAAAGAGGAAGTAATAAACAATGTCCACAGAAGCTAAGTTCAGCACACTTTAAAAAGTGCTGGTTTATGTCTAATAACTGGCTCTCCAGGAAAAGAAAAAAAAAAAAGATGAGGAATATATGCCAATTTCTGTTCTGTAACTTTCAGCAGGTTTCATCAGAGTTGGTTAGAAACATATAATTGCATTCTATTATATAGTATTTCTGCCAAAAAAGTAATAGATATAAAACAACATCAAACACAGAGAATATATTGTTAAATGTAGTAAAATATTAGAAACAAATGAGTTTTTATTACTAGCTTCATATAATTAGTACAATGGAAACAGTGTCAGACTCTATTTGGGGGGCTCCAAAATCACTGCAGATGGTGATTGCAGCCATGAAATTAAAAGACGCTTACTCCTTGGGAGAAAAGTTATAACCAACTTAGATAGTATATTCAAAAGCAGAGATATTAATTTGCCAACAAAGGTCCATCTAGTCAAGGCTATGGTTTTTCCAGTGGTCATGTATGGATGTGAGAGTTGGACTATAAAGAAAGCTGACTGCTGAAGAATTGATGCTTTTGAACTGTGGTGTTGGAGAAGACTCTTGAGAGTCCCTTGGACTGTGAGGAGATCCAACCAGTCTATCCTAAAGGAGATCAGTCCTGGGTGTTCAGTTGGAGGACTGATGTTGAAGCTGAAACTCCAATATTTTGGCCATCTGATGTGAAGTACTGACTCATTTGAAAAGACCCTGATGCTGGGAAAGATTTAAGGCAGGAGGAGAAGGGGACGATGAAGGTTGAGATGGTTGGATAGTATCACCAACTCAATGGACGTGATTTTCGGTAAACTCCAGGAGTTGGTGATGGACAGGGAGGCCTGGTGTGCTGCAATCCACCGGGTTGCAAAGAATTGGACATGACTGAGCAACTGAACTGAACTGATGTAAAGAGACAGAAAATATTCCATTTGCTATAAATCCAGAAAACTTCAATTCAGTTGGCATTATTTTTTCCAAAATAGTGCCATCAACATATCAAAAATCTCCAAAGAAAGTTAAGAAACCAAAAAATAAAGAAGGAAAAGTTAAAAAAAATAGTAGCACACTGATAAGATAATGTGAAGGTATGTGTTCAGTTCAGTTCAGTTCAGTTCAGTCACTCAGTCATGTCTGACTCTTTGTGACCCCAGGGACTGTAGCCCACCAGGGTCTTCTGTCCATGGAATTGTCCAGGCAAGAATCCTGGAATGGGTTGCTATTTCCTTTTCCAGGGGTACTATATAATATGTGTTCATAAATTAAATAGCACAGAGCTTGACATGTAACAGTTACCCAATAAAATTATTGATTTGTTGATAAAACTATGCCCTGCTTCTTTAACATCTAAAAGTCTTTCAATGGAAAGACTTTTCAACGGAGTATTTCTGTAGAAGACGTTGAAATCTATGAAGGTTAAATCTCATTTGAGTTATATTCATGATATAAATGAATTAGCTCATACCGGTTTCAATTGTGACATAATTTATGTAAAATCCTGACATATTGCGTCCAATTTAAGATGCATGTCACCTAGAAATACAGTCTCTGCATGGTTGATTTTTGCTAGAGCTTCAAAATAAAAAGACAAACATGATAATCATAGCAAAAGAGATCAAGAGGGTGTATGACAGTTTTGAGTATGTTTGGGAGCTCAACCTGATTAATTGAACTGAATTATTAATGGATTTTTTGTTGTTGTTATTGGTGTTCAGTCTCTAAGTGTCTGACTCTTTGTGACCCTATGTACTGAAGCATGCCAGACTCCCCTGTCCTTCACTATCTTCCAGAGTTTGTTCAAACTCTTGTCTATTGAGTAGGTGATTCTATCTAAGTATTTCATCCTCTGAAAGCCCCTTCTCCTTTTGCCATCAGTATTTCCCAGCATCATTTTTTTTAAGAACCATGGAAGTGATTTTTTTCAAGAACCATGGAAGTGATTTTTTTCTAAAGTAAAAGCAAACCAAGGTAAACTTATCTTCTAAAATTTCTGAGTCCTTTCCATGACATGAAAACTATCAGAGACCTTGGATATTGTTCTGAAACTTTGAGCATGAATGGAATTCATCCAAAACCAAGTTATTTTTCTTTGCCAAAAAAGTGCCCTTTGTAATTTCGAGGGGATATATTTAAATGCCCCTTGCTTGTACTAGTTTCCTGAGGATGCCGTGACAGAATGCCACAATCTGGGTGCCTGACAACAACAAACTTATGGTCTCTTAGTTTTGAAATGAAGGTGTCAGCAGGGCCATGCTCTCTTTGATATCTTTAAGGGAGAATCCTTCCCTGCCTCTTATTAGCTTCAGGTGGTTTTCTAGCAGATCTTGGAATTACTTGGCTTACAAATGCAACACTCCAATTTCTGCCTTTATTGTCATATGGCTGTCTTTTCCCTGTGTGTTTCTATCTTCTCTTATAAAGACACTATAATGACCTCATGTTTAATTAATTATATGTGCAAAAAGCTCTACTTCCAATAAAGCCACATTCATAAGTACTCTGTATTAGGACTTCAATGTAACCTTTTTTCAGACACAATTCACCTTATAAAGACAACTTACTAAGTATATCTCATTCTGTCTTTAAAAGAGGAATAAATACCCTTGGATGTACCATAGATTTTAGCTGACAGTCTAACTATTTCAGATTTAATTATACGGTTGTATCTGTGTGTGTGTATTCAGTCATGTCCAACACTCTGTTATGCTGTGGACTGTAGCCCACCAGATTCTTCTGTACATGGAATTCTCCAGGCAAGAAACTGGGGCAGATTGCCATTTCCTTCTCCAGGTGATCTCAACCTTGTGATTGAATCTGGGTCTCTTGTATCTCCTACATGGGCAGGCAGATTGTTTCCCCCTGAGCTATCTAGGAAGTCCCAATTATACAATTATGGTTACATAATTAATAGTTATGAAGTTTGAAAAATGTACCATCCCCAAATTGATATTATCCATTTCATATATAATAAATAATGCATCCTTTTAGATATTTTAATGATGCATTTTAGTTTATAGTTATATTTCTATGACACTCACTTTATACACAAAAAAATTGTATTTAATGTGAGGAGCAAAACAGTTTCCATTCTGTTACTCATTTTAATTTATTTCAGTAATAGTTAATCATGTTTCCTGTTCATCTCAACTTTAAAAACCCCTAATGACAGAAAACATCCTTTAAAAGAAATCTGTTAAAGCCTGTTTCCTTCCATGCACCTTGAATAAGTATATACATCTAGTAGCACCATAAAAAAGTTGATGGGACTGTAATGAGATCATTAACTTTATTGCTACAATCATGGTATTAGGATAAAATATACCCTAACAACAGAAGTAGTATCCAACTGTTTCAGGTGTCTAAGAATTTTCACAGTACAATATACAATCCTTTGTTACTAAAATTAACTACTTTTCATCTTTTAGTTTTTCATTTTAAAAGAACACTTCATCAGATGAGTTCATGAAGCAGATTTTCTTATTTACACATCTTGTGTTTGGTTTGTTTGATGCATGAAATAAAGTTTATATAATAGTTTTAAATGATTATAATTATTATTCTTAGCTTAATATGAAAATTTAATTCCAGCTATTATGTACTTTACATAATCTTATACAATTAATGAAAAATTTGAAATTAATATTTAATCAGATAAATTAAAAGCTCAATAATATAGCATTCAAATTACTCAATTATTTTGTGAGCCAAGAAGCATGAAGACTAGGGCTCTCTGTTAATTGAGTTGGTTCATGTGTTTTGAATGAGTGAACAAGATGTATGTGACTATGTTAATAATAGAAACAGAGGAAATTATTTTGCTGTAAAATTATAGCACATAAAAGAGAAAAACATATTCCTGGGGTGCCCATTAGAAAATCAGTAAAATAATGTAAAACAATGACTTTCAAAGAATAAAATAATTGCTATGTAAAGTGAGGCAAATAAATAATTGTGAATTAATAAATGGATTAATTCTCAAATAAATACATGGAAAATTAGATAAAGCAAGTGCAGGAAATAAGCAAAAGTAGTAACTAAAGGGAATTGTGAATATCGAGTTTAAAATATAAAACTTATTGGAAAGGCACCGGGAAACCAAGAAATTTTTTTCTGTTTCTTTTGAAAAGCCAAATATGAACAAAAACAAACAAAAAAAAATGTGGTACAATGTTATTTAGCTTAATTTTAAGTCTCACTAATTCAAATTTTTAAAGAACAGCTCAAAAATTACTCATAATGTGATATTGCAAACCAAAACAAAGATAGAGCTTTAACTTTTAACTTACAAAAGAGTTAAGAAGTTTCATAATATCCAGTAATTTCAAAGACATGAGAAAAGAAAATGTTCATAATCTTTTGGTGATAATTTAAATGGATAGATTCAACTTTTTGAGAGAGCAACTGGCACTTAAATATGCTTTATTTTGATCCAGTGATAAAGAGAAGTGAGTACAGGATAATCAGTTGCTTGTTATTAGGAGAAGCAGAAATGTATTCAAGTGAGGCCAATCAGTTAAACAGCCTACGGGTCATTCACAGGTTAAAATAAACAAACAGGCACAAAGCCCTGTGCTTTCATGAAAGTGAAAGGTAAATCTCCAAAAGCCAAAATGTATTCTAAGATTATTAGCAAGCACAGTAAGCTACAGAACAGTGTGTGTACTATGGGTGATTACCTTCATGAAAATAGTTTTAATTCACTACAAATAACAAATACAAACCTTTGGAAAGGCACTGAGTAGAGGGTAATTGCAGATTTTATATTTCACTTCGTTATTGTACCTCTATTTGCAACATGATTTATTCACTTACTTATTTCAATCACGGTTAACTGGGAGATAGTCTTTGCTGTCTCTACAGTTTTATCACTATACTTCTCAATTTTTGTAGAAATGTATTAAGCATTACATAAACATATGAAGAGTACAGGAAAAAGTGAAGGAAGGGCATTTGATAAATTCTGCTGAAATTTCTTAACAATCGGAAATGAATCAATTCAAACCCTTACCACATTGTACAAATTACCTCACACTATATATAGTCATTCATTTCAGATGAACCAACGTGTCACTGAAAAAAACCTGAAACACAAGATTTATCTATCAAAATCTGAAAGAACAATAGCTTTTGAATCTTAGAGGTCTAACAGAAATGACAATAGTAACCCTCAAAAACTATGTGTGTGCATGTGAGTTACTCAGTTGTGTCTGACTTTGTAACCCCATGGATTGCAGCCTTCCAGGCTCCTCTGTCCATGGGGTTCTCCAGGCAAGAATACTGGAGTGAGTTGCCATTTCCTTCTCTAAGGGATCTTCCTGACTCAGGGATCAAACCCAAGTCTCCTGTATTGCAGGCAGATGCTTCACCGTCTGAGCTACTACGCAAGATGGAAATAAAGAATTTGTTGAGGATATTCCAAGAAGTAGTTGTGTTAGTCACTGAGTTGTATTTGACTCTTTGCCAACCCAGGGATGGTAGTTTGCCAGGCTCCTCTGTCTACGGAATTCTCCAGACAAGAACACTGGAGTAGCCGTTCCCTTCTCTAGGAAATCTTAACTCAGGAATCGAATCTGTCTCCTGAATTGCAGGCAGATTCTTTACCATCTGAGCCACCAAGGAAGTCCTATTACAAGAAAATCCCTAATATATAAGTCAGGTAATATATCAAAATATAAAAATCTATAGTTGAGTGAAAACCAAATATAAGAAAACAAAGAGGAAGTCAAGGCCAGAAACATAAGAGGAGGAAGGTGGGAAGTTAAAACCAGGAACTGATACACCCCATAGGAGCTGGTATTGAATATCAGTGTAACACTGGGACATAAGGCTGGACCCAACATTTGGAACATGATTGGAAGTGTGCTTCTTGTACACATTTGAATTGAGATGGGACTTTCAGCCTCTCCAGCTGGAACTAGAAAAATACTCCTGACCCTAGAACATGGTATGGTGGCAGACAGCCTACACCAGCTGTAGGTGTGGCAGTGGCCATTGAAAGAAAACTCATATACTACCCACCTTGGTGATAACTAGAGTCCTAGGAAACATTAACATGAAAATTGAACTAGAAGAAACATAATCTGTTGAATCATGGTAGAATTAAAAACAAAATCTGCCCATAGGAATATTTATAAATATAGGACACCTGCAAAATCCCCAGAGAAGAAAACGCACCCTGGAGGTTTACTCACAACATATAAGGAAACACATGGAAAACCACCAGGACTGTTCAGCAAAGCAGAAAAGAGCCCAACTGACTCCATATAAATAGTTAGTTTCATTAACTGGGTTCTTTGTCAGGAGGTTTAAAAGCATGACCAAAATCTATTATGGAAAATTTGCTTCACTAAAGATGCCAAGAGAAAAACTTATCACTAAGTGAAGAAACAATATAAGAGGAAAATAGCTGTGATTCTAGTAAATGAACAGGCAGACCGCAAACATATAATTTACAAACATACAATTAGGAATAAATCAAGAAAAATGGTCAAACAAGACACAAGTAAAGAACATAAGAGTCAAAAAATGAATATCTCTTCCACAAATCTAACTAACAAAATATGTTAACCAATGCTGGCAGCAATGAGCTGTAAGGGATCACTCTTATAATTACATCTGTGTGTGTGTGTGGGGGGGGGGGTTGTGTAAATAATACAGTGCTTTTCAATAGGATATTGGCAGTACGCATACAGAGCCCTAAATAGTCAATGATTGATTTCTTAATTCTTTTTTAAGATCTTACTCAGTGAAAATTATATCAAATGTATAATATTCCGTTAGTGCAAATATGTAATGGTATTATGTTAATCCACAAAAGTCTCACAATATGAGGTTAAGTTATTTAAGCCAAAGTATATGGTTCCTCTGTACATGGAATTCTCCAGGGAAGAATACTGGAGTGGGTAGCCATTTCCTTCTCCAGGGGATCTTCCTAACCCAAGGACTGAACTCAGGTCTCCTGAATTGTAGGCAGATTCTTTACCATCTGAGCCACCAGGGAAGCCCAACACACCATATATTAATACAAAAGAGTCTCACAATATCGGGGTAAGTAATTTAAACTGAAGTATATTTTCTTGGGCTCCAAAATCACTGCAGATGGCAACTTCAGTCATGAAATTAAAAGACACCTGCTCTTTAGAAGCAAACCTATAACAAACCTAGAAAGCTTATTAAAAAGCAGAAACATCACTTTGCTGACAAAGGTACATATAGTCAAAGCTATAGTTTTCTCAGTAGTCATGTATGGATGTGAGAGTTGGACCATAAAGAAGGCTGAGTACTGAAAAATTGTTGCTTTCGAACTTTGGTGCTAGAGAAGACTCTTGAGAGTCCCTTGGACAGCAAGGGGATCAAGCCAGTCAATCCTAAATGAAATGAATCCTGAATATTCATTGGAAGGGCTAATGCTGAGCTGAAGTTCTAATACACTGGCCACCTGATGCAAAGAGCCGGTTCATTGGAAAAGACCCTGATGCTGGGAAACACTGAGGACAGGAGAAGATGAGAGTAACGGAGGATGAAATAGTTGGATGGCATCATTGACTCACTGCACATGAGTTTGAGTAAACTCTAGGAGATAGGGGAGAACAAGGAAGCCTGTTGTGCTGTAGTCCATGAGGTCACAAAGAGTCAGACATGACTGAAAACTGAACAACAATAACATATACACCCAGGATATTTTTGCCTAGATCTAAAAAAGAATGTGTATAGAAAATACATAATAACATCTGGTACTAGCCAAATGCATGGTGTATAATGGCTAAAAGTATTTGTTGAATAGTGAACAGATGAGAGGAGCTACCCCACATCCACGGTCAGGGGTGGCAGCTGAGAAGAGATACCCCGCGTACAAGTTAAGGGGTGGCGGCTGAGAGGAGAACCTCACATCGAAGGTAAGGGGTGGCAACTGAGAGGAGCTACCCCATGTCCAAAGTAAGGAGCAGTGGCTGCGCTTTGCTGGAACAGTGGTTAAGAGATACCTCACATTCAAGGTATGAGAAACCCAAGTAAGATGGTAGGCACTGAGAGAGGGTATCAGAGGGCAGACAGACGGAAACCACAATCACAGACAACTAGCCAGTCTGATTACGTAGACCACCGCCTTGTCTAACTCAGTGAAACTAAGCCATGCTGTGTGGGGCCACCCATGATAGACTGGTCATAGTGGAGAGGTCTGACAGAATGTGGCCCACTGGAGAAGGGAATGGCAAACCACTTCAGTATTCTTGCCTCAAGAACCCAATGAACAGCGTGAATGGGCAAAAAGACAGGACACTGAAAGATGAACTCCCCGGGTCGGTAGGTGCCCAATATGCTACCGGATATCGGTGAAGAAATAACTCCAGAAAGAATGAAGGTATGGAGCCAAAGCAAAAACAACACCCAATTGTGGATGTGACTGGTGATAGAAGCAAGGTCTGATGCTGTAAAGAGCAATATTGCATAGGAAGCTGGAATGTTAGGTCCGTGAATCAAGGCAAATTGGAAGTGGTCAAACAGGAGATGGCAAGAATGAACATCGACATTCTAGGAATCAGCGAACTAAAATGGACTGGAATGGGTAAATTTAACTCAGATGACCATTCCTGCCCACTACTACTGTGGGCAGGAATCCCTTACAAGAAATGAAGTAACCTTTGTAGTCAACAAAAGAGTCCAAAATGCAGTACTTGGATGTAATCTCAAAAATGACAGAATGATCTCTGTGCATTTCCAAGGCAAACCATTCAATATCACAGTCATCCAAGTCTATGTCCTGACCAGTAATATTGAAGAAGCTGAAGTTGAACAGCTCTATGAAGATATACAAGACCTTCTAGAACTAATCCTCAAAAAAAATGTCCTTTTCATTATAGGGGACTGGAATGCAAAAGTAGGAAGTCAAGAAATACCTGGAGTAACAGGCAAATTTGGCCTTGGAGTACGGAATGAAGCAGGACAAAGGCTACTAGAGTTCTGCAAAGAGAATGCACTGGTCATAGAAAACACCAACTTCCAACAACACAAGAGAAGACTCTACACATGGACATCACCAGATGGTCAACACCGAAATCAGACTGATTATATTCTTTGCAGCCAAAAATAGAGAAGTTCTATACAGTCAGCAAAAACAAGACTGGGAGCTGACTGTAGCTCAGATCATGGACACCTAATTGCCAAATTCAGACTGAAATGGAAGAAAGTTGAGAAAACCACTACACCATTCAGGTATGACCTAAATCGAATCCCTTATGATTATACAGTGGAAGTGAGAAATAGATTTAAGGGAATATATCTGACAGACAAAGTGCCTGATGAACTATGGATGGAGGTACAGGACATCATACAGGAGACAGGAATAAAGACCATCCCCAAGAAAAAGAAATGCAAAAAAGCAAAATGGCTGTCTGAGGAGGCCTTACAAATATTTGTGAAAAGAAGGGAAGTGAAAAGCAAAGGAGAAAAGGAAATATATACCCATTTGAATGCAGAGTTCCAAAGAATAACAAGGAGAGATAAGAAAGCCTTCTTCAGTGATCGATGCAAAGAAACAGAGGAGAACAACAGAAGGGGAAAGACTAGAGATCTCTTCAAGATAATTAGAGTAACCAAGGGAACATTTCATGCAAAGATGGGCTCAATAAAGGACAGAAATGGTAGGGAACTAACAGAAGCAGAAGATATTAAGAAGATGTGGCAAGAATATACAGAAGAACTTTACAAAAAAGATCTTCATGACCCAGATAATCACAATGGTGTGATCGCTCACCTAGAGCCAGACATCCTTGAATCTGAAGTCATGTGGGCCTTAGGAAGTATCACTACGATCAAAGCTAGTGGAGGTAATAGAATTCCAGTTGAACTCTTTCAAATCCTGGAAGATGATGCTGTGAAAGTGCTGCACTCAATATGCCAGCAAATTTGGAAAACTCAGCAGTGGCCACAGAACTAGAAAATGTCAGTTTTCATTCCAATCCCAAGGAAAGGCAATTCCAAAGAATGCTCAAACTACCGCACAATTGCACTCATCTCACATGCTAGTAAAGTAATGCTCAAAATTCTCCAAGCCAGGTTTCATCAATACATGAACTGTGAACTTCCAGATGTTCAAGCTGGTTTTAGAAAAGGCAGAGGAACCAGAGATCAAATTGCCAACATCCACTGCATCATCAAAAAAATAAAAGAGTTCCAGAAAATCATCTACTTCTGCTTTATTGACTATGCCAAAGCCTTTGACTGTGTAGATCACAAAAAACTGTGGAAAATTCTGAAAGAGATGGGAATACCAGACCACCTGACCTGCCTCTTGAGAAACTTGTATGCAGGTCAGGAAGCAACATTTAGAACTGGACATGGAACAACAGACTGGTTCCAAATAGGAAAAGGAGTATGTCAAGGCTGTATATTGTCACCCTGCTTATTTAACTTATATGCAGAGTACATCATGAGAAACGCTGGGCTGGATGAAGCACAAGCTGCAATCAAGATTACTGGAAGAAATATCAATAACCTCAGATATGCAAATGACACCACCATTACGGAAAAAAGTGAAGAAGAACTAAAGAGCCTCTTGATGAAAGTGAAAGAGGAGAGTGAAAAACTTGGCTTAAAGCTCAACATTCAGAAAACGAAGATCATGGTATCTGGTCCCATCACTTCATGGCTAACAGATGTGGAAACAGTGGAAACAGTGGCTGACTTGATTTTTCTGGGCTCCAAAATCACTGCAGATCAGCCATGAAATTAAAAGACACTTACTCCTTGGAAGGAAAGTTATGACCAGTGTAGATAGCATATTCAAAAACAGAGGCATTACTTTGCCAGCAAATGTCCATCTCGTCAAGGCTATGTTTTCCAGTGGTCATATATGGATGTGAGAGTTGGAATGTGAAGAAAGCTGAGGGCAAAGAATTAATGCTTTTGAACTGTGGTGTTGGAGAAGACTCTTGAGAGTCCCTTGGACTGCAAGGAGATCCAACCAGTCCATCCTAAAGGAAATCAGTCCTGGGTTTTCATTGGAAGGACTGATGTTGAAGCTGAAACCCCAATACTTTGGCCAACTGATGCAAAGAGCTGACTCATTGGAAAAAACCCTGATACTGGGAAAGATTGAAGGTAGGAGCAGAAGCAGGTGGACAGAGGATGAGATGGTTGAATGGCATCACTGACTCAATGGACATGGGTTTGGGTGGACTCCGGGAGCTGGTAATGGAGGTGGAGGCCTGGTGTGCTGCGATTCATGGGGTCTCAAGGAGTCAGACACGACTGAGCGACTGCACTGAACTGAACTGAACAGATGAAAGATCGGTTGAATTAATCAAAATGAAAGCAAAAATCAATACATAATATGTACAATGTTAGGTTGAAAATACAGATAAGCTAAGAACATCCCCATGTACACTATAAAGTTTTGAGTATATTTGTATAAAGTTCCTAAAAGTAAAGCCACTGAACTTTAAGTCATTTAATCAAATGATTTATTAATACATGAGTAAGTTAATTTACTAGATATATTCAATGTTATTTAGCCTTTCTATGGTATCCAGGTGGCTCAGCAGTAAAGAATCCACCTGCAATTCAGGAGTCACAGAAGGTCTGGTTTCTACCCCTTGGTTGGGAAGATCTTTTGGAAGAGGGAATGGCAACCCATTTCAGCATTCTTGCCTGGAGGATCCCATGGACAGAGGACCCTGGTGGGCTACAGTCCATAGAGTTTCAAAGAGTATGACACAACTGAAGTGACTTAGCACACAGGTACACTTGCTTTCTAACTGTTTAACATCAAAGTAGTTATTATTTTACACTAAATAATAAAAAGAGAGATAATTTTTTAAAGTGTAACTCAACATTCACAAATTCCTCCTAAATGGTAAATTCCCATGATAGTCTATAGTTTTGTCCCATGGTTGTCTTAGCTTGGGCTGTTAAAACAAAGTACCAGATACTGGGTGGCTTAGATAGCAAAAACTGATTTCTCATAGTTCTGGAGGCTGGAAAATGACAGCTGCCCTCTTGCTGTGTCCTCACGTGGCCTTTCTTTGGAGAGAATGAACTATCATCTCTTTTTTTCTTGGGGCTCAGTTTCTCAGTCATGTCTGACTGTTTCTGACCCTGTGGACTATAGTCCACCAGGCTCCTCTGTCCATGGGATTTTCCAGGTAAGAATACAGGAATGGTTGCTATTTCCTTATCTGGAGGATCTTCCCAAACCAGGGATGGAAACCATGCATTGACATGTGGGTTCTTTACCATTTGTGCTACTTGGGAAGCCCTCTTCTTTTTATAAGGATATTAATCCCATCTAGAGGACTCCATTTTCATACTCTAATTTAAACCTAATGACCTTCCACAGGCTCCACCTCCAAACATCATTTTATCAGTAGTTAGGAACTCCACAAAGAAATTTTAGTACAACACAAGCATTCAGTCCATAGAAATGATTCTGTAATGAAACTGTATTATATTAAAATTTAAATATATATATATTTATTTATTTATTTTGGCTGCATCATGCAGCATGTGGGATCTTACTCCTCAACCAGGGATCAAACCCTCACCCCCTGCTTTGGAAGTACAGAGTCTTAATCACTGGACCACCAGTTAAGTCCTAAAATTAAAAAGTCTTTATGAAATATTTTATTGTATTTTTTCATTGACTTCTTGCCTTGCATTGGCTCTTTCCTCACCTCTTATAAAGCAGGTATCATTATGGAAAAAATCCTTCTTTCTTTAAACTCCTCTCCCTTTACATTAGTAAAGTTTGTTCTATTTCTACTTTTCTTAAAGAGTGATTTTTCCTATTGTGTGACCTAATTCTTCTTCTAGTAAATGCCAGAATCCCCTCTTCCCTGCTGCTTTATATTTGGTTTTACTTAGCCCTGCATGATATTGTATTCTTTTGTGGAATTGTATTGAATTGTATTGTATTGATTTTTTGTTAAGAAATTCATTTTATCTCTCCTGCACCAGAAAAGTGAGCTCAATGAGAGGAGAGAATTGGTCTCCCTTTTTATACTGTATTGCCACCACTAAGAACACTGGGAACATAGTAGTTGCTCAATTAATATTGGCTGGATAAAATGAAACCATGGATATAATGTCTAAACGTGTATAATATCTAATATAGCATCTGAATAATATTTAATGACTAAATATAACTCATATTTGTAACTAGTTTTCTTATCTCTGCAATTTACTGTATCAAAGACAACAAAGGTCACGTTTATAAATTGTTAATGGGTTTACAGCGATTTATTCCCTTGAGCAATCTTGGGAATTTTGCATTTTTTTTTTAATGACTTGTAGTGCTTTGGGGAAAAAATCACAATCCTTTCCCTGAAGTTCTAGGCCTCTAAAATACAGACTAGAATTTTCTAACTTTAGCCTTAGTCTTCACAGTAATTCAAGTTCAAATGGCTCTGCTTCGTCTATGAATTAAGACTCAACATCCCAACAATGGACATTCTACTTTCTTTTTTTAAATTATTTTTTATTTTATTTTATTTTTTAACTGTACAATATTATATTGGTTTTGCCATATATCAACATGAATCCGCCACAGGTATACACGTGTTCCCCATCCTGAACCCTCCTCCCTCCTCCCTCCCCGTACCATCCCTCTGGGACGTCCCAGTGTGCCAGCCCCAAGCATCCAGTATCCTGCATCAAATCTGGACTGGCGACTCATTTCATATATGATATTATACATGTTTCAATGCCAGGAGAGGGAGAGGGTGGGATGATTTGGGAGAATGGCATTGGACATTCTACTTTCAAGTAACTACAAACTTTCCCAGAGAGAAGAGTCTGGTTTTCTTAAATAGCTGGGAAATAAATGCCAGGTTCCCAGAACTAGATTTAGTGATATCTGAACATAGAATTTATTTCACTTTTATTAAGATGTATTCTATAGCTCTCAATTATTTTAAGGTAACTAGGATGTCTTTAGTACTATGTATATAGCTTTAAATAAACTTTATTGAACTTCTTTAACTTATTTCTTTTTTAAGGTAAAATTTATGATAAAACTTTGTTTCTAATATAAAATTATATCCAGTATAAACGAGTATATCTCATATAAATAGATACAGATACACACACCTTTATGTTGCTCTTAAAATAGTGAAATATGTACAATGTTTAAGATATTGGAAATAATTAAAGTTTTCCCAAATAACATATCACTTTCTTCTGTCTTTCACACATCTGAAAATGATACAACTTCTAATAAATTACAGTTTTGCTGACTTGCCTGAGGTTTCAGTTTACCTAGCATTCTTAATGTTCTCATTCTTGAGCCCTAAGATAAGAGGAATCAAAATCTTTTGAGGGTACCAGACTAGAACACTTGTCAGAATCAAACAGCTAGGTACACCCACTACTCTGAATTGCCCTGTGATTATACACCTCAAATTAACATCCAGAATGAAACAGAAAGCAAAAAAGTATTTTCTAACTGAAAATTAAGTGGCTCTTTTGTTAGCTAACTAGGGCTGCCATAACAAAATACTGTGAACAGGGAGGCTTAAACAACATATATTTGTTGTCTCAGAGCTCTGGAGGCTACAAGTCCAAAGTCAGGGTGTCAACTGTGTTTGTTCCTTGTGAGAACTGGGAACTAAGGTCCTATTCCAATCCCCTTCTCCACCCCACCCCCTCGCCTGAAACCAATATGAAGACAGTTGTCTTTACCCTAAGCCATTTTAAATTATCCCTCTATAGCTCAAATTTCAGAAAACTAAGATCATGGCATCTGGTCCCATCACTTCATGGGAAATAGATGGGGAAACAGTGGAAACAGTGTCAGACTTTATTTTTGGGGCCTCCAAAGTCACTGCAGATGGTGACTGCAGCCATGAAATTAAAAGACAGTTACTCCTTGGAAGGAAAGTTATGACCAACCTAGATAGCATATTCAAAAGCAGAGACATTACTTTGCCAACAAAGGTCCATCTAGTCAAGGCTATGGTTTTTCCAGTGGCCATGTATGGATGTGAGAGCTGGACTGTGAAGAAAGCTGAGTGCCGAAGAACTGATGCTTTAGAACTGTGGTGTTGGAGAAGACTCTTGAGAGTCCCTTGGACTGCAAGGAGATCCAACCAGTCCATCCTAAAGGAGATCAGTCCTGGGTGTTCATTGGAAGGACAGATGCTGAAGCTGAAACTCCAGTACTTTGGCCACCTCATGCGAAGAGTTGACTCATTGGAAAAGACTCTGATGCTGGGAGGGATTGGGGGCAGGAGGAGAAGGGGACGACAGAAGATGAGATGGTTGGATGGCATCACCGACTCAATGGACGCGAGTTTGGATAAACTCTGGGAGTTGGTGATGGACAGGGAGGCCTGGCGTGCTGCGATTCATGGGGTCACAAAGAATCGGACACGTCTGAGCGGCTGAACTAAACTGATCTGTGTCAAATGTCCTCTTGTAATACACCAGCCATACTGAGTTGGGGCCCATCCCAACGACCTATCTTTAAACTGATTATCTCTTCTAAGGCCCAATCTCCAATGAAGGTCACATTGTGAGGTAGTAAGACAAGTTTGGGGCCTAGGATTCTGTTGCCGTGCTGCAATGCTTGTACTTGGACACATCACTTCTCGAGCTACGACTATAAACTATATGGAGCTAAAAATAACTGTGTAAATGCACAACTGAAGCAAATCTCTGGATCAAAGTATACCAAAAAATAACCCCGAATGCCATTTATGAAGAGCCAGGAGCAAAAATTGTGTGTTGAGAGCAAAAACAGGTACTGCACATGTCCCTGCACTCAATACCACCAGAGGGGTGGGGAAAGCACCTAAGTTGTCCCTCCAGCCCAACCCCTTGGTACACCCCTAGAAGTGAAGTGAAGTGAAGTGAAGTGAAAGTTTCTCAGTTGGGTCTGACTCTTTGTGACCCCATGGATTATACAGTCCATGGAACTAACTCTCTAGGCCAGAATACTGTAGCGGGTAACCTTTCCCTTCTCCAGGAGATCTTCCCAACCCAAGGACTGAACCCAGGTCTCCCACATTGCAGCTGGATTCTTTACCAGCTAAGCCACAAGGGAAGCCCAACACCCCTAACTTCACCCCACATAAGGTCCAAGCACCCCTGTCTCTTTGTTCAGGGAGCAAGCAAGGGAACTGTTACTTGCTTTCTCTCCTTTCTGCAACTGGTGCAGGAGCCCCAGTAAAGCCTTGCTGACTTTCTTGTCTGGTCTCTAATAAATTTCTATTAATTGGGGAAGGCCAAGAACCCTGGTTGGTATCAATACCTGGGTGGAGGTGGTAGAGAGGTGTTAGGATCCCAACATAGGAATTGGAGGAAGGGACACACTTCAAATTGTAAAAGGTTCAATGGAAAATATTTATTTTCTGGTTTGCCCACCTCTATTTAAATGTCCAAATTATTAATAGGTATACATTCTCCATTCATTTTCTTTCTAAACTGTCTTCTGTCAACCATGGGACGAGACTCACAAAGCTGACTTTGTCCTCAAGGTGAACGTGTACAGACCCGGTCTTGGAAGGAAGCACCAGTCCTCAGTGTGCCATCTTATGGAGAAATTTCTAATTTGTTTCTGCCAAAAACTTCAGAGTTGGAGTAATTTCTCAAAGCCCTGCAACAATTCTCTTTTCTCATTTGACATAAAGTGAGTCTGCATGTCTGTTTCTTTTTTTTGAAAGGGAAAACAGAAACCCTTAAGACAAGAGAATGAAAAGTGCTGGGTTAACTCTGGCAGAGGTGAAAAGATCAAAGATGAGGTGCAGCCTTCTGGCAGAAATCTTTTGTCATGATGAATAATTAACGAGCGCTAGAGAGCACAGGCTTCTGCTTCCGGACAGATGTCCATGCCTAGCATGGTATGCCTGTGCATCTCAAGCTGTATTGAGCAGAATGATTTTCAGTTTATAAGCAAACACCTTGAGGATCTGGTATTAGACTATGAAGTTTTTATCTTACAAAATTGGCTTAAAAGACGAAGAGATTATGAGGTTAAAGGAAACGATCAGTTTCTTAAGTTGGTTGTGCTTCTACCATTGATCCTTTAAAATGTCTACTTTTACCTCCCTTCATTTTTTTTCATTTTATGAAAAATTGATACAGTTATTCTCTCCATTTTTAAGATAGATAATGGTTCTCAGATTAATCGATAGATACGAAGGTATGGCCATAGGTAAGCTGTTAAGTACAGGGTGTTTATGAGCCTTTGGCTTCCTTGTTACTCTGTTGTACTTAACTGGCAAAACCCTAATTCTTGTTCTATCTACTACTACTACTCCTCCTACTCCTACTACTAAGTCGCCTCAGTCGTGTCTGACTTTGTGTGACCCCATAGACGGCAGCCCACTAACACCCCTGCATTTATTTCTAAAACACTAAATTTGATTAGAGAAAAAGACACGGTCACGGTAACTCTTATTTTAAATTCACAAGCATCTCCCTGAAGGGGTCCATTAGTGTTACCTGAAGTCCAAGTAGATTTCCCTGATCCCTTTCCTCTCTGTCTCACAAAGAGGATAAGTCTACTCTTCTACACTTGTCAAAATTCTAATGTACTCCTCGCAGCTGATGACCTTGCTATTTTCTAGAAAATAGGAAGCATTCTTAAGAAATATTGCAGTTTCTCCCAGTAATGCATCTAGAGACTGTCTGCTTGCATGGACACATGTGCCTTTCTCTTTCATAAGAATTGTCATGCTCTTCTCTAAGTACAGTGTCGACCTGTCCCTCGTGCATGGAGTCTTATCACCTCTCTCCTACTCACACATTCTACTCTTGCAACAGTCTTCTGTTTTTCTGTCATCATTATTTTATGCCTTTCCAATGAGTCATTGCCAGAGATATAGAAGTATTCTCTCACACCACAGATCTTAAAACAAGCAAGACTTTCTTGATCCCGCATTCATTCCTCTTCATATACAAGGCTACACCCTCTCCAATTTTTGCTCCTTGGAAGGAAAGTTATGACCAACCTAGACAGCATATTCAAAAGCAGAGACATTACTTTGCCAACAAAGTTTTGTCTAGTCAAGGCTATGGTTTTTCCTGTGGTCATGTATGGATATGCGAGTTGGACTGTGAAGAAGGCTAAGCGCCGAAGAATTGATGCTTTTGAACTGTGGTGTTGGAGAAGACTCTTGAGAGTCCCTTGGACTGCAAGGAGATCCAACCAGTCCATTCTGAAGGAGATCAGGCCTGGGATTTCTTTGGAAGGAATGATGCTAAAGCTGAAACTCCAGTACTTTGGCCATCTCATGCGAAGAGTTGACTCATTGGAAAAGACTCTGATGCTGGGAGGGATTGGGGGCAGGAGGAGAAGGGGATGACAGAGGATGAGATAGCTGAATGGCATCACTGACTCGATGGACGTGAGTCTGAGTGAACTCCGGGAGTTGGTGATGGACAGGGAGGCCTGGCGTGCTGTGATTCATGGGGTCACAAAGAGCTGGACACCACTGAGTGACTGATCTGATCTGATAGAAAAACAAATCTATACCTTCTTTCTGCAATTCACCTTTCATTTTCTCTGGAACAAGTTCAAAACAATATTTTATCCCTATTTCTTCAGGTCAGGCTCCATTTAAGGTTACCAATAACTTCACATTCCAGTAGGTCTTGGTCATTGTGAGTGTGTGCTCAGTCATGTCAACTCTTTGCAACTCCATGGACTATAACCCACCAGGCTCCTTTGTTCTTGTAATTTTCCAGGCAAGAACACTGAAGTGAGTTGCCGTTTCCTCCTCCAGTGGATATTCCTGACCCAAGGCTCGAACCTGTGTCTCTGGGGTCTCCTGAATTAGCAAGCTGATTCTTTACCACCGAGCCACTTGGTAAGCCCAGGTCTTGGTCATTATCTTCCTCTAACAGCATCATAGGGCAGAAAGCAATTACTTTACTATCTGATAGTGCTTTCTTGATTTAGTTTCTAGAACATCACTCTCCAGAGCCTCACTCTCTCTTTTTCTTTCAGCTTCATGAATTCTTTAATCTTTTACATTGGTCTTGCTGAATCAGTTATAGAAAAAAATTACTGACATTTTTTTTTTAATTTTAATGATGGAAATATTTTTGAACTGTGGTGTTGGAGAAGACTCTTGAGAGTCCCTTGGACTGAAAGGACTCCAACCAGTCCATCCTAAAGGAGATCAGTCCTGGGTGTTCATTGGAAGGACTGATGTTGAAGCTGAAACTCCAATACTTTGGCCACCTGATGCGAAGAGCTGACTCATTGGAAAAGACCCTGATGCTGGGAAAGACTGAGGGCAGGAGAAGGGGATTACAGAGGATGAGATGGTTGGATGGCATCACCGACTCGATGGACATGGGTTTGGGTGGACTTCGGGAGTTGGTGATGGACAGGGAGGCCTGGTATGCTGAGGTTCATGGGGTGGCAAAGAGTCAGACACGAGTGAGCGACTGAACTCAACGGAACTGAGAGTTATTGCAATAGGGGAGAGAGCACTAAACTCTGAACACATCAAAGACAGCTGCGGTGTTGTAGACAAAGAACAGAGTGAGGACATCAGTGGATAGAAAATTACTAAAAGAAGACATCCAGGTTAGAGACATAATTGCAAAACTGTTTTAATAGATCAAGGATTTATAAATAAAAGGTGAGTGGATGATTAAAAACAAAAAACAAACAAACAAACAAAAACCTTAACCAGGTACCAAGAGTGATTGGATATCAAGGATGGGTGTATTCCCACTAATGACTTAGCAGGACTCTTGCTAAGTCTAGGGTGGACAAACCAAAAAAGGACAGGGACCTTACTAAAGTTTGGTCAAGGTTAGAGTATTTGTCAAGTCCCATTTTTACCGCATTCTGAATTTTCAAATGCCACAAGGCTTTCTCTTCAGACTCTTTCTCTTCCCTGTTTCTATTTTCCTTCTAGGTGATTTAACTCCAAATATATTATTTTAATTTTCATTTTTCAGTTTATAACCTGAATAGTTTCCCTAAATTTAGACATGAATATTCAACTGGTCACTAGACATGTTCATTTGAATTACTATGAAAATGTCCATGTTACTACAGAGAACAAACTCCGGCTATACAGGAGATGTGGGTTTGATCCCTGGGTCAGGAAAATTCCCTGGAGAAAAAAGTAACAACCCATTCCAGTATTCTTGTCTGGGAAATTCCCTGGACAGAGCAGTTGGTAGGCTACAGTCCATGGGGTTGCAAAAGAGTTGAACACAACTTAGCAAGTGAATAGCAACAATAGAGAACAAACTAGTGGTTACCAGTGGGGCGGGGGTGGCGGGGTGGGGAGGAACAATACATTGAGTACAAATTATTGAGTATAAGATAAGCTCAAGGATGTTTTGTACAACATGGGGAACATAGGCAATATTTTGTAATAACTGTAAATGGAAAGTAACCTTTTAAAATTATATTAATTTTTTTAAAAAAGAGAATTTGGCAGGGCTGCTGAATATAAGATCTCTCTATAAAAATGAAAGAAATTATTCCAAAATGACCATTTAGAAAATACATTAAAGTCATTCCATTTATAACAGTATTAAATTATAAGAAAATTGTAATTAAGTGAAAAACAAGACATTTATGCAGAAATGTTTAACTCTAATAAAGAAGCTAATGTATGAAAAAAAATTACATCTTAGGATTTCCAAATCTACCCTTGATTTCTTCCCCAAATCCTCATCTCTTCTTTCTGTATTTCTCATCTCAAGAAATTACATTAAGTTGCAGAGCTATACTTGACATTTTCTTTTATTCCCACATTCATTCTATCAAGCCATTGTGACACTATTATCAAAGCACATGCAAGAGTTTACCACACTCAGCGACGAGACCTATGCTCACCATATGTTCAGTTCTATTACACTATCCTCCTGCCAAGGCCTCCTGTTTCCAGATTTGTCTTCTTGTTTTGTATTCTTCATTCAGAAAGGAGAGAAATCCTTTTCAAGGGCAAGTCATACAGCATTACTCCTTTGCTCAATGCCCTTCAAGGACTTCCCATCTTAGATGAATATTGCAATATATTCCAAGTTCATTACCATGACCTTAGAAGTCCTACCTGATCTGTTATTAGAATTCTCCACCTTTGACTACTGCCGGGGACCAGCCCCGGCTGAACCAGGGTATTCGAAGGAGAGACGGCATAGGCGAAGATCAGGAAACAATTGCTTAATTAAATGTTAATTAAGGATATAAAGAGTAATAGAATGAGGATAGCTCAGTAAAGTTCAGTGGAGAAAAGAGGCTGAAATAAGGATAGCTCAGTGAGGAAATTCAGTGGAGAAAAGAGGCTGAATAATTCAGCCAGAAGGTAAGAGAAAGAACGACATGGTGAGACCAAGTTTTGGTGAACAAGGCCCGCACTTTATTTTTCAAAGTAGTTTTTATACCTTAAGTTATGCACAGAGGATAATGGGGGAAGGGGTAGAGTCTTGCAGCAAACCAGGCTTTCTTCCTGCAAACTTATCATATGCAAAAGCTTAGGTGATTTGCATCATCTTCTGGCCCAGAGGCCTGTTAACATTTTAAGACCTTTTCTTCAGAAAACTTATTTTTCTCTAAAGGTGATTGGTCAGGAGCCACCCTCCAAAAGCATTAGATAAAGTTGCATTCCTGCAGAGCAAAGGTGTGGTGGGCTACAACAAGAAAAAGAATTAACTCAAGGGTCCCAGGTTACAAACATTAAAGCTACTATTTACACCAATTATATTAACCAATACACTGCCAGGGACACAGCAGGTAAGGGATATGGAAACTTAGCAGCAAACATTGGCCCAACAAGTGAAAATCCCTTCACCAATACAATTTCTAATCAATCTTTTAACTACTCAAAAGAATCTGTGTTTAGACAGTTAGAACATCTCCTGCTTCTCACAGTTGGGAGGCTCTGAACAATCACATGTTGCCGGAAAAACCTATTCAGGCAGGCTAGAGGATTTCCAAAGGAGTTTGTAGGTTAAACACTGTCACACCCAGGAATTATTAACTGGAGCTGTAAGCTAACTTTTTCAGAGAGGTAGTGGGGGACAGCCCCCCGTAAAGTCAGAGGTGTAGGTGAAAGCACAAAGCAGAAAGTAGGCAGACTCTGGTTTTGGGGGTAGATTGCTCGAGAATTTCCAGGGAGACTCCTGAGGCTTGATCCCGCCTTTGCGTATGCCAAGCCTCCTTCCTCATGACCTTTGTCATGGGCGGAGTTCCTCACGCTGGCTACCGGCAGTGATAGAATTCCAGTTGAGCTATTCCAGATCCTGAAAAGTGCTGCACTCAATATGCAATATGCACTCAATATGCAATATGCCGGCTCCCGGCATCTCCCCCTTTTTATTTCTTAAAACAGCCAGATGCAGCTCAGTCGCGAGCTTTTGAATGTTCTGCCGAAGAATCCTGACAATACAAGGAAGAATGATTATGAGAAGCAAAACTAGAACTAAAGATATTAGACAGAATGTTTTTTCCAGAAATAAAGTTAGAGAAGGTGAGAAAAAAGTCATTAGCTGCTCCAGCGGTGGTAAAATCCAGTCGAGAGTGTTCCAGGGTCTGTATTTGATTATGAAGTTTCCCTAAGTCCAGGCCAATGTCAGAGCTGTTCCAAACACCTGAGATATGATTTTTGATTTTTTCCCATTCATAATCTGTCTCGTTTACCTTTAAAGATGTCACGCATATCCACCGGTAATCAGCGTGGCAAGACAGAGCCATTTTCACTTTTAAAGCCTGTAACTCAGTCCCAATATGCATTATTGCCTCTTCTAAGGCCTCTACTCTCATCTCCAATTTTCTATCTATAACTTTCTGTGTTGCTAGAGTTAAAGAAACATTTTTAGACATGGTATCAACATATTGGGCAGTATGCACTTGTTGAGTCAATGATATTGCTGCCACAGTAACAGAAGTAATTGCTGCTATTAAAGCTGATATTCCTAAAATAAGTAAAGCCCACAAATCGTCGTGATCACATTAAATCTTGTAGTTGTTGTAACATAGCAAGACTATAGTTAACATATCAATAAGTGGTTACATCATAAGATAAGGTGGACATTGTAACACTATAAAGGAGCAAACATTATATTGAGGGTTTAAACAAGATGAGAGCATGCATTGTTTACAAGTCACTACATTGGGTCCACCAGTGAAAGTCACATGTACATTAAGTTTTCCAGAATCATTGGTAAAGAGAAAAACATAAGGAGAGGGTAGACAAGCCAAAACAGAATAAGTAGAATTATTTTCTGGTTGGAGTTCGCACTGCAGCAGCCCCGTCGGTCCCGCCGGGATCTTGATGTTTATCTTGCCTCCCCTTCCGGCGGGCTCCTCTTTTGTGATCGAAGCTATGGGGGAACTGGATGTCTGGGGGTCTGCAACATGGCGAATCAACCTGTCCTGGATCTAAATTGGAGAATCTTCATCCTGTGGAAAAATGCAAGCACATTCTCCACCGCTAGTTAATAAGGGGTCAGGATCCTTCCATTGTCCTGAGAGAAGGTCCTTCCATTTGACTAACGGTTTTGCATTTAATTGCTCCAGGCACCAATGACGAAGCATTGCAGTAGTTCCAGCCAGATCAGTATTTAGAATATTTATTACGAAAAGAGCAAATATTTATTACAAAAAGAGCATGTTGCAAGATTTGATGGGGACAGCTATACTTAAACTCCCCTTCTTTTAGTTTTTGAATTTGGATTTTTAATGTTTGATGTGCTCTTTCCACAATGGCTTGTCCCTGGGGATTATAAGGGATGCCTGTATTATGTTTAATTTGAAACTTTATACAAAATTCCTGAAAAGACTTAGATGCAGGAGCATTGTCAGTTTTCAGAGCTTTTAGCAGGCTCAAATATGAAAAACAAGTAAAGAGATGTTGTATTACATCTTTAACTGCCTCTCCGGTATGAGCAGTTGCAATAATAACGTGAGAAAAAGTATCTATAGTTAAAGAACAAAGGACAGTTTTCCAAATGAAGAGACATGAGTTACATCCATTTGCCAGAGTACGTTAGGTTTGAGACCGCGAGGATTAACTCCCATAGGTAGACTATTATAAACAGTGGGGCAATATAAGCAAGAACGCACAATTTCTCGAGCAGCCTCTCTGGGAATTTGGAATTGATATCTTAAGGCAGTAGCATATTGATGATAAAGTAAGTGAGAGGCTCTGGCCTCCTCAATCACAGTAGCCACTGTATTTCAGGTTAACAAGTCAGCCAAATCATTAAAGGCATTTTAAGGGCCGGGCAATCCGGAATGAGCCCGAATGTGTCCAATGAAAAATATTTTATTTCTTTTCCAAATTTGTTGCTGTAATTTAGTTAACAAATTAAATATGGTAGTTTTATTTTCAGGCAAAACCGCAGTTTCAATGTGTGGAAACAACCTGACAATATACTGAGAATCAGAATAAAGGTTAAATTCCTCATCTGCAAACATAGCAAAAGCCTCTATGACTGCTGTTATTTCAGCTCTTTGAGATGAAGTTTCCCGTGTTTTTAAAACCTTTTGGTGATTTTTAGTAACTATGGAGGCTTTACCGTTTGCTGACCCATCAGTAAAAACTATTTGAGCATTTGGAATAGGAGATTGTTTACATCTGACAGAAAAAATAACTGGATGTCTGGATATAAAATTCAGCAAAACATGCGAGGGTAAATGATGCAAAAATTTTGACCAAAATAGTTTCCTATAGCAATCTGCCAATTTTCAAACATTAGAAGAGCATCAAGTTGTTCCTTATTATATGGAATTACAATTTCTGATGGCTCTTACCAAATAATTCAATGTTCCACTTTTTTCCTTTAATATCAAAGTAGCTATCAATCCTGGATAAGAAGCCACTACTTTTTTAGTTTGAGCGGAAAGATGGACCCACTCTAGGGGGCCGTTTTGCTATAAAACCAATTTTTTGTCTGGCCACCCCAATTACACCTATGGGGGTTTTAGGGCAAAGGAATTATCAAGCAGTTGTCAATTTAATTTTTAAAATTTACATTTTAACAATATAAATTTAGAGATATGTTAATTTAGGTCTAATGTTTAGTTTAGGTCTCCGTATAAATTTAAATAATAAATGTATAACCTCCTTATCTCATTTTGATATACAGATATACCTAAATGCAAAATGTATTTATATATGGCAACAAGTATAAACTTCATGATATACAATATATATAAATCAATATACTTGAACTAATCTTATAATTAATATATCAATTCATATATATTACAGCAATACAACACGCACACAGCCAATACCAACCAACACAAACCAATGTACTGTAATAATACATGTCACACATATATAATTATACAGCATACAGAACATATATCATCACAGCACATCAATCCATACCAATTAATATCAGCCACACACATTATATTACTGCAATATACATTTAATTATACAGTATATATATAATACATATATTGATTTATATACAAATTAAGTAAGTATAGATCTATAATTAGGCATACCTTTATTATGTTTTATTTATACCCATACCTAATTAGGCAAACTGTAGTTAGGCAAATATATTTATATTACGTATTTATAACAATATATAAAGTATTGTTAATTGTACCGCCTGTTGATAACTAAGAAATTGAGAAAACCCTTCTCTGAGTATCTCTTATTTGAGACAGCACGTCCCTCCCCCATAGGGTAAAGGGGAGCGTAGGAACTACATAGGGTTAGAAAGTTCCACAGGTATCCTCAAACTGCCAATCTAACATTTTTGAACTTTTAACTACTGTGGGGGCTTGAGGGCAAATGAAACAAAATTTGACCCCTGAAATCTATCAGGGCAACTTGCCAATCATCACTATTTTGTAGAAGACTTGCAGTTGATCCTTATTGAATGGAATTACTATATTTGCTACTCTTTTTTTTTTTTTTCTAAAAAGTTTCACACTTCTTTTTTCCTCCTTTTATAATTAATTGTGCCACTGAGCTAGGATAAGATAAAACTATTTTTCTTGGGGTCACTGGTAGATGGAACCAATGGGCCTTTTTGTCACAATCACCCTGTAGGTGTATGTTTTGTTGGAAGAATAATTTAATCTCATCTTTTGGTAACATTAATCCTAATTAACTGATCATTTAAAGTCTCATCTACTTTAACAAGAGCCAACTCTGTCTCACTAGTCAACTTAGAACTGGAATTAGGGTCGCTTTTTAAGCAATTAAACAAAGGCTTTAAATCTGCAGTAGTCAGTTTTAAATGTGGGCATATCCAATTAATGTCCCCTAATAATTTTTGGAAATCATTTAAAGTTAGTAAACAATCTCTCCGCAGCTTCAAAGGGGCATTATCAGTTTTTAAAACTTTTGGCAGACTTAAATATGAGAAGCAAGTAAAGAGGTGTTGCACAACATGTTTATAAGCTTCTTCAGTTATCGTTTTGTAACCTAAATCTGATCTATAGCTTTTTAGATGACAAGCAACCATCTAATATTTGCTTGAATACTTCCAGCAACGGGGAACTCACTACTCTTCAAGGTTTTAAACTCTCCCTCACCTTTTTCTCTACAGCATTCCCACCCCGCATACCAGTTTCTCTAATCTCAACTCATTTTTAGTAGTATGTGTTGGCCAGGAGCTGGGTCAGTCTTCCCCAGCAATGTTAAGAGACGTCTGTTCCTGTGTCTAATAGCCCTGACATTTTATTTTCTTGAATTAAAAGATCTTTTAAAGGCCTTGGAGCTGTACTTTCCTGCACCCAAAAGGCTGGATCACTAGATCTAAACGCTCTGTGGCTCTTAGCTTGAGAAGTCAAGTTTTTTCTTGTCTGATAGTAAGGTAAAAGCAAAAACTGTGTTATTCTTTGACCTTTATTAATTTGCACAGTTTTGGTAAGCGGCGAGATCAAAACTATAATTTCTCCAATATAATCAGAATCTACCACACCATATACCACCGAAATTTCTTGAAAAGAAAGCGAGCTACACCCTAGCACAAGTCCTACAATGCCCTCAGGCAGGGGGCCAGCCACTCCCATTGGAATTGGAGCAACCGGCGTATCAGGGGTTAATATTGTTGCTAAATCCCCTTACCAGTCCGCTTTTTTCTTAGCCTGGGTGAGACCCCCCTGAGGGGTTTTCTCCAAGGAGCACTGCATATTGTGCACGCAGTCTGTTTTAAAATCTCCACTGTTAAAAAAACTTTTTATCTTCCTCAAGCTTAGGCAACACTTTGAGAAACTTTGGGGGCAAAGTGGGGAACTCTTGGGCCCTGGAAGGCGCAAACGGAGGCGGCAGCAATGGCCTTAAATCAGAAAGTGGTCGTTAAGTTTTTTTTTTTTTTTTTTTTTTTAAGGTTTGCGCAGGGGGGGTGCGGGGGAGGGGGAGCTCGCCAGGGCACCTGGTCACAGCGTCTCTTACAGTCTCTCTCTTCCTCTCTTCCTGCTTTTCTCACTTTTCTCTCCCCCTTCCTTTTTCGCTACCCTTCTCTTTCCTTCGTTTCTTTCCCTTTACCCTCTTTCTCTCTTTTTTTTTTTTTTCCTCCCTCTCTTTCTCTCTGTATCTCTTTTTCTAACTTCCTTTCTCAATCTTGCTGAGTTCCCTGATTCCTTCCTTCTCTGTTCCTCTCTCCTTTTCACTCTTTAGCGCTTTCTCTATCTTTACATCTTTCTCTATTTTCTTTCCTTTTTTCTTTTTCACTTTTTTTTTTTTTTAATTTTCTCTCTCTTTTTTTTGCTTGGGTGAGGCCCCCCTGAGGGGTTTTCTTCAAGGAGCAGGCTCTGCATATTGTGTATTTTTTAAAAGCTCCTTTGTTTAAAAGAAATCTTTTTTATCTTTTTCAGCTTTAGGCAATGCTCTGGGAGACTTTGGATGTAAACTGGGGAATTTTTAGGCCCTGGGAGGTGCAAGCGGAGGTGGAGTAGTCGCCTTAAATCAGAAATTGTTGGATAAATTTTTAAAGGTTTGTGTAGAGGGGGAGGGGGCTTGCCAGGGCGCCCGGCCGCAGCGTCCTGTAAGCCCTCTCCTTCCTCCGGAGGTAGAGCACAGTCTCCCTCCTTTTCTTGTCAATGGCAGAAAATATGATCTGCGCAGAAGGTGGAGACCCACTACCATCCACCGCTATAGCCTCTCCCATAGATTTAGCCGTTTTTTTACCTTCACCCAAGTATCTAAATTAACAGTAGCCTCTTTAACAGTTTCAAGATTACTTGTATAAAGAGTTGCCATTCTTAGTTTCAGTGTTACCCATGTCAGAAAATTAAGTATAATAGAAGATAAAGCTTTTAGCTTTTAAAAGATCAGGCTTTTCTTTGGCCTTTTAACTCTAGAAACCGTTTTCTTTCTCTAAGTCTAACTCTTTAACACTTTCAACACTTCCCACTCCTCTCGCCCTGTCTATCCTACAGGGGGGTCCGCGGCACCCTTGAGTGGGGTCCTAGCCGTCCCGAACATTGGAAGAACAATAGGGCTGGTGACCCAGATTGTTCCGGGGGAGGAACAGTAGGCTGATGGCCCGAACTGTTCCAAGGGAGGAGCAGTAGGGCTGGTCACCCAAACTGCTCCGTGGGGGAACAAGAGGGCTGGTCACCCAGTTGTTCCGAGAACGGGGAGCAATAGGGCTGATGGCTCTGATTGCTTTGGGGAGCTTACCTTCGAAAGTCCCTGTTCGGGCGCCACCTGCCGGGGACCAGCCCCGGCAGGACCAGGGTATTCGAAGGAGAGACGGCATAGGCGAAGATCAGGAAACAATTGCTTAATTAAATGTTAATTAAGGATATAAAGAGTAATAGAATGAGGATAGCTCAGTAAAGTTCAGTGGAGAAAAGAGGCTGAAATAAGGATAGCTCAGTGAGGAAATTCAGTGGAGAAAAGAGGCTGAATAATTCAGCCAGAAGGTAAGAGAAAGAACGACATGGTGAGACCAAGTTTTGGTGAACAAGGCCCGCACTTTATTTTTCAAAGTAGTTTTTATACCTTAAGTTATGCACAGAGGATAATGGGGGAAGGGGTAGAGTCTTGCAGCAAACCAGGCTTTCTTCCTGCAAACTTATCATATGCAAAAGCTTAGGTGATTTGCATCATCTTCTGGCCCAGAGGCCTGTTAACATTTTAAGACCTTTTCTTCAGAAAACTTATTTTTCTCTAAAGGTGATTGGTCAGGAGCCACCCTCCAAAAGCATTAGATAAAGTTGCATTCCTGCAGAGCAAAGGTGTGGTGGGCTACAACAAGAAAAAGAATTAACTCAAGGGTCCCAGGTTACAAACATTAAAGCTACTATTTACACCAATTATATTAACCAATACACTGCCAGGGACACAGCAGGTAAGGGATATGGAAACTTAGCAGCAAACATTGGCCCAACAAGTGAAAATCCCTTCACCAATACAATTTCTAATCAATCTTTTAACTACTCAAAAGAATCTGTGTTTAGACAGTTAGAACATCTCCTGCTTCTCACAGTTGGGAGGCTCTGAACAATCACATGTTGCCGGAAAAACCTATTCAGGCAGGCTAGAGGATTTCCAAAGGAGTTTGTAGGTTAAACACTGTCACACCCAGGAATTATTAACTGGAGCTGTAAGCTAACTTTTTCAGAGAGGTAGTGGGGGACAGCCCCCGTAAAGTCAGAGGTGTAGGTGAAAGCACAAAGCAGAAAGTAGGCAGACTCTGGTTTTGGGGGTAGATTGCTCGAGAATTTCCAGGGAGACTCCTGAGGCTTGATCCCGCCTTTGCGTATGCCAAGCCTCCTTCCTCATGACCTTTGTCATGGGCGGAGTTCCTCACGCTGCCGGCTCCCGGCAGACTACTCCTGCATCTCTTCTCCCTTTCTTACTGTCCTGCAGCCATGATGACTGATGAGCTTTGAGCTCTCACATCTATGCCTTTGCACTGGGTATTTGCTCTCCCAAATACTGTCTGTTAATTTGGGATATGACTCATTTCCTCACTTAAGTCACATATCTGTTCACATATCAATTTATTCAAGAAGGCTTCCCAAATCTTTGTATAAATAGATCTGCATCCTGATCCACCACTATGTGCTTATGCTGACTTATATTCATCATAACACTTAGTATTTATCAAGGTTTACTACATTGATTGAATATCATTTGCCCACTGCTTTCTACCACAAATTAAATTGCAAGAGGATTTTGACTTTCTTTTTCACTGCTGTATCCTAATACTTCAAACCATTCATGAAAAAAAGTGAAAGTGAAGGTGAAAGTCTCTCAGTCATGTCCGATATAGTCCATGGAATTCTCCAGGCCAGAATAACCCAGGGATTGAACCCAGGTATCCTGCATTGCAGGCAGATTCTTAACCTGCTGAGCCAATGGGGAAGCCCTCAAACCTTTCATGGTAAGCATTAAATACACATGTACTGAGCGAATAAAATATACAGTGTGTTCATCCTAGTTTAATACTTTCCAGTTTGGAAAGTATTCATTTTGGAAGCACATGGATAAAAAACACTTATGAGTGATGATACAGAGGTAATGTTATTAAAATTGAAGAGAGACTGTATAAGAATGTTCTATCTTTTATCAATTGCAAAAAAATTAACAAAAATCTTGACTCTGGTAAGAATGCTTTTAACTTTAAATTAAGGAATTAAAATATGAAAATAATATTAAATTAAGTTAGTAATAACTGCCTGACTCATGTGAGTACATATATCACAGACATTCCTGAATTGGTAAACACATCTGGGCTTTATTTTTGACAGTTTATAAAGTTATAAATGAGAGGCTTAGTTGATAAAGAATCTGCCTACAATGTGGGAGACCTGGGTTTGATCCCTGGGTTGGTAAGATCCCCTGGAGAAGAGAATGGCTACCCACTCCAGTATTCTGTCTTGGAGAATTCCATGGACTGTATAGTCCATGGGTTTGCAAAGAATCGGACACGACTGAGTGACTTTCACAGTGTAGTATAAATTGGTATAAATATAGTATAAATTGGAACTCGGTTTTCTCTTTTTCTCCATGTTAGCCTCTATCTATCTCCCTTTCTCAATAACACTGTAGTATCTCAGGAAATCTGTATTCAAACAGAATAATGACAGAAGTCTATAGATTTGAAGAAAAGGAAAACTCATGCCTTGAGAAATAGTGAATTTGAATAACTGGCACAACTATTAAATGGTGAAGCAACAAATTTATAATCCAGAGCCTCTCAGATAATATAAAATATAGCAAGACAGTTGGGTTGTCTAAAAAATTCATAATAAGGAGTCACAAGCTATGGTATGATGTTGAAGACTGTTTTCTTTCACATATGTTTGCTAAAAATGGAGAAGGAAATAATACTGATGACCTGGTTAGAGGGACTTCAGTTTATGTGAGAAAGGAAGAACTCTGACTGCAGCAAAATCCCAAAGGAAAAGGTGAGAACTTTCATTTTTAAATAGTTGTGTTATAAACCAGGACAGACATGCTGGTGGAGAGGTGTGATGTCAGAACAATCAACCAGGAAACTGCAGAAATTAGACGAAGGCAAACTATTCTCATCAGAGTAGCATGACACAATAAAAAAGGTAAACCCAGTTGATGTTTGTAAAAGATGCACAACTGAATGTTCAAATAGATAGTGCTAGAAAATAAACCTTGTCACAAAGAATTGAAAACATTGTAGTAAACTGATAGCAGAGGAAAATGGTATGTAGGGAATTAATTTGGTAGAGGTCTGGTGATGCCCAATGATTACTTCCATGTGACCTCATAAATAAGTGGATAAACATGGCTGAACTGACCAGAACACCTAGTATAATAAAGCTAGGATGATGTGTAAAGAATCATGTTATTAGTGGTTATACATACATTAAATGGCTTGGCATGTGAATATATAGCATTACAGAGAAAGTATTCTTGACTTTTGCATTGTGTATAGGTGGTGCTAGTGGTAAAGAATCTCCCTGCCAATGCAGGTAGGTGTAAGAGACACAGGTTCCATCCCTGAGTTGCAAAGATCCCCTGGAGTAGGAAATGGCAGTCCACTCCAGTGTTCTTGCCACAGCACATATGGAGAACCAAATAGCATATGTCTCGGTGAAAGTTGATGAATCAAGCTAAAGATTATTTCCTGTTTTCTTACCTTGAAAATTAACTTTTATCACAGCCTGAAAGTCCAGCCTAGGGAGATGGAGTCCCGTCTACCATCATCCAGGCTCTGGAAACTGTCTCTGATTGGTTGGTCAGAGAGTATCTGGGTACCTGATAGATACTTTAACTTGAATTTGAAATGCAGCCCTTCTTGGTGAAAGGAAGGGCCAGAAAACATCCTAAACTAGGCAGATAATCCTCATTCCTGAATCTTAAAACAAACAAACAAAAAAAAATGGATGCCCCTGAAACAGCATTGTCACTTGGGCAGTAAGATTTAGCATGATTTTAAACTCAGTGTCCTCAGTCGCTCAGTCGTGTCTGACTCTGCAACCTCATGGACTATAGCCTGCCAGGCTCCTCTGTCCGTAGAATTTTCCAGGCAAGAATACTGGAGCAGCTGCCATTTCTTCCTCCAAGGGGTCTGCCTGACCCAGGGATGAACCCAGTCTGCAGCGTCTCCTGTATTGGCAGGCAGATTCTTTACCACTGCGTCACCTGCTAAGCCCTTGTACTTATTCTACTTTGTGATATTTGACTTTTATTCAGGAAAAGGTTTTAAGTTTACATGCCAAATAGAGCAGCATGGATGTTTATATTACCACCCGGTCCAGGAAAAGTAACTCAAATGCTAACAGGAAAAATTTTTATCACAAACTTTGCAAATCTATAATTTCTATTTTAGGTGAAATGCATAAGACAAATATTATGAACACTTTCAACAGAATAAGTGGAGATAAAAAATATTGACTACGTTAATATATTTCCAGTAAAGGAAAAGTATAATAATACTATGCTATGCTATGCTAGGCTAAGTCGCTTCAGTCGTGTCTGACTGTGCGACCGCATAGATGGCAGCCCACCAGGCTCCCCCATCCCTGGGATTCTCCAGGCAAGAACACTGGAGTGGGTTGCCATTTCTTTTCCAATGCATGAAAGTGAAAAGTGCAAGTGAAGTCGCTCAGTCGTGTCCGACTCTTAGCGACCCCATGGACTGCAGCCTACCAAGCTCCTCCGTCCATGGGATTTTCCAAGCAAGAGTGCTGGAGTGGGGTGTCATTGCCTTCTCCTAATAATACTACATTTAACACCAAAACAAAAGTTTCTATTTGATATCAGAGCCACTATAATTCAAACTAAAATGCAGATGAAGTTAAATTAACTTTGTTTCACAAAGAAAACCACAGAAATATTATAAAATGGAAAGACACTAGAGATTTTTCCTCTAAACTTTCATTTAGCTTTAGCCAACTCCCTTTATTCCAAAACTAAGTAATTGCATTTTAATCTTTAAAGACATATATAGTAGTTGGAAAAAAATATCCAGTAACTGAAATATTTGCCAAGAAACAAGACATTCTAAATGTAAATTTCAGATCACTTTTAATACCAGAAGTTGTACTAGCTGTATTTATCTGGTCTTAAAAAATAACATTTTATAAATCACCCACAGAATTCCCTAGAGATTATTTTGTTTTCCTTTGAGCCATCAATGTACTAATAAAATATGTAATAAAAAGCTGCCTTGTATCCAAATGCTAAATCCTTAACTGTATATTTTATGAAAAAAAAAAAAAAGTGCTTTCACCTTTAAAATGGCTTTGTGAAAGTATGCCTCTCTTCATATAACTATTTTACTTCTCTGTCTTTGTAGCTATTTGAGGTTAAATGAGGTAACTTATTATGCATTTAATGCTCTACAGTTCTCTGCTTACCCTATTTGGAAATACTGATTATTTTGATTAATTACAATGTGAGTTTCCATTAATGCTATACTCAAATTAATGGATTGATAACATATTCATATAAGAATTTTATGAATTACAATTCTTAAAATATAAATTACTTGATTTTAGTGTCCTTGAGATAATTTCATAATACAATCTGTAAGATGGCTTACTCTTTATTAAATGGCACATTTCATAGAGCGATTAAACTGATTTTAAGAAATGATTAATTCAATTGAATATAAAATTAATGCCAAGAAACTTAGGGTCATTTCACAGTTGTAAAGTAATCAGTCTTTTCTTTTCTACCTCCCATTTTTATGAGTCAGTGACACTGTCAATGGTACCTGGGAAACTTCTCTCAATACTGTCCAACCTCTCCACTCCTCCTTGTTCTTTGTATTTCTTTATAAAACTTGGCATTACTGAAAATATTGAGATTAAATGGATTCTAAATAATATTTCAGTCATCATATCAGTAGGGAATATATTTAATTTGTATGACACCACAAAAAGAGACATTCCTACAGTGAAGTTAAATATCTTCAAAATTGAATTCATGGATAAATATATCTTCACATTGTGTACTAAAACTGTGTATAGGATGTTTTAGTGTGCGTTATATAAGATACACTGTACTGGACATTTGGAATTTTAAATCATATAATATAAGATGTAATCTCTGATTGCATTGCTTTCCAAGCTGAAGAATCCCAGTCAAACATTTTTTACCTATGTTTCTGATTGGGGAAGGTGGTAGATACAGGGTAGAAAAGTTACCATAACTAAGTCAATTGATATGGTTTACCAAGAATTTGTGCCAAGGCTCAGGATACCTTGTACCTAGAGAAATGTTAAAGCTTATCCACCAATCTCAACTCTTTTACACATACACACATACATGCATATACACACACCACATATACGCATATTCATTGCTCCTGGGCAGTTATAATGCTATTCAATCATCCTTGTGGCTAAAAAACAAAGCAACAACAACCAAACAACAAATAACAAAATCTCAGAAGTAACAGGAATCTTAGGGCCTCCACTTTTTCACCTGCACTGATTATAATAAATGGTACTGCAAAAACAATATAAAATTTCACATCTTGATTCATATCCACAAATCTACTCTGGTGAAAAATGGGTGCTTTCTGAGAATGGTAAAAGCAAGTTAACCTTTCCATTATCAGTCATGTCTCCTGGCATTTTCTAAATAAAATCACATTACTTTAAATGTGAAAAAAAAACTTCCAATCCAAGTTGTGGATCTGACTCCCATTATGTACCATGAGAGATTGCTGTGTCTTTTTAATATGTTCCTGATGAGAGAGAAATCAGTGTGAAGCCAAAACTTATTTGTAAATTACCAGGCAAAAAATGAGATTCTTTTTGGTATCTGAACTTTATTCAAGTTGAGAAATCATTTTCAACAAGTTGATTTTGTCAAGCACACCAAAACAATCTAGTAAACAATCTCTTGTGGGTCAGCTGGTAAAGAATCCAGCTGTGGGAGACCTGGGTGCGATCCTTGGATTGGGAAGATTCCCTGGGGAAGGGAAAGGCTACCCACTCCAGTATTCTGGCCTGGAGAATTCCATGGACTGTACAGCCCAAGGGGTCACAAAGAATCAGACATGACTGAGCTACTTACACTTTAAACAATCAGCAGCAGCTAAATATATTACTAATATGTGAAAGAGAAATGTGTGTCCCAATAGAGAAGGTCAAATATTCAAATAAGTAATAGCAAATATATGATAATATATTTACTTCTAGCCATTGAGCCTAAAAGACACGTTTTGCCTTAAATATCTAGTTACTAGAAGAATTAGATTTATGGGGAAAGGAAGCCCCATTTACTGTTAATTATGAATTTACATTCACAAAGTGCATCCATTTACGGACATAATTAAATCCTGTGCATCATAAATTCCTATCTGAGTGTTACCGTTCTTTCCCTTTCTTAAAAATGCTAATGGACAAATACTATCATTTAGATATTTTTGAAAGATCTTTTCCAGCATAATTGAAGAATGACAATGCAGGAAAACATTTTCTGTTAGTTCTTTATCATAGAGAATGATACCATAAATCCAATTAACTATATTAATATTTCAAAGTGTTCTAGCATGTTTATGTTTTAGGTTCTTATTATTCATTGAATGATTTAGAGGCTATTAACTGGATACATGAGAAAGAAAAGCAACTCAAAACAGAAAATTCATATTTCAAACATCAAGCCATGTGTGCCCTAGTATTTCTGAGGAGGGCATTTACAGTGAACATTTTCTTGTATCAGATACACTTTCTGAAGATAATACAATTAGTTTTATACATAATCTTCACAACCTGCCTTATGATTAATTTTTCCCTATTATTTTGCTATCTTTCTTCACCATCTCCTCCGAATTTCAGTAGAGAATCAACTTTAATTACTTAACATTTTTCAGAATATAAGCTTTCTTTGCTTCAGTTTCCATACTGATATGCTTATACACTCTCTCTCCCATTATATAATAAAAAGAAACCTGGCTACTTTAAACTTTATACTCTTAGTTTCTGGAGCAGTCACTGGTAGACTATAAGGAATCTTTGTTTAACATACTTTAATATAAACAAATAAACAAATGTACCAATCCACTGCTAAGTGCCCAGCCCTATGCTAATTATGCTTCAAATAATTAGTAAACAGTGGAGTTAACAGTTCAGTGGAAAAAGCAGGCGCTAAAGAAGTGAAACCTCAATGAATCTCACACAAAGTTTAGCACAGTGCATAGAGGGACCCATTGTACAGAGAAAGAATGTCCACAGAGAAATCATGGTATGCAGGAATGGACTCTCCCAGGAAAGGACATTTTTCCTGAAATCCAGGGTTAGAGAGAACCCACCAATTTGAGACTGAACTGATACTCTGAATAGAAACTTCCTATTTTTATTTAAAGGTTTATTAGCCCAGTGTTCAATACTTAAAACAGCAACTGAGTAGCTACCTATTTGTTGGAAAATGGATGACACAAACCTAACATAAAAAATTGAAAGTTACATTTCAATACATATTGTAATATTATAATTCATTAAAATATATCAAAGGCAATACTTGAAAGAGGAATGCACATTTGTTTGAAGTTTTAATTTTTGTAGCTTATTGTATGCATTTATTATCACACAAAGCCAAAATAAAACCAAAGGCAAATGCATTAAACTCTTAGTATGCTGTGAATTTCTTTGAATGTTCTCAGAAAAATTATTTAGTCTCTATGATGTTATTTTCAAATAATTCAAAAAAATTCTAGCCTTAATTTGAAAAAAAAAAAAACTACCTTATTAATTCCAACAATTTAGGCAAGTTGTTTTTAAAATGTCAGGACTTTGAATCTTGAGCAAGTTTTGTGACAACTAGATTTTTCTGATATTTCACCTTGGTAGTTGATGTCCACAAACTAGATTTAAGTAAAAGCATATATTTCAAAATGATCTTGGTGCTAAGTTATTTTTATGAAATCATATTTCTTTTGAATAAATTGTTGTCCATTTTCTTAGACACTTTCACTAAATATCTTTAAACTCACTAAATATATTTATAAAGTACATTTAAGAGAAACTTTTGATTTAATATATGAGTTACAGGCTTCCCTGGTGGCTCAGATGGTAAAGTGTCTGCCTGCAATGCGGGAGACTTGGGTTCAGTCCCTGGGTTGGGAAGATCCCCTGGAGAAGGAAATGGCAACCGACTCCAGTACTCTTTCCTGGAAAATTCCATGGTCGGAGGAGCCTGGTAGGCTACAGTCCAAGGGGTCTCAAAGAGTCGGACACTAGTGCGTGACTTCATTTTCTCACTCACAGCCCAAGTCTATGAGCCTAAACCTAACAAAAGCACACAAACTTTTCTAGAAATCATAGATTCTGAAGGTGACTCTGATCACTAGGCTTTAGGGTGCTTCATTGTAAAATGTCCTTGTGCCACACTAGATGAACAGAGATCTGGATGTAATGACACATATTCAAGTTTCCTCTTATTTTTTCTATCTAATTGCAAAGCAGATTATCAGTATGTGTAAAATGGTGAAAATTATTTTGATGTGCAATATTATTTAAAAAAAAGAAATACAGATATTTTTTCCAGGAAGAGATCGTTTACAGCATATTTCCTTTAGATTTATTTTTTATCAATCAAGATGAAAGTGAAAGTCACTCAGTCACATCCAACTCTTGCGACCCCCACGGACTATATAGTCCATGGAATTCTCCAGGCCAGAATAATGGAGTGGATAGCCTTTCCCTTCTCCAGGGGATCTTCCCAACCCAGGGATAGAACCCAGGTTTCCCACATTGCAGACAGATTCTTCACCAGCTGAGCTACAAGGGAAGCCCATCAATCAAGTTAAATCATGTTATTTAATCTTTGTTGGTTACCCATTATTATAAAAATGAAAGCTATTGTATAATGGCTGTGTCGGTAACATCACCTAGTGTCTCTCATGCTCATATATGGCAATTGTCTTCAGCCTGTTTAAATTCACTAGTTACCACAATAGGGCTTCCCTGATGGCTCAGCCATAAAGAATCTGCCTGCAAATGCATGAGATGAAAATTTGATCCCTGGATCAGGAAGATCAAATGGAGGAGGGCATAGCAACCCACTCCAGTATCCTTGCCTGGGAAATTCCATGGACAAGAGAGCCTCATGGGCTACAGTCCATAGGGCCACAAAGAGTCAGATATGACTTAGCATCTAAACAACAACAGCAATAACAGTTACTATAATTGAAGTAATAAAATAAGTGAAAATCAATGAAGCTTATGTAAGTTTCATAAACAACAATGCCTATAAAATCTTGATGTCTTCACATAGTCATACTTGAGAAAATAATTCATAAAAGTTAAAAAGAATAGAATACAAACCTTACATATTATTTGGTAAGGGTCTTATATTACAGATGAGAAAAGCAAGTTCTCAAAGAACCAGGATCTCCAATTCACAGTCTGGAGGACTTACTCATAAATTTCATCAGTAGAATATTCCCTCTTCATAAAATCATTGTAAAGTACCCCACTTTAAAGCACCTTGCATATGGGAGCAGGTCATTTGCTCTCTTAGCTCCATCTTGTCTAGACTCAAGGTCAAAAACTCTCCAATTTACTCCAAGAAGGATGTTACTTTTTTGCATGTCTTTATGTGGAGCAAAACTAACTAAAACTAGAGGAAAACATTCTTAAAACACACCAATGATATCAGATCTATTGGGTTTGCCCAAAAGTTCATTCAAATTTTTCCATTAAGACATTACAGAAAACCCAAATGAACATTTTAGCCAACCCAATATTTATCCCTATGTAACAGAATACTCAAATAAAATTATCCATAATAAAGTATAGTTTCGCCATTCTTTAAGTATTTTTTTTTAATGAAGTGCAATTTAGGCAAAGTTTTAGCATATTATTCTTACAGTTTAATTCTGTCACTATGAGAGAATCATGTAATGTGTTCCTTAACAAGCTATTAAAATATAATACATTCCTCTGAATATTCTTTTTCTTCCTCCCTATCCCATGTTAAACTCATATATCATCATCAAATTTCTATTAAGGTAATAAATATGATTGTGTCAGAGATTTTCCCAACAAATACCATTCACCTTGGAAGATGATGAATTGATATATGTCCCTCGTAAAATGTCCAAACTAATGCAGTCAATTCAATCATATGGCCAGAGTGTTCTTTCTATGATGGACATCTTCTGACAATTTAATGCTTCATGTGCTTAGCTGGTACTTCATTCAACTTTCTCAAAAAATTGTCTAGTGACTTTCAGAAGGTATTAAAGAAGACACCACTACACATCTCACTTCCCACTACCACCCTGTGTCTTCTCTTTGTTTTTTGAAATGTATGGTTTTTCAAAAATTAATTATTGTAGTTATAAAAGGAAATATAGTCTTTGGAAAGAAACAGTTTTGAAGAAAAATAACTATTGGTTGAGACTATGAAAGTGTTAGTTGCTCAGTTGTGTTCAGCTCTTTGGGACTCCATGTACCGTAGTTCACCAGGCTTCTCTGTGCATGGAATTCTCCAGGCAAGCACACTGGAATGCATAGTCATTGCCTTCCCCAGGGGATCTTCCCAACCCAGGGATTGAACCTGGGTCTCCTGCATGGCAGGAGGATTCCTTCCCAGATGAGCCACCAGGGACTGAGATTATGCCATGTCAAAAAGTTTGCCTATCAAGTCATTCTGATCCTATGATCCTTGCCACCCCACTCCCCACCCCCTGCCATATTCTCAGCTTGCCTTTTGTTTGTGGAAAAGCTTTGGCCAAAGAATAATTTAATCAGAGAAGTGCAAAAATGCCAGAAACAAAGGATAACAGTCAAAGTAATAGTTTAGTCATTAGGCATATTCAAGAACCTTTAGTTGCTTCTCAAGGGCTACAGATAATATCCTGAGCCACATCCTATAAGCTGTCTTAAAAATACTGAAACCCCCACAAGGTGGAAGAACTTAATTACATGATGACCAGACTGCAGTCACAACAGAAGCTACCCCAGTTCCCATAGCTGGCCTCAAACAAATGAGAACATACCAGTCCGGAACTAAAGACTAATCGTACTTAAAACAATCAAGATGGTGATGATGAGTTACTGCACGACCAGTTTCTGGATGACGTCAGAGATGACTGCGCTGTTTCTGCATGTTATCCCCTCACTCTGTTTATAAAAGTGCATACCCCCTGATTGCTGGTGGGGATATGTGTATGAGAGTTGGCCTTTGGACAGATGTCTGCCATTCCCCCCAGGTTGCCGGCATCAAAATAAAGCAAACTTTCCTTTTCACCAACCTGGCCTCTTCATTGGTGTTTGAGCAGGGAGCAGCCAGATCCCACTTTCATTACAATTATAAGTGTATGAGGAGATATACAAAGAACATAAGATACTCTCACTGCCTCAAGTCTCTCAATCCCATTAGAGAAACAAAATTTACATAAAAAGGAAAGGAAAAATATATACAAATATATTTATTTATAACTCAATAATTGTTTGTTGAACACTCTGTGCCAGGAGCTATTTTAGGTATTGAGAATAAGCAGTAGACACGGTTTCGGCTCTCATGCAAATTTCTTTCTAATGGTGCAAGACAAATGATACAAAGCAAATAAACAAAGTGATGTGAGGGAATAGTTTCTGGGCTTGCGGTTCTAAAACTGCATTGTAGAAAAGACCTGTTAAGAGAAAACACCTGATCAGAGATCTAAACACAATGAGACAATGAGTTTTGTAAATTCCTGCTGGAAAATCTACCTGCAGAGGAAACAGCAGCATGAAACCCTTAGGCAAAAGTGAACTTCATCTATTCAGGGCCAAGTAAGACTTGGGCAGAGAAAGCGAGCAGCAGAGAAAGTGAGAAGTGGAGAAGACTTTTGAGAGGCCCTTGGATTGCAAGGAGATCAAACCAGTCAATCCTAAAGGAAATCAATCCTGAGTATTAATTGAAAGGAATGATGCTGAAGCTCCAATACTTTGGCCACCTGATGAAAAGAGCCAACTCATTGGAAAAGACCCTGATGCTGGACAAGATTGAAGGCAGGAGGAGAAGGGGATGACAGAGGATGAAATAGTTAGATGGCATCACTGACTCGATGGACATAAGTTTGAGCAAGTTCCAGGAGATGGTGAAGGACAGGGAAGCCTGGAATGCTGCAGTCCAAGGGGTCACAAAAAGTTGGACACTACTGAGCAACTGAAACACAATAACAAAGAAAGCAAGAATAGGTAATAACGGAAGATGTCGGGAGAATGCCAAATTCATAAAAGTGTTGTTAACAATAAGGAATTATTTATATAATTATTATTTATCTAAGTGAGGCTGTGTTGTGTTAGTCTCTCAGTCATGTCTGACTCTTTGCAACCCCACAGACTGTAGCCCGCCAGGTTCCTCTGCCCATGGGATTCTCCAGGCAAGAATACTGGACTGGCTTGCCATTCCCTTCACCAGAGGCTCTTCCTGACCCAGGGATCAAACCCTGGTCTCCTGCATTGCAGGCAGTTTCTTTAATCACTTGAGCTACAAAGTCCTAAGTGAGGCTGTATCATGATGTTAAAAATGAAGAGGAGTACATAGAAAATTCAAGAAAATTACAGATCAAAATATTGTATTATCTTTAAATGCTGTGTTATGAGTGATATCTATTACTTATTTTTGTCCTTTAGTGATTTTTCACATTTTAAAAATGAATATCTATAGTTTTTAAAATGTAAGAATATGTACAGTTGGATCTTGAACAGCACAGGTTTAAGTGCATAGGTCAACTTGCATGTGCATCTTTTTCAGTAAACATGTACTACATTTCAGTACTACATGACCCATGGTTGGTTCAATCCATGGATGTGGAACCATGGACACAACCCAGGCCTCTGTAAAGTATATGGATTTTTCACTGCTCAGAGAACCAGCACCCCTCACTCCTGCACTGTTCAAGGGTAAACCATATTATGAAGCATATTTGTGCTACAATAATATTTAATACCTGATATCTTCTCAACAGTTGCTTTCTTGAAAAGAAGAGATTACGCCAGTTCAGATCAGTTGCTCAATTTTTTCTGATTCTTTGTGACCCCATGGACTTCAGCACACCCATAGAAATTCTATGCATTAGTCTTAAAAGCAGATTAACCAACAAAAGAGTAATTTAAAAAATCGTTGTGCAAGAAACTTTGGTTTAAACTTTGGTATTAAATAGATCAGGCCCAGCACTGGCTGTATTTAGATTTGAAATCTCTCCTTCAGCACAACTTCTATAAAAGAAATAAAATAAATATACAATGGTCATTCTGTTTGAGACATAAATGAATATGAAAGCATTGTGAGAACTTTCTAATGAATACTGTAGATGATAAACACTGAATTTAAAAGGACAGATGATCACTGTGAACTTGCACTTGTTAGTGCTAATATGTATTGCAATTTTTCAAGCCCAGAGGCTTTCAGAGAGTAAAGGTAAACTTCATTACAAATAATGTGGAGCCTTGATCATCAAGGAGATGCCAGGACAACCAAAATGCAAAGAACAACACAATCACAGAGGATGACAAATTGATACATACTGGCATCCAGGCTACTCCTGGCACATGGCAACTTCAAGAATATTGTACAAATCTAGCAATGTTCACATTTCACAAATAAGAAGTTAATTTTTTATTCAAATTAATGTAGCATATTTCTCCAATTTCTGATTTATGCAATAATGTGTTACTACATTCTTCAAGAGTCTTTGGATACATAATTTAAAATATTTAAAGAATATTAGGGAAAATAAAATTTTACCAATTTTAGAAAATATATATGCAAGTTTATTTTTTGAAAACAAAGTAAATTTGATGTACTTTTCCTAGTTGATATTTCAATGAAGACTTTCAACATGAGTATTACTAAATGGTGGAGAAGGAAATGGCAACCCACTCCAGTATTCTTGCCTGGAGAATCCCATGGACAGGGGAGCCTGGTGGGCTACTATCCATGGGGTTGCACAGATTCGGACATGACTGAAGTGACTTTAGCATGCATGCATGCATTACTAAATGGCACAACTTAAAATGTTACTCTCTTCAGTTGTGTCCAATTCTTTGAGATCCCATGGACTCTAGCCTGCCAGCCTCCTCTGTCCACGGAATTTTCCAGGCACAAATACCAGACTGGGTTGCCATTTCCTCCTCCAGAGGATCTTCCCATTCTAGGGTCTGAATCCATGTCCTTTACATCTCCTACATTGACAGGCAGATTCTTTACCTTTGTGCCACCTGGGAAGCCCCTATCTCTCTGGAAGTGGCTGATTCATATCAATGTGTAGCAAAAAACACCACAATAGTGTAAAGTAATTAGTATTCAATTAAAATAAATAAATTAATTTAAAAAAACAGTGTTCTTCCTTCCTCCATTCTAATGTATTTCTACTTTTACATCATAGAGTTAAATCCTCCAGATTTTCTTGACTTTTTTTAAATTAAATTTTGATTAAATTTGGCCTATTATATTTGTAGTTTTATTTACCATTTTCTTTCATGGTAGCTTTAGCCCTAAGTTTAAAATATAGCTCTAAGTGAGATTTTAGATCAACTTATGTATTCTGTATATTCAGGAAACATTTAGAACTTGTAAGAAATCATTTTTAGTTTTCCAGGAAATAGAGGAAGACACCTTTATTACAGGGAAGAAATTAATCACAGCAAAATAATGAAGCTAAAACTCATTTTTCCATTTTTTAAGAAATTTACTAAAAAAAAAAAAAAAGAAATTTACTGGTTCTTGAAGTGACATGAAAGTCACTTGCTGCTATTGCTACTGCTGCTAAGTCGTTTCAGTCGTGTCCGACTCTGTGCGACCCCATGGACTGCAGCCTACTAGGTTCCTCCGTCCATGGGATTTTCCAGGCAAGAGTACTGGAGTGGGTTGCCATTGCCTTCTTCTGTAACTGCATAGTGATACACCAATTCAACTTACTGCTATGGGGGAAAAACACCATTTAATGAGACATGAAGATAAAGCACAAACCTGACTAAGGGGACACACGCTGTGGACCACAGCATGGCTGTGACCAGAGCAAGTTGGGGGACAGGGGAGGGGAGATGGATGGGTAAACTACAGCCTTGGGGGCGGTGGTGGTGGGGTGTCTGGATTGACGACGACTAAGCAGACAACAGGATGAGACAGGAAATCAAAACCAATGATGAAAGCAGACACACCATCAGAGAACTCTAACAGCAAGGAAAACATATAGAACTGTTCTTTAACAAATATTTGGAAAGATGAAACCACAGAGAAATCGTCAAAGAATTTTAAATATCAACTAATTAGCCAATGATGCAAATTATAAAAACAGTGTGTCAAAAGACCACAAAATGGACTAGTTACCACTTCACAGGCCGCTAAAATGAAACCTAGCCAGGCCTAATACCATGGCCCCAGCCCTTGCCCTCGGCAATGGTTCACACCCTGAAGAGTGGCTTCTCTCTGGATCCTAACAAATCCACCTCTTATCGCTTTGTCTCTCAATGCATTTTTGCAATGAGACATCAGAGCCTGAGTTTTTTTTTTTTTTTTTTTCTTCTTTCTTTTTTTTTCTTATTTTCCTTTATTTTTTTTTAATTAATTTTATTTTATTTTTAAACTTTACATAATTGTATTAGTTTTGCCAAATATCAAAATGAATCCACCACAGGTATACATGTGTTCCCCATCCTGAACCCTCCTCCCTCCTCCCTCCCAATACCATCCCTCTGGGTCGTCCCAGTGCACCAGCCCCAAGCATCCAGCATCGTGCATTGAACCTGGACTGGCATCTCGTTTCATACATGATATTTTACATGTTTCAATGCCATTCTCCCAAATCTTCCCACCCTCTCCCTCTCCCACAGAGTCCATAAGACTGTTCTATACATCAGTGTCTCTTTTGCTGTCTCGTATACAGGGTTATCGTTACCATCTTTCTAAATTCCATATATATGCGTTAGTATACTGTATTGGTGTTTTTCCTTCTGGCTTACTTCACTCTGTATAATAGGTTCCAGTTTCATCCACGTCATTAGAACTGATTCAAATGTATTCTTTTTAATGGCTGAGTAATACTCCATTGTGTATATGGACCACTGCTTTCTTATCCATTCATCTGCTGATGGACATCTAGGTTGCTTCCATGTCCTGGCTATTATAAACAGTGCTGTGATGAACATTGGGGTACACGTGTCTCTTTCTCTTCTGGTTTCCTCAGTGTGTATGCCCAGCAGTGGGATTGCTGGATCATAAGGCAGTTCTATTTCCAGTTTTTTAAGGAATCTCCACACTGTTCTCCATAGTGGCTGTACTAGCTTGCATTCCCACCAACAGTGTAAGAGGGTTCCCTTTTCTCCACAGCCTCTCCAGCATTTATTATTTGTAGACTTTTGGATCGCAGCCATTCTGACTGGTGTGAAATGGTACCTCATAGTGGTTTTGATTGTTTCTTTAGTTTTGGCCGGGCTTGAGTCCCGGGAGACAGCTGAAGGACAGAAGGGAAAAGCAGTGGGAAAAACGTGCCAAGGAATCCCCTTCATAGCCTGCCGGAAAATTTGCTAAATATCTGACCAGTGCTTTGTGTAAACCCATGGACTGTCCAGGCCAGAATATTGGAGTGGTAGTCTTTCCCTTCTCCAGTGGATCTTCCCAACCCAGGGATTGAACCCAGGTCTCCCACATTGCAGGTGCATGCTTTAGTAGTTGAGCCACAAGGGAAGCCCAAGAATACTAGAGTAGGTAGCCTATCCCTTCTCCAGGGGATCTTCCCGACCCAGGAATCAAACCTGGGTCTCCTGCACTGCAAGTGGATTCTTTATCAACTGAGCTATCAGGGAAGCCCTCTACTGGTAGGTAATATTTTTGTCAAGAAGTGTTTCACTAACAGGTTTTATTGTTGTTGTTTAGTCGCTAAGTCCTGTCCAACTTTTTTTGCAACCCCAGGAACTGCAGCCCACCATATTCCTCTGTCCATGGGATTTTCCAGACGAAATACTGGAGTGGGTTGCTGTTTCTTTCACCAGGGGATCTTCTGTACCCATGGATCAAACCTGCATCTCCTGCATTGGCTGGGGATTCTTTACCATTGAACCTGGCTAAAGAATTACCCTGGGTAGCCTTCACTAAGAGAATACCAGCACAACAAAGATATACAACCCAAGAGTGGCAAAAAGTTCAGGTACTTCTTGTCTAATATCTCCCACAATGGCCTGGGGAGCTTTAAGAGACAAACAGAAGCACCAGCACAGGAGGTAGAGTGCTGTCTACTACTAGCTTCCCTCAGCTGCTGCGCATGCCTGCTTCTTCTTATCAGACCTCCTCTGTGGGTCACCCGAGCCAGACCTGCCTTTCTGCTTCATCCCATGATCTCATTCTTCTCCCTTATGACTTCATGTCACCCTAGCCTTAGTGATAGTCCATGAAATCATCTCCTCTCTTCCCCTCCACTAGTTCCTTTAGTACAGTGTCCCTATACATAAAAATCTTCACCCACAGACTGCTATTATCTCTTCATGTGCTTTCCAGATTGAGTTTAGAAAAACAGCAACAACAGCAACAACAGAAAAACACTTCTATATAAGCACTGTCTACATAAATCACATAGACTGACAAGGAAAGATAGAAGAAAAAAGCAAAGATGACCTGAATCAAATAAAAGAAATCAGTGTAATTCTGCTGCCAGATGGAAGAAAATGAAACTGAAGGACACAGAGAGTAACAAATACAAGGAAATGCATTAAATGGTCAACAGGAAGAAAAAGAAAACTATAACGCTAAACCAAACAACCTTAATGTTGCATCTTGGAGTTGTGGAAATCTCAGTGATATACCATAGAGATAAAAGTCTTAAAAAATGTCTATTCTTCTTTAGTAAATGGTTAAAAATCAGATACAATATTGAAGAAATGTATATATGTAATTATATATATATAATACTTTACAGTGATAGATGTATCAAAGTAAGTTATTAAAACAATTGACATTTATATTACCAGACATTCCTGTTGTATGAAATAAATCAATATATATTCTCTGGTGGCTCAGCTGGTAAAGAATCCACCTGCAATGTGGGAGACCTGGGTTCTATCCCTAGGTTTTAAAGATCCCCTGGAGAAAGGAATGCCTACCCATTCCAGTATTCTGGCCTGGAGAATACCAGTCCATGGGGTCACAAAAAGTCAGAGACACAACTGAGCGACTTTCACTTTCATATATATATATATATATATATATATATATATATACATACATACACATATACATACTTATCTGTTTGCTTGTATATGTATATATATATACATATACATATATAGACATATACATATATATATATATATATATATATACACACACACACACACATATACATATACAAGCAAACAGGTTTCCCAGCTGGCACAGTGGTAAAAAATCTGCCTGCCAATTCAGGAGACACAAGAAACACAGGTTCAATAGCAGCCTACTCCTGTATTCTTGCCTGGAGAGTCCCGTGGACAGAGGAGCCTGGCAGGCTACAGTCCATGGGTCGCAAAGAGATGGACATAACTGAACAACTGAGCACTACCACCATACACACCAGCACTTTGCAGAAACATAGGACTTTGTGTGAGCATCTGGGAACAGCATGTAATTTTGGCATGGAATCTTCGATACTAAATTTTAGCATTTACCAGAATTATATGCTTCACTGGTTATATAAATCCATCATATTCATTTCACTTAACAGGAATGTCTGGTAATATAAATGCCAATTGTTTTCAATAACTTATTTTGATACAACATCCATCACTGTAAAGTATTAATGGCAAAAGCAAAAATCATGTAATATGTTCTAAAATCAGGAATGATGTAACTCAGAGGAAAGCACTTTGTAACAAGGGAACATACTGGTGTAGTGTTCAGATTTAACATGGTCTGACATACCTAATGTAGAAAACTACTAGAAATGACAGCTAAGTAAGTCTTCAAACAAACTCTGACAATATTCTTTGTCTGTTTTTCCTTCACTACTTTTAAATTATGAAGCAAAAATGACTTAGTCATTTAAATCACAAATAGAAGGACTTTAATGGCTAACAGAGCAAAAAATTAAAGAAACATTCCACTTGAATCAATTTACCTTACCATTATTTTAACGTTTTGACTTTTCTAGTGTAGAAACTATACTACATAAAAACACAGATTCAAAAATCACATTTTTTTGTACACGAAATCAAGGGAGTACAGCTTGTAACATATGACTTTTATTTTCTACATCATTTTCTACATGATGCTTTGATATAAAGGGCTCTTGCTAACTCAGTAGGGTTGCCCCTCACAGAGTTATCTTCTTTCTAAGAATAGCAAATAACTCACTAGAAGTACATCTTCCAATAGTGTATATGTGTCAATCCACACACATATACTCTTGATACCAAGAATAAAATAGATAACTGATGGGAACATACTGCATAGCACAGGGAACTCTACTTAATGCACTCCAGCGAAGAGTTGACTCGTTGGAAAAGACTCTGATGCTGGGAGGGATTGGAGGCAGGAGGAGAAGGGAATGACAGAGGATGAAATGACTGGATGGCGTCATCGACTCGATGGACATGAGTTTGGGTGAACTCCTGGAGTTAGTGATGGACAGGGAGGCCTGGCGTGCTGCAATTCATGGAGTCACAAAGAGTTGGACACGACTGAGCGACTGAACTGAACTGAGTGTCCTAAATGAGAGGGAAATCCAAAAGAGAGAAGATGTATGTATATGTATGGCTGATTCATTTTGCTGTACACCAGAAGCTAACACTTCTACTCGCAGAGTCAGACACAACTTAGTGTCTGAACAACAACAACAGATGCTAACAAAGTCTTCCCTGGGAGCTTAGTGGTAAAAAACCCGCCTGCCAAAGCGCAAGATGTGGATTTGATCCTTGGGTCAGAAAGATCCCCTAGATGAGGAAATGGCAACCCACTCTATTCTAGAGAATCCCATGGACAGAGGAGCCTGGTGGATTACAGTCCATAGGGCTGCAAAAGTATCGAACCCGACTTAATGACTAAACAACAACAGAAGCTAATATAACATTGTAAAGCAACCACACTCAAATAAAAAATAATCAATAAAAAAGAAGTACATCTTTTACATGCAAGCCAACCAATCCAGATCCTACACTTCTTGCCATCTTCTCTTTAGGGATTCCAAATTTTGGGCCATTATCGACACAGGATCAGGCACCAGACAACTAAGGACAGCCTTTATACCTCAGAGCCGACTGAAAGGACTCAAACTAGCCAATCTGAAATCTACTTGCCCTATCTCATCCACTACTTCCCACCAAAACCGCAGTGTTTCCGTGTATGTTCTCTCGTCCTACAACTCTCCCTCACCTTCTGATCTACCCAGGTGCTTCCCTGTGTGACTCTGCATAATGTCTATGTCTCCTGTTTCTAGGAAACTATAATAACCATTTTCAATGCAGCGATTTCTGATTCTGCATATATTATCACGCCTGATTAAAATAAACCCTGGGTACTACTAAAACAGTACTGTTTTCTGTTAAATCTTAAAAAGAAAAGCCATTTGATAATAGAGTTATCAAGGTGTTCTCTCTCTCTCTCTTTTTTTTTTTTTTGGTTCACTTAATAGACATTAGAATTAAAATAACTATATTACTGAAAAAAATGTGGTTAAAATTTGGATATTGAATATATGACCACAAAATAATGTTAAGGAGTTTAAATTTCATTTGGACACGATTTTATCAAAGTCTTTAATTGTGCAAGTATCAGTGTAATGGTTACAACTGTAAAGTCTTTATTTTTAGACTACTTTATGATGACTTGTGTGCAGTGAAACACTTTCATGAAAAGTATGTCAATTCCTATTTTCATACTGTTCTTTGATATATTGGGTTTGCCTATTGAGATACAAAAGGTATGCTTTTAAATTATGTTATCATTTAACATAATTAGCAAAATGTTAAAGGCTGAAACAATAACAACAAATACATTGGTTTTCCTTTTCCTTTATTATACCTAGAAAAATTATTTTCATCCTCGAAGAACTGATACTCTTATTAAGGTGGTGTAAGGCTATATTCTTTATTCACTTTCCCAATTTTAAGTCAAAGTTGGCTGCAATTATGGGAAGATATATACTATATAAATTTAATATTTATTCTCTCATATCATTTCTTTGCAGTCCTTTCCTGATGATCCCAATTGTGCTGCCTCAGATTCAAAGCAACTCGTTTTGTCTAGATTCCATGGAGCACTGCTTTGACATTATTGTATTGAATAGTAATGTGTTAATCAAACCAAGAAGTTCCTGCCTAACAAGACTTCTCAGATGAGGATATATGTCAGAGAACAGGATAATCAAGAAAGAAAGCCCTAATAAATATCTACTGCTTGTTCCTCAAGGACAGAAAATCCATAGACGAAAAGGAGAGAGATATAGTACTCTTCAGATTTCTCAGTTTTGGAATTTCCTTAATCAGCAATCTTTTAAAAATGTGGGGATGAGCTGAGCTTGTCAGCTTTTTTCTACTAAATACAAATATTTAAATGAATCTTACAAACTACTAGCTACTATTAACATCATTTCCTGTATAAGTAAAGAGTTTTTCTTTTTTATAGCAAAAATGTAAGACGGACATAATACCTTTGATTATACAACTTAGAGGTTTTGTAGAGAACCAGCAAATCTGTTTAAGATTGGTGCTGTGGGCTGGGGAAGTGGAAGCACAGCTCTCTTTAATCCTAGTTTTCTTCTCTGACATATAAAGTGACCTGATTTCCACTGAAATAGACAAAGCATTATCATGACTTAGAGAAGTTCATGGGGCTAGTGTATTACTTTATGAGTGCTGCTTTACAGCGTATCACAGGAGGTGGCTTCAGTTCAGTTCAGTTCAGTCGCTCAGTCGTGTCCGACTCTTTGTGACCCCATGAATCGCAGCACGCCTGGCCTCCCTGTCCATCACCAACTCCTGGAGTTCACCCAGGCTCACGTCCATTGAGTCAGTGGTGCCATCCAGCCATCTCATCCTCTGTCGTCCCCTTCTCCTCCTGCCCCCAATCCCTCCCAGCATCAGAGTCTTTTCCAATGAGTCAACTCTTCGCATGAGGTGGCCAAAGTACTGGAGTTTCAGCTTTAGCATCATTCTTTCCAAAGAAATCCCAGGCTGATCTCCTTCAGAATGGACTGGTTGGATCTCCTTAGACAGCAGAAATTCATTGTTTCCTAGTTCTGAAGGCTGGAAGTTCCAGATAGTCAGTATGGTTGTTTCCTTCTGAGGACCATGAGAGAAGATCCAGATCTCTTTCCTTGGCTTGTCAATGGATGTATTATCCCTGTGTCTTCATACCATCTCTCTTTTTCTGTGTCCAAAAGTATTCTTTCATGACTTTCATATTGAATTAGGGTCCATTCTAATAATTTTTGGCTTCCCTGTGGCTCAGCAGTACAGAATCTGCCTGCAGTGCAGGAGATGTGGGGTCCATCCCTGAGTCGGGAAGATCCCCTAGAGGAGGAAATGGCAACCTACTACAGTATTCTTTCTGGAAAATTCCATGGACAGAGGAGCCTTGTGGGAAACAGTCCATGGGATTGCAAAGATTCAGACATGACTGAATGACTGAGCATGTATAACCTCATTGCTTGGTGAAAAAGTAATTGCAGTTTCGGACCATGAATTCTAAATCATTGTAATTAGGCTCAAAACACACCTCTATTAATCAAAATAGGAACAATTATAATCAACACATTTTTGTCAACAAGAAATAAGTTTGTTTATTCCTGTCGTGTAAAAATACATGCTTTGGGATTTGACAAACTCTTGAAAAGTCTTTTCTGCCTCCTGCTGGTTGTGGAAGTGTTTTCCCTGCAAAAAGTTGTCAAGATGCTTGAAGAAGTAGCAGTCAGTTGCACCAACCTAAATAATTTAATTACCCTTTTAAGGACCTTACTTCAGTCATACCCTAAAGTAGTAGGAGTTAGAACTTCAGAATGTGAATTTTGGAGGAGGACAAAATTCAGTCCACAACAGATAGTATTCCTGATTATTGTAAGTTATGACCAAGAAACTGTCTTGCAGAAGCAGATACAGCAGGCCCATGATGAATATTTCTCTCTTACCTGCAGAATTCAGTGTGTAGGAGATGCAAAAGAGAAGGAGCTGGGCAAGTGCTCTATTACAGACATCGAGTGAAGATGACAACAGGACATAGAAATTATCTTCCCAGACTTCTTTATAGACAAACATCATACTTAAAAGGCATGCAGCTCTCCTGTTGTAGATAATTTTCTATCTCCAAAAACTTCTTTCACTTTTTTATTTTTCTACCATTATGCACTTTCTTTTAGAAGAAAATCTTTTCTTTAATGAAAGTTCTTTAAATTTCTGCCATAACATTCTCACTGATGATTTCTGTGCACCTGACAATAAATGTTTTCTAATCTAACAAAAGCAAGATGCTGCTTCTAATGGTTTGTCTTGCTATGTTAATATATGACTTTGGAAAATTTATTGTTTTTAAGATTGAAGATTCCCATCATACAAATGAAGCAATAGCCACTTAAGACATCAAGCTGAGAAAATGTACTTCTGATCTTTGAGGTATCTGTGCTTATTCAATTTAATCATTTTAAAGCCCCATTCATTTTTACATATACCGGGAAAAAATGTGGATTTTCCTAATGCTGAAACCATTACATAACTCCTGTCACATTCTTCATTCACATACATTACAGCAGAGTTAAATAATACCAGGATACAACAAAGATACTCATTAACTATTTCCCAACTTAGATTCCACTTTTGGGGTAAAATCATGAATATGTGAACAGAGAAAGATGACCAGGAACAATGACTATTCTATATCACTCTGAATATTTTACAAGCTACAGATAGATCATACACTTTTGGTTCTGATTTATTTGTCACAAATACCACTCATTCTTCAAGGTCTGTCTCAGTGCCTAGCTCTTCCAGGATGTCATGTCATCATTTCTGTATTCTTGCACTGTAAATGAGCACTTCCTGTTCTGCTCTCCCCAGAAGGTACCACCCATTTTCTGTTTTGTCATATTATTCATTTGTTTAATATGTTGTCATGACCAGTGATCACAACAGAAAATCTATGCTCCTCATCATGGCCAACAAGACCTGCAATATCTTGCTCCTGACAATTTCCTGGACTTTATCCTCTCACTCAGTCACAATGTTTACTCAATCTGGCCACACTGGCGTTTTCTTTTGTCCCTCACATTTGCCAAGTGTTCCTCTGGGGACGTTTACACTATTTCTTGCTTTGGCCTAGTAAACTCTTCCTACATCTAGGCACATCATAGATCCCACTTGGTCATTCGCATCTGGCTTAATGATTTCACCTAAGAGATAGTTTCTCCGAGCACCCATCAAAAGTGAACTCCTAGTGTCTTCCTAATACACCAACTTGCTTGCTTGACGTCATTGTACTTTATGGGGGAAAAAAAATGGATTAGTCATGTCTGATTCTTTGCCACCCCGTGGACTGTAGCCCACCAGACTCTTCTGTCCATGGGATTCTCCAGGTAAGAATACTGGAGTGGGTAGCCATTCCCCTTTCCAGGGGAACTTCTGATCCAGGGATTGAACCCAGGTCTCTTGTACAGCAGGGAGATTCTTTACCATCTAAGCCACAAGTGAAGACCCAAAGTAAAAGTGTTAGCCGCTCAGTCATGTTCAACTCTTTGAGATCCCATGGACAGTAGTGTGCCAGATTCCTCTGTCCCAGGAATTCTCCAGGCAAGAATAGTGGAGTGGGTAGCCATTCCCTTCTCCAGGGGATCTTTAGCTTTACTAAACTCTAATCATTTCTTATAAATTAATAACTCACTTCTTGATTTTCTGTCACATTCAGTTACACTGTAAACTCCAGAAAAGCAGAAAAATATCAGGTTTGTTCAACATTAGCCCAAGGCAATCAAATCGGCACTTGGAATGAATCAGGGAAAATTGTCAAATAAATGAATAAATCAGTAGATGTATACACAAAATAAATCTTACTCATGCATACATGAATATATACTAGACACTGTACTTGGCAATGAGAACAAGTTTAAATTTTAGGGAGCATATATTACTTCAAAGTTGCTGTTATCATTGAAATTAGAATAAAGTTTTCAAGTTAGGTAGAAAAGATTCAATGTCTCCATTCATTTAAACTATTTTTTTTTTTTTTTGTAATTTTCATTTGGACCTCCAAACATGAATGTGTTTCCTGTAGCATCTTCTTTTGTAGGGAGGTATCTACGTGTGCTTCTCTGGTGGCTCAGATGGTAAAGAATCCACCTGCAATGCAGGAAACCTGGGTTCGATCCCTGAGTTAGGAAGATCCCCTGGAGAAGGAAATAGCAACCCACTCCAGTATTCTTACCTGGAGAATTCCATGGACTGAGGAGCCTGGCGGGCTACAGTCCATGGAGTTGCAAAGAGTTGGACGTGACTGAGCGACTAACACTTTCACTTTCACATCTATTTCTGCATCTCAAGTTCAGCTAGCTCTATCATTCAAAAGAAGAAATATAAAGATCTCAAGCTTTCAGCAAGATTAGAACCAGGTTGTAATCTCTGCTTTCTTTCTAAGCTAAAACTCTAGGCTAAAACTTAACTTTTTAAATATCTATATCTTCATCTAAAATGGTAGTCTATACAGCAGTCATTAACCATGTGCATGCATCATTAAGCATGTAAAATGCAGCTAGTACAACTGAGGAACCAAATTTTAAAGTTTATTTAATGATAATTAATTAATTCCCATACCTCCTTCAGTGGAAGCCTGGTGTCTTAACCACTGGACTGCCAGGGAAGTCCCAATGTTAGTTAATTTAAATTGAAATTGAAAAATTGGAGCAATGTTAAAAATGCCCTATATGAAAAATCTGAAATTATTTTGTTAATAATGATAAATTTGCTTCCTATTAAAAACTGAAGATGTCACAGTCATCCTCCCCTTATGTTCCTATTAGGTAATGTGTAAACATATCACATGTGTGAGAAGCCCAGACTTAAGTCCTGATATTATTATGTATGCGTTGGCATCTGGGAAAAACCTCAAGGGCCCCGAATGCCCTAATGGCAAGTGCTCCTCCCTACTGTATTCCTACGGATAAATCCCTGGTTAAACAGCACCCCCTAGTCATGGAGACCAGCAAAGTGCCTGATTTCCTCGAAGGGGGCTAAGTCTGACAGCCTGACAGCCTGAAGGCTTGTTCACATAAGCCAATCGCATCCACCTACAGGAACCAGAGTTCATCTCATCCCCTTGTCATTCTGAAACCTGCCTGCCACAGCCCTTGCCCATTCATTCTTCTCAAAAGCAGCTCCCTCTCAACTGCGGCTCCCACATGGCTTCCCCCTGCCCCAGGCCGTCAGTATAAGGGACTAATAACCTGCTGTCAGCCTCAGCTCCTGTCCAGTGTCGGGTGTTCTGCCTTCAGCCACCGCCATAACCCTGGGGCAAAGTTCCCTCCTTCACCAACAAGGTGAAAAGAAGGAAATCAAGATACAAATATGATTTGATCATTGTGAATATTCTTTTATTTAATGGCAATAGTTTATGTGTTCAGAGTATAAATTCAAAATGTATGAATATTAAAACTTTTAAATAGCATCCTTATCCAATGGTTTGTGAGAAATGACTGCTTCCTGCCATATTAGTAAACAAAGTACGTCACAGTCATCAGTTATTTCAGCCTCCAATGTAAGCCAGTGAGCGCTGAGAGAACTCAAAAAAAAAAAAAAGAATACCTGCCATCGAGCAGCCAGGGACTGAAGCCACTTCCCACAGTGAGCACTGAGGAAACTCAGGATGTGAAAACGAAGGATACTGGCCCCAGATAGCTGAGATGCAGATCAAAGGAATGATTCAGTGAACACAGACCCTTGCATATTCTCATACATAGAAAAGTCCTAAATTCCTTAACTTGAGATATTTGGTTTTCTTTAGTTAGCAATCATATTTTGATGTCCTGACTACATGCCCTTTGTTGCAAAACTTCTATATAACCTGGCTCCCCCTCACCTCCTTGGAGCAGTTATCTCAGGGTTACTGCAGATGCTGTTTCCTGGGCTTGAAGTCTTAAACATTCCCACCAAGCAAAACATAATTCTCAACTTTTAGGCTGTGAATATTTATATTTTTAAATTAACAGTTATTACCTTTATCCAATGGTCTATTAACATTGTCAATAACCAGTGTTTCTTTTAATTCTTATTATCAGGGCCATTCATATGCATACATATAAGTAATAAGAATGCCAATATCCACTCATCTTTTACTCTTCAAAAGCATAAGTTGTGAATAGTTCAACTTAATATTTGAAAAAAAATATTGTTTCACACTAAATAGCAGTATTTAACAATGGTCTGTTGCTTCACTGAGCAGCTAGCATCCAAATTCTTTCAATTGTTGCTTTAAGTCTGGCAGGTTCTGGAAAGTAAAATTCTATTTTCCTGATTCTTCAAAAGCTAGAACTTTAAGTGGTTTATTTTCTGCTAATGAGATAAGATCAACTAAGAATTCAGCTAAGAATTCTAAGAATTCAACTGGGAACCAAGTTATGCAGAACGAAAGAAAAAGGACAATGATGCTTGGATACACCCAGTGTACATCTGGCAGGAGGGCACCTGTCTCAGCCAACTCTTCCATCACAGTTTCTGGAAACTTGGTTTGCACTGAAAGTATCGTGTTCCTGCAGCTAACCATGCTGTGCTGGATTCTTGATCAGTGATCATGACTAAGATGGTTTTGCTCTGGTGTCAGCAGGACACCTTTTCCTTGGTCTCTTTACTGTACCCAAAGGAGAAAAGCCTAGGGCAGACCATTCCTTTGATAGTATTCCAAATCTCATCCCAGGAAGTAAGAGAGTACCTGAAACTCTTACCCTACCATATTTTAAAGTGTACTCTGCATAAAAATTAACTTTATGCTTAACATATTGACTTTTGTTATCTTTAATTGAACTCTCAATTTATACTAGTTGATTGGAGTGAACCACCATGATAATACAACCTTCAACAACATAGTTTTAGGTGTATTGTGACAAGCAATCACTGCTATCTTCATCATTTCATTGCCTGGCAGTGACATAAAATGGCTAATTTAATATGATTAAATGTTTTGAACCCACATAAAGTGCAACAGCATACTTCATATACTTTAGAATCATATCTAAATTTTCTAGGCCCCTAGAATCACTGACGATGATCATCTCGAACTCAAATTATGAGCTGAACATTTAATGCAGTGTAAGTGCTGCTTAGAATTTAGGCTCATTTTATCTAAATCACTAGATGCACCCCTTTTCAAATCTATTTTTTCCCTGAATAAGTATCCTTAGAGATGATGTAGCTGAGTAAAATTTTGCCATGTAATTATGGATGGGAGGGGATAAATTTGTTCTTTTATATACAGAAAAATATTTAGATCCTCTGAAGTGGGAGGTAAGACTGAGTGATTGAAGGAAGGTCAGTGCAAGGGAAATATATTGGACTGGGAAAGAGCCATTGGACCCAACATACAGTCAGGGACTTTGAAATCTGCAATTTAATATCAGACACTAAAACTTAAACAACCTATAAACCAATAGGATAGGGACTCCAGTGGCTCAGTTGTAAAGAATCCACCTGCCAATTCAGGAGACATGAGTTCTACCCCTGGGTTGGAAAGATCCCATGGAGAAAGAAATGGTACTCTAGCATTCTTGCCTAGAAAATTCCTTGGGCAGAGGAGGCTGGAGGACTATTGCTGTTGGGGTCACAAAGAGTCGGACACAACTGAGCACCTAAGCACACCTGCAAACCAAATGATGAGATGGTCACAAAATGAATCTGACAGATTCTAGAGATGAGGGGAAAAAAACACAGTAATTGATGTCCTTGGGGTGAGCAGTGAGGTGGTCCAGAGTGAGAGGACCGGGGTATGTCAGTGGACAGGAGAGGAGAGATGATTTGGGCAGAGTCTGAGCAGATGAAAGTCCCACAACTGAGCAATGACAACACTGTAGCTGAGAAACAAAGCTTTGTAGCTATATGGTTTAGCACAGAGAGGCTCTAAATAAAGCTACAAAATCAAAACCAGACCACGAGATATATAAGGTCAGGATAAATTTATCACTAGAATTGCCTGTTGCTGCTGTGGAAACACAAAGAGTGTGCTGCAATAAGGTTGGATAATTTAAGGCATAAGTATACCCCCAGAGACATTTATGCTAAACTTCAATATTCTCTAGCTTTAAGGAGTCACAGCTTATTGCGAAATGAAATGCGATGATAATTAAACTATCAGAAGGCCTCAACACAGCATCGTGCACTATGGAAAGAATACAGGTTGCAAAAAGGAAATTCCCATTTGCACAATCAATGAAGAACCTATCCTGTATTTCACCTCTTCTGTCGAATCCAAGAGACACACAGAACATATGCTTTCTATCTAGTTTCAAAGATATGCTAAGAAGACAAGCATCCCTTAGGGGCAAGAGGAAGAATGGATTTCAAACAACAGAGAAACATGGAATAAATATCATGCTTAAAAAAATGAATTTCTCCATCTGTCTTGTCATATGCAGCAAAAACTTAGAGCAGCCTGCTGCTCTTTGTGGAAACATTTCCTTAAATTGCTCATGAAGGATCTTTGAACATTGATTCTGTCAGTAGGTTATTCACATGTGGAAATTAATTACTAAAAGCTAGAAAAAGAGGTTATATTTTGTAGATATTAATTAAACTAACAAGGCTGTAGGGCTCTCTGTGTTATGCACAAATAATTTATTATTTCCAAAGATCTTGTGTCTGCTCATATTTTAAATAACAAACTCCATATGACAGTAAAGTCTTGCTATTATATAAAGAGTCTGACAAGTTGGGTGATAAACACACACACACACAGATACATACATCTATGTATACACACATGGGCTTCCAAGGTGATGCTAGTTGGTAAAGAACCCTCCTGCCAATGCAGGAGACATAAAAGATACGGGTTCAGTCCCCGGGTTGGGAAGATCCCCTGGAGGAGGGCATAGCAACCCACTCCAGTATTTTTTTTCCTGATGAACCCCACGGACAGAGGACCTTGGCAGGCTACTGTCCATGGGGACAGAGGAGCCTGGTGGGCTTTGGTCCATAGGGTAGCAGAGAGTCAGACACAATTGAAGCAACTTGGTATGCAGCGTCTAAAATATCAACAGTGATAGGTGGCTATGCTGAAATGAAGGGAGACAAATGATTTCTGGCATCAGAGAGACACAGAAGAGCGTATTCTGTTCTCTCCAAGTTCCAGAGGACAAGAGGAAACCAAAACGTAGCCTCTTTATTAATAATGACTTGAATTGATTTACCACACAGTGGACATGGTTCAAACTATTTACAAGAACTGTATACAAATATAACTGCACACAACCTTTATAACTACCTTATGAGACATAATACTCTTCTTAGACCTATAGTATTCTACATTATAGAAAGAAATGATGCATGAGTGGTAAAATAAAATTTCCAAAGTCATACTACTAATAAATGGCTATCTGGATTCAAATACAGAGAATCTAGCAGAAAGTCTATGCCTTACCTTCTACAATTTGATGTAAAATTGAAAATATTGAACTACAGGAACGCAAACTATACAGGCAATGCTAAATGGCCCAATGGAGTAGACACGACTTTGTTAGCCATATAATGAATGATGCGTTTCACGTTTGAAGACATAAACATGTGGGCTTTGACTTTGAATTGCATGCTCTGGGAAAAGTGTTGAAACATAATGTATATTTATTTTGGCCTATGCCACATTATTATAATCTTTTCTTGGTAGTTTGAAATGTGTATGACTTTTTCTTTTTTTTTTTTGGTTTGATCCATGAACCACAAGCATGTCTCCATTTGCATGAGAATAAAATGGCATAAGAATCCAAGAAGGCTTAAAGACAAATTTATATTAGACTTAAGTCATCTACATCTCCCCATCATTCCAGCAGCATGATTAGCTATAAGAAGTAAGATTTGTGAGACAGCTGTGCTCTTATAAGGAATTGAGAACAGAGGGCCACACCAAGTAAGGCTGTAGGATCAGAAGATGCAGAAATCCCAAGGTGCAATCAGAATAAGACAAAAAGCCATAAAGGAACTCATTGTGCTATGCTTAGTCACTCAGTTGTGTCCAGCTCTCTGTGGTCAGATCAACTGTAGCTCACCGGGTTTCTCTGTGGAATTTTCCAAGCAAGAATACTAGAGTTGGTTGCCATTTCCTAATCCAGGGGATCTTTCCAACCCAGGGATCAAACCCACCTCTCTCTGCATTAGCAGGTGGATACTTTACCACTAGCACCACTACAATGCAGGAGAGCAGGGTTGGTTCGATTCTTGGGTCAGGGAGATACCCTCGAGAAGGGACTGGCTACCCACTCCAATATTCTTGCCTGGAGAATCCCATGCACAGTGAAGTCTGGTGGGCTACAGTCCATGGGGTTGCAAAAAGTTGGACACAACCAAGCAACTGAAACTTTCACTTTCAGAGTAAGTCAATTCTCAAAAAAAAAAAAAAAAAAAAAAATCAGTGAAACTCAGTTTGCCCGAGTCTACAAATAAAGAAGCTTCCCAGATGGCTCAGCAGATAAAGAATCAACCTGCAATGCAGGAGACACAGGAGATGTGGGTTCATTTCTTGAGTTTGGAAGATCCCTTGAAGTAGGAAATATCAACCTACCCCAATATTCCTGCCTGGAAAATTCCATATACAGAGGAGTCTGGTGGGTACAGTCCATGGAGTTGCAAAGAGTTCAACACAACTAAGCACAAACACACATACACAAAAACCCTACACACACAGATACAAGAGGTATTATCAAGAAATGTTGATAGAGGATATTGATCACTGAATGTGAAACACTGGACATTACTGCCAGGCCACTAGAACTGCTTAAAGTGTTTTGATAACAACTTTATCACTTGGGTACTGTGAAGTCTCTACAGAAGGCAGAGCATGACATTAGTGGAAATTAGTCAAGCAGCTCATATGGTTTTCCACTCTAAGTACCAAAGCTAAACACAGACTTTTAAAGAGTTGGAAGGAGTTATTCTGTGTCCTGATTATAAACTAATCATTTAGGTCCCTCAAATTTATTATAAATATAAATTATAATCTTTCCTATGTTCTCACCTTGCTCTGATCTTCTAAGAACTAAATATTTGTGAGATCCAAGGATATAACTCTCCTTTGAGGCATATCATAAGGTAATTCCATTACTAAGGCATATAGTAAATAAGTTTGAAAAGCCCCTGTACCCATATCTACCTACATATACTATAAAAAGTCCATATTGTTCATTTTATATACCTATATTTTCACCAAGGGCACTTATTAAACATTCAAATATTGTATATTACTTAAGATTAGTTTTAGCCAAGGACCCCCTGTGATCAGAAGTTACCTGTCATAAGTATTGTTTTCATGGTACCATGAATTGCAAACATGGATTATATTTGCAGTATTATGTGCCTCTGTTTTCAGAACTGATATGACTTTTCTCATGCAAAACCCCATCTCCAGTTTACAATTTGGCTAGGTCTAAAAATTTAAGCAGTTTGAGAAAATATATATCAGGGTCTTTGAAATATTGTTCAGTCTTGCATAGCTCTCTCTGGGCTTGTATTTAAGATTGAAGGGACTCATGTGATGTAGAGTTGGGAGGAAAAAGAGTGTCATAGAACAGTGGTGAAGCTGCCCTGTTGGGTGACTGGCATCTGCTCACATATGTTGAGTCTAGCTTCCCAGAGTTTATTTTTTTATATCTTGTTGATTTGCTTTCAGCTAATAAATATGATATCTATTCTTCTCAGCTCAGTCAGGCCCTTCCCCCATTAACCATGTTGCTTTAGCCTCATCATTCTCCTGGGGCTGCAGGGGTGTCCACCTTGTACAAGCATTTTCTCAAGCGCCCAGAACACTGAGCAAAAATCTAGTCTTAATCTTCCTCCTTCTAACACTTTGGTCTACTCTATCCCTGTTACTGGACTTCCCCAGCGGCTCAGGGGTAAAGAATCCACCTGCAATGCAGAAGCTGCAGCAGACATGGGTTCAATCCCTGGGTGGAGAAGATCCCTTGGAGGAGGGCATGGCAACCCACCCCAGTATTCTTGCCTGGAGAATCCCATGGAGAAGAGCCTGGCAGTCTACAGTCCATGGGGGAACACAGAGTTGGACATGACAGAAGCAACTTAGCACGCACACAGGTATCCTAGTTTCCAGCTCCAATCACTGCACATCTGTGTTAAGGTACTCACCTTAAGTGAGTCACCCTGATTCCTGGGCTATCCCTCTATAGTGCCTCAGCCAGAGGAGTTCCCTTAAAAAATAAAATGCATCATGGCCCAGCTTTGATTAGGTCTATCAAAAGCCTTCTGGGATCCCTCAGAGTAAAAAGCAAAGCTCTTGCCTTGCCAGTAAGGCCCACCTTCTAACAGAGCTCACTTCCTGCATTCCTTCTCCACTCCCTCTAGAGCTTCCACCAGGTGGATTTATCAGGAGTATCAAGTAGCTCTCACCTTGTCACCTTGAGATGTGTAGTTGACTTTGAAACGCTGTTCTTTAAATATGTTCATGGTTACCTCCACATTTCTCTCAAGTTTCTCCAAACGTTATTTTATTGGTAAGATTTTCTCTTAAACGTGTTTTTCAGTATTTCAAGATACTATTTTCCCTACAACACAGAAACTTCCTCCTTCACACTTCTCAGTTGATTTTCAGCATCACATTTCTCATTTTCTATAAGTTGATTAAACAGATGATCAATCATCTATTTTAAATATGACTTACATATTATATAATTTGTTTTCTTGTACTCTTTTCACTAAAATGTAAGCTCCAACATGAAAAACTTTAATGATACCTTTCACATATATATACACTACCCAGAGATAGTTCTTAACACAAAGTAACATAAAAATTGCTTTCAATACTATTATTGAGTAAATTAATCTGTAAATTGATAATTTATCTCCCCTCTGTACCAAGCACTTGATGCTTTATGTAACTAGGGAGAAGATTATTAAGGAAAAAATAAAGAGGAAAAGTGAATTAATCTTTATCTATATGTCACCCACTTCACATACATGTTTGAAATATAAAAAATAGTTTAAAAATATTATAATACATTCAATATATAATATATTTCCCCTCTAGTCCATGCTCTGTATTTAATCATAATTTCAAATTAATTTTGATATGTAAACAGAGGTGCATATTTCCTGAGAAATCTGTATGCAGGTCAAGAAGCAACAGTTAGAACCAGACATGGAACAACAAACTGGTTCCAAATTGGGAAAGGAGTATGTCAAGGCTGTATATCGTCCCCCTGCCTATTTAACTTATATGCAGAATACATCAAGAAAAATGCTGGCCTGGATGAAGCCCAAGCTGGAATCAAGTTTGCCGGGAGATATAACAATAACTTCAGATATGCAGATGACACCACCCTTATAGCAGAAAGTGAAGAGAAACTAAAGAGCCTCTTGATGAAACTGAAAGAGAAAAGTAAAAAAGTTGGCTTAAAACTCAGCATTCAAAAAATGAAGATCATGGCATCTGGTCCCATCACTTCATGGCAAATAGATGGGGAAAAAATGGAAACAGTGACAGACTTTATTTTTGGGCTCCAAAATCACTGCAGATGGTGACTGCAGCCTTGAAATTAAAACATGCTTGCTCCTTGGAAGAAAATCTATGACCAACCTAGACAGCATATTAAAAAGCAGAGACGTTACTTTGCTGACAAAGGTCCATTTAGTCAAAGCTATGGTTTTTCCAGTGGTCATGCATGGATGTGAGAGTTGGACTATAAAGAAAGCTGAGCACAGAAGAATCGATGCTTTTGAGCAGTGGTGTTGGAGAAGACGCTTAAGAGTCCCTTGGATTGCAAGGAGATCAAACCAGTCAATCCTAAAAGAGATCAGTCCTGAATATTCATTGGAAGGACTGATGCTGAAGCTGAAACTCTAATACTTTGGCCACCTGATGTGAAGAACTGACTCTGAAAAATACCCTGATGTTGGGAAAGATTGAAGAAAGGAGGAGAAGGGGATGATAGAGGATGAGATCATTGGATGGCATCACAGACACGAGGGACATGAGTTTAAGTAAGATCCGGGAGTTGGTGATAGACAGGGAAGCCTGGTGTGCTGCAATCCATGCGGTTGCAAGGAGCTGGACACAACTGAGCAACTGAACTGAACTGAAACAGAGATGCAAATATTTGCACTTTTAAAATAGCAGTTTGTTTATAGCAAACTCAGGGACCTATAATTTTATGATTAAAGAGAAGATGGTATGAAGTCAAACGTGATTTATCCTATTTTTAGCATAAAAATATACAATAAATTTCTCCCATTGACATCATATTACTAGGTTTCGTTTATATGACAAAGAAGCCTGTTGAGTCTCGAAGTTCTATGCCCTCCTTGTCTTGAATTTGCCCTGGGAAATTCAGCGCATATTTTTAGAAAGCAGATAATAGAACAACTAAATGCAATGATACACAACACAATATGGGCTTCCTGATGGCTCAGCTGGTAAAGAATCCGCCTGCAATGCAGGAGACCTGGGTTCCATCCCTGGTTGGGAAAATCCCCTGGAGAAAGGAAAGGCTACCCAATCCAGTATTGTGGCCTGGTGAATTCCAGACCAGTGGGGTATAGTCTGTGGGGTCGCAAAGAGCTAGGCACAACTGAGCAACTTTCACTTTTATTTCATATCACACTTTGAACTAGTATACTATTATACTGACATCTGGAATGACGATAACAGGATCCATTCAAAAATGGAAGTTAGGTGAACTGACATTTAGCATAGAATTCATAAGAAGGAGGATGAGTCGGAGATATGGCGATTGTGTTAGCATTCCACACACTCTGTAAGCTACAATGGCTCAGTTGGTAAAGAATCCACCTGCAGTGCAGGAAACCTGGGTTCAGTCCCTGGGTTGGGAAGATCTCCTGGAGAAGGGAAAAGCGACCCACTCCAGTATTCTGGCCTGAAGAATCCCATGGACTGTATAGTCACAAATAGTTAGACACAACTGAGCAACTTTCACTAATCTGCACTAATAATACAATAAAGTTATTTCATTCTAAAATCATTACACCGGGTTTTATCATTCATGTGGTACTTGATCACCATTCCAGAGGATGGAAAACTGGTAGCTAAAAAGATATTTGAACTAAATTAGAATATTATAGGATTGGGTGCCAAATAGAAGGAAATTTTGTTATCCCAAGTATGGGGTGTAGAAGAGAGTTCATCCAGGGTGGAAGTAGCCCAAATTGAAAGATCTGCTAGTTACACCAGTTGTTTTCAAACTCTGGGTGGTTGTGACTTTCCAAAAGGCCACATTCCAATATGAACACAGAATACATTTCAAGCTGAATATAAACATAAATATATATATATATATATATATGTATATGTATATATATGTGTGTGTGTGTGTATGTATATGTATATATATGTATGCATGTGTGTGTATATATCTATATATACTTTAATTATCAGCCACTCTGGATTAGCAGCACTGTGCTGGGCTGTGCCTAGTGTTTCAGTCATGTCCCACTCTTTGAGACCCCATGGACTGTAGTTCTCCAGGCTCCTCTGTCCATGGGATTCTCCAAGTGAGAATACTAGAGTAGGTTGCCATGCCCTCTTCCAGGGGATCTTCCCAACCCAGGGATCCAACCAGGGTCTCCTGCATTGCAGGCATACTCTTTACCAGCTGAGCTACCCGGAAAGCCCAGCAATACTGTAGCTTTCCTTAACTCAAATAGATAATTAAGTATTGGCTACATTACAAGAATTATTGCCAAAGGATATTTGATATTAAACCAGGGAATCAGAAACTGGAATCTATTTATATCTCTTTAATAAGTTCAAATTATCCATGAAAAGTGATTTTTTTAATTCTCTTCCCTATCCTGGTGTTTTTATAAAATTGCCAAGTTCGGTTGTATAGTGATCTTGATTTAAGAGAATATTGAGGAAATTAACAAATTAGTACTTTCAAGAGCTTTAAAATTTGATTAAAGTTTCGATCTTCAACAAAAAATGAAACCTTTTACTGTGCACAGTTTACTCATTTGTATCCAAAGGCCTTTGATTATAATAATTTTTCAAATATAAACAATTAGTAACACACCATTTGTTTACTAAATGTTATAGAAGAGACCCAGCTGTCTTCATCTGCTTCATTTGACAATTCTAAAGTTACAATTTTCTCATGACATTTCTCTATTTAAACATGTTTAACTACACATGAAGATCATTTGGGTCTGGGTATTTTAAGGTTATTTTCCATATACTGTCAAAAAGAAGCATGTTTCAATCTAAGCAAATGATTAGCATTTCACGTAAGTTGACTCCACTTTTAATATACCCTCGAAATATATCTCATCAGTTACTCTATTTCAAATTATTTTGTTGTGGAAGGGACCTTGTTTTTAATCAACTTTAAAATTATATTCTGCTGACTTGCAAATGGCAGGTCAATGCTAATTGAGAGAAGACTTAAAAACTCTGACATCCTTTATCCCTGCATAAAGATTGTGTGTTCTCTGTGTTCTAATCCTCTGCTTTCCAATATTGCCTTTACGAGGTTAAGAAGATGAATGTTCATTGCTTTTAATCCTCACCATGATTTATGAGGCTCTTGGTATCCTTTCCCCAGAGCAGCTACAACTGTGTGGTTGTTCTGCCTGCTGCTTAAATTACACAGACATCTGCAAAGTAAATTATGGATTGTTGTCCCATAGACCATAACCAAGCATTCTCTCTATCGCTCCTGCAAGACTTTTTTTGTTAGAACAAAGACCATGTGCATTTTTATTTGCTGGGGTACTGAAGAAATTTTAAGTTAACCTGAATGATAGTACATTGACCTGAATTATGACCTGTCATATAACATAAAAGCAGCGTGACATATAAACAACATTACTTTAAAGCTAGGAAAAAACCCACCTCCTATTTATTTATATCTTTCTTGTTTATTTAGGAAATATCACCTTTAGGTTTTCAGAAGAAATGTGACCTTTAAAATTAGCTTAAAAATTGTGCTGGAATAAAATGAATGCAAGTGACCTGAGTCTCCAACCATGCAAGACTTCAAGAGCATCCTGTGGTTCTTTAAAACCAAACATTGAGCAAACAAAGAGAAAACTATGTGAAGGAAAATCCATGGAAGATGGGTATCTTTTTTTAAATTTTGTTTTTCTTATTGATATCACTGGTAGTACACCTGTTTTAATATCCTGGAAGCATGCAGGAAATCATGAGTAATTGGAACAATTCTCTCTCCAGAATAAAAAGCCTAGCAGTCTAAGCTGAAATAGTCAACTTGCTCTGTATCCTCCTTTCTTTTCTCTGCTTATGATTCTGTGTAGATGATGAATCATAATTCCCAATGAAAAGTCCATTGTGTAGTCCTAACAGGCATGTTTCAAATGTCTAACCTTTGACAATTACCCCAAATTAGAAATATTCCAGCATTTATTTTCTTTAGATGTGCTAATTGCAACCAAAACAATAACCCATCAGGGGAAAAATTACACTAACAATTTTTTTTTAATAATCTCTAACAATGCCTTACAAAGTGTATTTCTTTCTTAAACAGATGGCTCTGCAGTTCATTTCTGAACCCGATTGTCAACTCAGCAGGATGTTGTGAGCACTAAAACCAGATATGCTCAAATCCAGTCCTAGCTGAGCAGATCCACTGCTCCCTTTGCGTTTGCATCAGTTTCTGTTTCACCTCGTCACTGCTGAGAGAGGGTGTGCTCTTAATGTCAGGATCTGATATTCATACCAGTTCCCTAAAGACTTTATTTTTAAAGATAAATCCTTGATTTCTTTGCCTCCGTGTCTCTATTCATTTCTAAAACTTTCCATTTGTAATCGCGCTTCACCTCTTGGTCCTTCTGAAATGAAGTATTAAAAGAATCCTTAAGGATTAGATTTAGTTAAAACCCTAAACTACTTAAATATACCTCCAAACTAATGAATGTCTTTTGAATACTGATTGTTAGGCAACCATAGACATAAGTAAGGAGTGAGTAGAACAGACAGTAAATTTTGTAAAATATTAATGTAGAAACAGGTTGCTTATCTTTGTTCAGAAAACCATTTACAAAAGGAGGCACTTAGATTGCAAATGGACCCCAGTCTATTAACGTATTAAAAATTAAATTAATCTCAGACAAGTATTTTAATACTAAATTTGTTTGCCTTGACATTTATATCGTCAATGTTCTTGGATATCAGTATTTTTTTTTTTTTTTTTGCCATACCACATGGCTTGTGGGATCTCAGTTCCCCAGTCAGGGATTGAACGTGGGCCATGGCAGTGAAAGCATCCGGTGCTAGCCACTGGACAACCAGGCAATCCCCTCACTCTATATTTGATTATATCATTCCACTGAGATTAATTTCAGGTCTACTATGAAAATCCTTATAGTAAAAGGAAAACAATTTCAAGCCATTGTATTCAAATATCTTTTGCATTAATTTGGACTCTCCTGGTTGAAAACAAGTGAACATTCTAATTCTTTAAAAGTTACTTATTCTCGTTATTATCTAAATACTATTCTTATGTAAAATGATTATCAAACTGATATATTTGTTTTTATCTTCAGTTATAGCACAGAGAGAACCAAAGGACATTTAAGAAGAATATATTTTTCTTTTACTTGGATCTTTGGATATTTTAATGCTTCATTAAGCTTTAAATTAAAAGACACAAAGTCTTGCATTAATAATTAGAATGGCATAGTATTAAATTTTTATTACTCAATCTTGGATCACAAGTAATATTTAGCTTGATGAAATCATGGTTATGTAAGAAGGATAAGTTGCTGGTTACAGGAATAAAATTTGAAGTACTAACCTCTTTTACCCTATCAATCCTTGAATAAGTTCTGGAATAAAATTCCCATCCTGATATTATTTAAAATCAGATATTTAGAAAGTATTCAAATTTTCTATAAAATAGAAAATAAGGATTGTACAAAGTAAAGACAAAATATATCCTATAAAGTAGATATAAATATGATGGGAACAAACTGAAGGATAAATGAACAATTGAAGGATAAATGAATAAGAATTAGGAATCAGTAACATTGAAATATAAAATGGTTAATAATTTTATTTCAAAACTTTAATCCTGAAAAATTTTACCTAAAATTTGTATAGTTTTTATTCAAAATTGACAAATTGAAATCAGTTGATGTTATAAAGATAGATAAAGCAGAATTTTTTTGGGTGAATTTATTTCAAAAAAGAAAAGTTAAAAACAAAACGAAAAGGCATAATTTTTCTATTTGTTAAATATGAGCATGTAGAGTGAGTCTGAACAAATATCACAGCAAGATGCATAAAGCCACATTAGCTTAATTACATAGTCACCGTATCTCTTTAACCTTTTCTTTCTGAGCTATTATATCATGGTTAATCTTAATTGATCACTGATTGAGAACTGAGAGTAAGAAACTTGTTTTGACTGTGGCATAAGAATAGATACTACACTTACCAAGCAAGGAGTGTCAAGGCTGTGCTTTAATTATTGTCTTTAGAAGGTTAACTGTAAAAGTCTAAATCTCAGGGTTTATATTTCTAATCAGCAATGGAAAAACAGCCTACAATTGCCCTCCAAAAAGACAACTGAACTAGATTCTGCCATATTAATATTAATATTGACAAGGAAATCTGTGACATTGTGTCTTTGTTTCCTGTGTCAGAGCTTCATCTGAGGTTTGGCTTTGAAATAAGACATATTCAATTTAATAAATGTAATAGCCACTAATTATGAGGGACTAGGCAAAGTGTCATAAAAAAGAATATAAAAGGAAGAAAATCAATTTGTGTTCTTTAGGAAGTACATAGCCACTACGTCCTCTCAAATCTGCATGTAAATTGAAACAGTGTGAGAAAAATTAAATGAAGTAGCTTAAAAATATAGAATTCTTGCTAAAAGAAATGGTTACTTAGGTTTCATGGTACTGTCATTCTATGTCAACTACCTGTAATCATATAAACAGTTGAATATTCTGTTTTCTAAGGAAATATATTTTAAACAGTAAAGAAGTTTTTAAAATAAGGTGGATTTTAAAATATTTATTGAGGTAAAAAGCACACATCTTGATGATATTTAAATGTCACTTACCTTTAAGAAAGCTGACATCCTATAAAACTCGAAAGTGCTATCAAGTTCCAAATGTACTGTATTTCCAAACAGAGTTGAATAGAGCTGGAAAGACAAACATGTACAGAATTGTCATGTTAAATATATTTTTTCTTATATATATTATTTTAGAATAATTTACATTTACTTAAAGTTTCAAAGAGAGTTCAGAGTTCTTGTATAACTTACATCTTATTTCTCCTGTTGTTAGTATTTTACATATAATAGCTTTATTGGTCACAACTTTTGGTACACTGCGATACATGAACTGAAACCAATATAGATACCTTTTTCTGATTTCATTAGTTTTTTTTCTTAATGTCCTTTTTCTGTTCCAGGTATGATGAACTTAATCTTTATGTCTCCTCAGTATCTTCTGAACAGTAATAGTTTCTCAGATTTTCCTTGCTTTTGCTGACCTCATGGGTCTTGAAAAGTAGTGATCAAGCATTTTTTTATATGATGTCCCTCAATTGGAATTTGCCTGATACTTTTCTCATGGTTGGACCAAGGAGGATGGATGGTCTAATTTCTTTTCATTAGACTAGTTTTTGGAGTAAGACCACAGAGGTAAAGTCATTCTCATCATTTCACATCAAGGGTGTCATGTCAAGCATAACTTATTACTGTTGATACTAATCTTGCTTAACTGACTAAGATAGCACTTGTCTAAACTCTGTACTCAGAGAAGGCAATGGCATGCCACTCCAGTACTCTTTCCTAGAAAATTCCATGGACAGAGGAGCCTGGTAGGCTGCTGTCTATGGGGTCGCATAGAGTCGGGAACGACTGAGCAACTTCACTTTCACTTTTCACTTTCATGCATTGGAGAAGGAAATGGCAACCCACTTCAGTGTTCTTGCCTGGAGAATCCCAGGTAGGGTGGAGCCTGGTGGGCTGCCATCTATGGGGTCGCACAGAGGCCAACACAACTGAAGCGCCTTAGCAGTAGCAAACTCTGTACTGTAATGTGACTTCTGTTTTCACTTTCTATACTGTGCCCAGTAGAAGCAAGTTACTGAATACAGTCCATACTCAAGGGTAGAAAGTTCCCCCCCTCAAGAGAGAAATATCAACAAAATATATTTGGACATCTTCAGCAAGAAAGATTTGTTTATTCTCCCATTTGTTTGTGTTCATTCCTTCATTCATTAAATTATGTATATTGGTATGAACTCATGGATATTTATTTTGTGTTTTGTTTTATAATTTAAACCTAAACTATCTTTTTTGTTGCTCAAATGGTTCCAGCTTTGGTCTTCACAAGTTCTTTCACTTGACTTTGTTTCCTTTAGACATACCACATCCATTTGCTTACTGAGCTTACAATTTCAGATTCCCTCCTCACATTCTGATATTACAAGATCAGTTCAGTTCAGTCGCTCAGTCATGTCCGACTCTTTGTGACCCCATGAATCGCAGCACGCAAGGCCTCCCTGTCCATCACCAACTCCCAGAGTTCACTCAAACTCACATCCATCGAGTCAGTGATGCCATCCAGCCATTTCATCCTCTGTCCTCCCCTCTCCTCCTGCCACCAATCCCTCCCAGCATCAGAGTCTTTTCCAATAAGTCAACTCTTCACATGAGGTGGCCAAAGTACTGCAGTTTTAGCTTTAGCATCATTGCTTCCAAGGAAATCCCAGGACTGATCTCCTTTAGAATCGACTGGTTGGATCTCCTTGCAGTCCAAGGGACTCTCAAGAGTCTTCTCCAACACCACAGTTCAAAAGCATCAATTCTTCAGTGTTCAGCTTTCTTCATAGTTCAACTCTCACATCCATACATGACTACTGGAAAAATCATAGCCTTGACTACATGGACCTTTGTTGGCAAAGTAATGTCTCTGCTTTTTATTATGCTATCTACGTTGGTCATAACTTCCCCTCCAAGGAGTAAGCGTCTTTTAATTTAATGGCTGCAATCACCATCTGCAGTGATTTGGGAGCCCGGAAAAATAAAGTCTGACACTGTTTCCACTATTTCCCCATCTATTTGCCACAAAGTGACGGGACCGAAGAATTGATGCTTTTGAACTGTGGTGTTGGAGAAGACTCTTGAGAGTCCCTTGGACTGCAAGGAGATCCAATCAGTCCATTCTGAAGGAGATCAGCCCTAGGATTTCTTTGGAAGCAATGATGCTAAAGCTGAAACTCCAGTACTTTGGCCACCTCATGCGAAGAGTTGACTCATTGGAAGACTCTGATGCTGGGAGGGATTGGGGGCAAGAGGAGAAGGGGACGACAGAGGATGAGATGGGTGGATGGCATCACTGACTCGATGGACGTGAGTCTGAATGAACTCCGGGAGTTGGTGATGGACAGGGAGGCCTTGCGTGCTGCGATTCATGGGGTCGCAAAGAGTCGGATGTGGCTGAGAGACTGATCTGATCTGATCTGATGGGACCAGATGCCATGATCTTAGTTTTCTGAATTTTGAGCTTTAAGTCAACTTATTCACTCTCCACTTTCACTTTCATCAAGAGGTTTTTTAGTTCCTCTTCACTTTCTGCCATAAGGGTGCTGTCATCTGCATATCTGAGGTTATTGATATTTCTCCCAGCAATCTTGATTCCAGCTTGTGCTTCTTCCAGCCCAGCGTTTCTCATGATGTACTCTGCATAGAAGTTAAATAAGTAGGATGACAATATACAGCCTTGATGTACTCCTTTTCCTATTTGGAACCAGTCTGTTGTTCCATGTCTGGTTCTAACTGTTGCTTCCTGACCTGAACATAGGTTTCTCAAGAGGCAGGTTAGGTAGTCTGGTATTCCCCTCTCTTTCAGAGTTTTCCACAGTTTATTGTGATCCACACAGTCAAAGGCTTTGGCATAGTCAATAAACAGAAATAGATCATTTCCTGGAACTCTCTTGCTTTTTCCATGATCTAGCAGATGTTGGAAATTTGCTCTCTGGTTCCTCTGCCTTTGCTAAAACCAGTTTGAACATCTGGAAGTTCATGGTTCACATATTGCTGAAGCCTGGCTTGGAGAATTTTGAGCATTACTTTACTAGTGTGTGAGATGAGTGCAATTGTGCGGTAGTTTGAGCATTCTTTGGCATTGCCTTTCTTTGGAACTGGAATGAAAACTGACCTTTTCCAGTCCTGTGGCCACTAATATTATATGCACTAGACTCAGCAATCTTACAAGGATGCTGGATGATTTCACTGAAGAATAGTATTAAGAACCAAGATAAATACAAGGTCTAAACACCTAATATATGTAAATACAAAGATATAAACACTTGCTTCTGGAACACCGTTGCTTCTAAATCTTCTCCGGAGACTGAGCTGCAAAATAGGCTATTTGTACTAAATTGTGTATACTCACATAACCACAATCATTTATAATGTTCCAAAACATTATTTTTGTACTGTTATCTCTGACTCTAACCCCATCATACATTTCAAATAAATAATATCTTGGATTTAATACATTAGTGAAACACAGCTTACATTTCTGTTTGAAATGTTTCTATTATAGTAGTAGCAGGAGTGAATCTAAAAAGAATTCCTATCCCAGTCAGAAATACATGCCTTTATCAATGGCATTTTTGACAGAACTAAAACAAACAAACTTTGCAATTTGTATGGAAGCAGAAAAGACCCTGAAGAGCCAAAAAAATCTTGAGAAGGAAAGGTGGAGCTGGAGGAATCAACTTTATTGACTTAAGACTATACTACAAAGCTACAGTCATCAAGACTGTATGGTACTGGCACAAAAACAGAAATATGGACCAATAGAACAAGAGATAAATCACACACACCTATGGGCACCTTATTTTTGACAAAGGAGGCAAAAAATTCAATGGAGAAAAGGTAATCTCTTCAGTAAGTGGTGCTTGGAACACTGGACAGCAATGTGTAAAAGAATGAAATTAGAACACTTCCTAACACCATATACAAAAATAAACTCAAAATGGGTTGAACATTTAAACACAAGGCCAGAAACTGTAAAGCTCTTAGAAGAAAACATAGGCAGTACACTCGTGCAAGATCATCTTTAACCTGTCTCCTAGATTAATGGAAAAAAGAACAAAAATAAATGGGACCTAATTAAACTTCAAAGCTTTTCATTGCAAAGGAAACTATAATTAAGACAACCCTCAGAGTGGAAGAAAATCATTGCAACTGAAGCAAATGCAGAGAACTAATCTCCAAAATATATAAGCAGCTCATATAGCTCATTATCAGAAAAACTGACAACTCAGTGAAAAATGTGGGCAAAAGACCTAAACAGACATTTCTTCAAAGTATACATATGGATGACCAGTAAACACATGAAAAAATGCTCAGCATCATTCATTATTAGAGAAATGCAAATTGAAACTATAATGAGATATCACCTCACACCAATTAGAATGGCCATCACCAAAAAATCTACAAACAATAAGTCCTGGAGAGGATATAGAAAAAGTGTAAATCGATACAGCAACTATGCAGAATAGTATGGAGATTCTTTAAAAAACTAGGAATAAAACTGCCATATGACCTGGCAATTCCACCACTGGGCATATACCCTAAGAAAACCACAATTCAAAAAGACACATGAACCACAATATTCACTGCAGCATTATTTACAATAGAGAGGACAAGGAAGAAACCTAGATATCCATCAATAGATGAATGGATAAAGGAGAAGTGGTATATATATACAATGGAATATTATTCATAGAAAGGAATGAAATTGGGTCAATTGTAGTGATGTGGATGAGCCTAGAGCCTGTTATACAGAGTAAGGTAAGTCAGAAAGAAAAAAATACGTTGTATATCAATACATATGTATGGAATCTAGAAAGAGAGTACTGATGAACCTATTTTCAGAGAAGTAATGGAGATGCTGATGTAGAGAATGGACTTGTGGACACAGTAGGGTAAAGAAAGGGTAGGGCAAATTGAGAAAGTAGCACTGACATATATGTACTATAATGTGTAAAACAGATAACTAGCAGGAAGCTGCTGTATAATAGAGGGAGCGTAGCCTGGCACTAATTATGGTTGATTCACATTATTGTATGGCAGAAACCAACAAAACACTGTAAAGCAATTAAGCTACAATTAAAAAAGAAAATACATGCCTGTTATCTGATTCTGAAGAATCTTTCAGAAAGTTCATAAACTTTTATTATCATTCATTCCTATTAAAGTTTTGCATGTTGGAAAAGAAAAATAACCTTTAATACTGTGTGCACACAACCACAGCTGCCTGATTGCTTTTTTTGTCAAGTGTCATACACTGAAAAAATAAAAAGAAAATAAGGAAATATAGATGACTTATTAACTAATATATTTCTTCTGTTGCTATTACTATGTCTGTTTTATATGATTAGATTTTCATCAAAGGATAAAAGTCTGAGATATCAAATTTACTTGTCTAAGAAATATTATTTTAATGAATTTAAAAATAATGAATACTGGTATATAAATGTTAGTCATTATAAGTAAATGGCAATCAAAATATTTAGAAGTGTTTGTCATCATTATTATCAAAATATTGAGTGGAAAATATGTATAATAGACTAGACTGATAACCTATACGATGTGACTCTTATTTTTCTGATATTTACCAAAAGGGTTTTCTCAGCCACTGTTTTAGAAAGACAACATAGCTATTTGTAGATAACTACATGATTAAGCAACAGTTAGAACTGGACATGAAACAACAGGCTGGTTCCAAATAGGAAAAGGAGTATGTCAAGGCAGTATACTGTCATCCTACTTATTTAACATGTATGCAGAGTACATCGTGAGAAACCCTGGGCTGGAAGAAGCCCAAGCTGGAATAAAGATTGCTGGGAGAAATATCAATAACCTCAGATATGCAGATGACACCACCCTTATGGCAGAAAGTGAAGAACTAAAGAGCCTCTTGATGAAAGTGAAAGTGGAGAGTGAAAAAGTTGGCTTAAAGCTCAACATTCATAAAACTAAGATCATGGCATCTGGTCTCATCACTTCATGGCAAATAGATGGGGAAACAGTGGGAACAGTGTCAGATTTTATTTTTCTGGGCTCCCAAATCACTGCAGATGGTGATTGCAGCCATGAAATTAAAAGACGCTTACTCTTTGAAAGAAAAGTTATGACCAACCTAGACAGCATAATAAAAAGCAGAGACATTACTTTGCCAACAAAGGTCTGTCTAGTCAAGGCTATGGTTTTTCCAGTGGTCATGTATGGATGTGAGAGTTGAATTATAAAGAAAGCTGAGTGCCAAAGAATTGATGCTTTTGAACTGTGGTGTTGGAGAAGACTCTTGAAAGTCCCTTGGACAGCAAGGAGATCCAACCAGTTGATTCTAAAGGAGATCAGTCCTGGGTGTTCATTGGAAGGACTGATGTTGAAGCTGAAACTCCAATACTTCAGCCACCTGATGCGAAGAGCTGACTCTGATGCTGGGAAAGATTGAGAGCAGGAGGAAAAGGGGACGACAGAGGATGAAATGATTAGATGGCATCACCGACTCAATGGACATGGGTTTGGATGGACTCCAGGAGTTGGTGATGGACAGGGAGGCCTGGAGTGCTGCGGTTCATGGGGTCACAAAGTGTTGGACATGACTGAGTGACTGAACTGAACTGAACATGATTAAGATATATACTATAGTGAAATATCTGGCAGCTACACATGAAAAAGAGTAAAAGGACCATTCTTTGGTTTCATTATGGGTACGGAAAATATATTGTACTGGTTTAGTTAATTGTTTAGTGTTCATTTCTGTGGTCTACCTCTTAGAGGCTCTGTTGCATTATTTGTGGGATGGATAGTCAACCTTGCTTTCTTACCACTTTTCTTCTCACCACAGTATATTCTTTTCAATTTTTCTTCATTCTGGACGTTGGAAGAGGAAAGGAGACCGTGTGTTTTATGTTCCTAATATGCTTCTGGTAACATAGGTCTCAACTTCCCAGGCAGTGCAGTGGTAAAGAATCTACCTGCCAATGTAGGAAAAGCAAGAGACACTGGTTCTATCCCTGGGTCAGGAAGATTTCCTGGAGTAGGAAATGGCATCTTGCTCCAGTATTTTTGCCTGGAAAATTCTATGAACAGAGGAACCTGGCAGGCTTCAGTCAATGGGGTCACAGAAGTTAGACATGACTGAGCACACACACTACCCACCACCAACATAGATCTCATTAGAGAGAAAAATCCCTATAGGAATACATATTGTTTCTACTTTTATCTATTAGAATTTTGAACTTTATCTGTGTTTGCAACTTAATGGGCAATTGAATTGGAGAACTTGAATCATTGATAGACTTTAATATTTTTATTTTAATATTTAATGGTATTTTATCATACATATATATTAATTGCATTTTTAACTCATCTTTTTTATTAGTCTCTTGGGAGTTCAGAGGTTTGCATATAAATGTTTAACATTTTGTTCTTTGAATGTGAGAAGTAAAAAGTAGGAGCAATATTAAAATTTTGGAGCCCATATTTAAGATCAGATCTTTGACAGTGTAGAAAGGACATGTAACATTCATCCTCAATCAATTTCCAGATGGATGGGAAACATAGTTTATCTTATAGCATGCTACAAAGTGAGAGAGATTCTTCATGAATAAATAAGAATGTTAACTATGGCAATGGTGACTTATGCCATTGTGAAACTGTGTTATTAGCAATATTAGTTGGTCACCTGGAGCAGGGGTGAGTCAACTTTTCTGTAATGAGCCAGATGTTAAGTATTTTAGAATTCAGAAGCCATGGTCTCTGTCACAACTGTCACAGTATGAGACTCATTTGTATGATCTATTCATCAAAATCTAAGCACCGAAGACGCAACCAAACTGACTGTCCTTCATGTAAAGAAAGACAAAATTTATAGATTAATATTGCTTATTAGGTTGGAAAGATCCCCTGGAGAAGAAAATAGCTATCCATTCCAGCATTCTTGCCTGGAGACTCCCATGGACATAGGAGCCTTGTGGGCTACTGTCCAGGGGTCGCGAAGAGTGGAACATGACTAAGCTACTAAGCACAGCACGGCATTGTTTATTAGTCACTATTAGCAATAAATAGTGTAGTATGTTCCAGTCATGTACAGATGTGAGAGTTGAACCATAAAGAGGGATGAGTGCCAAAGAATTGATGCTTTCAAACTGTGGTGCTGGAGAGGACTCTTGAGAGTCCCTTGGACTGCAAGGAGATCAAACCAGTCAATCCTAAAGGAAATCAACCATAAATATTCATTGGAAGGACTGATGCTAAGACTGAAGCTCCAATACTTTGACCACGAAGAGCCGACTCATTGGAAAAGACCCTGATGCTGAGAACAATTGAAGGCTAAAGGAGAAAAGGGTAATAGAGGATGAGATGGTTAGATAGTATCACCACCTCAGTGGACATGAATCTGAGCAAATTCTGGGAGATAGCAGAGGACAGAGGATCCTTGTGTGCTGAAGTCCATGGATTCACAAATAGTCGGACATGACTTAGTGACAGAAAGCAACAACCACAATATTATGTGCCTTGAAATGCATCAGGAAGGTACTACATTTCTCAAATGACTTCTGCTATCAACTATCTTGAGCAAGAAAGCTCTCATAATGACAGAGCCATTGCTTTAGAGTTATGATTGCAAACTATTACCATTTGAAGATGAATATGTATTAGATAAGCACTGTAGTTTGTAGATCCTTTATGCATATTGCTCTGTGGTAATAAAACAACCACACTAGAGTAGAAGTATTATCCCCAGGTTACAGATTAAGAACTCGAAGCTCAGCATGAATGTATAAATTGACCAAGGTCACTCTTAACAGTAAATTAAACTAGAGCACCAAGTATTGATTTCAGATCTGTCCAACTCAAAAGCCCATGCTCTCTTTTTACATACAACTCAACTACATATGCTTTCTGTTACAGCTCTAGTCTATTTAAGATTGGCTTGGGAAAATTACCCACTATTTGCAACTGCTGCAAATTTTGCTGAGCCCTCATCACTGGTCAGCTTTCTTTATATTTCATTCCTTCTGTCCTCCAAATTTAGATGTTCTCCACCCTCTTATTAGTGAAGTGAAGCTGCCTTCTATTTATTGAACTGCAGGACCATCTTACAGAGGACTGTACTACATTAGTATTTATTACTTCTGATAGCACTGAAATGTTTTATTTTTACCTCCTTTTGTTCTTTACTTCTTTTCTACTTTCCTAAGCTAGTCTAAGCAAACTTTTTGTGTCTGTCTTTCCCTACCAGAATTGTGCTTTACATATAACTTTGTTTCGCCTAGTCTGCTGGTTTCTGAGTGAAGTGAAAGTCACTCGGTTGTGTCTGACTCTTTGCGAAACCTTGACTATACAGTTCATGAAATTCCCCAGGCCAGAATACTGGAGTAGGTAGTCTTTCCCTTCTCCAGGGGATCTTCCCAACCCAGGGACTGAACCCAGGTCTCCTGCATTGCAGGCAGATCCTTTAGCAGCTGACCCACCAAGAAAGCCCAAGAATACAGGAGTGGGTATCCCTTCTCCAGTGGATCTTTCTGATCCATGAATCAAACCAGGGTCCCTGCAGTGCAGGCAGATTCTTCACCAAGTGAGCTATCAGGGAAGCCCCTGGTTTCTAAACCTCAGCTTAAAAGCAGCCTGATCCTAATCCTCCAATCCCTCAAATATTTTTCCTTCGCTCTTCACTTATTTCACTGCAGAACTCTGAAAGAACAGTATATGTCCTTGACAAAATTTGCCACCCACTTATACAGTGGATGCCTGGGTATTCTAACCAACCCTTTGTTCAGTTCAGATCAGTCACTCAGTTGTGTCTGACTCTTGGTGACCCCATGGATTGTAGCACTCCAGGCTTCCCTGTCCATCACCAACACCCAGAGCTTACTCAAACTCATGTCCATTGAAATCGTGATGTCATCCAAGCATCTCACCCTCTGTCATCTCCTGCTCCTCCTGCTTTCAGTCTTTCACAGCATCAGGTTCTTTGCCAGTGATTCACTTCTTCATATCAGGTGACCAAAGTATTGGAGTTTCAGCTTCAGGATCAGTCCTTCCAACGAATATTCCAGATGGATTTCCTTTAGGATAGACTGTTTGGAGTTTCTTGCAGTCTAAGAGAGTATCAGGACTCTTCTCCAACACCACTGCTCAAAAGCATCAATTCTTTGGTGCTCAGGTTCTTAATAGTCCAACTCTCACATTCATACATGACTACTGGAAAAACCATAGCTTTGACTAGATGGACCCTTTTCGGCAAAGTAATGTCTCTGCTTTTTAAAATTCTGTCTAGGTTCATCATAACTTCTCTTCCATGGAGCAAGCATTTTTTAATTTCATGGCTGCAGTCATAATCTGCAGTGATTTTGGAGCCCCCAAAATAAAGTCTCTCACTGTTTCCACTGTTTCCCCATCTATTTGCCATGAAGTGATGGGACCAGATGCCATGATCTTAGTTTCCTGAATGTTGTTCCATGTCCAGTTCTAATTGTTGATTCTTCACCTGCATACAGGTTTCTCAGGAGGCAGGTCAGGTGGTCTGGTATTTCAATCTTTTGAAGAATTTTCCACAATGTTGTGATCCACACAGTCGAGGATGTCTGACTCTAGGTGAGTGATCACACCATTGTGATTCTCTGGATCATGAAGACCTTTTTTGTATAGTTCTTCTGTGTATTCTTGCCACCTCTTCTTAATATCTTCTGCTTCATACCATTTCTGTCCTTTATTGTGCCCATCTTTGCATGAAATGTTCCCTTGGTATCTCTAAATTTCTTGAAGAGATCTCTAGTCTTTCCCATTCTATTTTTTCCTCTATTTTTTTGCATTGATCACTGAGGAAGGCTTTCTTATATCTTTGTGCTATTCTTTGGAACTCTACATTCAAGTTGGTATATCTTTCCTTTTCTTCTTAGTCTTTTGCATCTTTTCTTTTCATAGCTATTTGTAAGGCCTCCTTAGACAACCATATTGCCTTTCTGCATTTCTTTTTCTTGGGGATGGTCTTTATCACTGCCTCCTGTACAATGTCACAAACCTCTGACCATAGTTCTTCAGGTACTCTGTCTATCAGACCTAATCATTTGTATCGATTTCTCACTTTCACTGTATAATAGTAAGGGATTTGAGTTAGGTCATACCTGAATGGTCTAGTGGTTTTCCCTCAGTTCAGTTAGACAGTTCAGTCACTTAGTTGTGTCCAACCCTTTGCGACCCCATGAATCACAGCACACCAGGCCTCCCTGTTCATCACCAACTCCCGGAGTTCACTCAGACTCACGTCCATCGAGTCAGTGATGCCATCCAGCCATCTCATCCTCTGTTGTCCCCTTCTCCTCCTGCCCTCAATCCCTCCCAGCATCAGAGTCTTTTCCAGTGAGTCAACTCTTCGCATGAGGTGGCCAAAGTACTGGAGTTTCAGCTTTAGCATCATTCCTTCCAAAGAAATCCCAGGGCTGATCTCCTTCAGAATGGACTGGTTGGATCTCCTTGCAGTCCAAGGGACTCTCAAGAGTCTTCTCCAACACCACAGTTCAAAAGCATCAATTCTTCGGCGCTCAGCCTTCTCAACAGTCCAACTCTCACATCCATACATGACCACAGGAAAAAACATAGCCTTGACTAGATGGACCTTTGTTTGCAAAGTAATGTCTCTGCTTTTGAATATGCTATCTAGGTTGGTCATAACATTCCTTCCAAGGAGTAAGCGTCTTTTAATTTCATGGCTGCAGTCACCATCTGCAGTGATTTTGGAGCCCCCAAAAATAAAGTCTGACACTGTTTCCACTGTTCCTCCATTTATTTCCCATGAAGTGATGGGACCAGATGCCATGATCTTCGTTTTCTGAATGTTGAGTTTTAAACCAACTTTTTCACTTTCCACTTTCACTTTCATCAAGAGGCTTTTTAGTTCCTCTTTACTTTCTGCCATAAGGGTGCTGTCATCTGCATATCTGAGGTTATTGATATTTCTCCCAGCAATCTTGATTCCAGCTTGTGCTTCTTCCAGTCCAGGGTTTCTCATGATATACTCTGAATATAAGTTAAATAAGCAGGGTGACAATATACAGCCTTGGCGTACTCCTTTTCCTATTTGGAACCACTCTGTTGTTCCATGTCCATTTCTAACTGTTGCATCCTGACCTGCATACAGATTTCTCTAGAGGCAGATCACATGGGCTGGTATTCTCATCTCTTTCAGAATTTTCCACAGTTTATTGTGATCCACACAAAGGCTTTGGCATAGTTGATAAAGCAGAAATAGATGTTTTTCTGGAGCTCTCTTGCTTTTTCCATGATCCAGCAGCTGTTGGCAATTTGATCTCTGGTTCCTCTGCCTTTTCTAAAACCAGCTTGAACATCTGGAAGTTTATGGTTCACCTATTGCTGAAGCCTGGCTTGGAGAATTTTGAGCATTACTTTACTAGCATGTTAGATGACTGCAATTGTGTGGTAGTTTGAGCATTCTTTGGCATTGCCTTTCTTTGGGATTGGAATGAAAACTGACTTTTTCCAGTCCTGTGGCCACTGCTGAGTTTTCTAAATTTGCTGGCATATTGAGTGTAGCACTTTCACAGCATCATCTTTCAGGATTTGAAATAGCTGCATTGAAATTCCATCACCTCCACTAACTTTGTTCATAATGATGCTTTCTAAGATCCACTTGACTTCACATTCCAGGATGTCTGGCTCTAGGTCAGTGATCACATCATCATGATTATCTGGGTTGTGAAGATCTTTTTTGTACAGTTCTTCTGTGTATACTTACTACCTCTTCTTAACATCTTCTGCTTCTGTTAGGTCCATACCATTTCTGTCCTTTATTGAGCCCATCTTTGCATGAAATGTTCCCTTGATATCTCTAATTTTCTTGAAGAGATCTCTAGTCTTTCCCATTCTGTTGTTTTCCTCTATTTCTTTGAATTGATCGCTGAGGAAGGCTTTCTTATCTCTTCTTGCTATTCTTTGGAACTCTGCATTCAGATGCTTATATCTTTCCTTTTCTCCTTTGCTTTTCACTTCTCTTCTTTTCACAGCTATTTGTAAGGCCTCCCCAGACAGCCATTTTGCTTTTTTTGCATTTCTTTTCCATGGGGATGGTCTTGATCCTTGTCTCCTGTACAGTGTCACGAACCTCATTCCACAGTTCATCAGGCACTCTATCTATCAGATCTAGGCCCTTAAGTCTATTTCTCACCTCCACCGTATAAGTGTGAGGGATTTGATTTAGGTCTTAACTGAATGGTCCAGTGGTTTTCCCTACTTTCTTCAATTTTAGTCTGAATTTGGCAATAAGGAGTTCATGATCTGAGCCACAGTCAGCTCCTGGTCTTTTTTTTTTTTTTGCTGACTATAGAGAGCTTCTCCATCTTTGGCTGCAAAGAATATAATCAATCTCATTTTGACATTGACCGTCTGGTGACGTCCAGGTGTAGAGTCATCTCGTATGTTGTTGGAAGAGGGTGTTTGCTATGACTAGTGTATTCTTTTTGGCAAAACTCTGTTAACCTTTGCCCTGCTTCATTCTGTACTCCAAGGCCAAATTTGCATGCTACTCCAGGTATCTCTTGACTTCCTACTTTTGCATTCCAGTCCCCTATAATGAAAAAAGACAACTTTTTTGGGATGTTAGTTCTAGAAGGTTTTGTAGTTCTTCATAGAACCATTCAACTTCAGTTTCTTCAGCATTACTGGTCAGGGCATAGACTTGGATGACTGTGATATTGAACAGTTTGCCTTGGAAATGAACAGAGATCATTTTATCTTTTTTGAGATTGCATCCAAGTATTGCATTTCAGACTCTTCTGTTGACTATGAGGGCTATTCCATTTCTTCTAAGGGATTCTTGCCCACAGTAGTAGATATAATGGTCATCTGAGTTAAGTTTGCAGATTCCTAGAATGTTGATGTTCACTCTTGCCATCGCCTGTTTGACCACTTCCAGTTTGTCTTGATTCATGGACCTAACACTCCAGGTTCCTACGCAATATTGCTTTTTACAGCATTGTGCTTTACTTCCATCACCAGTCACACCCACAACTGGGTGTTGTTTTTGCTTTGGCTCCATCTCTTCATTCTTTCTGGGGTTATTTCTCCACTGATTTCCAGTAGCATATTGGGCAGCTACTGACCTGGGGGGTTCATCTTTCACTGCACTATCTTTTTGCCTCTTCTTACTGTTCGTGGGGTTCTCAAGGGAAGAATACTGAAATGGTTTGTCATTCCCTTCTTCAGTGGACTACATTTTTTCAGAACTCTCCAACATGACCCGCCGGTCTTCATTGGCCCTACACAGCATGGCTCATAATTTCATTGAGTTAAGACAAGGCTGTGGTTCATGTGATCAGATTGGTTAGTATTCTGTGACTGTGGTTTTCATTCTGTCTGTCCTCTGATGGAGAAGTATAAGAGGCTTATGATGTGAGAGACTGACTGAGGGGGAGGCTGAGGCTCATGATGGTAGAAGAATAAGAGGCTTCTTGATGGGAGAGACTGACTGAGCGGGAAACTGGGTCTTGTTCTAATGAGTGGGGCCATACTCAATAAATCTTTAATCTAATTTTCTGTTGATGGACCTGGTTGTGTGCAACCTTACTTAGCTGAAATTGACCACTCAAGGGTTTCTGGCCATTTTGGAGAAAGTCCCTCCTGATTGGCCTTAGAACTAGATATCAGGATCTCTCAGTGGCAATCCATGCTTTTAATCTCCCTCCTGACTTTGAAAACTTTTTCTTCATTTGTCTTTTTGTTGTTCTTTCCCTGGATTTCTTCAGTAAGTGCCTCCTTTTAATTTCTGTTTTTCTTAAAGAAAGTGCCAGTGCTAAATTGATAGCATATTTTCTCTCTCTTCATATGCCTCCCCATAGGAATTTCACCTACTCTCATATATTGAAATATTATTTCAAACAGATTATATATCTATATCTGCTCTTTAAGCTCTGGATTATTTCCTTTCCATCTTCTACAGACTGTCTGATATCTCTCCATGAATATACCCAGGAAACCTGGGTTCAGTCCCTGGGTTGGAAAGATACCCTGGAGAAGGGAATGGCAACCTATTACAATATTCTTGCCTGGAGGAGTCGATGGACAGAGGAGCCTGGCAGGCTATAGTTCAGGAGGTCGCAAAGAGTTGGGCACGACTGAGCAACTAACACAAAAGATAATACGGGCTAAAACAAACTCACCCCATGCACATTCATGCAAGAAATCAGTATTTCTTTATCATCTATTGCTCAAATCTCAGAGTTGTCTTGAACTATTCCTCTTATTTATTTCTCTCTTATAATTTAGTTCCCCAGATATCAAAACTCTCATATTCTATCTGAAATATGACTTATATTCAATGCCTCTTTTCTATCATTGCTGCAGATCAGTATTTACACTTCATTTTATGAATTGCTATATAATTTTACAACTCCTAACGTTACTCACCATCTCAGGCCTTCAGCTGATTGAGTCAGGACCACCTATGGTAGGGAGGGCAATCTGCTTTATTCAATCTACAGATTTAGATATTAATTTCACCCAGACATTCCCTCACAGACAGGCTCTGAACAATATTTGACCCACTACTGGGGCACTCCTCAGCATAATCAAGTTTACTGTGATAAAATTAATCATCACAATCCCTTTTTGACCAGGGCAAGACATTAGAGACATTGGCCATCTTCACCCAGTGGCAGCAGGCATTGGCATCAGGGAGGAAATTTTACTTTCTATTGCAAAAAGATTATGCCATTTCAGGATCTAAAACCAGAGGTCAGGAAGAAAGGGCTCTCTCCAGATCCATAGACTGCTGACTGCCAAGCCTGTTCCTTGAAGAAAGTTCTGGATAGCAGCACACTGGGTTACAACGAAGATAAAACAAAACCCTAAAAGACTGAGATTAAAATGTTAGGATTCAAGTTCTCCATCTACCATAATAACTGACTATATTGTTTAGACTGTTGTCATTCCTGCTTCAAATAGTTAGCTACTAAGGTAAATACATCAGTTTTAAGCAAAATTCAAACCACCAAACAATAAGCAACTTCTTTCTGTGAAACACATCTCGCAGGAATGGAATGAAACTGTACTTTGAAAATAACTCATCTTTATTCCAGGAAGAAAATAATTATAAGAACATATATATTTTTTCATTTTATCCTGATTCTGCTTTTTCATATATTTAACTTCCACATTAACCTAGATGAATTTTATATGGAGTCATTTGAAAGAAAAAACAAAAAATTAGCTTTAAAGAGCATTAAAATATACTGGCTTCAGATGTTTTTAGAAGGGCAGAATTTTAAAATGTCTAACATTTTACTAAAAGCATAGATGCATTCTTTCTTTGAAGGAACTTGACCCAATAGAAATACCTGCCTCATTAAAATGCTCAGTTTGCTAAGTTTGAACTTTAAAGTGCAATTTCTTTCCAAGTAAAAAAAAAAAAGGCCATATTTAACAGTTTAAATTGAACTTTTCCAAAAATGACAGAATGGATTTCCTAAGCCATCTTAAACTAACAGTCGTGAAAATAAAAATACACTTTAAAATTCAAAGTTGTATCACCAGTAAAGATAACTTTGGGATAACTATACCTTTTTAATAATATTTATACATATGCAAATGAAATAGTAAATTACTTTTTTCAAATTTTAATTACTCTCTGTGTTAATCCATAGGTATATTAATTATTAAAGTGTCAAAGCAATTTTTATATGTTTTTACTTCTGAACAGCTGCTATAAATCTCAACTAATTTTTTTGAAAATTATATTCCTTATTAGAGAACTTTAAATATTTCCTCTGGAGTCGTTATTACACGTATCAACACATTCATCTCACAAATGCTTTTGTGTTTGTGTGTGTTTTGGAAACTTTCTCCAAATAGTTAAATACTCCCTTCTTTATCATCTTTTGCTGCCCACTTTTTACCTTCAAAAGGACTGAACATAATGTGCTAAAGACTAATATTATAATTCAATTTTATTTTTCTGTCAAATCACAAAATGCTCTGTAAAATCATTTTTGGAATGTCAGGTTTTTTAGTTGGGTAAGGATGGTTACAGATGCAATGATGCCATCTTAGTGTTTATCTCTTCTTTAGCTCTTTTCATATGTTTCATCTTACCTTCCTATAATCAAATGATACATTTGAAATAGCCTAGAAATTATGATTGAGTCCCTTCACTGCTCATTTGAAACTGTTACATTGTTAATAAGCTATATCTTAATAGAAACTGGTTTTGGTGTTAAAAAGTCAAAATTAAATTTAAAAAAGACAGCATTACTTAGTTTAATTAAATAAAAATGAAAAGGGAAACATTAATTTTTTAAAAAGAGAAATATCCTAGAAAACTACAAAGGAAAATAAATGAATTGCACGCTTTATTTTTAAATACTTTGAATTTGAATGTCTGTTGTAGCCATCATTTTTTTTAACCTGATCTACTGAATATTTGCCCTTTAAACCTCAGTGTATTCATCTGTAAAACACGGGACGTACCTGGTGGGAGGTGAATATCACTTCGTGTTTAGAATATTATTTCCCAGATGGCACTAGTGGTAAAGAATCCACTTGCCTATGCATAGGATATAAGAGATGTGGGTTCAATCCCTGGGTCAGGAAGATCCCCTGGAGAAGGGCATGGCAACCCACTCCAGTATTCTTGCCTGGAGAATCCCATGGACAGAGGAGCCTGGCAGACTACAGTCCATAGAGTCACAAAGAGGACATGACTGAAGCGATGCAACACACATGGGTGCATATTCTAATGTATAACAGATTGTGCAAAAATATGTACAATATTAGTTATATTTTATTGAAATAATTATACATATTATCCTGAGTGTATATGATCAAATACAAATACAGATAAGAGTAACAGCTCATATAAATCAGCATGGAATGTGAGAGGTCCAACAACCAACATAACAAATGTCAATTTTTTTAATTTTCAAAAATTTTATAATTGTCTAAAATAAAAGAACACTATAAGTACACGCAGGTATAAACATCTATGAACGTAACAAATTGCCTTAATTTTAAATAAATTTTCAGTTATCTTCTACATTTTCTATCTTAAAGAAATACTCATTTCAAATCAAATCTGAACTATTCAATAAATACGACTAGGGCAAATTGTCATTGTCTGTAAAAAATAATAATAATAAAGTTAGATAATGACCTCAAAAAAAAAAAAAGAAATACTCAGAAATTTAAATATGAGAGCTAACCATAATGCTATAAATACACTTATTTCTACTCCTTCCTGAAACACTAATAAAATGAATGTTAAACAAAAACATACACCTCAAAAGTTATAACAGACAGAAGAGAAAACAGTAAAACTATGGCATACTAGAAAGCTTCCCAGGTAGAGATAGTGGTAAAGAACCCGCCTGCCAATGCAGGAGAAATGAGATGTGAGTTCAATTCCTGGGTCAAAAGATCCCCTGGAGGAGGGCTTAACAACCCTCTCCAGTATTCTTGCTTGGAGAATCCCATGGACAGGGGAGCCTGGTGGGCTACAGACCAGTCCATAGCGTGGCAAAGATTCAGACACAGCTGAAGCGACTTATCACATAGCACACACTTAGCACAGAGATTTGGGGCAGTGATAAAGGACTTAGAACAGTGAACAATAATGCTGAGTTTTCAGGTACAGATGCCAAGAGGAAGTCCAGTTCATACCAAATAATTCATGAAAGATTCAGAAATGAAGGCTAGTAGTACTTGTGAATGTAAGAAGACACATAAGTATAAAAATAGGAAGACTGGCTGAAAGTCTGTATGAAAAGCAGCTAGACTCCAAATTCCCTGGGAGCTCCTGTGTGAACAGGAAACAGCTTTCTTCCCATCATGACTAACAGCATGAGACTTCACGACAGAGGGTCTCTGGATTCAGGGCTACAGGCAAGCCTGAGGATAAGGTTGCTCTCCCAAGATTGGGGTTAGGAGGCTCTCTGGAGTACTATGAAGTGTGCAAATGGGTCAGTAGCTCAGGGACTATTAGAGACGAACCACACGGAGCTGTATAATAAGACAGAGGAATTAAGAGCAGGCATTAACCAGAAAAGGAGAGAACAAAAGGACACACACATTACACATGTGGCCAGACTTCAAACACAGTTTGCCGCCCAGTATTTCACACACTGCTCTGTAACATGTAAATTTCAAAGCTTGATTTTGTTCCACCTTAATACATGGATGTACGATTTTACAGCTGTAATATCAGTCTCATGAGTCTCAAAGGCAGTTTACCTAGTCTTAGATTACCCTCTCGTCCAACTCTTGGGAGTCTCTGGACCAGAAAAGACTATAGCCCACCAGGCTCCTCTGTTCATGGGAGTCTCCAGGCAAGAATACTGGAGTGGATTGCCATTCCCTTCTCCAGGGGATCTTCATGACCCAGGGATCAAATTTGGGTCTCCTGCATTGCAGGCTGATTCTTTACCCTCTGAGCCACTGAGGAAACCCCCTGATTCACTTTGGGATAATTCTGATGATCAAATGATAGATATCTTATACTTCATCATGCTATGCAATATTTTCAGAGTTGTTAATAAGAAAAAATCAGCAATTTATGAAAAATCTGTTTTCAATCAATCTAGGATATTCCAAATTAAAAAACAACAAGGTCTCCCAGAGCTTGAAAAGAATTTATTCAAGCTCTAATTCTGCTAATTTAAATTTCTGCTGAATTAAGGCTTGATTTAATTTCACCATGGGGAAGTACAGATCTAGCTTTGACTTTTAAATCTATGGTTTGCTAAGTTCTTCTTACACATAACTTTTTTGATGACTTCTGGATTTACAGAGTCTGAGATGTGAATTGATATTAATATGGTATAACTAAAACGTGGAACTGATCCCCAAAAGTGTTAGAATTGATGGAAATTGTAAAAGTAATGCTTGAAAGTTCTTGCACCATTGTTATATTGATTGTGACATATTTGTAACACATGAACAGTCAAATTTTTTAGAATATCAAATGATAAACATACCATAGTCATTGTATAGTACCACTATTTCATTCAATAATAAAAACAACTTTTGTCAGGTCTCCTGCATTGCAGGCAGATTTTTTACCATCTCATCCACCAGGCAAGCCCTTGTCAAAATACAACTTTTTTAATGAAGAAAGCACTGTGGTTTTGAAGAGAAAAACTTCAAAATCAAGAGACCTGTTTTTGTATATTTCTTATAGACTTGCTACTTGACCTTGAATAAATCATTAAATCTATCATGAAATTTGCTTATCCAAGTACAAGTGATGTGGTTAGATCTTATCCATGCTTTTTACTTAAGTAATTAATTCATTAAATAAACCCCATGTGGAAAGTCCAACAAATAAAACAGATCAAAGCATATATTCCTTCCACTGAAATGAGGTTTGATTAAGAATTCAAGTATAATAGCCCCTGTAGTTATTCCAAGGGTGTCGAGCAGAGTTGAAAACTTCTGTATTATTAAGATATTTCAAGAATTTTGAGAAAGAATAAAAACTCAATAAAGTCGATGGGTTAAATATAAAGGAATTTTGGATGCTCATTTGTTAGGGTAACATATATTTTCATGTATGTATATAAATTTAAAAAATATATACACATATGATATATATATATATATATACTTCTCATATTTGAAGTTTTAGAAGTTCTAGTCCTTGTTTTTGTGAAGCTTTCTTGAATACATTGCATAAAATTTGCAATAAAAGCTCTTGCTTGACCAATTATGCTTATGTTTTAAACATGTCTTGAACTATTAAAACATTTTTTTTAAATTGTGGATTTCAAGATTTCTGACAAAGCATTGAATAGATGGCCCAAGCATATGCTCTCACATCAAGGAGCAGAATCTAGTTTGTCTCGAAGACTCAATTTGACTGATAGGTTGCTGTGGAAGTGGTGCTCTGGGACTTCTGGACAGTACCTTAAGGGAAGCGAAAGCCTCTGGTTCTTCTTGAAGATCTGCTGCCATGCTAGGAGAACGCCCATGCTAGACTACCAAACAAGGAAACGCCTCACGGAGACAGACACTATGTGAAGGAAAGGATTTCAGACTCATGAGTGAAGACAGGACCCCATGAAACAGAAAATGCACATGACAGCATCCTGCTAAAATGGTAAAAATTGTAATTCTTACGTGAACTTGTTTAGATTAAGCCCAGATATCTGGCTAAACATTATTTCTGAGCATCTATGTGAGAATTTCTGGAAGACAGTAGCAATGTTTTTCTCAGTAGGCAGGTCTTAGTTTAAAAAAAATTAACTTTATTAAGGGGTAACGGAAATGTAATTGTATAAGTGTACAAAATGATGATTTGATAGACATATATATTTTAAAATGATTACAGGATCAAGATAATGAGCACACCCATCACCTAATATAGTTAACTTCCCTTTCTTTTTTTTTTTAATTTTATGTGGTGAGAATGATTAGATTTCAGCATCTCACCACCTCACAGATGTATGGAGAGAGTAACAAGGAATCTTATAATACCACATGTAAAATAGATAGCCATTTGGATAACCAAATAGGAATTTGCTGTATGACTCATGAAACTTAAACAGGGGCTCTGTGACAATCAGAAGGGTGGGATGAGGAGGAAGATGGGAGGAAGGTTCAGGAGGGAGGAGATATGCGTGAACGTACCTATGGTTGATTCTTGTTGACGTATGGCAGAAGACCACAAAATTCTGTGGTTTTCAGAACATTCAGAAGACTAAGATCATTCAATTAAAAAAATATATATATATATATTTTAGCATCTCTCAAGGACAGGTTTCTTCCATAATCCAAAAATAAAGCATTCCTATGAAACCATTGATAAGCCTAAGTAGAGTAAAGTGAACAGGCAATTATCTTAGGACTCATCATCCTAACAGACCACAAAAGAAATCAGAATAAAACACAGAGGCTCATGGACACAGTTCAAAGTCATGGCAGCTTGATGTTGAGATGCTGAGTGTGGTTCCCAGAGAAGAAGCTTGGTGGTGCCATTCTTGTGGCTCTGAGTGCTCACTATTTTTACTTTTCAACCTTTATCCTAAAAGCATAAATCCTCTTCAGATTTATTTTGGTTAGCCAAAACAAGTACTAACATAGATAGTTCATGAAAGTGAAATGATCTAAACAGAACTTTTACAAGGTAGGGGATAGTCCATGGGGTCACAAAGAGTCGGACATGACTAAGTGAGTGAACTGAACTGAACCTGTATATAATGTATTATAAACTATAGTCACTATGCTGTATATTAGATTATTTTTAATTAATTAAATTAATTAATTAATTTATTTTTGGGTACAGTTGGATCTTCATTGCCGCACATGGGCTTTCTCTAGTTGTGGTGAGTGGGGGCTACTCACCCTTGTAGTGTGTGGGCTTCTCATTGTAGCTAGCGGTTTCTCTGATTGTGGACCGCAGGCTCTAGAACATAGGCTCAGTAGTTGTGGCACATGGGCTGAGTTGCCCCATGGCATTTGGAATTTTCCTGGACTAGAGGTCAAACCTGTGTCCCCTGCATTCGGCAGATTCTTAACCACTGGACCACCAGGAAGTCCCATTAGATTCTTAAAAGATATTCTTATAACTTAAAATATGTACCCTTTGACCAACGTCACCTATATTCTCATTTTCCCCAGCCCTGGAATCAGGAGACTCAGTAAAGCACATTGACTTTTTTTTTTAATATTGGTGGGCACCATCCAATCCATTGAGTGTCTAAATGGAGCAAAAGACAATGGAAGAAAGAATTCACCCCCTTTTCTGCCTGACTGAATGAGCTGAGACATGGGTCATCTCCTGACCTCAGGCTGAGACTTATACCGTTAGCTCCTCTGTTCTTAGGCTCTCAAACAGGGACTGAAAGACGCCACTGACTCTCTAGTTTACAAATGGCAGTATGTGGGATGTCTCAGTCTCCAAAATCATAATCCAACCCCTCATAATAAATCTCTTTTTATGTATATAAAAATTCTATCAGTTCTGTTTCTTTGAACAACCCTAAGACATCTGCCCCTTAAGAAATAATAAGGCAATGCTGTTTTTTAAAGCATTACATTTTGGGATGGTTTGTTAAAGGGTATTAGATGACTAAAACATGGTAATTAGTGGTAACATAACCAAAGGATACTGAACAGTTTTTGTTAAAAATTAATGCAGTATAATCGAATTACCACTTTAATGACTTATGATACATATTGTATGATTCTTTAAACTAGACCATTTTAACACTCCTAGTGTATTTTTAGCTATCATAAACTCATTATTTTTAGACTAACATTTATTAATTAATAGATTTCAAATGAGTTGTCTATAGATTCAAAATATGAATTATTTCATATCACTATTCTATATTTGAGATAAAAGTGTTGTAAAAATCATGAATTAAAAACCTTAAATTTGGTACTCTTAAAGTGAAATAAAATTATACATTAATTTTAATTTTAAACTAAAGTTTAAAATAATTTAATTTTAATTAATTAATTTTAATTACTTTCTACATTAATTATAATTTTTAAATTATACATTAGATAGGTAAGCCTTAGTTGGTAATATGTTGTGATTCTCCAAGGGAAATATAAGCTTATATGTTCCCAGAAATTATTTTACCACACAGTGCTTTCTTACTAATTCTCCTACAGACAGTAGAGCAACATCGATAACTGTCAAGAAGCAACAGAAAAAACTGGACATGGAACAACAGACTGGTTCCAAATCAGGAAAGGAGTACATCAAGGTTGTATATTGCCACCCTGTTTATTTAACTTATATGGAGAGTACATCTTGAGAAATGCCAGGCTGGATGAAGAACGAGCTGGAATCAAGATTGCCAGAAGAAATAACAATAACCACAGATGACATGACCCTTATGGTAGAAAGTGAAGAAGAACTAAAGAGCCTCTTGATGAAAGTGAAAGAGGAGAGTGAAAAAGTTGGCTTAAAGCTCAACATTCAGAAAACGAAGATCATGGCATCTGGCCCCATCACTTCATGGCAAATAGATGGGAAAACAATGGAAACAGTGAGACTTTATTTATTTATTTATTTTTGGCTCCAAAATCACTGCAGATGGTGACTGCAGCCATGAAATTAAAAGATGCTTGCTCCTTGGAAGAAAAGTTATGACCAGCCTAGACAGCATATTAAAAAGCAGAGACGTTGCTTTACCAACAAAGGTCCGTCTAGTCAAAGCTATGGTTTTTCCAGTAGCCATGTACGGATGTGACAGCTGGACTATAAAGAAAGCTGAGTGCTGAAAAATTGGTGCTTTTGAACTGTGGTGTTGTGGAAGATTCTTGAGAGTCCCTTGGACAACAAGGAGATCCAACAAGTCCCTCCTAAAGAAATCAGTCCTGAATATTCATTGGAAGGACTGATGTTGAAGCTGAAACTCCAGTTCTTTGACCACCTGATGCGAAGAACCGACTCATTGGAAAAGACTCTTATGCTGGGAAAGATTGAAGGCAGGAGGAGAAGGGGACAACAGAGGATGAGATGGTTGGATGGCATCACTGACATGATGGACACAGGCTTGAGTAGGCTCTGGAAGTTGGTGATGGACAGGGAAGCCTGGTGTGCTGCAGTCCACGGGGTTCTAAAGAGTCAGACACGACTGATCACTGAACTGACTGACTGATGAGCTCCATGAATGTCAGGAAGTTTTGTCGTTATCTAATCTTAGGCATTTCTATTTGCTATATATTGGATATGTTACTTTTACAGGTCCTAATGAAGTTATTTACTTGTTAAGAATTGTAGTAGTGTGTGATATCAGCCCACATCACCGACTGACTGACTTAAAACTCTCTTACTTAGAAATTCTATAGAGTATATAAAATATCATTTGAATTTAGAACACATGCATAGCTGAAACCACTAACCTAGTGATCAAAAACCCTATTTATTTGGGGACTGTGGACTACTTTTTGTTTACTTACATTGCAGGTTATTTGCCTGAACTTTAAGATACATATTCCAAAGCTTAGCTCAGTTCTGAGTCCACTTGACTGCACAAATACCTCTCCTTAGCTTTCTTTTTTTATGATTTTCCTGAAGTAAATGTCTTCTTGTGTGACCTATAGAAATAGCACTGCATTTTAAAAAGAATATTCAAAATTCATTAAAAAGATTAAAGCCCTAACCCTTCGGCTTTGACCTCATCAGTGCTGACATACTGAGGGCTTTTGTTTCCAAATCCTGTGGACTAAATAAGCACCTTTTACTATGACCTTGAGACACAGACATTTTCTTGGTCTGCTGTTAATAGAAAGTGAGCATTAGGGCAGGCTAAAACTTCTGGTAATACACACATCAAGCAAAACTTTAAAGGTAACGGGATTAAATATTGGTAAATAAATGTTCTCTATATCCAATTATCAGCTGAGTGAGAATGTTGCTACTAAATTGTGATGTTAGGAAGGCAACCACTAAAGATAACTTGAAGAGTACTGCTTGAACAGGAAAAAGGAACAAACTTAAATCCACTTCACTTGTTATAGTAGAAAGATAGCGCCAAATAAAAATAGTGTGTTTATCAAATCTCTAAGGCGTTTATTAGGAAATGGCAACCCACCCCAGTATTCTTGCCTGGAGAATTCCAGGGCTGCTGTCTAAGGGGTTGCACAGAGTTAGACAGGACACAAGCACCTTAGCAGCAGCAGCAGCAAGGAGTTTATTATAGTGGTATTACTTCTTAATAATAAAAGCTTAAGAAAAGGCTAAGAATGGTTGCTGTGCTTAGTTGTCTACAATTGTCTAGACCTAGTATATTGAAAAGACTCATTTGAAAAGACCCTGATGCTGGGAAAGATTTAAGGCGGGAAGAGACGAGGACAACAGAGGATGAGATGGTTGGATGGCATCACCGACTCAGTGGATATGAGTTTGGGTAAACTCTGGGAGTTGGTGATGGACAGGGAGGCCTGGCATGCTTCAGTCCATGGGGTCACAAAGAGTCAGATACCACTGAGCGACTGAACTGAACTGAGTGTATTGGTCTGCTTGTGCTGCCATAGCATAATACCATAACATGAATTATTTAAAAACAGAGATCTATTTCTCACAGATCTGGATGCTGAGAGTCTAAAATCAAGGTGCTAACATGGTTAGTTTCTAGTGAGACATCTCTCCCCAGTTTTTCCACACTCCCCTTCTTGCTGTGTTCTCACATAGTGGGGGGAGGGAGAAACCTGTCTGCTGTCTTCTCTGACTAGGGCACTAATCCCATCAGACCAGGGCCACACCCTTATGAACTGATCTAACCACCTACCTACCACAGATCCCATTGCCAAATATCATATTGGGGAATTAGTGCTTCAATGTATGAATTTATGTGGACGCAAGTATTCAGTCCATAACACCAGGATTTTATAACCATGGCTCTGTAATGAACTGGATGATCCTTTCTTATGGTTGCCTTATGTATTGTAAGCTGCTGACCAGTATTCAGCAAGACAAACATGTAAGACCTGGTTCATCTTTGTTACTTTCATCTCTTCCAGTTGCTGTCAGTACTCTCAGCAGCATGCCTCCAAGGCTGTGAGGAGTTGATATATTAAGAGATATGAAATTCCTCCTTTCTTCACCCCACCCCACCCTATAGGCTCACATTTGTTTTCCTCTCTCTAGCTTACCATCATCTCTACCCTCGTCTAAAATCCTGTATCACTTGCTATTGCTGTTAAGCTGCAAAGTCATGTCTGACTCTTTATGACCTCATGGACCATAGCCTACTAGGCTCCTCTGTCCATGGGATTTCACAGGAAACAATAACTGGAGTGGGTTGCTATTTCTTTCTCCAGGGGAGCTTCCCTACACCGGGA